>NC_142576.1:14280000-16680000 GCF_041283825.1 Pyrus communis | reverse complement strand
AAATAGATTTTCCCTGGTGCAACATAAAAGCATTGTTGAGAACCAATGGAAGAAAATATGTTAACAACAGAACCATATATGTGAGGCAAGTTGGTTTGACATGAAAACAAAAAGTAAAATTGTCCACTTAAAAGTCACGCATTATTGTTTAAGAAATATGTCAGTGCGTCCATTCTTCTAAGATAACGATGAATCATGGCCAGCTGAACCTCATTTTCAAAGATCTCCTCATGTAAATCAAATGTAATTTTGCTTGAAGGTAAATCTTTGTAATAACCCATAAGAGCACTTCCATCGTGTGCTCTAGCCCAAGGGACAGGCGCAGGAACAGGGCCAAAGAGCTTGACTAATGAAGCAGCGTGTGCTGGCAAGCGAGCCCAAGCAAGCCTGAGGGAGAAGCCTGGCACGAGTCGCCGACCTGAGCGCTCTAAGGCAATGTGACGTGGGCTGACGTCAGGATGACGTCAGCCACATTTTTTATATTTTTTGCGTTAGGCGCGTGGGCTTCAAGCGTGCGTGGGAGCACGTCATCCACCAGAATTTCAAGCTTGGGGCCCACGACGCACTCGAAAATGTTACCGTTGGATTTCCAATGGTAAAAAAAAATAAAAAAAACCTTATTTAATATCAGCCGTTGGATTTGAGATCAATGGTTCACGTTATTCGCCTTTATAAATTAAAAAAAAAAAAAAAAAGTTTAAAAATCAGAAATCTTACCATGTGCCACGTGGCACAATATGGAGTGCGGTAGAGATTAATTAGGTGAGTAAAAATAGTAAAAATAAAAAAAATGTAAAAAAATTAAATAAAATCCGAAAAAAAAATTTGAAAAATTAAAAAAAAATTGATTTGACCTTTTTATGGTACCTTCTCATTATCTTCTACCTTACACCACAATTTCATATTTTCTTAACTACTTTCAACCACATTCCCATTTTTCTCTCAAAGTTTCAATCCAATTTTTTTCCAACAAAATGACTACTGATGCAGGTACAAATTGGACGCTTTTTGAAGATGTTGTGTTGTGTAATAGCTGGGTTGAAGTTACTCATGATCCGATTACTGGTAATGAGATGCAGATGCGAGAAATGTGGAGTCTTATTCATACCAATTTTCTAGAGAAAATTGGTGGGAAAAGAACCAAAGAATTGATGTCCAATCGTTGGAAATTACTTAGCCAATCGTTTAGTACGTGGATAGATGCCATGGCACAAGCTAGTAGTAATCCTCAAAGTGGGGAAAATTTAGCGGATTTGGTAACAATATATTATTTATTTGTTTGTACTATACCCAAATTTACATTATAATTATTTGTTTGTATTATTTATTTGTTAGTGACTTTGATTATAATTATTTGTTCGTATTATTTATTTGTTAGCGACTTTGATTATAATTATTTGCTTGTATTATTTATTTGTTACCTACTTTGATTATAATTATTTGTTTGTATTATTTATTTGTTACCTACTTTCATTATAATTATTTGTTTGTATTATTCATTCGTTACCTACTTTCATTATAATTATTTGTTTGTATTATTTATTTATTACCTACTTTCATTAGAATTATTTCTTCTCCCCCATTGTGTAGGAATTTCAAGCACAAACTTGGTATAATGCCAAAACCAAAAGCAAAAACAAATCATTCAATCGGTGGGACTGTTGGAATATTATCAAAGATTGTCCTAAATTCATAGTTCTGCCTGTCGGTCCATTAGTTTTCATGAACAACACCCCTCTACACTCTACACCCGATCATGCATCGTATGTTCATGAAGATGACACAGAAGAAGTGCCCAAAACGTCCCCCCTGAACAAGCATCAAGGTCGACCAGTCCAATTAGGCCTTAAGGTAAGAAGGCTTCAAAGAGAAAAAGAAGTGCTTCCAAATAAAATTACATAAACACACCAAATAAAAACAAACACAATAAATGAAGTTAAGTATCTTGAACTTGTTTCAATTCCCACTGGTGCTCTATCAAGTCAATTTGCCGGACATTGTGCATATATGGCCTTTGAAGTGCAGTATATCGTTGAATGAGCCTTTCATTGTAACATCCATCCCTTTCTAATGGCTTGTGTTGCACGGGTTCATCAGTGGAGTCATGAGCATAATATATTTGTGTTCTGGAATTGTTCAACGTGTCTGGCTTATATTCATCAACGGCAACAACATCATAATCGTACTCATATTGTACATTCATGTTGTGAAGAATGATGTACGTCATCACGATGGATTGAAGCGACTTTACATCAAACATTTTGGCAGCACCCCTGACAATTGCCCATTGAGCTTGGAGGATACCAAAACAACGCTCCACATTCTTCCCGCACCCCTTTGGATAGCTTGCAAAGTGTTTTCCTTTGCAGTTCGCGGACATGACACTGTTTTGACAAACGATGACCACCTTGGGTAAATGTTGTCTGCTAGGTAGTATGGCTCATCGTACTTATGTTTGTTAACCCAATACGTGACTTTTGGTGCCTTTCCTTGCAGGACATCGTTGAACATTGGGGATTGGGCAAGGACATTGAGGTCATTTTGAGCTCCCAGAACCCCAAAAAATGCGTGCCAAATCCATGTATCAAAAGATGACACCGCCTCTAACATGATACTTTTTGCTCATTTTCTGTCCCCATAAGCGCCTTGCCATGCACTTGGACAGTTTTTCCAGGTCCAATGCATACAGTCGATACTTCTAATCATCCTAGGAAAACCTCGCATCTTGCCATTCTTCGAAAGCCTTTGCAAGTCCATGTCAGTAGGTCTCCGGAGGTACTCTGCGGTGTAGATAGATTCGATTACTCTGCAAAACATCATTAGGGACTCAAGAATGATTGATTTCCCAATCTTCGCTATCTCATCTACTTGGTCTGTAGATGCTTCATATGCAAGTATCTGCAAGGCAGTAGTAATTTTTTTGCTCAGGAAGGAGACCCATAGCACTAAAAGCATCATTCTTTTGCACAAAGTAAGAATCATGGTTGCAAACAACAATCATGATTTTGTTGAACAAATGTCGTTTCATTCTAAAACAAGGTCTAAAGTACGTATCAGGGAATGCACTATTACGGACAAAATAATCGTCCAAGAGTTCCATACCTCGTCATTGCCTGCTTCTATCAAGGTTTCCCGAATGGCTGTGCCTGCAGATCTGACCCATAACTTGGATGACTCGACGGGAATGTGAGGTTCTGTCCATTCTTGCTTCGTCATCTCTCCTTCTACGCTCCTTATCCTTTTCCATCTCATTTTGGGCCACCTAGAGATTGAACAATCCTTCTGATTGGTTAAACAATTCTTCCTCTTGCTGATCGATTTCCCACATCATCCTTGAAGAAGAAGACTGTAGACATCGAAATTTCGGTGAAATGAATGTTAACCAATAATTAAAATTTCAACGCTCACGTGTCACATAAATTTTACATGTAGCGTGTGACTCAACGAAAAATCGAAATAAATTGGAAAGGTCATCAAATAGGACACGTGTCAATATCTGGCAGAAATGATTTATTTCATCTGATTATTTAAATCCAAAAAATCAAGTTTTGGAATTCTATAAATAGGAGGCCAAGGCATTCATTTCAAGGGGGGAAAAAGAAGAAGAGAAGGAGGAAGAAGAGAAAGAAAGAAGGGAATTCACATCACACCAAAACCTTGAAGCCTTGAAACTCTAAAGCTCTCAAGCAAATCCCGAAGGATCAAGAAAACACTCTTCGTTCTTCGTCAAACCCTCCTTCAAGATCAAGCCCCAACGGCCCTTGAAGAACTTCCACCAACTCAAGATCAAGCCCCGACGACCCTTGAGGAAAGTGTTCATCATTCATCATCCATTCATCCTAAGATCAAGCCCCAACGGCCCTTTGGATCAACAACCTCAACAAATCCACACATACACTCAGTCTTCAAGATTAGGCCCAAAAGCCCTTGAAGATCCGTTCATCCATCAACCTTCAAGATCAAGCCCCGACGGCCCCTTGAAGAAATCCAGACACCCAGTCTTCAAGATTAGGCCCAAAAGCCCTTGAAGATCCGCTCATCCATCAACAACCTCAAGACATCTGTTCAGTCTTCAAGATCAAGCCCCGACGGCCCTTGAAGAGAAGTGTTCATCGTTCATCATCCGTTCATCCTAAGATCAAGCCCCAACGGCCCTTTGGATCAACAACCTCAACAAATCCACACATCCAATCAGTCTTCAAGATTAGGCCCAAAAGCCCTTGAAGATCCGTTCATCAACTGTTCATCCCTAGATCAAGCCCCGACGGCCCTTTGGATCAACAGCTCATCCACAAACCTACACCCTACGAAGATAGAATCAGAGGATCAAATTACAAAGAGATTGTAACCCCAAAATCATTAAACACAAAAATATATTTTGTACACGGTATTCTTGTTTCTTGTTTCAGGAACTTTTTCGTGTTTACAAATTTGGCACGCCCAGTGGGACCTCTCTACCTCTCATCTCTATCCTCAAATCATCGAAAAACGCAAATGGCATCAAGAAAGGATCAAGCTGTTCCTGCAATCAAAGCAAAGAACAAGAACATCATCGCCGCAAGTGGTGATATTTCGGGCATCATAACCCGAAGTAAGGCAAGAGCTCTTTTTGCCGCGGCTTCCGCCCCTGCATTGACTCTGTCAAAGGAACAAGAGCACCTGAAGTACGAGCCTGTGATCACCCTGGCCTCGCTAAAGGCATCAAGGGGGGAAAGCCCGAGGAAATACTTAGAGTCCCTACTCTCCGACGCTGATTCAAGCGGCAGTACAACCATGCAAGTCATGACCACTGGAGCAACTTCAATCGAGGAGCAGCTAGCTCAGATGAATGAAGCAATCGCAAAGCTCACACGGACTGTGGAAGAGAAGGACTTGCAGATTGCCGCACTTGTCAACCAACTAGATGCGCTGCCTGACGTGAAAGTCGACCCAAATATTGGCCTATTAAAGAAAGAAGACGACGAAGAAGAGGAGCCACCAGCGGAGAAAGTTAAAGAGAAGCTGAAGCTAGACCAAGCAATGGCATCCATGGGATCTCTCTCTATCCAGCAGCTACAGGAGATGATCGCAAGCACTATCAAGACACAGTACGAAGGAAGCTCGCATGACTCCGTACTGTACTCAAAGCCTTACTCCAAGAAGATTGATGCTTTGAAGATGCCAAGGGGTTATCAGCCCCCAAAATTCATGCAGTTCGATGGAAAAGGCAACCCGAAGCAACATGTCGCCCATTTCGTTGGAACTTGCAACAATGCTGGGACAGAGGGAGACTACCTCGTCAAACAGTTCGTGCGTTCGCTAAAAAGTAACGCTTTTGACTGGTACACTGACCTCGAACCTGAGTCTATCAACAGTTGGGACCAGCTAGAAAGGGAATTCCTCAACCGTTTCTACAGCACTCGTCGTACTGTAAGCATGCTAGAGCTGACCAGTACGAAACAGTGGAGAGATGAACCTGTCATCAACTACATAAATAGATGGCGTTCATTAAGCCTGGATTGCAAAGATCGGCTTTCTGAAACCTCCGCCATCGAGATGTGCGTTCAAGGCATGCAGTGGGGACTACACTACATCCTTCAAGGCATCAAACCACGAACATTTGAGGAGTTAGCCACCCGCGCCCATGATATGGAGTTAAGCATCACCCGCCATGGGAAGAAAGAACAGATCGCCGACTACAAGAATGACAAAGTTTTGGGGCCCAAGGTGGATAAGGCTGCGTGGAAACCCACCAAGGAAGCAATGACGCTCAACACAACTCCAGTCAAAACCCATACACGAGGCAAGGCGATTCAAACTGAAGCTTTTCGTGATCAAGAGATACGTAGACACACTTTGAAGGAGCTTGAGGAGAAGACTTATCCATTCCCCGACTCTGACGTGGTTGCCATGTTAGATGACTTGCTGGAAAAAAAGGTGATCAACCTACCTGAGTGTAAACGGCCGGAAGAGATGAACCGTACTGACAGTCCAAGGTACTGTAAATTCCACTGCTTCATTGGTCATCCGACGGAAAAGTGCTTTGTGCTAAAAGATCTCATCATGAAGTTGGCTCAGAAAGGGATCATCGAGCTAGATCTTAATGATGTGGTGAAGTCAGACTATACCACCATCACTTCTGGCTCTTTGAACTCAAAATCTTCACCTCAACCGCTGGGGGCATGCTCCAAAACCATGTCAGTCAAGTCAAGTGAAGTTGAAGGATGGACTTATGTCACTCCAAAGAAAATGCACAAGAAACATAGGTCTCCTCCACAAGTTCACCAATCGGAAAGGGGGCAAAGCAGCTACCGTCAACCTTCAAAGCTACATGAAAATGTTGAGGATGATGAAATTATGACACAAAGATCGTCCGTTAACATTACGATGCGCGATTTCTTCCCAAAAGACTTCTTCAATCACTCAGTCAAGACTCCTTGCTATGAAGATTGCAAGGAATGCCTCTCTAAGATCGTTTGACAAATTCCACACGCTCCTGGTCTGCACAAGCATAAAAGGCGACATCAAAAGCTCCTTGTCTGCACGAGTTGAAACTGCAAAAGACACCACAAGCTCCTGGTCTGCACGAGCATAAAAGGCGACATCAAAAGCTCCTTGTCTGCACGAGTTGAAACTGCAAATGACACCACAAGCTCCTCGTCCGCACGAACCTAAAAGGCGACAATCAAACGCTCCTGGCCCGCAAGAGCATAAACTGTGTACGGCAAAATTATCACCAAAATCATCACCAAAATCATCATCAAAACCATCACTCATTTGAACTACGTTATGACTTGATCTCTTCTTTGGAAGAGTACGTAGGCAACTTGAAACTTCAAAACTTCAAGTACAGTCACATCAAAATAAATAAATAAATGTTTCATTAAAGAAAGTCAATTTTATTACAAAAGAAAAGAAAAAAAAAAGAAAAAAAAAATATATATATAATTATACATATGTTATTATGTATTAAAAAAACAATATATTCTCTATCCTGTAAAAAAAAAAATAAAAAAAAAATTGCAATTTTCTTTATAATAAGAAGAAAAAAAAAAAAAAAAAAAAAAAGAAAAAAAAAAAGAGAGACTTACATATATATATATATATATATGTATATAATATGTAAACAGCCTCCATTGAGTGGTGGACAGCAAGTTTGTCTCTATCTCAACGAGCCCAGCGAGCACACAACTCCAACTCTCCTCGGCAATTACCAACTGGGCCAGCTGTTGGGTCGAGGCAGCTTTGATAAGGTCTACAAAGCCCAATCCCTCATCACACTCACGTAGCCGTCACTCTTCTTGGGCCTACTATGCCCTCCACCTCATCCGCTTCACCCTTAAGTACCAGCTCACCGTTAAGGAACACAACCTCCTCCTCCTTTCTCCTAACAGTCGGAACCCAAACCCTCCCCCTCAACCTCCCGCAAAAATGAGAGAGTGCATTTCCATCCACATCGGGCAAGCCGGAATCCAAGTCGGCAACGCCTGCTGGGAGCTCTACTGCCTCGAGCACGGCATTGGCCCCGATGGCCAGATGCCCAGCGACAAGACCATCGGCCGCGGCGATGACGCCTTCAACACCTTCTTCTCTGAGACCGGTGCCGGAAAGCACGTCCCCCGCGCCATCTTCGTCGATCTGGAGCCCACCGTCATCGACGAGGTCCGCACCGGCACCTACCACCAGTAGCAGACCCCTCACGAAATGGCGTTCCACTCCTTCGCGGAGGACCAGCCGCCGCTCTCCGGAGCTCTGACGTGGCTCAACAACGTAGCTTTCTGCCAGCAGAACACCAGCTTCAGCGGCCTTCACGACGCGGGGAGAAACGATGACGCACCGGCCATGGAGCTCAACTCAAAGACCAATAAAAGTAGCGGGTATGGGTTTGATACTGATGCTCCGAAAGCTCTGTTCCCGTTTGAGTTTCCTTATGGCGGCACTGTTGGGGTTTCATCGGATTTCATTTCGCCGGTTGAGTCGAGCGAAACTGAGAGCGACGAGGAAGACTACCTCGCTGGGTTGACCCGCCAAATGGCTCGCTCCACTCTCGACGACAAGATTCAAGTTACCCGAGATTCTGATGCGGACCTCAATTTTCCGACTAGGATGGTGGAGCTCATGGGTACTCCGGAGTAGATCGCAAAGGCTGAGCACTTGATCAATGAAGTTCTTGCTGAGGCTGAATCAGGAGGTCCTGCCATAGCTTCTAGAAGGTTAACAGTGCAAGCTAGGACTGGAACTCGCTCTTCTGGATTGCACACCCAGGTGGCCCTGCTATTCTGGACCAAGTAGAGTCCAGGTTGGCACTTAAGCCGGAGAAACTAGAAGCAACAAGGCAAGTGCTGTCTGATTACGGCAACATGTCGTGTGTGTGTGTCTTGTTTATTTTGGACGAGGTGAGGGAGATGCGGAACTGCTGCCACGTGTTCCACACCGAGTACATTGACGGGTGGCTGGAGTACAATGATCGTCATCATCACCATCACGATGAGCGATCCGATCACGGCGCCCCAGCTGGGTACCGGAAACCAGCTTCCTGCAGCCTCTTGGGTGTCTAAAGAAGTTTTCGACATCTCTCTTTCTCTCTTCAGAGATGCAACGGAGAAGAAACCATCATCCTCCATGTTTGAACAAGTGGAGAAGAAGAACCCAACATGCCCAGCTATGGTCCCAAACTTCTGTCGGTCGACGGGCCATGGTCGTCTTCAAAAGTTTTTTTTGGTGTTCTTCATTGAGACAGAAACCCGAAGAAAGCCCAGCCAAAGAAGAGTGGGCGCTAGTGGTTGCTGACCAAGTTTCATTCGAATTCCAGTTTAAATTAAAAAAAAAAAAAAAAAAAAAAAAAAAGGGCTCCAACAAACAAAGATGATTCGTGATGTTAGTAGAAGACCATTCTGCCCATCTACCCAGTAAGATCTTCATGCTGCTGTATGGGCAGTTTGTCTCTCTCTAAGGTTGAGCAGCGCGGCCTTCTCCCTTCGATCATCGACCTCCGCCATGGCTGCTGCCTTTGAATGTGATCAACAAAACCAAAGTTTGTCAACTCACACCCAAAGATCTCATCCGTCTGCTTGCCTCTGCTGCTGCCTTTGAATGTGATCAACAAAACCAAAGTTTATCAACTCACACCCAAAGATCTCATCCGTCTGCTTGCCTCTGCTGCTGCCTTTGAATGTGATCAACAAAATCAAAGTTTGTCAACTCACACCCAAAGATCTCATCCGTCTGCTTTCCTCTGCTGCTGCCTTTGAATGTGATTGACAAAATCAAAGTTTGTCAACTCACACCCAAAGATCTCCTCCGTCTTCTCTCGGACTCGGCCTGGGTTTTCACCCACAAACTCAGCCTTGCAGATCACCATATAAAAGAAAAAAAAATGATGGAATCTGGCTGGACAGCACCATGCACAAAAAAAAAAAATATATATATATATAATAAAAACAATGATTGTGCTTCTGGAACCATGTGCAAAAAGAAAAAAAAATATATATATATAATAAAGAAAAAAACAATGGTGGTGCTTCTGGCACCATCTGAAATATATATATATATATATATATATATATATATATATATAAATGGTGGATCAGTGCCATCGAAAGCAAAGAAAAGTAAAAAAAAAAATAATAATAATAAATAATAAAATGAAAATGAATGATGATGGACGGTGATGTATATGTTTTATCTGTATTTAGCACAATACACTGAATAAAATAAAGCATGTCCATTAATCTCCAAGAAATTACAAGTGTGTACAAAAAAAAAAAAAAAAAAAAAAAAAAAAAAAAAAAAAAATGGAGCTTTCACAAAGGATGTTCACGTGAAGCCCCATTACTTGACAAAACTCTCGGAGCGGGAGGTATCGGAGCAGGAGGCATCGGAGCGGAAGGCATCGGAGCTAGAGCATTCCAGGCCTCAATACTTGGTGGAACGCTGGATGACCCAGGAAAAAGGTGCCTCTGGAGGAAAGCCGCAAACCTTTGACGGTCACTTTGGATTCGACCTTCAGATTCTTGCAGCTCATCAAGTTTCGTCTTCATGCCCGTCGAATAGTTGTTTGCAAGCACGTGCAAACTTCTATTCTCATACTTAAGCAGTTTGATCTCCTGCTTAAGATTTTCCACCTCTGCCATCAACGATTCAACCTGACGGGAGCGAGCAAGTAGGCGTTGGCCCATGTTGGACACAGAGCCCGCACACTGAACACTGAGAGACAGGGACTCTTGAACGGCTAACTCATCGGACCGTCCTGACAGCAGCCTACTATCTTTTGGAGTGAGGAGGTTCCTAGCTACTATTGTAGCTGTTGTGGCGTCCTGCATCACGGAGTCTTCACCTGTAAGAGGACCGTTAGAAGATAAAAAAGAAGGGCGCCATACATTACCTTGACCGGGTGCAACCGGATCGCTGCTGAGACTCAAATCTAAGCAAAGGTTCGATGAGTTAGTCATTTTTTCAAAGGTGTTCAGAGAGAATGGGTGGATGAAGATAATTCTCAAAAGGCCGGAGACGATTTTCAAGAATGGGCAATTTTCAGAGTATGTATGTTGGAGTGATCGATACCTCTGTAAAAAGCCAAGCGACACGACCACCGATTCAAAAATCCGGATTTTCCTGCGTGAAGTTCGGCGACGCGTTCGCCGCTTTTCAGAAAATGCGTTCAACTTTGTCAAAAGATATCTGACAAAGTCGAGAACACGTGGAGGCCATCATTGCAACTACACGTCTTTAGCCGACAAGCGCAAAGTTCGGCGACGCTTTCTCTGCTTTTCAAAAAACGCGTGCAACTTTGTCAAAAGTGGCGCTCGTTCAGAAATCGAAGAGGCGTCGTTCAGAAATCGAAGAGGCGTCGTTCAGATATCGAAGAGACGTTTGTCGACAAGGGTAAAAGAACGGTACCTCCACTTGCTATTAAGAAATCCCTATATGTGTCGACCTTCGTCTCTTATGGCAAGGCAGACCTGAAGAAAATGCCCAACTCTTCCTCACCTCTGAGGGCTCACTCCCAGCAAAGCCTCTCGAAATACACAATTCTTCTTCTTCCTTTGAGAAAACCTATTCAACCTTTGAAGATACCAGATGCCTGGAGTACAGATGACCCAGGAGGAAACGATAGATTGAAGCATGTGCTGATTCATTCACCGCTTCTTCAAAAGCAAAGGTATCTCATATCATCAAGGGCGAAAGCAAAGGTATCTCATATCATGCTTTTTCCCTATCTTTTCCTTTGCCCTTGTTCTCACCTGCCAAGACAAGGACAGAGAAAGCAATATGTCGGAACCTCCACTCAAACCAGTTGCCACCAAGAAGTGAAGCACCATTTAAATGCAAAGGTTGCATTCAACTCCTGCATCGGAGGACAAATACTACAAGAGAAGATGCTAAACCTGCATAAGGAAATACCACTTCTGCAAAGGGGAGCAAGTAAGACAAGTGAAAATGATACATCAAAGCATGTGGAGACAAGCACAATAAATATATGTGCTGATTCATTCGCTGCTTCTTCGAAAGTAAAGGTATCTCATATCATGCTTTTTCCCTGTCTTTTCCTTTGTCTTTGTTATTACTCGCATGGCAAAGTGAAAGAGAGCAGTCAGCGGCACTTGGAGTCAGTCTTCCGATCTGGAACCGACTACCTGGAATCTATTCCTGATTGCTTACCTAGTATTGCTCTCGAGTAGTCATCTTCAACGGTTGATACACTGCCAGAGAAGGGACAAGGAAACTTCAATCTTTCCAATTCGTATTCAATACAAATTGGAAAGATTGAACAAAGAAACAGGTCAGCACCTCCACCTCGTACTTGCCTGCCATATCCCGAAACCGCTCATAGACCTTCGGGGGGAGACCAAAAGAATCCTGCTGCTCAGTTCAAGAGTAGCACAAAGGAAAATCAACGAGTGGAGGAAACCAAAAATCTTCCAGTCGAACTCAAGATCAAGCCTCAATGGCCCTTGAAGAAATCACAAGTCCGATTCAAAATCAAGTGTTCACCACCCTTGAATCAAATTCAACTCCAGATAAAAGGAATAAGTTCAGACCTTCGGAGGAGACCAAAAGAATCTTCCAACCCAGTTCAAGATTAAGCTTGTGGAAAATCAACGATTGGAGGAAACCAGAAAATCTTCCAGTCGAACTCAAGATCAAGCCTCGATGGCCCTTGAAGAAATTTCCAGCTCAATTCAAGATCAAGCCTCGACGGCCCTTGGGTTGACATCTACATTAAGGGACTTCAAAACGCATCTTCTACACGTGACAAGCACATGTCAACGACGCGCCTTGAAGTGGGGGCATTTGTAGACATCGAAATTTCGGTGAAATGAATGTTAACCAATAATTAAAATTTCAACGCTCACGTGTCACATAAATTTTACATGTAGCGTGTGATTCAACGAAAAATCGAAATAAATTGGAAAAGTCATCAAATAGGACACGTGTCAATATCTGGCAGAAATGATTTATTTCATCTGATTATTTAAATCCAAAAAATCAAGTTTTGGAATTCTATAAATAGGAGGCCAAGGCATTCATTTCAAGGGGGGAAAAAGAAGAAGAGAAGGAGGAAGAAGAGAAAGAAAGAAGGGAATTCACATCACACCATAACCTTGAAGCCTTGAAACTCTAAAACTCTCAAGCAAATCCCGAAGGATCAAGAAAACACTCTTCGTTCTTCGTCAAACCCTCCTTCAAGATCAAGCCCCAACGGCCCTTGAAGAACTTCCACCAACTCAAGATCAAGCCCCGACGGCCCTTGAGGAAAGTGTTCATCATTCATCATCCATTCATCCTAAGATCAAGCCCCAACGGCCCTTTGGATCAACAACCTCAACAAATCCACACATACACTCAGTCTTCAAGATTAGGCCCAAAAGCCCTTGAAGATCCGTTCATCCATCAACCTTCAAGATCAAGCCCCGACGGCCCCTTGAAGAAATCCAGACACCCAGTCTTCAAGATTAGGCCCAAAAGCCCTTGAAGATCCGCTCATCCATCAACAACCTCAAGACATCTGTTCAGTCTTCAAGATCAAGCCCCGACGGCCCTTGAAGAGAAGTGTTCATCGTTCATCATCCGTTCATCCTAAGATCAAGCCCCAACGGCCCTTTGGATCAACAACCTTAACAAATCCACACATCCAATCAGTCTTCAAGATTAGGCCCAAAAGCCCTTGAAGATCCGTTCATCAACTGTTCATCCCTAGATCAAGCCCCGACGGCCCTTTGGATCAACAGCTCATCCACAAACCTACACCCTACGAAGATAGAATCAGAGGATCAAATTACAAAGAGATTGTAACCCCAAAATCATTAAACACAAAAATATATTTTGTACACGGTATTCTTGTTTCTTGTTTCAGGAACTTTTTCGTGTTTACAAAGACATTGTAGGAAGGAAACAGAAACCATGAATAATGATAGAGATCTTTAGAAAATTGGTGTGAGATTTCTGAGGATAGATGGTGGATTATATGGACGATTAAAAAAGGATTAGGTTGTAGATAATGTCATGTGGCATGCCGTCATTCGTTAAAAATCTGATCGAAATCTATCCTCAAAGATTGTAAATAGACTGTAACACGTGAAGCGACATGATTGGTTAAAAATCTTATCAGAAATCTATCCTCAACGATTCTGAAAAGGTAACGACACGTGACACGATAGCATTGGATAAAAATCTTATTGAAATGCATCACCAATAATTGTCTTTTCGGATAATGACACATAACGCAACGAGAACGATTAAAAATCTTATTTGAAATTACAAATTAAATTATTTTGTATTATTTTATAAATAAATAAAATACTAATATTTTATTGCCTATTGCCAGAGCTATTCAGTGTAGGAGTGGAGATGCAAAAGATAATTACTGTTCATTAAGGGCAATTACTATTCATTGAGTAGATTAAATAGTGAATAGCCTAAGGGGGCCTTTCCCACGGTGGAACTGCTCTAACCTAGAACAATGTTTAAAAGCCAACTTATACACTAAAAACTACATAACTTCACGTCTCTTTTAGAAGATAACTTTTTGTCCTAGAACAATATTCAAAACCCCAATCTGAAAATTTATCTGGGTACTAACTTCTATTATAATTTCCAAATCACAAAATTCCAGTATGTGTATGCCAAAACACAATAAAAAAATTCGAATTCTTTATGTACAGGACAACATAAAGACTGATCTACAACTCTACACACTTTCGAGCCCTAAATTTTCCCAGAAACAAACAGAAAGTGAAAGAAGTCGTACCTGATTCGAAAGAGCGGACGCTTGAGTTTGGTGAAACAGCGATGGTAGAGATCTCTGGTGAGAGAGCAAATAAGATAGACCAAACCATTGAACCAAAAAAAACCTAGATTTTTAAAATTAAAATCACAAAATTTTAAACAAAGAAAAGAGAACCCAAAAATCAAACTCAAAACAAATTTGTTCGAGAACTCACCAGGAAACCCAAGCTCTCTGGGTTTCAAATATGTTCAAATCAGAACGGAAGCCAAGCTTTCCAGGGTATGACAGAGTGGAATTGGACTTGGATGAAGCGAATTCAAGGAATTTTAGTTTTGTTGTGATGAGACCAACATGAACAACCCAATCCAAACAAAATTCTAGAGAGAGACAGAATACTTACCACGAAATCTAAGCCCCTCGAGGAATTTCTTCAAATCGGAACAGGATAGACAACATATGTTTTGGTTCGTACAAAATAGGGAGAGAGAACTGGAGTTCGTGTAGCTAATGGAGGACCGGAAGCAAATGAAAAGCCCCGCTTTGTGAGAGAAACAAGTGGAAATGGAAGGAAAATTCGAGATGTAGCGGAAGCAGAGCAGTCGACGATGATCGACACATGGAAAAATAAGTAAATCCACTGTGCAAGGAGGGAAAACAATGGAGAATAGAGAAGCAAATAAGAACATTGCCGTCATTTCACTGTTTTTAATAGTGAAAAACAGTGAAAAGCATCATTTCACGTACAATTCTAACTTTGCCACTGTACACACATGAAACATTAATGTTGTACAAAGAAAACTTTAGAGCAAATAAGTTGTGTGAAAGGTGGTGGCAACAAAAGAGCAGGTTTTTATTTTTCTATTTTATTATTGTTTTCAATTATTATTATTAGCAATGAGACACATGCTATGCATGTGCTTATTGATATTTTGAAAATAAAACTTTACAAAGAGATAAAATATAAAATGGCCACTAAAATCTTTTGGTGACAACCTTCAAATGATTTTTTGTCGATGAAGAGGATGTTCATATCTTTAGTGACTGTTTTTGAATAACTATTTCGTCACTAAAAGTTTATTTTATTTGGGAGAAAAATGTGGAAGATAAAATGGAGGCAACTAATATGGTTACTTGGCTATGAGACTTTGAAAAAAAAAAAAACAATAAAATTATTTTTAGTTTAAATTACTATATTGCCCATAACTTTCTTTTTAGTTATTTTTCTTTAGTTTTCTTGACATGGTTAATTTGGTCTTCTCACCATTTTTAGCTGACAAAGAGAGTTTTGTAATGTGAAATTTGGAGTTGTGCTTATTAGTATTTTGAAATAAAATTTGGCAAAGAGATAAAATATAAAATGGTCGTTAAAGTTTTTTGGTGACGATTTGAGTCTGCACCTTCATCAAAACAGAAATGAGGTTTTTATGTAGAGGCAGGGGATTTTCTAGAAAAATGACTTCTTTTCTCTACGCTGTCCATAGAGGTCTACTCTTCATGTAAGCCTGATTTATGAGATGAGGATGAAATTTGCATGAATTTGCCGATGCCGGTCGGAGTTTTTG
This sequence comes from Pyrus communis, assembly GCF_041283825.1. Classification (NCBI taxonomy): domain Eukaryota; kingdom Viridiplantae; phylum Streptophyta; class Magnoliopsida; order Rosales; family Rosaceae; genus Pyrus; species Pyrus communis. Next base: position 16,664,229 of record NC_142576.1, on the reverse strand, counting down.
TTCACCATAATTGATGTAAGATGAGTGGGAGGAGGTGAGAGAGAGGATGAGAAGGAGACAATGTTGTGTCTACGTGGTAGTTAACATTGACGTGGATGCGGGCAATGAGGACTCATTCCACCTCCTGTTGCCACAACAAATTTATCGGGAATTTTTTTTTATCACCACCTTCAAGTGATGATAATACTCAACACTTTATTTATTATTGTAAAATGAGTTTACATTTTGATATCTGTGTAGTGAATAGACTCGAATCTCAAAATTTAAACTCATTCGATGGTGATAAATTAGATGATGAGCATTACCACTATTTGAGGGTGGTGAACAAAAATATTTCCAACCAGCATAAATCCCATCTTTAATTTTATTGCCAGTTGGATGATCCAACGATAAAGGTCAGGACCGTATAAAATACATGTGTATTGTAGTTAACTCCTAGCTAAGGAATAATCGAATCTTAGACTTAGGGTTCTCATCTACTTTCTCCCCAAAAGCTTTTGCAATTTTCAGAAATAAAAGGTATATTAGTCTTTTTACATCAACTTTTAGTTAGAATTATCAAAGAAAATAAATTGGCTAAACTTCTACACAGATCCAAAATTTTGCTAGTTTTCCAAATACCCCTTTTGTAGTAGGTAGTTTAGATTATTATTTTATGAGAAAAGAGTCTATTCACTTGATAAAAGAAAACCAGGTAGACAAAGCAAAACGGTGACCTTGGGCTAGTCCAAGCTTTGATGTGTATGATGGGACCAGTCCAGGATTTCAATTAGATTAGTTTTTCTTGTTCAAGCAAATTTTAAGTGGTTTCATATTTGAAGATGGTGCTTTACTAATGTGCCAGAAAACAATCGTGCATATGCCTTTGGTGTGGATTCGATCCTCACTAAGTTCCGTCTTCCTAACAACTAACTATATAACTCACTAAAACTATCACTCTACTAAAAAAATAGTAGTTTCATATTTGAGGCTCAAAATGTATCATACCTCTTACAATCCATTTCGGAGCCCAAATAAAAGAATGTACCACACCTCTTACAGTACAGATATTCACACAAAATTTTTCTTTTTCTCTTTACTCTCTATTTTTCTTTTTTAGCTTCCATTCACCCAAAACTTTTAGGGTTAAATTCAGTTCTGGTCACCGTGTTTGGATCGAAATCTAATTTGATTATTGCGTATTCAGTTTAGCAAATTTAGTTACTATGTTGTTAAAAGTTAGTAATCCTGGTCAGTTTAGTTAGCCTTCAGTTAAAAAACTTTGAAATATACATTAATTCATAAGAAAAATCAAAAGAGATATAATTACCCTTTTTCTTTACAAAAAAATGCAAATCAATTAGAAATAACACATATAAGAGATAAAACTTTCAATCTGAAAAATAATTAAGGTTGTGACATAGAAAAGAGAGGGGCTAACCTTAGGGAGGAGATCGGGCAGTTGGGAGGAGAATAATTTTTCTTTTAATTTTTTTATGTTATTTCATATTTAAATATTTCAAATCAAATAAATAATTTTATAAATAAGTTTATGGTAGTTTATATTTTTTTTTTCACAAAACTTAGATGAAAATGTCCTTAATTGGCTAATGGAAATAAACACAAAGACCAAATTGGCCAAATTGAAAACACAGGGACCAAATTGACCCAATGACTAAAACACAGGGACCATTCTAAAATTTAACCCATTTTAAATTGAAACTAAATAAATAAGAAAAGAATGAACTGAGGGATTGGGGAAGATGAGTCAACCACCACCACCTACAAACCACCACACGACCCTCCAAGACCACTCAGCCTCCACCCTATACATACTCACTGCACCTCCTGGATCAGTACCGTCGGAGAAAGTAGTAAACCAGGGCTATCATAACTGGGATTAGTATAGAGAGAGATTTGAAATAGAATATTAGGAATGAGGATCCTCTCCGAATCCTCTTTGTGAAGATCTTACGGATCCACATCCTATATGTTCATCGTACATCGTGCGGCCAAATTTCGTTAGGTACTATTTGTGTTTAATTTTAAGAGGGAAGTGATCTAAGTAAGTTCGATTAACAAGACGTTTCTCTTATGTTCATTCCTTTTACGTTCCTAGCCATAAGATTGCCAATTGAGTAGTGACAATCTGGTAAGGTTAGCATGTGTTATGCTAACTCAAGCGGGAGTATGATTAGTCTCAACTATCAAGTCATTAAGTGTTAGACACTAAGACAAACACATAAATGCTCTGAAGGGTAATCGAGTACACTGAACAATTATTAAAAGGGAGTTCTACCATACATGTCATGCAAGAACTCCTAAGATGCAATAATGCAAAGTAGTCCTTTGACATAAGGCATTATAGTTGTCTAGTGATTAGGTCCTTGATCTTCGACAGTGTCAAAGGCATTCTATCGAGAGTTTCTATGACATCATCGAGCTGAAGTTGCCTAGTCATGTAGTACGACAAGGGATATCTAACATTCCACAGTGGAAAAAGAATACTTTGAGATATGATTCAACAGTGTTTGTCCAAAGCAAATAAATGATATTTAGGAAGTATGTCACAAACTACATTCAATAGAATCATAAACAATGTGATCAAGAGTATTGAACTAGAGAAGTATCGTATTGCATTGTAGTTGTAACTTGATAGGTTCTCCAACCACTTCTGATTAGCTTGGGTAGCCATGACATACTACTAGGTGTCACTCATTGTGACATACCCTGATTGGAGTCGAGGTGTGCTGGCCAACTCTTGAAGGTGACGTAGCCAAAGTGTAGGTGATGTGTAAAAATATGACTAAATTTAAACTGAAGCTAGAATTTATTTAAACTAATAAAGAGAGTGCACAATGGTAGGAAGAACCCATAATACACAAGTAGTCAGAGTATAGATGACAGTGCGACATAAGCAAGACAATCAAACTAGGTATAATAATTATTACACAATAGAAAATAAACCCTTACATTTATTTGGGTGGATGTCAGAATCGCCAGTGATCCTTTGTTCGCCACAGAAGATTCATCTAAGTCCTAGAGGGGTGAAAAACTGTGAGTGGCCAAAAACAAAGGTTTGAGAAATACGTTTATTTTCATAACATACTAACCCCTTACCATAAAACAAGTATAGTTTTCAAAAAATCATACTATGTATAAGTATGGAATAAAAAATAGTTCCACAATAATCCAAGTAACACAAATAATCACAATATCTCACACAATATCTCAACAGTAGCTTATAAAAAATTCAGTGCTCATCAATATATGCTACCACACGAGTTCATGTAGAGAAATTTTGACATGAACAAGACTCGGTGTAATCGTAATATTCACTCTAGTACTACAATCACGTGAAGACTGGTGCTCAATGCATGACATACAAGTCCTAGTTGCCTATTGCAACCTAGGATAGGACTGGCACCTACAATGGATCCAAAGTGAGCGTGTTGGTGTTATGTGAACATACACGTGAAGCCTGGCCTTGGCCCAGGGTGAGTACTACACCGGTGCAAGCATGCATGATGAGCAGATAATGTGTATATAAACATGCCATGACAATTTATAAATCTTAACAATATAGTAGCACTGAAATAAAAACATGGCATGATATGTATAATATTAAATCGAAATGCATTTGTGGAAACCATAAGAATTTATATATAATATGTTTAAAAACAATTGCCCACTCACTGATACGTAGTCGGATCGTAGCCTCCTAACCTTGCTTCACCTCAAACCTGCTCGGGATAATTCTCCCCTATATGTGAAACAAGGATAATAATTATTTAATTAAAACATACATGAAAAAAGCTAGGAATTTCCCGTTTAATTTGCTCAAACGAAAGGTTTAAATATACAAAAATGTTCTATGCGACATCACGAACCCTCACATATGGACCACGCGCCACCACGAAATGGCCAGAGTCCAAATGCGCCCTCACGCGCGCTTGCATGCGGACACACGCACAGAAAAAGCACCTGCACGCGCTGACAGAGAGCTAGGGAATATTATGTGAAACTAATAGGATATTCTGTTAAATATAACGAAAGATTCTAGTGTATACCTTAACAGCGTGAGAATATTTTGTCAGGCTCAACAAAATATTCTTCTTTTTCCTTAAACTTTCAGTCACCGTCGCTGCCATTCACCGCCGCTGTGTGGTTCATTAGAAACGGAAAAAAATGCCAAATTTTCTTAAAAACTTTAAAACCACATAACTTCCTCATTTCTCAAACATTTTCGACGTTCACTATATGGAAATGAAGCTTCAAAGGAGGAGAATAAGGTTATACCTTTTGGGAGTCCAACAAATGGATGAAGGTGGATTGAAAATGGCTCGAAAGACTTGGCCATTTTTTCGACGTCTCGAAATTGTGTGTTTTCAAATTGGCTTGCCTTCAAACTTAGGCTAAGGACCTAGGGGAGTTGTCTGGTGGTTTCTAACTCTTCCAAAATGTCACAACTTGGACAAAAAATCACTTAAGAAACTCCACCTGAGTCGAAGCTCCGAATTGGGAACTCAAGACTCGGTTGTTTTCGAATTAGAGGGTACGGATGAGCTCGTGGTGATGGGATCAGTGCGATGGTGGTGGTTAGGGCATTGGCTTATAACCTTTCTAGGGTAGTGAATTGTGTTGCAGAGAAAAAGAAAGATACAAAGTGGTAGAGAGAGAGAAAGAGAGTGAAATTACTTTAGTTGGATGAGAGAGAGAGAGAGAGAGAAGGAAGAAAAATGATTGGATGGTAAGTATGGTCTACCTTAAGGGAACCAGATTTAAAAGGGATGTGTCCACAATTAGAGAATTCTATGAGTTAAAAAAAAATCTACCTCTCCTTATCTAAAATAGTGTCCACCGACACTAGGTAACATGGTGCGTGATTTACTTGACACTCAAATTAAACCCTCGTTTGACAATTGTAGTAGAATGGATAAGTGAGGGATCGTTCTAGACCGGGGATTAGGAGGGCTTGCAAATCTCTTGGAAACTGACTCAAAAACGTAAAATAAAGTTTAAAACACTAAACTAGACTCAAAGAATGCAAAATTAAAGTTTAAAACACTAAGACAAACCAAAAACTCAAAATGCTTTAAAAACACAAACTAAATTGAATTCTAACTAAAATGAACATTAAAGCAAAAGGGGGATTGAGGTTTTTACGAAAATTGAAATAACGAAGCAAGTTAATAAACTAGACAGAATGTAAATATGAAATTTATGGATGAATGCTAGCTAAGGGGTTCATCTCCATACATGTTACACTTGCATACAAGATTGATTCTCAGTTGGTCTTTCGATAAATTATGAAACTCAACGCCCCGGGTTAATTAGGTCCGCTTAAATTAACCGTCAAGTTCTCCTTAAGTTAATGAATTGGATGGGTTAGCGCAACGCAATTCACCACATTCTCCAAAAGTCCTTTACGTGAAAAACACAATAAAGATACAATCAAAGATCATTAAGCATTATGAAAACTATAAGTGTTGACGAGGAATTCGTTACTATGGAATACGCATGAAACTTATGCCAAGAATTCGTTTAACGCGATTGTTTATAAGCAACCTCCACTACTTGTGAATATAAGTTCATAACGATTAGGTGAAATTCACTTATATTCTAGCGTCATATTTATGCATGAAAATTAAGCGCGCATTCTTAATAAACATTCATAAATAAGTTATCAATCAAACGGTTAAACAAATTGAATTCAAAACTTATGAAATTCCAACGAAAGGTAATCAAATCAAAATGCAAGTATAAACATTTATTTCGAATCACCCCCTAGCTAAAGGGGGGGTTTATTTCCTCATAACTTTGAAATTAAAGAAACACCTAAACATTCCAACAACTCAAACTTGAATTGTATGAACGTTTAGGCACTCTTCTCTTCCATTCCTCATACGTACAAAACAAAGAGAATTGAATTTAAACTTTGAAATCAAAGAAACACCTAAACATTCCAACAACTCAAACTTGAATTGTATGAACGTTTAGGCCCTCTTATCTTCCTCGTTGTTGTAGCACAAGGTCTAAGGTGAGGTTTGGGGGATTATGGAAATGGTAGAGGAGTGGTTTGGAGGGTTGGGAAGTGGTGGAAATGGAAAGATGGTTTTGGATTCTAAGGGGACTCACGGCAAAGAGAAGGAATGGAAGTGTTTGTGGTGTGTTGTGTTGTGAATGAGATGTTTTGAATGATGGGAATGCAAGGGTATTTATAGGAGGAGTGGAGATGTATATGGCTATTTGTTTAAGGTGTTTGTGTGGAGGAATGATGGAGAATTGCATGTGGATTGATGGATTGTTTTTGATGGAATGGATGGTTCTTTGCATGGCTATAAGGGATAGAATAAGAGAGAATGGGCTAGGCCCTTTGTTTTATGTCCAAAGTGAAAATAAGGCCTTCAAATTCGTCCAAACTTTGGCTCCATGGATAAGCTATCCAATCCATGCCCAAAAATGCTCCAAATGGCCTCAAAATGCACTTTCTTGCTCCCTAAGCCCTTAGAACCTGAAAACACACAAAAGAAGCATAAAGAACTAAAATAACTAAAGAAACATAACGTAAATGTACGAGAACAAGCCATTTAAGTCGCATGAATATGCTCCTATCAAATACCCCCACACTTAGCTTTTGCTAGTCCTCGAGCAAAACAGAATAAAAACAAATAAACAAAACGACACTAAACACGTAAAACACAACCTAAACCTTCCAACAACCGTCTTAGGGATTTCCAATGCACATGACACGTTAAAAATCATCATTCCCACAGATTTTAGTCATCTTCACACTTAAGTACATTCTTAATCATAGTCACCATATACTAGTTCACAATTAAGCATTTAAAACCATGTTTTGAATGTAGTAACATGCCTTAGAGAATTTGCTCAATTCCTTACAAGATATGCACTCGATTTTTACTCAGATTTTCTAACTACACACCCTAATCTAGTCATATGTGAGAAGATTGATGTAAACATGAAAACGAACACTCACATATATGTATCACAAAGAACGCAATTTCTGGAGTTAATAAGCATGTTTAGATATGATCTCATGAATGGAATGCTACTACTTAGATGCGAGAACCAGTGACACCATAAGCTCATACCAAGTTCAAACTCCACAAATTGAAACCCATAACACTCAAGATAGAAGTCAAGGGTTGTAACGGGGCTAGGGTATTGGCTAACAATGAAAGGTGAAGGATAAACAAACATTCTTAAAGCAATAGTGAGCAAAGTATTGAATCAGGCACTTAGAATTCCCTTAAGAACGCAGAAGTCAACTTTGAACACCCAAGGGAAAGTCACACAAAACTTAGGGCCATATTCACTTTTTGGACCCTTTCTTCAATCACTCATTCTTTCATTTATTTAATTTTTTTTTTTTTTTTTTTCAAGCTCTTTTTTTTTTTTTTTTTTTTTCTTTCTATCTTTCTTTTCTTTTGAATCTCAAACATACTTAAGAACAAGCATTCCTTCCCCCACACTCATTTTCTTGCATAATGTAACTCAAAAGGAATTCATTTAAGTCATGCTCACTATCTTTTAAGAACAAGGGTGTGGATTGTCCTAAACTAGGCTAGGTGAGGAAAATATGGGTAAACAAAGAATAGAGGCTAAACAAGGCTCAACGGGGTTAAAACTTACAACAAATACGAAATATGGGAAGTGAGGCTATTTGGCTATGGTGGCAACTACACAACTTCATCTTGATATATGTTATGCAAATCAATAACATGCTTTGAATGAAATGGGCATGAGTTCTAGCATTTGGAACTATATGATGAAACGCCTTCTAAGTAGTAACCAAGCAAAGAATAATGAGATCATGCAACGACTTTAGAAAACAAGAAATCACAGATTATACTCTCCAAAGAACGTTATAGGCTCAAGTCTCTCAGGGTTGTAGCGTTTGTTTGAGTTCCTTCCTTCAAGCATGTTACAAAAACGAATTTTTTTTCTTTTATGATTGCATGTGAAGTCATACATTATAACCATAACTAAGCATAAACCAAGAGTAAATCAAACTTTTCTCTATGTTCATAACTCTTTTTAACAGTCATGCAATTAGAAACCAAATCCTTATCATTGTGTTGGAAGGTAACCTACGACACAAAAACGACTCAAAACACTCTTTTTAGGCTTTTCAAAACATTTTTTTTCAAATTTTTATGTGTTTTTCGGAGTTATAAAACAAAACACGCTAAAACAGTTTAAAAACACCTTAAAACAGCAAGGAACAACATTTGAAGTTATGGGTGATAAAATCCCACGAATTTGCATTAACAACATTAGTTACCCCCCCACACTTAAATCAAACATTGTCCTCAATGTTTTAAGCATAGATTCACACAAAACATAAGTAAACACACAAAAAGCACTTAAACATACTAAACATGTCATAATGTAATTAACAAAGATAAGAGTTTAGAGACGCAAATCTGGTTATAGAGTGTAAATTCCATCTTCTCCTTGGTAATTGCATTGAGGCTTTGATCTTTGTGATTCCACAGGCTTACTCTTGAACTGGTTTCCGCCCATCATTGATTTTCCTTTGTGCTACTGGGCTGGAGGATTCTTTTGGTCTTCCCCGAAGGTCTGAGCTTACCCCTTTGGTCTGTTTCTTTGTTCAATCTTTCCAATTCGTATTGAAAAGGGTTGGAGGATAACTCAGCCTATGTTTGTCTCCACATGCTTCAATGTATCATTTTCACTTGCCTTACTCGCTCCCCTTTGCAGAAGTGGTCCCTTCTCCGGAAGTGTATCAACCGTTGAAGATGACTACTCGAGAGCAACGCTAGGTAAGCAATCAGGAATAGATTCCAGGCAGTTGGCTCCAGATCGGAAGATTGACTCCAAGTGCCGGCTGATTGCTTCTTTTACTTTGCCATGCGAGTAAGAACAAGGACAAAGAAAAAGACAGGGAAAGAGCATGATATGAGATACTTTTGCTTTTGACCTTGATGATATGAGATACCTTTGCTTTGAAGAAGCGGTGGATGAATCAGCACATGCTTCAAACCGCCGTTTCCTCCTGGGTCATATGTACTCCAGGCATCTGGTATCATCTTTGGGGAAGAAGAAAGAATTGAGTATTTTGAAAGGCCTTGCTGGGAGTGCGCCCTCAGAGGTGAGGGAGAGTTGGGCATTTTCTTCAGGTTTGCCCTGCCATAAAAGACGAAGGTCGACATATATAGAGATAATATCAAGTGGTGGTACTTTTTACCCTTGTCGACAAACGTTTTGATCCCGCAATTCCGGCTTTTTGAAATAGTGGCGCCTCTTCGATCTTTGAATTCGCCTCTTCGATTTCTGAGCAGGCGCCCCTTCGATTTCTGAACGACGCCCCTTCGCTTTCTGAACGACACGTGGTAGTGCAGATGCGGCTCCTTTTTACAAAGCTGCACGCGTTTTCTGAAAAGCAGAGAAAGCGTCGCCGAACTTTGCGCTTGTCGGCTAAAGATGTGTAGTTGCGATGATGGCCTCCACGTGTTTTCAGCTTTGTCAGAAATCTTTTGACAAAGTTGAACGCGTCTTCTGAAAAGCCGAGAACACGTCGCCTAAATTACGCCAAAAAATCCGGCTCTTTGAATCGGTGGACGCGTTGCCTTGGCTTTTTATAGAGCTATCAATCACCCCAACATACACACTCTGAAGATTTCCCATTCCTGAAACTCGACTCCGGCCCTTTGTGAAATTTTTAACTCCATCCACCCCTTCTCTTTGAACACTTTTGAAAAAAATGGCAAACTCATCGAACCTTAGCTTAGATTTGAGTCTCAGCAGCGATCCGGTTGCGCCCCGTCAAGGTAATGTATGGCGCCCTTCTTTTTTATCTTCTAACGGTCCTCTTTCAGGTGAAGACTCTGTGATGCAGGACGCCACAACAGCTACAATAGTAGCTAAAAACCTCCTCACTCCAAAAGATAGTAGGCTGCTGTCAGGACGGTCCGATGAGTTGGCCGTTCAAGAGTCCCTCGCACTTAGTGTTCAGTGTGCGAGCTCTGTGTCCAACATGGGCCTACGGCTGCTTGCCCGCTCCCGTCAGGTGGAATCGTTGATGGCAGAGGTGGAAAGACTTAAGCAAGAGATCCAGCAGCTTAAGTACGAGAATAGAAGTTTGCATGTGCTTGCAAATAACTATTCGTCGGGGATGAAGAGGAAGCTTGATGAGCTGCAAGAATCTGAGGGTCGAATTCACAGTGACCGTCAAAGGCTTGCGTCTTATCTCCAGAGGCACCTTTTTCCTGGGTCATCCAGCGCTTGGCCAAGTATTGAGGCCTGGAATGCTCTAGCTCCGATGCCTCCCGCTCCGATGCCTTCCGCTTCGATGCCTCCCGCTTCTATGCCTCCCGCTTCTGCGCCTTCCGCTTCTGCGCCTCGTAGTGGGACTTCACGCAAACAACCTTTGTGAAGCACCACCTTTCTCCATGTTTAGTATCTTTCTTTTTTTTTTTTCTTTTTTTTTTTTTTTTTTTTTTATTAACATAAATAAAATCAAACGGCATGGAATTGGTCCTTGAATGGAAGGTGATACTTGAAGTGAACCGGCATTGGTTTGAATTCTAGTGTAGGTGCCTGATTCAAAAAAAATAGCAAGTTAGTATAAAATCTAATGGAATTTGGAAAAAAATACTTACTTGTTTTGTCCGACAAGAACTCAATGACAAATACCACTCCTTTGAAAGTTTCAGGGATATTGGACTTGGCCAGATTGCAAGTGATGGTTATTACTTGTCCAATGTCATCAAATTTAACTTCTTTGGATTTTGTGGTTTCAAGAATGTCCTCTTTGATGGATTCATGACATTCCCTACTTGTCACCTTTGGAAGGGCTTCCAAGATGTCTTTTTCACTTTCTTCTTCCTTGGAAGTCATGAATCTGCAAGGAATAGGGATACTTGTTGGAACGGGGTTAAAAATAATGAAATTTGGAACAACCATACCTGTATTAGATGGCATAGGAGCAATAGGTGCCTCCGGTAAAGGTGTTTCCACCCTTTCCGTGGGTTGGGTGTATTCCTCTTCCTTGTGATTTGATTTTGATGGTTGAGGGTCCGTTCCAACCTCCTTGTCACTTCTCAACATGATAGCATTGGTGGTTTCAAATTCTCCCTTCTGATTTGCAATGGTTGAACTAGGGAGTTCTCCTTGGTCGCAAAATTGTCCTTCGAACTCCGCTATTTGCCCAATTTGCTTTTCCAGAGTAGTAAGTAATTGAAAAATCGTATCATTATCATTTGAATTACCTACATTACTTTGGGCAGGTTGTGGTGGCTGCATAGGCGTTGAATATAACTCCTCATACGGCTGCCAATATCCTTCTTGTTGAGCCTCATTGTCTTGATTTTGTAAGCCCTGCACCAAACAAATTAATTCATCAAGCTTTTGGTTATAATTTATTGACGAACTTGAATTTAATTGAGCATATTGCATATGAAGTTGTGGTGGCTGCATAGGTCTTGAATAGAACTCCTCATATGGTTGCCAATATGCTTCACGTTGAACTTGTTGATCTTCCCACCATATAGAGTTTGAATGATCCCTCCAATCTCTTTGTGGACATTGATTGGCTTGAAATCCTTGCCTATATGAAGCACCAAATGTAGGGACACTCTGCATTGTGGTCCTTTCGGCATACGGCGACAATTTAGAAGTAAGATTTGCCAATTGAGCTTGAATGCTAGCAAAATCCATATCTTACTTCTCTAGTACCTAAAATCAAAGAAAGAGAACTAAATCAAATATCAAAAGTAACAACAAACAAAGAAAACAACACTAAGTTAGAAACTAAAACGAAAACAACTAAACCAAAAAAAAGAAAAGAACCAAGGGATTAGCAAAGTTGCTAATCCCCGGCAACGGCGCCAAAATTTGGTGCGTGATTTACTTGACACTCAAATTAAACCCTCGTTTGACAATTGTAGTAGAATGGATAAGTGAGGGATCGTTCTAGACCGGGGATTAGGAGGGCTTGCAAATCTCTTGGAAACTGACTCAAAAACGTAAAATAAAGTTTAAAACACTAAACTAGACTCAAAGAATGCAAAATTAAAGTTTAAAACACTAAGACAAACCAAAAACTCAAAATGCTTTAAAAACACAAACTAAATTGAATTCTAACTAAAATGAACATTAAAGCAAAAGGGGGATTGAGGTTTTTACGAAAATTGAAATAACGAAGCAAGTTAATAAACTAGACAGAATGTAAATATGAAATTTATGGATGAATGCTAGCTAAGGGGTTCATCTCCATACATGTTACACTTGCATACAAGATTGATTCTCAGTTGGTCTTTCGATAAATTATGAAACTCAACGCCCCGGGTTAATTAGGTCCGCTTAAATTAACCGTCAAGTTCTCCTTAAGTTAATGAATTGGATGGGTTAGCGCAACGCAATTCACCACATTCTCCAAAAGTCCTTTACGTGAAAAACACAATAAAGATACAATCAAAGATCATTAAGCATTATGAAAACTATAAGTGTTGACGAGGAATTCGTTACTATGGAATACGCATGAAACTTATGCCAAGAATTCGTTTAACGCGATTGTTTATAAGCAACCTCCACTACTTGTGAATATAAGTTCATAACGATTAGGTGAAATTCACTTATATTCTAGCGTCATATTTATGCATGAAAATTAAGCGCGCATTCTTAATAAACATTCATAAATAAGTTATCAATCAAACGGTTAAACAAATTGAATTCAAAACTTATGAAATTCCAACGAAAGGTAATCAAATCAAAATGCAAGTATAAACATTTATTTCGAATCACCCCCTAGCTAAAGGGGGGGTTTATTTCCTCATAACTTTGAAATTAAAGAAACACCTAAACATTCCAACAACTCAAACTTGAATTGTATGAACGTTTAGGCACTCTTCTCTTCCATTCCTCATACGTACAAAACAAAGAGAATTGAATTTAAACTTTGAAATCAAAGAAACACCTAAACATTCCAACAACTCAAACTTGAATTGTATGAACGTTTAGGCCCTCTTATCTTCCTCGTTGTTGTAGCACAAGGTCTAAGGTGAGGTTTGGGGGATTATGGAAATGGTAGAGGAGTGGTTTGGAGGGTTGGGAAGTGGTGGAAATGGAAAGATGGTTTTGGATTCTAAGGGGACTCACGGCAAAGAGAAGGAATGGAAGTGTTTGTGGTGTGTTGTGTTGTGAATGAGATGTTTTGAATGATGGGAATGCAAGGGTATTTATAGGAGGAGTGGAGATGTATATGGCTATTTGTTTAAGGTGTTTGTGTGGAGGAATGATGGAGAATTGCATGTGGATTGATGGATTGTTTTTGATGGAATGGATGGTTCTTTGCATGGCTATAAGGGATAGAATAAGAGAGAATGGGCTAGGCCCTTTGTTTTATGTCCAAAGTGAAAATAAGGCCTTCAAATTCGTCCAAACTTTGGCTCCATGGATAAGCTATCCAATCCATGCCCAAAAATGCTCCAAATGGCCTCAAAATGCACTTTCTTGCTCCCTAAGCCCTTAGAACCTGAAAACACACAAAAGAAGCATAAAGAACTAAAATAACTAAAGAAACATAACGTAAATGTACGAGAACAAGCCATTTAAGTCGCATGAATATGCTCCTATCATAACACACACACACACACGTGTACACTTTTACCAGTTGTTAACGAACTTTAAATTAGCGTAGCTTCTTCGTTACAAATCCGATTCGGGTCTAATTCATGCTCACGTATTTCTAATAACGAGTACTAATTAATTATGATAATAAGAAAACAAACTAAATGTTGAGCATCAAATGTCCATGTTAGATTCCACTTTAGCCAAAAAGGCACACTCGAGAAAGAGATTACATGGAAAATTAGGGACGGGTCGTCACAACCTGCCCCCTCAAGAAAACTTTGTCTCTGAAATTTATACACTACTGAGGATTATAGTCAAGGAACAAACGTGGATAATGAGCTCGCATGTGCTCCCCCGTCTCCCAGGTAACCTCCTCAATTGTGTGGTTTCCCTATAAGACTTTCACCAGTCGAATAGTTTTATTTCTGAGAACTTTTTCTTTCGAATCTAGAATCGTCATTGGAACCTCATCGTAAGTCAAGTATGGGTTAATCTTCAATAGATGGGGATGAATCACATGTGACGGATTAGAAACGTATCTCCACAGCATGGACATGTGGAACACATTGTGCACTTTTGATAATTATGGAGGTAAATCAAGTTGGTAGGCAACTTCACCAACTTGCTCTATAATTTGATATGGCCCAATATAACGAGGACTTAGCTTTCCTTTCTTCCCAAAATGTACGACGCCCTTCCATGGTGATAGCTTTAAGAATACCTAATCTCCAACAGCATACACCCTGTCTATTGAATGTTTGTCAGTTATACTCTTTAGTCAATCTTGTGCAACTATCAGGTTTCTTTTTATCACTTGAATATTCTATCTCATCTTGTCTACTATTCAAGACCCACTAAAGCTCTTTTGCCAACCTTGGAGCAACATAATGGTGTACGACAATGTTTCCTATATAGTGCCTCGAATGGTGACATACCAATGCTTAAGTGGAAGCTGTTGTTATAGGCAAATTTTATCAAAGGTAAGCATTGTGCCATTCGTCTCCAAACTAAAGGATTGAAGATCTCATCATGTCTTTAAGCGTCTAAATAGTTTTATGAGATTGTCCATTGATCTGAGAAGACTATTATGAACCTATGAAAGTACTGATGAAATACCCGATTCATTAGGTCCATAAAAGTTGCCAAAGCATTTGTTAACTCGAATGGCATCACTACAAACTCATAATGACCATATCGAGTTCTCAAGGTTGTTTTCGAAACATTTTTGCTTCTAATTTTTAACTAATAAGAACTAGACCTTAAATCAATTTTTGAGAAAACCCAATCACCACAGAATTGATAACAAAGATCATCAATACAAGGTAACAAATAATGGTTTTTAGTTGTTACCCGATTCAACTATCTGTAATCAATACATAGCTTTAAAGTTCTGTCATTCTTTCTTACAAACAAGACTGGAGCTGCCCAAGGGGAAGTGCTGGGCTGAATGAAACTTTTATCAACAAGTTCTTGCAATTGGGTCTTCAATTCTTTCAACTTTACAAGTGTCATATGATAAGGTGCTAGAGAAATATGATCGGTACTTGGAAGTAGGTTGATGGTGAACTTCACTTCTCGATCCGATAGTAAGCCATGTAGATCATCGAGAAAAACATCAGGAAAATAATTAACTACTCATACATCTTCAATTCGTGTAGGAATATCTTCAGTCATCATTACGTGAGCCAAGTAGCCTTGGCAACCTTTTCTCAACATCCGTTTTGCCCTCACAGCGAAGATGACTCCATGTCTCAGACCACTTTCACCAACAAAGGTTACAATAGGCCTGCCTGGTAGATAAAATGTAACGATTTTCTCACGATAGTTCAACATGACATAATTGAAATCTAACCAATCCATACCCAATATTACATGGAAGTGAACAATATCCAAAGGAACAAGATTAGATGGCATTACTTCATTCTCAATAAGGATTCGATACTCCCAATGAACATAAAAAATCTCACATCTAGGCATTGAGAATTCTAAATCATATCCAAGGGGAGTGAGGTGAGGTTGAGTCTTTTGAGAAAACTATTGGGAAATAACAAAGTGTGTAGCACTCGAGTCAATTAAAATTCTAGAAAAGTGGCCTAGAGTATTCAACGTGCCCATGGTTAAGTCATGATTATTCTAAGCATCTTGTATTATGATGTTATGGACGTGACCTTACACTTGTTGTCTGCCTCCACCTCTATTTTCCTGATTCTGATTACCACATCCCTGATTACCTTGACCTTGATTATTTTGGTTTGTCTGCTTGCCCGAACCACCACTGCTAGAAGCTACATCAAGATTTTGATATTGTCATCCACTACACCACTGTGCTCCGCTACCCTAATAAGGTGTATAACCTCCATGGTATTGTTGATAGCCTCCCTGATAATGTGGAATGTCAGCTGAATATTGGTACACTCTTTCCAGATACTAGGGTATGTCACCCAGGTAGTGGAAAGTACCTTCATAACCTGTCTACTAGTAGGCACTAGGTCCTATAAGTAAATTTTGATGTGGAGGGATTGTTGTTGGTAGTGTAAGAAGCTGATTCTTCTGATTCTAAGGACATTGGTTAGACCTATGCCCCTTTTGGCAGTACGTGTAACATCCTTTATTTCCCCTCTTACATTCGCTATAGTGACGATTATTGCACCTG
The DNA here is from genome assembly GCF_041283825.1 of Pyrus communis. NCBI lineage: Eukaryota > Viridiplantae > Streptophyta > Magnoliopsida > Rosales > Rosaceae > Pyrus > Pyrus communis. The sequence continues at coordinate 16,647,977 of NC_142576.1, read as the reverse complement.
TGACTGAATTAAGCATCGGAACTGTTGGAACTTCCTTGATTTTGAAAATGTGAATTGTTGGTGGATTTACCACCTTTTCAAGGTGTATTGGAACTGGAACCCCCACTAGATGATCTGGAACTGTTACCGCTTCTTTGAAATTTTGGGATTGTGGAGGATCAAAGGTTGGCTACCCTTTGGTGTTTTTCCTTTGAGTGTTACTACTTTTATCTTCAACATCATCATTAGGGCCATTTCCAGAATCCTTGACACAAAGTAAAGCCTCATAAAATTCTTGATAAGTGGTGTATGGAGTAGACGCCGCCAAAGAATGAAGTTGCTTATAAATCTCTTTCGGGTTTTCAGCAATGGCAAGACAACAGTGGGACAAATCAGTGAACTTTTGGTGATACTTTGTTACTGACATTTTACCCAATTTCAAATAAGTGAACTCATCTCTTTTTAGGGCTTTCTACTATGGAGGCAAAACCTAGTATCGAACCGACATTTAAATACATCCTATCTTTTTGCGTCTTCTGTACATCAGAGTTTGATCGTAGAAAAATTTCAGCAGCATCTCCCTACAATTCTTCAAGTGCATGACGTAGATACAAAATACTACGATGCACACGAAGAACACAAAGAGATGATACCAAATTTAGCGCATTCAAACTCTAATCCATGAACTGCAAACTACAACATCTAACTATGCATTCTCAAACTGTCCAAAATTATAGGATTCGAGAATTATGAGAAACTAAGCTTATGTGAACATCGCAAAACATTTTTTATACATCCATACAAAAATGTTTTCAGACAAATAAAGAAACTCGTAAAATTCTAAAATACAAACAAAACAAGTTAAATGAATGAAAATTGAATTAATTATTTAAGAAAATATACCTCCAAGATTAATGGCAACTGATAGAAGCATATTTATGCGACTTTGTTAGCCTATTTCCTTGCATTTACTCAACTAGTTTCTATTTATTATAGTGTTTTAAGCCATTTTCGTGTGTTTGTTGGTCCAAATGGCAAAGTTGGCAAGAAAAGGCAATTTGGAGCATTTTAGAGCAATTTTGGGCTTGGAATGGATAGCACATGCATGGAGTAAGGTGGATGGACGTTTTTGAAGATCCAAAGAGGCTAGGAATGTGCTTAACATCTGGAAGAATTGATTCAAGACATTGAAGATAAGGAATCAGCTAAAAGGAAGGAACATTATCCAAACCTTATCTTATCTTATCCTAACCTAATCTTAGCTTACCTTAATTCCAGCTACAAAGAGGACTCAATTTCACATTAAATTGCCTAAATGTCTGGTTCTAGAAGCCCTATCCTCTGCCCTAAATTAGTGCCACATACCCTATCCCTTGCTTCTAGAAACCTGTCACAATACCCCTTTCTAGAAGCCCTAGATTGGTGCCGCACCACCCTAACCTTTTCCCTCTACAACTTTACCGTGCCCTATCCTTGTCCTCCAAGGATTGGTGCCGTGAACCCTATCATATATATACATGTTTTGTGCCGTAGAAAATTGGAGATAGCCTTAGAGAGAAAATCAGAAAAACATACTTTGTGCCGCAACAAGGAAGGAAGGAAGGAGAGAAGGAGTTTTGAGCCATGACCTACATCCAAGGATTGTACAATCTGCCATTAGAGTGCTGGAGCATTTCTGGGTTCTTTCTATCCTTAGATTTAGTTCAATGTTTAAATTAGATTGGTTTTGTTTAATTGCAAACATGTGGAACTAAGTTCGTTTTAGTTAGAGGTGAATTCAAAGCCATTAACATATATGTGATATGAATTGATTTCCTTCAGTTATTGTATCATAAAACAAGAATGCGATTTACTTATATGTTTGATTGATAACTTATTCTTGTATGTTGATTAAGGATGCATACTTAGTTTGCATGCATGAATATGATGCTAAAATATAAGGGAATTTCACCTAATAGTTATGAACTTATATTTATAAGTAGTGGAAGTCACTAGTCATGATTGAGTTAAGTAAATCCATGGCAGGAGTATCATGCAGTTCATAGTTACGAATGCCTTGTCAATGCTTATGATTTTCATAGAACTTAATGATCTTTGATATGTATCTCTATCATGCAATTCATATAGGGAACTTGATAAGAATAATTTGGTTGCGTCACTGAGTCCAATTCAATGAATTTAGGAAAATCTAAAAGTTAATTTGTGCAGTTCACAATTATTTTGGGGCATTGTCATTCATGGTTTATAGGAATAATAACTGGAAATCGATTTGTATGCATATGTGTCATGTGTGGAGAAGGATCCTCTAGCTAGCCTGTAACCTTTTAATTCACCCAATTTCTTGCAACCTTTAGTTTGTTTCTGCAACTACTTAGTTTTAGTTTAAATTCGTCAAAACAACCCCCAATTAGTATTATGAGTCTTTTTAGTTTAATTTTCGGCCAAACTTCTCTCAAGTTCATGTTTTGAGTCAATTTAACTTAATTTTGTGTTATTTGAGTCAATTTAGCTTGTTTTGAGTTGTTTGAGTCTAGTTTTCTGTTTTTGAGTTTAATAAGTGTAGATTAGCATCCCTTCTAATCCCCCACCTATAACGATCCCTACTTTCATATAGTACAACCATCAAAAAGAGGGTTTAATTTGTGTGTTAGTTTATATCACGTCAGCAACGCAAAGAGATGTTGTCTAAAATTCTTCAGGAGGGAGGCAACTGCTGCAATTGTTTTGCAGTTTCTGCCTCCTTGTATTCTGGTTAAATTCCATAAAGTTCATAACAAATTTGAGCAACGAAATTACCGTTGCGCAAAACATTTACCTTCGACACTTTGGCACCAATTCCCTTGCATTTTGGCGCTTTTATCACCCCACCTTGCGCAACGAAGTAAAGAGCTCGTCGTGCAAAGTCATCTTGAGCGACAAATCTTTGTTGTTGCACAAAGTCATCTTGCGTGACAAAGCTTTGTCGCGCAACATTTTTTTTTTTTTATATATATAAATATTTATTTTTCATTCATTATTTAATTTACTTTAAACCACATAAATATTTAATAAAGACATTAAAAAACCACACCCAAATAAATCAACAAATTATTTAATTAAACCATTCATGCGTATCCAATTAATATAAACATTTTTTTATGGGAAAGAAAATAATATTAAACAACAAAACATCTAGTACAACCATTTCCAATACAATTAAATTAAAACCCGGAAGAGCCTTAACTGGCAAGCAATAGTCCCAAACATGAGGATTCTCAAGAGAACACCCAAGATGAGTAAGAGAGTCCGCAACAAAATTAGCCACCCTGAAGATATGCTTCCATTCAATATGGCTGAAGTTCTGAGTAAGAACACGAACATCATTGACTATAAAATTGATGCGCCAAGGCACCTTCCATTGCCACTTCACAGATTCAATAACCAACTTTGAGTCACCCTCGACCACATTCTTTCGAATACCTTTGCGAAGAGCAAAACGTAGTCCTTCTCTTAAACTTATCGCCTCTGCCACCGAAATAGTAGCACCATCAAGATTGAAGGCCCGGCTCCAATAACCCAAGCATTATTATTATGAAGGACAAAAGCAGCAGCCGCCCTATCATTAGACACCAAACCATCAAAGTTGAGCTTAATCACATTCTCATGCCTTTTATTACATTCTTGAGTGCGAACAAGCTGCTTGGCATCCTTCTTCCCATTAGCCTTAAGATAGGCCGCACCCACACTGGTGGCAATAGCGGCGCATCGCCTAGGGACCGGCGGAACACTCCTGAAAATTAAATTGTTTCATATTTGCCAGCAGATGAGGATAACTTTACTGAGATCATATAGACAGACATCATCTTTAGAATGTAACGCATCTAGCTCATCAAGAAACTTATCATAGGTATGGAGAATTTGATATTGTTAGAAATCAAGTTCCATGCTCTATTTGCAAAATCACACTTAACAGAAAGATGGTAATGGTCCTCATCCATAGACTTGCAAATTGGACAGAGCTTATCAGTATTTTTGATAAACCGCTCTACACGCACTTTGGTATGAAGTCTTCCTTGTATCATTAGCCACGCAAACATTTTAACCTTAGGAGGAATGTTAACTTCCACATTTTATTTACTAACTTAATTCAATTTCCAGAAGGCTGATTAATTACGATTTTGGAGCCAAGTGGCAGATTTACCAGTGAATTTGCCATATTGTTAGACAATGCCCCAGACAATCCTGTCTAAGGTATTTTGAAGAGGGATAGAAATAAAACAAATTTTTCTGTTGGTATTGTTGTCTACCACAACATCCAATTTCATTTTGTCCCAAGTATTATTCTTCGTAAAATCACTCACTTGAAAATTCCAGTCAATATTTGCTCTCTCATTACTAGGAACAAGCAGGCTTGGCAAACAGATCGTGTCGTGTCGTGTCACACCCGTTATCTTAACGGGTCCTTAACAGGTCAGGTCACTTTACCCAACGGGTAAGTGACCCGACCCGTTATGACCCGCTATGACCCATTAAGAAAAATGTTTTTTTTTCCCTTAAATTTGCACATACCACACATTGCCACATAAATATTACTTCAAAACATTAAAACACATTTGTCGTTTAAGTACTACATCTACACTTGAAAATAAGAGCCTAATAAACAAACATCCATACACTACTAATCTATTACAAAATATTAAATGTGCAAGGATATGCAAAATGAAAGAGTTTTTGTTTTCAAGGTCGTGAAGCCTTTCTCAAAATTTTAAACCTTGCCAATGGAACTCAAAGCTTGCATGTTATTCCTTTTACAAAATCCCTAATTTTCATCAATCATCATGACATAAGATTTTGTGGTATCCACTAGTGTAAATATTTTAAATTGAAGATCGAATTCATCTCTGAATTTTTATTTTTTGCGATTTTTGGTGTATGCGATCTTGAAGCATATACAAACAAATTTGATGGTTGGATCATTGAAATTATTTTCATAGAATGTGTATCCCATCAAAACGATAGATTCACTAACACTTGGAGTTTATTTATATTTTCATTAAGTATAACATAAGATTTTGTGGTATCTACTAGGGTAAATATTTTAAATTGAAGATTGAATTCATTCATTGTGTTCATATAGGGTCAAGGACTGTAGCTGTAAAAAAATCATCAAAATCGGAGTTAAAATAACCTCTAAATCGTGATTTTTCGTTGATAACCGTCGAAAAGTGTTGTCCCATTACTTGCTCTCTGAATGTTTGTTTTTTGAAATTTTTGGCGTATGCGATCTCGAAGCATATAAAAACGTGTTTGACGGTTGGATCGTTGAAACTAGTTTCATAGAATGCGTATCCCATCAAAATAATATATTCACTAACACTTAAGAGTTTATTCACTTTCATTAAGTATAACATAAGATTTTGTGGTATCCACTTGTGTAAATATTTTAAATTAAAGATCGCCTTCAGTCATTGTATTCATATAGGGTCAAGGGGTGTAGCTGTAAAAAAATCATCAAAATCGGAGTTAAAATAATCGTTAAATCGTGATTTTTCATTGATAACCGTCAAAAGGTTTTGTCCCTTTCCTTAATCTCTAAATGTTTCTTTTTTGTGATTTTTAGCGTATACGATCTTGAAGCATATGCAAACAAGTTTGACGGTTGGATCGTTGAAATTAATTTCGTAGAATGCGTATCCCATCAAAATGATAGATTCACTAGCACTTAGGAGTTTATTCATACTTTCATTAAGTATAACATAAGATTTTGTAGTATCTACTAGTGTAAATATTTTAAATTGAAGATCGAGTTCATTCATTGTATTCACATAGAGTCAAGGAGTGTGGCTGTAAAAAATCATCAAAATCGGAGTTAAAATAACTGTTAAATAGTGATTTTTCGATGACAACCGTCGAAAACTTTTGTCCCGTTACTTGATCTCTAATGTTTGCTTTTTGCAATTTTTGGTGTATGTCTCGAAGTATATAGAAACATGTTTGACAGTTGGATCTTTGAAATTAGTTTCGTAGAATGTGTATCCCATCAAAATGATAAATTCACTAACACTTAAAAGTTTATTCATACTTTCATTAAGTATAACATAAGATTTTGTGGTATCCACTAGTTTAAATATTTTAAATTGAAGATCGAGTTCATTCATGATATTCATATAGGGTCAAGAAGTGTAGCTGTAAAAAATCATCAAAATCGAAGTTAAAATAACCGTTAAATCGTGATTTTTCGTTGATAACCGTGGAAAAGTTTTGTCCCGTTACTTGATCTCTGAATGTTTGTTTTTTGAAATTTTTGGCATATGCGATCTCGAAGCATATACAAACATGTTTGATAGTTGGATCGTTGAAACTAGTTTCGTAGAATGCATATCCTATCAAAACATTAAATTCACTAACACTTAGAGTTTTATTTATACTTTCATTAAATATAACATAAGATTTTGTGGTATCCACTTGTGTAAATATTTTAAACTAAAGATCAAATTCATTCATTGTACTCATATAGGGTCAAGGAGTGTAGCTGTAAAAAATCATCAAAATTGGAGTTAAAATTACCGTTAAATCGTGATTTTTCGTTGAGAACTGTCAAAAAGTTTTTTCCCGTTACTTGATCTCTGAATGTTTGTTTTTTGAAATTTTTGACCTATGCGATCTCGAAGCATATACAAACATGTTTAACAGTTGGATCGTTGAAACTAGTTTCATAGAATGCATATCCCATCAAAACAATATATTCACTAACACTTAAGAGTTTATTCATACTTTCATTAAGTATAACATAAGATTTTGTGGTATCCACTTGTGTAAATATTTTAAATTAAAGATCGAGTTCAGTCATTGTATTCGTATAGGGTCAAGGGGTGTAGCTGTAAAAAAATCATCAAAATCGAAGTTAAAATAATCGTTAAATCGTGATTTTTCATTGATAACCGTCAAAAGGTTTTGTCCCTTTACTTAATCTCTGAATGTTTCTTTTTTACGATTTTTAGTGTATACGATATTGAAGCATATGCAAACAAGTTTGACGGTTGGATCATTGAAATTAATTTTGTAGAATGCGTATCCCATCAAAATGATAGATTCACTAGCACTTAAGAGTTTATTCATACTTTCATTAAGTATAACATAAGATTTTGTAGTATCCACTAGTGTAAATATTTTAAATTGAAGATCGAGTTCATTCATTGTATTCACATAGAGTCAAGGAGTGTGGCTGTAAAAACTCATCAAAATCGGAGTTAAAATAACTATTAAATCGTGATTTTTCAATGATAATCGTCGAAAACTTTTGTCCCGTTACTTAATCTCTGAAAGTTTGTTTTTTGCAATTTTTGGTGTATGTGATCTCGAAGTATATACAAACATGTTTGACGGTTGGATCTTTGAAATTAGTTCCGTAGAATGCGTATCCCATCAAAATGATAAATTCACTAACACTTAAAAGTTTATTCATACTTTCATTAAGTATAACATAAGATTTTGTGGTATCCACTAGTTTAAATATTTTACATTGAAGATCGAGTTCATTCATGATATTCATATAGGGTCAAGCAGTATAGCTGTAAAAAATCATCAAAATCGAAGTTAAAATAACCGTTAAATCGTGATTTTTCGTTGATAACCGTGGAAAAGTTTTGTCCCGTTACTTGATCTCTGAATGTTTGTTTTTTGAAATTTTTGGCATATGCGATCTCGAAGCATATAAAAACATGTTTGACGGTTGGATCGTTGAAACTAGTTTCGTAGAATGCGTATCCTATCAAAACAATAGATTCACTAACACTTAGAGTTTATTTATACTTTCATTAAATATAATATAAGATTTTGTGGTATCCACTTGTGTAAATATTTTAAATTGAAGATCAAATTCATTCATTGTATTCATATAGGGTCAAGGAGTATAGTTGTAAAAAATCATCAAAATGAGAGTTAAAATAAATGTTAAATCGTGATTTTTCGTTGATAACCGTCGAAAAGTTTTGGCCCGTTACTTGATCTCTGAATGTTTGTTTTTTGAAATTTTTGACGTATGCGATCTCGAAGCATATACAAACATGTTTGACAGTTGGATCGTTGAAACTAGTTTCATAGAATGCGTATCCTATCAAAACAATAGATTCACTAACACTTAGAGTTTATTTATACTTTCATTATGTATAACCTAGTGTAAATATTTTAAATTGAAGATCGAGTTCATTCATGATATTCATATAGGGTCAAGGAGTGTAGCTGTAAAAAATCATCAAAATCAGAGTTAAAATAACCGTTAAATCGTGATTTTTCGTTTATAACCGTGGAAAAGTTTTGTCCCGTTACTTGATCTCTAAATGTTTGTTTTTTGCGATTTTTTGCTGATGTGATCTCGAAGTATATACAAACAAATTTAATGGTTAGGATCGTTGAAATTAGATTCGGAGAATTTATATCCCATCAAAACGATAGATTGACTGACACATAGAGTTTATTTATACTTTCATTAAGTATAATATAAGATTTTATAGTATCCACTTGTGTAAATATTTTAAATTGAAGATCGAATTCATTCATTGTATTCATATAGGGCCAAGGAGTGTAGCTGTAAAAAATCATCAAAATCGGAGTTAAAATAACCGTTAAATCGTGATTTTTTGTTTATAACCGTCAAAAAGCTTTATTCCGTTACTTGATCTCTGTATGTTTGTTTTTTGTGATTTTTTATGGATGCGATCTCGAAGCTTATACAAACAAGTTTGATGGTTGGGATCGTTAAAATTAGTTTCGGATAATTCGTATCCCATCAAAACGATAGATTGACTAACACTTAGAGTTTATTTATACTTTCATTAGGTATAACATAAGATTTTGTGGTATTCACTTGTGTAAATATTTTAAATTGAAGATCAAATTCATTCATTGTATTCATATAGGGTCAAGGAGTGTAGCTGTAAAAAATCATCAAAATCAGAGTTAAAATAACCGTTAAATCGTGTTTTTCGTTTATAACCGTCGAAAAGCTTTGTCCCGTTACTTGATCTCTGAATGTTTTTTTTTTGTCATTTTTTGCTGATGTGATCTCAAAGTATATACAAACAAGTTTGACGGTTGGGATCGTTAAAATTAGTTTCGGAGAATTCGTATCCCATAAAAACAATAGATTGACTAACAGTTCGTTACATTTACTTGCAATTCGTATCCCCTAGTTCGTTACATTTACTTGCAGTGTTGTGTTGTGTGGTGTTGTAGGACCACACACACACTCACACACTCTCTTTCTCTCCCGTGATTCCCTCCCCCTCTATCTCTTCTCTGTCTCTTCTCTCTCTCTCCTCCCTCACAAATCTCTCATTCTCTCTCAGTTCTCTCTCTCTCTCTCTCTCCTTCGAACTCACACGGACCACCCACAAAACCACCCTAAAACTATACCAACGAAGGATCTAAGACCACCATCGTACTCCTGAAGACCACACGAACACGATGGTACCAATTTTAGGTGAGTTTCACTTCGGAAAACATGGATTTCAATTTCACCGTGTGTGTGCACTGTTCATGCACACGTAAAACTTGATGTTTTTGGGATTTTGAAGCTTGTAGGAAGCTTGGTGAGGTCCTAAGGAGCCTCAGAGTGCTTCGTTGGAGAAGTTTGGACGTCGGGATCATCGTGGTCAAAGTTGGCCGGAGCTTTCGAGGCTTTTTCCGGCGAATCCACGGCGAGTTAGGGGTCGAGGCAGACATGGATGTGTTCGTCTCGTCAATACCTTCATTTTGATATATAGTATGTCGAAAATGGTTAAGAAATGAAGAAGTTATGACACTTTAAAGTTTACCCAGAAATTCCGGCAAAACACCCACCGCCGGCGAAACCAGTCCGGCGACGCGAGGAAGAAGACGCGCGCGTGAACAGGGCGCGTGGGGGCGCGTGAGAGCTCCAAATTGAGTTCTGAAAATTGTCACGTGTTCGTGACGTCGTGTAGATCACCGTGGTATATTCACACACCCAATTTGAGTAACGTATGAGAAAGTTATTGACGAATGTGTGGTGTATGTGCGTTTAAATGATGATTTTATAATTATTCTGTTATAGGTGAAACTTGTACGGACGACGAATGTAACCCAACTAGGCGTGAGGGTTACGAACCGGCTATTTATCAGTGAGTGGGCAGTTATTTTTCAGTATATATATATATATACGTATGCTTGACGTATTTCCCAGAAAACGTATTTTAAAAGAAATACGAATTAAATATCCTGTCATATATGCATCATATTTTAATATGTGCATTACCATAATTATGCATACTGTTGCATGGTGCTGAGGAGGCCCAGGTAAGCTACATTTGAGATACATTTGATATACGTACGAAATACATTTGATATACGTATGAAATACGTTTGGAATACGATTGAAATACTATCATCACATGTATTAGTAGTGGCATACATTTATATATGTGTATTGGTGCTGTGGACGCACAGGTAAGTGCCAGGTAAGTGGTATTCATGTTTGTATGCAATAGTAGTTTGAGATGCTTAGAGAGCTCATAATCTGCACCCCCGGTGTTAGTGCTCCCGCCCGTGGCCAGGGCACAGCCTTCACGTGTATGTTCACCTCCCGCACCGCATGCTCGCCTTGGATCCAAGTTAGGTGCACAGCCTGTCGTACAGACCACATTAGGTGGTTCCGACTCGTAGGTGACCCGCGATTATTCGCACAGCTTCACGTGATCGTAGCACTAGAACATATATATATATTACACCAAGCCTGTCGTACAGACCACGTTAGGTGGTTCCGACTCGTGTGCAGATTCAGTTATTGAGTTGAGATTGGAGCTCTATATGCAGCCGTACAGGTCACGTTAGGTGACTCCCGGCTGCCAGATTATATGTTATTGATATGAGTTATGCTTGAGCACTTACATTTCATTATGAGTTTTCGACATGGCATATTCTTGATCATGAATGATATATCCTTGAGCATGTTTGGCATATTTAGACATACGTATATATGTTTATTTTCTGGAAAGTATACTTGTTTTACGGCGAGGGGTTAGTATATTTAAAGAGAAAAGAAAGTTCTGAATAAGTTGTTTTGCTAACCCACTCAATTTTGTTTTGCGCCCCTCCAGGTTCAAGAATTGCAAAGGTGTGGTGACTACGAGGAAATTCAACGGTGTTCTGACAGAATGGACCAAATAAGGACTCACCTTCGGGTGTTTCATTTTAGAAGTTGTATATTTTAAAGCTTCCGAACTGTGCAAATGGTTACGTCACTCTCACGTGACGGCCAGCATGCCCTCCTTCGGGACGGGGTGTGTCACGAGTCCCTCTCTCTCTCCCTTTCCTATCTTCTTCGTACAGACAACACCAAAAACCCTTGGATTTGTCACGGATGGAGGAAACAAACTACATATTTGTGCTCGTGAGGTCCTTAGGAGTTCAACCATACCCATTTCAGGTAAGGGAACCTTCATTTTCACGTCGAACACGAGAAGTGTAATTCGAGGTACTGTTCATGCGCACATTAATTCTTGTGTTTTTGGGAATTTCAAGCTTGTAGGAAGCTTGGTGAGGTCCTTAGGAGGCTCGGGGTGGTTCGTTTGCAAGTTTTGGACGTCGAGATCGTGAGTTGCAGGTTTGGCTGGAGTTGGTGGTGTTTTCCTAGCGAGATTCCGTTGGTTTTAGTGCTTGAAAGTGGTAAGGATTTGTTCCTCTTGTTGTAAGCTTCATTTTGGTACCAATTTTGTGAAATTTGGATGAAAAATGAGTGAGATATCAAGTTTAGAAATTTTCCCGGTTTTCCGGCGCCGGCGACAATGCCGGAGGTTGGCCGGAGAAGATGACGGAATATTTCATTAGTTTGGACGGAATATTCCAAACGGTGTTAACAGAATCAGTTAGACTTAACGGAATATTCCTGACGGCGTTAACTGATGCCGTCAGTGTGCCAGGCACGTGCCTGCGCGTGGGCGGCGCATGTGGCCTTACCTTGGCCGGCGCGTGGGGGCGCGTGCGGTGTTAGAAAATTATTTTTAAAATATGGGGATGTTCGTGAGGTTGAGTAGATCACGTTGGTGTATTCATACACCCCATTTGAGCATTGTATGAGAAGTTATTTTGTAATGTTGGTTATGTGCTTTAAAATTAACGTTTTTATAGTTGTTTCGCATATAGGTGAGACCTATCCCTAGGACGAGCACAGTCACTCGAGGCAAGGGGGTTACGACCCTTCTACATACCAGTGAGTGGGCTTTTGGTTTTCCATATATACCTATATACTTGTGTTTTTCCCAGAAAGTGAAATGAAACGTTTATACGTTTATATGCCATGCATTATGTTTGCCCGTTTAATTATGCATTATTAGTTGCATATATATATATATATATATGTTTGGTGCTACTGACGCACAAGTAAGTTATGGTTTATGTTTATGTTTATGTTTAGTAGTGATTTGAGATGCATAGAGAGCTCATAACCTGCACCCCCGGTGTTAGTGCTCCTGCCCAGAGTTGGGCACAGTCCTTCACGTGATGTTCACCTCCCGCACCACACGCTCATCTTGGATCCAAGTTAGGTGCACAGTCCTGTCGTACAGACCACTTTAGGTGGTTCTGACTCGTAGGTGACCCGCAATTATTCGCCTAATCTTCACGTGATCGTAGCACTTGAGCGTATTTATTTACACCCATTATTGTCGTACAGACCACTTTAGGTGCTTCCGACTTGTGTGCAGGTGTAGTTAGTGAGTTAGAGATTTGAGCTCTAGATTCAGTCGTACAGGTCACGTTAGGTGACTCCGATTGACAGATTACATGGCATGGATTGGCATTACCTGAGTACTTGCATTTTATTTAGAGGCATTGGACATGGCATATTTCTGAGCATAACTTATTTATATGTATATATTCTATTTTCTGGGAAGTATACAGGTTTTACGGCGAGGGGTTATAACTTTGTTTATGAAATGATTTTTTGAAAAGCTTTGTTTTTGCCTACTCACGCTTTCTGTTTTGCGCCCCTCTAGGTTCTAGTTTGACTTGCACTTTTGGTGGCTCCCCAGAGGATTTCTCGGCTTATCTGACAGATTATCACCAGTGTAGGACCACCTTTGGGTGTGTTTATTTAGTGTTGTTTCTCCTGGACTGCACTATATCTTCCATGCTCTGAACTTTATTTTTCACACTTACACTTGCACATGTATGTTATTTACTTTGTGTATAGCTAGGTTTGTATTTATTCGTACTTTTATTGTTATTTCTTAGCTTCCACACTGTGTACATGGTTACGTCACTTCCACGTGACGGCCAACATGCCCTGATCTCGGTCGGGGTGTGTCATATATATATATATATATATATATATATATATATATATATATATATATATATATATATATATTATAGTTTTAGGGGTATAAAATTGTTAAATTAATATATATAATTATTAAAGTATTGTTTTAGGGTTATAAAATTATAAAAATAATATTCTGCTTATCGTGTATCGTGTTACCCATGTGTATACCCAAATCAACCCATTATCTTAACATGTGCTTATTGGGTTACTCGATAACGACCCGATTAGTTATCGTGTCGACCCGAACACCTGCTAATTTCTTGTCGTGTCGTGTCGGGTTATCGGGTCATGTTAGGAATTGCTAGGCCTAGGAACAAGGTGGAATAAAGGGTAAGGAAAAACTCAATTATGGGTCCAAAAAAATAAATTCTCATCAATACCCATAATCCATCTCATTCCCTGATGAATAATATTTCTATTAGCGAGGACGCTTTTCCAAGCAAGGGAGTAGTTTTGTTTCATTTTGGAACTAAGGAAAGACTCCTTGCGCAAATATTTTTATTTCACTGTTTTGACCCACCAATTGTCATCATCGGTTATCACTTTCCAACCCAACTTAGCCAAGCAAGCATTATTAAAGTGGTCAATTCGCTTGACGCCAAGGTCACCTTGATTCTTAGTGGTACAAACCTTATTCCAAGCCATAGGCTCCAGTTTAGAGTCAATTCCCCAGTAAAAATCCCTATACTCTTTGTTAATTTTTTTTGTAAATCTATTAGGGCATTTAAAATAGGATATAACATGGTTCGGCATATTTTTAAGATTGGAATTAATATAAACATTTATTATAATACCATTGCATTCAACATAAGCATTAAGGACATATTGAAAAGTACCATTCATAAATAAAAACTTAAAATTCAAACGTCATTATTTAATTAAATGAAATTAAAATAAAATAAATAAAAAAACAATTCTACTCGCCGCTAGTGGTTCAAGTTCTCGCTACAATTCTACCTCACGTTCAACATCAAACTTATTCTACTCTCAGAAATAGAACTTGAATATGTTGTCGATGCACTTCATTAGATTTGGGTCACTTTTGTCAATGTCCCAATTTGGCTGTTATGTAAAAAATTAATAAATTATAAATCTCACTAATATATTTTATTTAAAGAACATAATTATTATTTAACTAATTAATTCACAAGTACTTCTAACTCATCGATCAAGTACGTCTTTATCTCCTCGAGGATGATTCTCCAAGACTCTCAACCCACACCACATTTGTCACACACTAATACCCCAACATCGCACCCAAAACCTGGTGCGCATATTGATTTCTCAACTCCATTTAATTCTTCAGACGTGATTCGGTAGCAGCTCCCATCGAAAGTGTATCGGACCTGGGGCACAACTCTCTTCTTTTTCTTGTCTACCAACAAAATTTAAATTTATAATACTCAAGCTACATATATACTTTATAGAAAACGCAAAATTTAGAACGTATTACCATTTCCGGAACCTTCGCCCTTGATTCTCTTTGACAAACGAGCACCAGATTCGGCCATCGTACTAAAATTCAATTAACAACTGGAATTATAATCTGGAAAAAAAGTAAAGTGTTTCCGAAACGAATTGTGAAGAATTGGGAGAGTGAAACTATAAATTTATAGGAAGCCTAGGGACCTTGCATGACGAAGCATTTGTCACACATAACCCTGCACTAAATACAGTATTGATTCCTCTAATTCACATGCATTGATTCCTCTGACTCAAAAAACTAACCATCTGGTTGACATCTTGTGCGATGAAACCTTTGTCGCGCAAGTGTTTCATGGTAAACGTTTCGTCACGCAATTGTTTGGCGCCAAAAAAGGGCTTACTTGTGGTTTTCTGCCAAACTTTGCGCAACGAGGGAGTTTTTTTCGTTGTTCAATGACATTTGCACCACAAAACACTGCATCGTGCAAACTTCGGATTACAATTTTAGTTGCACAAAACACCCTTGCGCGACAAATTTTACTTTGTCGCATAAAGATCTGTCACACAAATGATTTTTTCTACTATTAAGTGATTATAGAAAATGAGGAATAAAAATCAATCACCCTATTGATGGATCTACATGAGATAAAAACTTCAAATGACTTAGTATAATTCAAAATCTAATAATGTTACACTTCCTGAAACTTAATATCTGCAACTACATCATCTTTTTTTTATTCAACATGAACACCACAAATCCTTAAACTTTTAATACAGAGGACAAATTATTCAATAGCTTAGGGAATAAATGAAGAGATATAAGTAATAATTTACAATCATAGGCATAGTTTCTCACGTCAAATCAATAGAATTAAGTATTAGACGTCTAGCAGAATTAGGGGCCCCCCCCCCCAGCCCAACCCCACTGAACTTAGATATATAATACAAAGGAAAACTAATGAAAAAGACTTGAAAACTTTGAGTTTTAACCATAATGACAAAATAAATGGTAAAGTGAATAGTACTATGATTGACTTTTTAATGTAAAAATGTGATTTTTCGTTAAAGTTTTTAGGGCTGGTATACTGTTAAGTTTGTCCTAAGCATCAAATAAAATTTTTAGAATGCTTTTCATTAAGATTTTATTTTATTTAAAATAAAATAAAAATTAACAACAAAAATGGCTTGACTTTTGGCCCCCTTCTCCTTTTCGTATCATCAATTTGAAATGAAATATCGATATTGTAAAATGGTAGGCGGGTCATATAGTAGTAGTACACATTGAAAATGTGAACCTTGATGGCGGAATACTAACTTGTTAGAATGAGATTGTTGGAGTGATGATAATAGTTTCTTAAAAATATAAAGTAATGCTATAAACACCAATTTATCTGTAAACAAACGTTGTACTAGTTATATGTTATCATTTTTAATGAGAAACACAATTAAAAAACAAAACAAAGGGATTGCAAGTGATAGATCTTGCTCTAGTGAAATTAGTCTTCTCTATCAACCCACTACCTTTTATATATATATATATATAGCTTAAAGTAGTTATGTCGTTTGTTATAAGAAGAATATAGAACAAAAACTCCAAGAGAATTTTCCATCACTCATATTATATAAGAAGTTCGATTTTTTTTTTCCCAATGAAAAGGACAAAGTAAATAAATCAATTGGAACCCATTTGCACCCCAAGATTTACGGATATATATAAAACCCTAAAGAGAAAAGAGTAAACCACCGAAAGTCTCAAACACTTTCATTTCACCACCACTCATATCATATATATCACTCATCTGCATAGCTATCACTTGGTCGGTCAAAAGCGAATTACAAAACAACAGAAACCGGTCACAGAGAGAGAGAGAGAGAGAGAGAGAGAGAGAGAGAGGACTCTTCAGAACCACAAGAAAGAATCCGAATTCCCCACACACACACACAAACATGCAGCCGGCTGATCATCAAGGCCAAGAACTCTACCGATTTCTTGCCCAAAACGGCTTAATCAACGTGAATAATGATCATCAGTTATCAGCTATGCAAAGCTTTTGCAGCTCTTCTTCTAATAATTATAGTTATTACCCTCTGGAAGTGTCTGGGGTAAGTACTGAGCATGACGCCTCACCTCAAGATAGAGCCCTTGCTGCTCTCAAGAATCATAAGGAGGCCGAGAAGAGAAGGAGAGAGCGAATCAACTCCCATCTCGATAAGCTTCGAGGCCTTCTTCCTTGCAATTCCAAGGTACCTACCTATTTATGTACTCGATTATTAATCAAATTTGTTGTTCTTATTTTTGTGGTAATATTTGTCAAATTTGTTTTGGGAAATCAATTAAATAACTGGTTATAATTTTTTCCTAATTAATTTTGTTTTAGTTTAACTTACTGTTGGTTTTGCGTTTGCAAGTTTGAAGTTTGAGCTTTGACGCCTCCTAATTTACTTTCCTTTGCCGCTGGATCGATCCTTTCCCACTTCAACAATCATTTTTTTCTCTTTTTGACTACTGTTTGGTTGGTGGGAAAAAAATGCTGGCGAGAAAAGAGAGTACTACTGGAACTGGAATCTACTTTATGTTAGTTTTAACCAAGGAAGCAAAGATTTTGTGCTTACTGACTTAATATACAATTTTTATTTGTACTAATTAATTTAGAAATTAATTCATTCATTCTGACTTACCCAACAACAACAAGAATCCTAAAAACTTGTTGTCATGAATAGCTTTTACAAATGAGATTCTAAGGTCTGGGACCTATACAGTCTTTTGGTACATTCCGTTTCTGAAAAAGAAAAAGGGAGCAATGGCGTCGTAGTCAGACTCTGGTCTTTAGGGTAAAAATACTTATTTGGGAAAGCTGCTGAGCTTTTCACAACTAGGGTTCCTTATCTTTCTTCTTCTTCCTTTAATTTATTTTTTATTCAAACAAAATTCTCAGACAGACAAAGCCTCCCTGTTAGCCAAGGTGGTCCAGAGAGTGAAAGAGCTGAAACAACAAACGTCAGAGATCGCAGAGCTCGAGACCTTCCCTTCTGAAACTGATGAAATCACTGTACTTTCTTCAAATGATTATACAAGCGATGGAAGAATTGTTTTCAAGGCCTCTTTGTGCTGCGAGGACCGCTCCGACCTCCTACCTGACCTAATTGAAATACTGAAATCCCTTCATTTGAGGACAATCAAAGCTGAAATTGCCACTCTTGGAGGAAGAATTCGCAACGTGCTTATTGTTGCCGCAGACAAAGATCACACGATTGAATCAGTCCATTTCTTGCAGAATGCGTTGAAGTCATTACTTGAACGCTCCAACTCTAGTGAAAGATCAAAAAGAAGACGGGTATTAGACCGCACATTAGTCCTGTAATTGGTACTGGTACTTTAAACTTTGAGATTCTATGTATTTTCTTAATCTTAAGTATTTAATATTATTTTGGAATTAGTTGTGTGGGTTTGGTTTTAATTTATTCCCATGAGGAACATGAATGGGAAATGAAAGTAATCAATTGGGTTTAATTTGTTGATCATGAGTGGTTTAGGGTTTTGGATTTTGAATGTACCCTTTTGCGATTTGCATGCATGTGATATTTGTATTCATATGTAAGTTTGCGGAAGAGATATATTAATCAATTACAAGAATCTGACGAGTTTACGATCCTGAAGTAGATACTAGTGCACCTAATGTTGAATACAGAGTCTATTGAGAGCAACTTATATGACACATATATCTGTGACGTTCATGTGTCAATGATACAACGCAAAGTAGATAAAAGCTTACACATTTTATTATATCAATGGTATGGAATACAACGAATGTAATGTACATGTGACATGTAAGTTCTTCTGTAGCATAAACGCTTAATTATGTGAGTCTCCAAACTCAAAAATGGAAATCATGTGAAAAATTATATATACCTTTTTTTTTTCTTCTGATTACTCTTTATATTTTTTTCATGTATCTATGAAAGTAGAGTACTTGCTAGCTCGCTCTGCTGCATGTAAGTCTTTCTGTAACATAAACGCTTATATGAGTCTCCAAGCTCAAAAATGGAAATCATGTACAAAATTATATATACCTTTTTATTTATCTGGTTATAATTCTTTGTCTTTTTCATGTATCTATGAAAGTAGAGTACTAGCTAGCTGTCTCTGCTGCATGTATATCTGAGCTAGCTGAGCTCCTCTGAAATCTGGATTCTGAACAAATATATATACACTGATTCTCAAGAAAGCATGAAAGAGGGTAAGTTATGAAATTCTTGGGACATATAGATTTGCAATGAGATATGATATGCTGAGACAGTGAGAAAGAGACAGTAAAAGACATGGTTTTGCAGCCCAACAACTGAACCCTGTGCTTCCATTTCCAGCACAGCTGAAATCAAACTCCACCACTTAATTCAGATCAAAGAGTATACTTTCTCACACCAATCAAGGCGGATCCCTAGCAATCTGCCTTAATTAAGTTCTGAATTATCCACGCATACTATTTTTTTTTTATCTATTTAAAATATTATATTTAATCTGCTCTCATCCACAAACAACATGTAATATGTAGATTCCACTATTTCTGTCCTCGTTCGAGTCAAGGACAAAGGGACCCAAGCATGCATTTTTTAATTACTTCAAAAAAATTTATGAGTACTTTTTTATCTGTAAATTGCTTGATTATTCATTGTAGAGAAAAGAAAAGAAAAAATAGCTATGAATTTTTGTTTATGTATATTATGTAATCGTAATCGCGCGGCTTTATTATTGATTGGTTTTGGTTCCTTAATTTGCAAGGAAACAGCAGAAGATGATCAAAAGTTGCAAAGCTTTCATAATTAGTAGAAAGGAAAAACGTGGAAGTGGACTCTACTCTGAACTCACTGCAATGTTTATGGCATTTGAAATAATTTTTGTTTAAATAGGGTTTGAATATTCGATGTTTGAGGCTCTGAGCTAGCTCCTTTCTGACCAAAAACAAAAAAAAAAAACTCTCATTCGAAGAAGAAAAGTTAGTAGTTATCCGTGCAAGGTTTCAAGAGAGGGTTTTACTTTGGGAGAACTTTTTCCTACGACATTTTAGCCAACTCATCAATGTCATTTGAGTGAGCTTACGGGCAGAGGTTTTTTTTTTTTAACAAAATATAGGGAGTGAGCTTAGCCTTATAATAGGCTAGCAATAATGTGATTCAAATTCACCTTTGACAAAAATCGAATCTTAGACCTTTTACTTACAAGAGAAGAACAATACCATTAGATCGTAATACTAACTGCCTATGGGTAGAAGTTATGTAATTACTTGTCTACATCTTTTATTTATTTATTTATAGGACATAAATGCATTAAACCGAGAAACCATAGATACAATCACCGACCATTCATAGGAAGGAATACAATACTCCCAAAATGACTATTCCTAATCAGAAGTCCCTGTTTTACCTCGTATGTTAGCAGTTTTCAAAATTTTCACTAATTGACTTCAAATTACAAAAGATTTTTATGAAAAAGGGTTTACCCTTTAAGAAAAAAGTGGGTATTAATTGGTATCCTTTAATTTGTATGATGATTTTGTTAGGCAATTATGAGCACGCATAACATTCTACCTTGACAGTATAATAAAACGTCCACAATCTAAAGACCAACGTAGCCTTTCTTGTAATTCAATATATTGTGAATGTCTTCACTAGTAATTCAATTATAGTCATTTAGTACTACGGTCTAGCGATATTTCTCTTTATTTACAAGTAAAAGGTCTTAAGTTCGATTCTCGTCAAAGGAAAATTTGAACCACATTATTGCTAGCCCATTTAGTACTACGGTCTAGCGGTATTTCTCTTTAGAAATAAAATAATAGGGATCAAAACTGAAATCAAGACTTGCCCTATATCCCTATATGAGAAATCTGATAACATAGAGCATTGCTGCTACGTGAGCAGTATCATCGATTATTCCAAGAAGGTTAGGAATTTCTTAAAGAAATTATTTTCAATATGGCTTTTAAGTAAGAAAAAGACCAGCCCACAGAGTGCCACGTCAAAAAATTCTGGTTAAACTTGATACTTATGGACAGATGGAGAGACTAATGTTGCAACATTTGCAGTAAGATTTTGATACATAGACAAATGGAGGGACCAATGATAAAACTTTAAATGCATGCATAAAGTGACCATATGGACCAAATTGTAACAACTTACAAGCTCAAAACTACAATACTTACAAAAGTAATTCTTACCACGCTGGAAGAGAGAGAGAGAGAGAGAGAGAAGGGTAGCGAAGCGTGCAAAAAGGAGGCTGACAAAAAGCATCAAAGATTTGTTAAGTTTTAAGTTTTGGCATGAGAAAAAAGCGGCAATGATGATGATGGGTTATGGAGAGAGAAAGAGAGGGTGTAGTGGGGACTGATGACTGCATATTCAAAGTTCAAAGGGGCTTTTACAAATGGCAGCAGCAGACAAATGCATTGCGCTTTGGGTGGCCCTGTCGCCTGTCGGGGACGTGCTCTCAGTCTCTGCCCGTCCCTCCCACTCCCACCCCTTTGCCCGCTGGCGTGCGTTTTAATTCTCTCTCTATTCTCAATCCGATCTCAGCAAACCCTAGCTACAACTGCTTGGCTCCTTATTCTAAATGCTTAGGTATGCACTTTGAGACTGTCTTTGCATGTAACAATCTCTCTCTCTCTCTCCAGCAATCACTCCTACTCCCACTCTACAACCCAATCGCCAAGGATGATTATATATAGACACCTAGTTAGCATATTCATGATCACCATGTGAAAACCTTCTTTGCAAGTGACACATTTTCCAACGTTAGAGCACCACTCACTAAAAAAAGATAAAAAAATCCTTTTTAGACGAAACGATTTCATCGGGGCAGATAAGGTTTCGTCGCCAAAGGTTTTGCCCGATGACACACAAGAAATACATTGAATACTTGGTTACGTTATTCATTCTTTAGGGTTTACAATATATAGGCACATATGCTTTATTCTATAAGAAAGTAATTACAAAAGATAAGGGAACTAAATTCTCAGATTACAATCAATTACAAATCATAATCCTACCAAATAGTACAAACACAATCTTCCTTTCAAGATTCTCCATTACAAAGTGTCTATCCACTCTACATGTTTTGTTCTATCATGTTGTATTGGATTACCAACCCTTGCAGACTTATTGTCACAATATAATTTCATAGCTTCCTTTGGTTCGAAAACAAGATATCTCAAAAGTTTACGTAACCAAAGGAGTTCACATACTCCTTGTGCCATGACCCTATACTCGGCCTCTGCAGAGACCTTGCTGCTGAAAAACATTGTTCGGCATACCCTTATACCTAACCAAAAGAGTTCACATACTCCTTCTACAAAGACATACTGCGTAGTTCAGCACGTTGCTACTAAAAAACACTATTATGTTCGCTAGAATCTTTGCCAAACTGGGCTAGTATGTTTGGTAGGGTCATGTCGAACTAGGCTAAAATCTCCAATAAGTTCCAGCTAGGGGTGCGCAACGGGTATGGAGGGCGGGTAACTGCAATTATTTACCCATAACTGTTTAAGCTCTTACCCACATAACTGTTTATCTATTGGGTATTGCATAAATGGTTATGAGTATGAATGGTTACACTCATACCCATAACCGTTTATAAATAGTTAATCATACCCATAAACACGTACCCATTTAACCATAACCATTTACCCGTTTATCTCTTTTTCTACCCGTCTACATGCTTTATTAACAACTTGAAAATTAAAAAAAAAAAATTTGTCATATATTTTTTTAAATTATAGGTACATTTAACATGCATTACCATATTTTAATTTTTTAAGTTCTCGTACCATTTCAATAATTGAAATAATAGTTTACAAACGATGTAAAAATTAACATTTTAACACTTGTTTTTCGTGTAAATCAATTAGTAACTACCCTAAGCGGTATCGCGCATGTAACGCAAAATAAGAATCCATTGCTCATTGCAATATTGATACCTCTGCTCTACAAACACAAATATTTTTTTCAATATTCAATTACTGAAATAAATTAGAAATCAGCATGAACAGGCTTGTAATATTTGAGACTAACCAATCCAACAACAAGCAAGTATCATGCAACTCCTTAAAATTTGAGATTAACACACTCAATTCGACAACAAAAAAAACCCCAAAAATTCTTTCACATAAAATTCCAATTCCAACTCCAATTAGCTTTAAATTATACAAGGATTAAAGAAACTAGAAAACAATACCTGCTGGGTTTGGGCATCAAGAAAATAAACAGGTATTTTGTTGATGGTCAGTTGAGTGCCATATGTGTCGAAATGAGCTAATACCATATTTTTGACCTATATTAGCTAATAAATATACATTAGTACAAAAACATGTTTGCGCGACGGCAACTTGAGCAACGGAGCAAATTTCGTCACGCAAAGTATGTTTGTGTGACGCTAAACAGGAGACGTCGCACAAAATTCCGTTGTGCAAAGGCAGTTTGCGCGATGCCTCCTATGCGTCACATAAGATTTTGGCACCAAAGCAAGAATGCTTAACCGTTTTTTTCCCAACATTGTGCGATGTAGGTGCACCTACATTGCGCAAAATAGCTTTGCGTGACCTAGATGCACATTTGTCATGCAAAACAACTTTGCGTGACAAATGTGGCGTCGCGCAAAACAACTTTAGGGTTTTAGGGCAGCCATCTGTAAGGCATACTGAGTAATGTGCCCTTCCGTCTCTGGGGCTCGGTCCCTGCGGATTAAGCCAATAGACCCAAAATCCTTCAGCTAGCTAAGCCTTGAAAAAGGCCATTATGGCTACTTTTAGGAATCTCGGCTCAAGCCATCATGCACCTAGTTATACTAAGGCGGCTCGGCTCATCCACGTCTGGATATTCAGAGTGTAAAGTTTATCCTCCCGCCTTTGACAGCAAACCCATATGGGTGTCATGGAATTGGTTTACCTTCTCACACTGAAAATTGGTTTACCCTCTCGCACTGGAGTGCATGGTTGGTCGCTCAGGGAGAGGGGCGCAATTTCTGCTATGAGTACCTAAGAAGGGCGCGATCTTCTTTTGAAGTGCAGGAGTGATAAGTTATTGTAAGCAGGTAGCCGAGCCAAGTTGTAGGTTACTTCTGAATTCCTCATTGAAAAACGAGTGAAACAAACGAGAACTTAGCTATAACATAGGAACTGCATAATAACTAAATAGTCCTTGGCTTGTAAGGTAGTGCCCGTCAAGCTGCTTGAGTTTTTGGGCTTTGATGTAGTGAGATGTCACATATGGTACTTCCTCATATTGTAGGCATTCCACTGTTTTTCAATCTCTTTGTCGTTCATGATGGCAAGGGTGTAATTTCCTTTGCCGTCTATTCTACTGATCTTGTACGGACCTTCCCAAATGGGATTCATCTTTTTAGAGCCTTCTCTATGGGCAGTGATGAAGGCTTTCCTTAGGATTGGATCTCCAGGCTAAAACTACCAGATTTTGGCCCTTTTGTTGTAGCTGGAGATGAACTGCTGCTGGTAGGCTGCGATACGGGTGATGGTCTACTTGCGTTTCTTCTCTGCCAGATCTAAGCTTGTAGTTATCTCCTTACTATTCTGCTCAATGATTGGCAATAAAGTGTTAATACTTAGCACGATAATGTTGGAATGAATGATTGCTTCTGAACCAAATGCCAAAGAGAAGGGAGTCTCACCAGTTGCTCGTTTTTTGGTGGTGCAATATGCCCATAGACATCTAGGAAGTTCATCTAGCCATTTTCCCTTTTTATCGAAGAGGGATTTCTTGAGGCAATCGAGAATTGTCTTGTTGGATGCTTCAGCCTACCCATTGCCTTAAGGATATCTTGTCATGGACATGTGCTGCTTGATGCCATACTTTTGGAAGAACTTCTCTAAATCTCTTCCCATGAATTGCGGGCCGTTGTAGGTAACAATAGACTGAGGGATGTCAAATCAACAAATGATGTTCCTCCATATGAAGCACTCTATATCCATCTAAGTTATGGTTGTCATGGGCTCTGCTTCTACCCATTTAGTGAAGTAATCAATTGCCACGATCATCATGCCTCTGCCCTCAGTAACGGGCGACATTGGCCCTACCAAGTCGATTACCCACTGCATGAACGGGCAATGACTCGTCTGTGGGTGTAGCTCGCTGGCAAACAGGCAGTACTAGTATCGGCTTGTAGCGTTGGCAGCAGTCATACTTTTACACTAACTTCTTAGCGTCTTGATGTATGGTAAGCCAGTAGTAGCCTGCATTAAAAGCTCTTTGCATTAAGGATTGGCCTCCGGAGTGATTTGCACAAATGCCTTTGTGGATTGAGCTTAGAACCTTTAGGTCGTCGAGAGGCGCTAGGCAACGGAGATGTGATCCAATCTAAGATCTTCGAGGGAGAACGCCATTCCACATGTAATAGCGTGATGCCTTTATTTGGAGCTTTCTAGACTCCAACCTTTCCATGGGGAGTGTGCCATTGACCAGGTAGTTTATAATGGAATCCTGCCATTTTGGAGTTGTACTAACCTGTGACACATCAACTGCTGGCTCTGCCTCTATGCTTGGCTTGTCTAGATACTCCATTGGAATATAGCGTTTAAGTTGGTGGTCGAGGGCAAAGCCTAGCCTAGGCCGGCTGGTACATCCACGTGAGCGTTGTCTACCTGCGGAACTTGAGTGAGGGTGTAAGTTTGAAACGCCTCAAGTAGTCTCGCTAATGATTAACTGGGAATTAGATTGAATTGCGAGCTTTTTCACCGCCAAGTTTTTTGCCATTCGGAGGCCTACTAGTAGGGCTCGTACTCTACTTCGTTGTTGGATGTTTTGAAGCCTAGAGTGATCGCCTGCTGGGGCATTGAACCGTTTAGTGTGACAAGGATCACGCTTGTTCCTGAACCTTTGTAGTTGGATGCATTGTTGACGTGCAAATGCCAGAAGTCTCCATCGGAAGAAGCAGGCAAGGTTAGGGCATGCTCGGCTACCTCCGGAGCGTCGTTAGGTTGCTCTGTTGTGTCGCCTAGGCTAAGCATGAAGGCACAGTAAAGAGTTGTGGAGTTAGGGCCATGTTACGTGTAATAGGAGATGCTCAACTGTCAGTATCGGGCCACTCTAGAGCTGAATTATGGAGCAAAGGTCGGTTGAGGCCATGTAACGCGTAACAGGATATGGTGCTCAACTTGCCGATACATGTTGCTCCTATGCAGAATCTTTTGGGGCGACGAGGACAAAACTTGCTTCCAAGTGTCCTTTTAATGTTCATCTGCCCTTGGTGTGCCTTTTGAGTTGAGTTGTTGCGTTCGTCAAAAAACTTTGCACCGTCAGTGTCTGCGCCTTTATCGTCACACGTCTAGATTGGGCAAAATAATGCATCATGAGGATGACTGCTTGCGTCTGAAGGTATAAATTGAGCTTCCTGGTTGCAACATGATAGGAGCATATTTATGCTACTTAGTTATGTTGTTTCCTTGCATTTAGCGAGTTAATTACTATTTATTTTAGTCTTTTAAGCTATTTTCGTATGTTTTTAGGTCCTAATGGCAAAAGGAGCAAGAAAGGGCATTTTGGAGCTAAATAGAGCATTTTTGGGCATGGATTGGATAACTTAACTATGGAGCATAGAGGATGGACGAAATTGAAGTCAAGAAGGGCTAGGAAAAGCTACAAATCTGGTGGATGAAGTCCTAATGCAAAGAAGATAAGGAAATAGCAAGAAATAAGGAACCTTATCCAACCTTATCTTATCCTATCCTAACCAACCTTATCCTTTCCTAACTCTAACATTATCCTATCCTATCCAAATCAGGTTTAGGAGTTGCAATCCTTCCTCTACACCTATATCATGAGTCCTTATCCATTTAGGTCCAGAAATCTACCCTTTACCCCTTCTAGAAGTCTAAATTCTGCCAAAAAATACCTAGTTTCTAGAAGCCCTTAATTTCTGGCGAAAATTCCCTATCCCTTTCCCTTTTGGTTTCTACAAAGACTTAACCCTTTTTCCATGGGATTGTGCAATCCTTGTCCTTCACTAAGTGTGCATAAGTAGCCTATATAAACAGCCAATGTCTCACCATTTAATCCATCCATTCACTCATTCATTCATGCATACTTTCAACCATCAAACACCATAATTCACCCTACACCACCCTAGTGCCGCAAGCAAGGAAGGAAGGAGAAGAAGACTTGTGCAATCTACCATCCAAGTAGGGTTTGAAATCTTCCATTGGAGTGTGGAGAGTTTCTAGGTGTATTCTATCCTTTGTCTTAGTTCAATGTTTAAATTTAATTATCTTTGTTTTACGAACATGAGGAACTAATTTCTTTTTAGTTGGACGTGAATTTGAAGCCATGATTATATGTTTTATATGAATTGATTACATCCGGTTATTATGAATGTGATTTGCTTATCTAAGTTATTAAAACTGGTTTATGTATGTGGGTTGGGGGTTAACACTTAATTTGCATGCATGAATTTGATGCTAGAATATAAGGGGGTTTCACATAATAGTTATTCACTTATATTCACAAGTAGTGGAGGTTGCTAGTCACAATCGCGTTAAGTAAATCCTTGGTATGAGTCTCATGTGTTTCATAGTGATGAATGCCTTGTCAATGCTTATAGTTTTCACAAAACTTAATGACTTTTGATATGTATCTTTGTTATGCGTCTCATATAAAGAACTTGAAAAAGATAATTTGGTTTAGATGCGTATTCCATCTAATTCAATGAAATAAGGAAAACTTGAGGGTTAGTTGTGCGATGCAACTAATTTGGGGCGTTGTCATTCATAGTCTAAAGGAATAATAACTGGACATTGGTTTGTGTGCATATATCATGTGTGGAGAAGGACCATCTAACTAGCCTTTTACCCATTTATTTTACTTAAATTCGTTTTTCAAAAGTGTTTTCTATAAAGTTTTTGTTTTAAGTTTAAAATTCGTCAAAAACAATCCCCATTTCACTTAGTCTTCATATTTGAGTCAAAACCTGTTTTCTTTTAGTCTTTTGAGTCAAGTCAAGTCCTATTTTCGTCCAAAACACTTATTGAGTCTAAAATTGAGTCTTTTTTATTATTGGTTGATGTTTTAAGTGTCCAAAGTTAGTTTTGAGTCTATAGAGTCTAGTTTAGTGTTTTTGAGTCTTATTTATATTGATTAGCATCCCTAGTTAATCCCCGGTCTAGAACGATCCCTACTTACATATCTACTACAATTGTCACAAATAGGGTTTAATTTGAGTGTTAGAATATTTCACATCACAACAACTGTTGCCAAAGTTAGCTTTTGAATTTTTGGTAGCTGGTTTCCGCATCGAGGAGAGCTTTTGAAATGTGGAATACAGATAGTTAGGCCCCCAGCTATGCTCGTATGAGGGTAGAGATTATTGCTGCTTCAGATGCGACTGCTCGTCTAGTCAGACCTTGAATCTCTTTCAGAATAGTGGGGGACTTCATATTCAAAATCGCTCGGATTTTCCTTGAATGTGCATCAGCGAACCTCGTCCCAAAGTGCATCTTTCTCTGTCATAGCAAAAGAGTCTACCAGAGTTAGATCTTCTTTCATGATCAACTCTTCGAACAGCAGGTGGTCTGCTGGGAGTCCTTTTTGGAAGGCTGCTCTAGTTATTGAGTCGTTGTATCCGACTATCTTTGCCTTCTCTACTTTGAACCTCTTCACGTAGTCGCGAAGCGACTCCTTTGGGTTCTTCTTGACGTTGAACAAGTGGTAAGACTTTTTCTTGATCGAGCGCTAGGATGAATATTCTTTGGTAAAAACCAAAGAAAATTTGTCAAAACTTCAGATAGATTGTGGCGGCAAAGTGTATAACCAATCTTACGCCTCACCTTGTAGAGTGGTGGCGAATATCTTGCACATAAGATCGGCATTGTTCCGATAAAGGACCATCATGTTTCGGTAGTATTTCAAGTGCTTCTCAAGATCTCCATCTCCTTTGAAAGATGTGAAATGTGGTATGCTAAACTTGTGTGGAGACTATGCCTGCTCGATCTCGTCAGTGAAGGGTGACCTGCTTTATCGGCCATTTCATTGTAACGGAAATCACGCAATCGCTCGTTTAAGAGCCTCTCCACATCTTCCTGAATTTGCTTTTGCTGGGGTAGTTGAGCTCTCGGCTGCCCTTGGTCTTGACCTACTAATCTAGGATGCTCTTCTATGTGCTCGGCTCGTCTATGTCGTGGCAACGGCGCATGTGGTCCGTTTCTGGCAGGCGAGGGAATTCTTCGCATGCTGCCAGTTGACCTTAAGCCTGATTAAGTGACTGCTTCTCTCCATTCGTCATGCTACCTACTCTGATGTAGGGTGAAAGATGCTCCTTGCATGCTTAGCCGCGAATGAACACTTCACCTAGAAGGTTGCTTATGTTGACTATCGGATTGTCGCCCTAACCGTGAATGTATGGTCGTCCGTAGGCTTAGCCGAGAGTGCACGCTCCTCCACGTGCTAAGATATGAGTATACGTTATCTCGAGGGCCCAATCGAGATTGTACACTACTCGAACGCTCGGTTCATAGCTGGTCAAATGGGTACTTACCGGGACGCTGCTGAAGAGGTTCTTCATCTACCATTATCCTACTTTAAGACACCTTGTATGGGGCACGTTGCATCTCAGTACACTGCAAGAGTTGATTCACCAAGGTCATCTGCTCTGCAAGGGGGCTCGTCAACTCTATGACGTGTCGAGACAAGTGTTGTTCTCCATTTCGGTTGGAAAAGCTTGGAAGGAATGTGTCTCCTTGAGCAATGGAAGTATGGTAGACTCTGGCACGAGATTTGAATTCGGAAATGTCAAATCCGCAGAGAAAGGTGGTGAAAATTCCCCTGGTTCAATTGTAGGCCCATAAATTTGAAGTCGGGACGGTTGAACTAATCTTGGACCATTTGGGCTACTTGGAAAGCCACAGGAGCATGCTAGGTTGTGAGAGCAGGCTAGGCCACAGGAGCAGGCTGGGCCGTGGGAGTAGGTTGGGCCATGGGAGTGGCCTACTTGGCGTGTGGCGCACATGGGTGCGAGGCTAGGGCTCGATGTTAGGTTCGCGTTGGGCTTGGACCCTCAAAGGTTGAAGTGGCATAGCTTGGGTCGTGGTCTTGGCACCATGGGTTTTGCCGAGGGTGGCCACCGTCATGGTTGCCACGGTGGTGCCCCGTGGGGGTGGTGCCGCTCCACTCATCGTTGTGTTGAGCCTTGTAGATCGTCGCAATCCTAATTCTTAAACGTTGGAATTTATGTTCGTCGAGGTTTCCGAATCTCTTGCCATTGTACTTTTCTTTTACATTTTATCGAAGAATTTTTAGAAATAAAAATTCCAAGAATAAGAACGTACAAAAAATCTACAAATGAACAAGAAAATGAAAAACCTTGGATGCGAGAGTCTTCTACGAGTGTGTGACTCAACTCTCAATGAAAGCACCAATTTGTGGATGCAAATTTCTTCCTCCTTGTTCTTGGACAAAATTGCACCTACAAAACAAACAACACCTTAGGTCAAGGCTAAGAGCCTCACGCATCCACAATGATTTTGGGCGGGGGGTTGAGGGGGGTGGTGTGTTGATGTGGTCGGGGGTGTTTTGGCCGAAGAACCTCCGATGCCAAACTTAGAATTTTGAGGGAAAAATGTTTGGAGAATTTAGAGAATTTAGCAAGAGTGTATAACTTAGGTTTTGGAGAGAATGAGGGTATTTATATAAGGGTGTGGCCGGCCCCTTTGGGAGGAGATGGACCGGCCACTTGGATTGTGACATCTCACATCGCCCAGACGAGTGATCCTTAAATGTATATTCCCATCCCTACCTAGCACGAGGCCTTTTGGGAGCTCACTGGCTTCGGGTTCCGTAGGAACTCCGAAGTTAAGCGAGAAGGGGGCTAGAGCAATCCCATGATGGGTGACCCACTGGGAAGTTGCTCGTGAGTTCCCAAAAACAAAACCGTGAGGGAATGGTAAGCCCAAAGCGGACAATATCGTGCTACGGTGGTGGAGCGAGCCCGGGAAGTGATCCGCCCCGGGCCGGGATGTGACAAATTGGTATCAGAGCCAATCCCTGGCTGGAAATGTGCCGACGAGGACGTCGGGCCCCTAAGGGGGGTGGATTGTGACATCCCACATCGCCCAGAGAAGTGATCCTTAAATGTATTTCCCATCCCTACCTAGCACGAGGCCTTTTGGGAGCTCACTGGCTTCGGGTTCCGTAGGAACTCCGAAGTTAAGCGAGAAGGGGGTTAGAGCAATCCCATGATGGGTGACCCACTGGGAAGTTGCTCGTGAGTTCCCAAAAACAAATCCGTGAGGGAATGGTAAGCCCAAAGCGGACAATATCGTGCTACGGTGGTGGAGCGGGCCCAGGAAGTGATCCGCCCCGGGCCGGGATGTGACATGGATGGTTTTTTGGGTGAGATTCATGATTTGTAGCTAATTAGTAAATTAATTGAATAATAAATCAATTAATTAGCTAATTAATATAATTAAAAATGAATGATTTGGGGATTACCTTGTGGAGAATATTTGATGAGGATGGATGAAATAGGTTTTGAATAAATACCTATTTTGGGCACTTTTAACTTGATTGAGGGATGGGTTGTCCACTGCTCGCGTGTAGGAGTTCCGGTGTTTCTCGAGGGTGATTTTGTCCTTTTCACCCTAGAATCCACATATCACCTCTATATTCTTCTTGATTATTTTTTGCTCCACACTAATCTCTACCATTTTTTGCATATCTTAATGCTAATCAGTGTTTTAAAATATTCGCCGCCACCCGCAACGACCAGCAGAGCCGCTGTCACGCCCACAAAACCCTAATTTTAAGGTTATGGTTTCTGATTTTGAATTTTTTTTAGATAATGTATGCGTGTGTGCACACTGTGCAGTATATACATTTGTGCGTATCTGAGTTTTGCGAATAATCATATGTATACATCAGTAACTTTACTATTGTTTTGGCTTTGGCTTTGCTCATCTGTTATTAGTAGGACCAAATTTTTTTTTTATGTTCTGTAATTGCATGGGTGTGTGCATAATGAATAGATACATGTGTGCGTGTGTGAATATACATGTATGCGTGTGTGCAGTATACGTTCATGTGTGCGTGTGTGAATATAATCATATATAGAAATTGATTAATTGTAACGCTTGCTGTTATTGTATGTAGTGGTTGATGAAGTATATATATAATTGTAATGCTTGGTCAATTTGATTGATTGTTTAGGCAAATGATATTGAAGAATGACTTCTGCTAAGAAAGATTTTGCTTGGAAATAGACAAAAGATATTGTTTCGATTACCAAACATTTTTATTGTGTTATTTTATTATCACAAATGCACGGTTTAATTTTTAGATTCAAACATCACTTGGGTGGTGTAAATTCGAGAGGAATGGCAAGTTGTAAAAAAGTCTCACCCAATATGAACGCACAATGTTTTGCTAATAGTCAAGAAGTTAATTAAAATTAAAGAACAAAGCTAGTCATGATTTGTCTGATGGTGTCAAAGAAGAAAGTGAGAGTGTGGACATTGAAGTGGATCCAAGGACATACTATGAAGTAGCACTCAAAGGAGTGGCAGTAGGAGTGTAAGTGTTACACCTTCACAATAACGATTGATAGGTATGTTTCTTCGAAAGCTCGTCAAGCCTATTGAGTACATCTTTCAAAAAAGAGGAAAGAAAACAAGCGTGCCAAAAACTTGCACGATAGTTCTACACTAGTGTCATTTCATTCAATGCAGAAAACAACGGATATTATGTTCAAGCAATGAAAGCAGTATCCAATTTTGTTCCCAATTTCAATGCTCCTACAAGCCATGAATATAGGATTTGGATGCTGAAAGAAGTTGATGATGTAAAAGCATGATGAAAGATCATGTAAAGGCTTGGAAGAGATATGGATGGTCACCATTTACTACTTAAGATATTGTGTTAGCAAGCAAGACGTGACTTCTCGCTGATGATGTTTAGTTAGGTCTAGTGTTCTCTCTCTATGAAAATAGGGGGATGACAAAAAGTAGGTGTCTAATCAGCTTTCTTATCAATAGCCCTCAAGGTACTTGGTTCTTGAAACCGGTTGAGGAAACGGCCACCATTAAAAATAGAGATTTGTTGCACGGCTATTTGAATGATGTTATTCAAGAAATTGGGGAGGAGAATGTATTTCAAGTTATATCCAATAATGCTTCGAACTACAAGAATGTTGGGCAAAACTCATGGAAAGAAAAGAGAAGTTGTGGTTGACTCCATGTGCCCCTTGTTGCATTGATTTGATGCTAGAGGATATTGATAAGATGACATAGTTTGATGACACATACATGGTTTGATGACACACTCAAACGTGGTAGTTGTATTACAAAGTAGTGTTCTAAAAATCGGCCTAGGCGCTAGGCGATGGTCAGCCACCGCAATTAACCTATAGTCAAAAGGAAAATCGGGGAAGGGATTAGGCAGGCGCCGAGGCAGTCCAGGCAGCGCTTAAGCTACCTAGGCGGGCGACTGGATGGCCTAGGCGGTCTGGGCGTTTCACTTCCTTTTTCTGTTTTCAAAGTGAGGAATGGGGACTGCAAAGCACTGTCTGTGTTCTGGGTTTTGAGTTCCAACGAAGAAGACAAGACAAAGAAGAAGAAAGAAAATTGAGTTTCTCTCTCTTCAATTCTCACCCCACGTGACCATCCATTTCCCACTGTCATGTCTCATTTTTTTCATATTTAATATATTTTAAACTATTGTCCAATTAAAATGGGACACCTAGCATCATATTTGCCTGTATACGTATAAAGGAGGGGACAGCTAGCACCTTAAAACTGAATGTTATTAATGGTGCCCCACCTCCCTCCCTTCTATGCATCCCAGTTTCCCACCCTCCCTTTTTTTATGTAATTGTTTTAAATTGTTCATTAAATACTTTCTTTTCTTCTTCTTTTTTGTCAAATATTTTGTCTTCAAAGTTAAATGATTTCTTAACATATATTTGGCACCTTTATTCCCCTTTAAATGCACAATAAATTCAAATCATCTTTGAAAAATATTTCCTAAAGTACTACAGATTTGTATCATTTGTACTTGTATCTTATTCCATAAAATCCATCAAAGTATTAATGATATATCGTAAATTTACTTAAATTCGCCTAGTCCGCCTAGGCGCATAGGCGCTAGGCCCTATCCTGCCACCCAACTATCGCCTAGTGTTTTTGAAAACCATGTTACAAAGTATCTCTATAGGCATCAATGAGTAATAGGTTTTATGTGAAAGTTCAACATAATTTAAAAATTCTTTGTCTGGCGGTGACTAGGTTTTCTACTTCTTTTCTTACACTTTAAAGCTTATAAAAGCAAAAGGAAATTCTTGTTGCCTTGTTTTCCTCTCAAGAATGGTTGGAAAGTACATATGCAAAATCATGTGAAGCACAATTCGCTAAGCATCATGTATTACATGATCGTAAGTTTTGGGTAGAGTTTCTTTTTGCATTAAAGGTGTTCTTCCACTTATTTGTGTCTTGAGAAAGGTTAACTCGGAAGATAGACCCGCCATGAGTTTAACATATACTTTGATGGATGCCGCAAAAGAAAATTTGCTAACAACCTTAACAAGGTGGAGAAAAAAAATAGGCAAATTGCCAAAAATGACCCATTTCCTTAATCTTAGGACTGAAATAGGACAAACCGGTCATCCACAAACCATGCACAACAGAGTAATGATGAAATACCCATATATAAAATGTAAAAACTTATAAGTGATGCCGTCATTTTTCTAATTTCGAAGAGAGAAAGCTGTGAGCTTTGGGTTTTTGGGTTGGCTTAGATCTGCAAGCATATCATGTGCATGTCGTATGCATGTCACTGGAAAAAGATGATTTTTAATGGGATTTCCAGAATCTAAGTTCAAGTCAAAGATTTATAAACTACAGATCTTTAAAAGATTTCTAAAATCCACATATCCCCCATAAAAGAAATATGAAGTGGGATTTTTAAATTCATTTATTTCATTTATTGTTACTGTTAGTATCTTCTTTTCCTTTAATGGGTTTGCAAGGGTATTAGGGTAACGATAATATTTATGGCATCTGCTTGTCCCTGTGAAGGGGACCAAATTTGGGATTCTCTTGTGATTTGGTCCTCGAAGTTTCCCTTGATTTTCCATGGAGGTCCCCAAGGATGAGCTGCCAGCTGTTTTTCCATGTCAAAGAGGTTGTTGGGCTGCGAATCCATGGTCGGGGTGTGGAATTGAAATCTTTTGGGGTGAAAATTGTTGGGTTGCGAATCCATGGGTGTAGAATTGAAATCCTTTGGGGTGGAAAGGAAAGGGTTTTGATGAAATTGCAGAGAGATCAGGATAGTGAAAGGGGGTTAGGGTAAGGGTTAGTGTTTGGCGAAGAAATTGAATGCGAAGAGAGAAGAAAGGGGGTTGGGAAAAGAGAGGAGTAGAGAGAGAGAATTCAAAATCGTGGAGAGGGAGGGGGAGTAGAGAGAGAAATCAAAAAATTGGAGGAATTAACCCATTTATATACGAGGGCAATTACGTCATTTTTAGTTACCGGAAAAATCATATTTCAGTCATATTATTGTGCGTAGCGTGTGCATGCCTCGTGCGTAGTGTGTGCATGCCTCGTGCATAGCGTGTGCATGCTTTGTGCATATTTAGTTTGCCCTTTTTCAATCGTAAGATTAAGAAAATGGATTGTTTTTAGTAATTTTCCAAAACAATATGTCAATTTGGAGAATGATCGTAGATGGGACGATCAACTTCATTAACCACTACATGAGGCGGACTATCACTTGAATTCACAATTTCGGTATGAGGATAATTTCTCAAATAACGACGAAGTGCAAAATGGGTTGTTTGCTTATGTGGATAGGAATCTTGGGGGTGGGAAAGAACGTGAAGATGCAGATATCCAATTGGATTCATATGATCGCAGGCTTGGTGAATTTGCGAATCCTATGACAACGGAAACTAGGAAAAGGCCAAAGAATTTAATTGTTAATATATTTTTAAATGAGAATTGTTATTGGCACTCCAACAATCTCATTTTGCACTCCAAACTTTCTATAATTAGAAAGAAAAATACACTTGTGGGGAGTGTAGAATGAGATTTTTGGAGTGCTAATAATAGTTTCCTTTTAATTTAGCCTTCAAATTACTTACCTTTTTAATATTGTTTTTTAGTGGCTTGGTGGGAGTGCTTTGAAACTAAAACACCCGAGTCAATGAAGTTTGCTATCCAAGCTTATAGCCTTACTTGTAGTGCATCGGGTTGTGAGAGGAATTAAAACATATTTCAAATTGTAAGTAAATCTATTATTAGTATTTTATATTTTTATATGACATGTTGCTTAAGGTGATTAGACTTGAACAAATGGGATTACTCTTTAATTTTTTTTTTTATTTATTAGTAGATTCATACAAAAAGTAGGAATAGGCTTGAACACAAAAGGCTTAATACTTTAGCCTATGTGAAGTACAATTTGGCTTTGCAAGAGAGAAGTCATAAAAGGAGTATGAGGTGTAATCCTATAGTTGTAGAAAAAAATTGCCTCCAATGGTGAATGGATAATTGGAGCTAGAGGATCTCGTTACTCCTAAAGATACTAGATGGCTTGAGGATGAGTCATTGTACCTGGTTTACAAAATAAAATTTGTTAGTTTATCAAAAGTAATTATAAACAATTATAACTGGTTTACAAACGTGGCCTCAGTTAACTAAGGTCCAGTTCAATGCACATATAAACTCTAATAAACTTACTTGAAATCAAATATCAATTTGCAAACCCTAGACTCAAGCTACGAAAAAGATCTAGGCAGACCAATGGCCAGAAACTGAACACTAGCAAAAAAGGTGTCAGTCAGCCCATGTAGGCTGTCTTAATTTGTGTGCCCAGATAGCTGGAAGTCAGCATGCAACTATAGCATCTTCTTGTCTTTTTTTGAATTTCCTCTTCTCCTTTTAGGTTTTCAACATCTGCTCCCACCTCTCTTGTCTATTAGTTTGTATAATATACCACCCAAGTAGCTACACACTTGCACACAATGAAAATGTGATATGTATGTAATTTTTGAAGCTGTAACAACACAAGTCTGTTAACGCACAAAATCGAATCAATCTTGGAACAACGTAAATTGGACCATAAATCGCACATACGCATAAGAGTACAAAGATGTATTGTGGTTCACCCCAAGTTGGGGCTACATCCACATTGTTGTCAATCCAGTTTCACTATGTAAATGAAGGTCACATTGTACATAGAGGCTTCTTGCTAGAGAAGCTAGGGTTTGCTATCCTTCTAAAGTGAGGGTGAATGATTCCTTTTATAAAACAAGAGTTTCCCTCTTTCCTACATACATCACGGGCTAAGTAGTGAAGCCCAGTATAAGGGTTAACAAAGTCTAACCTAGTTGTATTTGGATTGCAGATTATGTTTAGTAGTATCATACACAAGTGTCTCCCTGCTGAATCTGGCATTACTATCATATACATTTCACTTGGAATTGTTCAGAATAATGTTGCAAGTATCTTGATGCATTCCCTCCCCCTTCCTTTTGTGTTATCTCAAAGCAGGATGCACCTTCTAGGTTTCCATAAAACAGTATTAATTGACAGTCTTGCAAATTTTACATTCAAAGTCTTCTTCACATATACAGTATAGTGTACTATAGTGGTTTCATCTATCGTTTCGGGTTTCAATTCATTGCAGGCAAGAGATCTACCAAAGATTGTTCGGGCTGCCTATGATCGAGTACCTTATGTTATGTTTAGCGCTCAAGGTCAGGTGTGCCTTCTTGCTAACATTATTTTTAAACTGCAGAACAACAATAATGCTCCAACAATTGTTAGTGGATAGGGATGTCTAAGAAACTGAAGCTGGAAAAAGGTAAAAACGTTTAGGCATGAATCTTCATGGAACTAGGTTTTTGTGTTAGTTTTTTCTTGGTTGCAGCAGCTTCAGCCAAAGCGTACATCTTCAGAACGCTGCACGGGATGTATCGGTTTTGAGAAATGCCTATTGAATTGACACTTCTAATTTTGGTGATAACGCTTAAATGCAATGCAGTACAACGTAACAAGTAAGAATCTCATTCATCTAGTCTATAACGACATTGACACTTAAACAATTACGTTTTTTACCATAGAAACGAACGACATCTTACATGTGACGGATTTTTTATGTGGTTGGGTTATACTGTCCCAAGGTTGGTCCATCGAGTCTTGGAATTTGGGTCAAGGTTGTCCAAGTGTTCATGTTTTGGGAAGACTGGTCTATCCTTGATCGAATTTTGATTTTGTAATTTCTTCTTCATGTTTCTTTAAGATTCGTCGTCAACTAGTTGTTTCTCCGTTAGTCCGCCCTCTAGTACTAAGGGAGACGATTATGATTGACCACTAAGTACTAGGGTCTGGTGGTATCTTCTTCACTTGTGAGTAAGAGATTTTAGGTTCGAATCTCGTCAATGGCGAATTCAATACCAAATTAGGTTGCCCATTATGTGGCTTAGCCGAATCCTCCCTCTTCCTCCCCTCCCCTTAGTATAAAGCACATCATTGTACTAAAAAATATATATATATAATCGAATATTGTGATGTTATTCGAATCAACTGCCTCATCTGCACTGGTGTGCCAACTCCAAATGCTTGCTTACAATTTACAATGCTAATCTCTCTTTTAAAAGAAAGTTGCAATGCTGACCTACATGGGGTGGAAGGGGTCCAAGTCCAAATGCTTACTAGGCCCAAGCTTGGCCCACACGGTGTTAGGACTAGCGTGGGGTTGAAAGTTCCGATTAGGGTAAGGCTTCAAGACCAGATATCCAATGGTTCAGATTTAATTTTTACTTTAGAAACTCCTGTCAAACTCTACCTCATTCTTCCTCCACCCTCTACAAATGGCTGCTCCCATTTTTTCTGCACACCATAATAGTAATAATTGTTAATAAAATATTCAAAACTGTTACAAATAAAAAAGTTAAGAATGTAATAAATTCGATTCTCGTTAATAATAAATTCTATTTTAATTTATTATGTGTGACCTATTTTGTGACCTAATTTTCACGTTGCACTCTCTAAGGTAAAATAAATTGTTTTTTCTATTTGTTCTTCTGGGCAAGCAACATGGGGACTCATGTTTGGGCTGCGAATCTGGCTTCTAGATATAAGAATGGGCCTATTAATGTTTCCTTTTGTTGGGATCAGGCTCTAAAATTAGATGCTTAATATAATCAAAAGAAAAATGGCAAAATCTTCCATTCTTTTTCTGTTAAATAAATTAAAAAAACAATTCCATAAGGTTGAAGAAATACTCGATTAATGACAATAATTGTGTGACTCGTCGGTTTTTTTAGGATTGAGATTAAAAAAAAGAGTCTAGCCCATAGTACAAACTAATAACTATGGAACTAACAACCAACTCATCACTTCATATTATCTGGGTAGAAAGAATTAGTCAAAATATGATACATAAGTCATATTATTGTAGCAACTAAAATCTTTTTTTGCATAAACAAGAAAACCAATTTTAGTATGGGTTGTAAAGCAATATAAAGTACACAAATAAAATAAAAAAAGAGAGAAAGACAAGAGTTTCTTCTCATCCAGATCCTCACGAATTAAACAAGTGTATAATAATATACACGGTTAATCATATAAGGAATTGTGAGATTCTTTGAAATTTGATATAAAATCTCATTATACACTCCTCACAAGTGTTATTTTATTTCTAATTATAGAAAGTTTGGTGTTACATCCCGACCCGGCCCCCACCACATCCCGAGCTCAACTCCACCGTAACACGATATTGTCCGCTTTGAGCCCCTACCACACCCTCATATTTTTGTTTCTGGGAACTCAGACGAGAACTTCCCAGTGGCATAGGATTTTGTTTCTGGGAACTCAGACGAAAACTTCCCAGTGGGTCACCCATCATGAGATTGCTCTCGCGCGAACTCGCTTAGCTTTGGAGTTCCGATGAACTCTGAAACTAGTGAGCTCCCAAAAGGTCTCGTGCTAGGTAAAGATGAGAATATACATATAAGGCTTACAGGATCCACTCCCCTGGACGATGTGGGATGTTACATTTGAAGTGGCAAATGAGATTTTTAGAGTGCCAATAACAATTCCCAAAAAAATTGTGGGTTAATATTTACTCATCAACATTCAGTTGTAAGATTAATCTATGACATGACCTCTCAAAATAAATGAATAGGTCTTTGCTTCGTTCCGCCATCCTACCTATTGAATCGTTAAGATTTGTTTTGCAATACAATCTTATGCATTCACAGGTTACGTTGTTCTTATTACTTTTAGATTATTAGGTAAAACCTAGCAAAATGAGGCTTTTTGGCTATTTTAACAAAAAAAAATTGCAGAAAAAAATAAGCTTGGCTGGCTAGGTAGACTAACTATCTTAACTTTATAAAAAGTAAACAGCTGAATTTAGCTAGGAGATAGAGAAAGTTAATTTTTTGCTAAACATTAAAAACTATAAATTGTTTACGGTATTCAAAATAAGAAAAATGAATTGGGTTGTCAAGTTTCGGAAAAAATAATGCGACCATTGTCAAAGAGCTATTCTCACATAATTTTTCTTTATTTGGAAAATAAAAAATTTTAAATAGTTAGTATTATTGGAAGCTATGGCTAGACAAAATAACATTTGAGTAAGTAATAATGTTGTTAGATGCTCAAAGAAAATGAGCAGGGAGGAATACACTTTTGTCGGTTGCCATTGCCAAAGAATTATCCAATCCCAATGAATGTCCAAAGTCCAACAAAGCATAATCTTTGTAAGCAAGAGAATAGTCGTGGAAGCATTTTTGCTCATCACTTTAAAATATGGTGTATGTTTAATATGCTCTTTATAATTTGCCACATGTATTTTCACCTAATTTTGATTAACTTTCATACTAAATGTTTATTTTTTTAATTTTGAAAAAAAAAATTAATCGGGATTAAGTGAAGAGTCATGTGATAAATGATGAACTGTATGATGAGTATATATAGTATTTATGGTGCTGAGCAAACCTGACTTGCACCTTTTCAACACGTGTACAGCAATGATTTGCTCGTCCCACCCACCAAAAGCAAAATGAAGGGAAATGGTCATAAGATGCAAGAAAGGATTGAATGATTAAAAACTCCAAATGAGCGTCTCCTTTTTCTAACCCCATATGAAAACTGGCTTGTAGCAGGTCACCTAATAACAATGTCAAAATTTAATGAAGATAAAGTAGGGTCTACCAATAAAATTTGTGAACATAACTGTGACATTTCTCACGGCAATATAATTAGACATGGTAAAAGGAACATGTTTGATGTGTTCGTGTCATATTTGTTATCTTAACGCATTATGTTGTGTCTGTGGATGTAAATTTTTGTCTTCTCCTTCTTTAACAAAATTGCACCTACAAAACAATCAACATCTTTGGTCAAGGCCAAGAGCCTCATGCGCCCACGATGATTCTTTTTGGGGGGTGGGGGGGCGCTTTGGCCGAAGAACCTCCAATGCCAAAGTTAGAATTTAGAGAGAAAAATGTGTGGAGAGTTTTTGGGAGTTTTGCAAGACTGTGGAACTAGTCTTTCAAAGAAAATGGAGTCCTATTTATAGAGCATGGCCAACCCTCTTTGGAAGAGAGAGTGGCCGGGCCTTGGATGTTTTTTGGGGTGTAATGGTGATTAATTTGGTGATTAATGGATTAATGAGGAATTAATCCATTAATTAGCCTAATTAATTTAATTTATATGGAAGGTTTTGAAGGTTATGGAATGATTTCCTTGTAGAGGATATGGAGTAAAGATGGATGAGATAAATTTGAACTTGTTACCTATTTTGGGCACTGTTGACTCTGTTGATAGATGATTCTCCATTGCTCGCTTGTAGGAAACCCGATGTGCCTCGAGGGTAATTTTCACCTAAAAATCCACATGTTGCCTCTTAATTATTTTTGGCTCCACAGTGTCAAATTTTTTATCTTAACAGATTCTTAACAAATAATCTGACAACGATCCGACTCGTTAAGAAGTCATCTCGTTTCATGTTAGGTTAACAGTCATGCAACAAATTGTCATGTCTAATGTCAGATTTGGTAAATATCTTATTGGGTTCTTAACGGGTGATCAAATAACAACCCGGATTGTTAATAGATTTTTAACCGATGATTTGATAACGGTCCAACTCGTTAATGGGTTGAACCGAAATCTATTATTTTTGTATTATTTTATGTCGGGTTAATAGGTTATGTAAGAAATTATCAGGCCTAATTACAATGCCAATAAAACTAGAACAAAGCTTCCAATAACTTGTTATTATTAGACATTTTCATAAATTGGTTAGGGTACATGCATTTTGTTAAAACATTCATCGTCCAATGATTATATATACAACTAAAAAGAGAAAATATCATATTTAACCATGACCGTTTAATAATAAATATATTAAGTAAATGCATCTGTTGGACCCAAGTCCGTGAATCAGAGCAAGAGTTGTCAATTACTCCAATTATAAGTTTATTGCAAACTTAAGAGGGTTTTCATATGTCAAATGAGTAATATTAGATAGACAGATTTGTTGTAGTCCTATTAGATTAGGAATGTGATTGTTTAAATCT
The DNA here is from genome assembly GCF_041283825.1 of Pyrus communis. Lineage (NCBI taxonomy): Eukaryota > Viridiplantae > Streptophyta > Magnoliopsida > Rosales > Rosaceae > Pyrus > Pyrus communis. Next base: position 16,605,684 of record NC_142576.1, on the reverse strand, counting down.
TAGTAGATCTAAATATATTTCTTATATTCTTATTATGAGTTGATTACCTATTAAGAGTTGTAATCCTAAAATGGTAAGGATTTTACCTATTCTACTACTATAAATAAAGGCACAATGGGGGGGGGGAATAGAACACACCTCACAATTATACATATCTCTCTTCTCTCTCTATGTTCCGCACCCCCTCTATCTCTATGTCCTTTATAGAGTTCAGTAAATTATGCTAACAACAAGATTAAATTTGTGACTAAATGATATATCATCAATTAGAAATAAATACGTTAATTAACACTTAAAAAATAATTTAACTATCAACTTCCATATCATTTAATTTACAAAATTTAGTAACAAAATTCCCATAATAATTGCACGGAAAGTTTCAATCATCAAACATATTGCACTTCTTGTGGTGGTGACTAGACCTGGCATTCGTGTCGTGTTTCTCGTGTTCGTGTCGTTTTCGTGTCATACCCGATAGCTTAACGGGTCGTGTCGTGTAATACCCGTTAAAGTAAACGGGTAATATGACCCGACCCGAAATCAACCCGTTAATATTTTCAGGTAATATGACCCGACCCGTTACCCGTTAAGAAAAATATATTTTAAATCAATAAAAATGAAAATGAAAAACATAATTTGACCCAAAAAAATGTAAAACATAATACTAAATCAGTATATGCATACTAAATTTCGGAGTTAACCCCTTAATGAAAGTTGTAAAGCTTTTTATTACGAGTGATTACATTTTTCACACTTCTACAATAATTATTATTAATTTTTCACTAAAATAAATAACATTGTTCATGAGATTTGGAGGGTTTTAAAAATCTAAACGACCATGTAACCTTGCCAATGGAACTCAAAGCTTACATGTTATTCCTTTTACAAAATCCTCAATTTTCATAGATCATTATGACATAAGATTTTGTGGTATATATCCACTTCTGTAAATATTTTAAATTGACGATCAAATTAGTTCATTGTATTCATATAGGATCAAGGAGTGTAGCTGTAAAAAATCATCAAAATCAGAGTTAAAATAACCGTTAAATCGTGATTTTTCGTTTATAACCGTCGAAACATTTTGTCTCGTTACTTGATCTCTGAATGTTTGTTTTTTGCAATTTCTGGCGTATGCGATCTCGAAGCATATATAAACACGTTTGATGGTTGGATCATTGAAATTAGTTTCATATGATGCGTATCCCATCAAAACGATACATTAACTAACACTTAGAATTTATTTATATTTTCATTAAGTATAACATAAGATTTTGTGGTATCCACTAATGTAAATATTTTAAATTGAAGATCGAATTCATTCATTGTATTCATATAGGGTCAAGGAGTGTAGCTATAAAAAAATCATCAAAATCGGAGTTAAAATAACCGTTAAATCGTGATTTTTCATTTATAACCGTCGAAAAGTTTTGTCCCATTACTTGATCTCTGAATGTTTGTTTTTTTCAATTTTTGGCGTGTCCGATCTCGAAGCATATATAAATAAGTTTGACGGTTGGATCGTTGAAATTAGTTTTGTAGGATGCGTATCCCATCAAAATGATAAATTCACTAGCATTTAAGAGTTTATTTATACTTTCATCAAGTATAACATAAGATTTTGTGGTATCCACTAGTGTAAATATTTCAAATTGAAGATCGAATTCATTCATTGTATTCATATAGGGTCAAGAAGTGTAGCTGTAAAAAATCATCAAAATCGAAGTTAAAATAACCGTTAAATCGTGATTTTTCGTTTATAACCGTTGAAAAGTTTTGTCTCTTTACTTGATCTCTGAATGTTTGTTTTTTTCAATTTTTGGCGAATGCGATCTCGAAGCATATATAAACAAGTTTGACGGTTGGATCGTTGAAATTAGTTTCGTAGGATGCGTATCCCATCAAAACAATAGATTCACTAGCACTTAAGAGTTTATTTATACTTTCATCAAGTATAACATAAGATTTTGTGGTATCCACTAGTGTAAATATTTTAAATTGAAGATCGAATTCATTCATTGTATTCATATAGGGTCAAAGAGTGTAGCTATAAAAAATCATCAAAATCGGAGTTAAAATAACCGTTAAATCGTGATTTTTCATTTATAACCGTCGAAAAGTTTTGTCTCATTACTTGATCTCTGAATGTTTGTTTTTTTTCAATTTTTGGTGTATGCGATCTTGAAGCATATATAAACAAGTTTGACGGTTGGATCGTTGACATTAGTTTCGTAGGAAGCGTATCCCATCAAAACAATAGATTCACTAACACTTGAGAGTTTATTTATATTTTCATCAAGTATAACATAAGATTTTATGGTATCCACTAGTGTAAATATTTTAAATTGAAGATCGAATTCATTCATTGTATTCATATAGGGTCAAGGAGTGTAGCTGTAAAAAATCATCAAAATTAGAGTTAAAATAACCGTTAAATCATGATTTTTCGTTTATAACCGTTGAAAAGTTTTGTCTCGTTACTTGATCTCTAAATGTTTTTTTTTTGCAATTTTTGGCGTATGCGATCTCGAAGCATATATAAACAAGTTTGACGGTTAGATCGTTGAAATTAGTTTCGTAGGATGCGTATCCCATCAAAACGATAGATTCACTAACACTTAAGAGTTTATTTATACTTTCATTAAGTATAACATAAGATTTTGTGGTGTCCACTAGTATAAATATTTTAAATTGAAGATCGAATTCATTCATTGTATTCATACAGGGTCAAGGAGTGTAGCTGTAAAAAATCATCAAAATCGGAGTTAAAATAACCGTTAAATCGTGATTTTTCGTTTATAATCGTCAAAATTTTTTGTCTCGTTACTTGATCTTTGAATGTTTGTTTTTTGCAATTTTTGGTGTATGCGATATCGAAGCATATATAAACAAGTTTGACGGTTGGATCGTTGAAATTAGTTTTGTAAGATGCGTATCCCATCAAAATGATAAATTCACTAATACTTGAGAGTTTATTTATACTTTTATCAAGTATAACATAAAATTTTGTGATATCCACCAATGTAAATATTTTAAATTGAAGATCGAATTCATTCATTATATTCATATAGGGTCAAAGAGTATAGCTGTAAAAAATCATCAAAATCAGAGTTAAAACAACCGTTAAATCGTGATTTTTCGTTTATAATCGTTGAAACGTTTTGTCTCGTTTCTTGATCTCTGAATATTATTTTTTTGCAAATTTTGGCATATGCGATCTCAAAGCATATATAAACAAGTTTGACGGTTGGATCATTGAAATTTGTTTCATAGGATGCGTATCCCATCAAAACGATACATTAATTAACACTTAGAGTTTCTTTGGGTTAAATATTAGGCGGGAAATGGATGAAACTCTTGAAATATTAGGCGGGAAATTAATTATTATAATTTTTTTATGTGTTTGGTATTTTTATATTACTTGATATTTTTATTTTTAATGTGTTTTATGATTTTTAATCTCAATCTTTGCCTATAATATACTATAAAAATAAATAAATAAATAAAACTTAAAATTTAAAGTTTATATAGAATAATAATTAATAAACAATATATACATATTCATTATATCTATTGCATTTTATAGTAAGTTTTTTTTAGTAGTTTGAAAAATTAAAATCATCAAAATAGCATTTTTCTTATCGTGTCGAAACAGGTTACCCGCGTGTCACTCTCGTGTAAACCTGTTAAGGACCCGTTATTAACGGGTTATTATCGTGTGACCCGATAATGACCCGATTAGTTATCGTGTTGACCCGAAACCCGTTATTTTCGTGTCGTTTACGTGTTGTGTTAACGGGTCGTGTAAGAAATTGCCAGGTCTAGTGGTGACCAACACATGCACGCAATTAGAAAAAAGGAGGGAGAGATCGTGATTTGCGCGAGGGTTACCATTGGATTCTAATTGTATAAAAAATGAAATGGATGCTAACAAGACAAACAATATTTGACCAAATTAAGGGCAACTAGTATCTTCTTAGTCAAGCAATCCTACCAGTAAATACATTTATTCCATGTTCTTGCATGTTCCGCATGCAATGCAATTTATAATCCAATTTTCATACCCCATACCAACCAACCAACCAACTCTCTCTCTCTCTCTCTCTCTCTCTCTCTCTCTTCACTTGTAAGTAAGAAGTTTTAGGTTCGAATCTTATGGATGACGAATTCGATACCAAAATTAGGTTTCGCATTGTGTGGTTTAACCGAACTCCCCCCTCTTCTTAGGTCATCTCCAACCGAAATGGCTAAAAATAGCGTCATCCAGAATTTATAGCAAAAAATATTTTTAAATGAACAGTGCCATATATTCATATATCATCTCCAACCAAATGGGCTAAATATGGCCCCCTCAATAATTTATTAACTTTAACTTTATATTTTAAATTTATTGGCTAATTTAATTAAACTACCATTAGATACTTTCAAATCTAATTATTGAATTTTGAATCAATTATTGCAACTGTGGATCCCAAAAAAGGGTTATAAGGAGGGCGAGGGCTACATTTAGCCATCCTGATGATTCTTTGGCTAAATAATAGCATGATGGGCTTCATAGAATTATAATCCAGTCATCGGTTGGAGATGAGTTTTTTTCGCAAATCGAATCATTTTTTAGCTTTTGGACCTTTGCTCTCTCCATTAAAGATGATCTTCATGTAAAATATATCATTATACTAAAAAAAAAAAAACCTTTTATTCTCCGGTCAGCATGCATTTTGATGTCTACCAAACTTTGTTTATATTCTATAGAAAAAGAAAGGGTAAAGAGGAGGAGAGCATCAAGGAATAAGAATTTTCTTTTGTCTTTGCACAAAGCTGCACTCTACGATAAAGCCAAAAGGGAGCATATATAATTCAAGTCATCGTTAACCTTTTGCCTAAAATATTAATATTTTTTTTTTTTTTTGCCCATTGGCCCTCCCGGGAAAAAGAGCTTCCCATCTGAATTAAATTATTGTGTCGTTATTTAGGCTTTAATTTTTATCACGACAGAATAAACTTGCTAGTTTTTTCTTGGTGGGATTATATTTGGAAGGATTGGAAACTATAGAATCATTTAATGAATACTTTGATGTGTTTTCACTTCACTTGCTTCAGTGAACCCTAGCTAGAATAATTTATGCTATGACATGCTTTGCTTTGTTTGTGTACAATGATAATAATAATATGACTTGTTTTTGTTGATTCTGTCAAAAAATCGTTAAATATGCTGGTGTGAATTAAAAAATGCACACAAGGTCACATAGTATTACGGTCCATTGATAATGTTTTTCACTAGTAATGAGAGGTCTTAGGTTCGATTTTTGCCAAAGGCGAATTTAAACCATACTATTGCTAGCACATTGTGAGGCTTAATCCACTCCATCATCCCCTTGATGTAGATAATATCGTTTATTAAAAAAAAATGGATATCAAACATCTATGTGATAGTAAAGAGACAGTTTAATGGTTAGATGATGAACCGTGTCAAGATACCTCCCTCTAAATCTGTCTGGAATATCTAAACAATAGATTTCACATCAAAAACAAGGTCGCCCTTTGCTTTCTCCTTTTGCGTACTCTACCTACCCCATTAGACTACTACATTATTCGAGATCCATAATCCATTTTTGACAATTTGAAACACGAATTTGATGACCCTCTCTGCAATTTTGAATAATTTTAGACTAATATTGAGGTTGTTTGGAAAAGAAATAATTTCCGAGTTCTTGTGAATCTAGTCTAATATCTTGTTTTTGAGCTCTATTTTCATAGACTCTGTAATTGCGTTTGAATTTGCACAGACAAAATGGTCTAGAGAGAGAAGGAAACGATGGAAAGAGAAAAGAGGTGGTTTCTAGTGGCACATATGGCAAAGTCTTTATCTGTTGCTTGTAAATTTAATGGATGTTTAACGAATTTAACGAAAATAAGTTAAAAGTGAAGCGAATTTTGAGTTTCAGAAAGCAAATTGAAGACTTTTGAATTCCAGAAGGTAAAGTGGGATCAAAATTAAGTTCTAGGGAGCACAGCTCGAAATAAACTTTATTTTAATTAGATGATTTGTGATTGGTTCATTACAAAAAAGGTTTTTATCATAAATAGTCCCTGAAATTGGCTCATCCCATCAAAATGGTTCCTGAAATTGAAAATCAATCAATATTATCCCTGAAAATGGGTGTTACCAATCAATGTGATCCTTCTGTCACCATTCCGTCAAAAACTCTATGAAATTCTGATGTGCCACTTAAATGGGTCCTACAAATTAAAAAATATATATTTTTTTGTGAATTAAAAATATTTAAATAATAAAAAACTTGAAAAAAAAAACAAAAAAGAAGATTGTAATACCTTGAAATTTTAAATATATGAATATGTGGAGAAAATAAAAAATAATCGATTTATGGTTATGAAAAAAAATTGAATTGAGAAATTTTAAAGTTTTGTTTCAAGAATTTATATTAATTTATTTGAAATTAGATTTAATTAAACTAGTTACGAAGTTTGAAGTTTGAACATTAATTATTTAAAATTCGTAGACCTTCAGGTGTCACTCTTAATATTTGCGAATTGAGCTCGACACCATGAGCGTGTAGGCGAAGGCCGTTTGTGAATCAAGACAAGCAAGGAGAAGTTATGGATGTTAGAAGTTTCTTACATAAAATAGGAATTTAATATTTTAGGGGTTCCATTACTTTGGGAAGGGACCAATTAGAAAAGAAGAAAATGACAAAAGAAAGAAAGAAGAAGGAACAAAAACCATTCTAGAAGCTGCCAGATGGCAGCAAGGGAGAGGGAGGAAAGGAGAGTGCGGGAGAGAAAAGGAGGGAGTGAGAGCCAATCAGGAAGGGGGAAGAAAGGAGGGAAAGGAGGGAGAAGATGGGTCGTTTTCGACCCGTGAACCATCAATTTTGACCCAGCCGCATCTTCCTCATCCGACCTCCGTTTTGGGTGATCTTGGTGTCCATGGAAAGATATCGACGAGCCCAACATCTGTGTAGTGTTATATTTCTAAATTTCTAACCCAAATTTAAAATGCGAAGCCACAAAATTCCGGTTTGTCCTGCAGGTTTCACCATTTTTCGGTGATTCCGACAACGATTACCTTCAATTCCCACCACCAATAGACTTCCCTCAACCTCAGGAGCAAGGCCCGAGCATTGGTTGGGGTGTCGGAAGTCAAATCAAGAACACCCAAAATTAAGGGTTTCCGGTGGTTCGTGGGAAATTTGAGGTGTTTTCCGGCCAAATTGGATTTTGGCTCAGGTATAAAAATTGTTCCCCTTGACTTGATCTACATTTCTGTAAATTTGGGAATTTTTAGAAATAGTGAAATTTTTCAGTGAGTCGGGTGGCTGACCGCCACCCACTGCGGCGCATGGCCAGTGAGCTGATGCCGTCTTTTTAAGCTAATTTCGATATTCTGAATCCATATTTCATATGTTTTTGGTGTGATTCCCTTGTTTGAACCTAGTTAGTGATTGTTAGTCACTTAAATGTTTTTCGGAAATGAGTTAGGAAGTGAATGGTGAACTACGAAAGACTTGGTCCCCATCAAGGGTACGTAAGCAGTCTAACAAGGGTTAGAAGCAGCCCTAAATAATCGAGAATTAATCTTGTGTTAAGAAGTTTTAATAGAAGAAATTTGGGGATTTAATTGATAATTTAATCGTATGTTTTGATAATTAAAATATGGATATAGTTTTGTAAGGAATTAAGGAATTGAAGTAAAAAATAATAATTAATGGTAGTAAATTAAACAAGAGTTTAAATTGGACCTATCATCAGAATTATTTTCCAAAAATAAGTATTTCGGGAGCGGAGCGTTACAAAGTTGCCAAAATCACCAGGGGCAAGATGAGATTTGCGACTGACAACGATTCCGAAATCACAAGGGGCTTCTGTCCCTGCCTGGTTTTGTTGTTGGACGACGTGTTGCCGGAGGAAGTGTTGTAGGTCAAGACCGACGTCTTGTCGTTACTCAAGGCGGGATTGCCGGGCGCGCATAGGAAGCATCTTATTCTTTTTTTTTTTTTTACTTTTTTGTATTTTTATTTTCAAGTTTTTAATAATAATAATTTTAAATTTCAAAATTTTTTATTATTTAATTCTTTTTAATCTACATGAAAATAATTAATTAAGTTTATGGGAACCAGTTATGTTGACACATCCCGACCCGGAATGTCCATTAGGACCCCAAATCGAGGCGTGTTGGCCGACACCAAGAAGGTGACGAAGCCATAAAGTGTGATAATGTATAAAATGTGAATACATTAAAATCTTAAAGTGCCTAAGTACACAAATGCGCGGTGAGTGGGTTTAGACCCATTTCACACATGATACAAAACATAGGTATAGTACAGTAAGGTAAGATAATGATTATACCATCAAAAGAAGCCACCTGTAATGGGAAGTGCCACAAATCCTCGTCAATACAGAAACTCTGCTGCTAGTACCTGGAGGGGTGCATAAATAGAAAATGTGAGTGAGTGATCGAAACAAGGATTTTCAAAATCATTTTCCATTATCAAAGGTAGTAACCCCTCGCCGTAAGACCTGTATAGTTTCCAACAAATCATACTACGTAAGAGTATGAAATCAAAAGTATACTAATAGTAAACCTGGAAATATACCACTATCCAGCATCTCAGTAGCAATACAAATAATCACGTGCTTAATAAACCATACTAGCATGCAAATCAGAATCACCTATGGTGACATGTACAATTGTACACATATCACATCAATCAATACTAACTATAAGTCAGAGTCACCTATCGTGACCTGTACAACTTATCTGTATCTCATCAATCAATGCTAGTCAATAGCTCAATAACATGCTAGCCAATAGCTCAATAACATGCTAGCCATTAACTCATCAACATGCTAACCATTAACTCATCAACATGCTAGCCAATAGCTCAATAATATGCTAGCCAATAGCTCATCTACCAAATCCTGCACACGAGTCGGAACCACCTAAAGTGGTCTGTACGACAGACTAGGTGTAAATAAATACGCTCAAGTGCTACGATCACGTGAAGGCTGTGCGAAGTATCGCAAGTCACCTACGAGTCGGAACCACCTAAAGTGGTCTGTACGACAGGCTGGTACCTACCTTGGATCCAAGGTGAGCGTGTGGTGCAGGAGGTGAACAATCACGTGAAGGCTAAGCCCTAGGCAAGGGCGGGAGCACTAACACCAAGGTGCAGGTTTATGAGCTCTAACATATCTCAATACAATCGTACTCACTACCATTATTATCATCAAAGTGTACATACTTGAATCTTACCTGAGCGTCCACAGCGTCATTTGGCACTTCAAAGCATTCATAATAATTAGATTCAAGTAATATATGTATGAATATGCCATGATACAATCTAAACCCAAACATTTCATAGTGCTTCCAAATATATATAATATTACCAGATATATAAACATATACACAAATGGCATGAAATGCATAACTATAACACCCCACTCCCGAACTATTTACTTTCGAGAATAATCATCAGTGATAAGTCCAAATAGACACTAATTAAATTAACTATCACTACTTACCTTACCTTACCTTACCTCAATTTCTTGATTCTTCACATCTTAATTTATGACCAACATTAGTTATACCAAAACCTAAGGTTAAATCTCACATTTTTCACCAATCTCCCTTACACTGCTCAATTCCACAAGCAAGGCTATTGTCTCAATTATTTAGTCTCATTTATTGTATGGCTGCATCTAACGTCTCGTTAGACTGCCTACATACCCTAAACAGGGATCAAGCCATTCGTAGTTCACACTAGTCCTCCAAAGCATTAACAGAAATTATATGAAATTAAATTTGTAAACGTTTGTGGAATTATCAGTCATACATACATACATACATATATATATATATACACACACACACACGATAAAAGGAAAAGACCCACTCACTGGTATATGGAATGATCGTAGCCCCCTAGCCTTGAGTAACTGTGCTCGTCCTCAGAATAGGTCTCACCTATATGCGAAACAACTATATAAACGTCAATTTAATGCACATAACCCAAAACTAGGTAATAACTTCTCATACATTGCTCAAATGGGGTGTTTGAATATACCAACATGATCTACTCAACCTCACGAATATCCCCATATTTTTAAAATAATTTTCCGACCACCCACGCACCGGCCAAGGCACGGCCACACGCGCTGCCCACGCACAGGCACATGCCTGGCACACTGACGGCGGTGGTTAATGCTGTTAGGAATATTCCGTCCAAAAGCAAGCATATTTCGTTAAAACTAACCTGCCATCGTTAACTGTCGTTATGAATATTCCGTTAAGATTAACAGCATATTCCCTTTCTTCTTCGGCTAGTCGTCGGACTCCGTTGCCGTCGCCGGAAACTGGGAAAAACTTTAAACCTTTATATCTCAATCATTTTTCATCCAAATTTCATGAAATCAGTACCAAATTGAAGCTCACAACGATTAGAACATTCCCTTACCTGTTTGAAGCCCAAAAAACGATGGAATATCGCCGGAAAACTTATGATATTCCGGTCACCTCTGCAATTCATTATTCTCAAGTTTCCTGACGTCCAATTTCTTCCAAAATGCTTCTCTGAGCTTCGTGAAAGTGTCTTACAGCTCACTATAACCTTAGAATCCTCTGAAACCTTTGTATTTACGTATGCATGAACAGTACCTCAAACTGGGATCTTGGGTTCTCGGGTTTTTAAGGGTTTCAAGTTCTAAAAATGGTATGGGTGTACTCAAGAGCTTGCAAGGAACATGAAATCCACCTTCAAGGTCTCGATCCATGCAGAAAATGGTTGAATCGAAAGTTGTCCGTACGACTTGTACAGAATTTACAAAAAAATCCGAGAGGGAGGGTCCATGGGTTGGTTTAGGTGTGTGTGTGTGTGTGTCGTGATGGTAGCCAACCCAAAACAAAAGAAAACAAATCACCCAAACACCAACTAACGTCCAAGGGCAAAATTGTCATTCCACGCCATCGAAGGTAAATTTCGAGACGGGCTGTCACATATGTGCCATGCGGATAACATAATTTTTGACAGAATTGTGACAGAAAGACCACATTGATTTGCAACACCCAATTTCAGGGACTACATTGATTATTTTTAATTTCAGGGATCATCTTAATGAGGTGGCTCAATTTCAGAAACCATTTATGATAAAAACTCTTACAAAAATACATTGTATTCTAAAAATCCCGGGAACATCTCATATATCCATGAAACATCAAATGGTACCCCTATGATTCCTCTAGACTTAGATCAATTTTGACCATCTTGATGAGATGGCTTAATTTTAGAGATTATTTATGATAAAAAACCCTTACAAAAATACATTGTATTCTAAAAATCCCGGGAACATCTCATATATCCATGAAACATCAAATGGTACCCCCATGATCCCTCTAGACTTAGATCATTTTGATGGTTCCGTAAAAAAAATCTTAAAATTTCTTGTAGGCTCATGAAAACTTAGATTGGTTACAACATGGGTAAGGCAACTTTATTGTTGCAACACAATATTAGATTTCAAACATACAATTTCTATATCTCGCAACAAAAACTACAAAAGCTAACAAAAAGTAGTAATCATTTTTCAATACGCACGAGAGAAAAACCTCTTTTGCTTTTTAGTTCATCATGAGATCAAGGAATCACCAAGAAATATAAATAAACATACATACATACATATATATATATATATATATATATATCCTCACCACCACCACTATTGCAATTTCCATCACGACCACCACCCCAAAATTGTCGCTTTCGCCGCTGCCACACACTCCCCACTCGCAGCCATTACTGTTTCCACGATCACCCCCACCGTCATGCCTCTTCCACCCCAACGACGCTTCCATCACATCCGCACCCCCACTACAAATGCCACCCCATCAAGAGTTGAGTCACACTTCGACTTGACATGGTTGTGTGAAAACATCGAAATTTTGGTGAAATAATGTTCACCAACAAATTAAATTTTGACTTACTATAGCTTATGCGGCACATACTATGGGTCTTGCCAAATTGCACACATTGCATGTGACTCATCAAAGCCGTATGAATCATCAAAAATGACACGTGTCAACATCTGGCGTAATGCAAAAGATTTACCAAATTAAGTTAATGGTAGAAACAGTTAAGGAATTATCTTTTAATTAACTTTGATTAAATCAAAATATAAATCATGTCAATTAAATTATTTGGTAAATTTACCAAGTTAAATTATTTGGTTAATAACAAATCAAATTCTTTGATCTAATTTAATCCACGTACGATTAATTTACCAAGTTATTTGATTTGGTTTACCAAATTATTTGATTTGGTTGACTTTAATTAAATCAAAATATAAATCATGTCAATTAAATAATTTGATTAATTTACCAAGTTAAATTATTTGGTTCAAATTAGTATCCAATCAAGTTCAAACCAAGCTTTAGTCAAGATAATTCTTGGAGACAAATTCCATAAATCAAGGCCCGACAAATAAATTGATTCAATACAAAGAATCATGAAGATGCCTGTAAATACGGCACTCTATGACAAAGAAGGGAAGTTCAAATACACTACAAACTCAGAAGATTCAAAAAACTCTTTGCATGCTTGATCACTCTCGTGAAACTACCAAACACCTTGCAACAAGTGGGTACTATTTGGTTCCAACAAAACTCATTATATCTAGAAACGTAAATCCCGTTATCTGAATTTCATAATTTTGAAATTCTTTAGTGCTTTTAAAATCGTCATCTAAACACATGGGAACTATTTGTTTGATGTTATGCAACAAGCGGAAGTATGGCTAACAAAGAATCGAGAGTAAGGATACTAAGAAACTATGGGCCAGTGCTCCATTTCTTGTGGAATTCAACTTCATCGTTCATAACATTTTACCAACAAGAAACTCAGTTTCAGCATATTTTTTGGGAAGCTAACTTTGTGATTTGGTGGTTTCTCTTATACCTTTTCTGTTGTATTGTGTAAGCTTCGATTTTGATAGTTACAGTTTTGATTGTTTCATGAATTACGTGCACATATTGCTGTTGTATCATTCTTCACCAAAATTCTTTAGTATATATTTCAAAAGAAAGAAAGAAGAGACTTTTAGGGTTTATTGGGACAAAACCTTCATAAAGGAAAATTTATGTATAATAAAATGAGAAGGACATGCCCATTTAAAGGATAAATTTTGGAGTCCGGCAATTGGACAACGTGTCTGTGAGGACTCAGAACATCTTAAAATGAGACGTCAAATTCCAAACATCAAATTTCAATTTGATGATTGACTTGACAATTTGACATATTGTCAATATTTTTCTTCCACCCAATATACCAAAATTTATTGCTTCATTTATGTTAATAAAAGTTGAGTAATGATATTCATATCATATTTTTGTACCACATTTTCATACCATCTTAAGTGACATTTGATGTAGACAGTCACATCATTTGAATTAATCAGATTTTTTAAATTTAGTTCATTATTTAATAAACTAATAATTAAAAAAAATTAGTTCATTAAATTATAATGGTAGTATGCGAAAAGTCTTTCTCCTTCATTTTCTTGGGTTTTGCAAATTTTTCAAATGATGTGGCTGTCCACATCAGATGCCACCTAAGGTAAGGTGGTATAAAAACATGGTATGAATATCCTTACTCATAAAAGTTGGGTTGTTGGTGGTTCAAAAACCATATTTGAAGGCAGCTTCCATTTTGACATATTTGTGTCCATGTCAACTTAGCATTCTTTTCTATATCAGCTTTGACATCTCTATTGGAATAAATGATATATCATTTGTTACTGTTATATGTCGATATGATATTTTTAACATCTCGTCTCATGCACAAAGAACACCACATAATCTCACCCCACTTTGATCTCTCTCTCTCTCTCTCTCACTCACCTACCAAAAACACAAATGAGGATCCTCTCCGGGTCTTCTTTGTGAGGATTCTAGGAATCCTTAAATCGTGTCCGTTTATCGTACATCGTATGATTAAAAATTATTTTAAATATTTTTATTTAAAATGAAATATGAATAGTACCTAACAAAAATTAATCGAACGATGTATAATGAACAGATACGATTTGAGAATCTGGAAAAATCCCCATCCAAAAAAACCTCTCCATTCAAAGGCGAGCAAAAGCCGGTCAAAAGCTCAAATACACACACGCAAACTCAAATTCACAACGTTTAGGCATACAAGGCAACATATCCATCTTCGTTTCGAGGGATCGAAAACGACAGGCTGGAAGAATCCAAACCCAAACCCCACTTCCCTCCATAATTATCATTCATTATTATTATTAGACACCAGAGAGAGATGCTGAGAGAATAAAAAAAAAACAAGAAAAGAAAAAGGAATAAAACAAAAAAGAAACGAAAAGAAAGAATACAAAGAAGAATTCACTGTAACCAGAGTAATAACAGCAACTTCCTTCCCACCAGAAGCACTTAAACCGTCGACGTAGCGTCTTTTTTCCAAGAACATAACGTAATCAAACTACCAACGTTACAGTGAACTGATTTCATATAAGTTGCTTGGACGTGGTGAAAGTTTTATAGCTACGTACACATAGAAACCATTATCAGAAAAGCTTGCATAAAGCGGAAAAAGGAGGCATTGGGTCTTCTTTGTTCCTTTTCTTTTCTTGCTGCCTCAAGTAGGCATCTTTTTTCCCCACTTTTTTTCCCTCTCATCTCATTCCTTCCTTCTTCTTGCAATTTTTTTACTGGGTTTTCTTTCCCTTTGCTTTTGCTTCCCACCATCACTTCCCTCCCCTCCTCACCTATAATTTCCTTCTTCAGGTGAGTTGTTTGATCCTTCACCTCTCTGTCAGGCATTGTTTTTATCATCACAAAAAAGTTGCATTGCTTTTGTTTTTAGTTTCTCAGATTGATCTTCTTGCTTGGGCATCTCCCTTTTGCTAGATCTTCTTGCTTGGGCACCTCGCTCTTGCTCTACAAAATTCCTTGGAAATTTGACATCCTTTCTGGGTTTTTCTTACCAATTCAGTTCTGGGATTGAATAATCCATGGGACTGTGTCATGGAAAACCCACAGAAAACCCACAACTCCAATCTCAAGACCCCACAATTCCGAGCGAAAACGAGGCATATGCAGCACCCAATTCCCAGTCCTCAAAATCCTCAAACTTCCCATTTTACAGCCCAAGTCCATTGCCAAGTCTGTTCAAGAACTCTCCTGCCAACTCCAGCGTCAGCTCCACGCCTCTGCGCATATTCAAGCGGCCTTTCCCGCCTCCGTCTCCGGCGAAGCACATTCGGGCATTGCTTGCTCGGAGGCACGGCTCTGTGAAGCCCAATGAGGCCTCAATCCCTGAAGGGAGTGAGTGTGAGGTTGCCTTGGACAAGAGTTTCGGGTTTTCGAAACAGTTCGTAAGCCATTATGAGCTTGGTGACGAGGTGGGGCGCGGGCATTTCGGGTATACTTGCTCTGCCAAGGCCAAGAAGGGAAGCTTGAAGGGCCAGGATGTGGCTGTCAAGGTTATTCCAAAATCAAAGGTCCGAATTTCATGTCTTATGTCTTTTGTTGTTGAACAACTTCGTTTCTGTTTTCGGTTATTGTTTCAAATGCAGTTTCATAATTGAATTGTCTTAGTTCTGAACTTGTGATAGAAGTTTGATTGTATTGCTTCTGTCCAATATATAAATATATGACCTTAATTTCCTATTGTTAATGTTCTTAGGCCATACCTCCTAATCCTATATTACAAATTTAGCGAACTCTGTCACTATCTTTAGCATCTCCGGGCGCTGATTAACTTTTTACTGTGTTGAATTGTGCTGGAAATATCGCAAGGTTATTAAGGATGAAAAGGTTCATTAGATTTTACTTTCAAGAGGATATTGTATACTCTACCGTTGCGTGTTTTCTACTAGTTAGTCCTTTGGCTATGATATAGAATATATCATGTCAGTAAGGTCCTAAAGGAAGTTTTGTTTTGTGTTGAATGCCTGTATTCTTCCTCTCCATGAGTGGCTGGTTGTAGATGGTATTTTTGATTTATATGAAGGTGATAAGCATACGTGTGTGACCGGTGCTCAATCTTAGTGAAGCCAGTGCAGCTTTGCACCATTATATTGTTTGGCTTGATGTGAAGGAAAGTAGAAAACATGATATAGATAATGACATTTTATCATAACTTCAACACGGAAAAAATATTCATAAATTTCTCTGGTGCTTTCGTTATGTTCTTACAATGTAAGGATACTAAGAGGACACATTTCATTCCACATCATTAGACTGCGAACAGCCTCTAATGAAGGATGTTTCTGCAGATGACCACGGCAATTGGCATAGAGGATGTAAGAAGAGAAGTGAAGATCCTAAGAGCTCTAACACATAAGAACCTAGTGCAGTTCTACGAGGCCTATGAAGATGATGACAACGTTTATGTAGTGATGGAGTAAGTTGTGATTGCTATAACTTTCTGAATGTGCATTTAAACTACATTTCATGTTATGCATGTGGCTTATGTTATTCTCTATGTTTTTTGTTTTATAAACTCACTGGCTTAAGATTGTGATCCGGTTACCTGAATCTCCTTTTTTGCTGCATCCATACTTGCTTCCAAAGTTGTCTGTTGAACATGTGACAACTTGCATCCATATGAACTCCAGTAAAACAGCTTGGACATAGCTTTAAAGTGTCTTTGTTGACACCAAAAACATTGGATTTAGTTATATAATCAGGGTGCATTGAAGCCTAACTTTAATATGGACATGACTGAGATATCTGTCTGATCAATCTAGATATGCTCTCTAAGAACATCAATGTTTTAAAAGGCAAAGGCAAAGCCAATGCGTTTCATGGATAGCCTTAAGGACGGTACCTAAATTACTATAATACTTAATATAATAATATTATATTATATAATACTTTGTAAAACAATCAAGCAAGCATGCCAAGCATCAAATATTTGACCATTATTATTATTTCTCTAATTCACATCATAAAGTCATAATAAACCAATAGAAACTAAGTTAGAGAAACATAAAATTATCATGAATTTTATAAAAACCCCCAAAACGACGTCGTTTTGGGTTTGGGTTGTTTTAATTTTTCAAAAAAAAAAAAAAAAATTCAAACACCCAGGTCGCCTAGGCGTTTAGGCTAGTCTGTAGCCCAGTTTTCTTCAGAGCCCCACCCAAGAAACTTCCTAGGCGAGTCTTAAAACTAGTTTTTTTAAAATACTGAAAAACATAGAGATGGGTCTGCAGGATAAGTTCATTACTGGGCCAATTTTGAATCTATGAGGTGATTCATTTTTCGTTTTTGGCTGCATATCATATACCGTTACAGTAAAGTGTCATATATGTAAATATGGAATTTGATGCTACAATTTAGGCTAAAGATTTCAGAGCTTACTCAATGTCATTTGTTCCAGGCTGTGCAAAGGAGGTGAACTGTTGGATAGTATACTTTCAAGGTACCTGCTCTAATAGGTTTTTTATTTTGTGCTGCAAGAAAGAACACAATTCTTACTCTTGGGAAGTCACTAGCCTGTTCTGTATCTTTCTTTCAAACTCGCTGAATTTTCATTCTCTTCTCTAGGGGTGGAAAATATTCTGAAGATGATGCAAAGGCAGTTATGGTTCAGATTTTAAGTGTAACTGCCTACTGTCATCTCCAAGGCGTGGTTCACCGGGACCTCAAGCCAGAGGTAGTTCGTTCATTGAAGATATATTTAGCAGTTCATTCATTCTACCTTATTCAGGCAGCTGCATATACTAAAATTAATTTAAAAAGTAATTAGTAATTAAAAGTGTTGGTAGTAATAACTTTTCCTGTTTTAATCTTGCATTTGAATGTCACCAATCACTGTTGGCTCATTGAAAAATATCTAGAATTCCGAAACAGCTATAACTTGACTGTTATTAATGCGATTTAGAGACATCTCACATCCCGCATCACTGACAACTCTGGAAGCCATATGATTCTTTTCTAACTGGATGCATTCCTTTAATACGATTTAGTTCATATGTTGGTTAGGCTTCTTCCTTTTTCAGATATATGCACACACGTGTACTGATTGTTGACATATCCTTTCTGGTCTGAAAAATAATGTGATAGATAAACACTTATTATTTGTCCTCATTTTATGCCCTATTCTCTCTTTTCTTGACCTGATTTGATATTTTTCTGCTCCAGAATTTCCTTTTTACTTCAAGCGATGAGAAGTCCCCATTGAAGGCCATTGATTTCGGACTCTCTGACTATGTAAAACCAGGTTGGGACTGAGGACTACTGCCTAGCATGTATCTTACTCTAGTTAATTTTGAAGGCCACTGGGCTCTAATACTTAAGTTTCTGCAGATGAGAGGTTGAATGATATTGTAGGAAGTGCATACTACGTGGCTCCTGAAGTTCTACATAGGTCATATGGGACAGAAGCAGACATGTGGAGTATCGGTGTAATTGCTTATATCCTTCTGTGTGGAAGCCGACCTTTTTGGTCCCGGACCGAGTCTGGCATCTTTCGAGCTGTACTAAAGGCTGATCCGAGCTTTGATGAAGCTCCTTGGCCTTCTTTATCATCTGATGCGATAGATTTTGTAAAGAGACTCCTGAACAAGGACTACCGTAAGAGATTAACTGCAGCTCAAGCTCTATGTAAGTCACCAAGTTATTACTAAGGCCCTTCTTTACCGTCAACTGTAGGATTATGTTAAAAATGGGTACTTTTGATGACGACTTGATTTTATCCATTTTTCCTCCACCCTGTGTCATTCCTTTGCGAAACACATTCTGAAATGACAACTCTAGCCTTTTTTCTTTATAAGAGGGTTCTCTCCCTTTGAAGTTCAAATGGAGGGTGCCAGTTGCTGATCATAAAGGTGACATGCTTTCAGCTCCTCCTGAATGCGAGTACCCTTGAGATTCTTGGACTCTGTAGATTGCAACTGTTAATCTCCATTTGAGTGTTAAATGGAGAAGATCCAGATCTTCTTACTGTCTATCTATTCCAAGGGCGGTGTGATGGGTGTCATATTCTTTGTGATAAATTCATATTTTGGTTGGAAATTTGGATGCTGACAACCAACTTTTCTTTTCAGGTCATCCATGGTTAGCCAATTATCACGAGGTCAAGATACCGATGGATATGATAGTGTACAAACTTGTTAATGCTTACATATGCTCATCTGCTTTACGAAAATCAGCATTAGGGGTATGCAGTAATAAGTTTATTCATCTTTTTCTCTCTTATATGTGTGTCTTGGACTTGACTGAAATTGAAATGTCTCATTATTGCAATTAATTTGTGATACAACTAGTGAGTATTGACACCTTAATATGTTCTATTTTCTTGATCTACCCTCTTCCTTTTCATCATTTTCGTTTCGTGAATACTATTTGAGTGTCTCTCTTGGTGTCTCTTAGGTTTGGCAGTTGCTCTTGCACTTTTTTCTTGATTTGAACCCCTATTCTATTCTAGGTTTTGAATTAGTCTAAACAGTCAAGTCTGACAACCTAAACATTATACCGGTTGTCAGGGCTGACTTTAAAAGAGAAAGTGAGGAACAACTAAAAGAAAAATCGAATCTCGGAGAATTGGTTTTTTGAAATAATTGCTTCATATCTATCTCAACTTATGTCATTAGTGTAAATATCTGACACTTCTCAAAGCAATGACAAATGGAATGAATAAGTTTTTATATTGTGACAGACTCTTGCAAAGACGTTAAGTGTAGCGCAGCTGGCTTATCTCCGGAACCAATTTACATTGTTAGGGCCAAACAAAAGTGGATTCATCACTATGCAGAACTTCAAGACTGTTAGCACTTTTTCTTTACTTGGCTTTCTATTATTTAATCATCTCTGAAGTCGTTTCAAGTAACATTGGTATGTCAGCAGGGTGTAACAAGGAACTCCACTGATGCCATGAAGGATTCGCGGGTTCTAGATTACGTCAACATGGTAACGTTGCTAAGTGTGCATATTCTTTAGTTTCTCTTTAATCAAAACTATGCCTCCCCCAATCAAGTAAAATAATAATTGTAGCTAAGTGTGCAGTCGTATATGTGTTTCATGCAGATCAGTTCTCTTCGGTATAGAAAGCTGGATTTCGAAGAATTTTGTGCGTCTGCCATAAGTGTGCATCAGCTGGAAGGGATGGAGAGCTGGGAGCAACATGCAAGGCGAGCATATGAGCTGTTTGAGAAGGATGGAAATAGACCAATAATGATAGAGGAACTTGCTTCGGTATGCTCTCTCCCAATCAATAAAATATAAAAACCATCTTCGTGCTAACTGAATTCTCCCTACAAATTGAACTTTATCAGGAATTGGGACTTAGCCCATCAGTACCAGTTCATGTTGTTCTCCAGGACTGGATAAGACACTCTGATGGAAAGCTCAGTTTTCTAGGGTTTGTTAGACTACTACATGGAGTTTCTTCGCGCTCATTTCAGAAGGCGTAAACTAGTACATGCAGTTTGATTCCTCCATCCTTACTCCCAATGACCTCGAATGTCCCAGGGGACAAAATGTGTACTTAATTCGAGAGGTTCATTTTATGAGGATCTGCAGCACATACTCGTCATTTGCTCTTCTTTTCTTTTACCCTCCGCGGCCTTCCGTTTCCTTGATTCTCATCTCCATGATTGGTGCCGTTGAAGCTTAGAGGAGGGTTGTACAAGTGAGAGACAGTAGATCACAGAATGTGTGTAGGATTACTACCCTTACAGATTACAAAGTGTCCTGTTGTAAACTGAAGTGAGTTTTGTGGTCTTTGTCAATTTAGTTTTGTTAATAAAATCCTCCTGTGATCTTGTTCAAATTATTTTGTCAAATAATTTCTCCAAAATGTGGGATTTCCCTTTGGAAGAAATAAATTAAGCATGACTACTCTTTTACCTTTTGCCTTTCTTGGCAAGTTTTTAGGAAATGAGTAAAAGGGCAATTATTGCTTTCACTGGTAAATAACATAAAAATAATAAATAAGAGCTCGTTTGGAATTTTTTTTAAAATGACAGATGGTGGAGTTGTGAATATATTTAAGGGATGTCTTGGATATAAAATAATGGAACCTTGTATATGTCAAGCGTCGAGGGAAGGGTTGGAGTATACAATTGGAGGAGGAGGGGGGGGGGGGGGTGGAAGTGGCTATATAATAGAGTGGAATTTGAGAATTAAATTATGAAAATTGGGCTTAAGGGATGAACGAGTATTAACTCATATTGTAAGGTATTTGGAATTACGTGGTATAAGTATAGTATGCGACATGCATGCTTGGGTATGGTAGGTATCTGTTAGCGAGTTAGAAGGGAGTAAGTACATTCATACATCTCATTTGCATATATTTTATGTATTTGCAAGAAGTACTACATTTTAATTATTGTTTGGTAGATACTTGTTTCATTTTGAGAACCAATCTGTGAACTAGTGATCATTGCAAATTTTTATTCCGCTGTATATTTGATAAGTTTTAAGTATTACACTCAAGCGTTTATTATGTAAAAGTTATTAGTGTTATACAAGTATTGTATTTCAGTTACATCAATTTTATTTTAATTTGCATCATCATGTCTTGGTTATAGATTCTACTTCTATAGCTAAGATATGGCTCACATCCTAACTTGTGAATAGTCCTTATTCATGGGTCGTGGTGTGATAGAAAAGCAATGTAAAAGTGTTTGGTAAATTTTAATGTAAAAGTGCTATAGTTGTGTATATGACAACTATGGACATGGTAGTCCGGGTAGTGGCAACAATAGTTGTGGTGGTAATGGCAGCCTCATTGGTGGGGCATGTTGGTGGTGCCAATAGTAGGGTGTGATGGTTGGTGGAGTAAGGGGTAGCAATATTGGTAGGGGCGGTGGCAACGACAGTTGTAGTGGTGTTGTTGTGGCAATGATAGTGGTGATTGTATAATGTTGGTGGTTTTAGGGTTAGTGGCAACGATGGTGTTTAGCCTATGAATAAAAATAAATTTTGCTATGGGGTTGCTCCATTTTTATTTATGCAAAGACCTACGACAACGGCCCACCAACTTCAAATCCCAACCTAGGGTAATTCTCTAGGGCTCAGACGACTGCTCCTCACTACTCTGCAACCGTCTAAGGGCTTGAACCTAACCCTCCCCTAAGCGCATCTACCACATCGACGACCAGACCCAGACCTGAGAGTCTCTTGCCTTTTTAAAGAACGAGGGACGTTATACCAGAACACTAACATCACCATAACAATTGTACGATGCGCCATAAATCTCAGCATAAGGACACCAACCAAGAATTGTAGTTGTTGTCAATATCAAATGATAGATTTACCATTGCTCCAGCTCAACTATACAGCCGAGGTTGCTCTTCCCCAACCGCCTATAAATAGGACCACATGCCTTCAAGCTCAATCTATACGATTATTCAAAGCTCCAGTGATTCTTCAATCAACCCAACTGCTTTTCATCAACTCTCTCAACTCTTTGGCTACAAATCTAAGCTTTCTTGAAAGTAAACACTACCTATGATCCATGAGATCTAAAACTTTTATAGCTTTGCCACCTCGTGGTATGATTCTGTTGACGAACATTCCTACCAACCCTGATCACCTCTTTAAGAAAATGTTTTCCCATTTGTCCAGTTTGACATCAATGATATCAATGGACTCCTCAAGCATTATTCTACCTTACACGACCTGAGTCTTGCTAAAGGTTACTACTTTCTTTAAGTTTTCAAGTTTATTTACTTTGCAGTTATTTAGACTAGCTTATCAACTTTGAATTGCTCATGTAAGTGTTTGTAATCTTGATTTCATCATGAAATGATTATATTCAATTTCCAGTTTCTATTTCTACTTTTATTTTCAATTCCAACTTAGGCAAGCACTTATTTCGCATTAGATTTCAAGTCCTTGTTCCCTCAGACATAAAAATAGCTTAATCGAACCAGCGTCTCATTCGAAGCACAATCATATGGTTAAGAAGTCAGATCTACACGCAAACACAATATAATTCTAAACACACTATTGTTTGTTGGCAGTCTCCAACAGTGGCACACCTATTCTCTTTTTCTTTCAAGCCATCTCGTGGCACTGCGACTGAAAGCAACACTCGGAGCAAATACATGTTGAATCCACTCATGCTCTATCTGAGTTTTGACACTAATAGACGGCAACGGTTATGGTGATAGCAACAACAATGGTGACTATGGTGGTGGTGGTGCCAATATTAGGGTACAGTGGTTGGGGTTGTAGAGGTTGCAATTATGGAAGGCATGGTGGAAATGATGGGGGTGGCGGTATGTAATGGCGATGCCAATGGTGTAAGGTTGGTGGTTGTAGAGGTGGTGATGGCAACATCAATGGTAACATCAATGGTGAGAGGATGTTAATGACAGCAACAACAGTGGTGGTGGTGGGGAATGGTTGAGAGTTATATTGGTAGGATTTAAAATAAATGATGTGATTTTAATTACATAAATTGAAAAAATATTTATTAATCGTGATTTGCCCCCGTTATTATTTGAAAAAAAAAAAAAAAAAAATTTCTCTCTAGATCTTTCTCCGACAAAGCTCCACCACCTCTTGGAAAGAAATTGCGTCTCCTCTCCTCCTACAGCTCGCTTCGCCTCCTTCAATCTTACTCTCTCAATCTCATCCTGGACGAAACTGAACCCAGCAAGCAATCCATTTTTCATCAATCGAGAAGAAAAGCAATCTCCAATTCTTCCACTCTCTCTCTCTCTCTCTCGCAGTCCCCCCACAGTCCCAGTCTCAGTCTCACAGTTGGGGGAGCTGGGCAGACAATTCCAACTTCCAACCCAAAACTAATCTTGGTTTCCTTGTCAATTTACAAAAGGTATCATCCTTTCTTCTTCTTCTTCCTATTTTCCTACAATTTCATAATTTAGAATACATGACTGCTTTTTCTATAAATGTATGGATACTAGATGGAGGTTAGGAAATTAGGAATCCACCTTACTTAGATTATTATTATTATTAATATTATTTTCTGGTGAAATGAAAGGAATCATTGGATCCACGTTTCTCTTTGAACAAATTTTATTTTCTTTCCGGTTTTAGTTGACAGACAATTTTGCTCTTCCGCTACAAGATTTTGGATTCAAAACCTAAAAAACGCCAATCTAGTATAACACCTGCAACTCCAAGTTGATAAATTTTGCTGTGCTATTTGGTTTTTTGTGTTGGCTGGCTTCCCCAAGTTGGTACATACATATTGCAGTGTGTCTGGCATCATCCTGAAACGAATGCTGTATTACATGACTTGTCAATTTTGTTGAGAAAACGGAGTTTGCGTTTGTATTGTGGAAATGGTCAAATTGGTATATCTGGAATTTCTCTTGTCCACTTATGGATGGATGCAATCACACAAGTGCATAGACATCAACCTTCTGGTCGGCAAAGGTTCAGAGGAATTGAGGTGTGTATGAGCAATAGAGATTGATTTTAGGCCGAACCCGGGATATGGTGTTCCTTTTTCTTTTTTTGCACCCTTCGCTCTTCTTGGTATTAAATGGGAGAGAGCCCAAACGATGGAATGAAATGAAATGAGGGAGCACAAGTATGAGTACGACACTATATCAATGAAATGAAATGAGTTATATACCATTCTCCTTAAGTTTATTTTAATTTTTAAATTAGATTTTACCATTCTCTTTTAAAGTATAAATTCATCTCAGCCATTTAATTGCATTCACATTCAATACGTATCCTCACTATACATGCGCCCGGACTCCAAAATAATCATCCACACCTCTTTTCCTAGTCCATATGGTCTGTGTAGGAGCAAAACACGAAATGAAATGAATTATGTTCATACCAACTCTCTCTCTCTCTCTCTCTCTCTCTCTCTCTCTCTCTTCCTTGCTGCTCTAGGATTATTGTACTTTGTGATAGGATAGACTACTGACCAGGATATATCCTTTTTACAATTGCTGTGAGTAACTCTATTTCATTTCATGTAGAGTTCTCGAAGGATGTGTTTACTTATTGCTCCACTCATGCTCTATCTCTCTCCAAATATTAAAAGGTTGTCAAATACTTATGTCATTGCTGTGCTAGTTTGTGTGCTAATTCTCGTCCTCTGTGCAGGCTAGCGATTCTGTTGTCCTTGGTTTTACCAAAGGAAGCTGATTACTGGTTATCTCTCTGTGAAGAGTCGTATAGCTTGGATTATATCTGCACGCAAGAGTCCATATTCTTGAAAAACGAAGAAAGGTTATGTTTAGATTGGAGGTGTAGCCACCCCAACTAACTATCTTGGCTCCGCCGTTAGTCAATTCTAATGGCATTTCCTAGAACCCAAAAGTCCAAACCAGGACCTAGTTCCCCAATCATATTCCTTGCCATCTGCATAGCTGCCATTGCACTCCTCTTCCTCTTTTCCTCTCTCATATCCACTAGTGGGTTCTATATATCCTCTCCAAAAATCCTAGAAAGCATGCCCGAAGACAAGTACAAGAGCCAAAACCACCAAAGTGGCCATGAGAAATACCTCTACTGGGGTGACAGAATTGATTGCCCTGGAAAACACTGCAAGTCTTGTGCAGGATTGGGCCACCAGGAGTCCAGCCTTAGGTGTGCTCTTGAAGAGGCCATGTTCCTTCAGAGGTACATTTTAAGGTTCTAAAATCATTGAGTTTCTTTTTGTTCTGGTTTGGGGTTTATGATGTGTTTGGTTTCTGGAAGATTTGTGGGAGACACTGAATTGTAGATCATATATGATATCATAAGAACCAGTTAAATGGGGAGAACTTCTAGGTTAGCATTTTAGATCTGGAAAGTTTGTGACCTTGTAGATCGTATAGATTTTTTATTTTTTGGAAGATTTAGCTGTTATTGTTTTGTGCAACAGGGAATTTTGGATTTCTTTTTTATGAACTGTATTGTTCTGTTACATCGAACTGGTTGATGTTGATGTTATGGTTCCTTGTAATATGTGATTAAGCATAATAATCACTAAACTAGTAGTTTCCATGAAATTTACCACCTAATTAATAAAGTACCAACACAGTATATTTTATGCAACATTGTGTATTAATTTACTTGTTGTTTGCAGAACTTTTGTAATGCCTTCGAGAATGTGTCTCAACCCAATGCACAATAAGAAAGCAATCGTTCATCACTCAAATGATGGAATTTCAGAAGAAAGGTAAGTTTCTACCTCTTAGTTGGGTTTCAAGAGAATGCCTTTTAACTGTGGAATAGTTTTACTGCTAAGAGAATGCCCTTTAACTGTGGAATAGTATTACTGCTACTTGTTGCAAAAAATATGCCATTTCTGTGCTTAAAGTTTGCAATTTTCTCACAAATAAAACATATTACATCTTTAAGTGTGTAGGTTGAGATATGTACTTTACCTCAATATCCTTTTTGTATGTACTTGTTTGGTTTATCAAAACGCATATAGCATACAATCTGAAGGGGCCTCATTTCATTTGTTAGATGGGCAGCAAACTCTTGTTCCATGGAATCTTTGTATGATATGGATCTCATATCGGGCACTGTACCAGTAATTTTAGACAATTCAAAAAAGTGGTATCAGGTAGGGGAAACAAGTATGAAGTTGGAAGCTAGAGGAGCTGCTCATGTGGAAGGAGTTAGTCGTGTTGATCTCAAAGAAAACAGTCGTTTCTCAAATCTTTTAATCATAAACAGAACTGCAAGCCCTCTCTCATGGTAAAATTTTATTTCATTTTCCTTTTTGTTAAAAGCTTTAGGATTGGCTTCTTCGGTGGTGATGAAGCATTAAAACCTCTACTTGTGTTGCAAGTGTGGGTGCCGGTCGACTTGTCGAGATAATAGTTGACAAACATATTTTGGGAAGAAAGATTAATTCTGGTATTTGTTTAAATTATAACTCCTAAATATAGGCTGCGGATCAATTTCAATTTTTGTAGATATATTCTCCACTTCGAATCATAATGGCCCAAATAAAGTTGTTAGGTTTGTGATACCCATTACCCATAGCCTTGTGTTACTAATTTTTTCAAAGGTGTGGCAAGGCATTTGTGGTCCAGAAAGCGAGGCTTAAGCCTCTCGAGACATAAGTTATTTAATTCAAAAGTTTTTATGTAATATCAATAATTAAAAAGAGAGCGCTAAATAGAAAAGAGAACTAGAGAGAGAATGAATTCGGGAGATTCGACTTTAGGAGGCTGGTTTGTGTCTTTGGGAAGAAATCATGGTTATGAAAATTTGATTTGGGGCTGAGTTGTGGGGAAGAACAAGATGATGGGGAGTCTAAAGGGAATAAACAAAAACTGCAACGATTTTGCTGAAAACAAACTTGCAGAATTTTGGTCTATAAACTCAGCATATAAATGAAACGGGTTGTTTCATAAGGTAACCTAGATGACTTAAGAACATGGTGTTATATAGCTTTAAAAACAGTACCACAAAGAAAACAAAAAAGGCATTGGATTCCTTGTCTTGTTTCCATGGGTTTGACGTCGGCCGCCGTTGCAGACTCTGGAAGTTGCAGTGCCTTGCACCCTGCAATCTGCTATACATCTCAACGCCTGAGGCAATTTACTGATAACTTGTCTAGGCCCCCGCCTCAAAAACGGCATCCAAAACAATGGTTGTTACTTGATACCTCTAGTTTATTAAATATCTGAGTTCCTTGACTGAAAAACAACTGAGTTCCAATGCCAAGACAGGATTTGGGTTAATATGCAATTGAATATCGGTTTCACTTGGTTGAAAGTTTTGAAAGTCTCCATTGAGGTTGTTGGATGGAACTTAGTGTATTTCTTTTAGTTAGGAAATAACCAAGATGTGTCTCTTTAGTTAAGTTTCATGAATATTAGAATATCAATTTTAGTTGTTTGAGGAATTCATAATGGCAGCCATATAGGTTTATGGAGTGCAAGGACCGAAAAAATAGTAGTGCTATAATTTTGCCTCACTCCTTTCTTCCCTCAATGGTGGCAAAGAAGCTAAGGAATGCAGCTGATGAGGTATGTATTATAATGGATCCCACCAAGTTTAAATTCCATATCTGACTATTGTTTAATGCTTCCATACAATTGCTCTCTCATCTGTTTGCTTATTGTATACGAATCTAAGAGCATCTCCAAAGGAGATGTCAAATTTTAAACATCAAAATGATAGTTGATAGCTTATGTTGCAATTTGACATTTTGTACAATATTTTGCTCCACCCGATATGTCAAATAATAATGTCATTTAATAAATTTTTTATCTTTTTGTGGAGTCCAATGATTAAAGCAACCAATCAAATATTTCAAAAATATAACAACATTTATTATATATTATATTCATTTATTAAAATATCATTTAACAAATTTGACATCTGCTGTCAAATTTGACAGCAAAAGGCTTTGCCTTCAAATGACTCAATGCCACCTAAGAAACTGAAGGCTCGTTTGGAGAGTTTGCTGCCATTTTTTACTGTTGTATGCCTATGTGGCAATTTTGACATCTCCTTTGGAGATGCTCTAAGTTATATATATGTCATCTATAATCATATCCCAGTAGCTTCCCAGTCACTATTATAACTAAAACTCGAGATGTTGTTGGCCAACCCTCCCTCAAAGTTTCTGTTTCCAAAGTCTCCATATATTTGATTGCCTACTCAATTGTGGATTGATCTGCCTACATTGTCGTTACCAACTTGGTCTGTGGAATTTTATCAGAACTTTATCTGGTCTCTTCATTATGTCTCATCTCCACTGACTGTCTGAGCTTCTTCTATGTAGATGCTTTGGAACTGGGAATGGATTAATACAATTGAATTACATGTAAACAATAGTTAATTGTCTTGAATGAAAGTTTTTGTAACACTCAAAATCTGAACATACGTAATAATGAACCATTACGTAATAATTTTTTTTTTCCAGTTACATAATAATTCATAATAGTAAAAGGCTGATAACTGAACAAAATATCAGAATAATACAATTCATAGTTAAAAAACATACAAGAATCATGGTAAATATGAATGGTATAGGGGACATTTGATAATGACATACAAAGATGCCTGTGAGATCTGGGCGGGCTAAATAGCTGAAATGGGTCCAACGTCGTTTTGAATTTTCATGTAACTCGTATGACAAACACCTCGAGTAATTAGCTAGGACAGGATGTCTCGAAACCTCGGTTTGAGTTTGAATTTTTCTTTTATGTTTGGAAATTTGTCACATGTAGTATATAATCAATTTGGGATAGGATTTTGACTTTTAAGAAAAAAGGTTATGCATTAATTATACTGCAGAATTACCCTAGGCCCTGCTGTTTCCCCTTGAATTATTTCCTCTGCATGTCAGTGCTGTTACTGACTTTGACCAAATCATTCCACAGATTAAGGAACTCCTTGGTGTTTATGATGCCATTCATGTTCGTCGTGGTGATATAATAAAGACCAGGAAGGACAGGTTTGGCATCAACAGGACCCTGCATCCTCATGTGGACAGGGATACTCACCCTGAGTTTATTCTCCGCAGAATTGAAAAATGGGTCCCATCTGGACGAACTCTTTATATTGCTTCAAATGAAAGGACACCGGGCTTTTTTTCACTTCTCTCAGTCAGGTAAGTCCCTCAGGCATGTTCAGGTTTTTTTCACCATCTGCTTTAGAGATGAAAACCTGTGTTCATTGTGCTAAAACGAACTATTTGTCATGCCAACGTGTTAAGGACAGCTCAGAGCTCTCTTGTGCTGTGTCAAACTTTCAGTTATTTGTTCTGGCTAGTTATGGTTTAACTTAATCCCTTGGTTACTGCTGGGTTCAGTATGAAATCTAAGTACCATTGGCCGAAAATGTGTAGGATTCAGGTTTAGCAATTACAATGCATTTGGAAGGATCTTATGGATTAGCTAATACTGAAGTAGTCGAGCCAAAAGACATTTGTAATTATTTGATACTGGAGTTGTGAACATTCATGACAGAATGAATAATGTGTTTGATCTACGCATACACTATGACCTCTGAAGTCATCTAATGCTCGTTCTGTCTAATAAACTTCACGTTAATCTCCTGTTACCGTTCAATATTTGCAATGGAATCCTCAATTTTCATGTGCTTACTTTACTAGGAAGCTCAGAGAATTTATTTACTTATTATTAGTCTCAACTCTCCAGTGGGGTATACAGTTTCTATATGATTTGACTATTTTTCGGATTGTGCTATCCTTGACTTGAAGGTCCTTTGGCTCCGAAAGAATGTTAAAGGGGTTAAATTTGTCATACAAAGTTGTTGCTGACCTCGTTTCTGACCATGTAAATATATGCAGATACAAATTGGCGTATTCGTCAAACTATAGCCACATCTTGGAGCCTGTGATTGAGAACAACTACCAGTTGTTCATGATTGAGAGGCTTATCATGACAGGTGCTAAAACGTTCATCAACACATTTAAAGAAGATGATACAGATCTCAGTCTTACTGATGACCGAAAGAAGAACACCAAGGTGTGGCAAATACCAGTTTATACCATGGATGAAGAGGGAACCTAACATTTTAGCTCCGGAGAAAGGTTCCCAAAACTTTTCAACACCCGTACAGTCGTACTGATACTCTAATACACATAATAATACAAGCAGAGGCTCGCGTTTCACGCTACGAGAGCTTCCCGGTGAAAATTGATATGGAGGGGAAGATTGCAGGCTACTTTTGCCTTCAGTGTTGTTGAATTGTGGCATAAATTACAAGTTGTAGTTTTTCAAATATTTGTTTTAACCGGAAGGTCAATTTTTTATTTCTTATATACTTTGGCCCAGTTTATTTGTATTTGATTTGTTCCTGATTGAAATCTTAAACATGTAGCCCTGTTAAACTTTAGGCCCCGTCTGGTGGACAGGATGGGATGGATTATTTCCAATTAAATTGGACTCGTCGTCTAGTCAATGTTTGGTGAGACAAATTGGAACATGGACTGGATTGGCTGTAAATTTGAATTAAGGGAAAATATGATGGGTTATGTAACCCAATTACACACGTGGGTTATGTAACCCATTCTTGCCAATCCAATCTTGCCCACCAAACGGGCCTTAAAGAGTCGTCAGATTAAGGAGTTCATCTAGACATGAAACACATGATCAATACAAACCGGTCAATCCAAAGAATCTAGACAGCGCGGAAATATTCCGGTTAAAACCTGGATACAACCTTTGGGTAAAGAGCTGTATCTCTTACACGATTCCGACGCAAGATCTAATCCTGTACGGAATCACAGCCAGAAGTAAGAGCTTAATGCAGGCTCAGCTTCAGTTTTCACCGGAAAAATGAATGAAGGAACCTCCATAGTTTGGTAAGAGAGTTGCTCTCCCAAGTCCTGATATGCGAAATCTTTGATATAGACTTGAAATTAAGCCATATCAATTTGTTTGATATGGATTCAACTTGGCGGTCGACAATAAAGGGTTTAGAACATCGAGATGTCAAATTTTAAACGTAAAATTTAAATTTGAAGGCTTATGTGACATATTGATCTTTTTTTTATATTTTGTTTTCCAACCGATATTTCAAATTTAAACTATTATTTATTACATTATTTACTTTTCATAGTTGTAATTAGTATTTTAAAACAAAAGATAAGTACAAAAATTATGAAAAGCATTTATTAATTACTAAAAATAGATTTCAAGCTGCTGTCAAATTTGACAACAACTTCGTCTGCCGCCTTTCCATCTCATGCCAAACAAGAATTGGCATTTCGGTTGAAAAACACTAGTGATATCTTTTTTTACCGTTATTTTTGATGTGGACTTTTTGACATTTCCTTTGGAGATACTCTTAGGTGTTAAATTCATATTAGGTAGACCGAATCAATTTTCTTGAGCTTGTAGTTTCCGCTGAGGGAATTTCTGTGGACCAATAGAAGAATTCTCAATGATTGCATTGCTTTTTAATAAGTTGATGAATGTTCCGACGATGCTTATGAATCTAACGGATCAAGTATTCCACGCATTTTCCAACGGATTCAAGATTGTCCTATCAATAACATTCTTGTCTACTCCAACAACGAGGTCAAACTTACAAAACATCAACATCTAGCTTTATACCAAATTCCGCAAATGTCAACCTTGCTTAGATTACGTACCTTTCTTGGGAAACATGAGCGTAGCAAAGGATATTCTTACCAAATCCAAGGTTATGACGATTGGAAATCGAAAATCCTCTCGAGTGTCGTGAATTATGAAATACCATCGATCTTGTTGATTTCTATCGACAGTTGTCAACGATTCTTTAACCATGATCTTATTCCCATTTTTGGCAAGAAAGTAAACCAGTTTTGTTTGAGATGATGAGTGTGAACGAAATTTCCGACAATTGAAGTGTTGTCTCACCTAATCATTATTTTATTTTCTTACACCTTTCGATGACGTCGATCAACTTCGAATTTTATGGTGATGTTTTACCGAATGTGTAGCTGGGCACTGATGCAGCATGATCCAGTAACGTTTATGCCTTTCGATGGTTGGGACCACAAGATGTGAACCATCCTATCTACGACCTAGAGTCAATGGCTATCATCATGGCTTGAAAATCTAATGACACCCCTCCGTGGAGCCTATGGTGATGATCTAGTGTTTGTCGACCAACTCACTAAGCGTACTATCTATCAGTCCGTGAGGACTATACCTTGAACCTTTTGGTAGAATCCCGTATTCTTGGAATTTCTCTAGCTCTTAGACATTTTGGTCCGCATCATCTTTGTTCGTAATTCCATAATCACCTTTTGGTCCTAAAAGATGTTTAGTCATTCTTGGGTCACTCTTTTGTTCTTTGTATCATTTCTGAAGAAGTCAGATTGTCCAGGAGAACCACTCAGATGTTGAAGTTTTTAATTAAGATCATCAGTCCTTCAATTGCCCAATCAACACCTTATCCAGCGAATCTTCACCACTAGTGATTGAATATTCCCGAAGTTATTGTTGTAGCAAGATGTTGTGAATATCGGTTTGGGGAAAGTCTAGGTTTTCGTTCATCAATTTCATTAGACTACCGTTCAAGTCAAGTTAGCGTTCAACAACTTCAAACTACTACCACATAACCAAGTTAGGTACTTACAGGTATTCAAGCATCAGAGTTATATATTCAATCTTGATATCTTGTACTCTGGATTTAATGGACTTGTTTTGACCCTTAAGCTCTTGTTTTGACCCTTAAACTCTTGAGTGTTCTTTTAGCCTTCTCGACATGGTTTCTCGCCAAATCAGTGAGGAATTCACGATGGATCGACTTGGATGAAATGTGTGCCCAATTTCATATCGATTCTTCTAGGAACATTAGGAGCATAACCTTTTCACAAGCTTACCAGACTTACCGGAAAGAATTCCAAGTGGTCTTGAGGATTGAGCTGTCTTTGAGGATGGAATTGGTGAAGGTAGAAATGTAGGTTTTGAGTTTGGCGAGTTTGGCACCAATTTCTGTGCGTGGCTCGAAATGAAAACCGTCATTCGAAGGAAGTGGTCAGAGTTATGGTCCCTCTAATTTTAGGTTTTTATATCTTGTATCCCTTGATCAAGAGAGCGATCACGAATGAACGTTTCACAACATGCGTTCGCCTTTACACATCTTTCAACTATTTCACTCTAGGACTTTATTGTTCGTGTGTATGTGGATGTCAAAGCATTTCTAACAGGTCTAATTGGTGCCCTTTGGGGGAGTGTGGGAGTGCGATCAAGGCATGAATCAAACTATCTAGGCACATTCTCACATTGAGGGGCAAAATGGTATTTTGGCACCCTCAAGAACTTCTTACTTGCTTACTGAGGCAACAATGAGTTATCGACACTACGGACTGCAGACTGTAATATCGGTGGCTTATTTGCTGGATTTGCGAAGCAAGTGGGCAAGTCGGCCTGTCTACGATAGTAGTTACTAATTATTTATGGTTAGGACTCGACTCAAGGCACGCACATTCTCAAAGTACGTGATATTTCAAATGCTTGGGCGAGACCCATTGTCATTTTTGGTTTTAATTTTCAGTATAAGTATTTTTAACTTACATTATTATTAAATATATATGTATTTTTGACATTACAAATCTTTGGGTGAATCGTTTCCACTTTCGGTTTTAAATTCAGTACAAGTATTTGAATTCTATGTTATATATATTTATTTTGACATCACCTTATTATATGTATAAATTTTTGACCTTACGTTGTTACATATGTATTTATTTTATTTTATATTTTCATATAAGTATTATACTATACTATTATATTGAGGAAGGAAAAAGGTATGAGCTTGGAGGCATGAAAGAGAAATCATTGCAATCCGATCGCGACGGAATGAAATTCTCTTTTATGCAACCGCTCTAACTTGATTTCTTCTTTATATATATTTTCTTCCTATTTTCTAGTATTTTTACGTATAGCAAGTTATTTCAAATTTCGAGGACGAAATTTTCTTAAGGGGATAGATTGTAACAACCTGTCTTAAATTTTACGTTTTAATTAGTTAAATTTATGAAAATACCCCCAATGACGAAAGCTTTGACTTTCGTTGACTTTCGCTCTTTGACATGTAGGAAATTTTCTTTTAATTTATTCGTGTAGCATTCGTCGATACGAACACGTATGCATGAACAGAATCAAATTCAGAGCTAAAATGAAGTTTCTACGAATTTTTGAACGTCAAGGGCATTTTGGTAATTTCAAAATTGGAGATATTTCTCCATCATGGGCCACTTATGGGGTGACACGTGGTAGGATTACCCCTATTTTTTGGGGTGTTCCTTTCTGTCCCGAGACTCTCGCCCTCTCTTATTTCTTATTTTTTCCCTTCTTTTTCTTTATCTCTCACTCCCTCCCTCTCACTCCTCTCCCTCCTTCTCGTTCCTTACTCTCTCTACCCTTTCCTCTTCGTATAACTAAAAATCACCACCACGACCACCTTATTTCTCTGGTGTGAACCACCACCACGAAGCCTAGACGGAATCGAGACCACCATTGGATTCTTTCTTCCTTATTGTGCATATTGACCCCTTCACTATGCAACCTTTTTTTTTTTTTCCGGTGAATGTAAGCCTCAAAATTGGTCCCTATCATTGTATATTCTGTCTAGGTTCACAATTAGTAAGGTTTGGGATAGGTTTGGTGGTGTAGGAACTCGGAAAACACAAGGGAAGTCAATGTGCAAAATATGGAATTTCGAAATTGTGGTTGTTTGGCCACCTTCTAGCCATTTCTCCGGCCAGTTCCAATTTTTGTTGGGCCTTCTAAGGGTATGAATCTTTTGTCCACATTCCAAATTACATTTTGGCTTTTGAATCACTTAATTTGGGATTGTATAAAGCTCGGAATAAGCTCTTGAAGTTGGTGGAAAAATCTGGAAAAATTCTAGAAATTCAAAGAAGGTGAGTACAAGCATACTCGCTGTGCGTGGAGTTGTCATGGGTCGGTGTGTTGAGTGCACGCGCCTCCGCTAGAGGCACTATGCTGGTGAATTTTTCAGCGAGCCCATCTTGGTGTGTGGTGACCCGAGTCGCCGCCCCATGGTGGCGCGTGCTACAACTTATGGGGGAACCCGAGGTTCCTCTTTAGGTTTTTTGACAGGCCGAATTCGAATCCGTATTTGTGTTTAAGTGTGTTGGTCGGAAGTGATCTTGTCCTCCCTAGTTCTATCGGCTCTCTGGTAGCGGAATATCTATGAGTGGACCGTTTCTCAAATTGCATGTTTTTATAAAATATTAGGCTTGCATGCATTTCATATTTCATGAATTAATTACGTTTATGATATGTTTTAAGGACTTCAATATTTATGGTTTACAGAGAATTTATGATTTATTTAAATTACTTTTACGAAATATTTATGGTTTATCTATTTACGGTTTATAAAATGGCATGTTTATAGAAATCACGTTTATGGAATTTCTTATGATTTCGGATTATGAGGTTTTAGTATTCTACACTTGGTATGAGTTTTTGAGATACATTTTATGTGCTTATCTAATGGGTTATCATACAGCACATACACACAACACGAGTATGTATCTGTCTATGGCCATATGACATAGTTGATGAGCAAAGAGATATTTATGACATACTCCCAGCTTCATAGGCAAAACTAAAGTCGGACAGCTTCACTAGCCACGGTTAGTGTCGGTGTGTTATGTAGAGATATTTCTTCTTTGGCATAACCTAGAGTCGTACAGCTTCACCTTCAGGTGATGGGACCTACCATGTTTCTTCATTGGCATAACCCGATGTCGTGCAACTTCGCCCTTGGGTGATGGATATGCCTTTGGGCGAATATGATACCCCTATTTGAGTACTTTATTGATTTGATGTAAGAACGTTTTCATGGCATGCTAGGGTTTTCAAAAAGCCTATCATGTAGTATTATATTGTTTTCAAAATAGGGATGTAGTATGTTTAGAAAGAAAATGGTTTTCTTATTATTAGTATTATTATTATAAACTTTGGTCCACTCAACTTTTTGTTTTGCACCCTTCAGGACTTAGAATCAAGGTGTACAATCCCAGTGTTGAGGCGTTCCCGTATCGGTGTCCTCTCGGTGTAGGACCCCCCTTTCTTTGTAATCTCATTGTTATACAATATTTCTTTCGTAGTATCCTTGATTAGTTGTATGCTCTGAACACATTCCCACATTTGCATATTTCATTATATTTAAATTTACTTATTTTAATTACGTTTGTTCTTTCTTCATAACTTACATGCATGTTAAAATGACTTCGTCACCCTCGGGTGTTGGCTAGCACGTGCCCATCCTGGTGTTTAAAGGATATCAGGATCAGGGCATGTCAGTTATAGGATGAAAGTATCCTTGTTGCAAATTTAAGTTTGATGATATTTCAAAATACATAATAATCATTTAAGTCTTGATATATTTAATAAATTAGATTCCTTATTTTTCTTTCAGTTTTCAGTTCCAATTCCCAAAATAAATTTAGAATTAATGTAGCACTACTGTAAATGTTAGGTATCTACACATAAATTTTACACTTCTTTTATGGTGATGAATTACATGCATATGTTATATGTACCTTCCCTTGTTCCTTCCTTTGCTCTTATTAGAAAGTCTCATACAAATCTCTTCTCCTCCCTCTCGCTCTATGTCAAATTGTTGGGAAGCCTTTAAGTGCCTTGTTTCAACCACAACCAGAAATACTGCATCCTGCAAACCTCTCTTAATTTTCGATTGCTAACAATGCAACTATATCGAAGAAACTGAGAAAGAAGAGTGTCGAATATAGACAGTTAGAGATAGAAAGTAGAGAGGGAAAAAAAATTCAGTTTGTTATTTCTGCCTTGGCATTTATGACCACATTTTGTCTAATAAATACTACACACCTATAACTAACTTCAAATACATGCAATACAATTATGACACATGACTATATCCTAACATACCCCCTCAAGCTTATGCATGGAGGAACTAAGCATAAGATTGTTACAATGTGGGCTAAACAAAGGATAACATAAACCCTTGGTAAAGACATCAACATGCTGTTCCGCTGATGCAACAAACTGCAATAGAATTGAACCTTGTTGAACACGCTCTCGAACAAAATGACAATCGATTTCTATATGTTTAGCTTTGGAATGCAAAACCAGATTTGTTGCCAGTGCCATAACATAAATGTTATCATAATGCAGAAGAGGAACTTCTGAACAAGGAAGATGTAAATCCTTGAGTAATTGTTGTAACCAAACCACCTCTGCAGTTATTGTAGCAATAGCACGATACTCAGCCTCTGTGGAGGATCGACTGATCGTGCACTGCTTCTTAGAACTCCAAGAGATGGGATTATTGCCTAGAAATACTACAAAACCTGTGGTTGACCTCTTGTCATTGGGATTTCCAATCCAATTTGCATCAATATATGCTTTAATATCCAGAGTACCAAGTTGAAAACATAATCCAAGAGTCATTGACCTCTTAGATAAGCAATGAAATAACTGTCCAGAGGTGAGTGCATGGATTGACAGACTTGATTGACCAAATATGCAATATTCGGTCTTGTAAATGTCAAGTATTAAAGAGCACCAATAATGCTTCTGTAGAGATCAGGATCTTGGAAAGGAGGACTACCATGATTTAGTAGCTTCTGATTTGGATGATAAGGAGTTGTACAAGGCTTGATATCCATCATGTTGGTCTTGGTTTGCAAATCAGTGACTTACTTAGTTTGATGCACAAGTAAACCCCGAGGCTGATATTCAATCTGAAGACCAAGGAAATAGTGTAAAATCCCTGTGTCCTTCATATCAAATTCTCTTGTTAACGATCTATCACAGTTTGAACTTGAGTATCATAATCACCACTGAGTATTATATCATCAACATACAATAACAACACAACAATAGACTGACCATTATGCTTCACATACAAAGAATGATCAGCATATAAGGGTTTACAGCCCAAGATAAGAAAGAACCTGGAAAATCGTTCATTCCAAGCTCGAGGAGCTTGTTTAAGTCCATAGAGAGACATGTCCAACTTACACACAAACTCAGGATGATCCGGATCAATAAAGCATTGGGGCTAAGACATATACACCTCTTCATCAAGAAAACCATGAAGAAAAGTGTTATTGCCATTATTTTAATTTCCCACCTTTTGTAGCAACTAAGGACAACATAAGTCTCACTGTGGTTGGCTTTACTACATACTGAAAGTTTCATAATAGTCAAGACCTGTTTCTTCGGAAAAGCCCTTAGCCACTAACCTGGCCTTGTATTGAGCAACTGAGCCATCATGATTACTTTTGATCTTATAGATCCATTTATAACCGACCAAGTTTTTGTTAAGTGGAAGAGGAACTAATCTCCACGTTTTTTGCTTAACAAGAGCTGCCATTTCATCTTCCATAGTTTGTCTCCACTCAGATGACTTACCAATAACCTTGAAAGACTGTGGTTCTTTGATAGAGGAAGATTGAACCTGAGCAAGAAGAACCTTCTTTTTTAAGATGCTAGATTTCAACCTCGTTTGCATTGGATATGTATTGATATGAGAAACAAGAACATGATGCAGTTCTGGAACTTGGGAGACAGTGACATCAGGATAAATGTCAGATTTCTCCACAGACTATGCAACTGTGACCTCAGTAGGTGAGCTTCGAGGAAAGACAAGATCACCAGGTATTGAAGAGCATGACTGAGTAATAGGATAAGATTCAACGATATTGGAAGTAAAGGAAGGAAATGGAATTTGTGGAAAAAAATGGGAATAAAGGATGTATGCTAAAAGGTATTTGGATGAGGTACATGAGATGGTTCTAATTGTGGTGAACTGTGTGAAGAAACTGGTAAGCTAGGAAAAGTATCTTCATCAAACACAACATGCCTAGAGACAATGAGCTTGTGATCTCTAATAGCATAGCAAGTATACCCTTTGTATTCGGCTGCATAACCCAGAAATATGCACTGTGTGGTTTTTGGTTCCAACTTGTTTTGCCTATAGGGGTTTAATGTAGGATAACATGCACACCCAAACACTCTTAAATGATCAAGCCTAGGCAGAGAGTGATATAACATTTCAAATGGAGACTGCATATGTAAAATGGGTGTAGGCATTTGATTAATAAGAAATGTGGTTGTGGCACAAGCATGAAACCAAAATTGTGAAGGAAATGATGCTTTTTGAAGTAAAGTAAGGGCAGTTTCAACTATGTGTTGATTTTTTCTCTCAGCCAATCCATTTTGTTCAGAAGTATAGGGACAAGACTTTTGATGCAATATACCTTTGGTTCTAGGAAACTTTTGAAACAAAGATCCAACAAACTCTCCACCACCATCACTTTGTAAGAATTTGATATTGACAGAAAAGAAGGTGCAGGTCCCCATACATCTGTGTGAATGACTTCAAAAGGTACATTTGACTTAGATGCTGCTAATGGAAATGGTAATTTAGTAAACTTGCCTTGTAAGCAAGAGGTACATGTTTGTGGAAAGGAATTACAAGGAAAAGAAATAGCTGCCTTACTAAGAGCTGATCGCACTACAGAATTGGTTGGATGACCCAATCTGCAATGCTAAAGTGTAGCATTAACTTTCTGGCCAAGAAGTTGCAGGTTTGATTTGTGGTTGTTTGAGCAATGGAAGTGGGTAAACAACATTGTTACTCAGTCCTTGAAAGAGAACTTTATTGGTGACCTTGTCCTCTATGCACACAAAAAACTCATCAACATTGCATCGATAATTATTGTCCTTACATAATTGATGCATGGAAAGTAAATGTTGAGACAATTGTGGGACATGGAGCACTGTTTTTAACTGAAGTCTATGAGAAGAAGTTATAAGAGAAGATTGTCCTATATGAGAAATTTGTAAGCCTTCACCATTAGCTCCAGTTACAGTTTCAGTGAATGGATATGAAGTAGGAGCTTGTAAATTGGACAGATCAGAGGTCATGTGATTGGTGGCTCCAGAGTTAAGCAGCCAATACTCTTGCTAAGGTGCAGAACGTGAATAGTTGGTTCTTGCAGTGAAAACCACATGAGAGGTAGCTTGTTGTGTCATGTTTTGATGCTGCACATAATGTTGATTCATATGTTAAACATGATGTTAAACTTAAGAAGCAGGAGCCTGAAATTGTTGTGAAGAGTACATAGGCTAAGACATGGGCATAGAGGACCTGTCAAAACATGTAGCTGCAGTGTAACCAACCCTATTGTAGATTTGGCACCCACGCTCAAGACAATGGAGTGCTAAGCGTCCATTTTTATCACAAATCTGACAAATTAGTGTTGTGTTCCTTTCAAGTGCAAATATAAGGATAGTATAATGGTGCAAGTAAGAGTGTCGAACACGGACTAATTATACCTCTACAAATTACTAGCTTTATGTGAACCCTAACTAAATAATGAAAATGCAAACTAAATTTAGATTTTTCAATTGAAAACTAAAATAACTTAAAAATGCAAGAAAGATAAAAATAAATGATAGGTCGATTCAGAAATAATGAGAATGGAACTAGGGATACCGATTTCATCATTACAAGCCAATTCCATGAAAATTAAGTCAAAACGCATTCAACTCTTCAATCTGCAACTAGGGTTCATTTTACTCATTTATGATTATCCATTTGATGTGTGGTTGTGATCAAGTACTCCTAATCTGCAACTTAGTTGTGATGTTCAACTTAGATTACCAAATGAGAATCCATTAAGAACTAGAAAACTTCCAAGAACCAAAGAAATCACATGGC
Organism: Pyrus communis; assembly: GCF_041283825.1. NCBI lineage: Eukaryota > Viridiplantae > Streptophyta > Magnoliopsida > Rosales > Rosaceae > Pyrus > Pyrus communis. Next base: position 16,564,550 of record NC_142576.1, on the reverse strand, counting down.
AGGATGTATGCATAGCAGTTTCTTCATTCATTTACATGTTTACCAAGATTAAGCATGATGTGTACTATAACCTTGATCAAATAATCTGTAAGAAACCATAATGGTGATCAAACATTAAGATAAACAAACAAATTGAACTATAAAATCAGTGAATGAAACAAGAAAAAAGATTGATGAATCGAATACTTTAACTTAACAACATAGAATAGTTTTGCAAGGCTACATCGAAATCCCCAGCTATGAACTTAATTACACAACATGATTATAGAATGTATAAACATCAAGAACAACATGAGTGAAATTAAAGTTCATAGAAGAAACCCCCTTGAAGCAATTCTGATGTTGAGATCCTTCAAGAACAGCATTGCTACGTGGTTTATTCATTGGCAGCGAATGGCGAAGGGAAATAGGGTTTTGTTTCTAGAAGAAAGGTCAAAGAAAGAGAAGAAAGAGAGCTCTGGGTGACCCCAAGAGGGGCTTGTGTAAAAGTGATATGAAATCCTAGTTTTTATATGCTAAATAGGGCTGCAGCTGATTGCAAGGTGATCCCAGCAACTTAGTTTTTATTTTACACGTTTTTACCTTATTTGGCACCTCCAAATCAGGTTAGATATCCCAATTTCTTTCCCATTTTGTTCCTAGTCTTCTAACAAGCCAGATTGGTCTTGGATTCTTTATTTGGTCTTCAAAATAGGCCACTAAACTTATTTCCACGTTTGAATAAGGATCAACACCAAAAATGGTATGTTTTCTTTTCTTTTGCCTTTAAATTGATCCTAAAGTACATGTAACTGCACACTGACACAAAATAAGGTAAAATGCAACTAGTTTAACTTAAAAACATCACAAAGAGGCTAGAAATGGATGGTATAAATGCATGAAATATATGAGTTGTCAATTAGCATAAGATTATAAGCTTGGGTAGTATGAAATTAGACTGTGGTTGTGACTAAACATTGGTTTGAATAAACCCCTAATAGCCTAAGTTAAACTTCTGCCCTTTGCCTTTGTACTTGAAATTATTCCCCCTGAAATTATTATAAGTTCCAAATCATGCTTGAGATATAAAGGCATAAAGACCATGTTGAGCAGGAAGAGAGATTTGCTGAAACTGTGGAAACTGAGGTAGTTGATTCACAGGAGCCATGTTAGACATGTGACTCGTAGTAAGCATTTGAGCTAGTTGTGGCATTTGAAGAACTGATGTCATTTGAGGTACTGGATAAGAAGAACATCCAGTATCATAGTTGCCCGAAAGAGGTTTTGTACCCGATGACCCACCTGACTCATACATAGAACCTGAACTGTTAACATACATTGCAACCATTAGAGGTTATTTAAGACCTTTTTCAAGAGTTGCTTTTTCTGCCTTCAACTGAGACCTGAGTTCCTTCAATGACACTAGGTTTTCTCTTCCTCGAATAACAGCCTTAATAGTGTTGTATTCCATTGGTAAGCCTCTAAGAGCAACAATGACAATATCTTCATCGAGCATAACTACAACCACTGCAGCAAATCGGTCTCTACAATTTTTGATTCGCTGAAGGTAAAGATCAATAGATTCGGCCTTTTTTTTAATATTCTGCAAATCAATTTTCATCTGGACAATGCTTGTTCTAGTCATACTAGAGAATCTCTCTTTCAAATTAATCCACATCTCCTTGGAACTTTGACAACCAATGACACAAGATAAGGCAGCAGGAGACAAGGTAGCAGTGATAAGAGTCATCAAAGCTTTATCATGAATCTTCTAAACTTTGTAGGCATCAATTATGGGAGAACAATTAATCACAGTGCCATCATCATTTTCAGCAGCAGTATATTTCTCAGGTCAGGGAATAGAACGATCAAGAAATCCTATAATACCATTGCCTTCTAACAGTAATTCAAGTTGGAAGTTCCATGTGATATAGTTAGAATCATCTAACTTGACTGTGATAGTATTTCCAACACTTGGTATCAAGGAAGAAATAAGAGACTGTTTAAGAGCTAATTGTGTAGTGGTCACTATGCTTAATCAACAAACAACAATCTTTGCTTTAATCGGAATTAATCAAGAATCACACTCAAGAACCGACCTCTGTGTACCAATTGTTCACAACAATTTAGGAACAAATAATAGAAATCTCCAACAAATACATCAACGATCAGCAAGAATATCAACAAGAATCAACATAAATTCACCACACGATTCACAACAAGAATGTAAGAAATTCAACAGATACCTTCAACCAAGGCGATGATCAACAACAACACCTACGAGCGAAAGGAAAAACAACCGACTTCTACAAACACAGTAAAAAAATCCCCAAATTCTAAGGTTTCAGTAACCAAGATTCACTAGAGACCATTAAAGAACACAATGGCGACCAATAATCGACGACCAGCGAATAAGCGAACACCACCGGAGCAAAAACGAAGCGACATGGAAGCACCGGGATTGTCAGGCAATGACGTTAGCCATTGCCGGCGATGATACCATGCTAACAATGCAACTATATTGAAGAAACTAAGAAAGAAAAGTGTCAAATACAAAGAGCTAGAGAGAGAAAGTAGAGAGGGAAAAGAATTCAGTTTGTTATTTTTGCCTTGGCATTTATGACCATATTTTGTCTAATAAATACAACACACCTATAACTAACTTCAAATACCTTCAATACAATTATGACACATGCTTATATCCTAACACCGGCTAAGGTACGTACCGCCATATTGATACTATAAGAAAGCTCATTGGTAAGTATCTACCATCTCTACCTTGGACTACACATTTGTTTTATTTATTTATTTAAATTAATTATAACACTATTTGACTTATATATTTATATAAACATATATATTCATTTTACATTCTCATTTATTTTCATCCCATTACATATATGATCATGTGGTCTATTAAGAGAAGAGAAACTTTTGAGAGTTGCCGGAACCCCCACCTCACCATTGACACATTATTTCATGTTTTAATGAAATATTAAACAATCAGTCAAAGTAAGTTAAGAGAGAAAGCTGAACGTAAGGGTCTTGTGGTGTTGCATATCCCAACCAGTGTTTAAACTTTCTTCGATACAGTCGATATTTCTATAGAAATATCCAACAAACCAGAGAAAGATATTGAAATGGGGGGTGAAGTCTAAACTTCACCTCATAACAGAGAAACTTTTAAGTTTAGGCTAAAATCGACATATATCGTCGATATTTCTGACACATCTGTCAAATATCAAACAAACTATTATATTTCGTCCAAACCAATGTTTGACAATCCTAAAGTTTCATTTTAAATTTCCATCATTTCCATTCGAAAGCAACTAATATCGATATCGATATTCAATATATCCATCGATATTTCCACAAATTTGCATATCGATATTTCTGTGAATATCGATATTCTTAACATTAGTCCCAACTAGGTAGAATTTCACCTATTTGATGTTGGATGCTGCAGTGAAGTTTGAAAAAGCTTTTACAATAATGGAGAACGATGAGGTAGGTTCTGCATATAGGGCTTGGTTAGGTGAAAGATGAACCGGAAGTGGATGGGGAACAAGTTGAAGGAGGGACATATAAAAAGAAGGTCAGCCCTCCAAGTCAAGAAGATTGGCTCAATGCCAATGTCTTTGTTCAGTTTTTAAAGGTGTTTCGGCAGAACACTTATGTTTAAGATAATGTTGAACTTTATGATGCCTCCTACGTAAGAGGTAGTGTTAGCCAGCGTTTATCTTCTGATGAAGATTAAGGAGATGTAAACTTGTTGAAACTATTTTAAAATACTGAGAATGTGATATGTTATGTTTTCTTTTGTGTTGATAATATTTGATGTTTTTATACTAGTAGTAGTGGAAAAGAGAGATATTTGATACTTATTTTAATGTACATGAATACGGGTGAGAAGGCTATTGATTTGGAGGAAAATAAGTTTGTTGAAGAGAAAGAGTCAGCCACCTGAATTGAAGATTTTGGATTTCAAAAAACTTTTCATAATCAGTAATTAATGAATGATGATTAATTGTCATGGGCCTTAACTTGTTGCTCATTTATTTGTAGGTTGTATATGTTGAACCTTTTGTCAAATTTTTAGGAGAAAAATAATGATTGGTCGAGTAAAGAAAAGTACAAGAAGTATGTTGATGAGCAAGAGAGTCGGACACTCAAAAGAAAACTAAAGGCGGAGAACTTTTTTTCATGTTGCATCAACCTCTTTTCAAGTATCTTTCACAAGCTTTGGTTATTTAGGGATATTTGAGTTTGCTCATTACTAATTTTAAAGTTTAAAAACTTGTTATAATCAGTAAGTAATGAGTTCTGATGATTAATTGTCATGTGGTTTAATTAGTTGCTCTTTTGTTTGTAGGCTGCATCTATTGAACCTTTTGTATCTCTTACAGAAGAGGAAAAGGTTGAGGTTCTTAAAGCATTCTTTCCTTTAAGAAAGTACATAACATATATATCTCTTCATTTGAAAGTTTCCGTTGTTGAAAGTAAAACTATTGGGCCTTTCTTCTTACAAAGAGGAGGTCGTCATAACTAAGTGGAACTTAAACATACAAACAACCATTGTTGGAATGCCTTGGACCAGGAGAATGATTGAATGTTGAGGTGCTTCATATGTTCTTGTTAATAGCAGTAACAAAAAAGTTGTCTTCGTTAAATAATTGTTTTTGTGATTGCCAAGTCATTGACGTGTACTTGACATTGCTTAAAGAGATGGAAAAGAGAGAACCGGCTATCACAAAAACAAATATCTAATAAAGATAACATTTTTGTTATTGTTATTAACAAGAATGTATAAAGTACCACATCATTCAACCATTCTCCTGGTCCAAGGCATTGCAACATTTCTTCGGTTATTTGTATGTTTGAGTTCTGCTCAGTTATGATGACCTCTTCCTTGTAAATAGAGACTCAATAATTTTAGTTTCAACAATAGAAACTTTCAAATGAAGATATATTACATACTTTCTGAAAGGAATGATTGATAGGAGCATATTTATGCTACTTAGTTATGTTGTTTCCTTGCATTTAGTTAGTTAATTACTATCTATTTTAGTCTTTTAAGGTATTTTCGTATGTTTTTAGGTTCTAATGGCAAAAGGAGCCAGAAAGTGCATTTTGAGGCTATTTGGAGCAGTTTTGGGCATGTATTGGATAACTTAACTATGGAGCAATGTGGATGGACGAAATTGAAGTCAAGAGAAGCTAGGAAAGGCTAAAAATCTGGAGAAAGAAGTCCAAATGCAAAGAAGATAACGAAAGAGCAAGAAATAAGGAACCTTATCCAAATTTCCTTATCTTATCCAAACCTTATCCAACCTTATCTTATCTTATCCTATCCTAATCTTTTCCTACCTTAATCCCAACTTCAAAGAGGACTCCTTTTCACATTAAATCACCTAAATATCAAGTTCTAGAAGCCCTATTTTCGTGCATTAAGTTTATGCCACATGTAACCCTTCTAGAAGTTATAGAATCTGCCACAAGGACCATTCCTTGTCCTCCTTGGAATCTGATTGAAAGTGTCCTTGTTCTTTGTGATTTGGAGTCCTAATTCCTCTCCTTTTCAGCCCAATTTCGGGTCTCCCCTTCACCCTATAAATACATGATGCCACAACACTCAAAAACCACCACCCTGTACCACAAATTCACACCACACTATCCACCACACCTCAAGAGCCTAAATTCACACAAATCCCCATTGTTGGTAGCAAGGAAGGAAGGAGGAGCCACCTAGAGTGTTTCTAGGTGTATTCTATCTTTGTCTTTGTTTTGAGAACATGTGGAACTAACTTCTTTTTAGTTAGAGGTGAACTCGAAGCCATGATTATATGTTTTATATGAATTGATTACGTCCAATTATTGTTTCTCAAGGCATGAATGTGATTTGCTTATCTAAGTTATTAAAACTTGTTTATGTATGTAGGTTGGGGGTCGACACTTAATTTGCATGCATGAATTTGATGCTAGAGTATAAGGGGGTTTCACGTAAGAGTTATTCACTTATATTCACAAGTAGTGGAGGTTGCTAGTCATAATCGTGTTAAGTAAATCCTCGGTAAGAGTCTCATGCGTTTCATAATGATGAATGCCTTGTCAATGCTTATGATTTTCATAGAACTTAATGACTTTTGACATGTATCTCTATCATGTGTTTCATATAGGGAACTTGAGAAAGATAATTTGGTTTAGATGCGTATTCCATCTAATTCAATGAGATAAGGAAAATCTGATGGTTAGTTGTGCCATGCAATTAACTTGGGGCGTTGTCATTCATAGTCTAAAGGAATAATAACTAGAAATTGGTTCATATGCATATGTGTCATGTGTGGAGAAGGACCCTCCAACTAGCCTATCACCTATAGTTTTCCCTAATTTCGTCCAAGTTGTTTAGAGTCTTTATAATCTGTTTGTCTTTACCTTAATTTCGTCCAAAATCCAATCCCCCTTTACTTTGTTGTGTCAAATTAGTTAGAATCTGTCCAAGTTGTATTTTTAAGTGTTTTGAGTCAAGTTAAAAGTAATTTTCGTCCAAATCACCTTTAGAGTCTATTTTGAGTCTTTTTGATTGTTTTGTGTTGTTTTGAGTCTTTTTAGTTTATTTTGAGTCTTATAAGTCTAGTTAAGTGTGTTGAAGTGTAGTTTTGTGTTTTTAAGTCAGTTTAGAGTAGATTAGCATCCCTTCTAATCCCCGGCCTTAAACGATCCCTACTTTCATATACTACAATCATAGGGTTTTAATTTGAGTGTTAGAATATTTCACATCAATGATTGCTTTAAGAACCTCAACATTTTCCTCATCTGTAAAAAAGACAAAAGGTTTTGCAGCCTACAAATAAATCAGCCACCAATTAAGACCCATGACAATTAATCATCAGCATTACTTCTTACCAGTTATAACAAGTTTTTAACTTTAAAACTAGTACTGAGAAAACACAGATATCCCTATGTTGGACTCGATTTTGCGCAAGACTGGATGATTAAATCTGGAAAGACAAAGATAAACAAATGATCGTGAAACCAAGCACTAAGGAAGGTAGTTCCCAGCATAGGCACTTCAACCATTAAATCAGATATATTTTTGGGTGCAAATGGGCAATAAGTGTATAGGCTGAGTTCAAATTGTTAACTATTTGAGAGGAGTTAGGAAATCTATTTATAGGTGATGAGAAGTCATCATGGGGATTGGTGATACTGTGGAAGAAGCGTGTAAAATGGAAAGCATGTCGCCCAGCCACTTGCCTCTGTCATCTTAAGTGTCACTGCAATCAAACACAACCACCTTAGTCAGCGTCTTCTACCTTAGTGTACAGTGGCCAGTTATGTCATCCATGTGCTTTGCACTACCCGAGTTCTAAGGCTAAGAGCTTCAATATGACAAGGCCGGTTGGCGCCAAAAAGGGAGTGCAGCTGGATCCTATAATGCCCACTTCAACTAGAGTAAGCACATGGGATTATATTAGGAACCATAAAAAGTGCAGCGCCTTCGAAGGGTAAACCAACAAATCGGCAAGTTCACTTCTGGCTAAAACCCTAGAGTGGGTTTGAATATCTACTGTTCTGCAATGGTTCAAAATGGGGTCCCACAATTGCCTTTAAGTATGCCCCCATAATACCTCGAAGGGGGGGGGGGGTATATTGTTACTAAGACCATGTTTCTTATCTCGGAATGAGATAAGTTATTTGGTATTCCCAAGCCCCTAAAGGAGGAGTCGTCCAATTCTAGGTGACTTGATCTTTTATGACTGAATTTTATATTGTCAGCAAAGCTCATATTGCGGAGTGAAAATTGTCATTCTGCGAGGCCATGTCAGTGTTTGGTCGTACGGGTTTACATTTTGCATTCTCAATAGGTGGTTTTTAGTGACAGTTGGGTGAACTAACTAGGGGAGACAAAAAGTTAATACATATCGTCGGGCACGGAGCTCGAGATTATCGCCTCTCAACAGTCATGTCTGACATGCCTCGATCTCACTAAGTGAAGCATTTGTTGACTAGAAAAGGTTATGAGCAATCTAGGCCATCGATCATGGCCAAAAAGGTGCCACGTGGCTGGCCATGTCTAATCATTCAGCTTCACTTGTTGGGTTTTGAGCTCGATATTTAAGGCCCTTCTCATTTCATTTCCCCAATTTTCTCTTCTGCACCCAGCTTTTAAACCCTACACCACCGAGCTTTCCATTTTCTTTAGAAATTCCCAAAATTCCAACTTCTCAATTTCAAAATTCTTCCCATTTCATTTTATAATCTTGCCTTGTTACCATGGCCTTACCAAATTCACATGCTTTGACACTCGTGAAACCCTCGCTTAGCGTTCATGCTGTTTCTACCAGTCCCTAACTGTGTCCTTCGATATCGCCATTTATGGCATACAATGCTACATTGGAGAAGTTTGTTGAAGCACATCGGGATGTGTTGGATAGCTGTAGCCAAATCTTGGGGTTGTGGGGCATCTATGTGTACAACGTCATACTATGTATCCCTTCCTTGATCACCCAAGCATGCAGATCCACCCATAGTATTTGAGCCTTGGGTTGAGATTTCTCCATGTCTGGGTTTATGAATGAGGCGCTAGTGCACTATCAACTTACCTCCGTAAACTTTACTCTCATCGCGTACCAAGTTCTTAACGCGTTTGAGAGATTGAATCGGATCTATAAGACAAGTATGGGTCTACCTGAGTTCAGAGTTATTTATTTTTTTAAGTCAACCCCTGCAAGTTCTAGATACTTTTTCCAAATCCGTTTGGGTGGAAAAGGGAACGGTTCACATATCAAAACTTTGCCTACTCATAATAAAGAATATGACTTGAATATCCGGACCGTAGTCGATAGTGGGAGGGGGATATTTCTAGCCCCATAGTTGTTGTGATTCCCACCAAGTCAATGTAAGTTAAGGATCATTTCGATAGAGATAGAGTCATCAAAGCGCACTAGATAGACAGAGCCACCGATCATTCCTGAGGCTCACAGCGACTGGTAGTGGATAGTCCATCCCAACAACCCGAAGGTTTGATGAAAGTGACCCATAAATGTTTGGAGGTTGAGATACCGGAATTGGTAGGTGTGTACAATAAGGTGAAGAAAAGTGGCCGGTTTGAGCCTTGGAGGAAAAAAGAATGTTATGGAAAAGGGGGGGACCTGCTTAAGCCCTATGTGTACAAAAAGGAATGGGACCCATTTGAGGCCTGAGCGTACACTAAGGTGAAGAAGGGGGACCCACTTCAACGACTCTAGAAAAAGTACCTAGAACTTGCGGGGATTGACTTTAGAAAATACAAAGACCTGAACTTCGATAGACTCATACATGTCTCGTAGATCCGATTCAATCTCTCAAACGTGTTCAGGACTTGGTATGCGGTGAGAGTAAGGTTAATAGTAGCAAGTTGGTCCCTAGTGCCTACTTAACAAACCCAGACATGGGAAATCTCAAACTGAGGCTCAAATACCACGGGTGGATCTGCACGCTTGGGCAATCAAGGAAGAGAGATTTCGGTATGGTGTCGTACACATTGGGCCCCACGACTTCAAGATTAGGTTGCAGCCACCAAACACATCTCAATACGTTTCGACAAACTTCCCTTACGTAGCATCATCCACCATAAAAGGCAGCATCAAAGGACACAATCGAGAACTGCCATAAATGGCAAGAAGGCTAGGCGAGCACTTCACAAATGTCAAAGCCTATGAATTTGGTGAGGCCATTGCACCAAGGCAAGATCCTAAAAGGAAATAGGAAGAATTTTCAAAAAGAAAAGTTGGGAATTTCTGAAGAAGATGGAAAGCTCAGTGGTGTATGGTTTGAAAGCAGTGTGCAGAAAAGATTAAAAAAAGGGAAATGAAAGGAGAACGACTTTAAATATCAAGCCTGAAGTCCAACGAATGAAGCTGAATGATTAGATGTGACCGACCATGTGGCACCTCTCTGGCCATTATCTCATAGCCTTTTCTGCCCAACAGACGCCTCGCTTAAGCTAATGATGGCCTTTGGCGGAACCGAGGTGTCTCAGACATGATTGTTAAGAGGCAACAGTCTCAAGCTCCATGCTCGACGATGAGCATTAACTCTGTCTCCCCCAATTGGTTCACCCAACCGTCGCCAAAAACTACCTCTTGAGAATGCAAAGTGTTGATCCATAAGACCAAACACTGAGACGGCTCTGCAGAGCGACAATTTTCACTCCGCAATATGAGCTTTCTTGACAATATAAAATTCAATCATAAGGGATCGAGTCACTTAATTTTGGTTTGGTATTGCTGTGCTTTGAAAAAAAGCTGCTTCTGCTGTGCTGTGAGAATAAGCAGCTGTGAAATAAAGCAGCAGAGCGTTTGGTAAACTTTTTTGTAAAAGTGCTTTTGAAAAAATAAAAAGCAGTATTATAGTGTTTTGTAAACTTTTATGTAAAACAGATGTGAAAAAAAAGCCGGTTTTTCAAAGCTGGGTTTTACAGCTTCTTGTTTTTGGCTTTTTTCATCCAAAACTGTGAAAAAAAGCTGAAGCTGAATGTTTACCAAACACAAAAACAGCTTCCAGCTTTTTTTGATAACAGCTTTTTTCAGAATCACCTCAGTATCAAACCAGGTCTTAGAATGGGACTGACTCCGCCTTCATCATCTGTAGTGATGGTGAAAGGTTGGTAGTTTTAGTGGTAGAATTTAGAATGAAAAATAATGTGATTTTTAATTATACACAAATTAAAAATATTCATTAATAAAAAAGAAATAAAAATCTCTAGATTTGACTCTCCCACAAAGCTCCACCACCTCTCCGCAAAAAAAAATTGCGTCTCCTCCTAGAGCTCGTTCGCCTCTTTGAATCTTACTCACTCAATCTCATCTTGGACGAAACTGAACCCAGCAAGCAATCCATTTCTCATCAATCGAGAAGAAGAGCAGTTTCCAATTCTTCCACTCTCTCTCCGTCGCAGTCCCACCACAGTCTCGGTCTCAGTCTCACAGTTGTGGGCAGCTCGGCAGGAAATTCCAACTTCCAACCCAAAACCAATCTTGATTTCCTTCCAAATTTACAGAAGGTATCATCTTTTCCTTTTCTTCTTCTTCCTATGTTCCTACAATTTCATAATTTAGAAATACATGACTGCTTTTATATAGATATATAGACACCAGATAGGGGTAGGGAATTTGGAATCCAACTTACTTAGATTTTATGTTTTTTCTTGTGAAATGGAAGTAATGATTGGATCCACGTTTCTGTTTGAACATAATTTTATTTTCTTTCCGGTTTTATTTGACAGACAATGTTGTTCTTCCGCTATAAGATTTCGGATTTGAAACCTAAAAACCACCAATCTAGTTAACACCTGCAACTGCAAGTTGATAAATGTTGCTGTGCTATTCGGTTTTCGGTGTTGGCTGGATTCTCCAATTTGGTACATACATATTGCACTGTGTTTGGCATCATCCTGAAACGAATGCTGTATTACCTATGACTGTGGGGCAGCTTTTACATCAAGTTTTTATTTTCTCATGATTGTTAATTGAGCATGCTGATATCGTCTTTGCGGGCATGTGTATGTTGCTTTCTGGAAAGAGTTTCTGAGCTTTGTGGTCTTGATTACAGAGCTAAAAATATCTTGATTCTAAAGAAAGATGCCGCATAGAACTCGGCCAATGACTGCGCTATTGGTGTTTACTGGACTGAACATTGTACTAGTTTCAACCATTACTCCAGTCTATGATTTCATCTGCTTCCTTCCGTACTGGGAAAGGCGGGTAAGTGTTCATTTGTTGTTTGTCAAGCAAACTGCCTTCCAGAAAAGAAAAAAAAATTAAATTGGTGTTGAACCTAGTAGAGAACTTTCTTTAGATTAGGTGATGACTGGATCTTCCCAACATCATCAGCAATGTTGGCCATACACATGCAGCATGCAACTTAAAACTAAAGTACAGTCGATGACTTACTTGATTATATAACTATGTTTGCTTGTACATGATGTTATTATATTCATTTACGGCATTAATAATATCCTCATCTTACTAGTTTTGTACCAGTGAGGTGAAAGTTGTCAAACTTAAATATCATTTTTGGGTTGATTGTGTGTTCATCTTAGGGATAATTTTGTTGATTGAAGCTTTCCAGTGTCATCACGATCTCTAAAAACCACTAGTGGCATTAGTGGAATAAATTTGGAAAACTATAAAATGCTCAATTATTGTAGTTCTATGATTACACAAAGGTTTTTTTTTTTTTTTTTTTTTTTTTTTTTTGCCACTTACCAAGAGGAATGCATGTCGGCAAGTTCTTGCTTGACCATCTTTAATTTGGGATATGCAAGTTATTAATTTCCTTGGTGTTCTCCTGTGTGTGGGAATTAAACTTCTAGAACGACAACTAAATTTTTAGTAGAATACTTTTGGAAATCGTAACACAACTAAGACTTGTAAAGCATACGAGTCCCATCAAATAATCTTTTTTCCTTTGTCCGAAATCAAAACTAAAGGGATCACATTGATATATTTTGGATATATCCTAGGTACTTGTAAGCTTGAGAAAAAAGTGGCAGAAAACTTGACCAAAATATGATTTATTCCAACATTAAACATATTCGTTAACTTTCCACTAAGCACAAATTATTAATAGGCTCCCCATCATGAGAATGGACTTGGGAATAAACAACCATATTCCGACAAGACCAATGGTTTCTTAGTTCCTTACTTTTATAAGGATTAGGTTTGGATTTGCTTTTCTATTTCTGTTTTTAACTTTTTATATAGGTCTAGTGTCCTTTTTCCATTTGGCTTAAACCTTTATAAATGCCTGTTTTAAGACCATTTTGTTTTTACTTTTCATTTTTTTACTATATATATATATATATATAGAGAGAGAGAGAGAGAGAGAGAGAGAGAGAGAGAGTTAAAAACATGGAAGGATGGAGATGGATGAATGAATATTTTGTGTGTGTGTGTGTGTGTGTGTGTGTGTGTGTAGAGAGAGAGGGGTACATGTAAGGATGGATAAATGTTGTGGAGGGAGTGTGGTAGGAAGGAGGCAGGAGAAATGCACATGGAATGGCCTACAATATGAAAACTAAAGACTAAAAACAAACCTACTTAATTGTGTTTGGTTTTTGGTTTTCATGTTCTGTACCATTCTTTTCTTTTCTTTTCTTCCACATCAGTCCCATCTTCTTCTATCCTTATTCATGCCTTCTCTTCTCTCTTGTATTTCCTCCTTTTTACTAATCGAGAAGACAAAACGAAAAACAAAATAGTTAACCGAAGGCCCCTTAATTGCTGAAGGAGCTTTATTATTGTTTTCCCTCTTCCAGTAATCTAATAAGCAATCCTAAATGTAGAAAACTAAAAGATTCAGTTTGAGCCTAGAAAGAATGCTATGAATTCACTAAGGGCCTGTTTGGTACTCTACTTGCATCCAACTTTTTAAATTCAAAAACAATTTTCAAGTTTTAGACCTTAAAAACTTGTTTGGTAGGACTATTTTCAAAAACTGAACTCAAGACTAACTCAAAAATATAGTCTATTCTCTAAAAACATAAAAAAGTGAGTTTTTAGAGTTTTTAAACTTAAACTCACTCATTTCTTTTCTCTCCCTCTTCCCCTCCCACTCCAAATCTATCTCTCTCTCTTTTCTTCTTTCTCTTTCCTCTTTTTTTTATTTTACCTTTTTCATCTCTTCTCCAATCCGCTATCTTCATTCTCTCGGTTCTTTCTCTCACTCCTCTTCCTCTCTTATCTCGTCCGATCCTCTCTCTTCTTTCTCTTTCCTTCAATCATCTCTTACTTTCTTTCCTCCTCTCTCCTCTTTCTCCCTCTCTTGCAACCCCCTCTTTTTGGATCTCTTTGTCTAGTTTAAGTCGTAAGATTTAAAATTTTTAAATCGCAAACCAATCACCTTTTTGAATCTTAAAGAAAATTGTTTTCAAGAAATGTTTTGAGACATGATAAAATTTTCAAGCAGGCCGTAAATTTCTCCAGGTTTTTTAACTTGTAGACTTGTGGTGAGCTACACTTCTTGGTTTTAAATGCAAAGATGCGAGTCATGTGATACGATTGTGCCCCTTTGTAATTAATAAAGAAATGACTATTTAACATCTGCATAACAGAGATAAGTTCCTTTTGATTTCTGCTGGGAGGAAAGCCTAAGGGACCTAGGAATTTTTGTATCATATTGTAGGTACTAAGTACTAATAAGAGGAAAATTTCAGGCCACAAAAATAATTTCAAGAATTTTATTTATTTATAATGTGTTTCAGCTAGTTGCAGCACAGATTTTATGGCCTTTTTTAATGTTTTGGGATGATGTCTAAAAACCAGTCTATGTAAATGGTCAATCTAAACAACGTTTTTATGAAATCTGAAAACCATATGTGCTGTTCATGCTATGCTATGCAAATGGTCAATTTGCTTTATGCATTTTGTTCCCGAACCTGTTGTACTTTGTCTTGTTTGCACTAGCCAGACTGTTCAACAAAATGCTCGCCAACCACTATACTCACGGCAGTGTGAAAACTTGATTACATGTGTGCTTTATGGGTTGTAAGTATTAAAAGGGAAAGCTTTTTGTGTCCACAGTTTGAACCGGTCGATATTGGTGAAGGTTGTGCATGTCAATTTTGGAATCTTCAATAACCAATCCGAACCTTCTATCATGATAGCTGAATTAGTCATTTTGGATTTGCTTGAGAAGTAAATTTTTGTCAAATTCTAATTGCGAGGTGTTATGTTCTTAGTTTGTACTTTCAAATATATTTTCTTCGTCATCTACCATTTGATTAATCCACTTGATTGGATTGAGTCGGTTGCACTCATCTCGTATCCTTTTTCTTCTTTACAGAGAGAACGGCGTCATCAGGAACATGAAGCTACCTTAGCAAATAGTCCTACATCAAGATAGAAGTATGTAGGAGGTCAAACGTCTTGAGTTACAGGTTTTATGCTTTTCTAAAATTTAATGCAGTTGGAGGTGTTCTATTTATACTAGGATTTTAGTAAACAGAGATAAGGTATATGATTCTTTAGGATGCCTACGTTACGGATGTTATCTCTGTATTTCTTATCTTGTAATTTTGAAATTTGTTTGGATACGACCTCAAAGATTTGTAGGCGATCACAGTTTATGTGATGTAGATTTGAAATGGATGGACTGGATGAGGCTTTGATATTGCAAGGCCAAATGCGCAGCATACGGTGGAATGCTCTTTATTATATGTACTCTATGCATACTGCGACGTATTAGTCCTTGGGCTTTACAGAGACTTGATTTGACTTTGTATTAGGGTATTTTTGGCATTTACACATTAGGGTTTGTTAGGTTTATATCGCTACAAATATAGCTTGTAATTAGTTTAAGAAACAAGTCAGTCACAGAGTAGCTTATTCGGTTCATGAAGCTTTCTTGGCAATTCTGTTTAATAAACTTTTATATTATGTTAGCTCATTTGTTCGTTGCGGGCTCTGATTTACAACTCATTATTGGTTTGATTTGCATCCGGCCATGTTTTTACCATTTAATATTCCTTGAGTTATACTTACTATTTATTTATACCATCTTTCAAATAGAGGTGGGGCCCTTAATATATGTGGGTCTCATCTCTATTAGAGTGATGATATAAATGATGATACAAATAGATGGTAAAAATAGTATTTTTACAGGGAATTGTTACTAGCACTCCAAAAATCTCATTTCGCACTCCAAACTTTCTATAATTAGAAAGAAAACAACACTTATGAGGTGTGTAAAATAAGATTTTTGGAATGCTAATAACGGTTCTTTTTTTACATATCACAATAAGAGAGACAAGAAAGTGTCAAAATGAATGGCAAATAATTTCGAAGATTTTAAGATAGATACCAATAATACAGAACACGTAACACGGTCGTGTGAATTATGGATGGGTAAAATTCAATAATCTTTCAGACCAAAATAAATAAATATAGTTTGACAAAATAAATAAAAAAATAAAAGAAAAAATAATGAGAGGATAAAGTAAGGACTCTAGAAGCAGCAGCAAGTCAAATCTTATGTACTTATTTTGTGTGTGGTTTTTCTATGATATCTATTATTAATTGATACGTGTTCATAAGTTTAAGCCTTATTTTTTTGAAAATACGATATTATTTACACTAAAGGGGTAGGAGACTGGGTTTAGCCTCATAATGGGGCTAGTAATAATGTGGTTCAAATTCGTCTTTGATGAGAATCGAACCTAAAATCCCACTTACAAATAAAGAGAAATACAATACCACTAAACTGTAGTACTAAGTGACAACCTTAATCCTTCTTAACTCTATTATTATGAACTTAAACAAGTCAATCAAAGAGAAACCATACACAAAATAACGGCAGAGGATTTGAACTAAAGCAGCAGCAAGCAGAACAAATTTAGGAAGCATTAATCAATGCACTTCAGTTCAGTTGAGTTCAATTCACGCCTGGTCATGTGCTTCTTCTCTCTCTTTGTTTCTACAAGTACACGCTTCCCCTCACTTGGCAGCATGTGCTCGTCCCACTTGCTCTTTACGATATGTGTATGTGCTCGCTCACTCACACATTCATGGATGAGGATCATCTTTGGATTCTTGTTGTGAGAATTTTAGAGATTTTTGTCTGTTTATCGGACATCATGCAACTAGTTTTTGTTAGATACTGTTTGTATTTAATTTTAAATAAAAAAATTCAAAATGATTTCTAGCTGAACGATATACGATGAACGGATAGGATGTGATCCAAATCCCTTATTCATATGCCCATTAATCAGTCATTGCTTTCTCCATCAGCATCCATCCATCCATCTCCTCATTCCTGCTTTGACGCCAAGCTATTAGGTTCAGTCGCACACACATCATGCACGCATAAACTATTCATAAGCATTGATATTTATTAAATAATTAGGATCAATTCACACGTGTGTACACCAAATGCATCATTTGTCTTGACATGTTTGGTGACACATCTTCATCATATAATATACCATTTGGTAGTTGCTTTCAAAATTGTTCAATTGGGATTTTCTTCCTTATTTTGAAATCCATCCCTTTTATAAGGTGACAACAAATGTTTACAACTCATGGGAAAATACGCGTGGTATTAAGTAATGTATTTGAAGGAAGTTGAGGTTTCACTATAAAATCAATTGGCAATATGGGGAGTAGCCCAACCTCTTATAAGCCCTTGCAAGGTTTTTCATTTCACCAATGTAAGACTATTTTACCTCACATTCTCACACACCTCCTCACGTGTGGCGAATTTTCAAGCCAAACACGTGGACAACACAAATTGAGTGACGTGGAGCACGTGTGGCCATTGGATTTCACATGTGGACAAATCTACTCTGATACCATGAAGAAAGTTGAGGTTCCACCATAAACCAATTGGCAATATGGGGGTAGCACAACCTCTTATAAACCCTTGCAAGGTTTCTCCTTTCACAAGTACGTGTGGCAGTTCGGCTTCACACTTGAGTAAATCTGCTTTGGTACCATGAAGAAAGTTGAGGTTCTACCATAAATCAATTGGCAATGTGGGGGTAGCACAACCTTTCATAAACCCTTGCAAAGTTTATCTTTTCACTAATGTGAGACCCTTTTACCTTCACTTTCTCATAGGAGAGAGATGTGGAAAGTAACATGGGTCCAAACGAGAAGGTATAAGTTCAACATAGGTCCTCTTGCTTATGCATTAGACTCGGCAAGGAACTTGAACTTTATGGTTCAAAATGTCAACTAATGTCTTGGAATCACCTTCCACGATGAACTTCGTAAACCCAGCCTGTACCCTCCATCAAAATTAATCTTGATAAAATCATTATGGGAAAATTCTCAATCGTAATTGTTTGCATTTCTCTCCATTGGTTCGAAGTTATTTTATTAGTTTTCCTGTAATTAGTTAGAAATTCTTTTATATGAACAATAGGATGTTGGGTTGTGGACTATTTTAGTGCACATATGCGGGCCCATGATGGGTGATGCAAGCATAAATAATCATATTAACATGCATGATTAGTTGAACATACTAACATTGGATTCTGTTTAATCATATTTAATTAATTCATATGATCATGATCCATCAACATGCTTGTGTTCATGCAAAATAAATTAAGAATACATGCATAAGCTTAGAATAGTTTAGAATTTCAACTTTTAGATTTCATATGCGGACGAATTTGTTGTTTTTGAGGTTCCCGAGTGTTAGCCCTCTACTAGTATCCACACAAATGAATCTCCATTAGTGAAGCAAGATGACAACGATCTACTAGGAAGTTCTCCTCCAGGTGGTATGCGTCAAAAGGTGTGGGTGGTGTTTGTTTCTCAATTTCTCTAAATTGGAAAACCTAAATTCCTTCTCTCTAATTTTTGTTTTTCAATTTGTGAATTCTCTATTAGGACTAAAGATGCCTTAAGCTTACATATAGAACAATTTCATAAACCAATAGGATTATAAATTAATCATCCACCATTAGGCCATCTCCAACCGAGGGCTAGGCCAGAGGGCTGTAGAATTTGATAGGGCCCCACGGAATCGAAGAGGGCTAGAGGGTTGGCCAGAATAATCAGTTTTCCTATCGGTTATAACTGACAGGAATTTTTAAAAATAATTTTGAATCCAACGGCTAGCTGACGTCAGCTAGCCATTGCTAGCTAGCGCCAATTACCGTTAGATTCAATTTTTTTTTTAAGGGTTTTTTTGGGCCTTTTTTTTTTTTTAATTCTATTTTTTTTCCTATAAATACCTAAACCATTCCTCACAAAATTTTCACCATTCCTACCATTTCAATTCTCATATTTTCCTTCCTCTTTCAAAAATCTATCCTTCAAATTTTTTTAATAATTTTGAAATGGCCTCTTCTGCAATAAAAGGTAGGGCTTGGACCCGAAAAGAAGATGAAGCTCTTTGCAAAGCTTATAGGTGGGTGTCAGAAGATAGTGTTAGGGGGAATTCTCAAACAAATGACGGTGTTTGGACTCGTGTGTCCAAAAAATACTCAAAGTTCTATGAAGGCACTACTCCAGTGAATATTCGAAACTACGAGAGTTGTTCTTCAAGATGGAAGAAACATCTTCAGCCAAGTTTGAACAAATGGCATCAAGCATTGTTAGTGGCCGCAAGTAGACATGAAAGCGGCGCTAATTACTACGACGAAGTAAGTGTTTTCACAATTTATTTTAAATATTTAATTATATTACATTTAATTTCATAAATTAATTTCCTTTAATTTTTTTTCTAGGTATGCCAAGCGGAGGAATTATATATGGAGAGCAGCTCGAAACCCTTTCAGTTTCACAGTTGTTGGGAAATTTGTAAAGGGTGGGTGTTATTTGAAGATCCACCATAGAGAGCTCCTACGCTGGTGTTCGAAACTGCATCCTCAGCTGCAAATATGGATGAAGATGGATCTCCAACCATTCAACAAAAAAGGGTAGAAAATCCGTCTTCGGGTGAAGGTTCCATACCTAGGGCTATAGGACGAAACAAGGCGCGAAGGTTGAAGGAAAAGGGCAAGGCAAATGATAATTACACCGCTCAACATGAAGTGGTGGCCTCATTGCGATTATTGGCGGAGCAAAATGCCCTTGAGGCTGAAGAAATGAAGCGTAGGCATGAAGAACGGGCAACACAAATACTAGAAGAGATGGATGATAAGAATATGGAAAGGAACACTTCGAATTACACTCCAATGAGTAAGGCCTATTTTGATAGAAAAAAAAAAGGAAATTATGAGCCGACGGCAGTTGTTTACCTTTGACTATACTCCTACGATGGCGGATGATGAAGATGATGTTGATTATGGATATTAAATTTAAGTTGTTTTAGTTTTTAAATTTAAGTTAATGTTGTTTTCGAATTTAGTTTGTAGTTTTTAAATTTAATTTGTCGTTTTTAAATTTTAGTTGTAATTTTTAAATATAAGTTGTAGTTTTTAAATTTAAGTTGTTGTTTTTAAATTTAAGTTGTTGTAGTTTTTAAATTTAAATAATAAATTATGTTTGGCCCTTTGGCCCTCAGTTGGAGACGGTTTTTTGTGGCAGGGCTAAAACAAGCCATCTGGCTCTCGGTTGGAGACAGAGGCAAATATGGCCTTGTACTGTTCATTAAAATATTAATATCTTGGAGAATCTTGGAGGGTCGGAGGGCTAAAACAAGCCCTCTGGCCAGCCCTCGGCTAGAGATGGCCTTACATGTGTGCCGCAAGCCCTAAGAGACCTTTTCTTGGGCTTGTAACACCTCTCTAATGCCACTGAGCTTTTAGCCCGATTTCTTCTTATTTAATTAATCTGATATTTCCTTTCAGACCGACTTCCTTATTTTATTTTAGTCCAAATAAATAATAATAAATAAAAGGCTTGTACCAATTTAGTATTATAAAATAGAATATGTAATATAAATAATTTATATTGAATTCATTTTTTACCTATTTTATCCTTCGATATATATCATTCTACTATGTGTGATCTTGTAGGTTCCAACTAAAGTTGGTAGTGGATAATTTGATTAATCCGATTAATCTCATTCTACATAATTAGAAATTATATTCTAATTTAATTAATCTTATAGGAATATCTACAAACCAAGTAGAAACATCCAGCAATGACTTTTGGCTACACAGATTAATCAGAATATATTTGAATTCATACAACATATTTAGAACCTTAGTTATGTTTACAACGCAATTCAATTTCTCTGTCTACTATATTCCAGTCATATATTTTAGAGCATGGAACTATTGTCAAACTCCATATATAAATATGATCACCCTAATGTATCTCATCTACGTTGCTTTGGCCAAAGACTTGAGGAGATAGATAATCAAGGGGCTCTAGGAATATCTACCTTCATGATTACCCAGAAGATGACAGATTCCTTCTTATGCATCCACATATCTCCACATAAATGCATATGATCCTGAACCTCACACTATAAGGCTTTGCTATTGTTTTAGAGCTTCGAGGTGAGACCAAAGATGATGTTCATTAACATGAAACAACCAAAGATGCCTCATGCCTAAGAACTAGTCGCATCCATAACTCAAAAGTATAATACGATTAACAAGTAGGTAATATTCAATTTGAACACTTTATGGTTGGTGTGGCCAAAGAAGAAGATAGAGAGAGAGAGGGGGGGGGGGGGAGAGAGAGAGAGAGAGAAGGCATCACGTCAAAGTCGAGGCTCAGAGTAGGGGTGGGCTCGGTTTCAATCGGTTCGATTTGATTTTTTGGGTTTGGTTTAATTTCTGTTCGGTTTGGATTCAGTTCAATTATTATTTTATTTTATTTTTACTAAAAGTTGTCTTTTAACAAACCTGAATTTATTTTTATTTTTAATATAGAGATTTTGTAAAACTTCAAACTTCAAATCTTCAACACTACATAAAATTTCAAATTTCAAGTCTAAAATAAACATTCCAAATTTTAAAAAAGTTCAAACTTCAAGTCTAAATTAAACTTCAACAATGCACATCCACAATTACCCATTAAAATCATAAAATAAACATTCCAAAAAAGTTCAAACTTCAACAGGCTTCCACACTTCAAGTTCAAGTCTCAACACTTCAACACCTAACCATTTCAAGCTTGAATTTCCAGTTGCTATTTCTAAAAAAAAAATAAAAATAAAAAATAAAAAAAGAACATCATAATTAAACATTATTTTAAAACATACTATAAAAAAATCAAATAATTCATACAATAAATAAAATTACCTTCTCAACTTCTTCACAAAACTCAATCTCCTCAATGGTTGGCTCATGTTGTAATGCAACATGGTAGATCTAATCCATTTTTGGGTACACATCAAATCCTCCACCAGTTTTGAACTCAAAGAACGATATAGATCAATTATCTGTCCACTTGTGCCAAAGAAGGATTTTGAAGCTATGGTTGATACAAGAATAGCTAGAATCTCTCTTGCAACACATGCAAAAATATGATATACCTCATTCACCCTCCATCAATATTGACTAGCATATGTGTGATACCCATACACATACCATATTTTTCAATATTATTGGTTCGGTATTTTTTTATCGATTTCGGTACGGATCGGATCATTTTGGTGAATCACGCATAAACACATAAGTAGAGTAGATGCAAAGTCCTAAGGTATAGCTAACGGAAAGAGATTCACAACTATTACCAATTCAAACAGTGACTAAGAACTGAAGCATCAAAACAAAAGAGTAACGCATGGCCAAGGGCTTCATCATAGCCTTCTCTTGTTTCCTGCTTGCTTGAATATGGTTTATGGAATGGAGGAACTTCTCCTCTTGATTTTATGCAATATTCAACTGAAAGGACTAAGTATAGCTCTGCCCAGAATTATAGCCTATAAAAAATTATTTTTAAATGAACAGTATCAAGGCATAGTCATATATAATCCTTAGAGAGATTTTATTTAAACCCACATAACCTTTTTCTACACCCAACTTAAACTTTAAATGTGAATTGTCTTTTTTATTCTATTGCATAATTACCATAGAGTACAAGATGAAGTTAACAATAAAACTAAAATTTATGAATACACCCACACTGTGATGATCCGTCCTTAATTTTACAATTTTATAAATTTCAAAAGAGTGAATTTACGAAAATGCCACTAGAGGCGAGATCGTTGACTTTCATTGATCGTCATTCGTGACGTATATGGGCTATCATTTTACAGTATTCTCGAAATACTCGACGGTATGAATGCGTAGGCCTAAGCGAAATCAAAGTCAGGGTTACGACGGAGATTTTACGGAACTACAAATCCGAAAGTTACTTTTGTAAAAATTACTAATTATTATTGTATATATTTCTCATAATTATTATATTATTATTTTAACATTTATTTTGTTATTATATTATTATTTTAAAATTAGTTGAGAGAAGCGGAAGGGAGAGAGAGATGGATGAGAGGATGAAGAAAAGAGAGATGAGGGGAAGGAATTGCCCAATTAGGAAAGGAGAACAGGGAGGGAAATGAGGAGGATGGACCAACCAGAAGAAGGAGGTGAGGAGATGACCAATGGGAGGAGAGAACAAGGAGGGAAATGAGAGAATGGAGAAAGTAGCTAACCAGGGCCGGATCTCCTTGACTTGGTTTTGACCAGATTTTTTGTGGCTTCTTCCGTCGCCATTTTTGTCCGTTTTCCAGTGAGTTTGAGTCTCCCACCACCACCATTCAAGTCAATGACCTTCCATCTTCAAATTCCACATAAACTTGACAGCAGTTAGTGAAGATTTCACGACGAACTCATGTCGTCTTCTCTGGCGAGTTCGAGGGCACCCACGGCTACGTTCTGCCTTTTCTGAAGTCACCATCATCGACCACCACCATGGTTCGACTCCTTGTGAACCTAGGAACAAGTCCCAAGCCTTGGTTGGTGCGTCGGAGTATCGGAGATGACGAATCGACAACCATCATTTTTTAGGGTTTCCAGCGGGTTCGTGGCGATTTGAGGCTTTTTCTGGGCAAATTGGACTTGGTCGCAGGTATAAAACTTGCTTTACTCATTAAGATCTTCATTCCTATAAAATTTGGAAATTTTTGGAGTTGTTTGACTTTCTGGCAAGTTGTGGCGGCCAACCACCACGTGCGGCGGTGCGTGGCCAGTGGGCCAACGTTGCCTTTTTAAGTTAAATTCGATGTTCTAATTTCAATTTGATCACCGTTTGTTCTATTTCGATAGTTTAAACCTAAAATGGAATACTACGCCAATTGACCATTTTATAATTCGACGATCCGACCATTGGATCGTCACCAAACCTTAATATGTTATAGTGAGTAATATTTAAGGATATTAGGAACTAACGGATTGGGAATCTGACATACGGATCTTCTCGGATGAGTTTTCTAATTTTGTAAACACAAATGTCGACTGTCACTTAATTTTGGCTATTGGCGGATATCCGACCGTTGGATCGTTCCTAAACTTTAGGATGTTGTTCTAGAAGCTTACTGAAACTCTTGGAAATTTACTGATCGGAAATCTGGGGTGTGGATCTTTCGAATAGAGTTATGTAGGGTTGTGGACCCTACATCGACCTTTGACCGACGATTGACTTTTGGTCAATGGGCTATAAATCATTCTAGAACGTCCTCGGGGATGTGTTCTATGTAAGTTACATGCTCTATCAATAAGAATTCTGAGATGTGATTTGATAATTGTTCTAAGCGACAATTGTTTGTGATGCCTCGATATTCGTGCTAGGGAGTTGTAGCATGGACTTTAGGTGAGTGGGTCTTTTCCTTTTTACAGTATATATATATATGATTGATAGTTTTCATTTATGCATTTGAAAAAGAATTTCTTACATACCCCTGGATTAGACTAAAGTTTATAAGAATTAGCGAAATGATGGAATTTATTAAATATGCTAAATCTTACGGGATGCGCAGGTAAGTTTATTATGTTGATTAAAATTATTGAATCATTATGGCATGCTTATATTGATGTCATCTGCTCATCACTGTTGCACCCCAATGTTAGTGCTCGCCCAAGGCCAGGGCCAATCTTTCACGTGTCTGTTCACCTTCACACCACACGCTCACCTTGGATCCAAGTAGGTGATAGTCCTGCCGTACAGGTTGCATTAGGCAACTCCGACTCGTAAGTGGCCGTGAATAGCGCTAGTTTTCTCGTGATTATAGCACTAGAGCATATATTATGATTACACCTACTCCTGTTCTACAGGTTGCATTAGGCAACTTCAACTCATGTGTTAACATAGATTGATGAGCATTAGTTTAGTCGTACAGGTCACATTAGTCGACTCCGACTTGTGTACTAGCATAACTTGTTTAAGCACCTGATTTTACTTATATTACTGTTGAGATATTTTGGAAACTATACTTGTTTTACGGCGAGGGGTTACAATATTTTTAGAAAGGTTTTTATAAAACTTTATTTTCAGGCCCACTCAGCCTTGTCTCTAGGTTTTAGTAGCTGAGCTTTCATATCGGTGAGGATTCTTGGAAAATCTTGGTGTAGACGATTACCTTCGATGGTATAATTCTCACCTTATCTTATTGTATTGTACTTATACTCTGACATCACGTGTGAAATGGGTTCATTCCCGCTCATACCGCACTCTTATACTTAGGCACTTTTAGATTTAAATTCACTCACATTTTTCCATTTCACTACACTTTATGGCTTCGTCACCTTCTGATAGGAGCATATTCATGCGACTTAAATGGCTTGTTCTCGTACATTTACGTTATGTTTCTTTAGTTATTTTAGTCCTTTATGCTTCTTTCGTGTGTTTTTAGGTTTATATGGCTAAGGAGGCAAAAAGATGCATTTTGGAGCATTTTGGAGCAAAATCGGACTTGGAATGGATAGCTTATGTTTGGAGCAAAAGGAATGGACGAAATTGAAGACCAAACTTATCACTTATCATATCATTCACTTATCACTTATCATAACCATACACTTATCACTTATCATACTCATAATCATCTACACATTTCAACCATTTAAACACATGCATTTCAACTCACATGCACACCCACCTCTTTCCACCTAATCCACATGCTTTCACAACCTAAAACACATGCACATTCACCCTAAATCAATCACTTGCACAACCTGCCATCATTACTACACCTTGCCGTGCATCCCATTCCACATTCCAGCTTTCCTTCTCTTTGCAGCCACACTTCCACATGCATTTCCAACCTAGCAATCCCTTTAATCATTCACTAACATTGCAGCCACATTTCCACCCACCTCCTAGCTGTCATGTTCCCTCTTATTTACCTATAAATAAGCATCCATTGCAGCCACAATTCATTCATTCCATTCACAACACAACACACAACACAAACACACATCTTGTGCCATGCATCACCTTCCATTTTGTGCAGTTTTTCTCCTCCATTGCAGCCACTCCAACCATTCCCCACTCCATTCCACATACACCTAAAGCCCTAAACATCTCCTTAGACCTTGTGCTACAACAACGAGGAAGAGAAGAGTGCCTAAACGTTCATACAATTCAAGTTTGAGTTGTTAGAATGTTTAGGTGTTTCTTTGATTTCAATGTTTAAATTCAATTCTCTTTGTTTTGTACGTATGAGGAATGGAAGAGAAGAGTGCCTAAATGTTCATACAATTCAAGTTTGAGTTGTTGGAATGTTTAGGTGTTTCTTTGATTTCAAAGTTATGAGGAACTAAACCCCCCTTTAGCTAGGGGGTGATTCGAAACTATGTTTATGTTTGCAATATGAATTGATTAACTTTCGTTGGAATTTCATAAGTTGTTGATTCAATTTGTTTAACCGTTTGATTGATAACTTATTTATGTATGTTTATTAAGAATGCGCGCTTAATTTTCATGCATGAATATGACGCTAGAATATAAGTGAGTTTCACCTAATCGTTATGAACTTATATTCACAAGTAGTGGAGGTTGCTTATAAACAATCGCGTTAAATGAATTCTTGGCACGAGTTTCATGCTCATCATAGTAACGAATGCCTCGTCAACACTTATAGTTTTCATAATGCTTAATGATCTTTGATTGTATCTTTATTGTGCTATTCACGTAAAGGACTTTTGGAGAATGTTGTGAATTGCGTTGCGTAAACCCATCCAATTCATTAACTTAAGGAAAACTTGACGGTTAATTTAAGCGGACCTAATTAACCCGGAGTGTTTGATGCGTGAATTATACGCACACAAATTAAACCCTCTTTTTATCAATTGTAGTATAGGTGCAAGTAGGGATCGTTCTGGACCGGGGATTTGAGGGATTGTTAATCACTTGGATTTGACTCAAAAACATAAAAACAAAGTTAAAAACGTTCACAAAGACTCAAAGGACTCAAAACAAGTTCAAAAGACTCAAAACTGCCTAAAAACACTAACTAGGCAGTTTCTGACCTTAAACCCAATGTTGGACGAATTTAAGATTATGGCTTGATTCAAACGTAAAATAACAATATAAAACACTATACTAGACTCAAAGAATGCAAAACTAAACTTTAAAACACTAAAACAAACCAAAAGACTCAAAACAACACAAACACACTCAAATCTGCCTAAAAACCACTTTCTGGGCAGATTTGAGCACAAACACAAATTTGGACGAATTTGTGTAACAAAATGACTCAAAACTCTTATAAACACAAACTAAGACACTTTCTAACTAAATTAGACAATAAAGTAAAGGGGGATTTTAATTTGACGAAAATTGAAATAACGAAACAAGTTTAATAAACTAGACAGAATGTAAATATGAATGCGATGAAAATGAATGGATGAATGCTAGCTAGAAGGTTCTTCTCCACACATGTTACACTTGCATAATAAAATGATTTCCAATTGCATTTCAATAAACCATTAATTCTCAACACCCCAAGTTAACCGTGATGCACTAATTAACCTTCAAATCTTCCTAACGTTATTGAATTGGATGATGCATGCGACAATTCAAAACATTCCCCACAAGTCCTCAACATGAATGCATAGAAGAGGTACAAGCAAGAATCATTACGCTCTATGAAAATTATAAGTGTTGACGAGGCATTCGTTACTATGATTGCATGAAACTTATGCCAAGAATTCGTTTAACGCGATTGTTTATAAGCAACCTCCACTACTTGTGAATATAAGTTCGTAACTATTAGGTGAAACTCACTTATATTCTAGCGTCATATTCATGCATGAAAATTAAGCGTGCACTCTCAATAAACATACATAAATAAGTTATCAATCAAACGGTTAAACAAATTGAATCACAACTTATGAAACGCAATTAGAAGTAATCAAATCAAAATGTAAGCATAAACATATATTTCGAATTTCCTCATAACTTTGAAATCAAAGAAACACCTAAACATTCCAACAACTCAAACTTGAATTGTATGAACGTTTAGGCACTCTTCTCTTCCATTCCTCATACGTACAAAACAAAGAGTATTGAAATTAAACATTGAAATCAAAGAAACACCTAAACATTCCAACAACTCAAACTTGAATTGTATGAACGTTTAGGCACTCTTCTCTTCCTCTTCGTTGTAGCACAAGGTCTAAGGATAGTTTGATGGTGTGAATGGTTTGGGTAGTGGTGGAGGAATGGAAGGATGGTGTTTGGATTTGTAGGGGAGACTCACGGCACAAAGGGGGTGGTTTGATGGTCTACATTTCTGCAATGGATGAGTTTATGGAAGAGTGTTTGGAATGGGTGAATTTCTGGCACAAAGGCCTTATTTCTGTGGTGAATGGATCCCCCCCTTTGTGGCTGCAATGAAGGTTTATTTATAGGTGAAATGGGGGGAACATGACAGCTAGGAACTTGGTGGAAATCTGGAATGGTGATGGGAGATGCATGTGGCTGATTTATGCATGTGATTAAAGGGTGGAAATGCATGTGCAATGTTGGAAATCTAATGGGAGAAAGGTGCATGCATGTGTTGGCTGATTTAAAGAATGTGAGGGAATGATGAAAGGGGAAACATGACAGCTAGGATGAATGCATGTGAATATGCTAGAAATCTGATGGGAATGAATGATTAAATGTGAATGGCTGATTAGAATCTAGGGTGCATGTGGGTTAGAAATGCATGTGGGTGAATGTTTGAATGATTAAAGGGGAAACATGACAGCTAGGTTGGTTGGTGGCTGCCATGGAGGTGTGGAATGATGGAATTGCACAAGGGGAATGCATGTGCACGGTTTTGGTGTGGAGAAATGATTATGGATGCATGTGTTGAATGATTTCTTGGTGAGGGATGTGGAGTGGCTGGAATGATGAAAGAATAAAGGGTGCATGTGGGTTAATTAATTAAAGGGAGTGCATGTGCAATGTTGTTGTTGGTGCAATGATGGAGGAACAAGTGCATGTGGCTGAAATGTGGAAGGTGTGTGGCTACTTCAAGTAGGAATCCTTGTGACATCAACTCTTCAATTTCGTCCATTCCTTTTGCTCCAAGTATAAGTTATCCCTTCCAAGTCCAATTTTGCTCCAAAATGCTCCAAAATGCATCTTTTTGCTTCCTTAGCCACATGAACCTAAAAACACACGAAAATGGCTTAAACGCCAAAAACAACTATGAATTAACAATATAAATGCATGAAAACAAGCTAAGTAAGTCGCCTAAATATGCTCCTATCAAATTCCCCCACACTTAGCTTTTGCTAGTCCTCGAGCAAAACAAAACAAAAGAAACCAAAAACAAAACAAAACGAACAAAACACAACCTACACCTTCCAACAATCGTCTCAGGGATTTCCAATGCACATGACATGTTAAAAATCATTATTCCCACAGATTTTGGTTATCTTTACACTTAAGTACATACTTAATCATAGTCACCACATACTAATTCACAATTAAGCATTTAAAACTATATTTTGAATGTAGTAACATACCTTAGAGAATTTGCTCAATTCCTTACAAGATATGCACTCAATTTTCACTCAGATTTTCCGACTACACACCCTAAACTAGTTATATGTGAGAAGATTGATGTAAACATAAAAACGAACACTCACATATATGTATTTCAAAGGAAGCAATTTCTGGAGTTAATAAGCATGTTTAGATATGATCTCATGAATGGAATGCTACTACTTAGATGCGAGAACCAGTGACACCATAAGCTCATATCAATTCGAAACTCCACATTTTGAAACACATAACACTCAAGATAGAAGTCAAAGGGTTGTAACGGGGCTAGGGTATTGGCTAACAATGAAAGGTGAAGGATAAACAAACATTCTTAAAGCAATAGTGAGCAAAGTATTGAATTAGGCACTTAGAATTCCCTTAAGAACACAGAAGTCAACTTTGAACACCCAAGGGAAAGTCACACAAAACTTAGGGCCATATTCAACTTTTTGGACCCTTTCTTCAACCATCAACGCTCGTGAGTTCATTCTTACTTATTTTCACTCCTTTTTTTTTTTTCTTTTCTTCTTCTTTTTCTTTTGAATCTCAAAACATACATATAAACGTAAGAACAAACTTTTACTCCCCGACACTCATTTTCTTGCATAATGTAACTCAAAAGGAATTCATTTAAGTCATGCTCACTATACTTTAAGAACAAGGGTATAGGAAAGTCCTACTCTAGGCTAGGTAAGGGGTGATGTGGGTTAACAAAGAATAAAGGCTAAACGAGGCTCAACGGGGTTAAAACTTACAATAAATACGAAATATGGGAAGTAAGGCTATTTGGTTATGGTGGCAACTACACAACTTCATCTTGATATATGTTATGCAATTCAATGTCATGCTTTGAATGAAACGGATATAAGTTCTAGCATTTAGTTCTATCATGATACAATTGCATTCTAAGTAGCAACCAAGCAAGGAATAATGAGATCATGCAACAACTTTAGAAAACAAAGAATCACAGAAAATAACTCTCCAAAGAAGGTAATGGCTCGAGTCTCACAGGGTTGTAGCGTTTGTTTGAGTTCCTTCCTTCAAGCATGTTACAAAAACGAATTTTTTCTTTTATGATTGCATGTGAAGTCATACATTATAACCATAACCAAGCATATACCAAGAGTAAATCAAACTTTTCTCTATGTTTATAACTCTTTTTAACAGTCATGCAATTACAAACCAAATCCTTATCATTGTGTTGGAAGGTACCCTAAGACACAAACACACAAAAACGACTCAAAACACTCTTTTTAGGCTTTTTAAAACAAGTTTTTCAAATTTTTATGTGATTTTCGGAGTTATAAAAACAAAACATACTAAAACACTCTAAAACAACTTAAAAACACCTTAAAACAGCAAGGAACAACATTAGAAGTTATGGTGGATAAAACCCTACGAATTTGCATCAAAACACTTTAGTTACCCCCCCCCCCCCCACACTTAAATCAAACATTGTCCTCAATGTTTTAAGCATAGATTCACACAAAACATAAGTAAACACACAAAAAGCATTTAAACATACTAAACATGGCAGAATGTAATTAACAAAGAGAAGAGTTTAGGGACGCAAATCTGGTTATGGAGTGTAAATTCCCTCTTCTCCTTGGTGATTGCATTGAGGCATTGATCTTGGTGATTCCACAGGCATACTCTTGAACTGGGCTGCATGATTCTTTTGGTCTCCTCCAGTTGTTGATTTTCCTTTGTGCTACTGGGCTGGATGATTCTTTTGGTCTTCCCCGAAGGTCTGAGCTTACCCCTTTGGTCTGTTTCTTTGTTCAATCTTTCCAATTCGTATTGAAAAGGGTTGGAGGATAACTCAGCCTATGTTTGTCTCCACATGCTTCAATGTATCATTTTCACTTGCCTTACTCGCTCCCCTTTGCAGAAGTGGTCCCTTCTCTGGAAGTGTATCAACCGTTGAAGATGACTACTCGAGAGCAACGCTAGGTAAGCAATCAGGAATAGATTCCAGGCAGTTGCCTCCAGATCGGAAGACTGACTCCAAGTGCCGGCTGATTGCTTCTTTTACTTTGCCATGCGAGTAAGAACAAGGACAAAGAAAAAGACAGGGAAAGAGTATGATATGAGATACTTTTGCTTTTGACCTTGATGATATGAGATACCTTTGCTTTTGAAGAAGCGGTGAATGAATCAGCACATGTATTTGTTGTGCTGTTTCCTTCTGGGTCATCTGTACTCCAGGCATCTGGTATCATCTTTGGGGAAGAAGAGGAATTTGAGTATTTCGAAAGGCTTTGCTGGGAGTGCGCCCTCAGAGTTGAGGGAGGGTTGGGCATTTTCTTCAGGTCTGCCTTGCCATAAAAGATGAAGGTCGACATATATAGAGATAATATCAAGTGGTGGTATTGTTCTTTTACCCTTGTCGACAAACGTCTCATCGATCCCGCAAATCCGGCTTTTTGAAATAGTGGCGCCTCTTCGATCTTTGAAGACGCCTCTTCGATTTCTGAGCAGGCGCCCCTTCGCTTTCTGAACGACACGTAGTAGTGCGGATGCGGCTCCTTTTGACAAAGCTGCACGCGTCTTCTGAAAAGCAGAGAAAGCGTCACCGAACTTTGCGCTTGTCGGCTAAAGATGTGTAGTTACGATGATGGCCTTCACGTGTTTTCAGCTTTGTCAGAAATCTTTTGACAAAGTTGAACGCGTTTTCTGAAAAGCCGAGGGAGCGTCGCCTAACTTACGCCGGAAAATCCGGCTCTTTGAATCGGTGGACGCGTCGCCTTGGCTTTTTATAGAGCTATCGATCACCGCCAACAAACACACTCTGAAGAATTTCCATTCTTGAAAATCGACTCCGGCCCTTTGAGAATTAACTTCATCCACCCCATCTCTTTGAACACTTTTGAAAAATGGCAAACCCATCGAACCTTAGCTTAGAATTGAGTCTCAGCAGTGATACGGGCGCGCCGCGTCAAGGTAACGTATGGCGCCCTTCTTTCTTATCTTCTAACGGTCCTCTCACAGGTGAAGACTCCGTGATGCAGGACGCCACAACAGCTACAATAGTAGCTAGGAACCTCCTCACTCCAAAAGATAGTAGGCTGCTGTCAGGACGGTCTGATGAGTTGGCCGTTCAAGAGTCCCTCGCACTTAGTGTTCAGTGTGCGAGTTCTGTGTCCAACATGGGCCAACGCCTGCTTGCCCGCTCCCGTCAGGTGGAATCATTGATGGCAGAGGTGGAAAGTCTTAAGTAGGAGATCAAACTGCTTAAGCATGAGAATAGAAGTTTGCACGTGCTTGCCAACAACTATTCGACGGGCATGAAGAGGAAGCTTGATGAACTGCAAGAGTCTGAAGGTCGGATTCAAAGTGATCGTCAAAGGTTTTCATCTTTCCTCCAGAGGCACCTTTTTCCTGGATCATCCAGCGTTTGGCCAAGTATTGGAAATCTAATGGGAGAAAGGTGCATGCATGTGTTGGCTGATTTAAAGAATGTGAGGGAATGATGAAAGGGGAAACATGACAGCTAGGATGAATGCATGTGAATATGCTAGAAATCTGATGGGAATGAATGATTAAATGTGAATGGCTGATTAGAATCTAGGGTGCATGTGGGTTAGAAATGCATGTGGGTGAATGTTTGAATGATTAAAGGGGAAACATGACAGCTAGGTTGGTTGGTGGCTGCCATTGAGGTGTGGAATGATGGAATTGCACAAGGGGAATGCATGTGCACGGTTTTGGTGTGGAGAAATGATTATGGATGCATGTGTTGAATGATTTCTTGGTGAGGGATGTGGAGTGGCTGGAATGATGAAAGAATAAAGGGTGCATGTGGGTTAATTAATTAAAGGGAGTGCATGTGCAATGTTGTTGTTGGTGCAATGATGGAGGAACAAGTGCATGTGGCTGAAATGTGGAAGGTGTGTGGCTACTTCAAGTAGGAATCCTTGTGACATCAACTCTTCAATTTCGTCCATTCCTTTTGCTCCAAGTATAAGTTATCCCTTCCAAGTCCAATTTTGCTCCAAAATGCTCCAAAATGCATCTTTTTGCTTCCTTAGCCACATGAACCTAAAAACACACGAAAATGGCTTAAACGCCAAAAACAACTATGAATTAACAATATAAATGCATGAAAACAAGCTAAGTAAGTCGCCTAAATATGCTCCTATCAGTGTTGAGTTTCATAATTTATCGAAAGACCAACTGAGAATCAATCTTGTATGCAAGTGTAACATGTGTGGAGAAGAACCCCTTGGCTATTCCATCATCCATATTTTCATCACATTCATATTTACGTTTTGCCTTTAATTACAATTTGTGCAATTTAGTTAATTTCGTCAAATCAAACCCCCCCCTTTACTTTCTTGTTCTTTAGTGCTTAGAATCTGTTTAGTTTATGTTTTAAAGTATTTTTGAATTCTTTGAGTCTAGTATAGTGTTTTATATTGTGTTTTTACGTTTTTTAGTCAAATCCAAGTGATTAACAATCCCTCATAATCCCCGGTCCAGAACGATCCCTACTTATACTTATACTACAATTGTCAAAAAGAGGGTTTAATTTGTGTGTGTATAAATCTCGCATCACCTTCCAGGTGTCGGCCAACACAACTCAATTCGGAGTGTTAGTGGACATTTTAGGTTGGGCTGTGTCATACACCCTATAATTAAACTCTACCATCAATCCTTGTTTATCCTACATTCATTTAGTTAAAACCCCAAATAGCTCTTATAATAAAAACAAAACTTTAAGAAAAAAATCAAATCAGGAAATCTGTCTACATCACTGGTGACACACCTCGACCCGGAATGTCCACTAGGACTTCGAATTAAGATGTGCTAGCCAACACCCGGAAGGTGACGAAGCCATAAAGTGTAGTGATGTGGAAAATGTGAATAAATTTAAACCTAAAAGTACCTAAAGACAAAAGTGCGCTGTGAGAGGGGATGAACCCATTATATAGGCGACATCAGAGCATAAGTAAAGTATAGTAGTGTGGGTAAGGATCATACCCTCAGAGGTAGCCGCCTATACTGAGATTCGCTAAGAATCCTCGTCGATATAAATTTTCAACAGCTAAAACCTGGAGGGGCGCAAAAACAAGAGTGAGTGGGCCTGAAAATAAAGTTTTGATAAAAACCTTTTGAAAACGTTATAACCCCTCACTGTAAAACCTGTATAATTTCCCAAAAAATAATAATACATACGTATATAGAAATCATGCTCGAGAGTAGTGAAAACCGAGTATATGCCATGTCCAGTATGTCAGCAATGAAATAAGTAAGACAGGTGAAATAAACCAATGTAAAATGATATGCCAGCCGGAGTCACCTAACGTGACCTATATAACTGAACCTATAACTCATTAACCAATTCCTGCACACGAGTCGAAACCACCTAATATGGTCTGTACGACAGGCTGGGTATAAATAGATACGCTCAGGTGCTACTATTATGTGAAGGCTGTGCGAAATATCGCAAGTCATCTACGAATCGGAACCACCTAATATGGTATATACAACAGGCTAGCACCTGCCTTGGATCCAAGGTGAGCGTGTGGTGCAAGAGGTGAACGATCATGTGAAGGCTAGGCCCTGGCCTCGGGCGGAGCACTAAAACGGGGGTGCAAGATAATGAGCACTAAATGCATCTAAACATAACCATACACACTGCAATCACTATCATCAATATGCACTCACCTGAAGCTTACCTGGGCGTCCGCAGCATCATGTAATGATATGCATATCTATACTAATGCATATACTAAATGTAATGCAATTGACATGACATTTAAAAACTTAAATCCATTTAAAACCATTTCTGGGAAAATGGAAAACATATATATACATATATATAGAAAACCAAAAGCCCACTCACCTAGAGTCTGCACTACAACTCCCTAGCACAAACATCAAGACGTCTTGAACGATTGGCGCCTAGAACAATTATCAAATCATGTGTTAGAATTCTTATCAATAGAACATATAACTTACCTATCATATTTAGGAAGATCCATATGTTGGATTTCCGATCCGTAATTTTCTAATATCCTCAAATATTACGTATTATAACGTATCAAAGTTTGTTGACGATCCAACGGTCGGATCGTCGATTGCTATAATAATCAAGTGGCGGACCTTAATGGAACTAAGTTCAAACAACGAAAATTTGCCAATCGGACTTCACCAATGGAATCAGGGTATTCACATTTAGCCTAGGAAGGTTAGGGGATGTCTCGGCCTATGCGCCATCGCACGCGTCACTACAGGTGGTGGTCGGCCACCCCGACTTGCCGGAAAATTCAACTATTTCTAAAAATTCTCAAACTTCACAGAAATAAAGATCTCAGTGAATAGAGCAACTTTCATACTTGTGACTAAGGCCAATTTGGCTAGAAAATGTCCCAATTTCATCCAAACCCGCTGGAAACCCTTAAAATTGGGTAGTTGTTGATTCATCTCCAAACAAACTCTGACACCTCCTCTAAGGCTTAGGCCTTGCTCCTGGGATTGAGGGGAGTCTATTGGTAGTGGTGGTTGATGGAGTTAGCTTCATGATCATCGGATTTTCGCCGTGCACCTCCGAAACCCACGGGTTCCATTTTTCCTGAAATCAAGGCTAAATCTAGTGAAATTTGATTGGAAATGGAAGATGGGAGGTCATGGAAGCTCAGGTGGTGGGTGGCAACAATTTGACGGAAACACCGACAAAAACTGCTGAAAAAGATGGCAAAATCTGGTTGGGTCGCAGGTCAATGGGGAACCCAGCGGGTTCCTCTCCTTTTCCCCTTTTCTCCATTTTCCTCCTTTCCTCTTTTCCCATTGGTTCTCCTCATTTCCTCCCTTCTTCATTGGTCCGGTTTCTCCCTCATTTCTCTTCTTTATCCTTCATCTCCATTAACCATCTTTCTTTCTTTTAATTTGGGCCACACACGTGGCTTCACCAGATTTTGCTCCAAAAATCTAGAGCATTCCAAAAAATAACTAATTTACTAAAATGCCCCCGACTTTAAACATTAATATCTCCTTCGTTATAACTCCAAATCACGATCCGTTTACGCCCACGCGTCTTTAGCGACGAATACTACGGGAATACACCAAGAAAGTGAACTTTACATGACACGACATGGCAGTCAACAAAAGTCAACACTTTGTCTCGAAGGGCATTTTTGTAAATTCACTTTTTAAAATTATAAAAATCATAATAATTGGGGACGGGTCATTACAACTGGTCTATGTTGGGTTAGGTTTTCAAAAATCCATTTGGAAATTTGAAACTTTAGGAAAAAGATCAAATAAAAATTCATTGAAGCAATTGATAGAAAAATTAAAAAAAAAAGAAAAAGAAAGAAAATTAAAAAAAAAAAAGCAGAAATCTCTATTTTTAAAGAACTAAAAATTTAAAGAAATTTTAAACCCATAGAACCGTAGATCTTCTAGCTCTTAGAATGACATTAAGTTGTAAGAATTCAAAATTTTCAAGGAGGACCTTTTGAAGTTTTGTTGTGGGTTTGATTTCTGAAATAATTTGGGGTGCAGATATTGGGCATGAAACAGTGCTACATTGATTGGTTCTGCAAAATTGAAGGTAGAGATTTTGGCGATTGCATTGTAGATAAATGGGTGTATAGCTAAATTTACAAATTGAATTGGGTTTGTGAGGATAGTTTAAGTAATAGATTTGGGTTTAAAGAGATATTGATATCTTAATTAAAAGTAATATGGGTGTAAAAAGTAAGTTGGGTGTAGAAAGATGTTGTATGAGTTCAAATAAAATTTCCCTAATCTTTAACCGAAGGGGCTAAATATAGCCCCTTAATAATTTCTTAGTTTTAAGTTTATACTATAAATTGATTAGTTAATTTAATTAAACTACCATTTGATGTTTTCAAAATTTGGAAAAGGATCCTTGCTGAATCGTTTTCCTAGGGATCCCGCGATCGTGACCATTCATCGTACATTGTATGGTCAGTTTTCGTTAGGTACTATTTATATTTAATTTTAAATTTTAAATTTTGAAATGATTTCTGACCGCACGATGTACAATGGATGGTCATGATCGCGGAATCCCTAGGATCCCTAGGATCCTTTTCCTAGAAATTTAACTGTTGAATTTGAATCAATTATGCAATTGAGGAGTTGGATCCCAAAAAACAAAAGCTAAGAGGGAGCTATATTTGTCTAGCCTATGATTGTGATGTGATAAACTCAAGGTTCTAAAAAATGTTAGGCGTTGGTTGGACAACAGGCCGGCGCCTAGCACCTAGGCGGATTTAGATAAATCTCTTGTATATCTTGTAAATAAGTGCATATTGACACTTACAAAAAATTATACTTGTATGAAATTTATGGATAAGATAATAAAATAATGATAAAATGCAAAAAGAGTATCCAACAAGTCAAAAATTTAAAAACACATTAAACATATATGCCATATAACAATAGTGAGGAGTATTGTAGGATGACACATGTACAATAAGTTCACAATTTAAAACCACATAAAATGCAAAATACGAGGAAAATAAGGAAATATAGTAATGTAGATAGGATTTATTTATTTATTTATTTTTTTAGTTTCAAAAAAAAAAAAAACCGCCTAGCCGCCTAGAGCCTAACTGATTTTTCCAACCGATTTGCAAGAAAATGCCTCAGGTCACCACCACCCAGCGCCTAGGCAGTTTTTTAGAACACTGGATAAATTCCAACCAAATGCAGATGCAATTTACAAGCCTATCAAACGCCACACACTATCTCTCTTTCTCAATTTACAAGCCTATCCAACGCCACACACTATCTCTCTCTCTCTCTCTCTCTCTCTCTCTCTCTCTCTCTCTCTCTCTCTCTCTCTCTCTCTCTCTCTCTCTCTCTCTCTCTCTCTCTCTCTCTCTAGGGGTGAGCACGGTGTGGTTCCACCCCTAAATCAGAATCGGAACTAGAACCTTAAAATATCAACGGTTCGGTTTAGTACGGTTTTGCTTTAATTTAGTACTAGAACCGTACGGTTCAATCTATACCGGTTCCGATTCAGTTCTTGCCGATTTACGATTGTGAATACTAAGTTATTTGAAATCCACATAAGCAAAGCCGTATAAAACCTGAATACAAAACTTAGAGCAAATTCTAACAATAAAACAAAAAAATAACACTCACATAACAAATGAAGAAAGATCAGTTGAGAAGTCACAAGACTCGGTACAGGGAAGCCTCCAAATGAACTGACTGCATCAAGTAACCCACACAAAAATATCTCAGATACCCATGTTGAAAAATTGCATAACAAGATAAAAATCACTAAACAAAATAGCAGCAAATCTAACACCAATGACCATTTAGGTGTTTTTGAATTACAAATTACAAGCATTAGATCTATCAAAGACACAAATTAGTACATTTAATTACTAAATTATTTATATGCAAATTTAAAGAGAGAGATACTCCAAAATAATCTGAGGTGAGTGAGCCCTAATTGGGATGAGATCCTGTGCAACTTGGTGAAACTAATTTTGCAACCTGTTATGCCATGACATGTGTGTATATATAATTAATTAATTTATTATTAATAAAACGGTTCAATTCTGGCCGGTTCTTGTTCATTTGAAACTGGAACCAGAACTGGTTTGAACAGTTCGACCCGATTTTTGACTGAAAGTTGACTTTTCCAATCAATACGATTCTTTTCGATTTTTTTATTATTTTTTATACGGTTTTGTGGTTTGTATGTCCACGCTTATCTCTGTCTCTCTCTTGTTCTAGTCTCGCCTCTAAACCCCGCCTAAACCCCATCTTTCATCCTTAATCGCAAATCTATTTAAAATTAATCCTCTCTCTCTCCTCTGTCTCTCTCTCTACTCTCACTGACTGACACTGCAAGGCGTCATCCCATAGAGGAATAAATGACATAGAAAATTATACTCTCTCCAGGCTGCAGCTTTCTGTTCCTGTAATTTAGGGCTGGGGGACGGGGCGTCGTGTGAGCTCGGCACCACGAGATCTTTTCTCCCCCAGTTTCAATGGCCAGCACTGCTACTCACATTAGCAACGGCGAACACCACCCGCCGACTAAGCCGCCGGTACTCACCTCCTCCGCTTCCTTCAGGGCTCGTAAGAAGACCAATTCCTCCGCCGGAATCTCCCGTTCCGGCTCCGATGTCGATGACATCATCACCCTCATGCACGGCTCCGATCCAGTCCGAGTTGAGCTCAACCGCCTCGAAAATGACCTCCGCGGTATCCATCTCTTCTCTCAATTTTCCGGAAAAAAAAAAAAAAAACTCTTTCTCCGGCAAAATTTGGACTCCCATTTTTCTGTCTGCTTAATAATACATGATAATCTTTATCTCATCGAATTGAAAATTCGTCTCAGTTTTCGAAAAAAATTGAGAGAATTCTTCCAAATGTCGCTCTGTTTTTTTCCGGGTTAAATTTCAAAGCCGCATTTGCTAGCTAAGGAGAAAGGATCATTCAAATTTTAGAGCTATAATAATTATTTTCCCAAAAATGCATTTCTTATTTTTGATTAATTTTCATTTCATGTAGCATATAATAATTGAGTGAATTCTGTATCAAAACCAAAAACTGATGAAATGGAAAATGGAAAATGGAAATGGAATTGCACAGATAAAGAGAGGGAGTTGGGAGATGCTGTGGCGGAAATCAAGTCTTTGAGAAATTCAGAGCGTCTTAAAGAAAAGGCGGTTGAAGAGGTACTCTGTTTGTTTTGTGCTTCCACTTATCAGTAATTTCACCACATTTTTCTTCCTTCGGCATTAGCGATCGGATTCTTTATTTTTAGACCAATTTGCATAACCAAAGAATGGAATCTTAACACATACTAGAATATATGAATGAGACAGATTTTTACAGACATCCAACTCGGTTGTAAGTTGCTTCTTCTATGTTCTTACTAACAACGTTTGTAGTTTGTACATATTCTATTTGATGAAACAGTAATTTTGGACTTACTCAATCTATGCGGAAACAATTACGTAGGTATGGGAGACCATCAGACCATCATCCCTTTTTTTTAGATGCAGACTAGAACAAACAGTGAGCTAGATGTCCGCCAGAATCGAGTTACAAGAATGAAACTAATAAAAATCTAACATAGCCACAAAGCAAAACTTAATCAGCAACTTTATCTTAAAGTGGCTTTTCAATCTGTGAAGGTTATCAAGATTCTTAAAAACCAGTTTCAATTTTATTTGTCAATGCTATGTGTTTTATCTGTCGTGTGGTTTAGCCAAACTCCCCCTCCCCCTAGTGTAAAAATATCGATGTGTTCAAAAAAAAAATAAAAAATAATAAAAAAAAAGTCTTTTATCTGTCAACAATATATGGAGTCCTGAATTTTTTTGTTGGTTAATAATTTCAGTTGACAGATGAACTTGACAAAGTGGATGAAAAGCTTAAAGCAGCTGAAGCTCATTTGGAAAGCAAGGTAATAATTGTAGTTTCCCTTGCTGCCTGATCGTAATGTCTTCTGTTACCAACATTGAAATCTTTTCTGCTTGCGATATACTCAGTACACTATGATTTGCAGAATCTTGAGATTAAGAAAATAAATGATGAGAAAAAAGCAGCTTTGGCTGCGCAATTTGCAGCGGAAGCCACACTCCGACGAGTTCACGCTGCACAGAAAGATGATGAAATGCCACCCATTGAAGCCATCATTGCTCCGCTGGAGGCAGAGCTTAAGCTTGCTAGGCAGGAGGTATGCTTTCATTCTGCAATACTGTGACCCCTTGAATTTTGCTTTTTAAGACAGATAGCGTTGTAAAAATTTTATATAGTGTTTTTATGTCAGTTTTGAGTGTCGATTTTGGCTACCATATTTGGTTTGTACATGTGAGGTATAGACTATTCAATATGTGTTTGGTTTCTATATTGTTAATGGATCTGTTGACTCATTTATTTACATGAAATAATAATTATAACGAGTTAAATTTTCTTTTACTTCTTGATGTATTGTTTTTTTAGGTAGCCAAGTTGCAGGACGACAACAGAGTTCTTGATCGGCTTACTAAATCCAAGGAGGCTGCTCTGCTTGAAGCTGAGAGAACTGTTCAGATTGCCTTGGCAAAAGCATCTTTGGTTGATGATCTGCAAAACAAAAACCAAGAGCTAATGAAACAGATTGAAATATGCCAGGTTTGTATGTTGTTCAGAGTTTTCCTACTGCATGCAATTTGTGTGATAGAGGGTTGTACCAGAGGTGTGTACTAGCATTAGACACCATTTTACATAATATGGAATTGTCCATTATCAGGAGGAGAACAAAATACTTGACAAAATGCAGAGGCAAAAGGTAGCTGAGGTTGAGAAGCTAATGCAAACTGTTCGAGAACTGGAGGAGGCTGTTTTAGCTGGTGGAGCTGCAGCCAATGCTGTGCGTGATTACCAGCGGAAAGTGCAGGAGATGAATGTAATAACTGTTTCATGGAAATCCAGTACTTGCATACCACCTCGTAGTTGTTCTGAGTCTTTGTCACAAATGCAAACTTCCTCTAACCTTCAAGCTTTTGTAGGAGGAGAAAAAACTATTGGAGCGGGAGGTGGCTCGTGCAAAGGTCTCCGCAAATCGGGTTGCCACTGTTGTTGCGAATGAGTGGAAAGACTCCAGTGACAAAGTGATGCCCGTAAAGCAATGGCTTGAAGAAAGGAAATTTTTTCAGGCATGTTATGACTTCAATATGTACCACATCATCTTTGCATGCAAGTCCTTTAATGTATATTGTTAACCCAAGAGGATTAATATATAGAATTATCATCTCATACCATAGATGAACTGCAATGATTATTGTTGACCTTTTGCCAAATGCATGGTGATAGAGAAGCATAAATTACCAGGAAAGGAGAAAAAAGCCAAGACTTTTTGGGGATGTATAGTTTGGGCTTCGGTTTCTTCAGATTTTAAATTTTCAGTCCTTTGGTTGGATTGGAAAGCCCGTTTTCAGTTGGTTTTATGGAGCTCTATAACTGTTTTTTTTAGGGGGACTTTCCTGTTGTCTTGGTGGTTTGTTTTTGTTTTCGATGTGGACTTCTTGTCCACTTGCGTATAAATCTGGATTCTGGACAATATATGTTCGTGTGTGCATGCTGGTATACAAAGATGGTTTATTTTCCTTCAAAAGATGGGGGAAAAGGTGAAAACAATTAATGAAAAGTTTCAGTTGAGGTCTAAAATATTTGACCCATTTTTTTTGTAGGGAGAAATGCAGCAACTTAGAGACAAGCTGGCTGTAGCTCAGCGTACTGCAAAGGCAGAAGCACAATTGAAGGTATGCTAACTGTTTGAGTTTGGTCTGTGCTTACAATTTCTTTTACTCTCATTTGTTATGTGCTTATTCCTCTTCATAATAGTTGATTTTTTTATTGATTTCTTAGGAAAAATACCAATTAAGATTTAAGGTTTTGGAGGATAAGTTTAAAGCATCTAATGGTAAAGCACGCGCTGCTTCAGATGGAAGAATCTTAAGCAATGGGCCTTCAAGGCGCCAGTCAATTGGTGGATCTGATATTGTTTCTCAATTGTCCTCTAATGGCTATCTATACAGGACAAAATCAAACTTACAATCTGGTTTCAACCGTTCCAACAGTGCCACTGCAATATTAAAAGAAGCCAAGGTTTCAACTAGATCATTTGAAGATGCAACTGGGAAAGATATCATGCCTAACAGTGCCAATGATCAGACTGAGATGAATGAGGTAATTGGTAGACATGAGGAGAGCTCAAATGGAACTTTGGGTGAACAGTCCAGGAGAGAACATGAAGATTATGTTTCTGGAGTACTGTATGATATGTTACAGAAAGAGGTTGTATCTTTGAGGAAAGCTTGCCA
This sequence comes from Pyrus communis, assembly GCF_041283825.1. Taxonomy (NCBI): domain Eukaryota; kingdom Viridiplantae; phylum Streptophyta; class Magnoliopsida; order Rosales; family Rosaceae; genus Pyrus; species Pyrus communis. The sequence continues at coordinate 16,521,400 of NC_142576.1, read as the reverse complement.
CGAGAAAGATCAAACCCTCAAAGACAAGGATGATGCGATTGAGGTTAGATAGTAGGTATATCTCGTTAATTTTGCAACCACTTCCCAGTTTCGTATTTTTTAATTTGTTTTTGTTGTGAAATCAAGTAGATGTTGGCAAAGAAGGTGGATACACTTAGCAAAGCAATGGAGGTTGAGGGCAAAAAGATGCGGAGAGAAGTAGCTGCAAAGGAGAAAGAAGTCTCTGCAATGCGTGTCACCAAGGAGCATGATCAGCGGACACGGCGCTTAAGTGCTCCTCGGGGGGCAATAAATAGTTCTCACACACTTTCTTCAAGGTAATTACTCGTGTACAATCTGTAATGGCCTAAGAATGATGCAATAGTTGTGCATCGAGTCTGTCATTCCTGTTTGTGATAAGTTCTTTCACGGCATAAAATGAAAGAAAAATGCGTGGTGCCCCAAGTTGATTGAAAACTTTGAGCTACCAGCCTACCTCCGGCAGAAAAATATTAATCCGCCTGACCAAAAGTTTTGCTTCTTTCAGAAATGCACACATGTCATAGGTACACAGCGGTGACAGAATCACCACATCATGGATGTTTCTGTGATTCTTCAGCTCTGCAGTCACTAGGACTGTTGGTTTTGTCGTGATTTTCCTCTCCCGTCTCCATCTATTTAACTTGTCTTGGCCGCCGGGTAGGCAATTTGTAAAGAACTGACTTCAGGTTGTTCAGGTCAACCTGTTCTGTATATTTCTTTTGTACTAATATGTCCTGGAAATACCGCCAGCGGTGGGGAAAAGTTAAGAGATGAGGCTTTCTTAGAATCTTCATTCAAGGAAACTGAAGTCAATATAAAACTTTGTATACCCTAATGGCGTGTTTGGCACACGTGATTGGAAGGGTTGGAGAGGATTTTCAAAGAGGATTGGAATAGATTGGAGAGGATTGGAGAGCTCTAATCCTATCCTTCTTCAATCCTGAGTTTTGTGTTCTAAACAAGGTGACAATTTTTGAAAAATGCTATTTTTAGGTATTATTTTCACCACAAATTAATTCAAATGTACTGGAAAGCAAGCAAAAGTTCGGAATTTTCAACTTGAGTTCGAACTTTCATGGATGCATTTCTTGGGACCATTGGCTCTACCTTGACACACCATTTGATTCGGGAGCTAAACGTTTGTTTTCGCCTCGTGGTACTCTTGATGTTGGGGAAATGTCTTATTCGTGAGTTGGGTAACAAAGATGGAGTCTGGATCAACAGATGATGATTTAGCTTCTATCAATTCACCCCAAATTTTGACTAGTTAGTGTGTTGCAGCAAACTTCCCCCTGGAGTCGCGGCGAATCAGGATATTATTCATCTCAAACATTGGGTTTTAACATGATAAGGGTGGTTGCACTGGGTTCTCGAAGAATCCATTAAGTTTTGAGTATTTGAAAAAGAATTATGATGACTTGCTGGTGGTTAGGGTCGTCTTCTTTAGTTCACTGTGTTATCAGTTCGAACTCTTCTCATTCTCCTTGATGTATTATGACGACTTTTAAACATATAATTAGAGCATCTTCAGTGGAGTCTCTAAATAGGAACAACCACCGTATAAATTGATTATAAAATAAATATAGGGAACAAAATAAATCTGTAATGGATCGGAAAGTGAGTTCCTAAAGTATGGAAACTCATCGAATGCTTGATGTATGTACTCATATATAGGAAGAACTGTATAGGACTGAAATGGTGGACCCCAATGACAATTTGGGTGTGAAAATTGGGCCACCAATTTGAGTGTTGCTGTGCAGCATGAACTCCAAATGCTAATGACGTGCGGGTGCAAAAGGACTCACCGACATAAACTCCAAATGCTAATGGCGTAATTCTTCTTAAATTTAGGAATTCTACTAAAACAACTCTCCCATTTGATCCAATATTCCTTTAGGGAGACAAAAATTCCTTTTATGTCTTTAAATGAGACTCAAAGGTGGTAATGGGAGCCCAATGAAGATGCTCTTAGTTTAATTAATTTTCTATGCTTTTATTTTAATTGATTTTCTAGTCGTTATCTTATCATTTTAAAATCTGCTTTCTTTTCTTTATTACCAGCGATAATGTACATTAGTTCGATGCTAATAGACAGAGGAGGGTTTAAACTTTAGACGCATTGAGTTGAATAGAATGACCCTAACCATAAGGACAATCCACTACTGGCCAATCTAAAATTTGCTTACTTGCCCTAATCACCACCTGGGAAGAAGTTGTGTTATCTTTGTTGTTTTTGAAATTTGTTTTCTTCGAAATGGAGGTAAGATGTATATCTACATAGAACAAAACATAAAATAGTTGCATTGAGAAATTATTATTATTTTAAAGATTTCTTTTATATACAAACGACATTGGTAAGAAGAAATTAGACCCAATAATCGCACAAAATGACAAAAAAAATCAAGCACTCAAGTTGAGCCTAAATGAGTATGGGTTGAAATTCTTCGTCTTAACATGATAGCGGTTGTTGCATTGGGTTCTCGAAGAATTCACTGCATCCTAAGTTCGAATCCTCTTCCATCCCCTTAATATATAAATAGATAATTAGTTTAATTAATTTTCTAGTCATGTTACTTTGTCTTTTTATATTAGTTTTATTTTATTTAGACCATCTCCAACCCTTGGAGTTAAAACCTCAAATTTTTAACCCAAAAAACTTAGGTTTTAATGCCGAAACAGTTTTTCTGCTCTAACTATTCCAAGTTAAATTTTTGGCCGAGATTATTATTAAACAATGAATTTAGGATAATTTTTTTCTTAAACTAACTCTTAAAAAAAATATGTAGACTATACTAATTTAATTTTATGAACATTTTAACCTAAAAATATTTAGATTTTGATAGATGTTAAAAAATTACTAAACTGACACATGAAACTCATGGAACACTATGAACAAATATGAAACACAAGATAGATTTTTTTTAATTATTTTAGTCATTGGATTTAAATTTGGACCATTAGATCTTTTTTTACAGTTGGATTTGATTTTTTACAGTTGGTTTTGATTATAATAGATCTTAGTCATTAGATTTAATGAATTTATAAATATAAAACTAAAAGAAAGTAAACGTATATGGTGGCCTAGCCCACTAACCCAAGGAGAATTTTTGGGCTAAATTTGCCCCGAAAATGAGTTTTGGGTTCAAACTCATATTTGGCTCAAGTGTTGTAGCAAGTTTGGGTAGGTTAATAATCTAAAATTTGAGTTTTACTCCAAGAGTTGGAGTAGGTCTTATTAGAAGTGATAACCGACACTAATTTACACTAATGAGAGGGGAGAGCTTGAACTTGAGACGCATTGGGTTGAACAAAATGGCCTTAACCACCAAGATAATCCACCCCATGCCATTCTAAAATTTGTTTGTTTACCTGCCCTAATCACCACCGGGGAAGCAGTCGTGCTATCTTGTTGTTTTTAAAATTTGTTTTCTTTGAAATGGAGGTAAGATGCATATTTACATAGAACAAAACATAAAATAGTTACCTTGAGATTATCATTATTATTTTAGTAAGAAATATATGTTTAAAGAGTTTTTATATACCAACAATATTGGTGAGGGAAAATAGGCCCGACAATCGCACGAAATGACATAAAAAAAAATAAATTAAGCAAGCCTTAATTAACGAATTGATTGTTGCCTTGGGTTTTCAAGCCGTGTTTGGAAGGCTAAAAAATTTGCACGTTAACAAATTAAAATAATAAACCTTTGGAGGGCTTTGGGTACAAAGTTAAATGGATTGAACTCAGAGATGTAAGTGGTTTACTTCTCAAAATTAGGCAACTTTCACTGTGGTACTTGGATTGATATTGATATCAAAACTAAAATAGTGCTCCAATACAAGAATATGCTTTCTATTTCTAGTCGTCTAACCCCTATCCGGAAGGTGTGCACTACCCCTTTATATAGGCCCTTAATGAACTCCTAAGCCTTAAGTTACCCCACTTGGCATTTAATGCACCAATGACATCTTTTCACTTTTCAATCTCGACATTCAGCGATGAAGTGACGGATGCTCAGCTCGAATAGCTCATCATGTTAGAATAATATGACCCAAGCACCCCACTCGACCTCGATTATCCAACCTCACCTTCTCGAGCATCGTTCCGACTACCTTTATGTCTTGTTCTATGACACTACTTGTGTCATAAAGTTGTCATTTACCCACGTGATCATGGCAGTCGTGAGCCTTCTTGCGCCCCCTGGTCGGGCTAGGTTTATGGATGGTTGGCTGTTGAGCTTGGATATACCATCTTCTTAGCCCCTTGGACCTTGGGCTTCTCGATCTCTCTTGGGCTTTCCGGGGTTCCTCTCTTGGCCGACACTACTATTTAGGCCTAAAAGTGCCTAGCGTTAACAGTGTTGTCTTGTTATTTCAAGTTTGTTTCCTTTGAATTTGAGGAAGACAACAATTGAGGCAACAACCATTATAAATCATTTTTTAATATTTTTACTTCATAAATTGAACTGTGTAATCCTCAAATGAGTATTTTTCTTTCTAACTACAAAAAAAGTTTAGAGTGCACAATCAGAATTTTGGAGTGCCGGTAAAAATTCTCAAAAAATATTTGTCTAAATTATTTTGATCTAAACGATATAAGAGGAGAGAAAATCGAACTAAAGACCTAGGGCGCAAAGAGAAATTAAAAATTGTAATTTTTCTTTAGTTTTGAAAGGAGGGAAGATAATTACCTGATATTTGGTTCAAATCATAGTCCAATTTTATTGGATACTAATACCCTGGATAATATTAATGCAGTTGGCAGAAATAATTTTAAATTTGAAGCTATGTGGTTATCTCATCCTGATTTTTTGAATGTTGTTAGGCAAGTCTGGAATGGTGACATGCCTGACAACTCAAGTGACAAAGTGAAGGGTTATTTAGGCAGGTTCAAGATTCTTATTCAAAAGTGGAATAAGGACACTTTTGGGATTTTTGAGAATTAAAAAGCCCTCTTGAGTGATTTAGATAAGGTTCAACAAGAGAGTATGTATATGCCCAACTCGAGGGTCTTGGTGAATAAGGAAGGGAGCATTACAAGGCAGCTCTACCAAGTTCTTAGGAATGAGGAAACTTTCTAGGCTCAGAAAACCAGAGTCAATTGGGTCCAACTAGGTAATAAAATTACTAAGTATTTCTAAACTGTGACTAACATTAGGATAAAAAAAAAAGGAATGAGATTACTAGAATTAGAGATCAACATGGTAATTGGTGAGAAAAAGGTGATGGTTTGAAAAATGTTTTTGTCAAAGACTTGAAACGTAGGTTCACTACTTCCAATGCTCATTCTCACTCAGACATAGATGACTTTGTGAACATCATCGACTCCTGCATAACTGAGGATCATAATGCCTTAAACGCTCCTATCCTGGACAATGAGGTGTTTGCAGCTATAAATAGCATTGGAGCCCTTAAAGTTCCTGGACCAGATGGTATTCATGCGGTGTTCTACCAAAAGCATTGGGGTCTTGTAGGAAAATCTATCACGAACATGGTTAAAGACTTTTTCCACTTTGATTCAAGCCTAAGACTAATAAATCATACACATATTGCGCTTGTGGATGCAAATTTCCGCCTCTTTTTCTTGGACAAAATTGCACCTACAAAACAATTAACACCTCAGGGTCAAGGCCAAAAGCCTCACGTGTCCACGATGAATTGGGGGGGGGGGGCTTTGGCCGAAGAACCTCCGATGCCAAAGTTAGAATTTAGAGAGAAAAGTGTTTAGAGAGTTTTTGGAGTTTTGCAAGAGTGTTGGAACTAGCTTTTTAGAGAAAATAGGGTCATATATATAGGGAATGGAGATGCTCGGCCCTTAGAGGTTTTTTGTGTGAAAATGGGTGATTAAATTGGTGATTAATGGATTAATTAGGAATTAATCCATTTATTAGCCAATTAATCTCCATTTATATGAAATAATTTGTAGGTTATGAAGTAATTACCTAAGATGAGGATGGATGAGATAATTTGGAATTTGTTACCTATTTTGGACACTCTTGGGTGATTGTCCACTGCAATCGCGTAGGACAACCGGTGTGTCTTAGGGGTGACTTTGTCCCTTTTACCAAAAATCCATGTGTCGCCTTATGATTATTTTTGGCTCCACAAATGCCCCCACACCTGCTGGGCTGCTCGTAGGAAAGGGCAGCAGGTGTAGAGATCTTCTTGCTCTAGGAAACTTAGGATTGCTTCCTGTTTTGATGTAGATTCCCTCTTTAATATGAAATTAGATCCTTCTAGGAAAGGGAAATAAATTTCTCTCAAAGCCTATTTAAGTCCACTTTAAGTGGGTTATTAAATCAACTTTGGTGAGTGATTTATTCTACCCCACAAGAGAGAGAAAGAGAGCTTAGAGGATATTTGTTCCCCCTCCTCTAGCAATCTTTTACATCATGCCCGTGCAAATGACCGTCTTTCGTTGCTTTCTTTGTCTCCTCTGTGCCGCACCAATGTAATAAAAATTTAATTTCTTCTTGTCTTCTTCTTGGATAGTGCTGTCGTGGGGCAGCTGTTGTGGTGGTGCGGCACGTCGGTTGGCAGGGGCCAGGAGTTGGCTCGGCATGGGTCGAGGAGGTGTTGTGGCAGAGATCACTGCTTTAGGCTGCTCGGCTTGGCTAGAGCAAATGGCAGTTTGTGCGGCTGTGGTCGCGGATTGGGGCGCTGAAGAGCAGTGATAAGCAAGTCGCATGGCTCATGTCCTTTGGGCTCTTGGACCTGAGATGGGCTAGGCCGGCGATTGAGAGAGATGAGGAGGTCGAGGGCCTCATGGGCTGCTGAAATGATGGGTATGCAGGCCTTCTGTCTACTGGTCTGAAAGAAAAAAATGAGGAAAAAGTAAGTATGGGTTGAGTTCCCTTGCTGAGTACCGTGAATATTGTTGCCTGCTTAGTTCTCTTCACCGGGAGAAATGTAGGTTGCTCTCTCGAGAGAAGGTGAAGATGATCAAGGCTTTGGCTCGTCTAATCACTATCGTGGAGCCTACTGTGAATGAAGGTGGAAAGAAGAGATCTTCCCCGTCTGCTCAAGAGATACTGGTTAAGAAAAAACTGAAAACATCCTCCCTGCTTGTGATGGTCCACCTGCTGTCGAGAGGCCTGTGATTGACATGACTTTTTCTAATGGGAAGAAAAATGAGGTTGCTAGATCTAAGCCTGTGGCGCATACTATGTCGAGAATGGCTAATTCGATTGTTGATAGTATTGCTCAGTGTAGAGGTCTTGTCATGCCCCTAGTGCCGAGGTCTATGCCAAGACGTCCGTTTGGAGCTAAGTCCGGTTCTGATTCGGAAAGGCTTGCTATTATGAAGAGCGATAAGGTGGACTATACTGCTAAAGTGGCGCTAAGGCCCACTCCCTCTGCTGCTGAGACTGATTCACCTGCTAGGAAGGAGGAGACTGCTCGCGTGGGCAGCTGTGAGAAATCCACTACGCCTGCTTCTAGGGAGGTTGTTGAGATATGTGTGCTCTTGAAACCAGATCTGCTTGAAGACATGGACACTTGTGCCAAGTTTGTTGATGGTGTTAAAAAGGTTTATTTGCCCAAGTTCCTTTGTGAAGCATACAACCCAATATAGAAAGACTGCTCTGGTTGCTATGATGCATATATAGTGATAGGAACATATTTATGCGACTTAGTTAGCTTGTTTTCTTGCATTTACATAGTTAGTTTTTATTTATTATAGTGATTTAAGCTATTTTCGTGTGTTTGTAGGTTTAAATGGCAAAAGAGGCAAGAAAGTGCAATTTGGAGCATTTTAGAGCAGTTTTGGGCTTAGAATGGATAACACATGCATGGAGCAAGGTGGATGGACGAAATTGAAGATCAAAAGAGGCTAGGAATGTGCTCAAGAGTTGAAGAAATTAAATCAAGACATTGAAGATAAGGAATCAGCTAAGAAGAAAGAAACATTATCCAAACAACCTTATTTTATCCAAACCTTATCCAACCTTATCTTATCTTATCCTATCCTAATCTTTTGCTACCTTAATTCCAGCTGCAAGGAGGACATCTAAATGATATTAGGACACCTAAATATCAGGTTTCTAGAAGCCCTATCCCTATCCCTAAAAGTATGCCGCATGTACCTTTCTAGAAGCCATGTTTCCTACCGCAAGGACCATTCCTTTTCATCGCTGGAATCTGATTGAGAGTGTCCTTGTTCTTTGTCGATTTAGAGTCCTAATTCCCTTCCTTTTCAGCCTATGCTGTGCCTTCCCCTCTCCTTATAAATACTTGTGCCGCAACAATCATTCATCATCCATCTCTCGCCACAATTCACACCACACATCCATCATACACACAAATCCCTCTAGTGTCGCAGCCTTGCAAGGAGAAAGGAGAGGATACCCTTGGAGTCGTGCCCTACCATTCAAGCTTGGAGTGCTAGAACGTTCCTAGGTGTATTCTATCCTTTGTTTTCAATGTTTAATTTAAGTTATCTTTGTTTAAGTATGAACATGAGGAACTAAACTCATTTTAGCTAGAGGTGGATTCAAAGCCATGAACATATATGTGATATGAATTGATTTCCTCCAATTATTGTTTCGTGAAACATGAATGCAATTTACTTATCTGTTTGATTGATAACTTATTCTTGTATGTTGATTAAGGATGCATACTTAGTTTGCATGCATGAATTTGATGCTAAAATATAAGGGAATTTCACCTAATCGTTATGAACTTATATTTATAAGTAGTGGAGGTTGCTAGTCACAATCGCGTTAAGTAAATCCATGATACGAGTATCATGCAGTTCATAGTTACGAATGCCTTGTCAATGCTTATGGTTTTCATACAACTTAATGATCTTTGATATGTATCTCTATTATGTTGTTCATGTAAGGAACTATTGAAGAATAATTTGGTTGCCGATGCGTTATCCATCCAATTCAATGAAATTAGGAAAATCTGAGAGTTAATTTGTGCAGTTCACAGTTAACTTGGGGCATTGTCATTCATGGTTTATTGGAATAATAACTGGAAATCGATTTATATGCATATGTGTCATGTGTGGAGATGAACCCTCTAGCTAGCCATTCACCCATATTTCATCCAATTTCGTCCAAACTTGTTTAAGTCTTTAATCTACTTATCTTTACTTTAAATTCGTCAAAAACCCAATCCCCTTTACTTTGTTGTGTCAAATTAGTTAGAATCTGTCCAAACTTGTGTTTTTTAGTATTTTGAGTCTTTTTAGTTTAACTTTCGTACAAATCACTTTCTAGTACCTGTTTTGAGTCAATTTAACTTAGTTTGTATGTTTTGAGTCTATTTAGCTTGTTTTGAGTTGTTAGAGTCTAGTTTTCTGTTTTTGAGTCTAGTTTAGTGTTTTAGAGTTTAAATTGTGCAGATTAGTATCCCTTCTAATCCCCAACCTAGAACGATCCCTACTTACACATACTACAATTATAAGGTTTAATTTATGTGCTATCTTTTATCACATCATATAGCAAGGCTGCCAAGGAAGTGGTGAAGACTATGGCAGTTGAAGCTTATTCCTTCTTCGAGGAGATCAAGAGGTTGGACTCTGAGCTCGTTGCTTTGAAGAGGTCTAATATTTCTGCCCCCACTTCTCTGCAGCTTGAGACCGCTCGCCAAGAGATCGTTGTCTTGAAGACTAGGCTTGACGCGATCTAAGTTAAGTATGAAAGTGCAAAGAAGGAGATTGGATGTTACATACCTTAGATTCAAGATCTTGAGTTTGCAGTTTCTGAGCTTTATTTCGCTGCTTATGCAAAGGATGAAGAGTTGATTGCTGCTTATAATCAAGTAATCCACTTTAAGAAAATCGTCGATAAGCTTGAACCCCAAGTGTTGGAACTTCAAGGTGTACTAAAGATCAATGAAAGTTTAAAGAAGGAAGTGGATGAGCTGCAGTGTGTCCGTGTTGGTTTGCTCGAGGATAATGAGCAGTTGAAGGGTAAGAAAGATGGGCTCGAGGTTTCGAGACCTTCTCTATTTCTCCAGAAGACTTGCTTGCTTTTACTTTTGAGGCTTCCATTGGTGAAGTAGTTGAAGAAGTTGGTGCCCAGGCTAGGGCAGTTGGGGGTGAAGCGCTAGATGATACCACTGTTAAGAGTGTCACTGCTGCTGAAAGTGTGGTAACTGAGTAGTCGTAGGATGTTCAAGCTGCTGGAGTGTAGTCTTTTTAGGTAGCCTTTAGGATTTTCTTTGTTTTTCCTTGTAGCTTTTGTTTTTCTTGAACTCATTTGGCCTTTTCAAGTTGTTTATAAACATCATTCCTATGATTTCTTTTGCTCATACCCTAACCTTTAGACTTTATAGACCAGTGGCAGGCGTGCTACTTTTCAATAAGCAAACAAGCCCACGTAGTCTATGCAACCGTAGATGTTGGTATAGAACTTTGCAAAGTTGTTAGCCATAGGGTTGGCATCCGGATGCCTTACTTACAGAAGCAAACAAATACGCGTAACCACTAGGCTGTTAACCTGGGCTTTCTCCAATTCCGTAGGTTACATAGCAAGTATCACAACACTTTAGGACTTGGTGTAAATTGTTCCGCGCTTGGCAGAGGTGAAGTTTATTGACTACGTAGCATGTTGGCAGTGGATAAAGCTTCATATATGCATGTTAGCTTGTTTAACCTTTCACAAGAATGTGTGGTTGTATAAGTCTAGCATGGTTTTACTGCTCAAAGGGCAAGCCGTAGGCAGTCTTCTGGAAACCGTAGGCTACCTTAGTGCACATGGTAGCAGCTTTAGGGTTCCAGGGCAGCTATCCATCGGATGTACTGCGTAATGTGCCCCCTCCGTCTCTAGGGCCCGGTTCCCTACAGATTAGGCCAAGAGACCCAAAATCTTTCAATTAGCTAAGCCTTGAAAAATACCATTGTGGCTACTTCTAGGAATCCCGGCGCAAGCCATCGTGTATCTAGTTATACTAAAGTAGCCAGGCTCATCCACGTCTGGATATTCGGAGTGTAGAGTTTATCTTCCCGTCTTGGAGAGCTGACCCATATAGGTGTCGAGGAATTGGTTTACCCTCTCGCACTGGAGAGCATGGTTGGTCCCTCGTGGGGGGGGGCGCAATTCCTGCGATGAGTCCCTTAGAAGGGCATGGTCTTATTTTGAAGTGCATGAGTGACCAATTGTTGTAAGCATGCAGCCGAGCCAAGTTGTGATTACTTCTGAATTCCTCATTGAAAAATGAGTGAAACGAACGAGAACTTAGCTGTAAGGTAGGAACTGCATAACAAATGGATAGTCATCGGCTTGTGAGGTGGTCCCCGTCGACCTGCTTGAGTCTTCGGGCTTTGATGTAGTGGGAGGTCACACATGGTACTTCCTCAGATTGTAGGCGCTTCACTACTTTTCAATCTTTTTGTCGCTTTATGGTGGCGAGTGTGTAATTACTCTTGCCGCCTACTCTACTGATCTTGTACGGACCTTCCCAGATAGGATCCATCTTTTTGGAGCCTTCTCTGTGGGCAATGATGAAGGCTTTTCTTAAGACTAGATCTTCGGGCTAGAACTGCCGGATCTTGGCCCTTTTGTTGTAGTTGGAGGTGATGTGAAAATTAACTTGACACACAAATTAAACCCTATTTGTGACAATTGTAGTAGATATGTAAGTAGGGATCGTTCTAGACCGGGGATTAACTAGGGATGCTAATCAATACAAATAAGACTCAAAAACACTAAACTAGACTCTATAGACTCAAAAATAACTTAAGACACTTAAAATAGCAACCAACAATAAAAAAGACTCAATTCTAGACCTAACAAGTAATTTGGACGAAAATAGAACTTAACTTGACTCAAAAGACTCAAAGAGACCAGATTTTGACTCAAATAATAAGACTAAATGAAAGAGGGATTATATTTGACGAAATTAAAACTTAAAACAGAAACTTTGCATAAAACACTTTGTAAAAACGAATTTGGGTGAATTAAATGGGTGAAAGGCTAGTTAGAGGGTCCTTCTCCACACATGATATATGCATATAAACCAATTTCCAGTTATTATTCTTTTAAACTATGAATGACAACGCCCTAAGTTAATTGCATCGCACAATCAACCATCAGATTTTCCTTATTTCATTGAATTAAATGAATACCCATTACAATCAAATTATCTTCCCCAAGTCCTTTATATGAAACGCATAATATAGATACATATCAAAAGTCATTAAGTTTTGTGAAAACCATAAGCATTGACAAGGCATCTATCACTATGAAATGCATGTGACTCATACCAAGGATTTACTTAACACAATTGTGACTAGCAACCTCCACTACGTGTGAATATAAGTGAATAACTATTACGTGAGACTCCCTTATAGTCTAGCATCAAATTCATGCAAGCAAATTAAGTGTCGACCCCCAACCCACATACATAAACAAGTTTTAATAACTTAGATAAGCAAATCACATTCATGCCTTAAGAAACAATAACTGGACGTAATCAATTCATATAAAACATATAATCATGGCTTCGAATTCACCTCTAACTAAAAAAGAAATTAGTTCCACATGTTCATCATAATTGAAAACCAAATTAACATAAACATTGAACTAAAACTAAGGATAGAAAGAACCAGGAAACGCTTCACACTCTAATGGCATGCACGACACTCCCTTGGATGGCAGATTACACAAGTCCTCATCTCCTTCCTTCCTTGCTTGCAGCACTAAGTTGATGTGGTGTGGATTGTGGTGTTTTATGGCTGAAAGTATGAATGAATGAATGAGTGAATGGATCCTTTGAATGGTGCGGCATAGGGTTGTATTTATAGGCTAATTTATGCACAATTTCTGAAGGAAAAAGATTGCACAATCTAATGGGAAAAGGGTTAAGTATTGGCAGAAACCAAAAGGGAATGGAATAAGGGATAACGGCAAGGTTTTAGGGACTTCTAGAAGGATAGGTGCGGCACACTTGTAGGAGGAAGATAGGGTGATCTAGAAAGAGTATTTAGGGTAGATTCCTAAACCTAAAGGGGCAAGAACACACGACATAGGTATAGAGGAAGGATTACAACTCCTAAACCTCCAAAGAATGGCCTACATGCGGCATACAAAGGGATTAAGCTTCTAGAATCTGAATTAGGTGTTTAAATGTATAACTAATCCCTTCTAATTAGCTAGATTTAAGGCACAACCTAATTTGGATAGGATAAGATAGGATAATGTTAGAGTTAGGAAAGGATAAGGTTGGTTAGGATAGGATAAGATAAGGTTGGATAAGGTTCCTTATTTCTTGCTATTTCTTTATCTTCTTTGCATTAGAACTTATTTCTCCAGATTTGTAGCCTTTCCTAGCCCTTCTTGACTTCAATTTCGTCCATCCATTTTGCTCCAAAGTTAAACTATCCAATCCATGCCCAAAATTGCTTCAATTAGCTTCAAAATGCACTTTCTTGCTCCTTTTGCCATTATGACCTAAAAACATACGAAAATAGCTTAAAAGACTAAAATAAATAGTAATTAACTAACTAAATGCAAGGAAACAACATAACTAAGTAGCATAAATATGCTCCTATCATGAGGAGTGGCTGCTGGTGGGCTGCGATGTAGGTGATGGTCTGCTCACGCTTCTCCTCTGCCAGATCTAAGCTTGTGGCCAACTCTTTACTGTTCTGCTCAATGCTTGGTAGTAGAGTGGTGATACTTGACTTGATGACATTGGGATGAATGATTACTTCTGAGCCAAATGCCAAAGAGAAAGGAGTCTCACCGGTTGCTTATTTTTTGGTGGTGCAATATGCCCATAAACATCCGGGGAGTTCATCTGGCCATTTTCCCTTCTTGTTGGTGAGGGATTTCTTGAGGCAATCGAGGATCATCTTGTTGGATGCTTCGGGCCGCCTATTGCCTTGAGGATATCTCGGTGTGGACATGTGCTGCTTAATGCCATACTTTTGGAAGAACTTCGCCATACCTTTGCCCACAAATTTGGGCCGTTGTCAGTGACAATGGACTGTGGGATGCCAAATCGACAAATGATGTTCCTCTATATGAAGTGCTTTATGCCCGTTTGAGTTGTGGTCGTCTTGGGCTCTGCTTTTACCCATTTGGTGAAGTAGTCGGTTGCCAAGATCATCATGCCTCTGCCCCCAGTAGCAGGCGGTATAAGTCCTACTAGGTCGATTGTCCACTGCATGAATGGCCAAGGACTCGTATGCGGGTGTAGCTCGTTGGCAGGCAATGCTGGTATCGGCTTGTAGCGTTGGCAGCGGTCGCGTTTTTGTACTAACTTCTTAACATCTTGGTGCATGGTAGGGAGTCATGAAGCTGGGGCCGTGTTACACGTAGCAAGAGATGCTCAACTGCTGGTATTGGACCATTCTAGAGCTAAATTATGGAGCAAGGGTCGGCTAGGGCCGTGTGACATGCAGCAGGAGGTAGTGCTCAACTGCCGGTACATGTTGCTTCTATGTAGAATCTTTCGGGGTAACGATGACAAAACTTGCTTCCGAGTGTGTTTTTCCAGTGTTCGTCTGCCTTTGGCGTGTCTTTTGGGTTGAGTTGTTGCGTTCATCAGGAAACTTTGCATCCGCTAGGGTTTACGCCTTTATTGTCGCGTGTTTGGATTGGGAGGAATAATGCGTCATAAGGATGACTGCGTGCGTTTGAAGGAAAAACTTAAGCTTTCAGGTTGCAACAATTATCGCCAAAGTTAGCTTTTGAATTTCTGATAGCATCGATGAGAGCTTTTGAACTGTGGAATACAGGTAGTCGGCCCCCCAGCTCTTCTCGCATGATGGTAGAGCTTATTGCTGCTTCAAATACCGTCAAACATGTGAATCAATCATTCTCTGCTTCCGGTTTGGATAATAGGGAGGTGATGTTGGGTACTTCTTCAAGTCCTTGAATGTGCATTGTCGTGCCTTATCCCAAAGTGCATGCTTCTCTGCCAAAACGAAAGAGTCTGCTAGAGTAAGATCTTCCTTCATGATCAATTTTCTGAAAAGCGAGTGGTCTGCTAGAAGTCCTTTTTGGAAGGTTGCTCTAGCTATCAAGTCATTACATCTGACTATCCTTGCCTTCTCTGCTTTGAACCTCTTCATATAGTCAAGAAACGACTCTTTTGGGTTATTCTTGACGTTGAACAAATAGTCGGACTTCTTTTTGATCGAGCGATAGGATGAATATTCTTTGGTAAAAACCAAAGAAAGTTTGTCGAAACTTCGGATAGATTGTGGCCACAGGTGTAAAACCAATCTTGCGCCTCGCCTTGTAGAGTGGTGGCGAATATCTTGCACATGAGATCGTCGTTGTTTCGATAGAGGATCATTGCGCTTCAGTAGTGCTTTAAGTGTCTCTCCGGATCTTCAACCCCTTTGAAAGATGTGAAATGTGGCATGCTGAACTCGTGTAGAGGTTCTGCCTGCTCGATCTCATCCGTGAAAGGTGACCTACTTATGTTGGATATGTCCCGTCGTAGAGCCTCGTCAGCCACTTCGTTGTGTTGGAAATCACGCGAACGCTTATTTAGAAGCCTCTCTACTTCTTCCTGAATTTGCCTTTGTTGTTGTAGCGAAGCTCTCGGCTGCCCCCAATCTTGACCTGCTAGTCTAGGCTGCTCTTCTACTTGCTCGGCTCGTCTATGCCGCGGTAGCAGTGCATGTGGTGGATTTCTAGCATGCGAGGGATTTTGCAGGCTGCTGGTTGAACTTGAGCCGGATTGAGTGACTACTTCGCTCCATCTGTCGTGCTGTTTACTCCAATATGATGTGGAGGATGCTCCTTGCATGCTTAGCCGAGAATGAACATTTCGCTTGGAAGGCTGCTTATGTTGATTATTGGAATGTGGCCCCAACCATAAGTGTATGCTCGTCCGTGGGCTTAGTCAAGAGTGCACATTCCTCCACGTGCTAAGACGGGAGTATACGCTATCTCGGAGGCCCAATCGGGAGTGTACTCTGCCCAAACGTTCGATTTGTGGCTGGTCGAGTGGCTGCTTGTTGGGACGCTGATAGAGAGGTTCTTCGTTTGCCCTTGTCCTTCTTCGGGACACCTCGTTTGGAACACATTGCATCTTGGTGCACTGCAAGAGCTAGTTCACAAAGGTCGTTTGTTGTGTTAGGGCGCTCGTCAACTCTATGACTTGTTGAGACAAGTGTTGTTCGCCATTTGGATTGGAAGAGCTTGGAAGGAATGTTCCTCCTTGAGTAGTGAAAGTGTGGTAGACTCCAGGTGTGAGATTTGAGCTAGGAAATGTCAAATCCGCAAAAAAATATGGTGAAAATGCTCCTGGTTTGATCATCGGTCCGAAAATTTGTAGCTAGGACGATTGAACTAGTCTTGGACCGATTTGGGCTGCTTGGAAGGCCACGGGAGCAGACTGGGCTGCGGGAGCAGGCTGCTCGGGGGGAGCAGGTTGGACTACTAGAGCAGGTTGGGCCACGAGAGTAGACTGATCAGCAGGAGCAAGTTAGGCCACGAGAGCAGGCTGCTCGGTGGGAGCAAGTTGGGCCACGGGAGTAGGCTGCTCAGCGTGTGGCATACGTGGGTGCGAGGCTAGGGCTTGGGTCATGGCCTAGGTGCTATGAGCCTTGGATGGCACGGCTTGGGCTTGCTTTGGTGGCACTGCTCGAGCCGTGGTAGTGGTGCCATGGACCTCGCTGCGGGTGGCCACTGCGGTGGTTCCCATGGTGGAACCTTGTGGTGATGGTGCCGCTCCCCCTAGGATCACATTTAGTCTCGTGGATCGCCGCGGTCCCATTTCTTTTATATTGGAATTTTCACACATGAAGTTTTCTAAATTTCTAGCATTGTATTTCTCTTTTTCGTTTTATCAAAGAATCTTTGCAAATAAAAAATTCTAATAATAAGAACGTACGAAATATACAAGTGGACTAGAAAATAGAGAAAAAAACCTTTTTATGCGAGAGTCTTCTACAAGTGTGAATTTCAACTCTCAATGAAAGCACAATTTATGGATGCAAATTTCCGCCTCCTTCTTCTTGGACAAAATTGCACCTACAAAAAAATTAACACCTTAGGGTCAAGGCCAAGAGCCTCATGAGCCCACGATGAATGGGAGGGGGGGGCTTTGGCAGAAAAAACCTCTGATGCCAAAGTTAGAATTTAGAGAGAAAAGTGTTTAGAGAGTTTTTGGAGTTTTGCATGAGTGTTGGAACTAGCTTTTTAGAGAAAATAGGGTCATATATATAGGGAATGGAGGTGGTCGGCCCTTAGAGGTTTTTTGTGTGAAAATAGGTGATTTAATTGGTGATTAATGGATTAATTAGGAATTAATCCGTTAATTAGCTAATTAATCTCCATTTATATGGAATAATTTGTAGGTTATGAAGTAATTACCTAAGATGAGGATGGATGAGATAATTTGGAATTTGTTACCTATTTTGGACACTCTTGGCTGATTGTCCACTGCTCGCACGTAGGACAACCGGTGTGTCTTAGGGGTGACTTTGTCCTTTTTACCAAAAATCCACATGTCGCCTTTTGATTATTTTTGGCTCCACAGCGCTCATTCCCAAAGTGAAGAGCCTTGAGTTGGTGTCTAACTTTAGATCAATTAGTTTGTGTAATGTTACTCATAAGATTATTACTAAGATTATGGTTAATCGGATTAAACCTTTAGTTGTTCACTGTATTTCCAGGAATCAAGGTGCTTTTTCTCTTGGAAGATCAATCCAAGATAATATTTTGATTGCGCGTGAAATTTTCTCAACTTTCAAAGGTAAGAAAGGTAAGAATGGTGCTATGGCTATTAAATTAGACCTAGAGAAAGCCTATGATTTTATTAGCTGAGATTATATTAGAGCTGTGTTGCTGAGGTTTAGTTTTAATGCCCACTGGGTCAATCTTATTGTAGTGTATTACTTCTACTTCTTTTTCTATGTTAGTGAATGGTAAAGCTCATGGCTATTTTTATCCTTCGAGGGGTATTAGTCAGGGAGACCCTCTGTCCCTATACATTTTCATTTTGTGTATGGAGCCTCCGGTAAGACACCTGAACAGCCTGGGAATGTCTCCTAGGAAGAATGTTGGGCCGTTAACTGCCCCTAAAGTTTTCAGGGTTACAAACTTGATGTTTGCAGATGACTGCTTGATTTTTGCTAAAGGTTGGTCAATACAGCTACCAGATTTATTGCTAAGGTGCTTAAGGATTTCTCTTGTGCCTCTGGGCCAAAAATAAATTTCCATAAATCCTCTTTATATTTATCTAATAACACGAGGAATCAATTTAAAAATGATATAGTTAATATCCTTCAAATTCAACATAAAACCACTATTGATAAATACTTGGGGATCCATAATATTATCTGGAAAGTTCAGGTTAACACTAAAGAACTGATCATTAAGATCCAAAACAAATTGTCGGGTTGGAAGGCCAATACTCTTTCTAAGACAGGGAGACTCACTCTTATCAAATCTAATCTTGCTGGAGTCCCTAATCATGCTCTTTCTTGTTTTAAATGTCCTAATAAGGTTACGAAGGCTATTGATAGAGAAAGTAGGAAGTTTTGTGGGGAAAGGACTCTAAGTTCAATTCGGTCGCGTGGGACAAAATATGTTGTTCAAAAGAGAAGAGAGGTCTTGGATTCGAAAAAGTGCGCATTTTAATAACGCTTGTTTGGCTAAATTAGGGTGGAAGGTTTTAACTGAGGACAATAATTTGTGGGTCCAAATTGTTAAGAATAAATATCTGAAGAATGAAGAGTTCTTAAATAATAAGATTAGACAAAATTATTCCTGTGCTTGGAAAGGCATACTTAAAGCTAGGGTGGTAGTCATAATGGGTTTACGTTGGGTGGTGGGAAATGGACAAGATATTTGCTTCTGGACCCATAATTAGGTTTTTCCTTTCCCGCTCTTCAATCTGCTGTCTGACTCTCAAGTTGGTAATGTTGATCCAGAGCTGAGAGTGAGTCAGTTCTTTGAAAATGGCCATTGGAATGGGCATTTGCTAATGTCTAGTTGATGTGGATATTGTGAACAAGATTTGTAGTGTTCCTCTACCTCTCACTCCTTAATGTGATTCTTGCTGTTGGGGTCCGAATGCTAATGGTAAGTTTTTTTGTCAAGTCTGCTAACTGGTTATGGAATTCGGTCATTAATAATGATAATTCTAGCAAGCTCTTAATGAAGATGTGGAAGCTTGATTTGCCTCACAATGTTAAAATTTTTGGTTGGCTGCTCGCTTTGGGGAAACTTCAAACTAGA
Organism: Pyrus communis; assembly: GCF_041283825.1. Taxonomy (NCBI): domain Eukaryota; kingdom Viridiplantae; phylum Streptophyta; class Magnoliopsida; order Rosales; family Rosaceae; genus Pyrus; species Pyrus communis. The sequence goes on along the minus strand of NC_142576.1, from coordinate 16,502,225 downwards.
GACCGACTGGCTCGTTTTATTAACAATATTCCAGCTATTTGCCTGCTTTGTAATTTGGAAAATGAATGTAGAAGCCACCTGTTTGTCAGTTGTGCTTTTGCTCGATAGATTTGGAACAATCCCATGCTTCCTAACTCTTTAAAGATGAATCGAACCCTGAGTTTAAATGATTGGTTAGACTCCCTAGATATCAATACTTGTGATGGTCTAAGTGAGTTGCATATGGCTTTCCTTATTTTTTGGCAAATCTGGAAAGAAAGAAATCTTGTTGTGTTTCAGAATAAGAAACCTAATACCTTTTGGGAATTGTTATTGGCACTCCAAAAATCTTATTCTACACTCCAAACTTTCTATATTTGGAAAGAAAAACACACTTATGAGGAGTGTAGAATGAGATTTTTGGAGTGTCAATAACACTTCCCATCATTTTTTCTACCTTAAATATGGGTAGAGATTATTAGGAAGCTAACTTACTATTGCATATGAAGCAAAATGATAAACAAGGGGTAAATCCAGGTGTTATCCGTTGGTCTCCTCTGGGAAATGGATATGTCAAACTTAATTTTGATGGTTCGTTGGTTAACCAGATGGCTGCTTTTGGTTTTGTGATTAGAAATGACTTGGGTCTTCCTATCCCTATTGGGGTGCGTGGAGTTGGTCAAAGTACTATTAATGTAGCGGAATGTTTAGCACTTCGTGATGGGCTTCGGTTGGATGCCTGGAGAGGTTTCAAGCGCATCATTGTTGAAGGTGATTCTAAATTGGTCATTGAGGCGGCCCGTGGTTCCCATCAGGTTTCCTAGAGGCTGAGGACCATTCTTGCCAATATTCGTTGGCGGATTCCTTTGAGGACATCTCCTAGAAGCATGTGTTATGTGAGGCTAATTTCCTTGCGAATGTGATCACTAGTGTTGGGCATTCTGTTGTTGACACACATGTTTGGAATAGGACCATTTCGGTGGCAGCTCATGCTGCTTTTTTCTTTAACTGAACTCAAACGGGTTGCCCTAGGGGCTTTTCTCTTTAATGCAGTTTCCTTTTCTAGCAAAAAAAAAAAAAAAAAAAAAAAAAAAAAAAAAAAAAAAAAAAAAAAAAAAAAAAAAAAAAAAATGAAAGGAGGGAAGATAGCGCTTGTGGAAGGGTGTAGGGTTTTGGGCGGAAAAGGGTTTTATCGTTTCATTTTATATTTTTTTTTTAAAAAGGAAAAAGAAAAACCCTGTAAAAAGCAAAGATTTGGTTCCATACCAAATACTGATGGCGCTTCTTCTTCTTCGACCTCCTCCTCCTCCTCCGCCCTCTTATCTTCGCTTCATGGCCTTACGTTTCCTCTCCCACTCCTCTCTCCGCCCTCACTTCCCCTCTCCTTCTTTTTCTTCTTCTTCTCCGTCTTCGTCTTCCTCGCTTCCTCGTCCCTCTCTCCTCTTCAACCCCCCACCAAGGTGCTCTCCTCTTTCCCATTTTCCCCCTCGCTTTCTGCTTCATTCCTGTTTGGTTCCCTAGAAACGCTGGAATTGTCCCAAAATATTTTATTTTTTTCTTAATTCCGAATTAATAAATTTATTCATTCGTTTTTTGCTGATAATATTTTTGTATTTTGTTTGTGCTCGGAAAGTGAAAACTGTTTAAGGGTTTTAGTTATTGGTTGTGACAGGGCGGAATTTCCATTGAAGGGCGTTGGTAGCTGCTTTGCGGTTCGAAATGTGGTTTCTGCAAGAGCTTTTATGTCCTCTACACCTGCAACCGAGGCTTTTCAAGGCACTACTGGCTCCAGTGCTTATGGGTCCGATCAGATTCAGGTAAACTATTTGGTTTTTACGCGATTGCGGATACAAAATTACTATTCTCTTTTAGTCATTTACATTATGCAATTTTTTCTGTTCTTTTTGTGGTTTGTGCATTTTTTTCTGTATTTTGAAATCGATACTAACTGCTTATGTTTGTTGGGAGTTGTTGCTTATTGATGGGTTTAGTTAGAAAATTGTTCTGAGTGGGTGGGGGGTGTAAACTGTCATTTCCGACTTGGTTTTGGTTTGGTGCTATAATGTCTTTCATGCTCAGGTATTGGAAGGCTTAGACCCTGTTAGAAAGAGGCCAGGAATGTATATTGGGAGCACGGGACTTCGTGGTCTTCACCATTTGGTACTATTTGTACCCACTTGTATCTTTCCAGTTTGAATGATGTGCTTTTGCTAGTTTCTGATCATTTTCTTTTAGGTATATGAAATATTAGATAATGCAGTTGACGAGGCTCAAGCCGGATTTGCTTCAAAGGTTGAGGTCATTTTGCTAGCAGATGGTTCTGTGAGCATCACTGACAATGGTCGTGGGGTATGCTCCATTCTGTTCACCTTTTAGACAAAAGACTAAAAATTCCTGTGTTACATATTTGACATGTGTTGATATGCCTCAATACTCCCTTCATACTTATATATCTCATATGTATAGCCAATATTTCCAGAGTCTGTAAAATTGTTCATTAAAATGCGGCCTAAATTCTGCAATGCAGTAAACATATTACAGCACATAACAAAAGTAAAAGTCCGGATCCTTCGGTCCTTATATATTTCATTGACCAGCGACGGTTTGGTGGGATCCTTTGATTTTTTCAAGGTACCTAATTAGCTATTTTCTAAAGTTTCCCTGCCTCGGGCCATTTGGTACTACGGTCTAGTGGTATTCCTCTTCACTTGTAAGTGAGAGGTCTTAGGTTCGATTCTCGTCAAAGGCGAATTTGAACCACATTATTGCTAGCCCATTGGGAAGCTAAGTCCAACCCTTCCCTCCCCCTTAGTGTAGATAATATAGTTTGTTAAAAAAAAGAAAAAAGTTTCCCTGCCTCGCAAAGATTGTAGGGTTCAGTGGGAAGACCCTATTCTGGAGTCAAGTGCGCAAAACGCCATTGCAAAACTACATTTACCAGAACTGTACTGTAGATGTAGGGACTACAATATTGTGGTTGAGTACCCATGCAGTGTTTCTAGATTCCAAACACTAACTTTTAATGCAGTGCTAGTTAGAGTTTTGCATCTGACCACACATTATATTAGAATTCTTTTAATACTCATCTCAATAATTTTCAGTTATGGTCCAGCTTTAAATATATGTAGCGACTGTCTTTATGTGTGCTTTTTATGCTCTTGTTCATCGCAGATTCCAACTGATATGCACCCAGCAACCAAGAAATCTTCCTTGGAGACTGTGTTGACGGTATTATTACATAAATTATCATTTTCAAATTTTGGTGTAGGGTTAGAATGGAACCACTTCACATTGTACAGGGTCAGTTATTTTTTACACCAAAATCAAACAAATAATTGTCTAAAACTTTTTGAATGTACACTAAAACATGTATTTGTAACTTTGGTTATAAGCTGTTGTAGATAAGTCAAATATTGAGCATATTTTTCAGTGGTATCTTCAAGATTTGAACTATGGATAATAGAACTCAACGAGTTCCGGGATTTCTATTTTCTAGGGATAGAAAGATCTTACAAAACTGGAGACTTGAGAAATTTATATTGGGACATAGCTTTATTATTTTATAAGTGATAGTTTTATGAATTACTTTTCAGGTTTTACATGCTGGTGGCAAGTTTGGTGGTTCAAGTAGTGGCTATAGTGTGTCTGGTGGATTGCATGGTGTGGGGTTATCAGTTGTCAATGCCTTGTCTGAGGTGTGCATTATCTGTTAAGCTAAATTTGTTTAGTCATTTTTCCTGTGTTTGTGCAAATATCGATGTTTGAGGATTCATTTAACCTCTCTCTTTATCCCTCAAGATGGTCACCTTCTTCACATTTCCTTCCATAATGCTAAAATTCCTTCAACTAATTGCCTACAAACAACCAATACAAATTCACCTCTCTCTGCTTATGAGGTTTAATACTTGGGTTATCAGTGTCTAGCATGCTAAATTGTGATGCCTGGCCTCGCAGGCATTAGAAGTTACTGTTTGGCGTGATAGAATGGAATATCAGCAGAAGTATTCTCGTGGAAAACCTGTGACAACTCTATCCTGTCATGTGCTTCCAGTTGAATTCCAAGATCGGCAAGGAACACGCATCAGATTTTGGCCTGACAAAGAAGGTTTTTCTTATCTCCTTGGGAGTCCCAGTGAATTTGATGGTCATAGTTTAAAATTTATTCCCAATTATTTGGTGATTTATATTTGCTTTATCTGATTCTCATCTTCCTGCAGTCTTCACAACTAATATTCAGTTTGACTACAACACGATAGCTGGACGAATTAGGGAACTAGCTTTTCTAAACCCAAACGTAAAGTCACTGCTTTTAATTCTTAATTATCATGCCCCACTACCTTTTAACAAATAAATCTGCTGATCTGCATTTTGTATTTTTTGATAAATTTTATGGATTTTTATTTTAATGGGAATTGGGCATCATAGGATAGGTTTATTGTTTTTCTGTTCTTGACATTTTATTGTCTTCTGTTTTTTGCAGCTCATGATCACTCTTAGACAAGAGGATATCAATCCAGAGAAGAACCACCACAATGAATACTTTTATGCAGGGGGTTTGGTTGAATATGTAAAATGGCTAAATACTGATAAGGTATGCTCAACCTCTTATCTTTGCAATTTTTTTGTTCCATTGTTATAATTGCTTGTTATAAATTTGATCTAAGCAAATTTAGAGTTAGTGATGTTGCTTCATGGTTCTTAAGCAAGTGATGCAGATGTCTAAACAAATACTAACTCTCCCACTTCTTCCTTTTGAACTCTAGGATAGGGCTTCTTGTATACTACACATGTACCTCGTATTCTAAGAATTTCATTTGTAAGAAAAGAATACTATCAATTACTGGACATCATTCTTTTGTGATCTACACAGGGTGCGGTGAATCTTAGCATCTATATGAGTGTTCTACACAAATGACATGTCAAATTTCCTAGAAACTCCTTGACATGTAGTTAAGTACACGTCACTTGGCAACATACAAAGTATAATTACTTCATAATGTGTATCCGTATGAACTATATGATATTTTAAGTTTTTGATTTGCATTATTTTCTAAAGATGGTTCATTGACCTCTTTGATTCAGAAACCGCTTCATGATGTGGTTGGCTTTAGAAAAGAAGTAGATGGAATCACTATTGATGTAGCTCTTCAGTGGTAATTAACTTCATTATGTATTTTACAATCCCTTCATTAAGAAGAAGTTTCTTGTCATAAATTATGATAAAGTGAATTTTACATGGGATAAAATTTTGCAAATTGTTGACAACCAGTTCTTGCATTACTGTGATGATATGGTACTAGGTGTTCTGATGCATATTCAGATACAATGCTTGGGTATGCAAATAGCATACGAACTGTTGATGGAGGAACCCATATTGATGGAACGAAAGCTTCATTAACAAGAACTCTAAATAGTCTTGGAAAGAAGTCAAAACTTATCAAGGTGCACCCCTTTTCTGTTGTCATTCTTTCAGAAATAACAGTAATCTCCTGTGGCTTCTTCTTTTAATTCTCTTTATTTCTATAATTTTGTTTTCTTGAAGGGTGGTCTGAAACTGAAATTTTATTTATAAATTCATCATTAAACTTCAGGGTTTTCTATTTGTCTGTCAGGTTTAAATAAACTTATATCACTTTGCACAATACTCTTGTGTATTTTAACTTAAGGGCTCTTTCTCGCGCACACAGACAGGCACACAGGCATACACACTTAAAGAAGTAAGATAGGGTTTTGATGTTTATCAAAACAGATGGTGACAACCGTGAATAACTTAGTTATGCATTTCATTTCTGTTATCGGTGAAATGTTGTCTGCCTAAGCTGGTTCATTGTACATATGTATTAGGCTTACAAGATTTAGTTATCTACAATAAACTCATCTCAATGGTTAATCTAATTATTAATTCAAAGTACATAACTGAAAAAAATTTTCATTATTTTGAGGCGCATTATATTTTTGTCCAGGAAAAGGATATTACTTTGAGTGGTGAGCATGTGAGAGAAGGGTTGACGTGTGTCATCTCGGTCAAAGTTCCCAATCCGGAATTTGAAGGCCAAACAAAGGTACTACCTATTTGTATTAATCCCGATGTGGAATAATGATTTGGCAGCTCGGCTGTACTGTTTCTAGGGGCATCCTAGGCTTTACCATGGTACCCTTATTTGTTGTTTGTTCTGTTAAAAGACTAGGTTGGGAAATCCAGAGGTGCGGAGAGTGGTTGATCAATCACTTCAAGAGTATCTTACAGAATACTTGGAGTTGCATCCGGATGTACTGGATTCAATCCTTTCAAAGTCTTTGAATGCTCTCAAGGTATCCTTGTAAATTATGATAGCGCTTTGATGCATGAAGCTTACATAGATTATACTTGAGATCTTTTCCTAGTGTCTAATGTTTCCTTGTCTAGGCAGCTCTGGCTGCAAAGAGGGCAAGAGAACTCGTCAGACAAAAAAGCGTGTTGAGATCATCTTCTCTGCCAGGAAAACTATCTGATTGCTCATCAACAAATCCTGAAGAATCAGGTATGTTTGCACCATCTTGTATGAAGCTGACATCAGATTCTCAAAGGAATATTGTTTTGAGTTTCTGGTTATTAGGTTATTAGATGTTTTGATAGTAATCATTTTCTAGCTCTGCTTATGATTCCAAATTTTATAGTTCTCGTCTTCTTAAACTTAACAGTTGCAAGGATTACTTCAGCGACATATTCCTTGTAGTTGAATTTACAAATTCCAAAGTCTGTCTTTAGTCACTATTGGATTTTCCACTGCAACCGTCATAAACATTATATTTTCTGCTGTTTGTTTCTGGAAAGTTATTTTTTTGAAAATTGTTACATTTACTTCTTAGAGAATATATTAACACTACACTTTTTTTTTTTTTGGATAAATTAACACTACTCAACACTTGATCATCATTCTTATCCTTTTGAATACATTTTTTACTTGGAGAAGAAACATATCTCGATGTTTGCATAGATTTTAAAGAGTTCACGCTCTTTAATTGTTATTGTGAATAATTTTTATTTACCGTATAAGTTTAGTTGGGGAACAGTATATATGAAGAATATTTTTTTGGTTTTTCTTCTCTTCTGGTAGGCTTTAGTATTTGATAGATTTAGCTGACATAATGAGTCCAACCACTGGTGTATTTCTTATATTGAATTCAGTTATCACAAGCATGATGCTGTGAAATGATAGATTGCATGGTCCTCTTTCTCATCGTATCTATTTTGGTTCTCCTGTTAGTTTCCTAGAAAAGTGACCTTCCACCTTATTTGCTTAGAATTTTTGTGCTTCCATAGTAATGGTAAATGGTTCCGGCATTATATGTGAGATTTAATGCATGCTCTGCTCTTTTGCGTTAATGTAATGAGACATTTTTATGTCTTGATCTGGTTTTCATATGTTATATGTGTAGTTAAGAGTTGTGGTTGTTAATTGAATTGTAAGAGATTTTCTTAATACGTATTTCTCCCGTCTTGTTGCCCTAAGTATTCTAACAAACTATCGTATTATTTTGTTGAGCATTAAATTTTTGTTCCTTGCTGTTTTATGTTTACAGAAATCTTTATAGTTGAAGGAGACTCAGCTGGTGGAAGTGCAAAACAAGGTCGTGATAGGCGCTTTCAGGTAAATTTATAACTGTTAGTTTGTAGTTTTGGCAAGCATATGTGATGTTTATAGAAAAATAGATGGGAATGTAGTGGAAAAGAAAGGTATTACAAAGTTGGATCCTGATAGCCAATTTGCAATATACCTTTTTTAGTGGTGAATGCTTTTTCTTTTAAATTAATGGAGTGGAATGGAAGAGTAAGCTAAAACATAAAATTATATATTGCCTCCATTGCAATAGACCTTTTTTTAATAGTGATCTGAATTGGTAGTTGTTTTGTGTTGAGCATTTGATGATTATAGAGAAGTAAATGGGAAAGGAATGGAAGAGAAAGCTATTAAAAAGTTGGGTCCTGATACTCTTTTCTGCACTAGCTGTTTTGTGTTATGCATTTGATGATTTTTAGAATAGTAAATGGGAATTGATTGGAAGAGAGCTATTTAAATTTTGGATCCTGATATCTTTCAAGCACGGATGCCAGATTAAATGGTCATCGTTTGGAAAAGGAAGCACTTCTCTGTAACCTCATTCCACTAACATTAAGTTTGCAGAACTTACTGGTTCAAATATCACTGTAGCAGAACAATTATTCCACTACTTCTACTGTCTATGGGGTCAATCATTCTTACTTTCATTTTGTATCCATATAGTGTGCTGCTGTGGTAATAAAGGATTGTACTGCTCGGATAAAAATATGAACTGATACATTATTTGTCTTGCCCTCTATGTGATGGCATTCTGATATTTGTGGCTTGACCAGAATGTTGTTCGTGCTATGGCTTCGTAATGCATTGGGAATCAGATATAATGACTTGAAAACAATAGCCTTCTTAATGGATCATCCATCTTTTCTTTGTAAAAAGTTATGAGATGGCTGTAATTTATGTTGTGAAATATTTTCTGCAGGCCATTCTGCCACTGAGGGGTAAAATTCTGAACATTGAAAGGAAGGATGAGGCAGCAATGTATAAAAATGAAGAGATTCAAAATCTAATTCTTGGTCTTGGACTTGGGGTGAAGGTTGAATAAATTTTGTTATATGTTTTCATTTATAATATTATTTATTTATTTATTTTTAGGAATCATCTACATAATCTTCTTTTCAGGGTGAGGACTTCAAGAAGGAGGCTTTACGTTACCATAAGATTATCATTTTAACAGATGCTGATATAGATGGTGCTCACATCCGTACTCTGCTTCTGACATTTTTCTTCAGATATCAGGTAGGGAATGGATATTTTGTGGGAATTTTTTCCTATGGTATATCTAAAAACAGAAATTAATAAGAAATAAATAACATAAGAAACCCCACTTATTTAGTTATTTGCAATGGCTACAAACATGATGCAGTAGTTCTTGCTTGCAGAGAGCCTTATTTGATGAGGGCTACATATATGTTGGTGTTCCACCGCTTTACAAGGTTTGTATTTGTATCTGAATTAATCAGAGGGATTTTATAGAATAGTATATAGCTAAGTCCATTGGTTTTGTTGAAATGACCAGGTTGAGAGGGGAAAGCAAGCCAAATATTGCTATGATGAAGCTGAACTTAAAATGCTTCAGAGCTCCTTCCCTTCAAATGCGTCTTACAACATTCAGAGGTTCAAAGGTTAGTATGAACACTAAGAAACTGAAGTTTATACGGTTCAATGCATGCTGTTAGTGGCCGATAATGAACTTCTTTGTAAGGGCATATATGTTTTCAAGTCAGTAGGTCCTTTAAGGGCATATATCCACAACGTCAGCTGACTCTTCTCATGCCTCAGACTTTATTAAAATGTTATGTTTGTGTGCAATTATATAGAGGAGATGATGTTGTACAAGCAGATTACTAGATGACTAATGGGTGTCAATGACATTAATAGGCCAACTTTGTAACTTTCTGCTGTTTACTAGATGAGAGGCAATTTGTCTTCACTAGATGACATGTTTAAATATTAGAATTCATAGTATTATCTTTCTAGCACATGTTTTGTTCCAATGCTATGTGAAAATTGTTTCTGCTAGATTTCCGGTTTGGACCAAAAGCCACCACCTAAATTTTAAACTATCAACATCAACCTGTCAGTCACTCTTTTGTTGCAAGATACCATGAAAAGAGAAGAAAATCTAGGAGCTAGAGCTTATGCTTGATGAACGGTTTGAGCTTGAATTTTGGTTAATTTTTTTTTCTTTTTCAAAAGGTAATTTCCTACCTGTTAAGTAACCTCTACATCCTAAAAACTTAAGCTGTTATCAACAGTGCATGTCAAGCCAACACACTCCCTCACATGCAGCTGCATCCTGTACATGAGGAAGCTGAGAGAGTCAGATATATCATAAAACATTTAGTAAAACCCATCCTGCACGTTGCACATTAATGGATAAGTGTGGAAGAAGGGATTAGAGGCTTTTCATTCTAGAACCTTCAGCAACTTAAGCTATGATGCTAAATTTAAACAACCATTGAGCCCCAAAATACTTAAAGCTGGGAAACTAGCCATCACCACCTAAATGGTATCTGCTTTGACGTCAGCAGATGGCTTTTCGTTCAAATTAAAGCTTGGAAACTAGCGATCACCACCTAAATGGTATCTGCTTTAACGTCAGCAGATGGCTTTTCGTTCAAATTGTAATTTCAATGATATATATATATATATATATATAAACCTAATTAAGGAATTTAACTGCATACAAACTTGTTACCCTGTCTTATATTAACTGGCTCTACGAGCTTTCATCATAAGTTTGAACAAGTGAGCTAGGTTTTACTCAAGCTTGGTTCATTATACCATATAATTCTGAAATAGAGATTAAACATAAGCACGCTTCTGCTCATAAACTGGCCACATGCAGCTCTAAACATGGGTGTACCTCGGCATTCACACTCCGTGTTAGGGTTATATCATACAATCCTTTGACAATCAACTGCTCTATCAAGTAATGGAAGCATTAAACCCAGATAAAGCCCAAGGGCATACTAATGGAAACATCTACTAAATTATCTGTTTCTATAGATAAAGACATCCCTATGTTTATTTTTCGGAAAGTTATTATGTTACTAGTGAATTCAAGCCATGTATGACTGAACTTTCAGTTGGAACTAGCTGTTTAATTATCATGTTGGTGTGATTGCAATGCAGGCCTGGGGGAAATGATGCCTGCGCAGTTATGGGAAACAACAATGAATCCTGAGCAAAGGCTTCTTAAACGATTAGGGGTTGAGGATGCTGCTGAGGCAAACATTGTGTTTTCATCCCTTATGGGTGCTCGGGTAAGTAGAGCGTTTATAAAGGTTATTTTGCTCAGGTATGATTAACTGAAGCTATTTGGCGCTTATATTTACAAGGGCTGCCTTCTAAGCACTACCTTTTGGTTTTCGAAATCAAAAGCGACTCCAAGACATTCTGTTGTCTACAAAGTTATATCATGAAAGCCCCCGCTGTCTCTAGCGTGTTTGCTCTTTATGGTGTCTTAAAATATTCAAAACATTGACAGAATTGAGTCCGGCCACATTAGTTACTAAATAGTAGCAAAATATGCATGATGGAATTAATTACTTTTGTATCATCTGTATTTACCCGTTATCAAAACGGGATTTGAAATATAGAAACATACTGCTGATAGGCTATTTGTTTTAAGGTTGGAGTCATTCAGCTTCCCAGACGCCATAACTAATGTATCATTGAGCGAAATGCCAGTTTACGTAGATATTTGTGGGTATCTTTGTTTTAGGTGGATTACCGGAAGGAGCTCATAAAGAATTCTGCGAGCATGATCGACCTCGATAAGTTGGATATTTAAAGGAGCCATGGATCCAGGAAAGACGAGGAGTTATGAACCTGTATACAAATTTTGCAGACAAGCAGAAACTCTTGGCACAATTATCAAACATGCTTTATGGTGCCTTTTTTATTCATAGCTGTAAAACCAACTGCGTGTCGCACTCCTTATGAGTTTAGGTAGTTTTTTTAGAGGGTTTTGTATTTATTGTAGGAAATTCTGTTTACTTATATGTGGTGATTTGCCTTTCCATTGGGACGACTCTGTTCGATTTCTTGAAATCTTATTATTTGTTTGAAATTCTGTTTTTGATTTATTGGAGAAAATTTCTTAGTTTCAGGAAATGCAGCCAGTAGTTATATGGGTGCTTTTGTGTAGAATCAATAAAAAGTGACAATATTTGACAAAAAAAAAAAAAAACAAAAAAAAGAAAGTGACAATATTAACATTATATCAACAATATTTATGTTAATTATGAACAAGACAATCATGTATTGTGATACTTAAATGCATTTAAAATAAACAAAAATTACAAAATTTGCCACTATAGTTGGCACCCACTTTGATGCAGTGTTTGAATTCAGACACTGCAATGTTCCTACTTATATGGATGATTTTCTGATTCTGTTTTTAACACTTGGATTTAGACATTGCGTTGCAGTGTCCGTTTGATTATATTTTTTATATTTGGATTCAGATACTGCGGGCACTAGTATTCGTTTCCTGGCACTGTTTTTTAACATTTGGATGAAAAACACTGCAATGCAATGTCCGTTTCTTGGTTTTGTTTTTTTGAGTTGAGTAGATTCCTCCATGTAAACAAAGGGAGGGGGGGAGAGAAAGAGAGAGAGAGAGAGAGTACATGTTCTAACTATTTATAGGATTTAGATCATCTGCGGATTAGTTCCATAGGGTTAGAAATCTAATGGCCAAAACCTTTTCCCCTCAACTCCTCTTTCTCCCTTGCACTGCCACACCTCACAGCCGTTAACAAACCCAAATTCAATTGCAGGTCATCTGTCCTCTAAGTTTGATTAATTTTTTTGCTCTCTTATTGTTTAAGATTTCTATTTGTCCTCTCTTCTTCTTCTTCATCTTGGAGGCTTCTCTCTTTACTGTAACTTTGTTTCTCTCTATAATTCTTCCATAGTTATGAAAAAGATCTCTGCAACCAAAAGGCACTAGTATGCATGACCCCTCTCGTTATTGTTTTGTTAACATAGGTTGAGTTTTTAGGGTTGAGGGACCTGCAATTGAGGGATATGGTAGTTTTGAGGCTGATTTTGGAGAGGGTAGGGTGAGGGACCTGCAATTGGGGGTTGTGGGTCGGGTGGGTGGTGGGGTTGAATTTGATTTGAAATTGGGAGGGGGGGGTGTGGTAGGGGGTGCTGGTTGTTCTAAGATATCCTTTTGTTTACCTATGCCTGACGAAGTTAGCTGCAAAAGTCCCCTCTCCCGACACCATATTCCTGAACCAAAATGGGAACCCTTTTTCGTTCAAAAATCCACGAGAGAACTACTCCCCAAAACCGAAAAATCTCTCATTTTCGTCACTCGAATATGTCAAGCACTTCCTGTTGAATTCTTGAACTCTTGAGCCTTGAGTTCCTCCAACTCTTCCTCTGATGATGAAATCGAGACAATCCTTCTTGGCCTTGAGCTTCTAAAACCGGCCTAGTTTCCTCTAAAAACCCTTTTATGTCGTTGAACCATCCTTACTTGGACAAGTTTTTGTGCCCAATTCAAAGTTGGGTTATCCACCTTCACCCGGAATCCAGTATGATCACTGTTTTTTCTGCTCAAACAAAACACAAGACTTTGCAAATTGTAAAAGTCCCCTTCCCCTCCTATTTCTTATGAGAAAGCCTTCTGCTTCTTTTGGTTTTGAAAACCCAACCAATTACAATAATGATCGGGAATTGGAATTAGGTATTACCTTGGGAATTCGGTTTCCGATCTAGACTGTTTGGAGATTTGGAGAATTATTGAGGAGGTTGCCTTGGAGGAGAGGGAGAGGGAGAGGGAGGGATGTGGCAGGGGAAGGGAATGGATTGTAAAAATGCTATAATGGTGTGTTTTTGAGATTTTGAGGGTCGTCATTTCATATGTTTGGGGAATAATGACACACCCCGACCAGAAATGTCCACATGGACACCCGAATCGCAATGTACTGGCCGACACCTAAAAGGTGACGAAGCCATAAAGTGTACTGATGTGGAAAATGTGAATAAACTAAAACCTAAAAGTGACTAATTTAGAGTGTGTATGAGAGCGGGATTGACATATATCACACAAGTGATGTCAGAGCATAGATAAATTGCAGTAAAAGAAGAGCAAGGACATTGATACCAAAAGGAGAAGTCTCCTACATGACAGCTTTTACCAGCAATCCTCGTTTGCCGCTAAAATCCGGGAGGGGTGAAAAATAAGGGTGAGTGGGCCTGTAAATAAAGTTTTGTAAAACCTTTTTGAAAAGTGTAATCCTTCACTATAAAACAAGTATATGGTTTCCCAAAAATATTATAATAATAGTAAGTAATAGGTACCTTGCATCAGAAGTGTGTCAAAGATGTAGGGTACAACAACAAGATATCTCAACATTAAATCTCAAATCGATATCACCAGAAAACAATGCTCATTAATTTATGTAGGCACACAAGTCCATTGCAGAGGTATTCAGACAATGGAACAAGCTGGGTGTAGGTTTTACATTCTAGTACTACATCACGTGAACTGTGCTAGTCCCATCACATACAAGTCTAACACATCATACAAAAGGACCGGCTGACACCTAACTCTGGATCCAAAATGAATGTAAAAGGTGCATGTGAACTACACGTGAAACTAGTCCTTGGCCCAGGACAGTACAAATAATTAAAAGACACCGTACAAACATGTAATAATGAGCAGGTAAAACGCAAGGATGTCAAGCCACAAGTTTATGCTCACAAATAATATTAAAACATAAGTGTCAAAAAGTCTATTTGTAAAGCTAAACATGCCATGTCATATCATAAAATGTAAAATCAGTTGTTGGGAAAAATCACATGTATAAGTAAAAACGAAAAGACCCACTCATATAACCATAGTTTGTTTGCTCTCGATAAGCCTTGTCATTAGTAAATCAGAATAAGCTTGTACCTATACCAAGACACATTGACTTAGCAAAATACTTAAAACACAACTCATACACAAAATGGGCAGATTACAGTTAATCTGTCCAAAATTCCCATTTTACAAAATTGCCCCTAAAACTAGAGGTAACTTCAAAAATGCCCCCAACTTCTTAGAATTACCAAACAGCCCTAAAGTTTCAACAAATTTTGCAATTTGGTCCCTGTTGAAAAAACAGTACAGAAACATCATTTTTTTTCTCTAAAATTTCCCACCAAACAAGCATATACTATATGAATTTGAAGTAGGAAACAATGGGAATAGAAGCATACTAGAATTAAAGCCCCTAGGTGGCTAGGAAAGTTGAGTTTTGCCGAATTCTCACGAACTTGAAAAGGGTTTTCGTTGGAAATTTCTAAAGTAACACAACATAGTCATTCCTAAACCATTTTTTGTAAAAGAGGTATCAAAATGGAGCTTAGGTCGAGGAGAACATTTCTATACCTCTGTGGGAACCAAAAGCTGGGCAGAGGTGATCAGAAAATGGCCTAGGGCTCCCGGCCAAACTTGAGTTTCGGCCCAACTTAGCAGATTCGAGCATGCAATACTCGAACCTAGTACTTTGTGATAACACTGTGAATTAAGCTATACAAAACTATAAGAATCAGAAAATCCCAAAAGTGAAACCTTGGGGAAGAAGAAGGAAGAAATAAGCTTTGTGTATTTGATAACCGTTTTCTTACAACACAACCGACTTTCTTATACAATGAGAGGGAAATAAGTTTTTATACTACATCTCAATTACACCAACTTATGTCTTAAGTAACTATTGCCTAGGTGGCACTGTTGACATGGTCAATACCCCCTTCAATCTTAACTAGATAACCTAGCTTAAGATTGAAGCAATGGCGTAGAATATCGGGTTTATGAAGTCCTTTGGTTAAGACATCGGCAACTTGATCCTTAGTGCAGATGTATTGAACTGATAAATAGCCATTTTATGCTCATTCACCAACAAAATGGAAATCTATCTCCAAGTGTTTGATACGAGAATGCTGAACATGATTCAAACTGAGAGTAATAGCAGACTGATTATCACAAAATATAATAGGTGGAATGGGCAAGCATTCATGTACACCCTTGAGAAGAAGTCAGATCTAAGCAATATCTGCAATGGTATAAGCTAATGCACGATATTCAGCTTCAGTAGAACTACTTGAAACATATGATTTTTCTTCGCCTGCCAGGAAATTGGATTTTCCCCCAAAAACACTACATAACCAATAATAAATCGCCTAGTGGTCAAATCAGCAGCCCAATCAGAATCACTATAAGCATTTAGCTGCAAGGAATATTATGAGATGTAAGTTAAACCACAGTGCATAGTCCCCTTCAGAAAACGCAAAATCCTCTTAACCATTCCTAAATGAATATTCATAGGAACATGCATATACTGACACACGGTGTTCACAGCAAATGCTATGTCAGGCTGTGTGAAAGTTAGTTACTGAAGAGCCCCAACAAGACTCCTATATAAAGTAGGATCTGGCAACAATGTTCCTTCTAAAGTTAAAACCTGGTTATGAGGCTTACATGGTGTAGAACAGGACGTACAATCATCTATGCCTGCCTTGTGAAGAAGATCCTTCACATATTTAGCCTGATTGATAAACAAATCACCATTGGACTTATATGTAACTTGAAGACCAAGAAAATAGGCCAATTTCCCCATGTCTTTAAGATCAAAGACTTCACTAAGAGTATGAATCACATACTGGATTAACTGAGTGCTGGATTTTGTGATGATAATATCATCCACATATAGAAGAAGGATAACAACCTAAGTGTCAACCACCTTGACAAAGAGACTTGAATCAGAAATAGAGACTTGGAAGCCAATTGCTTGTAAATAACTAGTGAATTTAGCATTCCGAGCTTGAAGAGCTTGCTTCAAACTATATAAGGACTTCACTAGTTTACAAACATGAGTGGGAAACTGAGGATTGATAAATCCTTGAGGTTGCTTCATATAAACCTCTTTTTGCAATTCACCATGCAAGAAAGCATTCTGAACATCCAATTGTCGAAGATCCCACTTATGTGTTGTAGCTAAAGACAAGATTAATCTCATAGTCGTATGGCGAACAATAGGACTAAATGTTTCGGTATAATCAAGCCCTTGTTCTTGACTAAAACCTTGTGCGACCAATCGGGCTTTATATCTTGAAACTGAACCATCACTATTTCTCTTTATTTTATATACCCATTTACTTCCTATAACATTATTATCACCAAAAGAAGGAACTAGAACCCAAGTACCTTGAGTTTGAAGTGCATCAAATTCTTCCTGCATTGCCATCTGCCATTGAGGTATTTGAGATGCTTGTCTAAAAGTTGATGGTTCTAAAGCATCAACAATATCGGCAAGAAAAGTAAAGCCTCCTGAAAAATGATCATCATCATCAAGAGGTAATGACTGAATTGCAGGAAACATTACACTAAGAGTTGAATAATCTCGTTTAGTGATTGTTCCTCTGCGCAATCTTGTCCGAATGCCTGAAGAAGGAATAACTCTCTTTGAACTTGAAGAAGATGAAGAATTGATACTTGGCAAAACAACCTGAAGTTGAGTAGGCTGAAGGACAGGCAACATGGCATTAACATTGAAAAGAGTAGCATTGGAACTGGATTCCTGTGCACTATCATTGGAACTGGATTCCTGTGCATTATGAGCTAAACTATCACCATCACTGTCACCAAATTGTACCAATGGACTAAGACATTGACTAGAGGACACTCCAGAATTGACAGGCTCAACTACCTCTGCAGAAGACTGAACTAAAGGTAACTGAACAATTATAGGTCTTAGTGCTGGAAGAAGATGGCTGACATGAAGTAGTACCAAAATTTCTAGGTATTTCATTGTATGGAAAAATGGTTTCATCATAAATGACATGCCTAGAAATAATGATCTTCCCTGTCTCAATGTTATAACAAATAACACCCTTATATCTTAGTGAATATCTCAAAAAGACACATTGAACATATCTAGATTGCAATTTATGCACATTAAAAGGTCTGAGGTATGGATATATGGATGAACCAAATACTTTCATACTAGACAACTCTAGTTTCTTGTTAAACAACTGCTGAAATGGTGAACTCATCTGTAACACTTTACAAGGCATCCAAATACTCAAGTACACTGCATAGGACGCTGCATAAAACTAGAATTTGTGAGGAAGCTTAGCAACTGAGAACAAGGTAATAGCTGTTTCAATAAGATGTCGATGTTTCCTTTCAGCCAATCCATTATGTTGGGGAGTATATGGACAAGAGATAAAATGTATAATGCCATTAGTATCCAAAAACTTCTTAAAACTATTACTAAGAAACTCTCCACTGCCATCAGATTGTAAAACTTTGATCTTGGTATGGAATTGATTCTCAACATAGGCACAAAACTTTACAAATGCATCAAAAACCTCATATTTATTAATTAAAGGATAAATCCATACAAACCTAGTAGCTTCATCTATAAAGGAAACATAATATTTGTAACTTTTAAGAGAAACAACTGGAGAGGGCCCCCAAACATCACTATGGATCTTACAAAATGGAATATCAACTCTGTTTGTCCTATCAGAAAATGGTAACATACTCATTTTGCCACTAAGACAATGAGAAAAGATTTTTACAAGTTCATCAGGAACACAAGATATATCTGATTCTCTAAGCATTGCAGTTAATATGTCATTAGACGGGTGACCAAGTCTTTGATGCCAAAGAGAAGTTTTGACAGCATGCCCCAAAAATGCAGAAGAATGCACACCCTGATTCAGCAATGTAGGAAAAATATGCATATGAATCTTGAACAACTCATTCTTGCTACTTTTTCCGTGGTGAAGGATTGCCCCTGTTGCCTTGTCCTGCACAAAGAATTGAATATCATCACAAATAAACCAGCTGTGATTGTCTTTACACAACTTTTTGACAAATAAAAGATTAACAGTTAACATGGGAACATGTAAAATCTGTTTAAGATGTAAGTCATGTGACTATGTGTGTAAAACCCCATTGCCAATATTCTGAACTTTCAAACCTTCACCATTTCCAACAATGATTTTCTCAGTACCCTCATAAGGTGCAGCCCAATCGAGAACAATGATATTTGGAGTCATGTGATGAAAAGCCCTAGTGTCAACAATCCAAGATTTTCCAGATGCACTTGCATGGGAACTCGGTGTACTCATAGCTTGATAACCAACAAGAGAAGAAAATTGTTGTGTAGAACCATATGGATGCGAGGGAACAGACACATGAACTTGTGGTGAAGGAGACATGGTCAAATCAGGTGAATAAGGAAACTATGGTGAAGAGAATTGTGGTGGAGGCACATTAAACCCTTGATAGGCATAATATGCAGATAATGAAGCAGGAGATTGAGACCCCTGATAAGCATAATTGCCTCAATGTCTACAATTGAGAGCAATATGTCCACGCTTTCCACATATTTGACACTCTTAAGGATATTGATTGGTAGTGCCATCATTTCCATACAAACAAGTGACAGCCACATGACCCTTCCTTGAACATATTTGACATTCTGGAATTTGTTCAAATCTGTTTGAAGAATTACTAGACCAAGGTTGCCAAGTATTACCATTTCTAGACCTATTAAACCATGGTTTATAACCTCCATTGGCTCGAGGTCTGTAATTGTTACCATGAAAAGGCCTGCCTCCATTAGAACTATCATTAAACTAAAAATGATTACCATTAGATGAATTTCCACCATTACAAGTCTTAGCACCACTAGCAGAAGGTTGTTGTGGCAAAGACATGGAAGAAGAACTAGAACTAGAAAAGGTGTTATCATAGGGTTATGAAAATGGAGGTTGAGAGCTGCTACTAGCATTACCATGTGGAGAATGAGCATTAACATATATTGCAACCATATTCTGAACTAAAGTTTGCACTCTAGTTTCAATAGTCTTTTCTGCCCCTATTAACTGTGCTTGAAACTCCTTAAGAATGATTAGTGAGTCTCTAGCTAAAATGACAGTTCTAATCACATCATAATCAGATGGTAATCCAGTAAGAGTAGCAATAATGAGATCATTATCAGTCACTTTTTCTCTAGCAGCTTGTAACTGATCCTTAATAGCTTTCAACCGCAAAAGATATTTATCAATTGTATCGTCCCCTTTTTGCATAGTATGTAATTCAACCTTCAAATGATTGATGCTAGCTTTAGAAACCGACATATATCTATCATGTAATGCATTCCAAGCTTCCATAGCAGTTTGACATCCAACAATATGTTCAATTGCATCATCACTTAATGTGGCAATTAGAAGACTTAACAAAGCCATATCAGTCTTAACCCACTCTTTGTATGAATCATTAATCTCTTTGGCAACACCCAACTCAGGAGTAAGAATGAATTTTGGAGGACAAATAGACTCTCCCGTGAAATGATCAAGAAGATCATAACCACGAAGAATAAAACAGTATTGATAACTCCATTTGATGAAATTATCATCATTCAATTTGATGGTAATCATTCCCATTAGACTTTCAATTTTCACAAAAGTCATTTTGATAGCCACAATTAACTTGTAGAAATACTCAAACAGTTTACAACCCAAAAAAAAAAAAAAAAAAAAGCAGATCTCAAATGAAGCGGCAAGAAAAACCCAGATGAGAAATCACACAAATCAAACACTACAATCAAGTAAACAAATCAACTACCAACATAATACTGAGAAACCATGCAAGAATTAAAGAAAATCTCAACTTCTTTGGCATCACCCTTCAAGAATCAACACAATCTTCACAAAATCAAGAATTCTGGCTTCGGCCTTCAAACAAATCATCATACATTCTTCATATAACATTCTAATATGGCATTGGCCTTCAATGTAATATCAATTTCTAAAGAAAAATCTTCCAATCAACTTTCAACAGAAGAAAAGTTCAAGAACGCAATCAACTCAATCAGCACGCAGAGCAGCAATACGAGAGCGAAAAACCCAGAACCAGGACTACCGCGCAAGCGAGACTGGCTCTTGATACCATGATAACACTATGAATTAAGCTACACAAATCTATAAGAATCAGAAAATCCCAAAAGTAAAACCTTGAGGAAGAAGAAGGAAGAGAGAAGCTTTGTGTATTTGATAACCGTTTTCTTACAACACAACCGACTTTCTTACTTATACAATGAGAGGGAAATTGGTTTTTATACTACATCTCAATTACACCGACTTATGTCATAAGCAACTATTGCCTAGGTGGCACTGCTGATATGGTCAATACTTTGGACGTCAGGAAGGAATTCTGTAATTTCAAACTCGACCAAATCAACGTGATTCGACCGGGTTCCACTCAAGGACCTACGAAACTCGTCAGAAAGATGGTGGTTAGTTGAACACACTTCAAAACACACATAGACTTGCATGCAAGCTTGTAAAACGCACTAGAAAAGTCCAGAAATTAAGTTTTAAAAGAAGGAGAACACCTTGCTGAGATGGAGGACTTCGGTTCACCGGGTTTCGGCCTTAGAATTTCTTCGTTTTCTCGAGTATAGGGTTGAGTTCTAGAAGCTTAGGTGATTTTTCATTGAGTTTGGGTTCTGTTTGAAGGCGGTATAGTGGTTGCCTGAGTTGAGCCGAAAGGGAGAAGATGAGTTGCAGAGGGAGCTACGGGAGAGAGTTTGAAAGGTGAGGAGAAGCAGAGTGGGTAGAGAGAGAGAGAGTAAGAGAGGGAAAAGATAGAGAGTAAGAATCGACTGAAAACAAAAAAATAAATAAAATAATGGGAAAAAGATGAGGCGTGAGAGAGAGGATGAGGGCTGTCTGACATGGGAAAAAGATAAAATAAAATTAGGGAATGGGACGTGAGAGAAGAAGTGAGAGAGGTTTAATAAAGAGTAATGGTGGTATCTGATGGAGTGGAAGAGTGGGGTGTTCAAAGCCTAACAAAACAATATTCAATCTTCCATTTTCCTTTATTAAAGCCAATAATTTCTTATGCAACACACCCATGTATGAAACATAGGTGGATTGTCTACCCTCCCATTTTCATACTATCCTATACCCTTCTGTGATGTGTGGTCACGGTTAAGCCACGTCAACATTTTATATTAATTTTTTATAAAAATAATAAAACAAAAAGTAATAGGAATATAAAATGTTGGCGTGGTTTAACCGTGACATAGGGAGAATGTGAAAATGGGAGGGCAGACAATCCACCTCCTTATCTGGAACATGAATTCAACTGTTGTGAAGTGTAAATACTTGCATAAGCTGATTGATTTGACTAAGAGAAACAAGTGGCCTTTAATTAATAATTTATTGAGTCCAAATGAAAGTTCGATGGTGGATTTCATACAGAGGTGGATTGTGTGCCCTCCCATTTCCATACTCTCCCCAAGCCCTCCTGTTTGTGAGGTCACGGTTAAGCCACGTCAATATTTTATATTCCTATTACTTTTTGTTTTATTATTTCTATAAAAAATTAATATAAAATGTTGACATGGCTTAACCGTGACCACACATCACAGGAGGGCATGAGGAGAATATGGAAATGGGACGGTAGACAATCCATCTCCTCCAAATAAAACCCATGCAATGGTGCGCACTGCATAAGGAAAGATTTTAAGTTTTAGATTGCCTCCGATACTTTCATACAGTTTCGGACATAACTTGTTCGTTATAATTCCGAATTGAGTTCCGTCTACGGTCACATGTTCGTAAAAATGAGTACTATTCAAGAATAGTAAAATAAGAGTGGAAAAATGAAGGGAAAATTGAGATCCACGTGGAAGGCCTACGTGGCATCTTAAGGGTATTTTGATAATTTCACTACTACTAAGAATAAAATATGATAAATATTGGTACGGGATGTCACAAATAAAAAACAAAGAGACAAATGAAAAATTATGGTCTTATTCTTTTGATCACTTAATGATCAAATATTTCTAATTAAGTTGTGGTCTTCTAAATATAAAGATATATAGATGAAAAATGGTTAATTGGCATCAATTTGATATCCGTATAGATTTTTCAATTACTTGATCATTTGATGTCATACAATACAATCTGAGTGTTTGTGATATGATTCTGCTTCTTATTTGTTTGTCAAAATTTTCACCTCCGTTGTTGATCATAGTATACATTAAGGAAAACTAATCAAAATGACTTGGCAACTTTAGGTTTTAACCAAAACCATTTTATAAGTTTATTTAATGGTGAGTACAAAGCCCACTTTTAAATCCACCCAACTGAAATGGCCCAACCAAATCGTTAGTTTAGTTATTTTGTAATCAGTACAACCGAGTGGAAGGATTTTTTTTTAATTTTTTTTTTTCAAAATAGTTGTAGAGTTGTTTAATAGTTTTTCAAGAACTGGTTGAAGGTTTTGAAAGTCGGTTTGAAATCCTGATCTTTGTGTTGTTCGTTTCTGTTAGTTTATGTTTTTCAAAATAAGCTTAGTTTTGCAATCCTTTTTTCGATACTGGTTGAAGGTTTTGAGATTCTATTTTCAAATCCTGATCTCTATTGTTGTTCATCATTTTACTTAGAGTTCCGTAATTTGATTGCGATTCTTCATAGCTTCGTTGTTTGGACGTAATCGGCACTGTATAGGTTTGAATGGGATTTTGTGGTTTAGTTTTGCAAGTAATATGTTTAGCTTTTTCCTTGACTGATAATTTTTTTTGTTAATTTGTGTTCAGATTACAAGATATCAGGTAGTTGATTCCTGTTTTTTAAAATTCTCAGTTTGGATCTTACTATTTTGAAGAATCACATGTAAGTTTTGATATATATATATTTTTTGTTTTGATTTGTTTATATTGTTTTTTTTTTTATAGATGTTTTTTATTTCATTTTTCAGAAATTTTTAAAGAATTAATTATTGTTCATAGCACTGGCTGTGTTTAATTTTTCATAAATAGTGAATGTAGTATTATAATAGTTTATGAAAAAGTCGTTATTACAGTAATTTTTAGTTTTTAATTTGTTTGTGATTGTTTTGTTTTAGAAATAGTGTTAGTTTTTGGTTCATTTTATATGTATATGGTTTCAAAAGGCAGTTATTATTTTGTTTTACAAATATTAGATTTAGGTTTACAACAGATTAATAAACAGTTGTGGTTGTGTGTTACATTTTGTTGTTGTTTATTGTTATCTACATTGATTATTATATATTGATTTGTAATTATTTAATGTTTTGTTCAATAGTTATGGAAAATGATAAACTAGCTCAATTTACATATGGTGGTTTATCTATCGTTAGTTTTATTTCATCAACTTCTACATTCAATCAGATTTGTATTTTCTTTTGTTCTGCCTAGGTTTAAGGGTTTGAGAGTTGGTTGTTTTGAGTAGCGATATGCTTTGAATGAAGATCCTACTTGTCTCTTAAATTGTGATGTCGATATTATGAATATGTTAATGGTTCTTGATGTTGTTGGAAAATCCATTGTAGAAATATTGGTTATGGATAATTGTGATGATTCTATGGTTCAATTACCTACGAATATCGTATCTTCTTCGTGCCGTACATCATATTCTATGATTATTGTTAGTGAAAATGATCATTTAGAGAAATATGGTTCTCATAGTATCCATAATTATATGTCATGTGAATGGGATAATTACATAGCATTTGAGGGGCAAATTTTTAGGGGAGATTGTGTTGATTTCCGACATAAATTGAAGAAGTTTTCTGTTAAATGCAATGTTGACTTGAATAATGATAAGAATCACATTAGTGTTGAGTGTTCTAGGAAGGAATCTGATGGTTATCTTTGATGTGTTTATGTGTCCAAGCGTGATATTATTAACATTTTCATTATTTAGAAGTTGCAAAATGTGCAGACATGCAAGGGTATGATTCAAAAGAAGAAAAACAAAGTTATTGGCTGTCAATTTGTTGCTTCTCTCATCAAGGATAAGTTTCAATCAAATCCTCTTATTAAACTGAAGGAGATTATTTCAAACTTAAGGCGGTTTTATGGATTAGATATTGATTATGTTACTGCATACTTTGGCAAAGAAATGACAGTTTTTGAGCTAAATGGTGACAATGTCAATGCTTATAAGTTTTTGCCTCGGTATATTGAATTTGCCCGTTCAAGCAATCCCAAATATGTGCTTGAGCTTGAAGTTGTACTAGAGACCAATAGATTTCATGTTTTGTTGCCCGATGTTATTCATTGATGGTACTTTTATCAAGAGCAAATACAATGGCACACTTCTATCTTGCTATGTAAAAAATGGCAATGATGTTAAGTTTATACTTTTTGACTTTATATTTGATATTATATGTTTTGTGTTTCTTTTGTATCTTGCTGTGCAAAAACTTTTTCGTAAATAGTTGAAGCACAGTTTAAGAAATAATTCCATGACATTTATACTTGTAGTTCTATTATAGTTTCATAAATAGTTGACACTTGGCTCTATTTATTTCTTTTTGTTATGCATAAATCTTTGATTTTATTATTAAATAAAGGAAAAAAGTTGCACACATAGTTCAAACACAGTTTAAGAAATAGTTCTATTACAATTTCAGAAGTAGTTGACATTTGACAGTACATTTTCCTTTTTGTTGTGTAGAGATTTTTGAGGTTGCTTATGCAATTGTTGAATTAGTCTGTTTGATGTGGATGTTTTTAAAGTTACAAAAGAGTGGAATCGATTTGTTATTTGTCTAGATGGTAGGATAAGCTCTTGTGTGCAATGGCAAGATAATTGTTTTCCATGTTCTCATGCATTGCAGGTGTTTCAACATGATAATCGTGATGTATTTGAGTATGTTTATGATTATTGGAAAGCAAGCTTTTATTGGGAAACCATATCAATTTGTCATGCATCCATTTTTAGATTTAGATAAGCTGAATGTTGATACTTTCATAAATGGTGTGAGGTCTTAAATTACAAAAATTTCATCTGGAAGACCAAAGAAAAGTAGGATTAAATCTGCTGGTGAAATCAGTAGACTAAGAAGACTTGTCACTTGTAGCAGGTGTGGATGTTCGGGACATATCAAGGGTTCATGTAAGTTGTTATACAAGATGGTTGATTTTTTTGGAGATTGGAGTTATTGGTGATATGTAACAGATTTTCATTTTGGAGATTGTTTATTTTGTTTTCAATTGATGTTTTGGAATGTAATTATGTATTCAGAATTTTGTTTGAGTATTATATATGAATGCAATGTTTGAGCATTTCTAGTTTTACAAAACAGTGTTTTGAGTTTAACAAATAGTTAATAATGTAAACACGAAAATTCCGTAACGAATGAAACGAGAACATGTGTACAAAGTAGATTTGTATTGATGAATTTGTAGGTTACAATCTCTATTTACAACTTTTCCTCTGATTTAGTCTTCAAAGATTTGGCAGAGGTTCTCCTTTTGTAAGAATTTTGGCCCTTCAATTTAGAAATTGTTGACCTTATGCTTGTCTTGGGACCTTGTATTTATAGACTTCCAAAGCCATGCCTTTGGGTGGATTTGGCTTTGATTTGTGTCTTCATTCATCCATGGGAGAATTTAGGAATGTTTTGTGTCTAAATTTCAGCCACTTTCCCTTGCTTGACCGAATTATAAGGCTTTCTTGCCTATTTTGTGAGCAATCTTCAATTCTTACTTGTTTTGTGAAGATGCCTTGGCTTTGTTTCTGGTTTTGGGAGCAATTTGGACCCCTTGCCGATTTTAAGGGCTTTCTTCCCCCTTTTGCCGAAATTTGGGGAAGTTTTATTCTTCCTTTGCTTGATTTGTGCCACATGTCATTGATGACTTGTCCATTTGTGATGAGTCATATGCCATGTGGAGCTTTGTGATGCATCATCTGTATGCAACGAAATTTACATGTCTACAAATGCCTCCACTTTAAGGCTTGTTGTAGGCATGTGTTTGTCACATATAGGAAACATGTTTTGAAGTCCTGTAATGTGAATTTTCTAACTCAAGGGTCGTCAAGACTTGATCTTAAATTGGTTTGCTTCTTCAAAGGCCCTAGAGGCGTATTTCTTGAATTGAAATGATGAATTTAGTCAAGGACCATAGAGGTGTATTTCTTGAACGAAACATTTTTTCAAGGACCGTTGAGGCTTGATCTTCAATGAAAAGAAAATTTTCTTCAAGGGCCGTAGAGGCTTGATCTTGAATGAAATGAAAATTTCTTCAAGGGCCGTAGAGGCTTGATCTTGAATGATAATTTTGAAAATGGATAAATCGGCATATATTTATTGTGCTTGTTGATTTTCCACGAGCTTGATGAAGAACATGATTGCTTGGAAGTTTGAGAGATTGTTGGATGTCCGGAACTTTGACTGGCTTTCTTTTGCTCTCCCTGATTATGAATGAGTGCCTAGCATTTATAGGCAAAGAATTGGGCTTGATTTAGAAGATCCAATTAAAGCATTAGGTTGGGCTTGTTGCTTTGTGTGCCATCTGATGCATATAAAAAAACATGTATATATATGTACATATATATAATATATACACACACACGTGCACACAACACCATCACTCAAAGCAATGATGGTTTTTTATTTATTTATTTTTTTGCTTTCCACACGGCACCGTCATTGCTTTTGATGATTTTGTTATTATTATTTTTTTCCTGATTTTCCTCTGCACTGCATGGCCTTTCATGCATGATTTCAGACGGAAATACCTCTTCATTTTTAATTTTGACGAAAAAAACCATGCTACTTTTGCTCCTGATTTTCCTTTCTTAGTTTGCAGAACTTCTATGATGATTTTTTTTTCATTATATTGGATATAACCTTGACAAGCTCTTCACAACAAAACCTTTGGTTTTCAAAAGCCCTTGTCTTCTTTACCGACAACAAAGGTGTCATAGGCCCCAGACTTGCTTTGCAGTAGCAATGGCGGCAGTGGCTAGGTGGCTCTGACGGTAATAGCGGTTTTTTTTTTTTTTTTTTTTTTTGTGTGTGTGTGTGTGTGTGTGAGTATCTACTGGGCAAAGAGCAAATGGATGCAAACGGCTTGGACCTTTTTCTTCTTGTTGAAATCACTAACTGCAATTAGAGCCATAATGAGATAGGTCTCATCCGATTGTTGTTTTTGGAGTTGGTCGTGCTTGGATTGGAGATGGAGAACTCGCTGGGCTCATTGGGATAGAGCCAAACTTCTTGTTGACCATGCTGCCTCTGATGTGATAAATAATAGCACTCAAATTAAACCTTTTTATTGACAATTGTAGTAAAGATGTAAGTAGGGATCGTTCTAGGCCAGGGATTAGGAGGGATTGCTAATCTAATAAAAACTGACTCAAAGATACAAAAATATGCTTAAAAACACTTAAACAAACTCAAAGACTCTTAACTAAACTTATATGACTCAAAACAAACTCAAAAGACTCAAAACAACACAAAACAATCAAATAGACTCAAACTAGACTCTAGGACTTAATTTGGACGAAAATAGAATTGGTTTTGACTCAAAACACTTAAAAACACAATTTGTACAGATTCTAGCTATTTAGACACAACAAAGACAAGGGGATTGGGTTTTTGGACGAATTTAAAGTAAAACAAATAATGTAAAGACTCAAATAAAGTTTGGACGAATTTGGGGAAAAACTATGGATGATTAACTAGCTAGAGGATTCTTTTCCACACATGATACATTTGAACACAAATTGATTACCAGTTGATTTCTCAATAAACCATGAACCTTAACACCCCAGATTAACCGTGACATCACTAATTAACCCTCAGATTCTCCTTTAGTTATTGGATTGGATGACATCATTCGACAACCCAAAGCATTCTTCAAAAGTTCCCTACATGACATCATAATAGAGATACAATCAAAGATCATTACGTTCTATGAAAATCATAAGTATTGACAAAGCACTTGTAACTATGACATCATGATACTCATGCTAGGAATTTACTTAACATGATTGTGAAAACAACCTTAACTACTTGTGAATATAAGTTTGTAACGATTATGTGAAACTCCCTTATATTTTAGCATCAAATTCAAGCATGCAAATTAAGTGTGCACCCTTAATCAACAAACAAGAATAAGTTATCCATCAAACGGTTAAGTAAATTGTATTCACAATTTATGAAATCACAACTGGAATTAATCAATTCATATCACAAACATAATCATGGCTTCAAAGCCTCCCCTAGCTAAAACAAGTTTAGCTCCTTATGTTTACAGCAAAATAAAGAAAATATAAATTAAACATTAAAACTAAGATAGATTACACCTAGAAACGCTCCAACAATCCAAGCTTGAATGGCCAAAATGTCCAAGGCTTCTCCTCTCTTCTTTCTTCTTCTTTGCTGCGGCACAAGGGTGTTTGGAAGGTAAGAAAATAAACTATATTTGTGGAATTACATCAAACTAACCAAGAACAAAAATAAAGTCACAATATTTAAGAAATGGAGCAAAATCAGTCCACATTATTTATGAAATATCTCACACTATTTATAAGGAAAGGGGAGCAAAACCAAACCAAAACAACCCACATTGTTTTTGAAATGGCAAAATCAATATTAGTCCGTGAACTACAACAAAACTTCCCACACTTTTTATGATTATGAATTAACATAACGCACACTATTTCTCGAATTAAAACAAAAAAACACTAGTGTTTATGGAATTGCCTAATAACCTGTACTATTTTGTGAAATTGATAAAAAAAAAAAATTCCCAATATTTATGATAGGTAACACAATAAACATTGTTTTTGCATCTAGAACAATATAACACACTGTTTATGAAATATCCGACACTATTTATAAGGAAAGTGAGCAAAACCAAACCAAAACAACCCACATTGTTTATGAAAGGGAACAAAACAAAACCAAAATAATCATGGGAGCAAAACGAACATTAGTTCGTGAACTACAACAAAACATCCCACACATTTTATGATCATAAAGTAACATGATGCACATTATTTCTCGAACTAGAACAAAAAATTAATAGTGTTTTTCAAATTAAAGCATAATAACTTGTACTTTGTGAAATTGATAAAAAAATAAAATAAAATAACGCCCACTATTTATGAGATATAACAAATAAACACTTATGGATTTAGAACAATATAACCCACATTGTTTATGAAATATTCCACACTATTATTATGAAAAGCGAGCAAAACCAAACATTATTTATGGATTTAAGCATAATAACCCTCACTATTTTGTGAAATTGATTAAAAAAAAACCCCAATATTTATGAGATGTAACAAAATAAACATTGTTTCTTGTTCTAGAACAATAAAACTGACACTAATTGTGGATTTGAACAAAAAAATAACAGACAATATTGCTTGAACTATCCCAAAGTTATACATGAAATTGAAGAAAAGTAGGAAACACACATAATTTTAGCTTCAGAAAAAATTGATTAGTTATCAAACTACAATAAAAAGAAATTAATTGTTTTGTAGTGTTTCTAAGTAAGAATTGACAGGTTTATGGAATCACGAACATGCAAACATACATATTACTGTATTTTGGAAGCGAGAATTTAGCAAGGATTTTAGTTTAGTACCTCTTGTTCGTCGGGAATTTGTTTTTCTTTTGTCATTGATGTGTAGCTTTTTGTTTGAAAATTAGAATTTGAAGTTGAAATTGGATTTTGTAAAATGGATTTTTGTTTGTGGAGTTCAAATTTGGTTTTATTTGCTGGTTTGTAGTGATTGGTGTATTATTAATGGCAGTGGAGGTGGTGGATTGAATGTTGTAACCATTATTTTAGTAACAGGTCTTGGGTTAAGGGGCATTTTTGAAATCATAATTGTTAAGCGGGTTGGGCTTTTTATTGAGCCTGTGTTTTTAGTTTTTAAAGGGCTTAATGTATTTATAATTTGTTTTTATGGTTAAAACTTAAGTCCTTTTTATTAAATAATAGTTTAGGATACTTTTTGTGTCACATCCCGGCCTGGGGCGGATCACTTCTCGGGCTCGCTCCACCACCGTAGCACGATATTGTCCGCTTTGGGCTTACCATTCCCTCATGGTTTTGTTTTTGGGAACTCACGAGCAACTTCCCAGTGGGTCACCCATCATGGGATTGCTCTAGCCTCATTCTCGCTTAACTTCAGAGTTCCGATAGAACCCGAAGCCAGTGAGCTCCCAAAAAGCCTCGTGCTAAGTAGGGATGGGAATATACATTTTAGGATCACTCCCTTGGGCGATGTGGGATGTTACAATCCACCCCCCTTAGGGGCCCGACGTCCTCGTCGGCACACACGCGGCCAGCGTTAAACTCTGATACCAAATTGTCACATCCCGACCCGGGCCCCCACCATAACCCGAGCCCGCTCCACCACCGTAGCATGATATTGTCCGCTTTGGGCCACGACCATGCCCTCATGGTTTTGTTTCTGAGAACTCACACGAGAACTTCCCAGTTGGTCACCTATCATGGAAGTGCTCTCGCACGCTACTCGCTTAACTTCGAAGTTCCCATGGAACTCGAAGCCAGTGAGCTCCCAAAAGGCCTCGTGCTAGGTAGGGATGGAAATATACATTTAAGGATCACTCCCCTGGGCGATGTGGGATGTTACATTTTGGGTAAATGGGAGTTAGCCCATATTAACCAAAATAAACTGAATTAGTTGGAATCATGTGGGACTTATCTTCAAAACAGTTAGAGGTAGTTGGAGTTATGTTTAAAGGATAAAAATGTAAAACTGTGTAACATAGTCTCTATATAAGTATAGTCTTAGAGACTTAGAGACTCATGATGTAATATTTCCTTTTACTCAGAATATATGATTGAAAGCTCTCTCTCTCTTCTTCTTCGATTCCTTTAGTTTCTTCTTCTTTAAGATTTCTGTAATTCAATAGCGTTAATATGGTATCATCACCAACATTGGCTCACTGTTGTTGTCGATCCTAGTTCTTCCGCTGCTACACATGATCAAATAGTCCGAGAGGAGTTCATCTCGGTTCTTGGGGTGTGCATTCTGGCTCCAATTCAGGTGACATTGTAAATTGATTTTGTTGGGTAATTGAGTTTCAGTCCTGATTAAAAGGTTTCGATCTCAGAATTTGGTGTATGTTGTGTGTTTGATTTCGCTTATATTTCAAGATTTCTTCAAGAAAGTTTCAATCTTTCTTGATTGCAAAGGGAGTTTCATTCTCTCTTGATTTTTTTTCTGGATAGCAAAGATTGGGTGTTTGTTTGATTCTTGAAAGTGTGTGTTTTATGTCAAGGAGTCATGGCTAGTTCTACTGTCAAAGTTGAAAATTTGTTGGGAATGATCATTATAAAGTTGAAGGATGATAATTTTGAGAAATGGGCATTTCAGTTTAAGTCTATGTTGAAAGGTCATAAATTGTTTGGGCATTTTGATGGCATTACTGCTTGTCCGTCGAAATTTGTAGTTCGTCCTGATGGAGGAGTTTCTTCTGATCTTAATGATGCATATATTGAATGAAAGTCCATAGATATGGCACTTTTAAGTCTTTTACTAGCTACTTTGTCTGATGAAGCTATTGAATATGTTCTTGGATGTGTAACTGCCTACGAGGCTTGGTCAAATCTTGTGGATTGATTTGCTTCCGTGTCTAAGTTTAGAGTTAATCATTTGAAGACAGAATTGCTTACAATTTAGAAATGAGGGGATTCAATTGATAAATATCTGTTAAGATTAAAAAATATAAGGGAACAGTTAACTGCTGCTGGAGAATTCATTTCTGATAATAATGTCATAATTGCTGGTCTTACTGGTTTACCAAAAGAGTATGCTATAATTCGAACAGTGATATTAGCCAGAAAATCATCTATTTCTCTTAAAGAATTTCGAGCTTTGTTGCTTGGGGCTGAAAAAGAAATTGAAGGTGAATCTAGTGGTCTCTCTGCATTATATGTTCAAGGTTCTCAAATGACCCCGGGAGAGTCTTCTGCTTCGGGGTCCAATCTTGCAAGACATAGTCACTTGCCTGGAACAACTAGGGGTGTCCTGACTCCTAATCCATATCCCTATTCGTTTGAGCCTTATTCTCAACCATACA
Source organism: Pyrus communis (assembly GCF_041283825.1). NCBI lineage: Eukaryota > Viridiplantae > Streptophyta > Magnoliopsida > Rosales > Rosaceae > Pyrus > Pyrus communis. The sequence goes on along the minus strand of NC_142576.1, from coordinate 16,469,726 downwards.
CACATCCATACCCTCAACCTCCTCTGCATCAACACTTTCCTATGCCTTTTATGCCTCAACAACCATACTTATAACCTCCTATACCTCAACAATTTCCAGGTACTGTTTATCCACAAATTCCTTATGGTGTTGGCTATATGGGTAACTCTTTGAATTCTGGCTCAAGACCTCCATTTACATCGAAGTCAAATTATAAGGGTAATAACAGTTTCAAGTCAAATGTTCGTTTTAAAGGCAAAGGATCCAATAGAAACTCTTTTTCTGGTTTTTCATCTGGCAATACAAGACAATTTGGTACAAATGTGTGGAGTGAGAATACAGCAAACAGGTCTCCAAATGTGATAGAGTGTCAAATCTACAACAAGAGAGAACATACAGCTTTTAATTGTTTTCACCGGAATGCTGCTGCACCGAGTACTGGTTTTCAAATGGAGTGTCAAATTTGTGGGAGACGTGGTCATTCTGCTCTCGATTGCTATCACAGAGGAAATTATGTGTTCCAAGGTCAACAATCACTTGCACAGTTCATAGCTATGACAGTTCAGCAAGCAGAATAACAAATTCCTCAAGCAGACCAACAAATTCCTCAGGATGCTTGGATTGTTGATACTGGAGCATCTCACCATATCACTGCTGATATCAGCACATTGAATCATGTTACACCTTTCCAAGGTTCTAAAACAATTTTAGTTGGCAATGAGACAGGGTTATCTATTGAAAATACTGGTGCAACTACTATTAAAACTAACTCTCATAGCCTGGTTCGTAATAATGTTTTACATGTTCCAAAAATTGCCCGAAGTCTGCTATCTGTACAACAATTGTATGCTAACAATGATAGTTGGTTTGTTTGTGATAAGAATGCGTTTTTTGTGCAGGACAAGAAGACAAGGGGCATACTGTACAGAGGAAAGAGTAAAGCAAGATAGTTGTTTCAAATCCCTGTTATCAAGCAGTCAAGAGGAGTTTAGTCTGTGATTCAGCAGGTTATGGTTTTCTTGGACAGTTGGTGAAATCAACTCTGTGGCATCAACGGTTTGGTCATCCATCCAATGAAATCATGTCCATCATGTTGGAACAATCAAATATACCACTAGAGTTAGATATGAATCATAGTATGTGTTCTTACTGTATTAGAGGAAAGATGTGTAGGCTTCCTTTTTCTCCTGGCAGTGATAGATACTTTTCACCATTTGAAAAGGTGCACTAAGATGTATGGGGCCCTTCTCCAGTCAAAACAATAGAGGGGTATAGATACTATGTTACTTTTGTTGATCAATATACAAAGTATGTTTGGATTTTTCCAATGTATAATAAATCAAATGTGTATGCAATTTTTGTGAGTTTTTACAACTGGATTTCTACACAGTTTGGTGTTGCTATTAAATGTATACAATCTGACGGTGGGGGTGAGTACACAAGTCATTCCTTTAAAGCTTGTCTTGCTGCAAAAGGTGTTGAACAAATGATTTCTTGTCTATACACTCCACAACAGAATGGAGTAGTTGAAAGAAAACATAGGCATATAGTGGAAACTGCCATTACTTTTCTTGCTCAAGCTACATTACCACTTGATTTTTGGTATTATGCATGTGCACATGCTGTGTTTTTGATCAATCGAATGCCTTGCAAAGTGTTGTCCATGGTGTCCCCTTATAAGAAATTGTATGGTAAAGATCCTGAGTTGCAAAATTTAAAAGTATTTGGATCAGCAGTATATCCTTGGTTAAGACCATATTCTGCACATAAGTTACTACCTAGGTCTGATCAATGTGTGTTTTTGGGTTATTCTAAGGGATATAAGGGTGTAGTTTGTTATAATGTACAAAGCCAGAAATGTATTGTTTCAAGACATGTTATCTTTGATGAGAATGTGTTTCCCTATGCATTGATAAAATCTAAAGTTCAAGGACAAAGAGTCCTTCCGAGTCCACTTCAATGTAGCACTGTGGTAGTACCAGTTCCTGTACAACACAGATTTTCAGCTTCTGTGAATACAATGCATCAAGAAGGTTCAGTTTCTACTTACACACATTAACAGTTCTTCAGAACAATCAGGCACTGGAACATAGGGATTTGAAACTCAAGCATCCACATATACTCTTTCCTCTTCTCAACATATAGTTCCCTTGCTTCCTATCCTCGATCCATCTCAGCTTCAGGTAATCCTTCCTCCAAGTGCACAAACTCAATCTCAGTCACACAATTATACTATTCAAACAAGACTTAAGACAAGTGCTATTATGAGACGAGATTACACATCATGTCTAGTTGCATTACCCGAGTTAACATCTATTCAGTTTAAAGCTGATGATATTGAAGATGTCAATGGTCATATACCATGTGGTTTTTCTTTTCTGGCTAACATACATGAGGAAGAGGAATCAAAGAACTTTAGAGCTGCATCAACAGAATGCTATGCAGGAAGAGTATGATGCTTTAAAGTCACAAGGTACATGGAAATTAGTCCCTCATCCAAGTGATAGAGCTGTGATTGGCAGTAAATAGGTTTATAAAGTGAAAAGAAATCCTGATAGGACAGTGTCAAGGTACAAAGCCCGATTGGTAGCACAAGGGTTTAGTCAAGAACAAGGGTTAGATTATTCCGAAACTTTTAGGCCTGTGGTTAGACATGCAACTGTGAGGCTCATTCTAGTATTGACAGCTCAATACAATTGGACTTTAAGACAATTAGATATTAAAAATGCATTTTTGCATGGGAAACTTGAAGAAGAAGTATATATGAACCAACCCCAAGGTTTTGTGGATCCACAGTACCCAAGTCATGTGTGCAGATTAGTAAAATCACTATATGGGTTGAAACAAGCTCCAAGAGCTTGGAATTCGAAATTTACAAGTTTTCTGCCTGCACTTGGTTTTAAAACCTCCATGTCTGATACAAGCTTATTTGTGAAGGTGGATGAGAGTGATGTTATTTTACTCCTCTTATATGTTGATGACATCATTGAAACTGGATCTAATAGTGAGAAAATTCAGTCTATTATTAATCATCTTGCAGCTGTGTTTGATTTAAAAGATATGGGAAAGTTGACATATTTCTTGGGCCTCCAGATTCAATATCATGCAGATGGGTCTTTGTGTGTGAATCAATCCAAATACATAAAGGAGTTGTTGAAAAAGGCTGGAATGGAGCAGTGTAAACCAACCTCCACACCTTCCAAAGCTCACTCACATTTACTTACAATTGAAGGCACACCATTGTCTGACCCTACTCACTATAGAAGCTTGGTTGGGGCCTTACAGTACCTGACTTTTACCAAGCCAAATATTGCACACTCAGTGAATGTAGTGTGTCAATATATGACCAATCTTACTGAGTCCTATATGTATCTAGTGAAAAGGATTATGAGGTATCTTCAGGGTGCATCCAACTGTGGGTTGACATACACTCAGTCTTCTGATTTTCAAATCATTGCTTATTTTGATTCAGATTGGGCAGTAGATATTAACACGAGGAGGTCCATTACCGGTTATGTTGTTTATTTGGGTTCCAATCCGATATCGTGGTAGTCAAAGAAACAGGCTACTGTCTCTCGAAGTTCTATAGAAGTCGAGTACAAAGCCTTGGCCCATTGTGCTGCAGATGTCATCTCGATCAGGTCTCTGCTTAAGGATGTTCATCAAGTTCTTACACAACCTCCTACCTTGCATTGTGATAACCTTTCAGCTCTGGCATTGTGTTCCAATCCAATGTTCCACTCGAAGATTAAACATCTGGACACAGATTATCATTTTGTAAGGGAAAAAGTTCAAAAAGGGGATCTTCGTGTTCAATACATATCAACACATGAACAGGTAGCAAATATATTCACAAAAGGTTTACATAGTCCAATGTTCATTCAACATTGTCATAGTTTACATATTGGAGTACCTGATGCTGGTCAACAGTCTTTCCAAGCTCGAGAAGCGTCAAGTGCAGCAAATACGGACCATGACAGTCCTACTAGTTCTTCATTGCAGATGCAAACAAAACTTAGGAATTCCCAGTTTTGTTTAAGGGTAAACTGAATTAGTTGGAATCAGGTGGGACTTATCTTCAAAACATTTAGAGGTAGTTGGAGTTAAATGTAAAGGGTAAAATGTAAAACTGTGCAACGTAGTCTCTATATAAGTATAGTCTTAGAGACTTAGAGACTCATGATGTAATATTTCCTTTTACTCAGAATATATGATTGAAAGCTCTCTCTCTTCTTCTTCGATTCCTTTAGTTTCTTTTTCTTTAAGATTTCTGTAATTCAACAGCGTTAATAGCCCAAATCATTTTCATTAATGCTCTCTTTGAATTATGAATCTATTTTTCCAATTAAGAAAGAATGAATTAATGTCAACAAGGTCGTTTGAAATATATTTACTAGGTTGCTTCTGTATTGGGCATGAAATATAGAGTAATGCTACAATTACCATCTAATTGTACAATCATTTGTACCATGTTTCTAATAGAGGTAGGATCCGCCAATATATGTGAGTCAAATCTCTATTATAGAAAAATGATAGTACAAATAATTGTTAATGATAGCATTTTTGTGAAATATATTACCCGTGCAAGTACGTTTCCCTGACTGCACCAAAACCGACAATATTCATTCCCGCGCAATCGCGCATGCATGCAATCTTTCTTGGTGAACGTTTTGGTCTTTTTATTCTTCTGAAAACATTAAAAACGTATTGCCCGTCCTCTGTGGACACGTACATAAATATATTAGGCTCATTTTTTCAATATCTCATGAAATTCGAACTTAATTTCACTTAATCCTCCGAAACTTGATTTTAGTTCCACAAGCACCCAGATGTACTTCCGAGTGTATGCGAGTGTCCTAGCACTATGGTCGAATGGTATACACTACATGCCAAATTCACAATATCATTGCATCAAATTGAAGGTTACTCTTGAAAAAAAAAAAAAAATAAATAAATAAATAGTACCGAGGGTTTAAAGTGAATAGTACCAGGTTTGACTTTTTAGTGTAAAAATGTGGTTTTTTGTTAAAGTGAACAGCACCGCGGACTTTTCGTTAAAACTCACTTGAATCAATACTATTTTTCATGAGTAACCTTCAACTTAAACAAAATATGAAAGTTTTCATCCATCTCTTTCTTCAATCATTTCTATCAAATGAGGCCTCAAAGTTACATTTCTTGTGAGCACTATTTAGATTAGTAATGCAGTACCCCTGCAAGAAGGTTAATCCCTAAAAAATAGTATTGATTAAAAGGGACAACTATTTTTTCAGGAGTAATCTTCAATTTGGACAAAATAGGGAAGTTATTGTTGTGGCCTATATTTTACCAGAGTCATACAAGAAACAAATTCGCCCACTAAATGCTTCTTGGAAAAGCATGTGAAGTGCTTTCTAAAAATACACAACAAGTGGTTCTCTAGAAAACGTTTCTAAGTGTTTTTTTTTTTTTTTTTTTTTTTTAACCTAGGGACACTTCTTAACTTGTTTTGTCAAGCTTGTTAAAAAACACTTCTTGCGATCTGAAAACGTTTTTAGTTGTTTGGAAGTGTTTTTGGAAGAAGGAAACGAAAATGTGAAATGATTCAACCATGCACCACTAGACTAGAACGAGCAAAACAGTCGAGTGAAATGATTCAACCATACACCACCTTTAACTTTCCCAAGGGCCAAGACGACACCTCAGAACCTCAGGGATGGTCAATGCGTCGGAATAGGATTCTTTTCTCTTCTATTCCATCATTTTTCTTCCCTCCTCTCTTACTTTGTCTTTTGTTTTATAGTCTTCAAAAAAAATTCAATATAAAACGTTAATGTGGCTTAATCTTAATCGTTCAAGTAGGAAGAAAGGGAAGTGGAGAGAAATTCAAAAGGGAGAGAATCCTCCTCCCAATGCGTCACTCCGTTGCCTCAAGCTCCCAAAAACATCAAGATTGATCGACTAGTCATTACAAGAAACGAATTTGACCATTGAGCCGCGACTTTGATGTTGAATTTATTAATCAAGTGCTTCTTAAAAAGCATTTGAAGTGCTTTCTAAAAGCACACAACAAGTGCTTCGTTAGAAGATACTTCAAGTGCTTTTATGAACCTAAGAACGCTTCTTAACTTGTTCAGTCAAACATGTTATAAAACACTTCTAGCAATCCAAAAACGCTTTTACTTATTTTAAAAACATTTCTAAACCACCAATAGACGCAAGCGTTTTCTGGAGAAAGGCTTGCGTAAAATATTTAGTCCTCACGCTTCGCACAAAGCATTCAATGATAAGATATTGAAGGAAAGCAAAAGGCTTCTGTGCAGCACTGGACTACAATGAGCAAAATAGTCGAGTGATAGATTTTACACCAATGTGTCAAAAAATCAAGAGTTCCTACTGCCTAGAAGAGATGAGCGAGCTAAAGAATTTCCATTGAGAATCTGACGTTGCGCATTCATGCCCTGCAAAAACTTTCAACCGCAGCTGCAACGACGTCCCTAAATACCCACAAGGTTTTGTCAGACTCGTACAGTAACAAAGAGATCCTCCAGCATAGAGAAATAACTTCTGAATATAAGATTAATTCAAAGGATAAATAGAAAAACATAAATAAACCTAATACTAGTAGATAGATGCTCACAGATCCAGGATTAGAACTAGACATTTAAACTACCGGTTCTGAAGAGAGCAGGAGCAACCTCAGATTCCTCAATCAAACAAATCCGACACTGCTGTCTTCTTAAATGGATTAACTTGTGTCAACTGTGCCAGTGCAGATTTGTTGGGAAAGACATTATCTGCTTTCATCCTCTCCCAGATTCCATAAGCTGGAGCCTTGGCATTTACATAGGCCTGAATAAGAGATTGGAACTGACGAAGGTGAGGCGTATAACCAGCCTGTCTCATCCTATGAAATATCTTTTCTGAGTTATGGATGTCCCCCTTCTTTGAATATTGTTCCAAAATTGTCATATAAGAAGTGAACAGTGGCTTTTTTTGGTTGTTTTGGGTAGCCTTCTGCAAAATAGAATCAGCCTTTCCAACCTTTCCTGCTTCCACATAGAGTTTCACAAGTGCATCCCAAGTTAATGGCCCAATCTCGCAATCGTTATCTGCCATACGCTTGACAAGATCTTTACCCTTGTCTAGCATTTTATTGTTCGCATACACCTTCAACATCACAGAATAATGCTTGGAAGAAAGTTTCTTCCCTGATTTTAACATCTTATCAAAAACTGCCTCTGCTTCTTCAATCTTTTTCAACTTTCCCCAAGCTTCGATTGCAGCCAAACACTCTACAAACAGAGGATTTGATTCACAAACCTTCCAAACTCTCCCTACTTCATTGGCATTTCCCAACTCAGCATAAAGGGGAAGCAAAGATCGACAAACCCAACGATTCTGTTTTAAGCTTCCAGATTCCATGTCCTTCAAAACCACCTCGGCTTTTTCTTTAAGCCCGCCAGTGGCATAGTGCCTAGCCAAGGTGGCTTTTGTGCTGATGTCTGGCTCAATGCCTTCCGCCTTCATTGTCTCATAAACTTGCTCCATTCCAGTTATGTCATTTGACTGGCCTTTTGTATCTATTAGGACTTTATATGTGAAGGCAGTTGGCTTGACATCTTCTTTCTCCATTAACAGTAATACATCTGGTATTTTCTTCTTGTCAAGCCTCTTGTAGAGGAGTAGCAACTGGTTGCAAGTAAATGCTGTGACCGGGAATTCTAGGTCATTCATTTTGTTGAAAACTTCTTCGGCTTTCTTCATATTGCTGGTAGAGACACAGTACGTCAACAGGGTTCGGTACATTACCTCACCTCTAAAGGATTTTGGAATCTTCTCGAGATAGTTTTCTGCCTTTTGGAGGCCACGTACTTTGGCGATTAAGCCGAGACGAGTTGCATAATCTCTTTCATTAAATTCAATCTTCTTATGCTCCTCCAACCACTCTGAAAGCTGCAAAGTGCCTCACACAATAGTAAGATTCCGTGAGCACGAAATTCATGCTTTTAAGGAACCGGGAAACAAACAGAAGAAAAGAAGATGCACTTGTGGTGCAAGAAGATACTACCATCCTCATTGTACATCTAATCTATTGAGGGAAATGATGAAATGAAAAGAAAGTAAATTTATCACAAATTTGTTCTGCTTTAAATCAAACTATAAGACGCACAAATGGAAGCATTGCCAAATCAGTGTGCTCCGGTCACTTTCAACATAAAGCTACAGAACTTCATTAAAGCATGTGAGAACTCATGACTTCAAAGTCAACTTTTCTCTTACCTTTGATCATAAAAATGGGACTCAAAGAAATAAGTTAATGAGATGACCATTAATTTATCATAAAAAAGAAAACCAAAAGATCCAGCCATAAGCCAGTGCAATTGACTGATTGAAAAATATGTATCGGTCCTCCTTCAAGTACAATTAAACCAAAAAAACCAAAGAAAAAAAAAAAAAAAAAAAAAAAAAAACAAAGAAGCGAAGTGTGTCATGATTACAACATAAATATATCAAAACAAGAAGCTATTCTATGTAAGAAAGACCGGAAAAGTGTATCAAATGCTAGAATACTTCTGAGATAATGTAGGCAGGCTGCTATGTTGAAATATCTCTGTTTTTCTTTTCTTAATCAGCTATGTTGGCTTATTTATATAAATAAAACAATTCAAAACGTGATAAATAAATTAAGTGAGAAATTATAAGGCAGCTAAGACCAAATTAAAACTTTTGAGATTATCATCTGGTTTACGAATTTTTTAAGTGTCAATAGAAAATCAAGTCAAAGTACCTGTAATGCCCTCCCAAACATTTGACGCCTGCGAAAATTGAGCAGGGCCATTGATATCTGTGTCCGGTTTATTTCATTTCCTTCTTCTACCCACTTATCAAGAGCACCATGAACAGAGAAACCTGGGAAAGCTAAGATGGCCTTGTAAAGTGCTAAAGGGTTTCTTTTCTTTCGCAATATTTTCTCACTTGGATCGGTCTCAGTCTCTGACAACTCCAGCTCATGTTGGGAAGCCTCAACTTCTTCATCAACTTCAGAGAGTTCTGGTTCAGAAATTAATTCATCTACATTTTCATCATTTCCATTGATCTCTGGAATTGCTTCAACACTAGATGGTGTTTCAAGTTCAGAGAACCCATCTTCCAAGTCATCTTCCTCGCCATTGCTTTTTGCACCAGCTTGTGAAGAAAGGCTGCGTTTATCCATGGAGAAGTTCCAAGAAACACATGTTGTGTGGTATAGTCTCTTGGAAGGCAGACATTCATCAGACAATGATTTACAGGACTCAAAGAAACAAACATCCTCATGTCTGTCAGTAATTGGTAGCTCCAAATTAGCACAACATACACGAGAAGTTCCTATGTTGAATGCTCGGTTCCTGGATGCAAGAGGAAAGCTAAGTTTCACATGCATTCCCAAAGAAAAGAACCAACAACATAACATAACGAAAGATCCAGAATTTACTAGAAAACATCCTGCATAAAATGAAATAATAGCAGGAAATATATAACTAAAAGAGATAAAAATTCCGAAGATGTCATTGTCAAGCTTCTACTAGTACAAGCATATTATGAAATCCTCCGAGACAAAAGAAACATAAAATTGCATCCCTAAGAAACGTTCGGAAACAAGGGCAGCTGCTCTAGTGGTTATTCTCTATATAAAGAGAAAAGTGAGATTCAACGGCAGAAACGATGTTGCTGTAAAATATCCAGTGATGTGACAGAAGATTTCTTAACAGTCTAGGATCAAAAGAAGATAAATTTCCTGTCCTAATAGTCTCCACTCCATGAACTCAATTTGTTCCTCCTCTGTTTTTGTTTGTGGTTTTTTAAACGTCGCACGAAGCATTTCAATTCCGTTCTAATCCTCTTCAAAACATTCTCTCTTCCTTTCAACAAAGATGAAATTAATGATTTCTAACTTCAAGGTAAGAAAAATCCTTGAACTGCTTAACTCATTGCGTACAGATGACAAATCAAGACTGGTAAACAAAATAAAAGATGAAAAAAAAAAAAAAAAAAAAAAAAACAAAGCATCCATTTGCACATCAGGTGATTAAGATGAACCCTAAAACCTGTAATCGTTCAGAATATTCTCTCCCACCTTCTGATTAACAAACAGGTGATTAAGATGGGGCCACTGAAACCAAGAGAGAAGGAGAGAGAGTATATACCTGAGAGGAAGAGAAGCACGGCGGAGAGCCCACATGGCGAGAGTCGGCAAATCAGAAGCACCAAACAGTAACAGTCCCAGGGAAAATGGAAATGGTGGTGCTCGTTGAGTAGCTCACACTCTTAAACCCTAAAACCCTCCCTTTGCCGTCAGGAATTACTGATTTGGGGACATAAGGGTTTTTCTTTTTCTATTATTGCCTTTTTTTTTTTTTTTTTTTTTTTTTTTTTGGCTAAATTAAAAAGCCTAACGTGCAATAATTTTTTTTTTCCAGCCATGCCCGTGACAGAAAGTTCATTCTGTCAGTCCAATTCCGTTAAATAAACTTTCTTTTATTTACAAATATGCCACTACCTTGTCAAATCCTAAACATCTTTATGTCAAGAAATAAATAATAATTGTCATAGTGAACAACCAAAATCAACAAAAGCACATGGAGAGAGGGGGAGAGAGAGAGAGAGAGAATAACAGTTTCATAGAGCAAAGGAGAAGGATGGAAAGGAATGAATCACGAATCAGAAATAAAAATAAAAATAAATAAAAAAATCAGAAGAATTCATCGTCAATAGAGAATGAAATCGAATTGGAAGATCGCATTCCCAAGCAAGGAAGCTTCAAAAAAGTCATGAAATATTGTCGTACTGCCATACGAAATGCTGTGATTCAGAGACCATTACCTCTTCAGCAAGAAATTGGTGTCCGTGCACCTCATCATGGAGATCAAGTCCATCTCCTATAAGCCAAGTTAAGCTTCATTTCCTTCATTTACAGATTAGATCCATTTTTACTTGTTCCTTCTTTTTATTGGAATTGGAAATTGAAATGTTGGTCTGCCATTGATTTTGAAAATTTTAATGATAATTTATTCAACTATTTAATTTGCTGAATTGAATTTCTTGTGCCTTGTTGTGTACTCAATCATTAGGATTGCTTGATTTATACATACATACATACTGTTATTGGTTAAACAAACATAAACTCAGCAGCTCCACCTACAAGGGAGGGCAAAAGAGCTATTTACCAGATATTGTATTTTTCTGAATGCCATGTTTGGAAGTTGCCAAATTTATTTAGATATTTCTTCTATATTGCGCCTAGTGTCTTTTAGAACCATGAGAAATAATGTGTGTTTTCTTCAGTTTCATAAATAGTGTATAGTTTTGTAATAGTTCCATCAATAGTATGCATTATTTTTTGTTCAAATCCAGAATTAGTGTGAGTTATTTTGTTCTAGTTACAGAAATAGTGTTTATTTTGTTATTTTTCATAAATAGTGTGAGTTATTTTGGACTACTTTCAGAAATAGTATGTGTTATTATGTTTTAGTTCTAGAAATAGTGTGAGTTATTTTGGTTCACTTTCAGAAATAGTGTAGGTTATGATGCTGTAGTTCCAGAAATAGTGTGGGTTATTATGATTTACTTTCAAAAATAATGTGGGTTATTTTGTTGTAGTCAAGAAATAGTGGTTCACTTGCACAAATAGTGTGGGTTATTTGGTTGTAGTCAAGAAATAATGGTTCACTTGCAAAAATAGTGTGAGTTATTTTGTTATAGTTTAAGAAATAGTGTTTATTTTGCTCCTTACATAAACTGACACACCCTGACCGAAATCAAGGCATGCTAGCCATCATGCGAGAGTGACGTAACCATGTGCACAGTGCGGAAGCTAAGAATAGTAATAAAGTACAAATAAATAAAAACCATGCTATACACTGAGTACATAACATACATGTGCAAGCGTAAGTGTGAAAAACAATATTCAGAGCACGGAAGACCTAGTGCAGTCCGGGAGAAACAAACACTAAATAAACACAACCAAAGGTGGTCCTACACTGGTGATAATCTGTCAGATATGTCGTGAATTCCTCGAGAGCCACCAAAAGAGCTATCAAAACTAGAACCTGGAGAGACGCAAAACAGAAAACGTGAGTGGGCAAAAACAAAGCTTTTCAAAATCATTTCATTATCAAAATTCCTACCCCTCACCGTAAAACCCGTATAGTTTCCCAAAAAATAGAATATGCACATATATATAAAACATGCTCAGAAATATGCCATGTCGAATGCGTCTATATAAAATGTAAGTACTCAGGTAATATCAATCAATGCCATGTAATCTGTCAGCCGGAGTCACCTAACGTGACCTGTACGGCTGAATCTAAAGCTCAAATCCCCAACTCACTAACTATACCTGCACATGAGTAGGAACCACCTAAAGTGGTCTGTACGACAGGACTGGGTGTAAATAAGTACGCTCAGGTGCTACAATCATGTGAAGACTGGGCAAATAATCGCGGGTCACCTACGAGTCGGAACCACCTAAAGTGGTCTGTACGACAAGACTGTGCACCTAACTTAGATCCAAGATAAGCGTGTGGTACGGGAGGTAAACATCACGTGAAGGATAATGCCCTACTCTGGGCGGGAGCACTAACACCGGGGGTGCAGGTTATGAGCTCTCTATGCATATCACATCACTACTAATCACAAACATAAACCATAACTTACCTGGCATTTACCTGTGTGTCTGCAGCACCAAATATATATATATGCAACTACTAATGCATAATTAAATAGGCAAACGCAATGCATGGCATTTAAAACATATAAACGTTTCATTTCATTTTCTGGGAAAATCACAAGTATATAGGTATATACGGAAAACCAAAAGCCCACTCACTGGTATGTAGAAGGGTTGTAACCCTCTTGCCTCGAGTGACCGCGCTTGTCCTTGGGATAGGTCTCACCTATATGCAAAACAACTATAAAAATATTAATTTAAAGCACATAACCCAAACTAGGTAAAAACTTCTCATAGAATGCTCAAATGGGGTGTGTGAATACACCAACGTGATCTACTCAACCTCACGAACATCCCCATATTTTTAAAATAATTTTCTGACGTCACACGCGCCCCCACGCATCGGCCAAGGCACGGCCACACTCGCCACCCATGCGTAGGCACATGCCTGGCACACTGACGGCGTCAATTAACGCCGTCAGGAATATTCCATTATATCTGACAGATTCCGTTAAAGTTAACCTAACGCCATTAGGAATATTCCGTCCAAACTGACGGAATATTCTGTCGTCTTCTCCGGCCAACCTTCGACGTCGTCGCCGTCGTCGAAAAACCGGGAAATTTTCTAAACTTCATATCTCACTTGTTTTTCACCCAAATTTCACGAAATTGGTACCAAAATGAAGCTTACAACTAGAGGAACAAAACCTTATCACTTTCAAGCACTAAAACCAATGGAATGTCGCCGGAAAAACTCCACCAAATCCAGCCAAGCCTGCAACTCACGATCCTGACGTCCAAAACCTTCAAACGAACCACCCCGAGCTTCCTAAGGACTTCACCAAGCTTCCTACAACCCTCAAATTCCCAAAAACACATGATTTTACGTGTGCATGAACAGTACCCCCGAATTAACATCTCAGGTTTGACGTGAAAACAAAGGTGTCCTTACCTGAAATGGGTATGGTTGAACTCGTATGAAGCTCACGAACACAAAGGTATGATTTTCTTCCTCGATCTGCAACGTTTTCAAGCACTATGGTTCTTGTCCGTACGTATGGTGAAGAAAAGAGAGAAAGAGAGAGGCTTCGGGATAGAGAGAGTCAACGGGAGAGGGTGATGGAAATGAAGATGGATGTGTGGCTGAGATGCAACCAACCAAGAACCCAAAACAACCACACAAACAACAATTATCCACTAGCGGCAAAACCGTCATTTCACCCTTACGGTACGAATAATCCGGGACAGGTTGTCACTTACATAAACAATATGTGTTACTTTGGTTCAATTTCATAAATAGTGTGAGTTTTTTGTTGTAGTTCCAGAAATAGTATGAGCTATTTTAGTTCAATTTCATAAATAGTGATAGTTTTTTGTTGTAATTCCAAAAATAATATGAGCTATTCTGGTTTGGTTTCATAAATAGTGAGTTCTTTTGTTATAGTTCCAAGAATAGTAAGAGTTATTTTAAATAATGTTGATTATTTTACTGCAATTCTAGAAATAATGTTTATTTTGTTAACTTCCAGACATAGTGTGGGTTATTTTGGTTCATTTCATTAATAGTGTTGTTTTACCCTTTTATGAAAAGAACTTGGACTAAGCCTATTTTAATAAAAAAAACCATGCTATAACTTTATTTAATGAAAAAAAATTAAATATTAATGAAAAACCTTTAAATTTTCATAAATAAAAAAAAACCTTAAATTTGAATAAAAAAAGACAAAAGAACTTAAATTTTAATAAAAATGACACAATTTTAATATAAACAAATTGAAAAAAAAAAAAAAGATCTGACATGCGGGACCCATGCGTCCATACACATATGAAACTATACACTCTTTATGAAACTAGACCAAGAACTATACACTATTTATGAAACATGTTCAAGAACTAGACACTATTTATGAAAGTGGATCAATAACTAGGCACTATTTATAAAACCGGACCACGAAAAAAACATTATTTATGAAACTGTACCAATACTATACACTATTTATGAAATTGGACCCAATAACTAGGCACTATTTATAAAACAAGACCACGAATTAGACACTATTTATTAAACTTATTACACTGTTTATGAAACTTATGACACTATTTATGAAATTTACCACACTGTTTATGAAAAATTACGACACTATTTATGAAACTTACTACATTGTTTATGAAACATAAAGGTACTACATTGTTTATGAAATTTAACGGTGCTACACCATTTGATTACTCTTCAGTTTGGTTGATGAAAAACATTATAGATCCAGAGAGTCGTCAATTTGGTTGAAGGCTATACCTTAGCAGGCGAAGTTGCAATTTTGTTTGCAACTTTACATATATATACATACATGTTTCTCATCCTTTTGAAAAGGCATGTTACATCATATGTGGTGCATCATACAAAAAGAATGTGAAAATCCTATCTAAACAAGCAACATTCGACATGACCGTGAGAATTACTTGTTTTGATCTCTATCCTTTTACAAGCATCTTAAAATGGTGATCATCTAATCATCCTATGTATGTGTTAAGATAAAGAACAATGTAGTGATTATTCCATCATTCAATTTTACCGAATGTGAAAAGCAAGATTATGTTTAGCCGTGTCAATGGAAGTAGAATTAATCCATACGAAATATATATATCCATGGGTGTACAACTACAACTTTTCAAGATCAAAGGACTACATAGTCTACAACTTTCAGGTACATATGCCACATCTTCTTCAGCCATAGTCGTAAAACAAGAACATAGAATCATTTAATGAGTTCAAGTTATACTCTTACGCGAACTTCAGAGCCAAGATTAACCAAAATCCTAAGATTGGTCACACTATTTTTCTCTAAATTCTATATGTTCTTCCGCAAATCCGAGCTTTCAAGAAAACACCTTCAACAACCAAAAATCACCAAATGGGATTGCATATCGGGATTGTCAAATTAAAAAAAAAAAATAATAATATATATATATATATTATAAAATGCAACTACCAATCAGTACTATAATGCAAATGCACAACACAATATATATGTCTTCGAATAGTCAATTAAAATATATATGTAGCACTATTGTAACCAACATATAGCAAATAAACCTATTTCTTGTCTTAAGTTGTTGTTGGAAAAGTTATGGAAAACTGCTATATATATTTTATTATATATATTATTAAATAATACACAATAAAATCTCTACAAATGCAAGAAGAATAAGGAATAGAAGAACCTTAAGAGATCGAGGCTAGAATTTGATTATATAGCCTTAAGACAAGATTGCCCCTCAGTGGTGCCTCAAGGTCTGCATTGGCAAATGTCTCCCAGGATACAACGATCTTTCTCTTCGTGGAAGTAGCACTCCAATCCACAAAGAAGAGCGAACCAAAGTGTTTAAAACTCTCTCTTTATTGAACACTAAACTACTCTAATTTCTATATGATTTCTGGATGCAAAATTACATCTAAAATGCTTGACTTGGTAGTCTATTTATAGGCATTGACATGCCCCATTTTCGAAGGATGAGTTTGCTCCCAAAGGACAAAGGTTTCGTCTACACAAAAGATGCGTCTGTTTCCAAGGTAGAAAGGATGCAACCTTTGGAAATTTGCCACCGAAACAATTTTTCTGCTTTTCCAAAAGAAACAAATGCAACCTTTGAGCAAAGGTGCATCTGTTTTTAAAAGCTCCAAAAGTTGCATCTGCTTTTCCTAAACATACATAACCTCTTGGGAAAAGCTGCAGGTCAAAACTTTCCAAGACCATTTTCATAATAAAATAAAATTAAAAGGACATACACAATCCTTGAAAATCTAAAGGTCAAACCTTTCCATGACCATTTTTTATTTATTTTAATTTTCATTCACTTGAATATTTAATATTTTAAATATTAATAATACTAATATCTAAATTATTAAATTTCTAACACAAGGTTACCTTACCATCCTTACATTTGATAACAAGGTATAATTAGAGTTCCCTTGTCGATACCCATACTTGTTCATGGCTTGGGTTAACCGTACAAAGCAAGTTTTTGGTGACTGCTTCAGATCATAAAGTGATTTACAAAGTCGACACACCTTCCTAGAAGTATTTTGCACTCCATATTCAAGCAGAATGCCCATGTACTTCATCTTTTAAATATTTATGCAAAAAAAGTATTGTTAACAACAAACTGCTTCAATGGCCAATAGAAAGTAGTTGCCAAAGATAACAATACTCGGATAGTATTCATTTTCATAACTGGTGCAAAAGTTTCTTGGTAATTAACATTGTAGGTCTGTGTATACCCCTGAGTAACCAACCTTAGTGATACAATATTCCAAGTCCCATTCTCCTGCAGTGCTTCCATCTCTACGTGCATGACTTCTTTCCACTTTTGGTCATTCAAGGCTTCTTCAACTTTTGTCGGGATTTTTATTCCATCCATTTGATTCACCATGGATTTGTAACTTGGCAAAAGTCTGTGGGTGGATACATAGCTTACAGTGGCATACTTGACTATCCCTCCTAGAAAGAATCTTGATGGCGGTTTCCTGCGATTCTATCTTGGAGGCAACTGATAAGCATGTTCAACATCATAATTAGATAATGTACTATGTTCTGAAATACATGCCTCAGGGGTATCCATGGACTCGTGAGTGGGTACAAGTGTGTGAGATGAGGCAGTTACCTCAGAAGTTGGTTGTTCTGCTGATATAAGGAATTGGTCAAACTAATGTCTGAAATCATATGGCTTTTTTTATCTGTAGGTTGTTGTTGATAAGTAGCTTGTTGCTATTTGGTAGGTTGTGTGCTAATCAGACAGTTGTTGTTCGGTAGTTGTAGGCTAATTAGACATTTATTGTTCAATAGCTGCATGCTTATCAGACAACTGATGTCAGGTGGCTGCCTGTTGATTAGACAGCTGCTATTTGGTTGCTAACTGCTAGTCAGACAATTGTTCGGTGGCAGCCTACTAATCTACAGTTGGCTGCTGTTCGGTAATTGTTTCTTCTAACCCTATCATTGTATACCAAATTTCATAAGTTGTCTCCCTCTGAAGGACATGATTGGATTCATCCGAGAAAATAAAATCTCTGATTCTGAGAATGTAACAACCATAGTGACGTAAAGTCTATGGGATAAAGAATGATAGCACCGGTAGCCTTTTTGTTGCAGAGCAAAGCCTAAATAAACACATTTCACTGCAAAAGGGTCAAGCTTGGAGCACTGATTCCTGTGAATATGAACATATGCGACATACCTAAAAATACAAGGGTTGAGATTGAGGAAAGCAGGCAAAGACACATGATCTGCTAACACTGCTAAAGGAATGCAAAAATAAAGTCCTTCGGAGGGCATTCGGTAACCACGTAAACGATATATGTAACTGCATTGGTCCAATAAGATTATAGAGCAGCGGCTTCAATAGGAAGTGTTATCTCTTTCTTGGAGCACATGATTCTTGTGAAGGTGAATGATGCGAGATTTACTTGACACTCAAATTAAACCCTCGTTTGACAATTGTAGTAGAATGGATAAGTGAGGGATCGTTCTAGACCGGGGATTAGGAGGGCTTGCTAAAACCTTCTAAATTGACTTAAAAACATAAAAACTAAATTAAAATACTCTTAACAAGACTACTATGACTCAGAATGGCTTTGAAAAACTCAAATTGTCTAAAACAATCAAATTGACTCAAACAGAAGCTAGAACTTGATTTAAACGAATTTGCAATTGTTTATGACTCCAAAAGCTTAAAGATACAAAAATAAAACAAATACAAATGATTAAGACTTAACAAAATAGGGGGGGGGAATTGTGGTTGGACGATATTAAATTAAAAAGACAGAATATAATTAAAGGCAAAATGTAAATATGAATGTGATAAAAATATGGATGATGGAATAGCCAAGGGGTTCTTCTCCACACATGTTACACTTGCAAACAAAATTGATTCTCAGTTGGTCTTTCGATAAGTTGTGAAACTCAATGCTCCAAGTTAATTAGATCCGCTTAGATTAACTTTCAGATTTCCCTAAATTCGTTGGATTGAATGGAATACGCATTACAACCAAATTATTCTTAATCAAAGTCCCTAACTATGGAATACGCATGATAGAGACATTCAACAAAGATCATTAAGTTCAACGGAAATCATAAACATCGACGAGGCATTCATTACTATGGAATACGCATGAAACTTATGCCAAGAATTCGTTTAACGCACTTATATTCTAGCGTCATATTTATGCATGAAAATTAAGCTTGCAATCTCAATGAACATACATAAATAAGTTATCAATCAAACAGTTAAACGAATTGAATCCACAACTTATGAAATTCCAACCAAACGTAATCAATTCAAAATGCAAATATAAACATAGTTTCGAATCACCCCCTAGCTAAAGGGGGGTTTAGTTCCTCATAACTTTGAAATCAAAGAAACACCTAAACATTCCAACAACTCAAACGTGAATTGTATGAACGTTTAGGCACTCTTCTCTTCCCTTCTCATACGTACAAAACAAAGAGAATTAAATTTAAACTTTGAAATCAAAGAAACACCTAAACATTCCAACAACTCAAACTTGAATTGTATGAACGTTTAGGCACTCTTTTCTTCCTCGTTGTTGTAGCACAAGGTCTAAGGTGAGCTTTGGGGATTATGTGAAGTGTTTTGGAGGGATGGGAAGTGGTTGGATAGTGGCTGCAATGAAGGAGAAAAACTGCACAGAAAATGGAAGGGGAATTGCGGCAATGGATGTGTATTTGTGTTGTGTGAAGTGTTGTGAATGGAAATATGAGATATGAATCCAATGGGGAGTGTTGGATGCTTATTTATAGGTGAAATGGGGGGGACAAAAGAGGGAATATTGCAGCTAGGAGGGAATGAATGATTATGGGTGCATGTGATTGGAATAATGAAGGGGGAATGTATGTAATAAAACAACTAGGAAAAGTTATGGAAAGCTGGAAATGGGAGTGGGAACTCACGGCATTTGTTGGGTTGTTTATGGGAGAATAAATGTATGATAATGGCTAAATGATTAAAGGGAATGAATGGGAGTGACACTAGGTTGGTTATGCATGTGGAATGTGGCTGAATTGTTGGTGAAATGATGAATGGGAAAGCTGGAATTTCAAGGGGGAGCCACGGCAATGAAAGGTTTGTGCATGTGAAGTGCTTGATTGAATGAGTAATGCACGGGTTGGCTGATTAGAACTAGGGTGAATGGTGTGTTGGATGTGCATGTGAATTAAAGCTAGGTTGAATTAATTAAAGGGATTGCATGTGAGTTGGATATGTGGCTGAAATAAACAAAGAGTGAGAGGAATGAAATGCACGGTTTTGGGAGAAATGATTATGGATGCATGTGTTGAATGATTTCTTGGTGAGGGATGTGGAGTGGTTGAATGTGGTGCAATGATAATGTTTTGTGGCTGAATTGGTGGTGGAATTATGATGGGAGTGCATGTGATTAAAGAGTGGGAGTGCATGTGGGTGGAAATCTAAAAATGCAAAGGGAATGCATGTGTTGGTGGGTTTGCATGGCTTTTGATGGATTGTTTGATTGGGCTAGAGGTTTTCCATGGCTCAAAGGAATTGTTTGATTGGGCTAGGCCCTTTGTTTTATGTCCCAAAGAGCATACAAGGCTTCAATTTTCGTCCATCTTCTTTGCACCATGATTAAGCTATTCAATCCAAGCCCAATAATGCTCCAAATGGCCTCAAAATGCACTTTCTTGCTCCCTAGGCCCTTAGAACCTGAAAACACACAAAAGAAGCATAAAGGACTAAAATAACGAGAGAAACATAACGTAAATTCACGAGAACAAGCCATTTAAGTCGCATGAATATGCTCCTATCAAATACCCCGACACTTAGCTTTTGCTAGTCCTCGAGCAAAACAGAATAAAAACAAATAAACAAAACGACACTAAACACGTAAAACACAACCTAAACCTTCCAACAACCGTCTTAGGGATTTCCAATGCACATGACAAGTTAAAAATCATCATTCTCACAGATTTTAGTCATCTTCACATTTAAGTACATTCTTAATCATATTCACCATATACTAGTTCACAATTAAGCATTTAAAACCATGTTTTGAATGTAGTAACATGCCTTAGAGAATTTGCTCAATTCCTTTCAAGATATGCACTCAATTTTTAACACAGATTTTCTGACTACACTCCCTACACTAGGTATATGTGAGAAGATTGATGTAAACATGTAGACGAACACTCACATATGTGTATTTCAAAGGAAGCAATTTCTGGAGTTAATAAGCATGTTTAGATATGATCTCATGAATGGAATGCTACTACTTAGATGCGAGAACCAGTGACACCATAAGCTCATACCAAGTTCAAACTCCACAAATTGAAATACACAACACTCAAGATAGAAGTCAAGGGTTGTAACGGGGCTTGGGGTATGTGGATAACAAAGAAGGGATATGGAAAACAAAGGTTCTTAAAGAAATAGTGAGCAAAGCATTTGAATCAACTTAGAATTCACTTTTGAATGAAAACTCGACTTTTGAACAAAAAAGGGAGAATTTAGACAATTTACGCCCAGAATTGGTGTTTTGGAACCTTTCTTCAATCACTTATTCTTTTTTTTTTCTTTTTTTTTTTTTTTTTTTTTTTTTGTTTTGAATCTCAAAACATAAACACTTAAACATTCTCTCCCCCACACTTATTTTCTTTCATAATGTAACTCAAAAGGAATTCAATTAAGTCATGCTCACTATCTTTTAAGAATAAGGATGGGGATTGTCCTAAACTAGGCTAGGTGAGGAAAAAGTGGGTTAACAAAGAACATGGGCTAACACGGCTCAACGGGGGTACAACTTACAACATATACGAAATATGGGAAGTGAGGCTATTTGGCTATGGTGGCAACTACACAACTTCATCTTGAATATGTGTTATGCAAATCAATAACATGCTTTGAATGAAATGGGCATGAGTTCTAGCATTTGGAACTATATAATGAAACGCCTTCTAAGTAGTAACCAAGCAAAGAATAATGAGATCATGCAACGACTTTAGAAAACAAGAAATCACAGATTATACTCTCCAAAGAACGTTATAGGCTCAAGTCTCTCAGGGTTGTAGCGTTTGTTTGAGTTCCTTCCTTCAAGCATGTTACAAAAACGAATTTTTATTTTTATTTTTTATGATTGCATGTGAAGTCATACATTATAACCATAACCAAGCATATACCAAGAGTAAATCAAACTTTTTTCTATGTTAATAACTATTTTTAACAGTCATGCAATTACAAACCAAATCCTTATTATTGTGTTGGAAGGTATCCTAAGACACAAACACACACACAAAAACAACTTTAAAACAACTCTTTTTGGGTTTTTCAAAACAATTTTTTCAAATTTTTATGGGATTTTCGAATTTTTAAGACAAAACACACTAAAACAGTTTTAAAACAGTGAGAAACAACATGTGAAGTGATAGGTGAATAAATCCCACGAATTTGCATCAAATATACTTAGTTACCCCCCCACACTTAAATCAAACATTGTCTTCAATGTTTTAAGCATAGATTCACACAAAGCATAAGTAAATACACAAAAAGCACTTAAACATACTAAACATGGCATAATGTAATTAACAAAGAGAAGAGTTTAGAGACGCAAATCTGGTTATAGAGTGTAAATTCCATCTTCTCCTTGGTAATTGCATTGAGGCTTTTGATCTTTGTGATTCCACAGGCTTACTCTTGAACTGGTTTCTGCCCATCGTTGATTTTCCTTTGTGCTACTTCTTGAACTGGGCAGCATGATGGTTCATTTGGTCTCCCCCGAAGGTCTGAGCTTACCCCTTTGGTCTGTTTCTTTGTTCAATCTTTCCAATTCGTATTGAAAAGGGTTGGAGGATAACTCAGCCTATGTTTGTCTCCACATGCTTCAATGTATCATTTTCACTTGCCTTACTCGCTCCCCTTTGCAGAAGTGGTCCCTTCTCCGGAAGTGTATCAACCGTTGAAGATGACTACTCGAGAGCAACGCTAGGTAAGCAATCAGGAATAGATTCCAGGCAGTTGGCTCCAGATCGGAAGACTGACTCCAAGTGCCGGCTGATTGCTTCGTTTACTTTGCCATGCGAGTAAGAACAAGGACAAAGAAAAAGACAGGGAAAGAGCATGATATGAGATACTTTTGCTTTTGACCTTGATGATATGAGATACCTTTGCTTTTGAAGAAGCGGTGAATGAATCAGCACATGTATTTGTTGTGCTGTTTCCTCCTGGGTCATATGTACTCCAGGCATCTGGTATCATCTTTGGGGAAGAAGAAAGAATTGAGTCTTTCGAAAGGCTTTGCTGGGAGTACGCCCTCAGAGGTGAGGGAGAGTTGGGCATTTTTCTTCAGGTTTGCCCTGCCATAAAAGACGAAGGTCGACATATATAGAGATAATATCAAGTGGTGGTATTTTTTTACCTTTGTCGACAAACGTTTTGATCCCGCAAATCTGGCTTTTTGAAATAGTGGCGCCTCTTCGATCTCTGAACACGCCTCTTCGATTTCTGAACATGCCTCTTCGATTTCTGAGCAGGCGCCCCTTCGATTTCTGAACGACACATGGTAGTGCAGATGCGGCTCCTTTTGACAAAGCTGCACGCGTCTTCTGAAAAGCAGAGAAAGCGTCGCCGAACTTTGCGCTTGTCGGCTAAAGACGTGTAATTGAGATGATGGCCTCCACGTGTTATCAGCTTTGTCAGATATCTTTTGACAAAGCTGAACGCGTTTTCTGAAAAGCCGAGAAAGCGTCGCCTAAATTACGCCGGAAATTCCGGCTTTTTGAATCGGTGGACGCGTCGCCTTGGCTTCTTATTGAGGTATCGATCACCGCCACAAACACACTCTGAAGATTTCCCATTCTTGAAAATCGACTCCGGCCCTTTGAAATTTAACTCCATCCCTTCTCTTTGAACACTTTTGAAAAAAATGGCAAACTCATCGAACCTTAGCTTGGAATTGAGCCTTAGCAGTGATACGGGCGCGCCGCGTCAAGGTAACGTATGGCGTCCTTCTTTCTTTTCTTCTAACGGTCCTCTTTCAGGTGAAGACTCTGTGATGCAGGACGCCACAACAGCTACAATAGTAGCTAGGAACCTCCTCACACCAAAAGATAGTAGGCTGCTGTCAGGACGGTCCGATGAGTTGGCCGTTCAAGAGTCCCTCGCACTTAGTGTTCAGTGTGCGAGTTCTGTGTCCAACATGGGCCAACGCCTGCTTGCCCGCTCCCGTCAGGTGGAATCATTGATGGCAGAGGTGGAAAGTCTCAAGCAGGAGATCCAGCAGCTGAAGTATGAGAATAGAAGTTTGCATGTGCTTGCAAATAACTATTCGTCGGGCATGAAGAGGAAGCTTGATGAGCTGCAAGAGTCTGAAGGTCGGATTCACAGTGACCGTCAAAGGTTTTCGTCTTTCCTCCAGAGGCACCTTTTTCCTGGCTCATCCAGCGCTTGGCCAAGTATTGAGGCCTGGAATGCTCTATCTTCGATGCCTTCTGCTCCTACGCCTTCCGCTCCGATGCCTTCTGTTCCTACGCCTTCCGCTCCGATGCCTTCTGTTCCTACGCCTTCCGCTTCAAGAGTAAAGCCACGTAGTGGGGCCTCAAGCAAACAACCTTTGTGAAGCACCATCTTTCTTTGTTTAGCAGTGCCTATCAATAAATCAAACATTTTCTCAATGTTACAATCATAGACTCACACAATTAATAAACAAACAAACAATAACAACTAAACAACCTAACAAGGCAGAAACGAAATAGCAACAAAGAGAAGAGTTTTTTTTTTTTTTTTTTTTTTTTTTTTTTTTTTTTTTAATTTTTATCAAATTTTCGAAGTTTTATACCAAGACACTATAAAACACTCTAAAAACGCTTAAAACAGCAAGAAACAACATTCTAAGTGATAGGTGAATAAATCCCACGAAATTCATGCAAATACAAATTGTTTACCCCCCCACACTTAAATCAAACTTTGTCCTCAATGTTTTAAGCAGAAAGTCACAACAGAGCAAGCAAATAAACAAATACGAGAAAGAAAGCAAAGTAAAGGCAGTAAAGAAAAAGAAAGGAATAAAAATAAGTCTCTTAAAGGGGTTTCCAAGTTCTTCTCTATTCGGATGCATGGGTTGCCTCCCACGAAGCGCTTTCTTTTACGTCTTGCAGCCGGACGGTACCTCCGTTTAAGCTTGACTAGGTTCCACGGCATGGAGGGGTACCTCCTCCACGACATGGAGGGGTACCTCCTCCACGACATGCTCCTCAAACATCTCGTAATAGGGCTTCAATCGATGCCCATTCACTTTGAATTCTTGCTGCGTCCTTGAACTTTTGATTTGCACTGCACCATGAGGGAAAACATTAGTAACAACAAACGGGCCAATCCATTTAGAACGCAACTTACCAGGAAACAAACGTAGGCGAGAGTTAAAAAGTAACACTTTCTGCCCAACTGTGAAGGTCTTGGTTCGAATCATTTTATCATGGAATGCTTTGGTCTTGGCTTTGTACATCCGGGCATTCTCATAGGCTTCATTCCGAATCTCCTCAAGTTCATTCAATTGGAGCTTCCTATGAACTCCCGCTGCATCTATGTCCATGTTGAAAATCTTCACGGCCCAATGTGCCTTGTGCTCTAACTCTACGGGCAAATGACATGGCTTACCATAGACGAGCCGAAAAGGTGACATCCCAATGGGTGTTTTGTATGCCGTACGATATGCCCACAGTGCATCATCTAAACGTAAGCTCCAATCCCTCCTTGTTGGTCCAACGGTCTTCTCCAAAATTTGTTTGATTTCTCGGTTAGACACCTCGGCTTGGCCATTTGTTTGAGGATGGTAAGGTGTGGAGACCTTATGGTTGACATGGTACTTTCTTAGCAACGCCTCAATGGTCCGATTGCAAAAGTGAGACCCTCCATCACTTATGATTACTCTCGGCATTCCAAACCTAGCAAAAATGTTAGTTTTCACGAAATCTGCAACCACCTTAGAATCGTTAGTACGGGTGGCTTTTGCTTCCACCCATTTAGAAACATAATCGACGGCTAGCAAGATATAAGTGAAACCATAAGATGGAGGGAAAGGGCCCATGAAATCAATGCCCCAAACATCAAAAATTTCAACATTAAAGACAGGGGTTTGCGGCATTTGGTCCTTGGTACCTATGTTACCCATTCGTTGGCAACGATCACAAGACATACAAAAGGTTCTAGCATCCCTAAATATAGTCGGCCAATAAAAACCACACTCTAGAACCTTGAGGGCAGTGCGTTGTGTGCCAAAATGACCACCACATGCATATGTGTGACAAAAGCTTAGAATTGAGTGAAATTCAGAATCATGCACACATCTACGTACAATTTGATCTGAGCAATACTTCCACAAATAAGGGTCATCCCAAACATAGAAACGTGCATCATTTTTAAGCTTATCACGTTGGTGCTTGTTTAGTTCATTTGGAATTTGTTTAGCCACCAAGTAATTCACTAAATCTGCATACCATGGTTCACTTACCTCAATGGATAGCAGCTGCTCATCGGGAAAAGTTTCAGGGATAGGTACGGCATGTTCATGCTCCTCGTGGATCATTCGGCTTAAATGGTCAGCCACTACATTCTCGCTTCCTTTCTTATCCCGGATTTCAATATCAAATTCTTGAAGAAGAAGAATCCAACGGATAAGCCTCGGCTTTGCTTCCTTTTTCGTGAGCAAGTACCTCAAAGCTGCATGATCAGAATAAACGATTACTTTAGTACCAATTAAATATGAACGGAATTTATCTAAAGCAAAAACCACAGCTAGAAGTTCTTTTTCCGTCGTGGAGTAGTTCAATTGGGCATCATTGAGAGTCCGAGAGGCATAGTATATGACATGCGGCCGCTTGTCTCTTCTTTGTCCTAGAACAGCTCCTAATGCATAGTCGGATGCATCGCACATGAGCTCGAACGGAAGGCTCCAATCTGGAGGTACAATAATGGGGGCCGAGACTAGCTTCTCCTTGAGTTGGTTAAATGCCGAATTACACTCTTCATCAAACTTGAATGGCACATCTTTTTGAAGCAATCGGCAAAGAGGGTTGGACATCTTGGAGAAGTCCTTGATAAAACGCCTATAGAACCCTGCATGGCCAAGAAACGAACGTACCTCTCTAACCGAAGTAGGAGAGGGTAAGTGACGTACAAGGTCTATTTTCGATTTATCTACTTCAATTCCTTTTTCTGAAACAATATGTCCTAAAACTATACCTTGTTTCACCATAAAGTGACATTTCTCCCAATTCAAGACAAGGTTAGTTTCAACACATCATTTCAAAATTAAGGTTAGATTATCCAAGCAATTATCAAATGAACTCCCAAATACACTGAAATCATCCATGAAAACCTCAATGATCTTTTCAACAAAATCGGAAAATATACTTACCATACACCTTTGGAAAGTGGCCGGTGCGTTGCATAAGCCAAATGGCATGCGACGATAAGCAAATGTTCCAAAGGGACATGTGAATGTGGTCTTCTCTTGATCATCCGGGGCTATCACAATTTGGTTATATCCAGAGTATCCATCAAGAAAACAGTAAAAAGCATGACCGGCTAACCTTTCGAGCATCTGGTCGATGAATGGCAAAGGAAAGTGATCTTTCCTAGTCATGGCATTTAGCTTCCGGTAATCGATACATACTCGCCATCCAGTCTGAATGCGTGTAGGCACGAGCTCATTCTCATCATTCTTGATAACAGTTACTCCGGACTTCTTGGGAACGACTTGAACTGGAGAGACCCAACGGCTATCGGAGATAGGGTAGATCACTCCGCAATCCAAAAGCTTGATTATTTCTTTCTTCACCACTTCCATCATCGGAGGGTTGAGACGGCGTTGAGCCTCTCGAGTTGGTTTAGCCCCCTCCTCAAGAAGTATACGGTGCATGCATGTGGTAGGGCTTATTCCTTTAATGTCGGCCAAAGTCCACCCTATGGCCATTTTGTGCTCTCGCAGCACCCTCACAAGCTTCTCCTCCTCCATTGCTGTGAGACTTGATGAAATGATGACGGGCAATGTTTCGCCTTCTCCCAAAAACACATACTTCAAATGGTCCGGCAACGGCTTAAGTTCAAGCGATGGTGCCTGAACAACAGAAGGTAGCATCTTAGTGGAAACTGAATTTGAAAGTGAGAGTGGAACCTTACCATATTGTTGTGGCAATGACTCAAGGGCTGCCACAACCTCAATTATTTCTTCACTAGAACCCATTGCAAAGAATTCCTCCTCCTTGCCGTGGCCTTGCATTGGCCCAAATCCTTCATTTTTGCGCTCTATGGCCTTAGTGATGGTTGTTTCCAGGGCGTCCTCGTTCAATTCTTCAAGGTATACCTGCGCCAAAGAATCGATAACATCAATGGAAAAACAAGAATGGTCATCAACGGGATATCTCATAGTTTCAGAAATATTAAAATCAATCACTTCCCCATCGAATTCCATTGTCAAGGTGCCTTTGTATACATCAATCTTCGTTTGGGCCGTCTTCATGAATGGCCTATCAAGGAGAATCGGCAAAGATGTAGAATGGGCTGAATCCTCCATGTCTAGGACGTAGAAATCAGCCGGAAAAATTAAATGGTTCACCTGCACAAGCACATCCTCCAAAACTCCTTTTGGATACGCGTTAGAACGATCAGCCAATTGTATAATTACACCATCTTGTTTTAATTCACCCAAATTCATAGATGCATAAATAGAATAAGGCATGACATTTATGGATGCACCTAAATCAAGCATGGCATGTTCAAAACGATTATGTCCAATTACACAAGGAATCGTGAAACTACCGGGGTCTTTGCACTTGGTAGGCAGTTTACGTTGCAAAACAGCGGACACATTCTCGCTTACCTTCACTACCTCTTTGTTTGCCCTTCTTCTTTTTGTATTGCATAGGTCCTTGAGGAATTTAGCATACTTTGGAACCTGTTTGATTGCATCGAGAAGCGGTATGTTCACTTGCACCTTCCGGAACGTTTCAAGAATGTCCTTCTCGCTTTCTTCCTTTTTTTCTTGCATGAACCTGCGAGGAAAAGGTACATTGGGCAGATTAGGACGTGAAGTACATGAATTTGAACTTAAATTACCTGATTTGGCCGAGTTAGGGTGATCTGCCTCAGGTTGTGTCGTCTCTTCATCTACTTTCTGGGCAGATTTGGGATTGTTTGGCTCGGTCCCAACTTCTTTTCCACCCCTTAGGGTGATGGCCTTGGCGGATTCGAATCCTCCCTTTGGATTGACTGTGGTTGAGCTAGGAAGCTTTCCTTGCTCTCTAATCTGTCCAAGGAACTCAGAAATCTGCCCTATTTGTTTCTTCATATCCATCATCTCCTTCTCGTTATTTTCTATTCGGTTGTTTTGATTTTGCAACCCCTGCGAAATAGAGGTTAGTAATTGCATAGCTTGATTACTTTCCAAAGACGTACCTGAATGAGATGATGCCGAAGGTTGTTGGGATTGTTGGGGTGCATACGGCTTGGAATAAAAACCAGGGGGGTTTGGCCTAAATCCTCCTTGTTGGGCAGCTTGTTGTGGCTCCCTCCATTTGAAGTTTGGATGGTCCCTCCATCCGGCATTGTAAGTGTTCGAGTATGGGTTGTTTTGATTTTGTCCTTGGAAACCAATTGCATTGGCAGATTCCCACCCACCATTATCGATTAGTTGAGGGCACTTGTCGGATGGATGCCCTTGAATTGAGCACACGCCACAAACTTGGTGTTCTTGTGCTTTTGGACCAATCACAACCTGAGAAACAAGAGAAGTAAGATTAGCAAGTTGTGATTGAATTTCAGAAATAGCACTCACCTCATTTACACTTTGTTGCCGTGGGGCTTCCCTTTGGCCCACTCCTTCATATTGTTGAGCGTTGAGCGCTCGGTTGGCTATGAGAATCTTGGCATCCCTTGGTGTTTTGTCCACCAATGCTCCTCCCGCTGACGCATCAACCATTTGACGTTCGATAGGAAGGAGGCCCTCATAGAAATATTGAAGGAGAAGTTCCTCCTTCATTTGATGTTGAGGACATGAAGCTACAAGGCCCTTGAAGCGCTCATAATAAGACGGGAATGTCTCACCATGATTCTGTTGAATACCACTAATTTTCTTCCGTAGGAGAATCACTCTCGAAGTAGGGAAGAATTTCTCCAAGAAAGCACGCTTCATACTCTCCCACGAAGTCACAGTTCCCGGGGCTAGTTCGTAGAGCCAATCTTTGGCCTTGTCCATAAGTGAAAATGGAAAGGCCTTCATCTTCAATATACTCCCATCCACATTGACGGGGGTCATGCTCGAACAAACCACCTCGAACTCCTTCAAGTGTTTGTTGGGGTCTTCCATAGACAAGCCATGGAACTTCGGAATATGGTGTAACAAACTGGATTTGAGTTCAAATTCCTCAGTCTTCCCCTCTGCAGCCGTGGGGTATTGGATACAAAGAGGCAATGCATTATCCAAACTCGAGGCCGAAAGCTCCTTGATGGTTCTATTATCTGCTGCCATGGCTTGTTCTTCTTCAAAAATCTGATCCGTGGGCTTTTCTTCTACACCTACTTCGTCTTCTTCAAGCCCAGGTTGTGGTGGAGGTTGTGGTGGCTCTTGTTGACTCCTCGTTCTCCTCAAAGTGCGTTCAAAATCACCGTCAAAGTCGGAGATGTTCTCTATAATAGGCCGAGAGCGACGAGTCATACACAGTACCTAAAAAACAAGGAAACAAACAAACTAAGAATCTAAAATAAGAATGCACGAAAAACAAAAAAAAAAAAAATATAAAAATAAAGACAAAGGATTAGCAAAGTTGCTAATCCCCGGCAACGGCGCCAAAATTTGATGCGAGATTTACTTGACACTCAAATTAAACCCTCGTTTGACAATTGTAGTAGAATGGATAAGTGAGGGATCGTTCTAGACCGGGGATTAGGAGGGCTTGCTAAAACCTTCTAAATTGACTTAAAAACATAAAAACTAAATTAAAATACTCTTAACAAGACTACTATGACTCAGAATGGCTTTGAAAAACTCAAATTGTCTAAAACAATCAAATTGACTCAAACAGAAGCTAGAACTTGATTTAAACGAATTTGCAATTGTTTATGACTCCAAAAGCTTAAAGATACAAAAATAAAACAAATACAAATGATTAAGACTTAACAAAATAGGGGGGGGGGAATTGTGGTTGGACGATATTAAATTAAAAAGACAGAATATAATTAAAGGCAAAATGTAAATATGAATGTGATAAAAATATGGATGATGGAATAGCCAAGGGGTTCTTCTCCACACATGT
This sequence comes from Pyrus communis, assembly GCF_041283825.1. NCBI lineage: Eukaryota > Viridiplantae > Streptophyta > Magnoliopsida > Rosales > Rosaceae > Pyrus > Pyrus communis. Next base: position 16,438,727 of record NC_142576.1, on the reverse strand, counting down.
TACACTTGCAAACAAAATTGATTCTCAGTTGGTCTTTCGATAAGTTGTGAAACTCAATGCTCCAAGTTAATTAGATCCGCTTAGATTAACTTTCAGATTTCCCTAAATTCGTTGGATTGAATGGAATACGCATTACAACCAAATTATTCTTAATCAAAGTCCCTAACTATGGAATACGCATGATAGAGACATTCAACAAAGATCATTAAGTTCAACGGAAATCATAAACATCGACGAGGCATTCGTTACTATGGAATACGCATGAAACTTATGCCAAGAATTCGTTTAACGCACTTATATTCTAGCGTCATATTTATGCATGAAAATTAAGCTTGCAATCTCAATGAACATACATAAATAAGTTATCAATCAAATAGTTAAACGAATTGAATCCACAACTTATGAAATTCCAACCAAACGTAATCAATTCAAAATGCAAATATAAACATAGTTTCGAATCACCCCCTAGCTAAAGGGGGGTTTAGTTCCTCATAACTTTGAAATCAAAGAAACACCTAAACATTCCAACAACTCAAACGTGAATTGTATGAACGTTTAGGCACTCTTCTCTTCCCTTCTCATACGTACAAAACAAAGAGAATTAAATTTAAACTTTGAAATCAAAGAAACACCTAAACATTCCAACAACTCAAACTTGAATTGTATGAACGTTTAGGCACTCTTTTCTTCCTCGTTGTTGTAGCACAAGGTCTAAGGTGAGCTTTGGGGATTATGTGAAGTGTTTTGGAGGGATGGGAAGTGGTTGGATAGTGGCTGCAATGAAGGAGAAAAACTGCACAGAAAATGGAAGGGGAATTGCGGCAATGGATGTGTATTTGTGTTGTGTGAAGTGTTGTGAATGGAAATATGAGATATGAATCCAATGGGGAGTGTTGGATGCTTATTTATAGGTGAAATGGGGGGGACAAAAGAGGGAATATTGCAGCTAGGAGGGAATGAATGATTATGGGTGCATGTGATTGGAATAATGAAGGGGGAATGTATGTAATAAAACAACTAGGAAAAGTTATGGAAAGCTGGAAATGGGAGTGGGAACTCACGGCATTTGTTGGGTTGTTTATGGGAGAATAAATGTATGATAATGGCTAAATGATTAAAGGGAATGAATGGGAGTGACACTAGGTTGGTTATGCATGTGGAATGTGGCTGAATTGTTGGTGAAATGATGAATGGGAAAGCTGGAATTTCAAGGGGGAGCCACGGCAATGAAAGGTTTGTGCATGTGAAGTGCTTGATTGAATGAGTAATGCACGGGTTGGCTGATTAGAACTAGGGTGAATGGTGTGTTGGATGTGCATGTGAATTAAAGCTAGGTTGAATTAATTAAAGGGATTGCATGTGAGTTGGATATGTGGCTGAAATAAACAAAGAGTGAGAGGAATGAAATGCACGGTTTTGGGAGAAATGATTATGGATGCATGTGTTGAATGATTTCTTGGTGAGGGATGTGGAGTGGTTGAATGTGGTGCAATGATAATGTTTTGTGGCTGAATTGGTGGTGGAATTATGATGGGAGTGCATGTGATTAAAGAGTGGGAGTGCATGTGGGTGGAAATCTAAAAATGCAAAGGGAATGCATGTGTTGGTGGGTTTGCATGGCTTTTGATGGATTGTTTGATTGGGCTAGAGGTTTTCCATGGCTCAAAGGAATTGTTTGATTGGGCTAGGCCCTTTGTTTTATGTCCCAAAGAGCATACAAGGCTTCAATTTTCGTCCATCTTCTTTGCACCATGATTAAGCTATTCAATCCAAGCCCAATAATGCTCCAAATGGCCTCAAAATGCACTTTCTTGCTCCCTAGGCCCTTAGAACCTGAAAACACACAAAAGAAGCATAAAGGACTAAAATAACGAGAGAAACATAACGTAAATTCACGAGAACAAGCCATTTAAGTCGCATGAATATGCTCCTATCAGTGAACATACGCGAAACACTTAAAAATACGAGGGGTGAGATTGAGGGAAGAGGGCAAAGGCACACGATCTGCTAATCCTGCCAGAGGAGTGCCAAATAAAGCACTTTGGAGGGCATTTGATAATCATGCAACCAGTATATGTAGCTGCATCAGCCCAATAATATTGCGAAACAAGGGCTTCAATGAGAAGTGCCATCGTTGTCTTAAGAATACGTCAATTTTCCGTTTTGCCACCCTATTCTAGTGAGGTGTTTGAGGACAAGTGGTTCCATGTAAGATGCCTCGCTCTTAGAAAAATTAAGAAAATTCATCATTAACATAATCACCTTCATTATCGGAGCGAAACAATTTAATAGGAAGCAAAAATTGAGTTGGAACCATCTAATGAAAGTTCTTGACAATTGCAGTAACGTCGCTCTATAGCCAAGTCATCCTAGTATAATCATCCACAAATAACACAAACCATTAAATCCTTGTAGAGTTTAAATGGGGGAGGGACTCTACACATCAGAATGCATTTATACAAAAGGAACAGTTGTTTTAGTGGAACTCAATGGATAAAAGGTTCGATGGCTCTTTGTTAGAGTACATACATAATACTCTAGTTCAGAGTCTAAAATACCAGTAAATAATGGCGGAATCAACTTCCATAAATAGCCAAACGAGGCATGCCCAAGTTGTCGATGCCATAACAAAATCTTCTTAATTTTGTCACCATTCCCACTATGTACTTGATTCACTCTATCGGGAGCCACATCGTCAACATAATACAACCCTCTTTGCTTAGTAAGTCAACATAATACAACCCTCTTTGCTTAGTAACATGCCCAATTATAGCCATTATCCGGACATCCTTAAGTAAGCAGAAAAAAAAAAAAAAAAAAAAAAGAAAAAAAAAGGAAAACATTACGGTACATCCAGTTGTTCGATAACTTGACCGACTGATAAAAGATGATTTGATAATGTCGAAATAAACAAGGTATTATGTAAAGATAAAAATGGGGCGAATGCAATAAAACAAACCCCCTGTTACTGAGATAACATCTTCATTGGTAGTGGCAAGACTCTCTTTTAGAGGAGGAAACATGGGTTGAAAGAGAGACTTGTCCTATGTCATGTGGTCAGTAGCCCCCCATAATTAATAATCCAACCGGAGTCACAATCTTTAGGCACAGTTAAGACTTTTTCCGAATTTTCTGAATCATCCCGATCATCAAAGAGGGATACTTAATCAACAAGAGACAATATTGTCTTCTCTTCCATGGTTGCAACAGATTGATGCGGTAGGCTTAGGTTTAAGATTTTCAGTGTCGACTGCTAAGAACAAGCTGCACGGCAAGGATTAGAATTTTTGTGCTACTTAAAAAACACAAAGCAGGCATAAGGTAAATTTTGGTCTTGGGTAGGACTAAATGTCTAAATCACGAGACAATCTACAAGTTTGGGGGATCAGCAACCAATGAAGCTACACGGCAAGAATAGGTTTTTCAGGTTTAGTGTCACATCCTCGCCCGGGACGAATCACTTCCCGGGCCTGCTCCACCACCGTAGCACGATATTGTTCGCTTTAGGCTTACCATTCCCTCACGGTTTTGTTTTTGGGAACTCACGAGCAACTTCCCAGTGGGTCACCCATCATGGGATTGCTCTAGCCCCCTTCTCGCTTAACTTTGGAGTTCCTACGGAACCCGAAGCCAGTGAGCTCCCAAAAGGTCTCGTGCTAGGTAAGGATGGGAATATACATTTAAGGATCACTCCCCTGAGCGATGTGGGATGTCACATTTAGGGTTTTTTTTTAGGGGAAAACAGGCCAAAACTTGTTGTGATGCCAAGATAAAAGTGTAAAACTATATGAGAGTTTTAGGGTTTGAATCGTGGTATTGTATTTTTCTCTCAAGGAGAAAACATATATATATATACAAGTTCAAGCACGTCTAGGTACATGACATCCCTATTCAAGGAGGAAATCTCTTTTGATTACAAATTTAATAGGAAAGTTGCCTCACGCCAATAATATCAAATATCATTTAACAATCACAAAAGTATCGCTTCAGCCCCTACTTTTGCAACTGTTTGTATGGTCGATACATGAACTACTAAATCTTCACTATAGTTGCCAACACACACCTTCTGACACTTCACCCTGCGCCACATGTCAAGGCATACCGCACCTCCAACACATGGGGAGTAAACCCACGTAAAAACAAGCCACTGCTAGGCAACTCTACAATCCTCCAACTTGGTGGCCGCTCTCTTGGGGACACGTGTCACCACCACAATAATGTCCCTAGAGTATCCCATCAATTAAAGGCAAGGACCTCTCCCATCTCCATCGATATACAACGGTCATTGTTAGCTTATCCAGGCAATCGTCATTTATCAATCTTGGCTAACTTAAGCATCAAATGCTCTTCGGCCCTTTGAAAATTATTCCTTTCTTTCTTCCGGGTTGCCGAGTCTTATATGCCAAAGCATTGTTACTAAACGACTGAAACACCCTTGCTAAGGTCCACTTCCTTACTTTGATCCACCTTTTGGAATTAACATAACTAAATTCATTATCCCCTTGGACTTTTATTTTGTGTGTCACATTACCCAAGTCTGTCAACTCTCATTGCCCAGGTCAGGAAGGAAGTGATTTAGTTGCAAAAGTATGGAGTAAAGTGATACTTAAGGCTGGTGTATTTGAAGTAGCTTATTCAAAATCAATTTGCAATGACAAGAGATTTCTAAATTATTTTAACTTACTATTCAAAACTTCTATTGCTCGACAAGTGTAATTGTTTGGACTCAAAATAATATTGTTGGGCCGAGTGTAGGTTTGTGCTCGGCCCAAAGCTATGTCAAAATGCTATGGGCTGCCTGATGATTCTGGGCCATTTAGCAGGGATGGTCGAGTCCTATCGCAAAAAGGAGTAGTCCAGATAAGCAAAGAGGGTCGAGGAAGTCCCCGTGCAACTAGGATTCTCGACCAGCAATGAATAAAGCTCCGAATGGGGGTGAGTTCAAAGTCCTAATGGGAGTAGGGTTGTTTGAAGCAAAGTTGGAACGGAGCAAGGACTCCTAATCCAGATAGGGGTTTAATTCGATCTCAAGGAGTTGGTGCTATAAATACAAGAAATCATGCAACAATGAAGGACCTTCAATTCAACATACCATTGCCCTGCGCAAAACCTCTCAAACATCTTAAGATTTTTCTTTTTCTTTTTTCCGCCGACACACCTTCAGTTTGGATAAACAGCACTGTGGAGGCAATCGGCGAACACCTTCAGTTTGGATAAACAGCACTGTTGCCGTAAAATCAGCCGACCGAGGAGCACCTTCAGTTTGGATAAACAACACTGCGTCGAGGCCGACTGGTCACCCATCCAAGTCTCGGCCGAGAAGGGTTTTCAAATCCTTATTGGCAGGGGTCATCTTATCAGCCTTCTCGGCGAAGTAAGGTGTTACGAGTTACGACATTCGGCGTACCGGACGTCGAGTGATTTTATGATTGGATATTCACAAGTGAGTTTTAGAGTTCGGCATTCTGATGGCTGAACCATGTTCACCTTCAAGACATACATCACCTTTGAATATTTGTGTCTATATAGTCTGGTGTCGATTCGACGTGCTTATACTTTTACGAATATAATTACTGTGACCGAATCGGGCATCGACGATTTATGAACTTCGCAGAACCAGCAGCCTTGTTTTTAGGCTCTAGAACCCAAAGACCGAGTGTTCTTTCCTCGGTTGCAGTCGCGAGGTAAAGAAGTCAGCAACGCGACATCACTGAATTTTACTCCTCGGCCAAGCTCGACCGATGAGTTGGCACGCCCTGCATTCAATCGAAAGAAATAGTTAGCTTATTAGTTACTCAGCCTGCGCGCCACTGATGCGAGAATTACTTGACACTCAAATTAAACCCTCGTTTGACAATTGTAGTAGAATGGATAAGTGAGGGATCGTTCTAGACCGGGGATTAGGAGGGCTTGCTAAAACCTTCTAAATTGACTTAAAAACATAAAAACTAAATTAAAATACTCTTAACAAGACTATTATGACTCAGAATGGCTTTGAAAAACTTAAATTGTCTAAAACAATCAAATTGACTCAAAAAGAAGCTAGAACTTGATTTAGACGGATTTGCAATTGTTTATGACTCCACAAGCTTAAAGATACAAAAATAAAACAAACACGAATGATTAAGACTTAACAAAATAGGGGGGGGAATTGTGGTTGGACGATATTAAATTAAAAAGACAGAATATAATTAAAGGCAAAATGTAAATATGAATGTGATAAAAAAATATGGATGATGGAATAGCCAAGGGGTTCTTCTCCACACATGTTACACTTGCAAACAAAATTGATTCTCAGTTGGTCTTTCGATAAGTTGTGAAACTCAATGCTCCAAGTTAATTAGATCCGCTTAGATTAACTTTCAGATTTCCCTAAATTCGTTGGATTGAATGGAATACGCATTACAACCAAATTATTCTTAATCAAAGTCCCTAACTATGGAATACGCATGATAGAGACATTTAACCAAGATCATTAAGTTTAACGGAAATCATAAACATCGACGAGGCATTCGTTACTATGGAATACGCATGAAACTTATGCCAAGAATTCGTTTAACGCGATTGTTTATAAGCAACCTCTACTACTTGTGAATATAAGTTCATAACGATTAGGTGAAATTCACTTATATTCTAGCGTCATATTTATGCATGAAAATTAAGCTTGCAATCTCAATGAACATACATAAATAAGTTATCAATCAAACAGTTAAACGAATTGAATCCACAACTTATGAAATTCCAACCAAACGTAATCAATTCAAAATGCAAATATAAACATAGTTTCGAATCACCCCCTAGCTAAAGGGGGTTTAGTTCCTCATAACTTTGAAATCAAAGAAACACCTAAACATTCCAACAACTCAAACTTGAATTGTATGAACGTTTAGGCACTCTTCTCTTCCATTCTCATACGTACAAAACAAAGAGAATTAAATTTAAACTTTGAAATCAAAGAAACACCTAAACATTCCAACAACTCAAACTTGAATTGTATGAACGTTTAGGCACTCTTTTCTTCCTCGTTGTTGTAGCACAAGGTCTAAGGTGAGCTTTGGGGATTATGTGAAGTGTTTTGGAGGGATGGGAAGTGGTTGGATAGTGGCTGCAATGAAGGAGAAAAACTGCACAGAAAATGGAAGTGTTTGTAACTGAAAATGTGTATGGAAGAGTGAATGAATTTTGAGGAGTGTTGGATGCTTATTTATAGGTGAAATGGGGGAACAAAAGAGGGAATATTGCAGCTAGGAGGGGATGAATGATTATGGGTGCATGTGTTTGGAATAATGAAGGGGGAATGTATGTAATAAAACAACTAGGAAAAGTTATGGAAAGCTGGAAATGGGAGTGGGAACTCACGGCATTGTTGGGTTGCTTATGGGAGAATAAATGTATGATAATGGCTAAATAATTAAAGGGAATGAATGGGAGTGACACTAGGTTGGTTATGCATGTGAATGCAAGGAGGAAAGCTGAAAATGCAAGGGAAGCTCACGGCACAATGTTGTTTTGCTTCTTGAAATGCATGTGAATGCATTTGAGTGTAATATGAAAAGAATGACTAATTAATGTATGTAGGGTTGATATGCATGTGAATTAGGTTGGAAAGAGGTGGAAGTGGAATGTTATGCAATGATAATGTCTTGTAAAGATGCTAATAAATAATGCATGTAGGGTTAGCTAGGTTGGCTTTGTTTGGGTGCATGTATGTTAATGGTGGTTTTGCATGTGAATTGATGGATTGTTTTTGATGGAATGGATGGTTCTTTGCATGGCTATAAGGGATAGAATAAGAGAGAATGGGCTAGGCCCTTTGTTTTATGTCCAAAGTGAAAATAAGGCCTTCAAATTCGTCCAAACTTTGGCTCCATGGATAAGCTATCCAATCCATGCCCAAAAATGCTCCAAATGGCCTCAAAATGCACTTTCTTGCTCCCTAAGCCCTTAGAACCTGAAAACACACAAAAGAAGCATAAAGAACTAAAATAACTAAAGAAACATAACGTAAATGTACGAGAACAAGCCATTTAAGTCGCATGAATATGCTCCTATCAAATACCCCCACACTTAGCTTTTGCTAGTCCTCGAGCAAAACAGAATAAAAACAAATAAACAAAACGACACTAAACACGTAAAACACAACCTAAACCTTCCAACAACCGTCTTAGGGATTTCCAATGCACATGACATGTTAAAAATCATCATTCTCACAGATTTTTAGTCATCTTCACACTTAAGTACATTCTTAATCATAGTCACCATATACTAGTTCACAATTAAGCATTTAAAACCATGTTTTGAATGTAGTAACATGCCTTAGAGAATTTGCTCAATTCCTTACAAGATATGCACTCGATTTTCACTCAGAATTTCTAACTACACACCCTAATCTAGTCATATGTGAGAAGATTGATGTAAACATGAAAACGAACACTCACATATATGTATCATAAAGAGAGCAATTTCTGGAGTTAATAAGCATGTTTAGGTATGATCTCATGAATGGAATGCTACTACTTAGAATGAGAACCAGTGATTCCATAAGCTCATATCAATTTCAAACTCCGCAAATTGAAACACATAACACTCAAGATAGAAGTTGAGGGATGTAACGGGGCTAAGGGTAATGGTTTAACAAAGAAAGGTAGAGTACACAAACGTTCTTAAAGCAATAGTGAGCAAAGTATTGAATTAGGCACTTAGAATTCCCTTTAGAACGCAGAAGTTAACTTTGAACACCCAAGGGGAAGTCACAAAACTTAGGGCCATATTCAAACTTTTTGGGCCCTTTCATCAACAATCACACTTGTGAGTTCATTCTCACTTATTTTCACTCTTTTTCTTTCTTTTCTTTTTTTTTTTTTTTTTTTTTTTTTTTTTTTTTTTTTTCCGTGCCTCCTTTAAGACTTAGGCACATACATACACACAAAAATCCCTTCCCCCACACTTATTTTCTGCAACATATTAATAAAAAGGAATTCAATTAAGTCATGCTCACTATCCTTTAAGAACAAAGGTATAGGAAAGTCCTACTCTAGGCTAGGTAAGGGTTGATGTGGGTTAACAAAGAATAAAGGCTAAACGAGGCTCAACGGGGTTAAAACTTACAATAAATACGAAATATGGGAAGTAAGGCTATTTGGTTATGGTGGCAACTACACAACTTCATCTTGATATATGTTATGCAATTCAATGTCATGCTTTGAATGAAACGGATATAAGTTCTAGCATTTAGTTGTATCATGATACAATTGCATTCTAAGTAGTAACCAAGCAAGGAATAATGAGATCATGCAACAACTTTAGAAAACAAAGAATCACAGAAAATACTCTCCAAAGAACGTTATAGGCTCAAGTCTCTCAGGGTTGTAGCATTTGTTTGAGTTCCTTCCTTCAGGCATGTTACAAAAACGAATTTTTCTTTTATGATTGCATGTGAAGTCATACATTATAACCATAACTAAGCATAAACCAAGAGTAAATCAAACTTTTCTCTATGTTTATAATTCTTTTTAACAGTCATGCAATTACAAACCAAATCCTCGTCATAACGTTGGAAGGTACCCTAAGACACAAACACACAAAAACGACTCAAAACACTCTTTTTAGGCTTTTCAAAACATTTTCTTCAAATTTTTATGTGATTTTCGGAGTTATAAAACAAAACATACTAAAACACTCTAAAACAACTTAAAAACACCTTAAAACAGCAAGGAACAACATTTGAAGTTATGGGTGATAAAATCCCACGAATTTGCATTAACAACATTAGTTACCCCCCCCCACACTTAAATCAAACATTGTCCTCAATGTTTTAAGCGTAGATTCACACAAAACATAAGTACACACACAAACAACAACTAAACATACTAAACATGGCAGAATGTAATTAACAAAGAGAAGAGTTTAGGGACGCAAATCTGGTTATGGAGTGTAAATTCCCTCTTCTCTTTGTTGATTGCATTGAGGCTTGATCTTGATGAATCCACAGGCTTACTCTCGAACTGGTTTCCGCCCATCATTGATTTTCCTTTGTGCTACTGGGCTGGAGGATTCTTTTGGTCTTCCCCAAAGGTCTGAGCTTATCCCTTTTATCTGTTTCTTTGTTCAATCTGTGCAGGAGTGGTCCCTTCTCTGGAAGTGTATCAACCGTTGAAGATGACTACTCGAGAGCAACGCTAGGTAAGCAATCAGGAATAGAGTCCAGGCAGTTGGCTCCAGATCGGAAGACTGACTCCAAGTGCCGGCTGATTGCTTATTTCACTTTGCCATGCGAGTAAAAACAAGGACAAAGAAAAGGACAGGGAAAGAGCATGATATGAGATACATTTGCTTTTGACCTTGATGATATGAGATACCTTTGCTTTTGAAGAAGCGGTGAAGGAATCAGCGCATGTATTTCCTCCTGGGTCATATGTACTCCAAGTATCTGGTATCATCTTTGGGGAAGAAGAAAATTTTGAGTAATTCAAAAGGCTTTGCTGGGAGTGCGCCCTCAGAGGTGAGAGAGAGTTGGTGGGCATTTTCTTCAAGTCTGCCTTGCCATAAGAGATGAAGGTCGACAAATATAGGGATTTTCTGAATAGAAAGTGGTGGTACTGCTCTTTTACCCTTTGTCGACAGACGTCTCTTCGATTTCTGAACGAACGGCTCTTCGATTTCTGCATGGCAAAAGTAGTCACGGGTGCGGCTCTTTTGACAAAGCTGCACGCGTTTTCTGAAAAGCAGAGAAAGCGTCGCCGAACTTTGCGCTTGTCGGCTAAAGACGTGTAAATGAGATGATGGCCTCCACGTGCTATCAGCTTTGTCAGATATCTTTTGACAAAGCTGAACGCGTTTTCTGAAAAGCCGCGAATGCGTCGTCGAAATTTGCGGAGGAAAATCCGGATCTCTGAATCGGTGGACGCGTCGCCATGGCTTTTTATGGAGCTATCGATCACCCCAACAAATACACTCTGAAGAAATCCCATTCTTGAAAAATCGACTCCGGCCCTTTGAGAATTAACTCCATCCACCCCTTCTTTCTGAACACTTTTGAAAAATGGCAAACTCATCGAACCTTAGCTTGGAATTGAGCCTTAGCAGTGATACGGGCGTGCCGCGTCAAGGTAACGTATGGCGCCCTTCTTTCTTTTCTTCTAACGGTCCTCTCACAGGTGAAGACTCCGTGATGCAGGACGCCACAACAGCTACAATAGTAGCTAGGAACCTCCTCACTCCGAAAGATAGTAGGCTGCTGTCAGGACGGTCCGATGAGTTGGCCGTTCAAGAGTCCCTCGCACTTAGTGTTCAGTGTGCGAGTTCTGTGTCCAACATGGGCCAACGCCTGCTTGCCCGCTCCCGTCAGGTGGAATCATTGATGGCAGAGGTGGAAAGTCTCAAGCAGGAGATCCAGCAGCTGAAGTATGAGAATAGAAGTTTGCACGTGCTTGCAAACAACTATTCGACGGGCATGAAGAGGAAGCTTGATGAGCTACAAGAGTCTGAAGGTCGGATTCACAGTGACCGTCAAAGGTTCTCGTCTTTCCTCCAGAGGCACCTTTTTCCTGGCTCATCCAGCGCTTGGCCAAGTATTGAGGCCTGGAATGCTCTATCTTCGATGCCTTCTGCTCCTATGCCATCTGTTCCTACACCTTCCACTCCGATGCCTTCCGTTCCTACGCCTTCCGCTCCTACGCCTTCCGCTCCGATGCCTTCCGCTTCAAGAGTAAAGCCACGTAGTGGGGCCTCAAGCAAACACCCTTTGTGAAGCACCATCTTTCTTTGTTTAGCAGTGCCTATCAATAAATCAAACATTTTCTCAATGTTACAATCATAGACTCACACAATTAATAAACAAACAAACAATAATAACTAAACAACCTAACAAGGCAGAAACGAAATAGCAACAAAGAGAAGAGTTTTTTTTTAGGAATCTGGATTTGAGGTTTTTTTTTTTTTTTTTTTTTTTTTTTTTTTTTTTTTTAGTTAAATTTTTATCAAATTTTCGGAGTTTTATACCAAGGCACTATAAAACACACTAAAACACTCTAAAAACGCTTAAAACAGCAAGAAACAACATTCTAAGTGAAAGGTGAATAAATCCCACGAAATTCATGCAAATACAAATTGTTTACCCCCCCACACTTAAATCAAACTTTGTCCTCAATGTTTTAAGCAGAAAGTCACAACAGAGCAAGCAAATAAACAAATACGAGAAAGAAAGCAAAGTAAAGGCAGTAAAGAAAAAGAAAGGAATAAAAATAAGTCTCTTAAAGGGGTTTCCAAGTTCTTCTCTATTCGGATGCATGGGTTGCCTCCCACGAAGCGCTTTCTTTTACGTCTTGCAGCCGGACGGTACCTCCGTTTAAGCTTGACTAGGTTCCACGGCATGGAGGGGTACCTCCTCCACGACATGCTCCTCAAACATCTCGTAATAGGGCTTCAACCGATGCCCATTCACTTTGAATTCTTGCTGCGTCCTTGAACTTTTGATTTGCACTGCACCATGAGGGAAAACATTAGTAACAACAAACGGGCCAATCTATTTAGAACGCAACTTACCAGGAAACAACCGTAGGCGAGAGTTGAAAAGTAACACTTTCTGCCCAACTGTGAAGGTCTTGGTTCGAATCATTTTATCATGGAATGCTTTGGTCTTGGCTTTGTACATCCGGGCATTCTCATAGGCTTCATTCCGAATCTCCTCAAGTTCATTCAATTGGAGCTTCCTATGAACTCCCGCTGCATCTATGTCCATGTTGAAAATCTTCACGGCCCAATGTGCCTTGTGCTCTAACTCTACGGGCAAATGACATGGCTTACCATAGACGAGCCGAAAAGGTGACATCCCAATGGGTGTTTTGTATGCCGTACGATATGCCCACAGTGCATCATCTAAACGTAAGCTCCAATCCCTCCTTGTTGGTCCAACGGTCTTCTCCAAAATTTGTTTGATTTCTCGGTTAGACACCTCGGCTTGGCCATTTGTTTGAGGATGGTAAGGTGTGGAGACCTTATGGTTGACATGGTACTTTCTTAGCAACGCCTCAATGGTCCGATTGCAAAAGTGAGACCCTCCATCACTTATGATTACTCTCGGCATTCCAAACCTAGCAAAAATGTTAGTTTTCACGAAATCTGCAACCACCTTAGAATCGTTAGTACGGGTGGCTTTTGCTTCCACCCATTTAGAAACATAATCAACGGCTAGCAAGATATAAGTGAAACCATAAGATGGAGGGAAAGGGCCCATGAAATCAATGCCCCAAACATCAAAAATTTCAACATTAAAGACAGGGGTTTGCGGCATTTGGTCCTTGATACCTATGTTACCCATTCTTTGGCAACGATCACAAGACATACAAAAGGTTCTAGCATCCCTAAATATAGTCGGCCAATAAAAACCACACTCTAGAACCTTGAGGGCAGTGCGTTGTGTGCCAAAATGACCACCACATGCATATGTGTGACAAAAGCTTAGAATTGAGTGAAATTCAGAATCATGCACACATCTACGTACAATTTGATCTGAGCAATACTTCCACAAATAAGGGTCATCCCAAACATAGAAACGTGCATCATTTTTAAGCTTATCACGTTGGTGCTTGTTTAGTTCATTTGGAATTTGTTTAGCCACCAAGTAATTCACTAAATCTGCATACCATGGTTCACTTACCTCAATGGATAGCAGCTGCTCATCGGGAAAAGTTTCAGGGATAGGCACGGCATGTTCATGCTCCTCGTGGATCATTCGGCTTAAATGGTCAGCCACTACATTCTCGCTTCCTTTCTTATCCCGGATTTCAATATCAAATTCTTAAAGAAGAAGAATCCAACGGATAAGCCTCGGCTTTGCTTCCTTTTTTGTGAGCAAGTACCTCAAAGCTGCATGATCAGAATAAACGATTACTTTAGTACCAATTAAATATGAACGGAATTTATCTAAAGCAAAAACCACAGCTAGAAGTTCTTTTTCCGTCGTGGAGTAGTTCAATTGGGCATCATTGAGAGTCCGAGAGGCATAGTATATGACATGCGGCCGCTTGTCTCTTCTTTGTCCTAGAACAGCTCCTAATGCATAGTCGGATGCATCGCACATGAGCTCGAACGGAAGGCTCCAGTCTGGAGGTACAATAATGGGGGCCGAGACTAGCTTCTCCTTGAGTTGGTTAAATGCCGAATTACACTCTTCATCAAACTTGAATGGCACATCTTTTTGAAGCAATCGGCAAAGAGGGTTGGACATCTTGGAGAAGTCCTTGATAAAACGCCTATAGAAACCTGCATGGCCAAGAAACGAACGTACCTCTCTAACCGAAGTAGGAGAGGGTAAGTGACGTACAAGGTCTATTTTCGATTTATCTACTGCAATTCCTTTTTCTGAAACAATATGTCCTAAAACTATACCTTGTTTCACCATAAAGTGACATTTCTCCCAATTCAAGACAAGGTTAGTTTCAACACATCGTTTCAAAATTAAGGTCAGATTATCCAAGCAATTATCAAATGAACTCCCAAATACACTGAAATCATCCATGAAAACCTCAATGATCTTTTCAACAAAATCGGAAAATATACTTACCATACACCTTTGGAAAGTGGCCGGTGCGTTGCATAAGCCAAATGGCATGCGACGATAAGCAAATGTTCCAAAGGGACATGTGAATGTGGTCTTCTCTTGATCATCCGGGGCTATCACAATTTGGTTATATCCAGAGTATCCATCAAGAAAACAGTAAAAGGCATGACCGGCTAACCTTTCGAGCATCTGGTCGATGAATGGCAAAGGAAAGTGATCTTTCCTAGTCATGGCATTTAGCTTCCGGTAATCGATACATACTCGCCATCCAGTCTGAATGCGTGTAGGCACGAGCTCATTCTCATCATTCTTGATAACAGTTACTCCAGACTTCTTGGGAACGACTTGAACTGGAGAGACCCAACGGCTATCGGAGATAGGGTAGATCACTCCGCAATCCAAAAGCTTGATTATTTCCTTCTTCACCACTTCCATCATCGGAGGGTTGAGACGGCGTTGAGCCTCTCGAGTTGGTTTAGTCCCCTCCTCAAGAAGTATACGGTGCATGCATGTGGTAGGGCTTATTCCTTTAATGTCGGCCAAAGTCCACCCTATGGCCGTTTTGTGCTCTCGCAGCACCCTCACAAGCTTCTCCTCCTCCATTGCCGTGAGACTTGATGAAATGATGACGGGCAATGTTTCGCCTTCTCCCAAAAACACATACTTCAAATGGTCCGGCAACGGCTTAAGTTCAAGCGATGGTGCCTGAACAACAGAAGGTAGCATCTTAGTGGAAACTGAATTTGAAAGTGAGAGTGGAACCTTACCATATTGTTGTGGCAATGACTCAAGTGCTGCCACAACCTCAATTATTTCTTCACTAGAACCCATGGCAAAGAATTCCTCCTCCTTGCCGTGGCCTTGCATTGGCCAAAATCCTTCATTTTTGCACTTTATGGCCTTAGTGATGGTTGTTTCCAGGGCGTCCTCGTTCAATTCTTCAAGGTATACCTGCGCCAAAGAATCGATAACATCAATGGAAAAACAAGAATGGTCATCAACGGGATATCTCATAGTTTCAGAAATATTAAAATCAATCACTTCCCCATCGAATTCCATTGTCAAGGTGCCTTTGTATACATCAATCTTCGTTCGGGCCGTCTTCATGAATGGCCTACCAAGGAGAATTGGCAAAGATGTAGAATGGGCTGAATCCTCCATGTCTAAGACGTAGAAATCAGCCGGAAAAATTAAATGGTTCACCTGCACAAGCACATCTTCCAAAACTCCTTTTGGATACGCGTTAGAACGATCGGCCAATTGTATAATTACACCATCTTGTTTTAATTCACCCAAATTCATAGATGCATAAATAGAATAAGGCATGACATTTATGGATGCACCTAAATCAAGCATGGCATGTTCAAAACGATTATGTCCAATCACACAAGGAATCGTGAAACTACCGGGGTCTTTGCACTTGGTAGGCAGTTTACGTTGCAAAACAGCGGATACATTCTCGCTTACCTTCACTACCTCTTTGTTTGCCCTTCTTCTCTTTGTATTGCATAGGTCCTTGAGGAATTTAGCATACTTTGGAACCTGTTTGATTGCATCGAGAAGCGGTATGTTCACTTGCACCTTCCGGAACGTTTCAAGAATGTCCTTCTCGCTTTCTTCCTTTTTTTCTTGCATGAACCTGCGAGGAAAAGGTACATTGGGCAGATTAGGAAGTGAAGTACATGAATTCGAACTTAATTTACCTGATTTGGCCGAGTTAGGGTGATCTGCCTCAGGTTGTGTCTTCTCTTCATCTACTTTCTGGGCAGATTTGGGATTGTTTGGCTCGGTCCCAACTTCTTTTCCACCCCTTAGGGTGATGGCCTTGGCGGATTCGAATCCTCCCTTTGGATTGACTGTGGTTGAGCTAGGAAGCTTTCCTTGCTCTCTAATCTGTCCAAGGAACTCAGAAATCTGCCCTATTTGTTTCTTCATATCCATCATCTCCTTCTCGTTATTTTCTATCCGGTTGTTTTGATTTTGCAACCCCTGCGAAATAGAGGTTAGTAATTGCATAGCTTGATTACTTTCCAAAGACGTACCTGAATGAGATGATGCCGAAGGTTGTTGGGATTGTTGGGGTGCATACGGCTTGGAATAAAAACCAGGGGGGTTTGGCCTAAATCCTCCTTGTTGGGCAGCTTGTTGTGGCTCCCTCCATTTAAAGTTTGGATGGTCCCTCCATCCGGCATTGTAAGTGTTCGAGTATGGGTTGTTTTGATTTTGTCCTTGGAAACCAATTGCATTGGCAGATTCCCACCCACCATTCTCGATTAGTTGAGGGCACTTGTCGGATGGATGCCCTTGAATTGAGCACACGCCACAAACTTGGTGTTCTTGTGCTTTTGGACCAATCACAACCTGAGAAACAAGAGAATTAAGATTAGCAAGTTGTGATTGAATTTCAGAATTAGCACTCACCTCATTTATACTTTGTTGCCTTGGGGCTTCCCTTTGGCCCACTCCTTCATATTGTTGAGCGTTGAGCGCTCGGTTGGCTATGAGAATCTTGGCATCCCTTGGTGTTTTGTCCACCAATGCTCCTCCCGCTGATGCATCAAGCATTTGACGTTCGATAGGAAGGAGGCCCTCATAGAAATATTGAAGGAGAAGTTCCTCCTTCATTTGATGTTGAGGACATGAAGCTACAAGGCCCTTGAAGCGCTCATAAGAAGCCGGGAATGTCTCACCATGATTCTGTTGAATACCACTAATTTTCTTCCGTAGGAGAATCACTCTCGAAGTAGGGAAGAATTTCTCCAAGAAAGCACGCTTCATACTCTCCCACGAAGTCACAGTTCCCGGGGCTAGTTCGTAGAGCCAATCTTTGGCCTTGTCCATAAGTGAAAATGGAAAGGCCTTCATCTTCAATATACTCCCATCCACATTGACGGGGGTCATGCTCGAACAAACCACCTCGAACTCCTTCAAGTGTTTGTTGGGGTCTTCCATAGACAAGCCATGGAACTTCGGAATATGGTGTAACAAACTGGACTTGAGTTCAAATTCCTCAGTCTTCCCCTCTGCAGCCGTGGGGTATTGGATACAAAGAGGCAATGCATTATCCAAACCCGAGGCCGAAAGCTCCTTGATGGTTCTATTATCTGCTGCCATGGCTTGTTCTTCTTCAAAAATCTGATCCGTGGGCTTTTCTTCTACACCTACTTCGTCTTCTTCAAGCCCAGGTTGTGGTGGAGGTTGTGGTGGCTCTTGTTGACTCCTCGTTCTCCTCAAAGTGCGTTCAAAATCACCGTCAAAGTCGGAGATGTTCTCTATAATAGGCCGAGAGCTACGAGTCATACACAGTACCTAAAAAACAAGGAAACAAACAAACTAAGAATCTGAAATAAGAATGCACGAAAAACAAAATATAAAAATAAAGACAAAGGATTAGCAAAGTTGCTAATCCCCGGCAACGGCGCCAAAATTTGATGCGAGAATTACTTGACACTCAAATTAAACCCTCGTTTGACAATTGTAGTAGAATGGATAAGTGAGGGATCGTTCTAGACCGGGGATTAGGAGGGCTTGCTAAAACCTTCTAAATTGACTTAAAAACATAAAAACTAAATTAAAATACTCTTAACAAGACTATTATGACTCAGAATGGCTTTGAAAAACTTAAATTGTCTAAAACAATCAAATTGACTCAAAAAGAAGCTAGAACTTGATTTAGACGGATTTGCAATTGTTTATGACTCCACAAGCTTAAAGATACAAAAATAAAACAAACACGAATGATTAAGACTTAACAAAATAGGGGGGGGAATTGTGGTTGGACGATATTAAATTAAAAAGACAGAATATAATTAAAGGCAAAATGTAAATATGAATGTGATAAAAAAATATGGATGATGGAATAGCCAAGGGGTTCTTCTCCACACATGTTACACTTGCAAACAAAATTGATTCTCAGTTGGTCTTTCGATAAGTTGTGAAACTCAATGCTCCAAGTTAATTAGATCCGCTTAGATTAACTTTCAGATTTCCCTAAATTCGTTGGATTGAATGGAATACGCATTACAACCAAATTATTCTTAATCAAAGTCCCTAACTATGGAATACGCATGATAGAGACATTTAACCAAGATCATTAAGTTCAACGGAAATCATAAACATCGACGAGGCATTCGTTACTATGGAATACGCATGAAACTTATGCCAAGAATTCGTTTAACGCGATTGTTTATAAGCAACCTCTACTACTTGTGAATATAAGTTCATAACGATTAGGTGAAATTCACTTATATTCTAGCGTCATATTTATGCATGAAAATTAAGCTTGCAATCTCAATGAACATACATAAATAAGTTATCAATCAAACAGTTAAACGAATTGAATCCACAACTTATGAAATTCCAACCAAACGTAATCAATTCAAAATGCAAATATAAACATAGTTTCGAATCACCCCCTAGCTAAAGGGGGTTTAGTTCCTCATAACTTTGAAATCAAAGAAACACCTAAACATTCCAACAACTCAAACTTGAATTGTATGAACGTTTAGGCACTCTTCTCTTCCATTCTCATACGTACAAAACAAAGAGAATTAAATTTAAACTTTGAAATCAAAGAAACACCTAAACATTCCAACAACTCAAACTTGAATTGTATGAACGTTTAGGCACTCTTTTCTTCCTCGTTGTTGTAGCACAAGGTCTAAGGTGAGCTTTGGGGATTATGTGAAGTGTTTTGGAGGGATGGGAAGTGGTTGGATAGTGGCTGCAATGAAGGAGAAAAACTGCACAGAAAATGGAAGTGTTTGTAACTGAAAATGTGTATGGAAGAGTGAATGAATTTTGAGGAGTGTTGGATGCTTATTTATAGGTGAAATGGGGGAACAAAAGAGGGAATATTGCAGCTAGGAGGGGATGAATGATTATGGGTGCATGTGTTTGGAATAATGAAGGGGGAATGTATGTAATAAAACAACTAGGAAAAGTTATGGAAAGCTGGAAATGGGAGTGGGAACTCACGGCATTGTTGGGTTGCTTATGGGAGAATAAATGTATGATAATGGCTAAATAATTAAAGGGAATGAATGGGAGTGACACTAGGTTGGTTATGCATGTGAATGCAAGGAGGAAAGCTGAAAATGCAAGGGAAGCTCACGGCACAATGTTGTTTTGCTTCTTGAAATGCATGTGAATGCATTTGAGTGTAATATGAAAAGAATGACTAATTAATGTATGTAGGGTTGATATGCATGTGAATTAGGTTGGAAAGAGGTGGAAGTGGAATGTTATGCAATGATAATGTCTTGTAAAGATGCTAATAAATAATGCATGTAGGGTTAGCTAGGTTGGCTTTGTTTGGGTGCATGTATGTTAATGGTGGTTTTGCATGTGAATTGATGGATTGTTTTTGATGGAATGGATGGTTCTTTGCATGGCTATAAGGGATAGAATAAGAGAGAATGGGCTAGGCCCTTTGTTTTATGTCCAAAGTGAAAATAAGGCCTTCAAATTCGTCCAAACTTTGGCTCCATGGATAAGCTATCCAATCCATGCCCAAAAATGCTCCAAATGGCCTCAAAATGCACTTTCTTGCTCCCTAAGCCCTTAGAACCTGAAAACACACAAAAGAAGCATAAAGAACTAAAATAACTAAAGAAACATAACGTAAATGTACGAGAACAAGCCATTTAAGTCGCATGAATATGCTCCTATCAGCCACGTATGTTCTGTAATTTTTAGAGTCAACATTTTGGCACGCCCAGTGGGACCTTGTGCTAGACCTTCGGAGTTCATGACTATTGAGACACGATCCGTAAAAAAGAAAACAATCATGGGAAAGTCAACAACTGACTTACCAGTGCAAGGCCTTGGGCAGGATTTCATCAGGCAAAAAATCCGATCATTGTTGAGTCGCCCGAGGTTACAAGTGCGACACGCCGAGATAATGAAATTTGTCTCGGCGGACAACCTCGCAACCCAGAAGTTCCTAACCAAATAGCAAGCATTTTCGTTGAAGGAATAGTGGAAGATTGCGACGAAGATGGTGGGGAGGGTTCTGATTCGCCAACTAGGTCGTTTCTTCGGAGACGACTGGATGAACAATATCAACAGGTCGAGCAGTTAATTGGCCAAAAAATGATTGATTTACTACACGCAATATGAAGCAACAGCGACACACAGACCAAGATGCTTGAACGGTTGGTTAGTAAAGTCTTTAAAGATGGCCAGGTCGGCCAACCTCGGCAGCCTTCTTTTACAAATGTTCCAGTACAAGCCGAGAAAGGGTCCATTCGGCGACAACCAATTGACTTAGAGAAAAGAGGCGGATCAAGCAATAGATCTGACGGACCAAGCCAGGGAGAAGAAGCAGCATCCGTCAATGTGACCGAGGTCCAAAGAATGATCGTCTCGGCCCTAAAAAAGAGGCCAAAGTTCCCAAAATTCATCCATCCATACCCAG
Source organism: Pyrus communis (assembly GCF_041283825.1). Classification (NCBI taxonomy): domain Eukaryota; kingdom Viridiplantae; phylum Streptophyta; class Magnoliopsida; order Rosales; family Rosaceae; genus Pyrus; species Pyrus communis. The sequence continues at coordinate 16,417,749 of NC_142576.1, read as the reverse complement.
CTTATGTAGAAAGGTTCGAATACCCGCGAGGCTTCAAGATCCCCGATTTCAGTCTGTTCGCCGGATAATCGTCCTTATCCTCGTTAGAACATGTGGCTCGGTTCACAGCGCAATGTGGAGACGTCAATAGTGATTTCCATAAACTACGGCTGTTCAACTTTTCACTGACAGGGTAAGCTTTCGCTTGCTACATTAATCTCCCACCAATCTCCGTCCAGAGTTAGGAGGAATTGGTCAAGAAATTCCATGAACAATTCTATCGACCAGGGATGGAAATGTCCGTCTCATCGTTGGCTAGGATGACTCAAGCGTCCAACGAATCCCCAATGGAATACTTAACAAGGTTTAAGTCGGCCAGGAATTGGCGCCGAGTACATCTCCCTGAAGTTGAATTCATCAGAATTACCCTAAACGGCTTGGACGTGGAATACAAAAAGAAGTTTCTGGGGGCAAATATTCGAGATATGTACGAACTTGCTCAACATGCTGAGCAATATGATTATTTGCTCCGAGAAGAGAAAATATCGAAGTCACCATCCCGGGGAACATTATATAAGAATCTCACGGTTAGCTATGCATTGGCCGAAAGCGAAGACACCCAGTATACCAGTGTGGACGCAGCCGAGATAGAGATAGATAAACCTTACGTTTGCAAGGCATTAGCTCAAGTTAGTCCCAAAGACACCAAGACCCGTTCGGCCACCGAAGAGATGAGTAAAACATCGAAAGTTTACACCTTCGATAACACCAAGGCCGATGCAATTTTTGACCAATTGTTGGTAGCAAAAATCATCAAACTTCGGCCAGGACACAACATCCCTAAGGCCGAAGAATTGAAGGGCAAAACATATTGCAAGTATCATAATTCCAACAAGCATGCCACCAATAATTGCGTTGTATTCCGAGACACGATTCAAAATTGGATCGAGAAGGGAAAGTTTAATTCCCAGAGAAACAGATGGCGGTCGACGTCAATCCCTTCCCCTCAACAACAATTGGTATAGGGGATGCTCATCTCCCTAAAAACAAAGGAAAGGGGAAAGCCGCATACGTCCCGGTGCAGCATGCCCATAAGCAGAATGGTCAACCAAGACTGAAGATTGATTTATTTTCAAATGCACCACCTACGGAGCCCTTAAGGCCGGCCATCGATGAACCTATGTCAGGTTCGAGTTCCGAAGAAACTTATGAATCAATGGTTTATGCGACCATTGTAAAACACCAGTTGAACCTAAAAAGAGGACATCTTCGGCACCAACTTTAAGCCCACCATCCACGACCTTTACAAAATCACCAAAGGAACTCAGTAACGGTTCACGACGCCAAGTGTTTGAAAGACTTGGCCCACAGGTACAAACAAAAGACCAGGCCTCGGTCAGGCAGCGTCTTGACTTTAACGCACCATTCTATAATGAAGATTATTACTCACGCAATGCCAGTAGTTCGGGCTCGTCATTCGATCAAAAAACTTTCAAACCGCCCAGGCCATGAGACCAATGTTGGTACAGTTACAATTCTCCAACCAGCCTATATATGATGTTGTCTAAATCTCAAGAACGTCGTCGCCAGCGGATAGATTGCATGGCTCGACGACAAGAAATGCAGGCCAACTCTACTACCCAGTGGCAGCCAAAAGAGGCCGTAGGAAGCGTTGACGATCGGCCGACCCCGACTACCATGACAGAATTACTCGAAGGGAAAAAGGCTGCAGCTTGTGACTTTGAGACCACCATTGAAGAGTCTGAGAAACACATCAAGCTCGTTCTTCGGCCTGGGGAGACGAGAGCTCGTCTCAAGCATTTTAGACAAGAGGCCGAAAGGAAACTTTCTTCGCTACCACCTGTAGAACCGTTAGTCAAGGTACGGCGCAATCTACACTCTCCATTCCTCGGTCAATCCTTGGAGTACATGCGGGAGTTTCATAAGAAATATTCCGTCAATGACTTGTATGGACTACCCAAGGCATGTTAGGAAACCCTCGACCTAGCACTAACTTGCCTTGATGTTGAGCAAATTATCCAAAAAACTTCCGACCCAGCAATGAAAGCTAAGTTCTAGCATATACGGGAGGCTCGGGTCCTCGACTTTGAGGTCAATCCCTACATAGATATCGACACCGCTGAATTACCTTTTTCACTCGAAGACCTTCAGTATTTGCGATATCATTTTGAAGTTTTCTCGGTTGTATCTTTTTTCGGCCTTACGGCAGATGAGGAAAACCGGGTGGCGCGTTTAGACGTGTATCTAGATACAAGGAACGCCGCATTGCCTACGAAGAACGAGCCCGTAAAGTACTACAAGAACGAAATAAGTCTTCAGCAGTAAACGCGTTCGAGGAAGATAACCAGAATAAGATAGATTCGGTCCATACGCCTCAGGAGTAGGTTTATGTCGAGGCACTAAAAAGTCCAATTGAAGACGCTCTAACGACTGATACTATGTTTACTTCTCTGGAAGACGATGACCACGACCCGATGGGTCCCTTGGTCCTCGAACATATGGAGATCAGTATGGTCCTTGTCCTACCAGCTGAGTTCCAACCAAGCACCCATCACTCAAATTTCTTGGATGGGGACATAGTTGCCTGATAGGAGCATATTCATGCGACTTAAATGGCTTGTTCTCGTGCATTTACGTTATGTTTCTTTAGTTATTTTAGTCCTTTAAGCTATTTTCGTGTGTTTGTAGGTCCAAAGGGCTAAAGGAGCAAAAAGATGCATTTTGGAGACTTTTGGAGCACTTTTGGGCTAAGGATGGATAGCTTATGCTTGGCGCCAAAGTGTTGGACGAAATTGAAGACCTAATTGAAGACCAAAGTGTTGGAACCTTGTTCCCTTTAGTTTTAGGACACTTAAACCTTTCCAATTCCCTTATGCCGTGCATCATCCACCTCTCTCCCTAAAACCGTGCACATGCAAACACCTTCACCCACATGCACCCTTTTATTCTTTCATCATTCCATCCACTCATTCATCAAACCACTCCCATCCATTTCATCATTGCAAACATTCAAACAAACATCACTCAATGCCGTGAGTCCCATCCCATTTCCAGCTTTTTCTTTGCATTCCCCCTTTAATCAACACATGCATTCACTCACCACAAACAAGTCAAATGCATTCAAACAAACATAATCATTCCATCACATGCACATTCACCTTGCATTTGCAGAAAATCCACTTCATTGCACATGCATCTTCAACAAACAAGCCACATGCATTCATATTTCCCCTTTGTGCTGTGGCTCCTCCTCCAGATTTCTAGCATTCCTTTCACATGCATCTTGGCAGATTTCACATGCACATTCACCCTAATCATTCACATAGCTTTAATTCACATGCATTTCAGATTTCATTCCCATTCTTTAATTCAACCAACACAACCATGCACTCCACATGCACTCCCATCCTTTACCATTTCAGCCACATCATTCATACAAAGCTTTAATCCACATGCATTTCCACCTAGCTTTCCATCTCATAACCACCAGAAATCTCCCAAAACCGTGCATATCAATCCCCTCACTCTCTAATTATTTCATCACATGCATTTTCAGCACATTCCCTTGCACATGCAGCCACACACTCAACCCATCCTTGTGTCGTCCAAAACACATGCATTTCCAGCTTTTCACATGCTATTTCACCCACATGCACCAATAATCATTCACACCTATCATCCCACATGCATTTCCACCTATAAATATGCATCCATATCAGCCACAACCAGGGGGATCCATTCACCACAGAAATAAGGCCTTTGTGCCAGAAATTCACCCATTCCAAACACTCTTCCATAAACTCATCCATTGCAGAAATGTAGACCATCAAACCACCCCCTTTGTGCCGTGAGTCTCCCCTACAAATCCAAACACCATCCTTCCATTCCTCCACCACTACCCAAACCATCAAACTATCCTTAGACCTTGTGCTACAACGAAGAGGAAGATAAGAGTGCCTAAACGTTCATACAATTCAAGTTTGAGTTGTTGGAATGTTTAGGTGTTTCTTTGATTTCTATGTTTAATTTCAATACTCTTTGTTTTGTACGAATGAGGCATGGAAGAAAAGAGTGCCTAAACGTTCATACAATTCAAGTTTGAGTTGTTGGAATGTTTAGGTGTTTCTTTGATTCTCTTTGTTTTGTATCATAAGGAACTAAACCCCCCTTGGCTAGGGGGTGATTCGAAATATATGTTTATGCTTGCGTTTTGATTTGATTACTTCTAATTGTGTTTCATAATTTGTGGATTCAATTTGTTTAACTATTTGATTGATAACTTATTTATGTATGTTTATTGAGAATGCGCACTTAATTTTCATGCATGAATATGACGCTAGAATATAAGTGAGTTTCACCTAATAGTTACGAACTTATATTCACAAGTAGTGGAGGTTGCTTATAAACAATTGCGTTAAATGAATTCTTGGCAAGAGTATCATGCATTCATAGTTACAATTGCCTCGTCAATACTTATAATTTTCATAGAGCGTAATGATTCTTGCTTGTATCTCTATTATGCAATCATGTAGGGGACTTGTGGGGAATGTTTTGAATTGTTGTATGCGCTAACCCATCCAATTCAATAACGTTAGGAAGATTTGAAGGTTAATTAGTGCATCACGGTTAACTTGGGGTGTTGAGAATTAATGATTTATTGAAACACAATTGGAAATCATTTTATTATGCAAGTATAACATATGTGGAGATGAACCCCGTAGCTAACTTTCCATTCATTCCATTCCATCAATTTGTTCTTTCTTTTCTTGTTTTTGTTTTCATGTTTAATTTAACTTGTTGTTCAATTATGTTAAACATGTGGAACTAATTTCTTTTTAGTTAGAGGCGAATTTGAAGCCATGAACATATGTTGGTTATGATTTGATTTACTCCAGTTATGAATTCATGAACTTTAGATGTGGGTTACTTTTCTGTTTTGATTAAGAACTTGTTTATGTATGTGGGTTGAGGGTCGACACTTAATTTGCATGCCTAAACTTGATGCTAGGATATAAGGGAATTTCACCTAATCGTTATGAACTTATATTCATGAGTAGTAAAGATCGCTAGTCACGATTGTGTTTAGTAAACCCTAGGCTGGATTAACATGCGTATTCCATAGTTATGAATGCCTAGTCGATGTTTATGATTTCCATTGAACTTAATGATCTTTGTTAAATGTCTCTATCATGCGTATTCCATGGTTAGGGACTTTGATTAGGAATGCTTTGGATTGTTGTATGCGCTAACCCATCCAATCCAATGAATCTAGGGAAATCTGAAAGTTAATTTAAGCGGACCTAATTAACTTGGAGCATTGTCATTCATCGTTTGTTGAAGTCATAACTGGAAGTCAATTTATATGCTTATGTTCATGTGTGGATAAGGAACCCTCTAACTAGTTTTTCATCATTTTATTTCATTAATTTCGTTTTTACAATCTGTTTGTTTCCAAGTTTCTGTTTTTATTTCAAGTTTCATTCAAAACCAATCCCCCATTTCTTTTAAAGTGTTAGATTAGTTAGAAATACATTTAGTTTGTGTTTGTAAGTGTTTTGATTCATTTTGTTTCCCAAATTCGTCCAAAGTACTCAAGGTGCTCAAAACTGCCCAGAAAGTGATTTTAAGGCAGTTTTGAGTGTTTTGGTGCTGTTTTGAGTCTTTTGGTTTGTTTTAGTGTTTTAAAGTTTAGTTTTGCATTCCTTGAGTCTAGCTTAGTGTTTCATATTGTTATTTTACGTTTTTGAGTCAAATCCAAGTGGTTAACAATCCCTCCTAATCCCCGGTCCAGAACGATCCCTACTTATATACATATACTACAATTGACAAAAAGAGGGTTTAATTTGTGTGCGTATAAATCTCGCATCATTGCCAAAGAAGCAACACAAGTGGATTTCGTCGCTAACAACGACGATGAGGAAGTCCGAAAAGGTGACAACCTTAAGGCAGCTCTGGCTGAACCATTTCCCCATTCCCCCTGGGTTAATCTCCAACATCTAAAGCCGTTATACGTCACGGCTCATATTGAAGGATTTCCCATTTCTAAGGTGTTCGTCGATTGTGGAACCACAGTCAACATCATACCGATGTCCGTCATGAAGGCATTACGCCGTTCTGATGACGAGTTTATCCCGTCAAGGATAACGATGAGCAGCTTCATCGGCAACAAGTCTCAGACCAAAGGAGTGCTCCCGTTAGAAGTCAGCGTTGTCGATCGTCACCACATGACGACATTCTTTATAATTGACTTCAAGACTGACTATAATGCATTGCTCGACCGCGATTGGATCCACCAAACCAGTTGCATTCCTTCATTATTATACCAAGTTCTCATCTTTTGGGATGGCAAATCGGTCGTAATGCACCCAGCCGATAATTAGCCATTTAAGACCAACATGATTCAGGCTCGCTATTACGACGATCACGTCGGCTATATCACCCTCCAGGGTTTTAACAAGGATGGACGACCGACCAGAATTTCAGTACAGAAAGCTATCGAGGTAGGCACCGAGACTGTCCAACAGGATTTGGCGAGACTGGCTTGGCAGATTTAATTACCGATGCCGATGATTGACGCCACCAAACAAGAAAGGCGTCAGGCCACGGTTTCGTCGACCATGGAACATCTACTGGCCCATTGGTATGCTATTGCCAAGCAACCACATTCCAGCATAAACTTAATCAAATTTTTGGTAGAAATGGATAACGGCCCTGCTCTATCTTTCGACAAAGTTCAGGCCGCACCGGCCGAACTCGAAGACAATCGGCTCTAGTTTAAGGACCCATTGGAAGAAATCAATGTTGGCACAGCCGATGATCCTTGACCATTATTTATCAGCGCGTTACTACCACCTTCATGAGTTTAAAGATTGTTTCGCGTGGAATTATCATGAGATGTCAGGCCTTGACCGAAACCTCGTCGAACATGAGTTACGCATCAAGGACGGGTGTAAGCCTTTTCGACAACCCCCACGCTAGTTCTCGACCGAAGTACAACTTGGCATAAATGACGAATTAGTTCGTCTTCTAAAAGCTGAGTTTATTCGGACCACTCGGTACGTCGAATGGTTGGCCAATATCATCCCGGTGTTAAAGAAAAGTAGAGCCCTCCGCATTTGCATCGATTTCTGTAATTTAAATCTGGCCACTCCCAAGGATGAATACACAATGCCAATCTCGGACTTGCTAATTGATGCTGCAACCAATCATGAACTGTTGTCCTTCATGGACGGCCATGCCGGTTACAACCAGATCTTTATCACTGAAGCCGACTTCCACAAGACCACCTTCCGCAACCCAGGGGCACTCGATACCTACGAATGGGTTGTCATGCCATTCGGCCTCAAGAACGCCGGCACCACATACCAACGAGCCATGAATACGATATTCCACGACTTGATCGGTGCGATCGTAGAAGTTTATATTGATGATGTGGTGGTGAAATCAAAAAGCCGCCGAACGTACCTAGATGATCTTCGGCAAGCGTTCCTCCGCATACGCAAGAATAATCTAAAAATGAACCCGGCCAAGTACACCTTCTGTGTATTGGCCGGTAATTTTTTAGGGTTTTTGATGCACCATTGCGGCATTGAAGTAGACGAAAATAAAGCTCACGCAATCATTAGCGCTCCAACCCCGACAACCAAGAAGTAATTACAATCATTGCTTGGGAAGATAAATTTTCTCCGCCGCTTCATCTCTAATTCGGCAGGCAAAATGAAAGCATTCTCTACGCTCCTCAAACTTAAGGATTCCAACAAGTTTGAATGGCGCGAAGAACATCAAACGACATTTACGCAAATCAAGGTGTCCCTTTCCACACCACCCGTACTAGTTCCACCTTGTTGCGGTAAACCTCTCAAACTGTACATTTCGGCAGCCGCTGAATCCATTGGTTGTCTCCTCGCGCAAGATAACGATGTTGGGCGTGAACAAGCTATCTTTTATCTCAGTCGTAATCTGAATTCGCCGGAGCTCAACTATTCATCCGTTGAAAAACTTTGCTTAGCTTTGTTTTTCGCCGCATCAAAACTTCGACAGTACATGCTCTCATCTGTTACGCAGATCATTGCCCAAACAGATGTGATTCATTACATGCTCACTCGGCCTATCATCAAAGGCCGAATTGGGAAATGGACACTAGCTTTATCCGAGTTCAATCTACAGTGCGTACCCCAAAACGCCGTCAAAGGCCAAACTCTCACCGATTTTTTGGCCCAACACCCTTCTCCTTATGGTTTTGGGGGCAGCGACGTCGAAATTGGCTTAATCACAACACGCGACAACCACTGGACTATGCATTTCGATGGTTCCAGTACTTCGACCTCAGCTGGTGTTGGTATTGCCATTCAATCACCCAACCACTACCGCTGGTATTTCTCTCTCAAGGTGGATTTCAGCTGTACAAATAATCAAGCTGAGTATGAAGCTCTTATCATCAGTCTCCACGTCTTACATGATTTACGAGCATCCCGCATTCTCATCCTCGATGATTCTGAACTAGTGATTAACCAACTCAACGGCGTGTTCCGTTGCATAAGTTGTACTTTGGCGCCCTATCACATGGTCGCCACCTATTTGGCCGAGTCATTTGAACGGATCACATTTGAGTATACTTTGCGTATTCGGAACACGGACACCGACGAACTCGCCCAAATTGCCTCCGGAGTACAACTCACGGGGGGTAAGTTAAGCCGGGTAACATCCACAATCATGCGATCGTACCCAGCCTTGGTCAATTAGCAAATTCTCCAGCACAATCACGTGATACGCACGATGGTGATGTCGTTACCATCGTTACTGGAATGGGGAGACCCTGTAGAAGTATGTGCCGTCGAGACACTACCAGACGATTGAAGAAAGACGATTTTACGATATTTCGATAACCCCGATGGGAAACACGACCGAAGAACGAGGGTCCACACCACGAATTACATGTCATACCAAAATGAATTATACCAAAAGGGTGAGGATGGGTTACTATTATTGTGCCTCGGCCCCACAGGAGAGAGTCCAAGCGATGGCAAAGGTACATGAAGGAATTTGTGGAGCTCACCAATCAGGACGCAAAATGCGCTGGTTGCTCCGACGACACGGTTACTTCTGGCCAAGTATATTAAAGGATTACATCGAATACGCACGGGGATGCATACCATGCTAGATTCATGGACCAGTGCAGAGAGCTCCGGTCGAATTACTCCATTCACTTACTAAACCATGGCTGTTCAGGGGATGGGCAATGGATGTAATCTGCAAAATCACACCATCGTCAGGAGCGGTAAAACACGCATGGATAATAGTAACAACCGATTACTTCACTAAGTGGGTCGAGGCAAAATCATTCGCTGAATTAACAGCCAAAGAAGTCTGTAGTTTTGTAGAGGAAAACATTGTGACCAGATTCGGCATGCCAGAATTATCATAACCGACAATGGCACAATCTTCACAGCTGACAGGTTTAGGGAATACGCGGCAAGTCTGAATATCCGACTTGAGCAGTCTACGCCGTATTACCCACAGGCAAACGGGCAGGCCGAAGCAAGCAATAAAGTATTAATCGGCATTCTCGAAAAAACGGTAAGAGAGAGGCCTGGGATGTGGCATTTAAAGTTAAACGAGGCATTATGGGCATAACGAACTTCACCCCGGTCGGCCATCGGAACAACTCCTTACGCGTTAACTTACAGACACGACGCTATGTTACCAGTCGAGCTAAGTATAAACTCATTACGAGTGATCGAGCAGAGTAGTTTGTTTAGTGTCGAATATAGTCAAGCCATGCGACAAGAATTAGAAGACTTAGAAGAAAATCAGATCGACGCAGGTAATTTATTAATAGCACAGAAGAAAATCACCGAGCGAGCTTATAATCAACGCGTTAGACAAAAAACGTTCGGCGAAGGAGAATTGGTTTGGCAAACTGTATTGCCTGTTAGGATTAAAAACCCCAGGTTCGGCAAATAGTCGCCGAATTGGGAAGGACCATTCATTGTTCACAAAGTTCAAGGCAAGGCGTATCATCTCAGAGATTGGACCGGTTTAATTCACAAATTGCCGATTAATGGAAAATTTTTAAAAAAGTATTATCCAGTCACATAGGAAATGCAAGAATAATCTGTTCCATTAACAAGCTCGTAAAAACGAGCACACAAGTACATATAATCGACCTATTTATGGCTAAAACACCCTTAAGGTGAGGAGGGAAGGAGAATTTCGAGAAGAGCCTTCAATTCTAACCACCTCACTTCACCCATAGTAACCTCGGCCTGCCGATTCCTCTTATCCATCTTTAGTTGCACGACGTACCGCACACTAGCCGCATATTCAGTCAGGCAGGATTTACCGCCCGACTCGAAGTCTCTTGCTAGCTCAGAAGCAACGGCCGACCTACGTTTCTGAAGTTCCGCAATTTGACAGTCAAGGTCGGCCAACGCATCGTTTTCACCTTTAGCATATCGACCCGTGGACACAAAGCTTCTTGAGCGACCATCGCGGCTTTCAGGTCATCTTTGGCCTGGCGAGCTCTCTCGAAAATACTAAAATACTCCCAAGTGCGTTCCAGAGTGGAAGAAACTCGAGTGATAGCTTCGGTGCTTAACTGACCATCAACCGCAAGATTGTTTAGATATGCTCCTACGGAGTCGAGGCCTTGGCGCTAAAGGATTTGCGACGCCGAAAGAGATAGCAATTCCTGCAGCTTGTTGAGGGCATTTGGTTCGGCCATGGACGCGGAAGTTTTTGTTGCGAGCGCGGAAGAGCCAGCTGCCCCCGAAGTAGTCGCAATCAAGGCGTCGAGCTCGACCTCCCATGAAGGCTGCACAGGAAAGGAAAACGTCAATAGAAGGAAAGATGTGAAATGCATAACAAAGGGAATGTGTTTCTAGATGGAGTACATGACAAAGGGAATGTGTTTCTAAACCTACCGGGAGGAGACTTCGGCTATACCCTCTGGTTCATTGCTCAAACCTGGAGAACTTAATGGCCGAGCCTAGTGCCTAAGACCGCTTCTCAATTCACGCGGCTGACGGAGGTTATCTACATTTAATGGCCACGACAGTGACCAGGAAATATAGACAACGCCTGTCAGCGCATAAAATTGTTGGTGAAATGAACGTTCGGGCACCTGACATTTAATATTTCTTTTAAGTACAGGTACGTCATGATAAAATCAATAAAAAGAGAAGTGAGACTTACAAAGGCCAAGGAAACTTCTTGTGGAGGAATGTTGAGGTCTTCATCCTGTGGATGGAACAGCGTTTCGGCCGTAGCCTCAGGCTCGGCCAGGGGTATTTTCCCACGATCGGCCATAGGAGGATCCGGTTGGACAGCTGCCTCGACCACAGGGGGAGGATTGACGGGAAAAAAGTTGGCTGGTCGAGGGCGACGCTCCAGCGGAATCTTGGCACTCTCGTCACTCTTATCGTCCTGAGGAAAATTTTGTTACGACTGGAAAATTGAATAAAAAAAGGTTAGCAGTGGAATCATACCTCTTCTAGAATGACCATCGATCGCTGGATGGGGGATGCCTCGACGGGTGCAGCCGTTTCCTCCAAGGCAGGCGCAATGGCTGGCTCCAAAGCTACAACTGGTGCAGCGGCCAGATCGGCCATAACCCCAGTCGTCGGTACGGCCAGAGAAAATTGGTTCGTCGAAGCCTGGGCAGCCGGGACGGAAAGTGAGACGACAGGAGCGGTCGTTCCCGTGGTCTCTCTTAGGATAACGTGAATCTCCCGTTCCCCCCTTCTTCGCCAACTTCTTGACGCGTTTTGAAGGGTGGGGAGCGACATCTCCCGTCTCGGCATCCTGATGGAGGTGATTGGTCGGCGGTGTTCGCCCGGTAATAACGGTCTTCTTCGAGGGGACCAATTTTTTCTTGACCACCGCCGCGGCGACCACATCCTCCCGTCTCAACACAGAACCACCTGAGATAACAAAGTAGAGTCAGTAACAGGGGGCAAGTAATTGAAATACAAAGGGCGAAAAGACAATGTACCTTGGGCCGTTTCTTTGGATTGGGTTGCAAGAGCTTGTTTGGGGCGGTCGCCGAACCTTTTACTCGCCACATCTTCGATCGAGACGCCGAAGAAGTCACGAGTGTACTCTTCCCACCAGTCCCCAAAGGTGTCGATACCAAGAGATTTAGGAACGGTCGGTCAGAGCCAAAATTTTTTACAGTTGTCCTGAAACTCTTGTTCCGTCATCTTACACTCCCTTTCGGAGGAACCAGAAAGGTGTCATTGACTTAAGAGGGAGCGAGAAGTGAGCAGGGATACTGGGCAACCTTGGAGGCAGCCACGAAATGGGGATGATAAACCTCCTAACTAGCTTGACGGGCGTCGCAACCAAGGGGAAGGTCGCGGGTCAATACGAACGACCCCTAGTGTTGACGAAGATTAGCATCTTCTGTCTCATCCCATGCTGGCTTCGGAAGCCTGATCGAGGTGGGGTATTCCTGACGCTGGCACACCAGGAACTTGTCGTCAGAAAGGACATCTAAGCCGAAGAAGTGTTTGAGGACTTCGTCGGCCCTGTGAAGAGACGCCGGTCGAGAGGCCAGTTGAGGACCAAACGCTGCGGTAGGTTGGAAAACGGGGACTTCGGGCCGAAATATGGAGAAATAAACCTGCAACCAGAGTTGAAATACCCAGAGGGGTCCGTCCTGGTGCGGGTCGATTTTGTTGATGGTCGTTTTGGCCAAACAACGAAAGAGATTGGCAAGAATGGCCGGACTAAGCGCCAAGGAGTGACTGCTAGCCAGGGCATGAGCCACCGGCATGTTCTCGACTAAACACTTGTTCGACCTGGTACAATAGATGAATTTGTTGTACCAGTAGAATAGGAAGGCTTCATGTTCTCCCTTCCAGCGAAGTGAAAGCTAAAAGTGTTGTAGTTGAAAAAGTTCTTGTGTAGCTTCTGAACCTCTTCTTTTGAAGGCTCTCGATCTCCTCGGCTGAGTGTCTCAACGACCCGTTCGTCAAACAGCGCTTTTAGGTCGAGATGCGATGGGCACCCGGAAAGGGCAGGATCGATTGGGATACCAAATGGGGAAGTCCCAAGGATAGCTGAGATATCAAGGACGGTGGGGCCGAGAGGGCTGAAAAGAAGGATCATGGTGATCTCCATGGTCGAGAGCATGATGGCGTCATGAATGCCGAGAGCTTCCCATTCTTTGCCGAAGAATGTTCCCATTTCGTCGACCCAGGCGGCCCAGGGTGCAATGGTCGAGGGCCAAGCTCCTTGGGGCCGTGCCAAACACCATTTCGACCAGTCAAACCCCTGCAGCAAGGGTGTCAGGCACTATTCCTTGAGGAGGTTGGTGATGCACGATGGCACTGCATCTTTGAATAGTGGCCCCAGAATTTGGTGAGTGGTGGCTAGGACGTTTTCAAAGCGTAGCGTTTTGATGGCGCTCCAGTCGATGAAATCTTTGCATTTGTTGCACTCGTCGGAAAGCTTGGAGATGAAGGAGGCCATTGGTAAGGAGTAAAAGGTTTGCGTAGGTTAAAAAGGGGGTTTAGGAGAGATGAGCTTGAGGGTTCGTGGTTTGAGCAAGCATGAATGGCGAAAGGAAGATTTCAAAGTTTCTGAAAGCGTGGCATGCAAATGAAAGAAATTTGGGTATTTATAGGCATTTCAGAAGGAAGATCAAACGTTTGGTATTCGAAACCACTAGAGTTTGAATTGGGGGGAAACTTAACTGGGAAATGGCCAATCATTTCGGATATTTTGGGAACCTTCAAGAATAGGATTGAGGTTTTCAAGGATCTGGGACACACGATTGCGTGCGGCAGCGATTTTAATGCATTAATGAGGAAGAGACGCTTCAACAGGCGCACGTTTTTTAGGGCCACGATTGAGAGTTGTTAGGATTGGCAGAGAGTCGACACGTGGTGGTATGTCAGGAGTAACGAGGATAGTGCAATCATATTCCATAAATGTGCATGGTAATGGTTATCAAGAACAGTTAAGTCTAAAAAGCAAAAGATGTTTTCGCTTCTTCAAGGTCGAGATCCGACCAAAGGTTGGCAGTCGATGACTTCAGAAGCGAGAGGGCAATGTTTGGGCTCAAAATAATATTGTTGGGCCGAGTGTAGGTTTGTGCTCGGCCCAAAGCTGTGTCAAAATGTTATGGGCTACCTGATGATTCCGGGCCATTTAGCAGGGATGGTCGAGTCATATCATAAGAAGGAGTACTCCAGATAAGCAAAGAGGGTCGAGGAAGTCCCCGTGTAACTAGGATTCTCGACCAGCAATGAATAAAGCCCCGAAGGGGGGTGAGTTCAAAGTCCTAATGGGAGTAGGGTTGTTTGAAGCAAAGTTGGAACGGAGTAAGGATTCCCAATCCAGATAGGGGTTTAATTCAATCTCAAGGAGTTGGTGCTATAAATACAAGAAATCATGCAACAATGAAGGACCTTCAATTCAACATGCAATTGACCTGCGCAAAACCTCTCAAACATCTTGAGATTTTTCTTTTTCTTTTTTCTGCCAACACACCTTCAGTTTGGATAAACAACACTGTGGAGGCAGCCGTAGAACACCTTCAGTTTGGATAAACAGCACTGTTGCCGTAGAATCAGCCGATCGATGAGCACCTTCAGTTTGGATAAACAGCACTGCGTCGAGGCTGACTGGTTACCCATCCAAGTCTCGGCCGATAAGGGTTTTCGAATCCTTATTGGCAGGGGTCATCTTGTCAGCCTTCTCGGTGAAGTAAGGTGTTACGAGTTATGACATTCGGCGTACTAAACGCCGAGTGATTTTATGATTGGATATTCACAAGTGAGTTTTAGAGTTCAGCATTCTGACGGCCGAACCACGTTCACCATTAAGACATACATCACCTTTGAATATTTGTGTCCATATAGTCTGGTGTCGATTCGACGTGCTTATACTCTTATGAATATAATCACGATGACCGAATCGGGTGCCGACGATTTGTGAACTTCGCAAAACCAGCAGCCTTGTCTTCACGCTCTAAAACCCAAAGACCGAGTGTTCCTTCCTCGGTCGCAGTCACGAGATAAAGAAGTCAGCACCGCGCTCAACGCGACATTTCCGAATTTTACTCCTCGGTCGAGCTCGGCCGACAAGTTGGCACGCCCTGCATTCAACCGAATGACGTAGTTAGCTTATTAGTTACTCGGCCTGCGCACCACGTAGGTTCTGTAATTTTTAGAGTCAACAGTAATACATTCAATATAGTGACAATGGGAAAGTTTTTATGGGAGCAAATTTCTGTCTAAGCGGATTGAGTAGAATACTTACAAAAAGATAACACTAAGACTGGTGTGGTGTTTACCAAAGGGCCTCAAATGCCTTAGTCAAAGAAAGGTTTTAGAAAAACTATAAATTTGTGGAGAATTTTGAATTAACATCTTGGTTGTGTATAGAGGTGAAGTCCAACAATCATGTGATATGCATAGTGACATGTCACGCATTCTCCTTTGCTAGTGTAAGGATATTCCTTTGGTAGATGCATATGGGAGCATTAGGATTTAGATAGTGGTTTACTCACGTTGTAAAATATAATTTCATCATTCTAAAATTATAATTTACATGACACGCTTTGATTGAGTACGATTATTTATGTCCCCACAGTTTCCTAACACATAATTTGTACATGACAATCATTAACAAGAAATTGTGAAAGGCTTCATATTTACCTATCATATTGGAAACAAATTTTCACATTAGCAAAACTGTGATGTAGTGTATGAGTTAATTGAGTAACTGGGTGGTCATAAATGCCTAATGAGTCCCAACTTGATCCCAAAGTCCCATTCATTGTTCCCTCCTAGTCCCCTACCATGCTAGCACAAACCCTTTTGGTCAATTTATTATTTGGTGGGAGAAAGAGAAATTGGGGACCAGCATAATATATGCTGAAACCTTCACTCACATCATACCCTTAGTCCCTGCCTTCCCAATAATAATGTTGGTTGCTTAAGAGATGGTGCCTTCCTTGAGATGATTTGAGGCAAGGGCATTGTTTTGGGCATAATGCTAGCTATATATATGTACACTAAAGATTTGGAGAATAATATCAGAGCTACTTTATGTCTACATTCTACACCACGATTCTATCATAGGTAGCCCATATCATTAAGGAGCATAATTAGGTTATTTCTGTAGAATTATCAGAGAGAAGGACCAATGGCCCACTTCCAACAACACCGATATTGTCTCCAACTTGTTAATTTCCACCTGCACAATTTGCTAGGTTTGGGGTTTCATCACAAAAGGCCTCGATATCAGTTGGAGTGGGGTTCAGGATATTAAACTCTTATTTTTCAGAGATACTGTTGATGTCGGATATTTCAACAATTTCAAGGTATCTTGAGCATGTGGAGGACATACCTATACCTTAGAACATCGTGTTGGACATCACCATGGCATCAAACCAATAACACAAGTTTACATATTTTTATGACATCGAATAATGAAGTTATGAGTTGGAACACTAGGACATTAGCGTCTATGTTTCATAAAAGTCTTTTCCCTCCAACACCTCATTGTATTTGGTAACATATGGATAACTAGGTGGAGGAATAACCTTTGGCCAAAGGCAGTGGTGGATGCATTGAGGGGCAAGGGGGTCAGCTAACCCCCTGAACTTCGATGAACGTCCATGGATACCTTGGGTGCTGACCCACCAAACTGCGGTGAATGTCCATAGATACCTTGGGTGCTGCTCTTTTGAAGATTAGAGTTCGCTTCATACATACCCTCCAACTGTTTGATAAAATGTCTAAAATAAGAGTTAATGAAATGATGATCTCAGTGAATAACAAAGCATCATCATTCTTGGACAAACATATTAATGGATGCAATGATATCAAACATTGTTAATGTGTTTAAGATAAGTGTGTTTCTTTGTTAAGCATTCATATGGGAGCAACCTTGGAACATGTTAGTTACCTATGTAAATGAGGCATTAATTGCAGTATGTCTTTCCAAATGACTTCAGACTTACCAAGACTAGATGAAATGGCGAGATGCATGCTATTTCTGGTAAAAAAAAATTGCGCGCTGCACGCGCTATTCTTACTAACGCCCCTAATATTATTTCTTGAATCCGCCACTGGTTAAAGGTGCAAATTTATTAAATAATATTTGAGGGTGGTAAAACATTGTTTAGTGTCCTAGCATTACAAGCCAAGCAACCAATTTAATATAAACAAATACATAAATATATATATATATATATATATATATATATATATCATAGTGCAAATTGATTTCTTAACGTGAGTGCTTGGTTAGTTAGCGTCCTTTGGCATTTCTTTGTTCAGTGCAATCTGCTTTCACTGCATGTAGAACCTTTTTGTTTTTTTTTTTTTTTTTTTTCACTACAACAGGAACTTAATATTAAAGCCTCCAGGGCCAGTAAAGTTTATATTTGGGTAAATAATAGAAAAGGTCCCTGAACTATACTATAAGTTTAGTTTTCATCCCTCAACTCTTATATTAGTTTCTCTCGTCCTCCAATTTAAGTTTGTGTTGAACGAATCGTCCTTTCCGTCAAGTCTAATACATTTTCCGTTAAATATGATCACATGCCTTGCACGTGACCTTTTTGTGGTGGGTAGATATGACATTTTGCTGGCCCAAAGGAATCTCACGTGCTATAGGATGAAGAACTCAAAAGTTTTAGGGAAGAGTTCAACTGGAGATTGAGAGCTTAGTTCTAGGGTTTGAGAAATTTGAATAGGAAATTCACTGTTATTGGCTGGGAATACACTTTTGTGATTAATTATTCACATGGCGACAATGTTTCGATGGTCTGGAGAGCATCCATAATACAGTAAGTCTTTCCTTCATTGTTTAATTTTATATTTCATGAATTTCGTTTGGATTTTTTTTTGTCTAAATATGTGTTCTGTTATTCGCTTTGGCTTTATATGTATGGTGGTACTCTGTCTTTTCGGTCAAATGCATTTATGTGTTGGCCTTATTACTATCTATTTTTCACCATTGCTCCAGCGTCCACCACAACCAATATGCATGTATTGGGGTTTGGGGAGGGTATTTATTGTAAGAATTTGATTTTGGTGAGTGCTCAACCTCACATTGTATATTATATATGGCAGGTGGTCTGGAGCTATGTACTCTTGAACTTAACCATTATGGGTTGGTAGAAAATGGAGTTTATAAAGGTGGCAAGGTATGTTATGTAGACAATTGTGTTGATGACTATTTGTCATTGGTGGATTTACAAAAGATTGGTGTAGAACTTGGCTATAAGGTTGACATAACTCAGAAGGTTACAAGTTTAAAATTGTACTACAAGAAACCTGGTAAGTTTGGTGCAAGTGCATTGATAGAGGTGAAAAATGATAGTTTTATTCCGGGGCTAATTGGTTGCATTCCTGGTAATAGAATTGTTCAATTCTATTATCATGATCCAACTGATCTAAACACCATTGGGAGTCAAGCTTTTGAGGTATGGGCAAGTTTGGATTCTGAAAACTATAATGGTGGCATTGATGAATTTAAGGGTCACCAGCCTTTTATTGATCGCATAGCCAATGCCGACAATTCAGTAAAGAAGGTCAACACATATGAAGCTACATTTGTTGGTATATATGGTAATGTTCAGGAATATAATGAAAATGAAGTAGAAGAGGATAATGAAAAAGAAGGTGAAAACAAAGAATAGGATGAAGTATTTGTTGACAATGATTATGGGGTAAGTGACGATGAAGAGCCTAATAATGTTTAAAAGGTAAATGGTGTGGAGGCACCAAATGAAGTGTTAGATGTTAATCATCCAAATGAAGTTCTTGATTTTCATCCTCCTAATGAAGCTACAGGGGAGGTTTCATCTGATGGTGAAGACATTGATATTCCTGATTCTGGTAGTGATGAAGAGGAAGGTGAACAAAACTTTAATAAATTATCCAAGAAGAGGAAAAGGAAATCATCGAGTTTTAAACAGTGGAGGAGAGATACAGTTTTGAGAAATCCAGAATTTCGATTGGGAATGCAATTTGCCAATAAAGTAGAGGTGAAAGAAACTATAAAGGAGTGGGCTATTATCAACGGCCGAGAAGTCAAATTTGTAAAAGATGATAAAATTAGGGTGAGAGCAAAGTGTGTTGGAAATAAGAAAACGAAGTGCCCGTTCACTATATTTGCTTCCATCATAGATTCAGATGAGCCCACTTTTGCAATTAAGACTCTCTACTTAGATCATCATTGTGGGAGAGTTGGTAAGCTAAAGTTTGCTAATTCAAAGTGGCTAGCTGGAAAGTTTGTTGACAAGATCAAGAAAAATCCTCATTGGAATGTCGGAGCATTTAAGTCTGAGGTATTAGATCAGTATCGTATGAATGTTAGCAGACATCAAATATACAGAGCAAAGAGGTTGTCCAAGGTGATTATTGAAGGTAGCTACAAAGAACAATATGCCAGGTTATGGGGCTATGCATAACAACTATAGGTGGCTAATAAAGGAAGCACAGTGGTTATAAGCAATAAGATGGAGAGCAATCAACCAGTTTTCTGTAAGATGTACATGTGCTTAGAAGCTTGTAAGAAAGGTTTTTTGGAGGGGTGTAGACCTGTGATTGGGGTGGATGGTTGCCACTTGAAAGGACCATACATGAGTCAGATTTTAACTGTTGTTGGAGTTTATGGGAATAATGGTATGTTTCC
This sequence comes from Pyrus communis, assembly GCF_041283825.1. Classification (NCBI taxonomy): domain Eukaryota; kingdom Viridiplantae; phylum Streptophyta; class Magnoliopsida; order Rosales; family Rosaceae; genus Pyrus; species Pyrus communis. The sequence continues at coordinate 16,398,090 of NC_142576.1, read as the reverse complement.
AATTGCTTATGCTGTAGTGGAAATTGAAAATAAGAGTTCATGGATTTGGTTCCTTGAACTTTTGAAAGTTAATTTAAATATTGAGAATGGGGCAGCTTGGGTGTTTATAAGTGACAAACAAAAAGGGCTCATTCCTGCCATTTAGAGTGTCTTTCCAACAACTGAGCATAAAATGTGTTGGAGACACCTATTTAACAACTTTAAGGCATCACACCCGGGACTTGCATCAAAGAATACATTGTGGGCCTTAGCAACATCCAATACTATTCCATGGTTTGATGTATAGATGGAAAAGATGAAACAACAGGATGAAAAAGCTTGGATTTGGATTCAGAAAAGGCCTCCACAAAATTGGAGTAGAGCTTATTTTGCATCGCACTTCAAGTGTGATATTTTTTTGAACAACCTATGTGAATCGTTTAACTCTCGCATTATAGATGCAAGAGACAAGGCAATATTAACATGCCTTGAGAGAATTATGGTATATATCATGTTAAGGATGGCTAATAGAAGAATTGCAGCTAGGCATTGGAAACATCCGGTTGGACCCAGGATCTTCAAAATCATTGAGAAGAACAAGTTAGGAGCTAGTCAGTGCATTCCTATGATGGCTGGGGACAAGAAGTTCTTAGTACAACATATGTATGGGGCTGAGTTTGTTGTGGATCTAAGAGCAAAAACACGCTTTTGCAGAAGATGGGATTTGTGTGGGATCCCATGCTCCCATGATATTTCTTGCATTTTTTCTATGAATGAAAATGTGTATGACTATACACATGATTGCTATAAGCAAGAGGCTTACATGAATTCATATGATCCCATTGTTCACAAGGTTCCATCCATAGATCAGTGGAAGAAAACTGGTTTGCCTGCAATTAGCCCTCCTCTATACAAGAAGCAACCTGGAAGGCCAAAAATATCTAGAACTAAAGAGGTAGGTGAGGTTCAAGCACCTGCTCCACCCCCTCCAAACCCCATCCCACAAGATTATATTCCACCTCCTGCAAGGCTAAAAAGAATATTTGTAAAGGTAAAGTGTGGAATTTGTGGCCAATGAGGACATAATAAGTTAAGTCATAAAAAAGAAGGGGAAAATAGCTTTTCTAACATCCAAGAGGCTGTTCAGGTATATACAATACTTTGCTTCTTTAATTTCTTTTGCTTTGTGAAGCACTATTTCTAATATTTTCACTTTATTTGCTTTGTGTAGGACCATGGTGATCACTCTCATCAAACCAATGGGCCAAACCCTTTTACATGGATAGGAAAACCAAGAGGTTGTGGTATAACAAAAGGAAAGGGCAAACAAGCAACACAAAAAGCAGCAAGTGTGCTTCTAAATTGATTTGGGATGTATTGGTGACTATAGAAGGATTCGTAATGTATATGATGCATATGATGTCTAGGTTTCAACTGAGAAAGACAAAGAGATCTCATCATCCATTGCAAAAGGATAGGGAGTAGGGACATCATAATCACAGCCACCTATTTAAGAAGAAAAAACAACGAAAACAATGCTGGGGATAAAACTTGGGCATGATCAATGCGATCACTGATGTTGTTTTTGGAACTTCCTTTTTGTAGCATAAATCATCTTTTATGTGGTTGTAGAATTGGTACGTATTTTGTGTAGTAAACTTTGTATTTTGGTAAGGTTGGTATTTGGTAATGTTGGTACTTTTGATTAAGTTGTTATGTTATCGATACTTTTGATGATCTTTAGCACAATTTGTTGTTTTAGTATTAATCTATTATTATTATTATTATTAAACTTAGATAACTATTGAGTTATGCGGAAAAATTGCATAAGATAAACAATTAGTTTATACATCAATAAAAGACGAGTCCTTAAGGCAACACTAAGTTGTTAACTCATGTGATAAACAATTGGATTAAATAGGAAAATTGCATCACAATTAGACTTTTTCTGTTTTTTTTTTTTGGGCAAAAGCATATCACAATAAGCCTTTTTTTGGCGGAAAAATTAATCTAGAAAGGGATGTATTGGGAATCTTAGACTTCATAACTTAAAAAGACCATTATACCCTTAAATTTAACAGAAAAGATAACATATTTGACAGAAGGACCAATTGTGCAACGCAGAGTTAAGTTGGAGGACGAGAGAAACTAATATAAGAGTTCAGGGACGAAAACTAAACATGGGGTAAAGTTCAGGGACCTTTGCTACCACGCACCCTTTATATTTAGTTGGAGCGCCTGTTTAGAACACTCAAAAATTGTTAAAAGTTTCAAAGAGACGGGTCATGGTTCATCATTAATTGTGTCGATACAATTCTCACTCAATCACCTGCGCCATTAATAGGTGTGAGATTTATGCAAAAGGCCTCAATGTGATTAGAAGTGAAATCATATGATATGAGTTGTGATTTGTTTTGTAAGATAATCGATGTGTGATGTTTTACTTTATTTAGCCAAAACAACGTCCTACCAAATACAATCAGCTTTGCTCATAAATAAAGAAGTCTAAAGCATCAACAATTAAGTTTGCTTCATGGTAAATAAGGTGCATTAGCGAGACACTGCCATGGTCCTAGATTGGAATCTTGTCCGAATCCTCTTTGTGAGGATCCTATGATCTCTAGGATCCTCACAAAGAGGATTCGGATATGATCCCAGACTACGCACCAACATGATTCTTACATAAGCTAGGGTTCCATATATATTCGATAAATAGATCTTGTTATAAATTCTCTTTTAATTTCATGATATTAAAAATATGTTTGAAGGATTGGGTGTTAGTGAGCTTATGATTAGTGACCGTTAGTATTGTACTGTATATGCTTTTGGTTTGACCTTTTTATTTTACATTTTTATTAATATGATGATGCTGATATTGTTGGAAATGTGCCATTAATCCAATCATAAGATAATATTTTGGAGACATTTCACATGTTAAACTAAACTAGTTTAATGTAAGGGCAAATATTATTGTTTAAAGCCGTCTCATTAAATGGTATACGTTTAAAAGATAAGTCCAAGGGATATGTAATTAGGAGAGTGTGGTCTAAAGAAGTTAGATTCATGAGACCATTCTCTTTCATACACATATCCTAAATGTTCCTAGTCATAGGATTGCCAATTGGGCATTTACAATCTGTATAGATCAGTACATATCGTGTCTTCTCTTCTAGGAGAATGACTGATCTCGAGTCATTGGTGTGATTGACACCAAGACAAGTTTGTAGGTACACAATATATATTGAATCCACTGAATGCGATCAACGAGGAATTATCATACTCAGGAATTATCATAATGCAAAGTAGTCATTTGACCCGAGACATCATAGTTGTCTTACGGTTAGGTCTTTAGTCTTTGACTGTGTTAAATGCATTCTATTTGAGAGTGCCAACATCATAGTTGGGGCTAAGTGAAATAATCATGGGGGTATGTGAATGTGCAACAATGGATCTCTAACCTTCAAACCGTTAAGGGAGAATACTATATGACATAGTTAAGAATCTCTAACTAGAGTATGAATGAGATTTACTGTCACAACCCAAAAATGTAACTTGACAATGATGTGAATCTTAAAAACGCATGAGAGTTGCATGCTCCGCCTCAAAACGCGACAATTCTCTTGTATCTTTAAGATATGTAAATACTATTAATAAAATAAACATTAAAGTTCAAGTAAAAGCCATAACATTCAAAACCATTTCATAAGCAACCCATTTTAATCCACCTAATTCTTTACAAGCTCCATATAAAATATATATTTCTAGGGTTTTACATTCCACCCCCTTAAAATACATTTTGTCCTCGAAATTTGCATAGTCACTCGAACAAGTGGGTGTACTTCTGCTTCATATCAGATTCTAATTCCCATGTAGCTTCTTCAACTATGTGATGTTGCCATTTTACTTTGACAAATATGAAAGTAGGGATCGTTCTAGGCCGGGGATCAAGAGGGCTGCTAATCTACATAAATTGAACTCTAAATCACTAAACTAGACTCGAAAACAGAAAACTAAACTTAAACTACTCAAAATAAGCTAAACTGATTCAAAACACACAAACTAAGTAAAATTGACTCGAAACAAGAACTAAAGGGAAGTTTGGACGAATATTAAACTAAAAAGACTCAGAATACTAAATAGGGGGTTGTTTTGACGAATTTAAGATTTAAACAAACAAACTTGTAGAAACAAACTAAAAGGTACGAAATTGGGTGAATTAAGGGGGTGAAAGGCTAGCTAGAGGGTCATTCTCCACACATGACTCATTTGCATACAAATCGATTTCCAGTTATTCTTCCTATAAACCATAAATGACAATCCCCCAAATTAACCATGAACTGCACAAATTAACCATCAGATTTTCCTAAATTCATTGACTTGGACTCAGAGACGCAACCAAATTATTCTTATCAAGTTCCCTACATCAACTGCATAATAGAGATACATATTAAAGATCATTAAGTTCTGTGAAAATCATAAGCATTGACATAACATTCGTAACTATGAACTGCATGATACTCCTGCTAAGAATTTATTTAACGCGATCGTGACTAGCAACCTCCACTACTTGTAAATATAAGTTCATAACTATTAGGTGAAACTCCCTTATATTTTAGCATCAAATTTGTGCATGCAAACTAAGTGGGCCCCCTTAATCAACACACAAGAATAAGTTGTCAATCAAACAGTTAAGTAAATTGCATTCACGATTTATGAAAGAATAACTGGATGTAATCAATTCATATCACATATATGTTCATGGTTTTGAATTCACCTCTAGCTAAAATGAAATTAGTTCCACATGTCTGTCATAACTGAAAACCAAATTAAAATAAACATTGAACTAAAACTAAGGATAAAATACACCTATAAACGCTCCAGCATTCCAATGGTAGGCTGCAGCACTCCCTTTGGATGGCATATTGCGACATAAAGCTCTTCTTCCTTCCTTGCACGACACAAGCTTTAAAACTCTCTAAAAACTCTCTGAAAATCTCTCCCTCTCTCTCTCTATGCTGCGGCACAATGTATGCATATATATAGGGCAGGCACGGCTCTAAATCCTAGAAGGAAATGGATAAACTCGGCAAACTTATAGGAGGAAAATGGTTAGTTGTTTGCATGATTTTAGGACTCCATAAATCAGATAAGAAGTGGTTTAATGTGATAAGGAATCCCCCTTGCAGCTGGAGATAAGGTAAGATAAGATTAGGACAAGATAAGATAAGATAAAGTTAGTTTAGATAAGGTTTGGATAAGATAGGATTGGATAAGGTCTTCTTGTTTTCAGCTGATTTCAAGCCTTAATTAATTCTTCCTGATTCCTTGCACATTCCTAGCACCTTTTAAGCACCAAAAACGTCCATTCCTTGTACTCCATACGCAAGCTATCCATTCCAGCCCAAAACTGCCCCAAATTGCTCCAAAATGCCCTTTCTTGCCAACTTTGCAATTTGGACCTACAAACACACGAAAATGGCTTAAAATACTCTAATAAATAGAAACTAACTTACTAAATGCAAAGAAACAAGCTAACAAAGTCGCATAAATATGCTTCTATCAGTCAAGAATACAAATTGGACCTTCGACATAAGTTCCATTTGACTCCAACAGTAAGTCCACCCATGACTTGGTATGGAGCTAAAGAGCATCATGTCAATCTACCTAAAGTTTAGCCTAACCCTCAAGTTGGCGCACAACAAATGGATGTGTTATTTCAAGCCCTTTTGGCTAGTCAATTAACAAACCAGCAAAATGAGGAAGAAAAAGAAAGTGAGCAAGAAGCTACCTATCTCGATCGTTTCCTGTAGTTGAAGCCGGTGAAGTTTTGGGGTACGTCTGATTCTGACAAAGCGGATACATTGATCAAGAACATCACAAAGAAGTTATGATACCATTCTTTTTGTCATGACCTAAAAATGACAGCGCTGCGAATCTTAAAAACTCATGAGAGTTGCATGCTCTATCTCAGAACGTGACAATTCTCTTGTACCTTTAAGACACGCAAGGCCTTTAATACTATTAATAAAATAAATATCAGAGTTCAAGCAAAATCCATAACATTCAAAACCATTTCATAAGCAACCCATTTTAATCCACCTAATTCTTTACAAGCTCCATATAAATAAATAAATAAATAAATATATATATATATATATATATATATATATATATATATATATATATAGTTCCGGGGTTTTACATTTAGGAAGCCGTTCCAAATCACATTCAAGATAATCATATAAGTAAGAGAATCACATTGGATAGCATACATGAATAAACTATCAAACCAAACAATGTGATCAAGAGTATTGAATTAGAGAAAGATTGTATTACATTTGTAATCCCAAATAGGTTCTCCAGCATCTTTTGATTAGCTTGGGTAGCCATGGCATACTGTTAGGTGTCACTCATGACTTGTGGAAGCCTTGAAGATGTATAATCACTAAAGGAAAAATTGAAAGTAAGCTTCAATTCACAATCAATTAGAAAGAGTATAATTGCCTAGTGCTTTGCTAAAAGGAACCTAACAGATCGAACACCATGTAAAGTACTAATTGAAGGATATAACGAAGATGAGTAAGGATAATTAAATAGTTTAATTGTACATGGTAAGGATTAATTAATATGTTAATTAATCATACGAAAGGTTCGTATTGGACCTTAAATTAGTTTTGGGTTTCGAAGCCCAAAAGGGTTTTGGTGCACAAGGCCCATTGAGTTTAAGTTGTTTGACAACTAAAACAAAATAAGCAATTAACCCACTAAACATAGGGAAGCCGGCCTTGCTAAGAGAAGAGAGTGGTTTTGGACTTATTACAAGTTTTCCACTCAAATGAAGGTAAGTATAAAAGCAACTTCATAGCATTTCCTTCATTACGGGTTTTTTTTAGGAAAGATGAGAGAACTTTTACTCTCTCTTTCTCTCTAGGAGGCCGGCCATAGGGGAGGGCAAATCTAGCAATCTCTTCCTCCCTTAGTCACCCATCTTCTTAAAGAAATACAAAAAGAAAAGATGAGGAGTAACTAAAAGGAGAGAGGAAGACAAAGAAGCAGACTTGAGTATTCTTTTCCTTTATTGTTAAAACCAAATGTTGGCACTGCCGCGGATGGTGGAGGCACAAACTTGAGCAACCTGCAAAGCAGGAACCCGGAGAGGGGTGTGTGTGAGCCAGCCAAAGGCTCTCCAACGGTCAAGTTAGTAAGCAGTTTTAAACTCAAGCAGTGGGCAAGAAATTAGCATACAGAGATTGCATTACTAGAGACGAACCTTAGATGGGTGTACTTATACCGCTAGGAGGGAGACATTTTAGGATAGAATCCTCGTTATAAGTGGGAAGAATTCTAGAGAATATCTAGAAGTAGATAAGACGCCTATTGCCTTGGAATAGAGTGATGGTGACACTGTTACTCCGTCTAATCAAGATCCACTCAGAGCCGTCAAGTCCCAATCAGCCTTACTCCAGCCCTAAAAAATCATGGTCCCATATTTGTTTTTTTTTTTTTTTTAAAAAAAACTCCTAACACTTATGAATTTCTTTTGCTTTCTTAAGCATTTATAACTAAATTCTTAGCATGTTAGAGGTTGTTTTGAAACCCTGAATATGATTACAAATTTGTTATGACATTTTGTTTGGAATTATTTTTTTCCTTATGAATGGTCGGAAGTTAGTTCACTACCTATGTCAGTGATGAATTCTTTATGTGCTTTCTATGAATGCATACTTAGTAAGCGTATTTAGAATTCTAATGTAACGAATGTTTGTGTGGCTGCCCTTATCAAATGATGACCAACATATGTTCTAGAGTAGTGCTTGTTAGTTGCTATTAACATGTGAACTAATTAACTCCTAGGATAAGTAAGACAATACCAATACTTATGATGCCTTATGATGACTCAAACTCTTATTGTTCTTAATGGTTCCTACTTGTTTGAAAGAGTTATAGGTTGAGTTCTAATAGTGAGCCAACTTGAGATCTTCATGAGGAAATAAAAAGAATTTGAATGAAACTTAACATTTGTACGATTGTATGGTGGTGGATAGCAATTTGCCTAACCCATTTCTCTCATTACTTTCTTAACAATTGTTGATGTTTTGTTTTTGTTGAATCTATTTAAAATATTAAATCAACCTAAAAAAACCCAATTTATTTGTGTGTACCACTGTGTTTCTAGTGTCTACATATAAACTTTGTTGAGTTTAGATAAGTGTAAATCAGTTTAATAATTAGTTTTCTATGGTTGGTCAGCAGGAATATCCACCAATTCTTGTGATATTTTAAGTAGTTAGATAAAACAATCCTCTATGGGAAAGACCCTTATTTTTGTATGCTACAGTTGACAAATTTTAGTGTAAACAACGAAAACCAATAGGTCATTTGTGTACTATATTGTGGTATGCTTTTATTCCTATCAAAATTTTGGTGTCATATCATCGAGAACTGTTATTTCTAATTACATGGTTATTTTTGTTTTCTTTTTCTTGTCTAATTAGCACTTTTGTTTTTATTGTACACTTAGTAGTATATGCATACTCGACGGTCCAAGAGCATTGACTTTGCTACCTACGATCCTGAGATTGAACGCAAGTGTAGCGAGCTTCGAAAAACAATCAAGCTGAAGCAAGCATCAATGTCCTTACCACAGTCTTCTCCACCACGTTTGAGTTCAAAAGATGAGGGATAATAACAACAAGACATTATAGTTATCAGCACCCTTTGAGAGAGTTGGCAATGCCAAATATGGATCAACAACTGTTATGCATCACATATCCAAATGCAGAAGGAGGATGTGAACTCAAGTCCCGCATGATTCACTACTTGCCTAAGTTCCATGGCTTTTCAACAGAGGATACCAACAAGCATCTCATGGAGTTTCATGTGGTATGCTCAAGAATGAGACCATCATATGTAAAAGATGAGCAAGTCAAGTTGTGAGCATTCTTTTTACATTTGAAGACATGGCTAAGAAGTGTCTTTACTATCTACCTCTTGGATCAATGAACACATGGAACCAGGTGAAGGAAGCATTTCTTGAACTATACTTCCCAGTCACAAGGCTGCAAACATAAGGAAAGATAAATTGCAATCCAGTAGCAACATGGAGGGTCCTTTAGATTACTATGAGAGGTTCACCCACTTAGTTACTTTCTGTCATCATCATCAAATTTTAGAGCATTTTCTTATATAATACTTCTATGAAGATTTGTGTGGCACAGATCGTGTAATGCTTAATGCAGCAAGTGGAGGATCATTCATGGACAAGACACTAATCTTGTGCAATAGGTTATGGTGGCTCCAAAACAAGTGTGGTGTATGTTCAATGATAGGACATGTGACATACATGTTCCCTTCATTGATGGATCAAGGTGGTTTTGAGCAAGTTAATGCATTAGAAGGATTCCAAGGGCAACAAGGGAAAAACTATGATCCATTCTCCAACACCTATAATGCGAGGTGGTGCGATCATCCACCCTTTAAGGAGAATAATCAAGACACTATGAACAATCTGCCTCAACATCTAAAACCGTCCACCTGGATTCTTTCAAGAAAGACTAAAAGAACATCAACATTTAGACCGTGTTTTAGAAGTTTCTAGAATCGTGATGATGAATCTTGTGAACGAGTTTGTAGCTGAATAACCTCCAGTGTCAGGAACGTGCTTGATAATGTTTTGTGGATTATTTTAGTAAAGGGAGAGAGAGGGTGTGGCATCAGAGAGAAAAGAGAGAGTTGGATAATTTTGTGATGATGTTTCTCATCACTTGTGCCTTTATTTATAATAAACTTAGCAGACTTATTTGCCTTGCAAGCAATACAAACTTAAAGGAATAAGATCTTTTAGATTACCTGGGAATTCTAAATACAATCTACTAATGATTTACAAAATCGTACATGTGTTGTAATAATATTATAATATTATAATAAGGGTATTATGTTATTATCAATAAATACAAAATAAATGGAAAAAAAATGAGAAGTGTCATTGTATCTGTAGCGGGGTCATAGTTATAGCCGGAATACAATAAGAGAGAAACATAGGGAGAAGAGACATGGAAGCATCAGAGGCAGCAAGAAGGACAAGGCATAGCTGATAACCCCATGCATTTTATACCTACATGATAAACTATTATATATATATATATATATATATCATAAATCTGAATTCCACAAAGTCATAAAACATCACGTCCCCTTTCTTCAATTGGTGGGGATTTTGGCACCATTTGTGCTGCGTGCATGGTTATTGTGGTCCAGAGGTGTTGGAGTTGGGTGGAAGTTAGGCAAATGATCTGGTGGGGATGGGAAGGCTCTTATTGTTTTGTCTTGTGACATCTCACTTTGATACCCACCAAAAAGTGCCACCACATTGCTTTTAAGTTTTTACGCCCAATGATAAAGTTTGAAAACTAATATTTTTGTTACAAGTAATACTTTACACCAATCAAAATTAAAAGGGAAGAGAAAATATTTGAACCTGAGAGGCGCAGTAAGTTGAAGTGAAAACCCTAAGCTCCAGGGCAATATACCGCTTGGTCGAAAAGTAGTTAATTTGGACATTTTTCCTTAACTTTATATATATAAACTTTTACCACTTGAGAGAGATTCTTATGATTTGAGTAAGGTTTAATTACTACTCGAAGGGATTTCGAGTGATTTTTCTATATCCAATTTCTGTATATGTACCTGTTTATTTGTGTTCTTTAAATTGAATAAATAGAATGAGAATTTAAGAACATAAGTTAATAGAGATATATGAAAGAAAAAAAGTGCAGAAATGATTTACTTGTGATGAATATTGGGAAGGAGGATACACTTCTACTTGGATGTGGATGACGTTGATGAATCGTTAAATCTTTTAGTACAAACTTTGATTGATATGTCTCTTGTTTAATAGTTGCCAGTTTTAGGGGTATGCTTGGTGTCAATTCAACTAATTCTTAAGTAACTACCTACACCTACCTTTATCATTGTTAGGTTTTGTGTTAATTCACCTAATTTTAAAGATTATGACATCTTTCTCAATAACTTGTTAGGCTATGTCGAAAAAAATGAGATGTCAAATTTCAAATATAAAATTTAAATTTGAAGGCTTATATGTGGCATGTTGGTCTTTTGATAAATTTTGTTTTCCATCCAAAATGTCAAATTTAAACTATTATTTATTATATTATTTACTTTCCATAAGTGTAGTATTTTTAAAACAAAAGATAATGATAAAAAGCATTTATTATTGACTAAATATTAAATTTGTAGTAACTCTTTGGGTTGTCATTCCATGTCATATCACATAGGAATTGACATTTCGGTTGAAAAAATATAAATATTATCTTCTTTTTTTTACAATTATTTTTTCTTAAATATTGATGTGGACATTTTGACCATTTCCTTTGATTTCATATAGGATTTTATAAAGATTGAAGACTCTGGTCCTTGAGCTATCTATCTACAGATTAATTCCTCTCAAATCTTTCAATCTGCTAACTGACAGCTGCCCCCACCCAACCACTTGTTCCTACAATTTGGTTCTCTTACCGGTGGATGTTTCTCTGTTTCCGCATGCCATATTGTTCATTGCCTTACCATTGTTGGGCTCCTTATGTAGAAACAATAATTTCTTTTTTACTTTCGACTCACAATTAGGAATGAGTATCATCTCTGGATTCTCTTTGTGATTTTTTAATTGTGTTCATTCATCGTATATCGTGCGATCAGAAATTATTTTAAAATTTTTATGTAAAAATGAATACAACTAGTACCTGACAAAAACTGACTGCATGATTTACGATGAACGAATATGATTAAAAGATCTTCTACATGCTCACAAAGAGGATCCAAAGAAGATCCTCACAAAAAATATCCAGAAGACCCTCATTCCACAATTAGACACACGTTAAAAACTATTTAAAACTTTACAAATTGTTAGGAGTCATTTAATAATTATTTGCATTTTTTTTAAAATGAGAAGGAAAGAGGGAGAGAGAAAAAACGTGGGAGTGGAGATGGGGGAGGTTTTTGTTCTTTATTTTTTATTTTTAAATATTAGATTTATGCTAAAATTACATGTAGATGATGTTTCAATAAAAAACAACAAAATTTAATTTTGTAAAATTACATTATTGCTTATTATTTTTTTTTGTAATAAAAGACTAAATAGCCTTTTCATTCTCTTTTAATTAACAAAAAGAATTCTATTAATAAGTTATTTACATAAAACCGCCATTTATTTTCTGCTCCCTAATTTGTAGTACATGCAATAAAGGCTGGTCGGTTGGTGTGTAAATTAACTTGTCTTGAAAAGGAGGCCCACTTCCGTTGGCCAACCTTGCTAATAACTACATGCTCAAGATGTCAACTGTCATTGGTTCATCTTTCTTTGTCAAGTAAAACAAAAAACAACGCCCTTCTCTTCTCTTCTCTTCTCCTCTCCTCTCCTCTCCTCTCCTCTCTCATACATTATATATTTGCATCCATTCAAGGCTAGGAAGAATTACTTCAATATTTTGATGCCAAACTCCAATCAATCACTTCAAACTTTGAAGTTTCACTCGCTCACTCCATCCCTTCCCATCCCATTCAATCCAATCCAATGCTTTGCCTCCTTATCTCTTGTGCCTCTTTCATCCTCCTTTCTAAGTCCTTCATTCACCACAAACCAATATTACAAACATGGGAGGATAGCCTCAGATTAATCTCACTCAAGTTTTTGGGTGGATTTTTAAGTTTTCTCCACAAAAGCAGGATTTCACTCCAACCCATCACCTCCAAATTCAAAAAGATGGTGACTTTTGGCTCAAATGTGGAGGTGGAGAGAGTGGAGAGAGAGGAGAGAGAAACCAGTCTCTCTCTCCTGGATTTGCCTTACTTGGCCTTGGACTGCATTCTTGAGAGGCTTCCCCCATCTGGGTTGTGCTCCATGGCAGCAGTTTGTGCTTCTTTGAGGGAGAGCTGCACAAGTGATCACTTGTGGGGGAACCATATGAACCACAAATGGGGTCGACTTATAGGGCCTGCTGCTTACAGAGAGTGGCAGTTGCATGTGGCCTCAAGAAACAGAATCAGAGATTACTCTGTTCGGACCGAGAAAAAAGGTCTAATAGAGTCCCTTGTGGCTAGTATTTTGCCTTCCTCGTGGATTACTAGGCAAAAATTAACTTCTGTATGTAAAGTGAAGGCTAGTACGAGTTGTTTACCGGTCGATTCGATCATGTCTCTGTATCTCTCTCTTGAAACTGGCAAGTTTTGGTTCCCGGCTCAGGTCTATAACCGCGAGGTATTGCCGCAAACTTGATATTATCAGTAGTATCTATCTCTGCTAATATGTAGTTGCACAGTTTTTTTTGTTTGTTTGTTATTTTCTTGCTTGACAATTCATGAACACCTTATACATATGTGTGTGTGCGTGTGTCTTTTCCTGCAGAACGGTAATGTAGGGTTTGTGCTGTCTTGTTATGATGCACAAGTGCGCTATGATTCGACGACAAACACATTTCAAGCAAGGTGGAGTAGCGGTCTGCTTTATATGTGTTTTGACTAGAGAAGTGCATATATTAATGATTAAAGTTCTTAACATGTGTTCAATCTAAATGCTATTTCAAAATTTTAACTTGCAATTCTATTCGTATAAGTTCCAATCGTCCATTGGACTAAAGTTCGATTCTGGAAAGGCTTATTTCTGAATGGTTCTCCCTTGAATTCAAAATTTACATTGCAGGTATTCACCTTACGGGCGGAGGGCAACAGAGGAAAATATACCATGGGATAGACTAAGAGCGGCTCCAGTTGATACTCCTCCTCACAAACTTCATGTCTCCGATTGTTTACATGACTTAAAACCCGATGATCATATTGAGATCCAGTGGAGAAGAAACAAAGAATTTCCTTATGGTGTGTTTCTAAATCCCGCCTTAAAATGTCTCTCAATTATCCTTTAATTTTGGAATTTAGCAATAATTTGGATTCTTATGTGCTTTAGGTTGGTGGTATGGTGTCATTGGTCACTTAGAGTTTTGCGATGGGAATGAGAATCGCTGCCGTTGTCACTGCAATGGTGAGAAAACATTTCGGTTTCTGCAATTCCGCTGAGTTTTCTTTGTTTTGTTTTCATTAGTTGGAGAAACATACTTCTGTCTCCTCTTTTTGTTTGGAAATTGTTATTAGCACTCCAAAAATCTCATCTGGCACTCCAAACTTTCTATAATTAGAAAGAAAAATACACTTGTGAGGAGTGTAGAATGAGATTTTTGGAGTGCTAATAACAGTTCCCTTTTGTTTTTTTTTCGGTTACAAAATACAGACTTCCTTCCTATGTCAATCGATAAACATCACGCATGAGATGCCATATTAAACTCTCCATATAGAAATCTATGGAGTTTATGATATCTCTTTCCCCGAATAGTTTGGCATTCAAGCACCTTTAGCATGGGAATCCATGCCCTGCCTTAACTTGGACACTTCAATAGGGTTCCCTTTTACTCCAAACGAAAGCAAACGAATATGTGAACCATATAGCTTTTCCATACAGAATCACTTGTTAGTCTTGTCCATTGACTTGCGATATGATGCATTGGTCTGCTGCATTCATAATGCAGTGCCGCATGCCTTCTTAGTGACTGACATACGTTTCTTATTGGTTCTATTTTTGTTTCCCTTTTTCTGGAAGTACGATGGCATGTTCATGCCTATGAATTAGTGAACTTAGACGGCAGAAAACTCAAAATCTAGACATAAAGATGACTTGACTCAGAAACTTCCTTCTCTGTTTCTTACACTTGAGGAATATGTGCCAGCTACGGTTGTTTGTCATGACCAAATCTGACGTCTTATCTTTGTTCTTAGCGGATAGCACTTTTCCCATTCCTTGCATTTTAATCATTGTTTTATAAACGAAAGAACTGTTACTTGACTAACAAGGAAAAGGGAAACCTATGTGCTAGTCTTGCTGATTTCATTTTTCTCATATCAACACAGCACCAAGTGCTTGATATTTGTTACATATGTAAACTATCTGTTTCATGCATTCTGTTGTTTCTTCTAATCATTATTGACCCTTAGGCTATCTGAAGGAAGCCGTGTGCTCAAAACCGAGTGCAGTGGCTTTCTAGGATTCATATAGCCGATCCCACTTAGTGGGATAATGCTTTATTGTTGTTGTTTGTTTGCAGGATTCTAGCTAGGACTAGTTTCTTGACTACCACTACTGTATATAAGTATCTGACAAACAAGTACTCATTTATTACAGATATGGTAAAACTGGAGTTCAGTCAGTACGCTCCTGGTTCCCGATGGAGAGAAATGACGATAAACAGGAAGGACCACCGCGAAGAAGGCAATGAAGCAGACGGCTTCTATGCAGGAATCCGAAAGATTTACAACGAGGAGGAAATTGCAAGGTGGAAGCGCTTATGGCCGACCCAGGTTCTGGGATAAACCTTCCACTCTCAATCCTAACCGCACTGTAAATATCAAGCCCCCTTCCCCCACTCTTTTTTGCTATTGACCCGTGCCTAATACGATCCGGGATTATCCGGATGCATATATACGTACATCAGTATTCTCAAAGCACAAGGTCCAGTTTGAGCCACGAATGAATTCTAAATGGTTGGGATCGCGACCTGTAATTTTAACAAAGATGGTCCAAGCTTTTTCAATGAAGTCAGTAGGATTGCATGATTGGTCCGAGATACCAAGCCAAGCCCAAGACTTTAAATTAAAATATCCAATCCAAGGTCCATTACCAATCCAAAGAGATCAAGGTCTGTGGTCCACAAGCGAAGAGTAGAAAAAAGCTCACAAGTGGAAACGTTGGGATAGAGAAGATCGAGGCAATCGAGGTCCATGTCCACCAAAGATTTTTGGTCCACGGTCTTTTGAGAGAAGTGCATGGAAGATCATCACATCCAGAATTTCCGAATAGGCAAGAATCAAAGACAATCAACTCAAAAATGCATGAAAATTCCAAAAGAGCTTATTTTGCAGACATCGTATTAATGGAGGTTACTGAGATTGGATTGGTAGAATCCTGAATATTTTGAAGTTGTAACGGGGTTGGGTTAGGTTAGGAGCAGGTTTGAAAAAAATATTTATTGTGCATTGGGCTTTTAATTCAGCCTGTGACCTTTTATGTTTATAAGGCATGTTATATGAATAATTTTGTCCTTATAATTAAATTTAGGGAGCTTTAATGAAAAGGATTTGGGCCAACAAATATTTAACCAAAAACCATTCAAAAATATTATTTAACCAAAAGGGCTCAAAGTTTAATAAAAAAGCATCCAAAACTATTGTCCACGGGTCAAACTTACAAGTCCAACCCGCTACAAATCTACACTTCCATAAATATCCCTAAATGATTCAATATTGTCCTGATTTTTCACCAACCTCAACCCAGCACGATTCCCCCATTTCAAAAACAACTAAATCAAAGTTGAAAAAGGAAGCATTCATCGGAACAAAGCCGCCAAAACATGTTCAAAGAAATTTAATGGCAGAAACCGACAAAAAAGTGTCTGAAAAAAAAAAAAGAACCAAAACAAAAAATTGAACCCAAAACATAACACTGTTTCTGAAGAAAAAAAAATCAGATATAGTGTTTGTTTTGTCTGTGCACAAACAAACACTGTATCTGGAAAGAAAATAATCAAAATCCAAAAACAGTGACTTAGATTCCATAAACAGTCTATGTTTTAACCTTTGACTGTTTCTTTTCTTTCATGCATCGGTTGATTATATTTAAGAAACAGGGTGCTTCTTTTGCTTTGAATCCAAATACATTGAATTTCATTATTTATTTTCTAGTTTACATTTAAGAAACAGTGTGTTTATTTCATTTTGATCCAGAAATAGTGACTTAGATTCTAGAAACAGTAACTTAGATTCCAAAAACAGTAACTTAGATTCCAGAAACAGTTTATTTCTATAGTTCAGAAACAGTGACACGTCGTTATTATTGAATAGCATGCAGATCTCAAATTTATTTTCTAGAAAAACAAACAATGAACTCCACTGACGAAGAAAAATTGAAAAACAATACCTCAAATACACTATGAATAATAACGACAATCACATTTCGATGAAATAATACAAAATATAAATTAAATAGCATGAGGATCTATATTTTTGTTTCAAAGAAAAAGAAGGAGGTCTGCAAAACAACGATGAACTCCATTAACGATGAAAATCTGAAACTCAACCTAAAAAAGTTAGGGGTAAAATCAACAAATCATAATTTATTATAGTTGAGCCATTTTTAGTTGGACTACTTTAATATGGGCTTTGTACTAATCATTAAACAAAACTTATAACATGGTTTTTTATTAAAACTAAAACTTTTCAAGTCATTTTCATTAGTTTCCCTTTAAATTTAAGCCCTTGTGGTTAAATAATACTTTAAGATGATTTTTTGTTAAAATAAAGTTTGTCCAAACCCTTTTGGTCTAAAAAAAAAAACAGAGAAGAATTTATTCAATTTTTCTTCAAGAAAAATTAAAAAAAAAAAAAAAAGGGAAAACATACACCCACTTAGGAAAAAGGGAGGAAGAAAAGACATTCTTTTTCTTTTCTTTTTGGCTTAATTTTATCTAGGTTCCTTGGATCTTGATTTAATTTCAATTTGCTCTCTGTAACTTAAAAGTCACCACTTTACTTTCTAAAAATCAATGTTTGCTCCACTTTGTGCTTTAGAACTCGATTTTAATCTCATTTTGCCCATGAAACTTGAAAGTTGTATCTATAAAATTCAAAAATTCCTCCACATTGCCTTAGGTTTGTTAATTTTTTTATGTGGATTTGATTTGGGTGCGACATGATAATCAATTTTTTTTTCATGTCTTCACTTTCTTTTAAACTTAATCCTCTGATTGTTGCATGGTTAATGCATTGTAGAGATTTATAATATGTTAGAGTCCTATTTGATTAGGAATGTGATTGTGTAAATCCTAGTGTATCTAGGGATATCATGGAATATTCTCTAGGGTTAGATATTATCCTTTAGAGTTGTAATCCTATTAGGGTAAGAATTTAACCTTCTCTACTACTATAAATAAAGGCACAATTGGGTGATACAAAATACACCTAACAATTACACATCTCTCTCTTTCTCTCTACTATTGCCTCACCACCCCTCTCTCTCTATGTCCTTTTTATAGTTCAGTAAATTAGGCCCACAACACGTTATCAACACATTCTTGACGCTGCACTAAAAAGAGTTTGTTCTTCAATCAAGGAAGTATTACGTTTTAATCATTCTTTTTATGATTAATTTATTCTTTTATTGAATTGATCTACATGCTATTGATTCAATTTAATTTTTCTTTGTTGAACATGGTACAACGCATTAGAGATGCAATTACGACTTTCTGAGAAGGATCTTTTACAAATTCAAAGGCTTAGTTGTTTTCTGTCAATCAGGTTCTTTTAAAATAAATTAAGATATTTGAAACAACCATGAAGCATGAAAACATTCCCCATAATGCATGAACCCCCTACATTTATATTTTTCTTCTGATACACACACACACACACACACGTTTCATGCATTACGCAATTATGCTATGTGAAATTTGTGAGTCAAAGCATTAAAATTAATTTAGAAGTAAGTAGGGTTCTTAACCTTAGAATTCGAAAAAAAAAAAAAAAAAGGGAAATCTGGGATTATTTTTGTGAGCCACGGCTCCATGCAGTGCCGAGCTGGCTGACCTGCAGCCATGTCGCAACTAGGACGGCATCATTTCGACGCCCTGCATAGCACCAGGCCTTGACCTAGGTTGGTCTCCAGACAAGCTTAAAGCCTTGAGTCCGCCGACAGGCCCTCAAAGCTTTGCTGGGCTTTGCCCTGTCCCGGCCCACCACGCTTATAGCAAGCTTTGCTTTCTGAGCTCGTCATCTATCTCGGCCCACGATCACCAAAGCCAGCCCACGTGGCTAGGCTCACCTAAAACTGGCCCAAAACCAGCAGCTTGGTTGCTGGGCTTCTTCCCAGAACTAGCCCATGGCCTACAGCCACACATGGGCTGCCTTGGCAGCTTACCCCGAGGCCTACTAAACCTTTTAGGGCCTTGCCTTACACATGGTAGCCAGCCCACCGAGTTGGGTTACGATTTTTTCGAACTTAATGTCCCATTTTTGGCATTCCCACTTCATAACCATACTACTATATTTTTTGGGACGTTATTGGTTAATGTTTATCAAGCTATAATTTTATTATCGCTTAGCCCGAAGCAAAAAATTCAAGCTAATATTAACCCGAATGTCATTATTTTGCTTATATGATCAAACCTAGATGGTTACAATCCATTAAATTAATTAAAGTGATCAACAGTCCATTAATCTGACAATTAATCCAAAATTATTGGCTTGAAGTCTACTTTTTGGCAATTAATGATTCAATAAATTATTTCCTTTCTTTGAAGCGTGAACTCACTTTCGTAGTCCTGAAGCACTCGCACTTGAGTTCCTGAAGCAACCTAAATCCACTACACTTGGTTGTATATTGTATTCTGTGTTCTTGCAAGAACCTCTCTTTTATGACCTAACATTCATAAACTAAATTGAACCTGTAGTTTCAAATTTAATGCATTTGAAACCCGAAGTTTTCATAAAACAATACACCCATGAAAACTTGACGTTTTTCATGTAAACCATGTCTTAGAACCCCGAATGTTCTAACTTTGATGCTTATGGATATCTTATTTCCATAGCACCAATCACAATTTTTTTCCATCCATTCAATGAACTGTCGAACTGTAACAAGTTCGATTTCACTGATTTGGACGTTTCTTGACAGAAATCGCTTTATGTGTGTACAAGACGTGAGTCTCCACTTGACTATCAAGAAGCTAAGAACCAATTGAAGCCAACAATGGCATGGAATAGCTGAATAAGCCTCCACCATGATCTTCATTCAAAGACTTATGCCTGAAGTATTACAAATGGAAATACCTCCAGAACGAGGATTCCATGTCTCTTTAGCTCACTTCTATAACCCATTTAATCATGAATGATATTGCCTAAAGCACACCATGATTACGTCCATGAATGAGTACAATTATGAAGTTTATACATCCGATCGAATTTTGACTAGAATACTTTTCTCGTCCTTCCTTGTTTCTAACTCGCTCTCGAAGCAACAATGTAGAGAGAGGAAGTTTACCAAATTCTTGGATATGATTACTACCAGATTTGTGAGAGAAAGGTACCCCAGCAATTCGGTTGGGAGGTTTTGAACCATATAGACCCAATTTTGGCTAGAGTTTACTGAATGGTGGTGCCCTGCTTCAATAAGGATGCACTAAAGGGCATGCTCTGCTTCAGTAAAGGTGCACTGAGCGGTATTGCTCTGCTTCGGTAGAGGCCTACCGAACAGACCCATCCAGCTTCGGCTGGAGCCTACCAAACCCAAGTTTGGGTCTGTCTCTCTCACAATCCAATTTCAAGTTTGTTTTTACAACATACGGTAGAATCAGGGCATGCCAATGTGTGGATATTTTTCCCAAACCTTAACCCTGCAGAATCTGTCTTGATGAAATAAATCATTGGTTATGCACATGTTCGTGCCCCTACAAATATCATTGAGGAGTACCATTCTCGTAGTCAATATGTGAGATTAATTTTGTTCCACCAAATATCATTGGAAGAGCACAATTTTGACATGGATAGCCTTGTTGGCCGAATCCCCTTAGTAAACCATTTACTTTGTGAACATTTTTTTATGTTCTTGGATTCATATTTAGTGTTTGTTTTAGTTATGGATAATCTTATCGATATTGTCCTCGAATATGAATTAATTTAATCATGTTTCTTGTATACATATAACTGAATTCAATTAAACACGTGATTAGGTACAAATGCGGGAAAGTTAGTTGTCTGGATGAATGCGATACTATGCACAATAACTTTATACTTAAATCATATCTCTGGCAACGACTTCAAGTCTATCCAACCTGATTAAGAGCATGGGCACGCTTTTCGTTGTATGAATTTAGTACATTACCATTTAAGAGACCTTATATTCTTGCTATTCCGGAAGAATGTAGTTGAGTTTTAAGGATATTCGAGAGAACAATGATCATAAATGAAACCACTGAAGAAAATAGAGTGAAATATCTTTGCACCACCTCCAAAATAAAAAGCCCGAAGCTATATTTTGGGGTCAATTGACTGCCTCCCAAACTGGGAACATGCCATATGTGGGCGACCTGCAGCCGGGTGATTTGAGCAGTTTACTTGCCTTGGCATGACCGTTTGGGACTCTTAAGTCAATCAATGATGCTATGACGCATCTTCTTACCCGAATTAAGTATCATGTGCTTACAAGCACACTTTGCCAAGCCTGCTCGTTTGGGAAATTGATTTTCTAAATCATCCCTAGCAAAGCTACATGATGCGAGAATTATACGCACACAAATTAAACCCTCTTTTTGACAATTGTAGTAATGATGTAAGTAGGGATCGTTCTGGACCGGGGATTAGGAGGGATTGTTAATCACTTGGATTTGACTCAAAAACGTAAAAACACAATATAAAACACTATACTAGACTCAAAGAATGCAAAACTAAACAAACGTAAAAGACTTAAAACAAATCAAATGACTAAGACTTAACAAAATATGGGGGGGGGGAGGGGGGGAAGTTTGATTTGACGAAAATTGAAATAACAAAACAAGTTAATAAACTAAGCAAATTGTAAAACGAATTTGGATTTAATGAATGGAATGAAGGCTAGCTAAGGGGTTCTTCTCCACACATGTTACACTTGCATACAATATTGATTCTCAGTTGGTCTTTCGATAAATTATGAAACTCAACGCCCCGGGTCAATTAGGTCCGCTTAAATTAACCGTCAAGTTTTCCTTAAGTTAATGAATTGGATGGGTTTGCGCAACGCAATTCACTACATTCTCCAAAAGTCCTTTACGTGAACAGCACAATAAAGATACAATCAAAGATCATTAAGCATTATGAAAACTATAAGTGTTGACGAGGCATTCGTTACTATGATGAGCATGAAACTCGTGCCAAGAATTCATTTAACGCGATTGTTTATAAGCAACCTCCACTACTTGTGAATATAAGTTCATAACGATTAGGTGAAACTCACTTATATTCTAGCGTCATATTCATGCATGAAAATTAAGCGCGCATTCAAAATAAACATACATAAATAAGTTATCAATCAAACGGTTTAAACAAATTGAATCCACAACTTATGAAATTCCAACGAAAGTTAATCAATTCATATTGCAAACATAAACATAGTTTCGAATCACCCCCTAGCTAAAGGGGGTTTAGTTCCTCATAACTTTGAAATCAAAGAAACACCTAAACATTCCAACAACTCAAACTTGAATTGTATGAACGTTTAGGCACTCTTCTCTTCCATTCCTCGTTGTGGCACAAGGTCTAAGGAGATGTTTAGGGCTTTAGGTGTATGTGGAATGGAGTGGGGAATGGTTGGAGTGGCTGCAATGGAGGAGAAGAAATGGTGCAGAAATGGAAGGTGATGCACGGCACAAGGTTGTGTTTGTGTTGTGTGTTGTGTTGTGAATGGAATGAATGAATTGTGGCTGCAATGGATGCTTATTTATAGGTAAATAAGAGGGAACATGACAGCTAGGAAGTGGGTGGAAATGTGGCTGCAATGTTAGTGAATGATTATGAATGAATGCATGTGGATGTGGCTAGGTTGGAAAGCTGGAATTGTGATGGGAAAGCCACGGCAAAGGGAGGAATATGTGGCTGCATGTTTGGGTTTGTTTAAAGGGTGCATGTGGGTGAATGTTAGGTTGAAATAATGATGGAAAAACAGCTAGGAATGGGATGGGAGTGCACGGCAATGATGGGAAAAAGGGATGGTGGATGAATGATGAAGAATTGCATGTGGCTTAGTGATTAAAGAATGAATGGATGTGCTGGAATTGAGTGGATGTGTTGCTGCCAAGATGGGGGAAAATATGGAAAATGGAAGTGTGATGCACGGCTAAGTGATTAATGGGATAGAAATGGGAGTGAATGTGGCTTAATGATGAAGGTGGAAAGCTGGAAAGCATGTGGCAAGGTGTGTAGATGCTGGAATTGATGGTAAGGCACGGCATAGTGTAGTTTTTGGTGCATGTGGCTGCAATGTTGTGCAATGATGGAGGAATAAGTGCATGTGGTTGAATTGGTGGTGAATGTGCATGGCAAAGAATGGATTTGGCTGCAATGGTGTGTAATTGGGCTAGGGTTTAAGTGCATGAAATGGACCCAAATTGCTCCCCCTTGCATGGCAAGGAATGGTGTTTGTGTTAAGCCCACGGCAAGGTGAATGTAATTGGGTTAGGGCCATTGTTTTGTGTCCTCAAGTGCATACAAGGCTTTCAATTTCATCTAACACTTGGGCTCCAAGCATAAGCTATCCATCCTTAGCCCAATAGTGCTCCTAAAGGCCCCAAAACACTCCACAATGCATCCTTTCGTCAAACACGTCTTATGATCCTGAAAACACACAAAAGAAGCATAAAGGACTAAAATAACTAAAGAAACATAACGTAAATGTACGAGAACAAGCCATTTAAGTTGCATGAATATGCTCCTATCACTACAAAACGACCCTCTTTTCATAGTGGATTTAAAGGAATATATGTGGACTAATCCAACCAAAATGTAGACCATATAAATACTTATGGTTTTGGTTGATGAATTGACAAACTGATCACATGTTTGTCCACACACATTGATGCTAAACCTCATGGCCGATTTTAAGGGTTCACCACCTTACTTATCCCATAAAGTTTGGAAGACTGAATAATGTCGAAGAGTTTATATCGACAGTTTTCAATAAAGTATTGCATGTCTTTTGGTTTACCAAAGTGATGAAGACAAAGATAGATTGAGCTCTAGATCAAGAATGTGGCGTGTACCAAGGTAACATGTGTCGGAATTGCAAAACAAGAAGAAAAAATAAAGAAAAGAAAAGAAAAAAAATGAATAAAGAAGATGCAATTTCCAAATCCTTCATTAGCGCATGTGTGTCTAGGACACTAAGAACTAACAACGAAGATCAATTCAAGAGGAGAGAGATTGCTGGTTTCACAACAAAGACACTTTGGTATGTCCCAAGCTCTAGTATTTCCTATCCATTCTTTCGTAGCCTCTAGCCTAAGCCTTACATTACAACCTTGTGAAAGACCTAGCTGATCTTTGGGGATATATTCATAGGTGCTGGTAAGTATGTGTGCTATCCATATTCTTAGTATTTGATTCATTTCATGAGATCTGTTCAGAAAATGTGCTTTTGTTTTATATTTCATATGTGAGAATTTTTTAATCCCTTTTACATAATTTCACTCATATGTGTTCGTGGAAAGACTACACCTTAGGAACTGAGTGAAAATTTGAATGATATCTGTGAGGACTAGAGTTGAGGCGAATTCTATCTTTAGCATTTAAGTATGGTGTCTTTGAAGACATGAGTCATGGAGTAATATTCTTACACTCTACATATGATACGATTCTTTGAAGTGGTAGACTTTTGGTTTGAATGTATGACAAAGCTTTCATTGGTTCTTATTAGTTTGTTTCAAGTATGCTTTAACCAATTTGTTTGCAGAGTCTGTAGATGTTTGTGGGCGTCATCACTGTAACTCAGGAGACACAACTCCTCTTACTAGGGACACCTAGAGGTTTAAAGGCTTGTTGCACATGCTCAGTTTAATCGTTTAGGCAGCGAAAGTGGTATAGTTAGATTTTTCTTTGTTTTGTTTGTTTTCAGTTTTAGTTTTGCTCGAGGACCGGCAAAAACCAGGTTTGGGGGTATTTGATAACTTATATATTTCATACATTTATACCATCCATTCCTAGCCCCTTTGTGATATTTTTGAGTTAAACTAGTTGCATTTTACCCCTTTTTGTGTTAGCGTGCGGCTAATTGTATTTTGGAGCTCAGTTGAGGACAGATAAGGCAAAATGGTGCTAAAAGTGGAGAATTGAATAAGGATGTTGATGTAGACAAATAATTAAAAGTGGAAAGTGAATATGGTGATGAATATGGCTCTTTATAAGACCAATAACATAAAAAAAACGTGGGAATTAAATGCCCAATTACTAGGATGTATTGACAATCTGTAATAACCTCTTTAACCTTATAAAACTGAGAGTTTCAGCAACTTTTACATATGCTTCCCCTTGGGGTCGCCCATAGCTCTCTAACCTGTTTTGGTACTGAGGTGATTCTGAAAAATGCTGCTATAAAAAAAAGTTGGGAGCTGTTTTTGTGTTTGGTAAACACTCAGCTTCAGCTTTTTTTCACAGTTTTGGATGAAAAAAAGCCAAAAACAAGAAGCTGCAAAACTAAGCTTTGAAAAACCGGTTTTTTTTCACATCTGTTTTACATAAAAGTTTACCAAACACTCTAATACTGTTTTTTTTTTTTTTTTCAAAAGCACTTTTACAAAAAAGTTTACCAAACACTTTGCTGCTTTATTTCACAGCTGCTTATTCTCACAGCACAGCAGAAGCAGCTTTTTTTCAAAGCACAGCAATACCAAACCAACCCTCTCTCTTCTCTTTCTTTGGCCTTCCTTCCAGAAACAAAATCATTTCTCCATTCACAATCCCCAGCCACCAAAGAAACCACGCAACCGCACTATTCTTGGAGAAGTTCAACATCAGAATTGCTTTAAGGGGGTTTCTTCTATGAACTTTAATTTCACTCATGTTGTTCTTGATTTTTATATAATTTGTAATCATGTTGTGTAATTAAGTTCATTGTTGGGGAATTCGATGTAGGCTTGCAAACCTACTCTATGTTATTAAGTTAAAGTACTCAAATTACCAATTTGTGTTCTTATTTCATTCACTGATTTTATAGTATAATTTGTTTGTTAATCTTAATGTTTGATCCCCATTAGGGCTGCTTATAGATTATTTGATCAAGGTTATAGTACACATCATGCTTAATCTTGGTAGACATGTGAATGAATGAAGAAACTGCTATGCATACATCCTGACATGTGATTTCTTTGGTTCTTTGAAGTTTTCTTGTTCTTAATGGATTCTTATTTGGTAATCTAAGTTGAACATCACAGCTAGGTTGCAGATTAGGAGTACTTGTTCACAACCACACATCAAATGGATGATCATAAATGAGTAAAACGAACCCTAGTTGTAGATTGGAGAGTTGAATGTGTTTTGACTTAATTTTCATGAAATTGGCTTGTAATGGTGAAATCAGTATCCCTAGTTCATTTCCCATTGTTTTTGAATCATTCTATTATTCATATTTACTTTCTCTTGCATTTTAAGTTACTTTACTTTTCAAATCAAAATCCAAACTCAATTTGTTAGTTTCATTGTTTAGTTAGGGTTCACATAAAACTAGTAATTTGTAGAGGTCTAATCAATCTCTGTGCTTCAATACCCTTACTTGTGCCATTATACTATCCTTATATTTGCACTTGAAAGGAACACAACAACCATTAATTTAATTTTCTTAACAAATAAAGGTGAATTACTAAATCTACTTTATTTTTAAAAGAAAAATATTTATAAACTTTATCTTAAACATATAATCCAACGTTTAACAATAAATCATAATCCAACATTCAACATATAATCCAACATTTATGCTGCTTCATGTTTTCAGTTTTTTTTCAAAGTTCATTTTTGCTGCTTTACATTTTCAGCTTTTTTTTCATCCAAAACTGTGAAAATAACTTGTTTTTAAGTGTTTACCAAACACTTTTTTTAGCTTAGTTTTTTTTGATACCCATTTTTTTATAAAAGCATTCAGTCTCAAATAGAACGAATTTTGAATTGGGGCATTTTGATATAGATGCCTCAAATTTGAATTTTTTTAATCAAACATCTATAACTTTTAAACTTTTGATCAAACATTCTTCTACTAATTTTTAATTAAAAATTATGATTTTTATTTTATTTAATTAACCAACTAGTTCAGAAAATAATATCACAAATATTTTAAAATCACCACAAACATCCTATCTTATCTTATCATAATTCGTTCAAAATGAATTTTTCTTATTCAAATAATTTGTTGTTTTAAATTCTAAAAACACATAAACATTCTATTAACATACAATTATGAAATATAACATGCACATATATTAAATATAACGTACCAAACAGATATATTAAATATAACATACTAATCATTTGGTACGTTATTGGTACATTATATAAATTTAATTTGGGTACGTATTAGTATTTTGGTACGTTATAAAATATTGTTTTTGGTACGTTATGCAATTCTTTATTTAGTATGTATCAAGTTATTAGTACGTTGTATTATCCTTATTTTGGTACGTACAAAACTTATGGTACGTTATGTATAAGTTGTGTAACCCAAAAAACTACATCTCAATTTTAATTATAAACGACTCTTGTTTTTTTATAATCTATATAAAATGTTGAGTTGGAAATTGGAAAAGCTATATTTCATCCAATTAATCTTGAACCCCAGTAGATATAATTGAATTCTTAAATTGAGGAAGGGATGAGATTCCATAAAAATAACAATAAATTAATAAATATTGTTGAGTGTATTTTTTTTTTACATAGAAATGGATTTAAAAGAATTTATAAAATACTTAAATTAAGAATACACATAGAATATAAAGTTTAATTAAAAGTAAAAACACTTTAATAAAAAGTTGAAAAAGTAATAGATGTTTAATTTAGAAAAATTTAAAATGAGATATCTAATTTTAATTTATCCTTTTGAATTTCAAAGATAAAAGTGATTTTTAAGTTACATGACAAAGTTAGATCAAAATAGAGATCATGTAAAAAATGTCTTTGATTTTTACATAGAAGAATACACAGAGAGGCCTGAGAAATCTTAAAAACACAGATTGCGGTTGTCAACTGTGAAGGTCGTTGTTGCTTCTTCGTGCTTCACTGAGAAGATGAACGGCGGCCCATCTGGTTTCCGTGAGTACATTCTCTTCCCCAGATTTGCCCTCTCTTACATTTCATATCCTTCTACTCTCGATTGTCTTTGTATTGCATGACGCAGAAGCTTTGTCCTTTGTTTATCGCAGACAATGCTCCTGTTACCAGAGCCTTCGTCGTCGCCAGCGGTCTCTTCACCGTCTTCTTCGGGATCCAGGGCCGTTCTAGCAAGCTTGGATTGTCATATCTGGTGCTCTCTTTCTTAACTTTTTAATGCTTTTTTTTTTTATTTTGTATTATTTTTCCATGATTTATTTGTTATTGATGTTAAATATTGACGAATTGCTGCAATTAAGGTGTAATTGCGAATGGGTTTTGTTCCAAAATTGTTTATTTCTGATTTTTTAATTGATTTTGATGTTAAATGTTTTGTTGAATTTGGGTTTTGTTTCCTGCGTAAGTCATCATTCTTCAGCACGTTATGGTCAACATTATTGGTTTTCGGCTCGTAACTGCGTATGCTGTATAGCTCTTCACTTATTCATCACCGGTATTATAGATTTTCGGTCAACTAGATGTTGATTTTGGGTTGAATTGGAGATAGGTTTTTCACTTCGGTTGGAATAGATATACCTCAGACTGGAATTGATTTTTGTGGGGTTAACTGGATTTTCTAATTGCTGCGTGCTTTACTTTCAGTTTCGGTTCACTTGTCAGTCACATTTGGATATTGATTTTCCACTCTTCTGTTGAACTGTCTTGCCCTGCTACTTCTGGATTAGTTTAAAGAGACAGCAGGGATTTGATATTGGCGTTGAACTCTACTGGGATGCTAAGTTACTTCAACTTTCCGTTGAACATAATATCATTGTATCATATTACCAGGTGTCTCGAGTTGAAAATCCACAAAACATTTGGATCGGTAGATGAAACCAAACAACTGTTATTCAGATTGGTTGATTGTGTAGAATGAAATCCCCAATCTCAAATTTTTTAGGTAGTGAAAGGTTCTAGGAACTCTTAAATGTATTGGTAATTCTGATCAAATTATTTGTCTTTTTCTTTTTGTCAGGACATATTCGGGAAGTTTCGCCTTTGGAAGTTAATTGTGTCAATTTTTGCCTTTTCATCCACACCAGAACTGATGTTTGGGCTGTACCTGCTATACTACTTCAGGGTCTTTGAGAGACAAATAGGTTCCAATAAGTACTCGGTGAGTAATCTATTGGCGTAAAATATTCACGACACCTCCTTTGATACTGTATTCAGAGTACCTGTCTCAGATGTTATATCACTGATATCTTGTGCCTAAATAACAGACTAAACTGGTTCCATACTTTGTATTGCAAATCTTTTAGAATTTCACCAGGTTGGATGAGTTATAACATATCAAAAACTATGAAGGGCTTGATTGGATTTTGTGAAGGCACCAGTTTTCTCCAATTTGCATCACATGATAAAATTAGATATAGAGCATAGGCTTGTTAGTGAAATATTATTCTTTTAGAGCGAGGCTTTTTTATGAGGAAAATAGTACTTTATTATAGAGATTAAAATCACAATACGCCTACATGTGGACCAGAGTTCCACCAACAGAACGGTACAAACCTACAAACAAATCCAAAATACACCTCTACACTGTAATACAATGCTAACGAAAAACTATCCTACAGAAGCTCTGCCAACATACTAAAATTACTGAAAATGAAAGATCCCTAAAAGCTGGAGTAAAAGAATCCACAAGGATGCCCACAACCTCACCTTTTGGGTTTTTACCAGAAGTCTCCGCTGCATCCCCTTCCATAGATTTCAAAAAATTCTTCTATTTCTCTCCAACCAAGTTACCCAAAAAATAGCTATCACAGCACAATTTGAACATAGTCTTGCATTCCACCACCAAAAGACAAGTACGTTCACAAAGAATGTTTGTAGGTGACTGGGAATAGCACAGTTAAACCCCTTCCAAACAAATTATTTGATTACCAACCAAATAAAGCCTTTAAGAAACAACAAAAGCCAACGTGCGCATCAAGCCAAGTTCATCACTTTCACTATAATGTGGCTTTTAATTACATACCATGAACCAATGAAAGGAAGGGAGATTCCAAGAATTCAGTTGTGACTTGGCACTTTATATTATACCACAATGGGGATCTGGCCTCCATACTCGACTACAGTTGCTGCACCACATTTTCACCTCTTAGATTCCAATTCTGCCCAACAACATTGTAATATTCTGTCTGGAGGTCATACCACAACCACCATACATCTCATTGCCTTTACTTTCATTGTTACCGCATCAGTCATCATTCATGGTTGCCTAACATCACAGAAATGCAGAAACCTTTAAAACAATTATTCTGTTACAACCCAACCACATTCTTTAGTGAACCAAATATGCCAAGGGTTTGGTGGATGGGAAGTTGGACACATATTTTACCACTAGTTCCAGTGAATGGAGGAGAAAATATGATCTGTTAACTAATATGGAATGGCCTAGATACGTAGTTGTGTGTGGAGGGTTGACTGAGGTGCATTAATAACATGATATATTACAGGCTATTTTATATACCTCAAGTGGGCCTAGATACATAGTTCTATGCGGCTGGTGGTTGTTAATTACTAATGTTGTCTCACTTCCACCATTCAACAATATATCATACAATGCAGAATGCAAACATTGATTTTTGCTTTTTGTCATTTATGTTGATTCCACTGTTAATAATCTGTCTACATTGATTGTGCAGGTTTTCATTTTGTACACTGTAACGGTATCATTACTCTTTGAGATCCTTGCTCTGGCAATCCTTAAAGGTGTGGATTGTTTTTTGCATTCTTTTTATTTGTAAAGTTATGTTTCATAATCATATCTTGCCTTTTGTTTCTTTACTCGTCTCCATGCTGCTGGTCCTTAGTTACCTTGTTTTCTTGCATGCAGTTGTCTATTTGTACAGGACAGTACTTTTAACTATTTTGAAAAATCTCAAGCCTTTTAGAAATCATTAATGAAAAATTGACTATGGCAAAGCTCTATTGAAAAACCTATTTCCTTCTGTAATAGCATAAGAGCAGTTTCTTTTTATGATGTTTGTAGAGGTTTGTATAATCTGATCCATTCTAATGCAAACCTGCCTAGTATTGGGCCGTGGAGATAGCCCTATGCCTTGTTTGTTGCTTTTCCAAACCTCACTTGGTGTTTCTCAATTCCAAATTTGCCAATTCGGAAAACAGGAATCTGTAATGTCTTACGGCATGGTATTTTGGATGAATAGGTAGTTGTCATCTTCCTTTCTACAACAATAGTCAGTGCAACTTTGTATATCATGGCTTCTTGATATGGGTTGTGGCAGCATCAGCGCTTGATGAAATCACAAGCATTTCCAACTGCTGGTTGATTAGCTCACCTGGCCCTTCAAGTTGTGCCAAGTTTCAATTTTACAATGTAGACAACCCATACCAGAGGTTACTTACATTAGTACGGAATTTAAAGAAAACCCTTTGTAGTTGAAATATTATATTGCAGATTGTTTGATTTCCTGGTTAAAGCATTGTTTTGGTTTTTCTGTGTATTACACTGATAAAGTACAGCGTCCAATTCCTTTGTCTTTTGCAGATCCAGCAGTAAACCTAGTGACTTCAGGACCTTATGGTCTTATATTTGCATCTTTCGTACCCTTTTTCTTTGATATTCCAGTTTCAACACGCTTTCGTGTATTTGGTGTTCGCTTCTCGGATAAGTCTTTCATATATCTAGCCGGCCTACAGGTAAAATGTGTGCAATCAAAGTATTCCATCTAACCATAGATGTTGAAGAACTATAGCTGTTTACTTTCCCCAGGCACTAAATTCTAAATGTTGTTCTCTCTTGCAGCTTCTTTTATCATCCTGGAAAAGATCAATCTTACCAGGGATATTTGGAATCATTTGTGGTTCCTTATATCATCTGAATGTCTTCTGTATCCGCAAAGCGAAGGTTATATTTCAATCTGACTTTTGAGGTTCACTTAAAAAGAAAAAAGAAAAGGAAAAATATGCATTCAATCAGACAGTAATTAACATTTTTTTAACGCTCTGAACTCTCTAAGATATAGTTAGATTGGGCCTTGGCAATGGAAAAGTAAAGCCTGGCTTTTGCGAACTGCTATTTAAAATAAATTATTTTCTTGAATTAAGGAGGTTCGATAAATCATGTTCTCAATGGCGCTATTAAACCTTTGATTTTTCAGTGTGAAATATGGCAGCTTTTCAATATTTGGACATAATTCACTCTGGATTTTAATCAGTTACGAATTTCACTAAAATTCAGTGTTTTTATTTTTTTTTTCCTGCAATTCCATTAGTGTATTGCTTTTAGTTGACCAAGTGCATTGTTTACATTTTTATTTATTTAGACTTTTCCATTCTTTTACAAGGAACGGTGGATTTATGTCCACATGTGTCTCTGTGCATGTACATGCATCACTTATGTGTCTGTCTGTATGCATGCATGTATTTATGGGATATGATTCGATCTCGGATTCTGCTGAGTTACTTTTTAGTTAAAAGAAATTCAATTAAGACTGCCTGCTGAGTTACGCATTCTGCGGGATATGAATTTGGTCGTGCATGTACTTAGCCTTCTTATTTCTCACTTACATTTACAAACGTCAACACTTCAATATTATCAGGTCAATAGAGTTGCTTATTTTGCATTTAAGACTTTCTTAATTAATTCAATTCATTGTTATGCATGTCTTCTCTCTTTTTACAGTTCCCAGAATTCGTTGCTTCTTTTCTTTCACGGCTTTCTTGGCCATCAATGGGGACTCCGCCAGCAGCACCATCTAGAAATGTTGTGGGAAATGCACCACCATTCACAGCTCGGCAAGTAGAGGCAAGCATTCTTCTGTTTTCAATATTGTAGATACACGTTAGATGGGCAGTTAATCTCTATTTGCTGTTTAACTAAACAAAAGTCTATTTTCCTTGAAAGACGAAGGCTCACTAATCAAAACATTACTTTATGGGAACAACATTTGCTAAAGGTGGCACCACAATGCAGGACTAAGGCTGATCAAAATAGAATGCAGGTTTAGTCAAACTGGGATAGGGACCAGAATGTTTCGCATGAGTGAGTGAGATTAGAGTTCTTGAGTACCTTTTTTAGCTTCGCATATATCTCTGTTTGATCTTGTCCGTTGTTTCCGTTTGATTTATTCAAGGCCAGAATAAAGAGGGGTGTTTGAGAAGCTAAAAAAAGAGTGAAAATCACCTACCTATATGAAACTTAGAGGTAGGGCAGTTTTTATGGACCCTATTATATGGAATGTTGTGCAAGGCACGTGTTTAAGATGGCCTAGCGGTCGTAAGATATAATTAGGGATGAAAAGGTTCGCTCTTGGTGAGTGGCACTAATTAAAGAGATGTTGAGATGACTCATTTGCGATGGTTCCAGTTTTGTACTACTCTTTTAAGTGCAGAAGCCCATTTTTACATCTCACACGCCCCTCTCAATTTTTGGCCGTCAGATCAAATGAATTGAAGAAGATCAATGGCCAAACATTAATATGGGTGTGGGATGTAAAGATGGGTTTGTGAATAGGCATCATGGAAAGTATGAATGACAAAAAGAAAAGAAATAACATTACGACCCTCAAGTAATTTGAAAATATGATATATGTAGACACTAACGTGATGTTTATTTCGTCCTGGCTCAAATCAAGGATGAGTCGTTTTTGGTAAAATTAATTTTGGATACTGAGGCTAAGTTTTCTTTGTTCAAATATGTTCCTTTTGTTTTCTAAGATAGAACATAAATAGGCGGAATGAAACTGGGGGCAGATTTAAATGAGACGCATGTCATTTGGTGTTGGAAAATATTGGTGCGCAAATAAGTTTTAGATATTGAAATGAACATGGAGGAGTGCTTGTATGTATTACTGAAGCTAGGCTTTTACTTATGCTGCACAAGTTATTGGATATATAAGCTTTTTGGGTGTAGTTCTGTTTTGATGTCGTATAATTTTCTCGTTTGGTTTCAGAGAAACATTCCCTCTTCCATGCCGTCTGCAACGGAGCCAATGGAGGACTCCATTGCTACTCTGGTTTCTATGGGCTTTGATAGGAACTCTGCTAGACAGGCACTAGTGCGGGCTAGAAATGACATCACTGTAGCAACAAACATCCTCCTAGAAGCACAGGTCCACTAATTCCGTAATTATAGTTTTGGGTGGAAATTCCACCCTTGAGGATGAAAAATTCATCCATATTTCAGGGTGGCAAACAAATTTACCGAGGACGGGAATTGATGCGCCTTCAGAAGGATGTCTGTTTTATTTATTTGCTCATTTTTGTTTTATCTTGTAGCTATTGCGCTTGTAATATGTATTAATTATTATAGTGTTTACGCAAGAGTAGGAGGATATAGAATTTGTCTGATTCATATTGGAAGCATGCACATTGTTTTAAAAAGAAAACTGGAGATGTACAGTTGCAGTTAAATTACATGGAACTCCGTTTTGAGGATGCTATTTTGTGTATTGTTTCTCTTTCCAATTCTCTCGATCTCAAAATTTTGTTTTTAAAATTGAAGAAGAGAGGAAGAGAGTGAAAGCGAACGTGGGAGTGGAGATTGAGGTTTTATTTTTTATTTTTTATTTTTATAGAAATGATAAAAGCGTTTGAAGGCGAGATTAAAAAAAAAAAAAACAATTTTGTTTTGTGAAATTACGGTACTCTACATTGAGAGATGTGGATGACGTCCATTGTGAAATTACGGTACTCTACATTGTGAAGTTACGGTCCTCTGGTTAGAATTTTATTTTCTTTCAAATCGAATTGACACGATTTATGACGTCCATCTTCTCTTTGATACAAACTATAATTATATTGAGAGAAGGGGATGACCTCAAGTGTTCTTTGGTCTTAACAATTTTATACATATACAGAAACAAATCATGCCAAATATACCTCCATGACAACATTTTCAGTCACCTAACTGAGCTTGTGTAGGAAAGAACGAAAAACAAAACCCGAATCTCCAAAATCTTATATAATACACAGATCAACACTGCGTTTTTTTCTTGCTGCGGCTGCTCAATTTCAACCTCAGTACAACTCAAAGACTCCTTTTCCTGTGTGGATAGCTGATTTTCTCGGAAATTTTATACCATGTTAAATGGCATTCTGGCACTTCTAAAGTTGTAAATGTTCCTTGGAAAGGTAGGTACTGGACCCTTTCTGCTGCTTTTCTTCGACAGATTAGATGGTGCTGACGTCAACTCGGCTTTTGTGGAGCTGGAAGGCAGGGGTGATCCAGCTTCCGCAACTGCATTGGGTGCCTGCCCAATTGAAGTAACCCAAACGAGCTTCGCAATGCACACAGGACAACTTTCCCTCCATTGCACCCTCTTCGACTGTGTAATGAGAGAACCAAGAATAAGCGAAATCACACTAAACAAGAAGATGCCAACAGCAATTAAATAAAAAAATTAATTCACAATTAATTAAATCTTAAGCTATAATTTGATTAATACAATATCAGAGTCAAACAAGTGTAACATTTATGGCATTAGGTCATAATAATCAAATTAATGAAACCAGGTAATCCTCTTCAACGACAGAGATCTACTGCTTGCTTAATTAACTATTATGGCCATGTAGAAGGTAGGTCATACAGTTATAAAAATGGCAGGTCATACAGTTATAAAAATGGCACGATCCAATTCTACATTCAAATTAATCAAATGACTATAGAGGTGTAAGTTTACCAGCCGTCATCCACTTTAGAGGCTCAACAAAAATGGATGAACATTCAGAATCAGAATCCTCATACTTGTTGTATGAGTTGCTACTTTTTCGCTTGCGCCAGCCGAAGGATTGCTCTCCCTCACCTGGAATGTGATCCACAACATTGTCCCGCAATGCAACAACTCTTCGGCATTTCTTGCAGCGGAAAGCTGGTGTAACAGTTTTTCCTTCATTCGAAGCTGCTTCCATTCCAGAGGCAACTTCACCAGCCACCCCAGGATCTGCTCCAAATTTAGAACTGTCTATTCTATCCCCACGATGATAAGATTCACCTGAAAGGAAGGAACAAATTTTCAATTATAGCAGCAAAACAGAAATTCACATTGGCCAATAAATTTGAAAACACCACCTAAAATAACATCTCCTATGCCGAGACAAACAATGCAAATAGTAAACGAACATAAAGAAAACTGCCTTGCTATTCCTTCCCAAGGTGTCATCGCTGTTCCACTAAACATTTCTCTTCTTCTGTTAATAGTTTAGGTGGTAGATGAGGGTACAAGACATTTTCAGTTAGAGATCATGGGTACAGTAGCAGCATTTTGGAAGTTTTTACGCTAGTATTCAAAAATACATCCTGAACTTCCAGTATTTATCATCTGAAAAAACTTGATCCACTTCACTCTGGAATTTTTCTTTTAACCTATGACCGATAAAGCTTAATATGATTCATTATTTAAAAATACATCCTGAACTTCCAGTTTTTATCATTTGAAAAAACTTGATCCACTTCTCTCTGAAATTTTTTCTTTAAACGTATGACGGATAAAGCTTAAATTTGGATTAATTACCCACCCCATGGTGAATGCTCCTTAGTATCTTTCTAACAATAAATTTTTATGAGTTTAACATAACACTCGAGAAAAGCCATAATACGACAATGCTTGTAAGTTACAGCGCAAGAATTATAGCCTAGTCACTATTTCACATGGGACTCGTTAAAATTTAAAATATGAAACAATAATGTATCAATCAATATCCCTTCATAAGACAGATGATGTGGGACATAAGAAAAAAGAGGGGGAGGAGAAGAAGGGGGGAGGGGGAGGGGGATCAGTAAGCCCTATTTATTGGATAGACCATTAAGAGAAGGCAACGTAAAGAACAAGAAAATAGTGTACCCAATACTTTCAGGCGAAAAGACCTGTATATGGGGCTGGCACAATCAACCTTGAAGCCCATTTCCTCGTACATTTTGAGCTGCGACAGGATCAAATAGAAGAGTAAAATTCATTACGGGCCAATTGCAAATGAGCATAGCAGAAAGTGATGTTATCTAGTATAAAATGTGTTATAAGACAGCCTTGCATCACCTGATCAAGAAAACCGTCATTGGGGCAAACAAACTCACAGCTTTGTCTCAGGGATTTTAGTGCATCTGTAGGAATGCATAAGAGGGAAGAAAGGGGTTAAGACTGTAGCAGTTAAGCATCAGTAACCTGACTCTACCTTTTGCCCAATTCAATTGCTTAGAAATTTTTATATACTTTTAAAGTAATATATGCTTGTCAAAACTATTTTTATCACCAACAGAGAACTATTTGGATTTCAAAAAACACAACAGTTGCAAATGGTTACGTGTCAAGACAAAGAATACTTAAAGCCATGGTTTGTTCACACCTTCTTGTGATAGATTTTCTGTTCTCATCAGATATGCTGTAATGATAGCTGCACTGCAACGGACACATGCAAAGAAGTTGTAAACCGTATGAATTTGAGAATTCAGAAAACTTGAAAAGCTAATAGAATATGGGCTTTTTTTAACAAATTTCAGATATATGTTAGCAGAATTTTGCACAGCTCTAATTGTTAACTTCTCTAATAAAAATTGCATGTTGAAGAAAAAGAAAACGCAAAAAAGAAGTCCCAACACGCAAAAAATAGAATTAAAAGATACATGGTAAAAGCAGGGTAGACTTATTAGTTTCTTTAAAAAAAATATTCACATGGTGTTTCAGCCTCATGAAGGGTTTAAAGATAATTGATCGTCCGCATTCAACAATTGCGGATTTGCTATAAGAAATGGATTTGCATAACCTTCAGTAAGAGGAAAAATATCTTTAAACAAAACCTTGTTCTTCGTAGAATGAAGCTGAATGAATACCAACATAGAGCTAACTGCGACTAAGTTCAAATCTGGTAATCAAGCTGATTGAAAGTATTAACCAGAACCAGTATAAAAGTAAACACAAAAACGACAAAGGGTCAAAATAACACGTACCTTCTAGACACACCAGCAAAGCAATGGACCAAAACAGACCCCTCTTTTCTACTCCTATCGATAAAATCAAAACACACGTCCAAATAATCCAACAAATCTTCATTCTCCGTATCTTTCAGTGGAACCCCCATCCTCACCAGCTTCAAATCCTTGCCTGCATATTCCAACAAATACAGAAGCTTATCGGACACCAAACAACCCTTTTTCCTGTCACCGGAATCATCCTCAGAAGCTGAGGCACCACCAGACCCGCCAGCATAGACCTTCTTGATTTCCTTTGTGGGAATTGTTAGACCCTTCCATTCAGAGAAAAATGATATTGACGCTGAACTAAGAACCGATAGAATATGCGTGATCTCTGTGCTACCATTTTGGAGAATCTCTGCTGCATCACTGATGTTGCCAATGTATAGATTTTCACGAACCCGGTACGGCATGACCACTGACAAATAATGGAATTCTCCTTAACCCAAGTTCCCCCTTTCTCTACACTATTCGGCAGATTTCTGTTCGGTTACTGAAATGATGAAGGAGAAGAAAACTCATCAAATTATAAATTAAGAAATCTAACTTCATATTAGATTAGTTTTCCAGTTAATAACATCCTCACACAATGTTGTGGGAATGGGATCGTCGTAGTGAATTCTGATTTTTTAAACACAGAAACAATTATTCAAAAATTTCGACTTTCTCGGCAGCCAAACAGATAATATCAAATTATAAATTAAGAATCTAACTTAATCTTATATTAGTTTTCCAGTTAATAACATCCTCACATAATGTTGTGGGAATGGGATGGGATCGTCTTAACGAATTTTGATTTTTTAAACACGAAAACAATAATTAAAAAATTTCAACTTTCTAGGCATCTCCTAAAATTTTCTCGGCAGCCAAACAGATAATATAAGTTAAGTAGTCGCAGTAAACTACTTTGCGACCCAAATGAAAAACCAAAAAAATCCCAATATTCAATGGGGAACTTCAAACAATCTGAATATAGAAAAGTAAATAAAATCCAAATAAAATTTAAATACTGAGAAAATAAATAAAAAAAATAAATTAGAGAGATATTTGGAACCTTAAAATTGGGATTACTCCGGCGAGCGAGGGAAGGTTCCTTCTCTTATCAGCAGCAGCTTCGGCGCGTTCCAATTTTCCTAGTCAGTCCCGGTTTATATAGGAAGTGTTTCGTACGTGCGACTAACTGATGTGCCCTCTCGGTGAAAGATTCTGCACGTGCCAGTTTTGTGTACGTGGAAAGACCAGTACCGATGGATAATTGATTTGCGTTCCGTGCATTTTGGCTGATGAACATTGGTTGGCGGAACTCTTGGAACCGTTTTACTGGAGGCTTTTCCTGACCCGAAAAGAATGATAATCCCTATTGAAATTAAAGAATATTATGCGTGCAACAAATTTTTCAAGGAACTGATTTCGGAACGTCATATTTTTTTTTTCTTTTCTAATCGTTAGATTAAATGAAGGAAAAAAATTAATAGATAAAAACTCTTAAATTCTCTAACTTGACCTCAGCTCGTCTATGATGTGAAATATTATAACATTCAAATTAAAATCCTATAATTGTAGTAGTATATGAAAGTAGGAATTGTTTTAGGCCGGAGTTTAGAAGGGATGCTAATTTATTCTAAACTGACTTAAAAACACAAAACAAAACTTAAAAACACTTAACTAGACTTATATGACTCAAAACAAACTAAAAAGACTCAAAACATCACAAAACAATCAAATAGACTCAAACTAGACTCTAAAGGGTGTTTTGGACGAATTCTAACTTAACTTTGACTCAAAATACTTAAAAACATAAATTTGGATAGATTCTAACTAAAAGACACAACCAAGTAAAGGGGGATTGTATTTTGGACGAAATTAAGGTAAAAACAAGCATATTGTAAAGACTCTAAACAACTTGGACGAAATTGGGGAAAAATATGGGTGATAAGCTAGCTAGAGGGTCCTTCTCCACACATGACACACTTGCATACAAATTGATTTCCAGTTGCTTTTCCAATAAACCATGAACCTCAACACCCCAGATTAACCGTGAACATCACTAATTAACCCTCAGATTTTCCTTAAGTCATTGAATTGGATGGAATACGCATCGGCAACCAAATTATTCTTCAAT
The DNA here is from genome assembly GCF_041283825.1 of Pyrus communis. NCBI lineage: Eukaryota > Viridiplantae > Streptophyta > Magnoliopsida > Rosales > Rosaceae > Pyrus > Pyrus communis. The sequence continues at coordinate 16,358,068 of NC_142576.1, read as the reverse complement.
TGTTCCTTACATGAACAACATAATAGAGATACAATCAAAGATCATTAAGCTTTGTGAAAATCATAAACATTGACAAGACATTCGTAACTATGAACAGCATGACACTCCTGCCAAGAATTTACTTAACATAATTGTGACTAGCAACCTTTACTACTTATAAATATAAGTTCATAACGATTAGGTGAAACTCCCTTATATTTTAGCATCAAATTCATGCATGCAAACTAAGCGGGCCCTCTTAATCAACACACAAGAATAAGTTCTTAATCAAACAGTTAAGTAAATTGTATTCACGATTTATGAAATCACAACTGAAAGTAATCAATTCATATTGCAAATATAATCATGGTTTCAATGTCTCCTCTAGCTAAAACAAGTTTAGCTCCTCATGGTTACAAAACAAAGATAATTAAACTTAAACATTAAAAACAAAGATAGAATACACCTAGAAACACTCCAGGTGGCTCTTCATTCCTTCCTTGCTGCGCACAATGGGCATTTGTGTGAATTTAGGCTCTTGAGGTGTGGTGTGAAATTGTGGTAGAGGGTGGTGGTTTATGAGTGTTGCGGCATCATGTATTTATAGGGTGAAGGAAAGACATAAAATTGGGCTTAAAATGAGAGGAATTAGGACTTCAAATCACCAAAGAACAAGGACACATTCAATTAGATTCCAAGAAGGACAAGGAATGATCCTTGTGGCAGATTCTAGAACTTCTAGAAGGGTTACATGTGGCATAAACTTAGGGCATGCAAATAGGGCTTCTAGAACTTGATATTTAGGTGATTTAATGTGAAAAGGAGTCCTCTTTGAAGCTAGAATTAAGGTAGGAAAAGATTAGGATAGGATAAGATAAGATAAGGTTTGGATAAGATAAGGTAATTTGGATAATATTCCTTCTTTGTAGCTGATTCCTTATCTTCTAAGTCTTTGATTTAATTCTTCCAGATGTTAATCACATTCCTAGCCTCTCTTGATCTTCAAATTCATCCATCCACCTTGCTCCATGCATATGCAATCCATTCCAAGCCCAAAACTGCTCCAAATAGCACCAAATTGCAATTTCTTGCCAACTTTGTCATTTAAACCTACAAACACACGAAAATAGCTTAAAACACTATAATAAATAGAAAATAACTTACTAATGCAAAGAAACAAGCTAATTAAGTCCCATAAATATGCTCCTATCAGTCTAACACCTATCTTGCCAAATAACTCATTTGTAAAATAAAAGGTAAGGGGTGAGCAACAACCACCATCGTTCAGTGAATAGAATGTGTAAGATGTCAGTCAAGCATGCTGTTTTACTCACATTCTAACATAATATAATAATCTCAAAGTCTTCATCACATATCATGCCATATCACATCGTTCTTTCACATGTTGGTTATCCTTCATAATATGTAGCTCACGACGTGACCTCTAAATTGGCCATTCCATCCTAATGTCCCCGTGTGCCATACATTTATCCCTCGGATATCCCAACAATGAAATTCTCGTGCTTCATGAACATTTCCGAATAATCCACAAATCAACATATATAATAATACCGAAATAAAGCCTCATCCTCCAGCTCATGCAAACAAGAGTCCACTTTTCATCTAGCTATAACAACACTAATTAACCTAGGAAAAGTAGTTGCCAAGTAAACTTGTCAACCAATAAAAATAATATAATAATATAATACATAGATATATGTCACGGTTTAGGTTAAGTAATTATGAATAATATGCAATAAAATATGTAAAGATAGATATAAAATTAATATAATAAATATATATTTTTTCATAATACGTGATCTTACAGAGTTGCCTTTTACACCCCCCTTAAGCCAAACGGTGGAGAGTTAAGTGATAGCTTCGATTGAACATACTGAAATCTAGCTTTGGGCAGAGGCTTTGTATGAATATTTGACAGTTGATGTTAAGTGCTAACATACTAAACCCTGAGCAAATTGGCAAGAACAAGCTCCTTAATTTAATGGTAATCAATTTCCACATGTTTCGTACGAGCATGAAACACAATATTAGATGCCAATGAGATTGCAGATACATTATCACACCCACACTTGGGAATTTGAGTAAGAGGGAAGGCAATATCTATAAAAATCTTGCAAATCCATGTGAGTTCAACAACAAAATGAGCTAGAGACTTATATTCATCGTATGTTGAAGAACGAGCAACAATGTGTGCTTTTTTGCACTCCAACTAATGAGATTGCTACTTAAATATCAGAGAAGGCAGTGAGATGCAAAGGGCTTTTATTGAACCACAAGCCTTAATCAACAACACCTTTTAAAAATCTCAAGATTCTTGTCATAGCTTGAAAGTCGGAATCCCTTACATAATGGATAAACTGACATACTTGATTCATTGCAAGGAAAGATGTAGTCTAGTCCAAGTGAGATATTGAAGAGCCCTTACTTTTGATCTATATTCCTTTGGATTAGACAATAAAGTGCCAGTGTGATCCAATTTATAGGTACCAAGAGAACCAGTACAATGTTTACAACCTTCCATGTGTGTCTTAACAAGAAGATCCAAGCATATTTACTTTGAGAGAAAAAGACACTCTCAGTTGGTCTTTGTACCTGTAAACCAAGAAAATAGTGTAAAGGTCCCAAGTGCTTGACAAGAAATAAAGAACTGAGTTGTTCTATAAAATCTTGATAGAGAGAAGCATTTGGACTAGTGACTAATATATCATCAACATAAACCAAGACTGTCATAGGAGAGGGTTCAAGTTTCATAAACATAGAATAATCAGATTGAAAGTTTAAGAAACCAAGAAAGAGTAAAGTGTGAAATAACATGTCCTACCAGGCGCTGGAAGCTTGTTTTAAGCCATGGAGAGACTTGTTCAACTTGTGGACAAAAGATGGCTGAGATGAATCAATGAATTCTAGAGGTTGCTGCATTAAGACTTCTTCTTTGACATTATCATAAAGAAAGGCATTATTAATGTCAAGCTGATTCAGAAACCAATTATATTGTCCTCCAAGTGTTTATAAGATCTTGATTGTGACTGGTTTTGCAATAGGGCTAAAAGTCTCCTTGAAATCAATTTCCTCTTGTTGGTGAAAACCTTTGGCTGCAAGTTAGGTCTTGTATCTATCGTTGGTGCCATCATATATATATATATATATATATATATATATATATATTTATAATTCTAAAGAGCCCTTTGTGGCCAACCAAGTTTTGATGAGGAGATAGAGTACAAGAGTCCAAGTTCTTGTTAATTTGAGTGCTTGTAATTCTTCGCCTTGTTCCAATGATCATGCTTGGAGGCTTCCTTATAAATTGTAGGCACCAAACTTTGAGGATCAATTGGATGCTTTGCGGCAGAAATAACTTTGGGTTTGAAGAAGCCAACTTTGGATCTTGTAACCATATGATGGGAATTTGTGGTGATTTGTCTTTAAGGAATGAGTTGTGGTCAAGGTGATAGAGTTGGTTGTTGAGTTTGTAAAGGTTAGGTAAAGGTAGGTGAATGAAGTTGTTGGTGGGAAGATGTTGAGGAATGTGGTAGGGAAGTAAAGGATAGAGATGGTTAAGGTTTAGGATTAACAAGAAATGAAAGTGTAAAAAGAAAAGCTTCTACCCAAAACCTGTAAGGAACCATGGAAGCAACTAAGGGAGTTTTTGCAATTTAAATTAAACACCCTTAATCATGTTGAACTCTTACTTATTCTTTCATTTGTTTTTCTTTTAACTCCTCAACAAAAATTGCTCTATGAGAAGAGAACCAAAGAATTTGGGATTTCATCCATGTTGTCTGCATGCAATAAATTTCTTATCTGGTAATCAGCAAGCACTATATGGGCAATGAATCACGTTTCCAAACTTGGATGAGAATCCCCAAGCCACATGCACATTTTTTTCTTCTGAAAGCAACGACGTAATTCATTGAAGCAAAAAAGTAGAAAGGACATACAATGTATGATGCTTGAGAAGAGAACCAGCAATTTAATGATTATAGTAGATCCGGCTACCTATCAACACTTCTTGTGTATGGTCTATCAAAAGACTCATAACTTCTAGCTAGAGTATGGTTGAACTTGAATACCAGTGGGTTTGGTAGCGTGGCAAACTATCTCTCCCATACTCATTGAAGAAAGAGCAAGTCAATTCACTTCTGTTACAACTTAAAATCACTTTTATTGCTTACTAATATTTTTCTTTTCTTGGTTCATTGATAGGAGCATATTTATGCGACTTTGTTAGCTTGTTTCTTTGCATTTACTGAGTTAGTTTCTATTTATTATAGTGATTTAGTTTATTTTCATCTTATTGTAGATCCAATTGGTGAAAATGACAATAAAGGGCTAAATGGAGCATTTTGGAGCAGTATTGGGCTTGGATTGGTTAGCATGCGTGTGGAGCATAATGGATGGACATTTTTGGAGTTTTACATGTGCTAAATATGTCCTACAATTTGGAGAATCAAATTTGGAAGCTTGGAAGACAAGGAATCAGCTGAAAAGAAGGAACCTTATCTAATATTATCCAAACTAACTTTATCTAATCCTATCTTATCTCATCTTATCTAAACATTATCCCAATTTATCCAACATTATCTCAGATTATATCCTTCCTATCTGATTTAAGGAGTCCTAAAGCAATGCAAAGTCCCTATCATTTTCCTCCTTGGTTTCTGCCGAACCCTAGCCTATATATACACACATTGTGCTGCAATTTAGGGGGAGAGAGCTTTAGAGAGAATTTAAGAGATAAAATATAAAGAGTGCTGCAGCTTTGCAAGGAAGGAAAGAAAAGAAGGACTTGTGCCGTGACCCTGCATCCAAGGGTTATGCCGAATCTGCCATTGGAGTGTTGGGGAATTTTTGGGTTCTTTCTATCCTTAGTTTTAGTTCAATGTTTGTTTTAATTTGGTTTTCAGTTATGATAGACATGTGGAACTAATTCCTTTTTAGCTAGAGGTGAATTCGAAGCCATGGACATATGTTTTATATGAATTGATTTCCTCCAGTTATTGTTTCATAAATCGTGAATGCAATTTACTTATCTGTTTGATTGATAACTTATTCGTGTACGTTGATTAATGATGCATACTTGGTTTGCTTGCATGAATTTGATGCTAAACATAAGGGAATTTCACCTAATAGTTATGAACTTATATTTACAAGTAGTGGAAATCACTAGTCGTGATTGTGTTAAGTAAATTCCTGGCAGGTGTATCATGCATTTCATAGTTATGAATGCCTTGTCAATGCTTATGATTTTCATAGAACTTAATGATCTTTGATATGTATCTCTATCATGCAGTTCATATAGGGAATCGATAAGAATAATTTGATTGCGTCACTGAGTCTAATTCAATGAATTTAGGAAAATCTGATGGTTAATTTGTGTAGTTCATGGTTAACTTGGGGCATTGTCATTCATGGTTTATAGGAATAATAACTGGAAATCGATTTGTGTTGCATATGTGTCATGTGTGGAGGAGGACCCTCTATCTAGCCTTTCACCCCCTTCATTCACCCCCTTCATTCACCCCAATTTAGTATCAATTACTTTGTTTCTGCAACCTACTTAGTTTTAGTTTAAAATTCGTCCAACCAAACCCCTATTTAGTATTTCATATCAATTTACTTCAATCTTCATCCAAAACACCCCTTAGTGCTTGTTTTGTGTTATTTGAGTCAGTCTAGCTTAGTTCTGTGTATTTAAGTCTAGTTTTCAGTTTTTGAGCCAAGTTAGTGTAGATTAGCATCCCTTCTAATCCCTAGCCTAGAACGATCCCTACTTACGTATACTACAATTGTCTAAAAAGGGTTTAATTTGTGTGTTAGTTTTTACCACATCAAATTTTGGCACCGTTACCGGGGATTAGCAAAATTGCTGATCTCCTCTTTGTTTCTGTTTTTGCTTTTCTTGTGTTTTTGATTTAGTTTAGTTTTGTTTACTTTGTTTTAGGTACTAGTTTATGACTCAACGTTCTCAACCTGTTCGTGCACATATATTGAAGTTTGACGACTATTTTGATCAAACTTTGAGAAGGAAGAGGAAGCAACCAAAACCCAATCCACCTAGTTCTAGCTCTGAATCTGAGTTTGAAGAAGAAAAGGAAGAGGAACAAGACATGGTTGTGGACAATCGAACAATCAAGGAACTTTCAGCCTTAGGATTGGACAATACCGTCATTCTTTGCATTCAATACCCTAGAGCAGCTCAAGGCAAGACTGATAAGTTTGAATTGAAGTCTAGTTTGCTGCATCACATTCCCAAATACCATGGGCTGTCCATGGAAGATCCGAACAAACATCTTAAGGAATTTGAAATGGTGTGCTCGAGCATGACACCAATCAACGTGGATGGGAATATTTTGAAGATGAAAGCTTTTCCATTCTCTCTTATGGACAAGGCTAAAGATTGGCCCTATGAACTAGCACCTGGAACCATTACTTCTTGGGAAAGCATGAAGAAAGCATTCTTAGAGAAATTCTTCCCAACTTCAAGAGTTATTCTTTTAAGGAAGAAAATTAGTGGAATTCAACAAGGCCCGGGAGAATCCTTTCCAACGTACTATGAGCGTTTTAAAATGTTAGTTGCATCCTGCCCACAACATCAAATGAAGGAAGAGCTTTTAATTCAATATTTCTATGAAGGACTACTTCCACTTGAGAGACAAATGCTTAATGCTTCAGGGGGAAGTGCCTTGGTTGACAAAACACCAGTTGCAGAAAAGATCTTAATAGCGAACCGAGCCTTGAATGCACAACAATACAAAGAAGTTGGAGGAAGGGACCCCCCACGGTAACAACAAGCTAATGAGGTAAGTTCAATTTCAGAACTTCAATCTCAAATAGCTAATCTCTCTATTCTTTTGTCACAGGTTGTGAAAGGATCCAAAGTCCAAAGTGCAGTCACTTGTAGCATGTGCTCTATGCAAGGACACCCCACTGACAATGTTCTCAATTAATAGAGAATGGAGGGTGGGAAAGTGCCAATGCCGTGGGCTATCAAAGCCAAAATCAACTAAGGTATGACCCGTTTTCCAACACCTACCACCCGGGCTGGAGAGAGTATCCAAATATAAAGTGGAGGGAACCTCAACAAACTCATCAACAAGGTGGATATAGACAACCACCTTTGAGACTCTAACAAAGGCCATTCGCACCACCACAACTCCCATAACAATCTGTCTAACCAAATTCAGGTTCGTCGTTAGATAATGATAAAATTCTTCAAGTACTAACTTCTTTGACTCAAGGTTTACAAAATCAAGCCAAATAGATGGGCAAAGTGAAGAAGCAAATTGGGCAGATGGTGGAATTCATAGGACAATTTAGAGAAGAAGGCAAACTACCTAGTTCAACCATCGTCAATCCAAAGGGAGCTTTTGAAAATGCTAAGACTATTATCTTGAGAAATGGCAAAGAGGTTGGAACCAATCCAAAAACATCCAAACAAAGCTGAAAAGAGGACGAACAGTTGCTACCCGAAGAAGAAGAAGAGGACAAAGCCACGGCAAGGGAAGAACAACCCTTGCCGTAGCCCTCTAAACCATCCACACCACCCAACTCAGGTAAGGTTGTTCCAAATTCAACTCATTCTAACCCTATTTCACCAAATGTGCCTTTTCCTCACAGGTTTATGCAATCAAAGAAAAAAGAGAGTGAAAAAGATATCTTAGAAACCTTTAGAAAGGTACAAGTTAATATCCCGCTTCTTGATGCAATAAAGCAAGTTCCAAAGTATGCTAAGTTTTTGAAGAAGCTTTGTACAACAAAGAACCGGATTCCAGAGAAGGAGGTCGTACATGTAAGTGAAAATGTCTCTGCAATTTTGCAAAGAAAGTTGCCACCTAAATGCAAAGATCTAGGTAGTTTCACTATCCCTTGTGTTATTGGTAATACAAAGTTTGAACATGCTATGCTAGATTTAGGTGCTTCCATTAATGTCATGCCATATTCTGTTTATGCATCTATGAATCTAGGAGAGCTTAAAAATGATGGTGTCATTATTCAATTGGCTGGTCGATCTAATGCATATCCGAAAGGAGTTTTGGAAGATGTTTTGGTGCAGGTAAACCATTTGATTTTTCCAGCAGATTTTTATGTGCTTGAGATAGAGGATTCAGCCCACTCTCCATCATTGCCAATCTTACTTGGATGACCTTTCATGAAAACAGTCCAAACCAAGATTGATGTGGCCAAGAGAGCGTTAACTATGGAGGTTGATGGCGATGTGATTAAATTCAATGTTTCTGAATCTGTTACGAATTCTAATGATGTTTGTTCTTGTTTTTCCATTGATGTGAATGAAAATATAGCGCACGAACGTTCAGCACCTATCGAGAAGGATGTATTTCGAACCACCATCGAAAAGGAAATTGAAGTGGATCACAAGGGACACGTCACTGCCCTCAAAATACCTAATATGGCCGAGAGCACCTATGAAATTGTTGACAATGCTGCTACTTTAGAGTCTTCATCGCAGTACATTGGTAAGCCACCTATTCCAATTCCAATTCCCGTTTCAACTAATAGGTTGTTACCTTCTTTGATTCAGGTGCCCAATCGAATCCAAGCTGGTAGGAGAGTTTACATTGACTTTAGGAAGCTCAACGCCACAATCAGGAAGGATCACTATCCCCTTCCATTCATAGATCCGTATTACGAGTACTTTGAGGAGCATGCCGTGGATGACATACCCCTCTTTATGCTGTAGACCTTAGTGAAGCTTAATAGGAGGTATCGTCCAGCTGGAAGACGTTAAAGCAAGCGCTTCTTGGGAGGCAACCCATGCGTTTAAATAAAGAAGGCATAGGAATCTTCGGCTCCAAAACCAGATTTGCATTACTTAACCCTACTCTTTATTGCTTTTACTTTGCCATTATTCTCATGTGTGTTAGTTGTTTGATTTCTTGCATGTGCTTTCTTGTTTCAGTTTAGTTTTGAAACATTGAGGACAATGTTTGGTTTAAGTGTTGGGGGGGGGGGGAGGGTTGGTAAATAGATGCTTTTCATGACGTATTTTTGAATTTGACCACCTATCACTTCTAATGTTGTTATTCACTATTTTAAAAGTGTTTCGTGTCATAGAACAAAAAGAAAAAACAAAAAAATTTCGAAAAAGTTTGAAAAAAATACCAAAAAGAGTTGTTTTTGTTGATTGTTTGTGTCTTAGGGTACCTTCCAACACAATGATGAGGATTTGGTTTTTAATTGCATGACTGTTAAAGAAAGTTACAAACATGGGTGGAAGTTTGATATGCTCTTTGGTTAATACTTAGTTGTAGTTGTTGTTTACGAATTCACATGTAATCACAAAAAGAAAAGAAAAAAAAATCAGTTTTTGTAACATGCTTGAAGGAAGAAACTCAAACTAACACTACAACCCTAAGAGACTTGAGCCTATTCTTTGTTTGGAGAGTTATTAATCTTGATATTCTTGTTTTCTAAAGTCGTTGCATAGTCTCATTATTTCTTTGCTTGGTTGCTACTTAGAATGCATTTTCATCATTTTAGTTCCAAATACTAGAACTCATGCCTGTTTCATTCAAAGCAAAAAATTGAGTGCATAACAAATAACAAGATGAAGTTGTTTAGTTAAACCAGAGCCAAAAAGCCTTACCCTTTGCATATGTATTGTAGGTTTAACCCCTTTGAGCCTTAGTTAGCCTTATTTTTTTTGTTAGCCTGCATTATCCCTACCTAGCCTAGTATAGGGCTATCCATACCCTTGTTCTTAAAGAATAGTGGAGCATGACTTGTTGGGAATTCCTTTTGATCTACAATATGCAGAAAAACAAGTGTGGGGGAAGAATTTGTCTTTGTGAATTGGTGAAGGAGTACATTTTGTGTTTCAAAAGAAAAAGAAAAAAAAAGAAAAGAAAGGAAGAAACAAAAACGTGGAAAAAGAAAGAGAAAAGAAAAAGTTGTGCAGAAAAAGAAAAAAAGAGGTTGAAAAGAAGTGAGAATGAGCTCACAAGTATTGGTTGTTGAAGAAAGGGTCCAAAAAGTTGAATCTGGCCCTAAATGTGGTATGAATCTTCCATGGGTGTTTAAAGTTGAATTCTAAGTGTTGATTTCATTACTTTGCTTACTGTCACTTTAAGAACCTTTGTTTATCCTTAACCTTTCTTTGTTAGCCAATACCTTAGCCCCGTTACAACCCTTAGACTTCTATCTTGATTGTTATGTGTTTCAATATGTGGAGTTTGAAATTGGTATGAGCATATGGTATCCCTGGTTCTCGCTTCTAAGTAGTGGCATTCCATTCCTGAGATCATACACTTGTTGTATTAATAATTCCAGAAAGTGCCTTCTTTGTTATAACATATGTGAGTGCTAGTCTACATGTTTACATCAATCTTCTCACATATACTTAGTATAGGGAGTGTAGTCAGAAATTTAGTGTGAAAATAGAGAGTATATCTAGTGAGGAATTGAGTGGAATCTCTAAGGCATATTACTACATTCAAAATGTTGTTTTAATTGATTAAATGCGAGCTAGTGAGTGGTTACTGCGGTTAAGTATAAGCTCAAGGGTAAGGATGGCTAAAATCGATGTGAGTAGTGATTTTTAACATGTCATGTTCCATTGGAAATCCCTGAGGCAATTGTTGGAAGGTTTATGTTTTATTTTGTTTTCTTTGTTTTGCTCGGGGACTAGCAAAAGCTAAGTGTGGGGGAATTTGATAGGAGCATATTTATGCGACTTTGTTAGCTTGTTTCTTTGCATTTAGTGAGTTAGTTTCTATTTATTATAGTGATTTAGTTTATTTTCGTATTATTATAGGTCCAATTGGTGAAAATGACAATAAAGGGCTAAATGGAGCATTTTGGAGCAGTTTTGGGCTTAGATTGGTTAGCATGAGTGTGGGGCATAATGGATGGACGTTTTTGGAGTTTTACATGTGCTAAATATGTCCTACAATTTGGAGAATCAAATTTGGAAGCTTGGAAGACAAGGAATCAGCTAAAAAGAAGGAACCTTATCCAATCTTATCCAAACTAACCTTATATAATCCTATGTTATCTCATCTTATCCAAACATTATCCCAATTTATCCAACATTATCTCAGATTATTTCCAGCTACAAAAGAAGTCCTTGTCCTATTCTAAATCCTCTTTATTTGATTTAAGGAGTCCTAAAGCAATGCAAAAACCCTATCTTTTTCCTCCTTTATTTCTGCCGAACCCTAGCCTATATATACACAGATTATGCTGCAATTTAGGGGGAGAGAGCTTTAGAGAGAATTTCAGAGATAAAATATAAATAGTGCCGCATCTTTGCAAGGAGGGAAGGAGAAGAAGGACTTGTGCCGTGACCCTGCATCTAAGGGTTGTGCCGAATCTGCCATTGGAGTGTTGGGGAATTTCTGGGTTCTTTCTATCCTTAGTTTTAGTTCAATGTTTGTTTTAATTTGGTTTTCAGTTATGATAGATATGTGGAATTAATTCCTTTTTAGCTAGAGGTGAATTCGAAGCCATGGACATATGTTTTATATGAATTGATTTCCTTCAGTTATTGTTTCATAAATCGTGAATGCAATTTACTTATCTGTTTGATTGATAACTTATTCGTGTATGTTGATTAATGATGCATATTTAGTTTGCATGCATGAATTTGATGCTAAAATATAAGGGAATTTCACCTAATAGTTATGAACTTATATTTATAAGTAGTGGAAATCACTAGTCATGATTGAATTAAGTAAATTCTTGGCGGGAGTATCATGCTTTTCATAGTTATGAATGCCTTGTCAATGCTTATGATTTTCATAGAACTTAATGATCTTTGATATGTATCTCTATCATGCAGTTCATATAGGGAACTTGATAAGAATAATTTGATTGCGTCGCTGAGTCTAATTCAATGAATTTAGGAAAATCTGATGGTTAATTTTTGCAGTTCGCAGTTAACTTGGGGCATTGTCATTCATGGTTTATAGGAATAATAACTGGAAATTTTTTGTGTTGCATATGTGTCATGTGTGGAGAATGACCTTCTAGCTAGCCTTTCACCCCCTTCATTCACCCCAATTTAGTATCAATTACTTTGTTTCTGCAACCTACTTAGTTTTAGTTTAAAATTCGTCCAACCAAACCCCCCCCTTTAGTATTTCATGTCAATTTACTTCAATGTTCGTCCAAAACACCCCTTAGTGCTTGTTTTGTGTTATTTGAGTCAGTCTAGTTTAGTTTTGTGTATTTGAGTCTAGTTTTCAGTTTTGAGTCAAGTTAGTGTAGATTAGCATCCCGTCTAATCCCCGGCGTAGAACGATCCCTACTTACGTTTACTACAATTGTCTAAAAAAGGTTTAATTTGTGTGTTAGTTTCTACCACATCATTCATCACTTTGTATAATGTTGTATAGGAGAAAATCAAACTAAGTAGTTTGGTTCGAATGTTGAGCTCAATTACAATATAGTGCATTCAAGCGCTGATTAAATATGATACTTTATTGGAAAAAAAATACCCAGAAATATGACAATTTCTTAATCTTGGGACAAAAATATGATTTTTCCTACACCTTGAAATGACTTAACTGTCATTGTATTTGAATGGGTTAATTTGTCGAACAAAGTCAGCATTTCCTCCTCCTTGTTCAAAAATTTGTAGCACCTAACCCTTAACTCCAAGAACTCTAACCCCAAACGGCGCGACCTTTTTCCACCTTATTTCCGACCGACGCAACCTTTTCCACCCCATTTCCGGCCAATGCAACCTTTTTCCATCCCATTTCCGACCAATGCAACCTTTTCCATCTACTCTATATATTTAGGAGGTGTTGTGATGTCCAAATGCACATCATTTCCAAATATTTGAAAAAGTCGTTTCCACCCTAGCATTTGTACATCATGTCCAAAATATTTCAATGGAAAAATCCAAAAAGAGGTACGCTTTAAAATGAAATATCATTATTTGAACCTATGTTTTGTAAAATTGGAAATTTTGGATTTTAGGTGCGAAATAGTGTTTTGTACTATTAAGTTCTTTGACGTTAATTTGTGCTGTGCATGTGGTTTAGATATTAGGGGAAATTAATTGATTGAAATATGTTTATCAATTCGTGCATAATCCGTGCATGTCTATATGTTTGGCATGCTTGAATTGGGTTCATGAATTTGTTGAATTTATGCATACTATATGTATATTCTGTGCATATCCTTTTGATATTACTAGAAATATTTGAATGAATTTTGTTCATGAATTGGTAGATACTATGTGCATATTATGTGCACGCGTTGATGTTGGTCATACTTGGTTGTATTTGGTTGATGAACTGGTTTAATTTGGGCAGACAATATGCATATAATTTGCGTATCCTGTATGTATGTTTATCTTATTTAATTGATTTGCTTACATTCTAAATATAGCAAGTTGAAAGTCAAATATGCATCTCCGACTGAACTCGTGTCTGCTAAATGAGGTGTTTCCTGCAACCATCTCTTGTTTGTCATATGCCTTGGGGTGTTTAGGTAATATTAGATACCGATTTTCAAAGGATCTACTAAACAAATTTGAGGCTTCATGTTTCGGCCATTTGGTTGATGTGGACTGCATTCACTAGTTTAGGCAACTCACCCACTACACTATCCTTTGGGCTATTAAGGATAGAGTGATGATGATTCCATCTCCTTCATTTTTGGGGAACATGTCACAACTTTTGGGAGCTGCGAATTCTGTTTGGTGACGGAACTCAGTTTCAGAGAATGCCCCCCCAAAGAGAATGAAGATGATTGTCGTCGTAAAGACCTCTATTTTAGGGGGAAGAAAAAGATAACCCTGAAACAATTGGAGGATCAATTCAACATGTGCCAACATCTAAAAGATACGTACAAGCTTGGCCTATTGTACTTTGCCCACTTTGTTGTTTTGGGCAAGGAGAAGAAGTTAGCCATTGATTACCACCTGCTACTGTTGGTAAATGATGAAGAAAAATAGGAGACAGATCCCTGGGGATCCATATCATTCCAAGTGTTGATGACAAGTATATCCACGGCCACTTTGACCCACCACAAGGTTGTAAAAGAAAAAGTTGTAGAGAAATCAGGGGGTGCGATCCGAGACTTTTATAACTTGCAAGGGTTTCCATATGTTTTTCAAGTAATTTCCCTTTTATTTTGTTGTTATAAGTTGAAAGCACTTTTGCATTCATTTTCGCTGCAACTGATTAACATTATAGCTTTCAATTTTGTAGATTTGGTTGTTGAAACTTTGCCATACTTGAGATCCAAAAACTATACGAGGGTGGGCACGGAGAACCCTCAATTATTGCCCTAGATTTGCCGTACACTAACTTAAACCCGTCCCATCACAAGCTGAAGAGAGGTATTTTTGCTCAAAAATCGGTACGTGTTTATTCCAGTTTTAATAAACTTACTGAATTTTACATTACAAATTGGTTTGACTCAGGTATGTAACATCGATTTTGTTTGATGCAGGTTGTTGTCCACTTGATTACTCTGATCGATGAAGAAAAGATGGGGCCTTATTGGAATGTCATGTTTGATGATGTTGAGGCTGGTAGGGATGCAACACCGAAGGATGAAAGTAAATGTCACATCCCGGCCCGGGGCGGATCACTTCCCGGGCCCGCTCCACCACCATAGCACGATATTGTCCGCTTTCGGCTTACCATTCCCTCACGGTTTTGTTTTTGGGAACTCACGAGCAACTTCCCAGTGGGTCACCCATCATGGGATTGCTCTAGCCCCTTTCTCGCTTAACTTCGGAGTTCCCATGGAACCCGAAGCCAGTGAGCTCCCAAAAGGCCTCGTGCTAGGTAGAGATGTGAATATACATTTAAGGATCACTCCCCTGGGCGATGTGGGATGTCACAATCCACCCCCCTTGGGGGCCCGACGTCCTCGTCGGCACATTTCCGGCCAGGGATTGGCTCTGATACCAATTTGTCACATCTCGGCCCGGGGCGGATCACTTCCCGGGCCCGCTCCACCACCATAGCACGATATTGTCCGCTTTGGGCTTACCATTCCCTCACGGTTTTGTTTTTGGGAACTCACGAGCAACTTCCCAGTGGGTCACCCATCATGGGATTGCTCTAGCCCCTTTCTCGCTTAACTTCGGAGTTCCCATGGAACCCGAAGCCAGTGAGCTCCCAAAAGGCCTCGTGCTAGGTAGAGATGTGAATATACATTTAAGGATTACTCCCCTGGGCGATGTAGGATGTCACAGTAAAGGTGTTGCAGATACTGATCACGACTCTGAGATCACTCCTTCATCCGAACCGAAAGGGAAGGTGAAGAAGGGATATCACACAAGCATAGGAGCGTTTACATCGTCGTCCCAGTCAAGGTTCTAAAAGACGATAAGCTTTAGTTGGATGACGGGTTGGGGCCTAGCGCCTAGGCAGACTTGGCGGATTTAATTAAATTTATTATATTTCATGTAAACAAGTGTCTGTTTATACTTAAAATATATATGATTTCATCATAAACTACAAAATGGAATGACATATATATTATGAGCTATTGGAACATAATGAAAACATGGGGAACAAGTATATAATGTGTCTTCCATTAAGTATTCAACAAGTCTCTTATAATTTATGGAAAAAATAAAATACAAAATGAAAGTTATCTATTTTCTGTCTAAACGAGTTGCAACCTAGGCGGGTGTCTAGGTGGGTTTGGACGGGCTAGGCGGTCTAGGTGGGCACCTCAGTAGGTCTAGGCGCCCTTTCTTAGTTTTCAAACGCCTAGGCATTAATCGGGACAATGGCCAACCGCCTAGCACCAGGCGAGGATTTTTAGAACAGTGGTCCTAGTCAGTGCTGAGCACATAAATCCTCGTAAATTGTCATTTCAATTTACATGCATTTCTGTTTTTGAACGGATATCGGTTTGGCGGACATATGTTATCAAATCAATGTTTGTTTATATGCATGAATTTGAGTTTGTTTCTAAGCGATTGTTTAAGGAATTTTTAGTGATGATGGATGTCCGATTCATGACAGTTGTAGAGGCATTAGAGGAGGAACGGCGTGCCTGCATGGAGTTGGCTGCCGAGCTTGAGCATCTCCGAGGCAACCCAGTTGGAAAATTGTTTGACAAGCCCCTGACCTCTGATAAGTCAGCTAGACTGTGATGACTTATCCCTAATTTCCAATGAAATTTCAACCCGAGTGTGTAAATTGACATTTATGCCCTTGTTGGCAAAGTGACATGGATACGATTATGCAGCTTTAAATTATTTTTCTCACTATCGTAATTAAATAATACTCATTATTACGAACACGTGAGCATGAGTTAGACCCGATTAGGATTTGTAAGAAAGAGTTACGTTTCGTTTAAGTATGTACACGACTTGGTGTGGGAACTTATTGTTTTTGATAGGGTGCGTTAGATTTCGTCTGACATCGAATTGTGCAACCCTATCTCTTCTTATGCTTAAAAATTTGTCCCGAGTCCCCCATTTCACTCACCAACCAATCAATAAATTCGTCAGACATCATCACTTCAAATCTGTTCTCAACCAATTAGAAAAGCTGTCATTCTCTCTCTCTCTCTCATCATTTTCCCCTCTCTCTCTCTCACCCGTGCCTCCCTCTTCTTTGCAACTGCAAGGACCTTCATCAAACACTCAATAATCGAACTTAAAAATACCACCATCATGATCCTCTTGTCCTCACGAAGTTAATCGTACAAACCAATCTTGAAATGGTTAAGTTTGGACTCGTCAACTCGGAAGGTTCGACTCTGTGAGTTTTCTTCCCTCGAGTTTCAGGCCGAGTTACAAGGCCTTTTTTAGGCCATTTTCGTCCATTTTTGAGCTTTTGAAAGGTATAATCTTGTTCTTCTCCTCAAGAGCTTCATTTCCATATAACGTTGGTAAAAAATGGTTGAGAAATTGATAAGCTCATATTTATATATATTTTATATCAAATTCACTTGTCTTTTCTTAGTTAGTTCCTTATATTTTTGAGTTATTTACTTTGTTTTTGTGTTTTGTAGGATTTGTCAAGTAAAGAAAAGAAAAATAACACAAGTGGAATTTTAAGTAATAAATTCGTCAAAACTGCCTGTGCAGGTCAGCTGACTTTGGAAGCAAGTTGCGGACAGCTTAGAATGAATTAGAGAATGAGCCTTATATGTTTGGAAAGCTACGGATATCTATTTTCTGGAGCATTTCGCGGATTGTTAATATCATTTTTCTAGAAAACGTTATGGTCGTTCTAACACTGAAAGGTTCCCAGGAGGCTGAGCAGTTTGTAACTGACAAGAAAGCATTGAAAGCAATAAATCCCATAAAACTAACAGCCAAAACTGATGCAGCCAAGAACAAGCCAGCTAACACCTATTCAAATATCAGAGGAAATGAAAAATTAAGTGAGAGTAATGGGCATAAAGGCTGCCCAAAGAGTTGCAATTGTTTTAGCATTTCCTCCCACTTATTGTCATCACTAAATGGCTATTAGTGGGGTGAGTTATGGAGAAAAAAACTGTGGCAGCAGAAAAGAAAAAAAGTCCTACAGGTTGCAGCAACAAAAAGGGAGAAAAAGTGTGAAAAAAAGATAGAAAAAAAAAGAAGCAAAAGCAAGGGCAAAAGGCAAGGCTGCTGCGTTGGGGAAGGAAGGAAAGGAAGGAGGAAATCTTGGCATTCTCTTCTCTCGGTTTTATCTTCTCAAACTCATGTCTTTCTTTTGGTTTAATTTGAGAATTATGTGTAACTAATTTTTAGTAGTTAGGGGCTGATTTGAAGCCCCTAATATGATTGCAAGTTTGTTATGACATTTCGTTCGAATTACTTTTACGAATGGATGAAAATTGGTTCACTACTTGTCTCATTGATGAATTTTTTATGTGTTTTCTATGGATGCATACTTAGTAAGTATATCTAGGATTCTAATGCTATGAATATGTGTGTGCCTGCCCTTGTCGAATGAGGACCTACATATGTTCTAGAGTAGTACTTGTTAATTGCGATTAACATGTGAACCAATTTCTAGGATAAGTAAGACAACGCCAGTACTTACGATGCCTTGTGATGACTCAAACTCTTTTCGTTCTTAATGATTTCTACTTGTCAAATCTATGACCACACCCTTCTAGATTGCATGTTAGGGACTCGGTTAAGTTGAAAACGCCATTCTCTTAACATACTACATAAGAAAGAGTAATAGGTTGGGTTCTAACATTGAGCCAACTTGAGCATCTTCATCCGAAAATGAAAGGAATTTGAATGAAACATAACATGTTTGCATGATTATTTGGTGGTGGATAGCAATTCCCCTAACTCGTTTTTCTTAATTTGTGAACTACTTAAAAATCTGTCTCTGTCTTGTTTTTGTTCGATTTAATTTAAATATCAAATCAACTCCAAAAATCCCAAATATTTGTGTGAGTATAGCTCTGTGTGTCTAGTATATGCATATAAAATTTCGTAGACTTTAGATAAGTTTAAGTCGGTCTAATAATTATTTTTTGGTGGCTGGTCAGTAGGGACAACAGCCCAGTTTTTGTGACATTCTAAGTAGTTAGATAAAACAATCTTCTGCGGGAAAGACCCTTATTTTCATATGCTACAATTGATAAATCTTATTGTTAATAAGGAAAATTAATAGGACTTTTGTGTGCTACTTTGTGGTGTGCTTTTAATCCTATCAAATTTTTGGCGCCGTGTCGTCGGGGATTGTTATTTCTAATTACTTATATTTTATTGTTTTCTTTTCTTGTCTAATTAGTGTTTTTGTTTTTATTTCAGGTACTCTTCGTAGTATATGCATACTCGAAGGTCCAAGAGCATTGACCTAGCTTCCTACGATCCTGAGGTTGAACGAACACTTCAAAAGCTTCGAGGAACAATCAAGCAGAAGCGTGCATCGGTGTCTTTACCACCATCTTCTCCACCACATTTGACTTCAGAAGAGGAGGAAGAACCACAAGAAGGCATTGCTGATAACCGTACTTTGAGGGAGTTGGCAACACTAAATACGGATCAACAACCATTGTGCATCACATACCCAAATGCAGAAGGAGGATTTGAGCTTAAGTCTGGCATGATTCACTATTTGCCTAAGTTCCATGGCTTATCAACTGAGGATGCAAACAAGCATCTCATGGAGTTTCATGTGGTATGCTCGGGAATGAGACCAGCCAATGTGGATGAGGAGCAAGTCAAGTTGATGGCATTCCCATTTACATTAGAAGCTAAGGCAAATGAGTGGCTTTACAATTTACCTCCGGGATCAATGAACACATGGAACCAGGTGAAGCAAGCATTCTTGGAGCAATATTTTCCGGCCACAAAAGCTGCAAGTATAAGGAAAGACATATGTGCAATCCGACAACAACATAGAGAGCCCTTTGGAGATTACTATGAGCGATTCACACATTTGGTTGCATCTTGTCTTAATCATCAAATTTCAGAGCATCTTTTAATACAATATTTTTATGAAGGATTGTGTGGTACTGATCGTGTAATGCTTGATGCAGCAAGTGGATGAGCGTTCATGGACAAGACACCAGCAAATGCTAAGGCATTATTAAAGAACATTGCTGGCAACACACGACAATTTGGAGGGAGAGATGAGCTACCTCTTAAGAAAGTTAACGAGGTAAGTGCTAACTCTAGTATTGAATTACAATTAGCTAACTTGACTAATCTTGTGCAACAGGTTATGGTGGCTCCAAAACAGGTGTGCGGTGTTTGTTCAATGATGGGACATGCCACGGATATGTGCCCTTCGTTAATGGATCAAGGTGGTCTTGAGCAAGCTAATGCGTTAGGAGGGTTTCAGAGGCAACAAAGACAAAAGTATGATCCATACTCCAACAACTATAACGCAGGGTGGCGCGATCATCCACACTTAAAGTGGAACAATCAAGACAACGGACAACAATCTGTTCCCAATAACTATAACCGTCCACCTGGCTTCTTTCAAGCAAGACCGCATGCACCATTTCAGCCTCAACAACAAGAAGCTCCAAGTAAGTCTCTTGAGGATTTAATTGCTTCTTTAGCTAACTCTACTCAATCTCATCAACAGAAAACAGACAAAGCAATTGAAAACCTTGAGCGCCAAATGAGTCAGTTAGCAAGTTTGATGGGGCAACAACATCAACCAGGAAGGTTGCCTAGCCAAACCGTGGTGAATCCAAATGCGGAGCAGATGAATGTTGTGACTTTAAGGAGTGGAAAAGAAGTTTTTGAGTAGCCAAGGATGCAAAAGAGGACTAGAAAAGATACAAATGAGCAAGGGGAGCAACAAACCAAAAATCTTGAGCAAGATGAGGCTTTAACAGAAACTGAAAAGTCTCCTAAAGATACAGAATTGAACAAAAAAGATTCTGATAAGGTAAGTAAAGAAGTTCAAAATTCATTTAACTCATGTGTCCCTATTCCTTTTCCTCGTAGGTTTATGAAGTCTAAGAAAGAGCAAACTGATAAGGAAATCTTGGATACTTTCCGAAAAGTCCAAGTGAACTTACCTCTTTTAGATGCCATAAAACAAGTGCCCAAGTATGCAAAGTTCCTTAAAGAGCTTTGTACAAACAAGAGAAGATTCAATGATCAAGAAACTGTGGCATTAAGCGAGGAAGTATCAGCTGTTTTGCAGAGAAAGCTACCACCGAAGTTGAAGGATGCCGGTAGCTTTACCATTCCATGTGTAATTGGAGGGAAAGAGTTTGGGAGAGCATTGTGTGATCTGGGGGCATCCATCAATCTGATGCCATATTCAGTGTATGAATCACTAAACCTTGGAGACTTGAAGGAAAAAAGGTAGTAATCCAGTTGGCACATCGTTCAAATAGATATCCCAAAGGCCTATTGGAGGATGTACTTGTGCAAGTGAATGACCTTATTTTTCCTGCTGATTTTTTTGTTCTTGAGATGGAACATGACCCTATGCCTACTGCACTTCCTCTTGTATCAGGAAGACCATTCCTTAGAACGGCGCGTACGAAGATTGATGTCTACGATGGTACTTTAACCATGGAAATTGATGGAGAAAGCGTTAAGTTCAAAATCTTCGATGCTATGAGGTACCCTAGTGATTTTGAATCTTGTTTGTCTATTGATACGTTTGACTATTTTGTGCAGGATTGTTTTAATGAAGGTGTGGGACAAGACAATTTAGAGAAGACGTTAGTGCATAGCATTACACATGGAAAACTTAATTATTCCGAGCACATTGAAGAAGAATTAATCCAGACAGTGGCAGCCCTTGAGTCTCTTTCACCAATTCGTGGTAAGTTTTCTTCCTATTTTATTTCTCTTCCTACTTCTAACGAAAAAATTCTTCCTTCTGTGATTCAGGCACCCAAATTGGAGCTTAAACCGATTCCTGAACATTTGAAGTATGCATTTTTGGGAGAGGATGAAACATTACCGGTCATCATATCATCACAACTCACAGCAGAAGAAAGGGAGAAACTGATCCGGGTACTGAAGGATCACAAAACTGCCATAGCTTGGAGCATTGCAGATATCAAAGGTATAAATCCAGCTACATGTATGCATAGGATTCTGCTGGAGGAAGGTGCAAAACCTATAAGGGAAGCTCAACGTCGTTTGAACCTGCTCATGATGGAGGTCGTCAAGAAAGAGGTTATCAAGCTTCTTGATGTTGGCATCATATATCCTATCTCGGACAACAAGTGAGAGCCATGTTCAAGTAGTTCCGAAGCGATCTGGAGTCACAGTTGTTAAGAATGAAGCTAGTGAGCTAGTGCTTACACGTGTGCAAAATAGTTGGAGAGTCTGTACAGACTATCGGAAGATAAATAGCACCACACGCAAGGATCACTTTCCAGTTCCATTCATTGATCAAATGTTAGAAAGGTTAGCTGGTCATTCTCATTATTGCTTTCTTGATGGCTATTCTGGATATAATCAAATTGCAGTTGCTCCGGAGGATCAAGAAAAGACGACTTTCACATGTCCATTTGGCACATTTGCATACCGGAGGATGCCGTTTGGACTTTGCAACGCCCCCGCCACATTTCAAAGGTGTATGGTAAGTATCTTTTCTGATATGATTGAGAAAATAATTGAAGTGTTCATGGATCAGTTTATGGTGATTCTTTTGATACATGTCTACATAATCTGTCCCTAGTTTTAAAACGTTGTCAAGAAACTAATCTGGTCTTAAATTGGGAAAAACGTCATTTCATGGTTTCGCATGGATTAGTTTTAGGGCATATCATATCTGAAAATGGAATTGAAGTTGATAAATCTAAAGTAGAACTTGTTAGTTCTTTACCTCTCCCTACTACTGTCAGGGAGGTTCGTTCTTTTCTTGGACATGCAGGCTTCTATCGTAGGTTTATGAAAGACTTCTCAATGATTTCTAGACCCTTGTGCCGTTTGCTTCAAAAGGATGTAACATTTGATATGAATGAAGAGTGTGTGGTAACATTCAACAAACTTAAGGAGTTGTTATCCACGACTCCTGTGATCCTGCCACCAGATTGGAGTTTACCTTTTGAGTTAATGTGCGATGCTTTAGATTATGCTGTCGGTGTAGTTCTAGGACAACGTGTCAACAAAGTGCCACATGTCATCTATTATGCATCACGAACACTCAATGATGCACAATTGAATTATTCAACAACAGAGAAGGAGCTTCTAGCTGTTGTATTTGCTTTAGAAAAATTTAGATCTTATCTGATTGGAACTAAAGTTATTGTGTTTTCTGACCATGCAGCTTTGAAGTATTTACTCACAAAAAAAGATGCAAAACCACGACTCATTCGATGGATACTTCTGCGTCAAGAGTTTGACTTGGAGATCAAGGATAAGAAAAGGAGTGAGAATGTTGTAGCTGATCATCTTAGCAGACTTGTGCACTAAAACATAGAGGAAGATTTCATCCCTTTACGTGAGAGTTTTCCGGATGAGCAATTGTTTTCATTAAAGGTTACTGACCCTTGGTATGCATATATTATCAATTACAAGGTCACCAAAAAGATTCCAGATGATTTTACACGTGCTCAGAAAGATAAGCTTGTCAAAACCGCCAAATACTACGAGTGGGATGATCCTTATTTGTGGAAATATTGCCCTGATCAATTGATTAGAAGGTGTGTCCCTGAATCTGAGTTTAAATCTATTCTAACTTTTTGTCATTCTTATGCATGTGGCGGCCATTTTGGAGCAAAGAGGACAGCCCTTAAGGTGTTAGAGAGCGGTTTTTATTGGCCTAATTTATTTAAGGATGCGTACGAGTTTTGTGCAACATGTGATTGTTGTCAACAAAGAGGTAACTTGGGCCCAAGAAATCAAATGCCACAAACCTCTATTTTGATTGTTGAGATCTTTGATGTGTGGGGCATTGATTTCATGGGACCTTTTCCATCTTCAAATGGTTTTCTTTACATTTTATTGGCTGTGGATTATGTTTCTAAATGGGTGGAAGTGAAAGCCACCAAAACTAATGATTCAAAAATTGTTTCAGATTTTATTAAGACTAACATCTTTGCAAGATTTGGGACACCTAGAACAATCATTAGCGATGGAGGGAGTCACTTTTGCAATAGAACATTTGAAGCGTTGCTTAGGAAGTACAATGTCACACATAAGGTGTCTACACCTTATCAACCGCAAACTAGTGGTCAAGCAGAAGTATCAAACCGTGAGGTGAAACAAATTTTGGAGAAAACTATGAGTCCTGGTAGGAAGGATTGGAGCATGCGCTTGAACGATGCATTGTGGGCTTATAGGACTGCTTATAAGACTCCTGTTGGAATGTCCCCATTTCGATTAGTTTATGGGAAACCATGCCGTCTTCCAGTAGAATTAGAACACAAAGCTTATTGGGCGATCAAAGCCTACAACATGGACATGAGTGTTGCTGGACAGTAGAGGAAGCTTCAATTGAATGAGTTAGATGAAATCCGGAATGATGCATACGAATCTAGTCGAATATACAAGAAGAAATCAAAGGCATTTCATGACAAGATGATATCAAGGAAGAGCTTTGCCATTGGACAAAAAGTTCTTCTATTTAATTCTCGCATTCGGTTATTTCCAGGTAAGCTTCGTTCTCGATGGGTTGGTCCGTTTGTTATAACTAATATTTTCCTCATGGTGCAGTGGAAATCCAAAGTGCAAAGACCAGAAACGTGTTCAAAGTGAATGGACATAGACTCAAACCATATTACGAGTCTTTTGCGGAGCATGATGTGGAGGTTGTACCCTTCCAAGAACCAGCTTCCCTTGAATGATTACTCTTCGTACCGTCCGGCTGCGGACGTAAAAGCAAGCGCTTATTGGGAGGCAACCCAATATTTCTATTCATTATCTTTTTATGTCATTTTCAATTTTTCGTTTGTTTTTTTTTCGGAGTTTTCTTGCGTGCTAAGCTGAATTATTTCTTTTCTTTGTAGGAATCTTTGGTTATGTCCACCCTTGGAGTTGATTGCAGAATTGAAGTTTGGGGGTCATCACTTGATTTTATTGCAAATTGGGGAAGTTTTCAGTCCAAATCCTTTATTTTGTTTCTTACTATTTTATTTTATTTTTATTTTATGCATTATTGTTTTATGACATTGGGGACAATGTCCAGTTTAAGTTTGGGGGTAAGGATTGAAAAAATGACCAAATTGAAAATTTTCGTCCCTTTGACTAAGAACTGGTTTAATTTGTTTCCTTGTTGTTGCTTTTTGTTTTCTTAATTAGTTTTGTTTACCCTAAAAATAAGATAAAATAAAATAAAAAATAAAAACCCAAAAAAAAAAAAAAAAAAGAGAGAAAATTTTGAAAATGTGAAAATCCAAAAAAATAGTCTTGTTTTATTTATTGTTTTGAATTAGATTTTTGTTAGTTTCCCGACCCAATGATATAACTGGATTGAATTTGAACCATGGTGATCAAGAACTTAGTAAGCATGTGTTGTGTGAAATTCCTTATTCTCTTGTTAGCCTTGTACATGTTTAATCATCTTTGAAAAACCAAAAGCACATATCCTTGTTGATGTGAAACTAAAGCATGATTTAAAGCTTCGTATGTGAACATAGGGACCATATACAGCCTATGTGAGTTTTTGAGCCTATTGAAAGTGTATGAATTTTTCATACACTCATATTCTTTCATGTGTGATGAACTTATGTGACTTACATCTCTAGAACTTGCGCAACGATCTTTCGAAATGTTTGTCATTGATTGCATGAACTTGAAAAGGATAGAGGCATTAGGTTTATCACCATGGCCCAAATAAGCATGTTTCCTAAAGAAAAATGATATCATTAGATTGCCAATTTGAGCCGTATATGTTGAGCCTTTTATTTCTTAGCACCAGATATGTCTACCCTTATACCTTAAACATTTTTCCTTACCCTTTCCAAGCTAGCTAGTGAGCAATGTGAGATTGTCTTATGAGAAATGTTTGTGAAGTACTTTGAAGGAGTTTGGCAAAAGAATAAGTGTGGGGGTATTTCATGTTTGTATTTAGTTATGTGCAAAATTGGTTTCAAAAAAAAAAAAAAAAAAAAGAAAAAGAAGAAAAAAAAAAGAAAAAAAAAATTGTATACAAAGCAAATAAAAAGTTTAGGGGTGTGATTGGAGGTATTAGTAAAGTGGTTGGAGAGCTTGAGTTCTCATAAATCTCAACAAGAGAATTGCTTGCAATGTAGCTTGGAACTTGTGTTTACCTATCCTTTCATTTCTATAACCTTCTCCCTAAGCCTCATTACAACTAATAAAAGTCCTCTTGATTTTAGTTTTGCAATTATGATTGTGGAGATGAGATCTTTATGCAAGCTTATGGTAGATCTTTCACATTTGATTATTTGAGCGAAACACGTTAAACTAAACATATGTGTGATTGAGTGTATGTCCCGTGAGAAGGTCACTAGTTTGCATGTAGTGTTTTAAAACAAAACTTGAAATTGCATTAGCATGGCTATTACACACACTACACTTCCAGGATGATTAAAAGGTCGCTGTTAACATTTGAATAAGGAAGATGAGCTTGGATTAGCTTGTTTGGTGCAAGCTAAGGTTCTTGATGATTTGTTTTCTTGAATGAAATTCTATGAGGGTCACATAGGGGAAGCTAATGTTTTTCATGTTGCTACTTTTTCCTGTTTTCTTTGTTTTGCTCGAGGACTAGCAAAAGCTAAGTGTGGGAGTATTTGATAAGCTCATATTTATATATATTTTATATCAAATTCACTTGTCTTTTCTTAGTTAGTTCCTTATATTTTTGAGTTATTTACTTTGTTTTTGTGTTTTGTAGGATTTGTCAAGTAAAGAAAAGAAAAATAACACAAGTGGAATTTTAAGTAATAAATTCGTCAAAACTGCCTGTGCAGGTCAGCTGACTTTGGAAGCAAGTTGCGGACAGCTCCGAATGAATTAGAGAATGAGCCTTATATGCTTGGAAAGCTACGGATGTCTATTTTCTGGGGCATTTTGCGGATTGTTAATATCATTTTTCTAGAAAACGTTATGGTCGTTCTAACATTGAAAGGTTCCCAGGAGGCTGAGCAGTTTGTAACTGACAAGAAAGCATTGAAAGCAATAAATCCCATAAAACTAACAGCCAAAACTGATGCAGCCAAGAACAAGCCAGCTAACACCTATTCAAATATCAGAGGAAATGAAAAATTAAGTGAGAGTAATGGGCATAAAGGCTGCCCTAAGAGTTACAATTGTTTTAGCATTTCCTCCCACTTATTGTCATCACTAAATGGTTGTTAGTGGGGTGAGTTATGGAGAAAAAAACTGTGGCAACAGAAAAGAAAAAAAGACCTACAGGTTGCAGCAACAAAAAGGGAGAAAAAGTGTGAAAAAAAGATAGAAAAAAAAAAGAAGCAAAGCAAGGGAAAAAGGCAAGGCTGCTGCGTTGGGGAAGGAAGGAAAGGAAGGAGGAAATCTTGGCATTCTCTTCTCTCGGTTTTATCTTCTCAAACTCATGTCTTTCTTTTGGTTTAATTTGAGAATTATGTGTAACTAATTTTTAGTAGTTAGGGGCTGATTTGAAGCCCCTAATATGATTGCAAGTTTGTTATGACATTTCGTTCGAATTACTTTTACGAATGGATGAAAATTGGTTCACTACTTGTCTCATTGATGAATTTTTTATGTGTTTTCTATGGATGCATACTTAGTAAGCATATCTAGGATTCTAATGCTATGAATATGTGTGTGCCTGCCCTTGTCGAACGAGGACTTACATATGTTCTAGAGTAGTACTTGTTAATTGCGATTAACATGTGAACCAATTTCTAGGATAAGTAAGACAACATTAGTACTTACGATGCCTTGTGATGACTCAAACTCTTTTCGTTCTTAATGATTTCTACTTGTCAAATCTATGAACACACCCTTCTAGATTGCATGTTAGGGACTAAGTTAAGTTGAAAACGCCGTTCTCTTAACATACTACATAAGAAAGAGTAATAGGTTGGGTTCTAACATTGAGCCAACTTGAGCATCTTCATCCGAAAATGAAAGGAATTTGAATGAAACATAACATGTTTGCATGATTATTTGGTGGTGTATAGCAATTCCCCTAACTCGTTTTTCTTAATTTGTGAACTACTTAAAAATCTGTCTCTGTCTTGTTTTTGTTCGATTTAATTTAAATATCAAATCAACTCCAAAAGTCCCAAATATTTGTGTGAGTATAGCTCTGTGTGTCTAGTATATGCATATAAAATTTCGTAGACTTTAGATAAGTGTAAGTCGGTCTAATAATTATTTTTTGGTGGCTGGTCAGTAGGGACAAAAGCCCAGTTTTTGTGACATTCTAAGTAGTTAGATAAAACAATCTTCTGCGGGAAAGACCCTTATTTTCATATGCTACAATTGATAAATCTTATTGTTAATAAGGGAAATTAATAGGATATTTGTGTGCTACTTTGTGGTGTGCTTTTAATCCTATCAGAAATGAAGAAGTTATGAGAGTTTGAAAATTTTCAAGAAACCAACCACTTTTTCCAGAATCTGGCGAAACCATACGGCGGCGCCGACGCCCGCGAAGGGCGAGGATCACCGAAGAAGACGAAGAATATTTTGTCAAAGTTGACAGAATGTTCTAACAGTGTCAGGTAACGGCGTTAGGTTTCGTTACTATTTAATGGAATATTTCGTCAGCTTTGACAAAATATTCCCTGTTTTCTGTTAGTCTTTGCCAGGCGAGTGCCTGCGCATGTGGCCGTGGGTTGGGCGGCATGTGAGGGCGCGTCTGGCCTCTAGCCAGCAAGTAGTTGACATGTGCGGGTCCGTGACTTCGAGTATAACATTTTTGTATATTCAAACATTCCATTTGAGCAAGCTATAGGGAGTTTTTCCTAGCTTTTTCGTATATGTCTTAATTAAGTAATTATTACTAGGTTTTTTGCATATAGGGGAAACTTATCCTGAGGACGTATGAGGACAAGCGAGGCTAGAGGGTTACGATTCATCGACATATTAGTGAG
The DNA here is from genome assembly GCF_041283825.1 of Pyrus communis. Lineage (NCBI taxonomy): Eukaryota > Viridiplantae > Streptophyta > Magnoliopsida > Rosales > Rosaceae > Pyrus > Pyrus communis. Next base: position 16,329,697 of record NC_142576.1, on the reverse strand, counting down.
TGGGCATTTTGTTTTCGTCCACACACACACACACACAGACACACACACTTTATAGTTTCCACAAATGCTTTTAAATTGATTTATGCATATTATGCCATGATTTATGTAATTTTAAAATGTTGTTCTATGGTTGAGACTTATATATTGTCATGGCATATCCATATACATTTTACCTGCTCATTTATGTTGTACTATTGTTAAATGCTAAAATAATCCTACGGGATGCGCATGTAAGTTCAGGTAAGTTTATATTGTTAATTGAAATTATTGCATCATTACGGTGTTAGTGCTCGCCCAGGGCCAAGGCCAATCCTTCACGTGTATGTTCACCTCCCGCACCGCACGCTTGCCTTGGATCCAAGTAGGTGTTAACCTTGTCGTACAAGTTGCATTAGGCAACTTTGACTTGTACGTGACTGCGATTATCGCCAATCTTCACGTGATCATAGTACTAGAGCATATATTATTACACCCAGTCCTGTCGTACAGGTCGTATTAGGCGACTCCGACACGTGTGCTAGCATATATTGATGAGCATTAGGGTTAGTCGTAAAGGTCGTATTAGGCGACTCCAACTTGCGTGCTAGTATAGATTAATTGAACGCCCGATTTCATTTATATTGCTGTTGAGATATTGTTGTGTCGCATATTACTTGATTTATTGTTGATTTGCATTTGATTTCATACCTATACGTGGTATGTTTTCTGGAACATGTACATGTTTTACAGCGAGGAGTTAGTATGCCCAAAAAATAAAAGGATTTTATAAACCTTTATTTTTGTGCCCACTCACCCTTTTGTTTTTCGCCCCTCTAGGTCCTAGATAGCCGACCTACTCTGTGGCACATGAGTATCACCCAGAGATTCTGACATATCTCTATTTAATGTAGGAACTGTTTCCAGTTGTGTACTAAGTACTTTTCTAGTTTTGACTGCACTATTTGTCATCTATCCTCTGAACATTTGTATTCTATAGGTTCTACCCACTACTGTGCACTCACTTTAGTGGTTTAAATAAGTTCTAGTTTCGATTTTAATTTATCCACATTTTTACATCAATCACACTTTGGTTACGTCACATTCGGGTGACGGCCAACATACCTCGACTTCGGTGGGGGTGTGTTAGATTGGTATCAAAGCATAGGTTTATGCAGTCCTACATTCCTTGTATGTGTTATATGTCCTAATAATTTTTTATCTCTTATGGTAGAATCATGCCACCTAGTAGAGAGCCACATGTCTCTCCTGGGACTAATTTTCTGGATTTTGGGCAACTTGGTAAGGCTATTGCTAGTGCTATTCAGTCCACACTTCGTCCTCCCCAAATGACTACCTTAGAGACAGTGTCCTACCTTCAGATAAATAATTTCTTTGGTAATGAAGGACTTGAGAAATCTGAGATTTGGATTGATCATGTTGAGAAGACTTTTTGAGTTATGCAGTTACATGGGAACCTCCTAACTGAGAGATGGGTCGAGACAGTGACTTAGTTCTTTTGTTTGGGAGTAACATCATGGTGGGCTCAGGAGTCACGCCCGTTGTTTGCTCAAAAGGCCATGGATTGGGATGTCTTCAGATGCCTCTTTGAGGCTAGGTTTACACCTCTAGAGTACAAGGATCGAAAGAAAGAGGAATTCACAGATTTGAAGCAGGGGAAAATGTCCATCACAGAGTACCACCCAAATTTCATTAACTTATCCTGCTATTGTCTCGAGATCGCTAGGAATCCCAAGGAGATGCCCCGTTACTTTAAGAAGGGGACTTATAAGCGATTGCGTTCTTTGGCGACCTTTACTCCTTGTTCTACCTACCAAGAATTTTTTGAGGTTCTGCTTCGAGTTGGAGATTCCGAGAATGCTCCCGATGATGACGATGTGGAATAGGATAATAATAATAATGCTCAGAGGAATAATAACAAGGGCAGTCATCTTTTGGTCCTAGAAAGACCCAGAATTTCAAGAGAATTGGAAATAATTCTGGATCGTTAAACGGTTGTTCAAATTCCAATACGCCACGAAGAGGCGACAAGGCCACAAATAGTTCCCGCTTCCAGAATTAGAGGAATCCTATCAATTCTGGTGCTCTGTATGTTGCATATGCCATAACCGTCATTTCGGTGAGTGCAAAAGGGGAAGTAATGGATGCTATACTTGCGGTCAGATGGGGCATATAGCTAATCAGTGTTCACAAAGTTAACAAAATCAGCCTCTTACTCTACCACCTGCAATCCCTCTTCAGCAGATTCAAGGACCTGGTGCCTACACGCCAACAGGTTATAGGGATGCTTTTCATTATTAGGGTGATATAGCTCAGTATCCAGAAGGAGCATATCAGTACCCATATGATCCTTATTACTAGGGTGGTTATCCACAGTACTAGGGGGCTATACGTCGTATCAAGGCGGTGGATCACAGTGGTATGTTGAGGTACAATCCCAGAAACTTGAGGTAGCTTCGAGTAGTGGTGCATCGACCAGACAGCCTAATCTGACAAATCAAGATCGAGGTAACCAGGGACGAGGAAATCAGAACCAGGGAAATAAGAGTCGAAGAGGTTGACAACAGGCACAACGTCGAGTCAATCATATCACCTTGCAGGATGTGCAGAGTAACCTTGACTTGATTATGGGTACGTTGAATGTTCTTGGCCATTTTGCTAGAATACTAATTAACTTAGGTGCTACACATTCAGTTATTTCCCATACATTTGCTTAAAAAACTTAACCTTACCCCACTCCTATCGGTTATGAGTTGGAGTTCTCGATGCCTAGAAGTAAAGTTTGTTATGTTAGTTGGGAGTATCAAGGATGCCCCGTTCTTATCGAGGATGTCGTAATGCTAGCCAATCTTGTTCCTTTGGATATCATTGACTTTGACGTTATCTTCGGTATGGATTGGTTACATTACAATCGTGCTAAGTTGGACTGTTATCAGAAGATTGTTACTTTTCACCGACTAGGCATGCCTATTGTCACGTTTGTTGGTGAACGTAGCGATCTGAAACATGGAGTTATCTCTACCATGAGGGAAAATCGGTTGTTGATGAAGGGTTGTCAAGGCTACTTAACTCATGTAGTGGCGACTAAAGAGACGTCTACTTGTGTGGAAGACATTTGAGTAGTCAGACACTTTTTTGATGTTTTTCCTGATGATTTACCTAGCCTACTGCTGGATTACGAAGTGGAGTTCATTATCGACCTAATTCCAAATGCTGATCATATTTCTCTAACTCCTTTTTGTATGGCTTATGCGTAGTTAAGGGAATTAAAAACCCAATTGCAAGAACTTGTTGAAAAAAGGTTTATTCAGCTGAGCACTTCTCATTGGGGAGCTCCAGTCTTGTTTGTAAGGAAGAAAGACGGAACTTTGAGGCTTTGTATCGATTACAGACAATTAAAAGCCATTATTCGTTGCCTCGTATCGATGACATTTTTTATTAGCTTCATGGTACTTGTCTTCTCTCAAAAATTGATCTAAGGTCCAGTTATTATCAGTTGAAGATTAGAAGTGATGATGTTCTGAAAACAGCCTTTTGAACTCAATATGGTCATTATGAGTTCCTTGTGATGCCATTCAGGTTAACTTATGCTCTAGCAGCCTTTATGAACCTGATGAATCAGGTATTCCGTCCGTACCTGGATAGGTTCATAATTGTCTTCATCGACAATATTCTGGTATACTCTAAAAGCAAGGCTGATCATGCTAGACATCTACGTTTGGTTTTGAAGAAGCTAAGGGAGAATTAGTTGTACGCTAAATTCAGTAAGTGTTAGTTCTAGCTGAATTAAGTGTCATTCTTATGACAAGTGATATCAGCTCAGGGTGTTCTCATGGATCACCAGAAGGTAGTAGCAGTGGCAAATTGGGAGCAACCTCAAACGGTCGCTGAAGTATGAAGTTTTCTTGGTTTTGCAGGCTACTATCGATGATTTGTGAAAGACTTTTCAGCCATAGCCTTGCTTCTGACAAGGTTGACTAGGAAATGAGTTAATTTTGAGTAGAGTGATGATTGTGAACGGAGTTTCCAACAGTTGAAGTATTGTCTCACTCATACGTATGTCTTGGCACTTCTCGATGACAGTGCAAATTTCAAGATCTACAATGGCGCCTTTCTGAATGGTATAGGTTGCATGCTAATACAGCATGGAAAGGTGATTACGTATGTTTCATGGCAGTTAAAGCCCTATGTGATGAATTATCATACTCATGATCTCGAGTTGGCAGCTATCGTTTTTGCTTTGAAAATTTGGTGACATTATCTTTATTGGGAAACATGTTGAATCTTCATTAACCATAAGAGCCTCAAGTATATTTTCACTTAGAAAGAACTTAATCTTTGGTAGCGTAGGTGAATGGAGTTGATAAGTGATTATGACTGCACTACCAAGTATCACCCTGGTTGTGCGAATACTGTAGTTGATGCTCTCAGCAAGAAATCTCATGGCGGACTTAATGTTCTTTATGTGTGTCATGTTCCTCTTCTAACTAACCTAAGATCTACTGGAAAGGCTTTGGAAGTGGATTAACATGAAGCTCTACTTGCCAACTTTTAGGTCAGGCCAGTTTTGTTGGATCGTGTTCTCGAGGCCTAGATGAATGACCTAGAATCCTAGGCATTAAAACAGGTAGTGTTAGGCAGCAATAGGGGAGATCTCATGATTCGAAGGCTCGATGGTATGCTGATGCAAGGTGATCGCATGTATGTGCTAAATGTAGAAGAACTGAAGAAAGAAATTCTCGATGAAGCGCATATTTCAGCTTATGCAATGCATCCCCGGAGTGCCAAAATGTATCATATTATCTATCCTTTCTCCTATTGGCCTGGAATGAAAAGAGAAATTAAAGAGTATGTGAGTCGTTGTTCAGTTTGTTAGCAGGTCAAAGCGGAAAGAAAGAAACCATTTGGGTTGCTACATCCACTCCCGATACCCTAGTGAAAATGGGAAGATATCACAATGGATTTCATGTACAAGCTACCTTGTACGCGAAATGGCTATGACGGTAGATGGGTGATTGTAGACTTGCTTACCAAGTAAGCACGCTTCTTACCTATGTGTGAGAACTACTCATTGAATCGGTTGGCTAAACTTTTCGTCTCTAAGATTGTTAAGTATCATGGTGTTTCGGTTAGTATTATTTCTGATCGAGACCCCATATTCACTTCGAAATTTTGGGTAGCTTTCCAAGAAGCTCTGGGATCGAGATTGCTCTACAATACTGCCTATCACCCTCAGACTAATGGGCAATCAGAGAGAACTATTCAGACGCTCGAAGATATGCTGAGATCTTCAATCCTACAATTCGGATACGCATGGCATAAATGCTTGCCATTGATAGAATTCGCCTACAACAACAGTTTTCGTTCTAGCATTGGTATGTCACCATTTAAGGCGTTATATAGGAAACCATGTAGTACCCTGTTGCGTTGGTCCGAAGTCGATAAATAGTTTTAGTGGGCATTGAGAATGTGGATGAGACGACATAGAATATTCAGGTGATAAAGGCTAACCTGAAAACAGCACAGGATTGGCAAAAAAGTATAGCCGACAGACATTCGACCGACAGGGTATATAAGGTTAGAGATTGGGTATTCTTAAAGCATGGAAATATGTTGTACGATTCAGAAAGAGAGGGAAGCTAAGCCCATGTTACATCGGGCCATGCAAGATTATTGAGTGAGTTGGTGAAGTTGCTTACCTCCTGAATCTACCTCCAGAGTTGTTCAGGGTGCATAATGTGTTCCATGTATCCATGTTACGGAGATACATCTCCGTCACATGTGATTCCTCCTCAGCTGTTAGAGATTAATCTGAATTTGACTTATGATTTCCAGTGACAATTCTTGACTGGAAAGACAAAGTTCTCAGAAACAAGACCGTTCTTATGGTGAAAGTCTTGTGGAGGAACCACTCAGTTGATGAGGCTACTTGGGAGACAGATAAGCCCATGCGAGATTTGTATCCACGTTTGTTCTTTGATTGATTTCTAATAGTATTGAAATTTTGGGGATGAAATTTTCTTAAGGGGGGTAGATTGTGACGACCCGTCCCTAATTTCCTATGTAATTTCTCCCCGAGTGTGTAAATTAACATTTACGCCCTAGTTAGCAAAGTGACGTGTACGCGATTATGCATCTTTAAATTATTTTTCTCGCTATCGTAATTAAATAGTACTTGTTATTACGAACACGTGAGCGTGAGTTAGATCTGAATCGGATTTGTAATGAAAGAGTTACATTTTGTTTAAGTACGTAAATGACGGGTAAATTTGTACATGTGTGTGCAAATAACTTGGTGTGGGAACTTACTGTTTTTTATAAGGTGCGTTAGATTTTGTCTAACATTGAATTATGCAACCCTATCTCTTTTTCTCTTTAAAAATCGATCCCTAGTCCCCCATTTCACTCACCAACCAATCAATAAATTTTCCCTCAATTTCCTCCCTACCAATCAAACTCTCCCCTCACTTTCAGCACCCAATCAGACACCATCACTTCAAATCTCTTCTCAACCAATCAGAGAAGCTGTCATTCTCTCTCTCTCTCTTATCTTTTTCTTCTCTCTCTTACTCGAAGCTCCTTTTTTCTGCAACTACAAGGACCTTCATCAAACACTCACATATCAAACTTAAAAATACTCATCCTCACAAACCTAACCGTACAAACCGATCTTAAAATGGTTGAGTTTGGACTCGTCAACTCGGAAGGTCCGACTCGGTGAGTTTTCCTCCAACGAGTTTCAAGCCGAGTTACATAGGACATGGGGAAGCTTCTACACAACTTTGTAGAGTCCCTAGGCTAAGTTTGGAGTGGAGACAACATTGAGAAGCACGGTTTCAATGAGTTGAGTTTTAAGCCGAGACTTGCGAGGATTTTTCAGGCCATTTTTCGTCCATTTTTGGGCTTTTGAAAGATATCATCTTGTTCTTCTCCTCAAGAGCTTCATTTCCATATAAAGTTGGTAAAAAATGGTTGAGAAATGAAGAAGCTATGAGAGTTTGAAAATTTTCCAGAAACCGGCCATTTTTTTTAGAGTTTGGCGGAACTAGACTATGGCACTAGGGATGGTGGACGGTAAGGATCACTGGAGAAGACGAAGAATATTCCATCAAAGTTGACGGAATGTTCTAAAGGTGTCAGGTAACAGTGTTAGGTTGCGTTACTATTTAACAGAATATTCCCTCAACTTTGACGGAATATTCCCTATCTTCTGTCAGTCTCTGCCAAGAACATGCCTGTGCGTGTGGTCGTGGGTTGGGTGGCGCGTGAGGGCACGTCCTGCCTTCAGCCGGCAATTGGTTGATATGTGCAGGTCCGTGACTTCGAGTAGAACATTTTCATATATTCAAACCTTCCGTTTGAGCAAGCTATGGGGAGTTTTTCCTAGTTTGTTCGTATATGTGTTAATTAAGTAATAATTATGAGTTGTTTCGCATATAGGGGAGAATTATCCTGAGGACGTATAAGGACAAGCGAGGCTAGGGGGCTACAATCCATCGACATATTAGTGAGTGGGCATTTTGTTTTCGTGTACACACACACACACACACACATATATACATAATTTATAGTTTCCACGAATGCTTTAAATTGATTTATGCATATTATGCCATGATTTATGTAATTTTAAAATCCTATTATGTGGTTGAGATTTATATATTTTCAAGGCATATCCATATACATTTTACCTACTTATGAATGTTGTACTGTTGTTAAATGCTAAAATAATCTATGGGATGCGCAGGTAAGTTTATATTGTTGATTGAAATTATTGCATCATTATGGCATGCTTATATTCATGTAGTTTGCTCATCATTACTGCACCCCGGTGTTAGTGCTCGCCCCGGGTCAAGGCCAGTCTTTCACATGTATGTTCATCTCCCACACCGAACACTCACCTTGGATCCAAGTAGGTGCTAGTCACGTCGTACAAGTCGCATTAGGCGACTCCGACTCGTAGGTGACGCGATTATCACTAGTCTTCGCGTGATTTCGTAGCACTAGAGCGTATATTATTACACCCAGTCTTGTCACATAAGTCGCATTAGGCGACTCCAACTCGTGTGCTAGCATAGATTAATGAGCATTAGGGCCAGTCGTACAGGTCGCATTAGGCGACTCCGACTTGTGTGCTAGTATAGATTAATTGAACACTTGATTTCATTTATATTGCTGTTGAGATATTGTGGTGTGGTATACTACTTAATTTACTATTGATTTGCATTTGATTTCATATCTATACGTAGTATGTTTTCTGGAAACTATACATGTTTTACAGCCAGGGGTTAGTATGTTCAAAAAATAAAAGGATTTTATAAACCTTTATTTTTGTGCCCACTCACCCTTTTGTTTTTCGCCCTTCTAGGTCCTAGATAGCCGACCTACTATGTGGCACACGAGGATATGGAGGTATTGTTTCCAGTTGTGTACTAAGTACTTTTCTAGTCTCGACTGCACTATTTGTCATCTATGCTCTGAACATTTGTATTTTATGGGTTCTACCCACTACTGCACACTCACTTTAGTAGTTTAAATAAGTTATAGTTTCAGTTTTAATTTATCCACATTTTTACATCATTCACACTTTGGTTACGTCACCTTCGGGTGACGGCTAGCATGCCTCGACTCCAGTCGAGGTGTGTCATAGACTTTGGCCCATGTCTAAAATTCTAATCTTCAATCGGTGCAGATGCCTCCTAAAAATTAGAAATCTCCAAAGTGGTATATTCTGGATTGTCCACTTGAACAAAATTTATCTCTATGGCTTTACGACATGAATGATATTTAGCAACAACATGAGCGGGAGCTCGGTAAACTTGGGACGAATAGTCATTTGAACCATAGCAGTAACACATATCCGCTTCTACGGTGTGGGAGCTTTGCCTTTGTTCTCGAAGTTGGAAACCTTGGGAGCTAGGAAATTGTGCTTCGCAGCTGAATTTCCTCCGTTGGGTTGGCTTCTGAGGTACAAGTAAAAATACAAGACAATAAAGTAAAGAGAAGTGCCAAACATTGGCATTCGGGTAAGTTTTATACCTAGTCTCTCATGTCGTTTGGGCAAGTTTTGAAGGTTAAAGGAAGCTTTTAAAATGAAATTAAATACAAGAAATCGATACTACATGACAACTAACATAGCTATAAAGGTAAATGCAAGGAAATACAGGGATGCTGAATGCGATGAAAATGACTTATAAGTGATAGGAGCATTTTTATGCGACTTAATTGGCTTGTTCTCATGCATTTATGTTGTTTTTCCTTAGTTAGTTTAAGTGTTTAAAGTCATTTTCGTGCAATTTCAGGTTTTAGTGTCAAAGTATGCAAAAAGAAGCAATTTGGAGCATTCTAGAGCATTTTTGGGCCAAGATTGGATAGTGCAAGCATGGAGGCATGAGGATGGACGAATTTGAAGGCTTGAATTCAGTTAGGGAGCTGCAAGGGGGCCTAAAAAAAACCTTATTTCTAGAAGGCTTTATCTATTCACACATGGTGCCTAATTTCTAGCTTGTCTCCTAGCCGTCCTACCTTGTCACTAGCCGTCCTACCTTGTCTCCTAGCCGTCCTACCTTGTCTCCTAGCCGTCCTAGCTTGTCACTAGCCGTCCTAGCTTGTCTCCTAGCCGTCCTACCTTGTCTCCTAGCCGTCACTAGCCGTCCTACCTTGTCTCCTAGCCGTCCTATATTGTCTCCTACCTTGTCCAAGCTACACACATATATCCTTTAAGTGTTTCATGTATAGAATTTCTGGTACAAAAAACCTTTTGGTTTTCAACTAAGTTCAAAACCTTTCCTAGCCCTATAAATAAGGCTTTGCAGCAAGGCACTTGGGGAATCACTCATTCACCCAATTTTCGTCCATTCATCTAGCCACACCACTCTACACATCCTAAAATCCTAGAAACACAATTCCAGCCAAACACTACACCTTGCCGTGCCTATCCTCCATCCAATTCCATAATCCCTGATCCTAAAACACATCCCAACCATCCCATCCACCTTTGTGCCGTAGCAAGGAGAAAGAAGGAAAGACTCTTGGATGCTCAAGCTTCGTCGTTGGTGCATTCTAGGTGTAATTCGTTTTATGATTTCAATGTTTAATTTATTTTCCTTTCATTTTGCTATGAACATGAGTGGCTAAACCCCTATTCGTTAGGGGTGATTTCGAAGCCATAACTATGTGTGCAAGTTGATTTGATAAATTCCAGTTATGAGTTCTTGAATCGTGAATGCAATTGGCTTAACTGTGCGAGTAATAACGTATTTGTGTTTGTTAATTAGGGGTCGACACTTAATTGGCTTGCATGAATATGATGCTAGAATATAAGTTTGTTTCACATAATTGTCACACACTTATATTCACAAGTAGTGAAGGTTGCTAGTCACAATCGCGTTAAGTTCAATTCCTAGCATAAGTGTCATGATGTCATAGTCACAAGTGCTTTGTCAATGCTTATAGTTTTCATTGAACGTAATGATCTTTGATTGTATCTTTATTATGATGTCATGTAAGGAACTTTTGAAGAATGCTTTGGGTTGTCGTATGATGTCATCCAATTCAATAACACAAGGAAAACTTGAGAATTAACTAGTGATGTCACGGTTAATTTGGGGCATTGTCATTCATAATTCTATGAAGGAATAACTAGAAATCGAGTCATTTGCATACTTGTCATGTGTGGAGAAAGAACCCCTAACTAGTTCATCAACCATTAAAAACCCCAAAAACGTTTCAATATCAGTTTTACTTTGCAATCTGTTTTCTCAACTTTAATTTCGTCCAAATCAAACCCCCCTTTACTTTGAAGTCTCAATTTAGTTAGAAATTGTTTTGGTTCATGTTTTTAAGTGTTTTGAGTCAAGTTTTCAACCAATTTCGTCCAAATTAGTGTAGGTGCTCAAAACTGCCCAGAAAGTGGTTTTTAGGCAGTTTTGAGTCTTCTAGTTGCTGTTTTGAGTTTTTGTTTTGTTTTAGTGTTTTAACTTTGGTTTTTCATTCTTTGAGTCCAAATTAGTGTTTTTAACTTTGTTTTGGAGTTCTTAGGTCAGTTTTCAAGAGTTTAGCAATCCCTCATAATCCCCGGTTTTGAACGATCCCTACTTACATACTTTGCTACAATTGTCAGAAGAGAGTTTAATTTGTGTGCTTAATATATTTCGCATCAATAAGGAAGTACAAAAAGTTGGCTGTGAAGAGGAAAGGTGTTTTTGGGTTTGATTTGAGTGTTAACAATTCTCTTTCATTAACCCACGTGTTAGAAACTTCAGAATTTAATCTGCTCTTGTTTGATATCATTTTGTTGTCCGTCTAGTTTTGGTATAGTGAAAATTATTTTGGTTTCGTTTTAGGATCTTTGTCCTGATTAGGGTTTAGACTGTTTATTATAAAAAGAAGGTCGGTGAGAGAAACTGGAGTCTCGCCGCTCGCCGACTATGTTGAATCTGCATCGGAACCACAAGTCGTACCATCACCATTGAACGTTTGTTTCAGGAAACCCAGAAATCCCCTGCTGTTGCCCACCACCGCATCAAACCGCGACCAACCCACCTGCATTATGCCGTCTCGAACCTCGCCAGACTGAACTACCGCGCCACCATCTTCGAACCACCTGCATTCACCATCTTCTACATCCACCACCGCTGTTGCTTGACAACAACGAACCCATCACTTGTTTGACGAAGCCCAGACCCAAGAATCGCAAACTCGGATTGAGTTCGTCTCCACCTTGGATCCCCTGCAGTCTAACCCGCACCACCATCTCCGCTGCTACATCCACCCGTTCACCGTACCCACACCGGCTCGTACGAGTCGGATCTGTCACAACCCTATGAAGTCCTCTTCTGCAGTTTGACTTTGCACTAGAAGGTTTTTTGTTCGCCGCAATCGGTTCTGCATGAATTGAGGAAAGGCGGAGGGTAGGAAGGAAGAAAAAAAAAAATGAGAGAGAACAAAAAAATATTTTTTGTTTTAGGCCCACACGGGCAGGAGAAGAAATTATTGGTTTTTCGGTTTTGTTTTTCTTTGGGCCCACGTTTTATATTGGGTTTGTGTTTGGAGCCTGTTGTTCTGGAGACCGCTCAAGACGTTTTGAATATGGTGAATTGGATATTTCTTTTGTTCGGAAGCTCACAATTGGCAATGGGAAAGTTTGCACTAGCATTGGTATTAAACAGTGGCATGGAATCTTTTATTGGCACTGGCATTGGCATTGGCATGGGAATCTTGTGCTAGCATTGGCATTGGCATGAGAATCTTGCATTTGCTCCGATGGAATTTCGTATTGGAATTGGCATAGGAAGATAGCATTATAGAACTTGCATCCACATCGTCTGTTGGCAAACTCATGTTGTATACCGCCATGAGTTTGACAGGGGTGTTAAAAAATATTAGTATTTTATGGCTATTTGATTATTTGGATTTGCTTGTTAGTTTAGTATATGGGCCTAGCAAATATAGCTTATAATTTAGTATGAATAACTAGTCATTCACAATGTAGCATATTGAAGTTTTGTAGCTATTTCAGTATTTTTGTTTGTTTAATAATATTCTTATTATTTTGTAGTCTTATACGTAGCGCACTTTGATATTCAACTCCACGAACACCAACATATCAATTTTAAATGGTCAGTACTTCAAAAGGAAGCAAACTAAGACTTCACTTTTACCCTCCACTCTGAGCTATCTTGAAGCCTAATATTTCCAAAGCTTTCAATCTCCAGTTTTCCTAGAAAAGAAACACCCTTTCACCCTCCAACTTCAAATTCCTTCAATGGCTTCCTCAAACATCCCCCACCGTGGATTACTTTCGATTAGCTGTTGATCTAGATCGAAATTTTATCCCTGAATATAGGGATTTAAACAGCAGACTTCTGAATTCTTACTGGCCCCACCTTTGCCGCTCTTCCGATCGTTCTTCAGAACCTTTGATGCCTATGTTGGTGCTCCACACAAGGCGATAATGCATGCTTTGAATAGATAGAGCAGTCAATTTACTAACCACATGCGGATGCACTAAACTCGGGGAGGTGTGTCACTGGGCTTGTGATAAATTTGCCGGGTTAGGAATAAAAACCTTAGCTATTAAGCTTGATCGTGGAAGATACACACCAACTTGCTGTGCAGGAAATAACCTTCAATCATATCTCTAGGCTTTGTAACGGTTTTCACCAAAAAGAAGAAAATGGCTTTGTAACGGTGTCGCTCACCACTTAGCTAAGTTTGGTCTTTCAGTTGATACTTCTATAGTTTGGTTCGAGGAGCCTTTAATGTTATACAGAATATCATCTTCCAAGACTCATTTTGTAATTGGAGTTTTTTCATCAATATATACCGTTTCTACTAAAATAAAAATAAAAAAAACTTTCCAATGCATGTTAAAAGGCTAAGGAAAATTAATGGTGATGATTTCCAATATAATGAATTTGTATCAGCAACATAGAATTATTGGAGTTCTTGTCAACTTATTTAGTAATGAATAAAGGACTGATGTTTTTTACAGAACGTTATGCGTCTCTGTGTGTAGGTCATCATCTGCACAAGTCTTTTGATGCCTAAATTTTTGTTGAATGACATCACAAACAACTAGTTGGGTATACAAGGCCAGAAGTCTTTCCAATTGCATTGTTACAACATGACGGAGCCACTTGTTTTTTGCAGGTCAAGCTCACATTTTCGAGTGTTATCCTGCTGCAAGGATTTGCTGCACGGCAATCAAGGTTTATCGCAATTGCTGTTGCCGATGTTCCTTGAATGTTTTGGAACAATACATCACTGACTTTCACACCCGATGCCTATATATTGAAGCATGATAGACAAAAATGTTTAAGGAGACAGTAAATAGAGAGGAACTAAGGACGTACATATCAACCGCATGTATATATTGAATCAAGCTTATACCTGGCCAGGGCAGTTGAGGTTGTGTGGGCAGTAATTTTGGTCTATGACAATGGGATTTTGGACATTGAGCATGATGACGTCAAGGAATTGGACACCTTGAACAAACCTGTGGCTCGGCCTCGCCCAAGACTTGATCCTCAAACCGTTTTGGCCACCCTTGAAAATTGCATCCTTCATCATCACATTTTGAACTCCTTCCTCTTCCAAGTCTTTGCCCAAACTCCCTAATGCTGTGACTTGGTCCACACGATTGATAGGAGCATATTTATACGACTTTGTTAGCTTGTTTCTTTGCATTTAGTAAGTTAGTTTCTACTTATTATAGTGATTTAAGCTATTTTCATTTGTTTGTAGGTTTAAATGGCAAAAGATGCAAGAAAGTGCATTTTGGTGCATTTCAGAGCAGTTTTGGGCTTGGAATGGATAACATAAGTATGAAGCAAGGTGGATGGACGAATTTGAAGATCAAGAGAGGCTAGGAATGTGCTTAATATCTGGAGAAACAAATTTGGAAGCATTGAAGATGAGGAATCAGCTACAAAGAAGGAACATTATCCAAATTACCTTATCTTATCCAAACCTTATCCAACCTTATCTTATCTTATCCTAATCCTATCTTACCTTATCTCCAGCTGCAAGGGGGATTCCTTATCACATTAAACCACTTCCCATCTGATTTAAGGAGTCCTAAAATCATGCAAACAAGTAACCCTTTTCCCCTAGGAATTTGCCGCACCTCTCTCTCCTTTTCCTTTTTGGTTTCTGCCATATAGCTGACCTTTTCCTTATGGATTTGAAGTGTTAAAATCCTTTTCCTAAGCCACTTTTGTGCCGCACCTAAGCCTATAAATATATGTCTATGCCTTATAATTCAATCACCACCCTTTACCATCAGATCACCACACCATCCACCACACCTCAAGAGCCTATATTCAGAAAATCCCCATTGTGCCGCAGCAAGGAAGGAAGGAGGAGTCACCTGGAGCTGTGCTTGCCATTCAAGACGTTGGATTGTTGGAGCGTTTCTAGGTGTATTTTATCTTTGTTTTCAATGTTTAAATTTAATTATCTTTGTTTTGCGAACATGAGGAACTAAATTCGTTTTGGTTAGAGGTGAATTCAAAACCATGATTATATTTGCAATATGAATTGATTACTTCTAGTTGTGATTTCATAAATCGTGAATGCAATTTACTTAACTGTTTGATTAAGAACTTATTCTTGTATGTTGATTAAGGAGGCCTACTTAGTTTGCATGCATGAATTTGATGCTAGAATATAAGGGAAAATCACCTAATCGTTATGAACTTATATTCATAAGTAGTGGAGGTTGCTAGTTACGATCGTGTTAAGTAAATTCCTGGTAGGAGTATCATGTTGTTCATAGTTATGAATGCCTTGTCAATGCTTATGATTTTCACAAAGCTTAATGATCGTTGATTGTATCTCTATTATGCTATTCATGTAGGAAACTATTGAAGAATAATTTGGTTGCCGATGCGTATTCCATCCAATTCAATGACTTAAGGAAAATCTGAGGGTTAATTAGTGTTATTCACAGTTAATCTGGGGTGTTGAGATTCATGGTTTATTGGAAAAGCAACTGGAAATCAATTTGTATGCAAGTGTGTCATGTGTGGAGAAGGACCCTCTAGCTAGCTTATCACACATCCATTCACCCCAATTTCGTGCAACTTAGTTTAAGTTTACAATCTGCTTGTTTTTACATTAATTTCGTCCAAAGCAATCCCCACTTTAATTAAGTGTGTTAGATTAGTTAGAAACGTGTTTGAATCTGTCCAATTTAATGTTTTGAGTCTTACTAGTCTAAAATTCGTCCAAATAACTCCTTAGAGTTTGTTTTGAGTCCATTTGCTAGTATTGTGCTGTTTAGAGTCTGTTTAGTGTGTTTTGAGTTTTTAGTGTCTAGTTGAGTGTTTTTAAGTCTAGTTTTTTTATTATTGAGTCTAGTTTAGTGATTTAGAGTTTAAATTGAGTATATTAGCATCCATTCTAATCCCCAGCCTAAAACGATCTCTACTTTCATATACTACAATCATAGGGTTTTAATTTGAGTGTTAGAATATTTCACATCAACGATGTACAATGCAACCATTATAAAATCTAACCTAATGCCGTGACTTAGTCCACACGATATGTGCGCTTGATCCACAAGTCCTTGGTGCTGGGGGCAATTGAAATGCAGTCATCTCCCGTTTTGGTGGAGGTGCTGAAGATTGCAACATTTCTTGACAATTGAACATGGATGCCATCAGTGTTGGGGCTATTGCCAGCTGCAGTGTTTTTGACCCCTTGAATAAGAACATCTTGGCACCCTTTTATAACAATGTGGAACATCTGGCTGTTCAACGACATTAGTCCATCAATCCTAATGCTTTTGGAGTTTGTAAAACTCAAACTTTATGATCCACAGTCCGGGAACAATAATTTAGTTACTTGTATTACATTATATACTTCTTGAAAATCTTGACAATAAAATGCAAATTACCAATTGTTGCTCCGCTGGGGCAATCAGTGTTTCCCGCTAACTTGCATGCCCACAAGAAGGTGCCTTTGGTGTCAAGTACACCTCCAATAATGGAGATGCCGGTAACTGTTTCAAAGCTTAGCCAAGAATTTGGTAGTCAGGTGAAGCAACGAGTGTTCCATCAATCCGAAGAGTAATACCTGGGCTTTTGCAGCTATCGTCTTTAAAAACCATAGGAGTCGGAAGCAAATACCTCCCTTTTGGTACCCTATTCGTACTGGAATCCGAAAAGGCACAAGCTGCACTCCATGCATCAATAAAAGCTTAGGTGGAATCAGTTACTCCATTCGGCTTAGCTCCGAAGCTCAGGATATTGATAACTAATGTGGTACTCTCAGCAAGAAATGATTAATGTAGGATAAAGAGAATCATGATTGGTACTACTCTAGCTCTGGTAAAACAACTTGTAGCATCATCCATATTTTTTTCCTTTCTTTTCTACGTGAAATGGAACGTTCGGGAGAGAATAAAGAAGAGATTAAACGAAGACAATTAGGGTGTCAGAATGCAACGAAATGTAGATGAATATTTTTGCCAGAAGGTGAAGCTAGCTGTAGGAATTAAGAGATTGGTGGAGAATAATTGAAATGTGTTGGGTATTTATAAACTTCATGGTGCATGGTTGTATACAGTGGTGAAGCTACGTGAGGGCGAGGAGTGGAGGCCGTCCCTCCCCTCACCGACAAAACACGATTGGAACGCTGATTCAACCCCTCCCCTCGCCGAAAAACCTGATTGGTTCTGAGTTGTTGTTTTTTTTTCTTTTTCTAAAAAAAAAAAAAAAAACAGCCAGGCCTAAACGACATCATTTTGGTCGTCGTAAAAAAATAAAAAAAATAAAGGGGGGGACAACGTGTCCACTCCCCTGTGGCCCGTTCCCTTCAGTCTCTCTCTGTAAGCCTTTTTTTTTTCAATCTTCACTCAGAGCAAAGGTGTGTTGAGTGCATAAAGTTATACTTTTACGCCCTCTTTTACTTAAGTTTTTGACTTAAAATCTCTATACATCACAAGGTATTTTGTTGTTTGTATTGTGTTTTAGGATGAAAGTAAGGGCTTGAAGAAATCAACTGATTTTGAATATCTTAAGAGCCTAGAATGGATAGTTTGAAGCCCAACTCGCCCAAGACCAGACCATAGCCCACAAATGGCCCAAGATCCGCTAGAAAAGGCCCTTGTAGAACAACCAACTTGCGAGCTTTGCCTTAAAGTGTTCAGAATGAATTAGAAAATGGGCCATATATAGTTGAAAAGCCTTGGAAGTTTTCTTTCTAATGGTCTTTACAGCTTGTGATTTGGAGGTTTCGACAAGAAATTATGACAGAATAAAGAGGAGCTGTTCAGTTACAAATTCTGATAACAACTAGTTTTTTGTTACTCCTATACTAAAAGCTAATTGTAATGAGCTATAAATGAGAGTCAATTTAAGGATGTAAATGTGTCAGATATTAGATAATTCCTAAGTCTTTTAATAGGAGACAAATACACAACAAGAGGGGAGAAGAGGAGAAAAAAAATAAAAAAAACACAGAATCTGGAGAGAGCGGGAGTCTTCAGCCTTGAGCAGTTTCTAGGTTCTAGCTTTCCTAATTTTTTATGTATTTTTCTTTTATGTATTTTGTTATGTTTTTAATTTAGTTTATGGATACTTAGGGCTGCTTTGAAGCCCTAGACATGATTGAATTAATGTTATGATGCAGTTTTAGTTTATCAATTTCATTTGCAAGGTAGAATCAATTTTCTGTCTCAATTGTTTAAAGCACATATTTTCAAGCTTAGCCACCTTGTTTATGTTTGCTTTCTGTTGAGAATGATAAGGATGACTGCCATATCTTCTTTCATTCCTTACCAACATGTGGTTAAGTTTAGAACTAATCATGTAAGCTGATTCCATGAAAATCTAGGATAAATGCCATGTTCTTGGGTTCATGTGATGTTCATAATCCTCTTTATTCTTAATGAGTTTCTAGGTGCTAAATCTGAGTGTATGCCATGTTAGGTTGCACCTACAAATATAAGTTTGATGCACATGCCATGCATCTCACATGCAAAGAAAGTGAGGATTCGTACAATCTGAGTATAAGCCATGCTAGATATGTGAATATCTCAGTTGTGCATTTGAAATGGATAAGTTAAAAGATCATCTCCTTGATTCAAGAATGTTTAGGGGAAGGCCTTAACTCATTTTAAGTTAGATTTATGTCGTAAAAACGTTTCTAACCTATTTCATGTCTTAGGTTTATTTTTAGATAGTTCTAATTTTTCCTTTTTCTTTCTATCTTTATTTCTTTTCCAAAATTACTTAAACCCCCCAATTTTAAATCATAGGAGTTATTAACTAATGCTAATATGTAAGAGTCAAAGGTTTTACTAAGTTGTTTATCAGTCTCTGTGGTTAGACACCCTTTCTTGTGCCACTATACTATCCTTACTTTTGCACTGGAAAGGAACTTCAACAAGGTGTAGCAATGCTGCCCCCTAATTCCCAACAGGAAATGGAACAGAAATTCCTAGGTCCTAGCCACGCCAGCCGTCAACCACTCCAGCAACCACTCTTATGCAACCACCGACTTCCAGCCTTGAGCCTTCAAAGGAACTCTTTAGGTAAATTTTTTTTAATTCTTAAATTTATAATCCCTAACCCTAATTAATTATTTAAAATGAATTTTGTTTAATTGGTATAGAATCATAGGGTAATGCACTAATTTGGTTATTGGTTATTGATTATTGATATGATTCTATGATTATTGTAATGAAATTATGAAATTATTTTTTAGGGTAAAAAAGAAAATTTGAATTCTTGATTATTGATTAATTAATTGAATTATTACATAAAGTATACAATTATTCATATGATTAGTTGAACTGAATTTTTATTTATTGAATAATTTGTATGCTTATTGGTATTGATTAATTGAATTGTTGGTTTGATTAGTTATTATGCATACTAGTATAGTCTACTCTACGATTAAGAGTCTAAGAATTTTTTTTTCTTTCCATTTTACAGTTACGTAATGGAATGATACTATAAGAAACAATGCTTAAATCCTCCTTCAAATATTTCTGGTAGTCCTTCTCCTTCAAATATTCCGAGTAGTCCTCCTCCTTCAAATATTTCAAGAAGTCCTCCTTCGAATATTCCGAGTAGTTCACAATGAAGTAAGGTTACTGAGTTGGATGAAATATTGGCTGATCTTCCCGTAGACCTTGGACATAGACGTCGAATGCTTGATTATCCACCTAATTATCGTGAAGCAATTTGTAGATACTATCTCCAAAATGATCCTTGTTAACCTATTATGCGCCTATTATGCGACGTTTTCATGATATGAAACCTCGCCGGCAACAATTGTTATTTGTTTGTGTTGATAAATTATGGAAGCCATTGCACTCTTGTAGCTTGGCCCTTCCCCCCTTCAATTCCTGACTTCGCCACTGGTTGTATATAAAATTATATAGATACATGATGGTCTAGATTTTAAGTAAATTAATTATTATATTAATTAGAAATGGATGCCTTTACATGGAGGCTACAGATCTGTTGTTCCCTTTTACATGTCTCATTTGTATCTTGTTTACTAATATTTTGACATATGTCATGCAACTTTACAAAGAGAGTAAATTGTAGCAATGGTCTCTTAACTTTAATCAAATTGGAGCAATGATCCCTCAACTAAAAAGCCATTACCATTGGTCCCTCAACTCATCAAAATGTGTAGCTACGGTCCTTTTCGTCAACTTCGTTAGAATTTTGTCAAAATAAATTATGTTGGAAGAACTATTGCCGCAATTGGGGTCCCTCAACTCATCAAAACGTGTAGCTATGATCATTTTCATCAACGTCGTTAAAATTTTGTTAAAATTTTGTCAAAATGAGTTATGTTGGAAGGACCATTGCTAAAATTGGGTTAAAGTTTGAGGGATCATTGTTCAAATTGGGTTAAAGTTAATGGACCATTTTTCCAGTTGAATTAAAGTTCAGGGATCAATGGTAATAGATTTTTAGTTGAGGGACCATAGTTGTATGTTTTGATGAGATGAGAGACCAATGATAATTGATTTTTAGTTGATGGACCATTGCTCCAATTGATTTAAAGTTAAGAGACGGTTGCTATAATTTACTCTTACAAAGAAATAACTCTGTCAAATTTTTTATTTACTTTTTATTTAATATTCAATGCGCCCAATTGAGCACAAGGCGAAAGCAACCTAACAATCGTAAACCCATCAAGACCCAGATTCTCATTCCTCATCACATTATACATCTTCAATGACTCAGGGTGAAGACCCTTTTGAGTGTAACACCAGATCATAGAATTCCAAGACCAAGTCTCTCTCAGTCATATTATCAAACACCTTCTGCACTCTCAATCAACCCACCTCCCCCATCAAAAATCACGTTTCCGCTTCAACCGAATTCGAATTGTCGCCGTCTTCGTTTTCACTCTCATTAACTCGGCCTATCAGAGTTTGAGAAGAAAAATATGAGTTTCACAAATGGCATCCAAGCGGATATTCGTTTTCTCTGTCAGTAACTCGGCCTATCGTCGTTTTCGTTGGGTCGCATGGGTTTTGGTTAGGGATTTTGATCTGTGGGTGTTGATCTATGGATTTTTGATCTGAAGGAACTTAAAAATCCGCAGAAGGATCCTCCTGTGTTGGATATTGTTTTTAATTTTTAAATGTCAAATAAAAACTTAACGGTGTTATCTCTCAATTAAGTTAAAAGATACGTGTTAAAATATTAGTAAACGAGACACAAACGAAACACGTAAAAGGGGAGAACGAATCGGCAGCCTTACATGGAAAGCATTTTTTAAGAAAGCTGCGCCGGAAATAATTAAGCCCAATAATTTGGTTGCTAAGCTACGCTTTTGCGTTTTACTTACTTCCTAATGGTCTGCCTAATGGTTTATTGCATGCTCACTCCCTCCACAAATTAATTACTATATTTGTATATCGCGGCTGCTAATCAGTTACCGTAGATATACGTTATATTAGATTAAGTTTGTAAAAATTCGGGTTCAATGCTACGCAATATTTAATGTTATGTGTGTTTTTGCCGTTCTGATTTTCACAACTATTTAATTTTCTATTTTTAATCTTAATTATTCATTTTCCGTATCATTCGTAATTGAGTATCATTGAAGACAAATTTTTAAATTAAATTTTGTAAAATAAATGATGTGGTTATTGATGATTGAATTATTATTTAAGTTGATTAACGTACTTATTTAATATTAGCAATACATCATTTAGTTTGTAATTTAATTTGAAATTTTTGTCACATCCCGGCCCGGGGCGGATCACTTCTCGGACCCGCTCCACCACCGTAGCACGATATTGTCTGCTTTGGGCTTACCATTCCCTCAGGGTTTTGTTTTTGGGAACTCACGAGCAACTTCCCAGTGGGTCATCCATCATGGGATTGCTCTAGCCCCCTTCTCGCTTACCTTCGGAATTCCTACGGAACCCAAAGCCAGTGAGCTCCCAAAAGGCCTCGTGCTAGGTAGGGATGGGAATATACATTTAAGGATCACTCCCCTGGGCGATGTGGGATGTCACAATTTTAGTCTTCTTAACATTATCTTATAATACATCACTCTAATAATTTAATGAAAAAAGTATATAGCTTTAATAGTAATTTAGCCGTTGACTTGTTAATAAATCTACTCATACCAAGTGAAATGTACTTAATTTCCTTCATGGCCACTCATTCCTCAGTGGAGTAACCCTGAAGAAGACCAAGGGAAAATCCACAACTTCTGTTGTTGTGCCTTATTCAAAACCCAAAACAGTTAGTCGTAGAATTATTTTCTTCTTCTTCAACTCTGCATTTCTCTGTTGTTTATCTCATTTTATAGAAGCGATTTTAAGGGATGGGTGACTAAATACAAGACCAATGGGCTCTAATAGATGGCAATTTTCTTTAATTATTTGAGCTACAAATCACTTAAAAATTTCACTGTTTTGATCTTTATTTTTGTGTCTTTCTTGTGTTTCAGTATTCAAACCTCAGGATTAAGAATAATAAGATTATTAGAATAGCTTATAAGGATGACAACAGTTCAGTTCGGTAATGGATGTACCATATTCATTCTCAAAAATTATTTTATACCCTTACCCAAAATTAAACTATTGGGTATTCTCCACAGCATAGATGCCTTCCTCATTAACTACTTTGTCCATTTCACCAATGAAATAAATAAATTATATGCTCGTAATTAATATTAAAAAAAGAAGAAGATAAATATGTTAGAAGGGTTAGTGTACTGTACCCTTTAGTGGAAAAAAGGGCAATGGTACTCTTTAAATTAAAGCTTAATAGTTTAATGTGATCACATTTAAGTATAACATCCTACGTTTGTAGTGCATTATAACGCCCACTACGTAAATTTATATGTAGATTTTCTTTTTTGAAAAATAGCAATGTCATTTTGTGTAACTTTATCATTATTATGTAACATTAGAATGTAAATTTGAACAGTTATGTAACTTTAAATTTCGAATTCTATTAATTCAATTAATTATTTGAGAAATAATATCAGTAGGTAATTATCCAAAAATTTAAATTAAAACACACAAATAATAAAATTATATAGAAAATTGTTCAAAAAACTTAAACAAAAGAAATTTCAAGGGGGTTCGCCCACTAGGGGGAACTTGGCCTCACTTCGGCACATGTCTAAAATTTCTATTCTTCAATTGGTGCGATGCCGCTTGAAAATAGAAATCTCCAAAGTGGTATCTTCCGGATTGTCCACTTGAACAAAGTTTATCACTATGGCTTTACGATGTGAAAGATATTTAGCATCAACATGAGCAGAAGTTCAGTAAACTTGGGACGATTGATCTTTTGAACCACATCGATAACACATATCTGCTTCTACGGTGGTAGAAGCTTTGCCTTAGTTCTTGAAGTTGGAAGCCTTGGGAGCCAAGGTATTGCGCTTTAAGGCTGAATTTTCTCCTTAGGGTTGGCTTCTACGCTGCTGACCATAAGCCCATGGTGGAGGTTTGGAACCTTTCCCATGGCCACGATGCTTCGTGCACCCTTGTGGGCCTTGAGATGTGTTGGCATGGGCTTTAGGCACAACACTTGAGCCAATAGGTCTAACTTAATGATTCTTCATCAACAGCTGGTTTTGCTTTTCAGTAAATAGTAAGACAGAGATCAAATTGAAAACATGGTAAACTTCTTTACCCTATAAGTATGCAAAGATTGCTCTACCAGAGATAAACCCTAGAAGGGTACATACATACAAGTAGAAGAAAAGATCTTTTAGGATAGTAAAGTAAAGTCCTCATTAAATGTGGAGAATATATCTTGGAAGAAGATGTTGCATCCTCTTAGGAATGTAATTACTTGCGATGCACACCAATCCTTAGATTGTAATTAATGACTCCAAGATTATAGTAGACATCACAATGGCTAGTAATAATGTGGTTCAAATTCATCTTTGGGGAGAATCAAACTTAAGAAATCACTCTTACAAGTGAAGAGGAATACCACTAGACCGTAGTACTAAGTGTACAACAAATTTTTCAGGGAACTGATTTCAAAACTTCATATTTATTTCTAATCGTTAGATTAAATAAAGGGAAAAACAAATTAACTTATTAAAATAAACATGGTGTGATGTATTGTGCTATCCAAACAGAGAACAATGACGTGTATATAAATTAGTTTCCCATTATTTAGAGGCTATCAACTTAATATTTATATAGTATTATTACTTGTTGGATGTTGATCTACACACAACTTCCCTACAAGTGTTGGGAACGCTGTATCAATTTAAGGGTGGCTTTGGAAAGCCTTAGCTAGGTAGGCCTTCACATGGAAAAGAAGCTTGTATATTTCTTTCTTAATGAATAAGAAATTACAACTCAGTTAATAGCTCATGAAGTGTCTATAAACCATCATGACACAAGAAAACGAGAAGCGCAATAGCAACCCATAAAGTTTTTCTAATAGGAGCATTTCATTGACAACGATAGACATAGGATTACACCTGCCAAATAAAGCTTAGCAACTAATCAAACCCAATTAACTCACTAAACTAGGATTAGTTAAAAAACAGTTATGACAAACTTATAACTATACAAGATAACTAAAAACAACTAAATATGAGTTGTCTTTTACAACCCTCAAGCTGAACGATGGAGAGCCAAGTGATAGCTTGGATTGAAGATACTAAAATCTAGCATTGGACAAAGGCTTTGTATGAATATTTGAGAGTTGATGTTGAGTGCTAATACACTGAACCTTGAGCAAATTGGCAAGAACATGCTCCTTAATGTAGTGGTAATCGATTTCCACATGTTTCGTATGAGCATGAAACATATGATTAGATGCCAATAAGATTGCAGATACATTATCACACCAAATCTGGGGAATTTGAGTAAGAGGGAAGGCAATATCTATGAAAATCTTGCAAATCCATGTGAGTTCAACAACGGTATGAGCTAGATTTTCTGTCAAAAACACAGCCTGCCCAATCTGCATTAGAAAAGGCAGTGAGTTGCAGAAGGCTTTTCTTGAACCATAGACCTTGATCAACAAAACATTTTAAGAATCTCAAGATTCTTTTCAGTCTGAATGTGGGAATTCCTTGGACAATAGAGAACCTAACATACTTGATTCACTACAAAGGAAAGATCTAATCTAGTCCAGGTTTGATATTGAAGAGCCCTTACTATTTATTTGTATTCCTTCGGATTAGACAATATTGTGCCAGTGTGATCCAATCTTTGGGTACCAAGAGGAGTCGCAAGGTTTACACCCACCCATATGTGTCTTAACAAGAATATCTAATGCATATTTACTTTGGGACAGAAGATACCCTCTGTTGATCTTTGTACCTCTAAACCAAGAAAATAGTGTAAATGACCCAAATCCTTAACAAGAAATAAAGAACTGAGTTGTTTTATAAAATCTTAATAGAAATAAGCATTTGGACCAGAGAACAATCTGATTGAAAGTTTAAAAGTGTCAAACAACTTGTCATACCAGGCTCTGGGAGCTTCTTTTAAGCCATAGAGAGACTTATTCAACTTGTAGACAAAAGATTGCTTAGATGAATCAATAAATTTTGGAGGTTGCTACATAAAGACCTTTTCTTTGAGATTACCACGAAGAAAGGCATTATTAATGTCAAGCTAATTTAGAAACCAATCATATTGTACTACAAGTGTTAATAAGATCCTGATTATGACAGGTTTTGCAACAGGACTATAAGTCTCATTGAAATCAATTCCATCTTATTGGTGAAAACCTTTGGTCACAAGTCTGGCCTTGTATCTATCATTGGTGTCATCAAGATTTCTTTTGATTCTAAAGAAGCATTTGTAGCCAACCAAGTTTTGATGAGGAGAAGGAGGTACAACAGTCCAAGTTCCTATTGATTTTTTTGCTTGTAATTCTTCAAGCATAGCCTTGTTCCAACGGTCATGCTTGGAAGCTTGCATATAAGTAGTAGGCACAAAAATTTGAGGATCAATTGGATGCTTTGTGGCAGATAAAGCTTTGGGCTTGAAGACGCCAACTTTGGATCTTGTAATCATATGATGAGAATTTGTAGTGATTGGTCTCTGAGGAATGAGTTGTGGTGAAGGTGATAAGAGTTGATTGTTGACTGAGTAAAGGTTGGGCAGAGGTAGGTGAATAAAGTGGTTGATGGGTAGATGTTGATGAATGTGGTAGTGAAGTAGAGGATAGAGATGGTTGAGGTTTAGGATTACCATGAAATATAAATTTAAAACGAGAAGGTATCTCTGTTGTAGAGCTGTGAGAGGGAGTGATAGTGAGTGGTTGAGAAGTATGACAAGGAAAGTGTTCCTCATCGAAGAGAACATGTCTTGATATGTATCATGTTGGATTGAGAGGTTAAGCATCTGTAACCCTTATGCTGAAGACCATAACTAAAAAAAATACACTGTTTACTTTTCCCATCCAGCTTTGAGGTGACATATGGCTTAAGCCAACGATAACGACTGCATTTATATGCCAAAAATGGAGGTGATATTCCAAAGTCTTTGACTCTTCAAACCTCTGGAACTCCTAAACTGCCACTATAAAGCAACTAAATTCTCTTGAACTCAACTGGAGTGCCACTTCAGTGAGACGTACTTACTGACTATTGCCACGTGTCGTGCTCTCTTCAAACTGTACCTGGGCTCACGTGCTAGCCTGATGGGACTCTAAAATTAAACAGCTCATTTGGGCATTTAATAGGAATAGGTAGGGTTGGGCCTTAATTAGGCCCAACTACTTATTTTCAATCCAAATATTTGCCCCTTTAGACATAATTAAGTCGTTAATTTTGGCTTTAATTATGTTTAAGCGTTCTGTATTCGATTCTTTAAGGTTTTAGCGCTACTTGAGTGTTAATAAAACTCTTCTACTTACTCATGAATACCAATGGATCAATTTTAAATTGTCAATACTTAAAAAGGAACACACTAAGACTTCACTTTTACCATCCACTCTGAGCTATCTTGAGCCCTAAGATTACCCAATGCTTTCAGTCCCCAGTTTACCCAGAAAAGAAATACTTTTTAACCGGCCAACTTCAAATTCCTTCAATGGCTTCTTCAAACATCCCCCACCGTGGATTACATTGGATCGGCTGCCGATTCAAATCAAAATTTAATGCCCCAGATGTAGGGATTTAAACAGCAAGAGTGTTTCCATCGATAGACCTATTATGCAATCATATCTCTAGGCTTTGTAACGGTTTTCACCAAAAAGAAAAAAAGGGCCTTGTAATGGTGTCGCTCACCACTAGGCTAAGTTTGGTCTTTTAGTTGATATTTCTATAATTATGTTCGATAAGCCTTTAAGCCTTTAATGTTATACGGAATGTCATCTTCCAAGACTCATTTTGTAATTGAAGTTTTTTCAAACGCTCCGGGATTAATCGGGGCAGTAGCCAGCCGCATAGCACCTAGGCAGGAATTTTTAAAACAGTGCCCAAAACAACTACTAACTATTCAGGAGAAATTATTGGTGGTAAATGAATGCGGCCACATATTATAACTAGTCCATGTGTTATACTATAAGTGAACATAAACTTATGAATAGATAAGCATGACGATGCAACCACTATAAAATCTGACCTAATGTCGTGACTTGGTCCACATGATATGTGCTGGATCCACAAGTCCTTGGTGCCGGGGCCAATTGACACAGTCATCTCCCATTTTGATGGAGGTGTCGAAGATTGCAACATTTCTTGACAATTGAACATGGATGCCATCAGTGTTGGGGCTATTGCCGGCGGCAGTGATTTTGACCCCTTGAATGTTAACATCTTGGCACACATTTATAACAATGTGGAACATCTGGCTGTTCAACAACATTAGTCCGTGGATTCTAATGTTTTTGGAGTTTGTAAAACTCAAACTCTGCGTTTGGAAATAATAATCTAGTTACATATACTACATGATATACTTCTTGAAAATCTGGACAATAAAAAGGAAATTACTAACCGTTGCTTTGCTGGGGCAATCAGTGTTTCCCGCTAACTTGCATGCCCACAAGGAGGTGCCTTTGGTGTCAAGTGCACCTCCAATAATGGAGACTCCGGTAACTGTTTTGACGCTTAGCCAATTGTCAGCTTGGTCAAGAATTCGGTAGTTAGACAAAGCGACGAGTGTTCCATTAATCCGAAGAGTAATACCTGGGCTTTTATAGTTATCACCTTTAAAAACCATGGCAGTCGGAAGCAAATACCTCCCTTTTGGTACCCTAATCGTACTGAAATCTGAAGAGGCACAAGCTGCACTCCATGCATCCAGAAAAACTTGGGTGGAATCAGTTACTCCATTAGGCTTATCTCCAAAGCTCAGGACATTGAGAATTAATGTGCTCTCAGCAATAAATAATTGGTGTAAGATATAGAGAATCATAAATGGTGCTACTCTACAGAAACAGCTTACAACCCCAGCCATTTTCTACTACTCCGTCTGTCTTAAATAGAGCCTAAGATGAGGGAGTATGAAAACATTATCGAAATAAAATGTTACCGAAATCAATGTCGATGCTGGTTGGAAAAGAATGGAGTCGATAGTCGAATCCAGTTCGTATGAGTTTGAAGAAGCTGTAGGAATTGAGAAGTTAGTAGAGAAAAGTTAAAGAGTGTAAGGATATCAGCGCCAGTCTAATGATTAATTTGCCATGTTTTGCTTAGTTCCTAATTAATTCACCATATTTATTATTATTATTATAAATGGCTATATGTTTGCATTTGCATGCTGATTAATTAATATTATGCTAGCATATGGGCACACACAAAGTGTGTCAAATTTTTTTTTATTTTTGTATTTGAAATAGGAGAGAGGAAGTGTCACATCCTGGGCTCGACTCCACCATAGCACGATATTGTCCACTTTGGGCCCCGACCATGCCCTCATGGTTTTGTTTCTGGGAACTCACACGAGAACTTCCTAGTGGGCCACCCATCATGGGAATGCTCTCGCGCGAACTCGCTTAACTTCGGAGTTTCGATGAACTCCGGTGCTAGTGAGCTCCCAAAAGGCCTCGTGCTAGGTAGGGATAGGAATATACATATAAGGATCACTCCTCTGGGCGATGTGGGATCTTACAATCCACCCCCCTTAGGGGCCCGACGTCCTCGTCGGCACACCTGACGGATTGGGCAGGTGGTAAAGTTGGAGACAATATCAATGTCGTTAAAGTGGGGCTTCTTAGGCTCGTCGATTTAAAAAATTTCAACATGGTATCAGAACTTACGGTTACGGGCCTGTGCAAGCCAAAGGCTTGTCACAAGGAAGTGTGGGCTTGGAAACAAGCTTGGACTCTTAACATAGAGCGAGCCTCTGAGTTCTTCAGAGGCACTTTCTGGAAACATTGAAAAAAAGTTTGGACTCCATTGGAGCCAACCTCTGAGTTTCAATTGTTGATGTGTAGACCTCCACGTATGAGCCATTAAATAGGGTTACACGTGAATGGGCGTGTTAGTAGTCCCACATCGGTGGGGTTAAAGAAAAACAATGACTTTAAATAAGAATCCCCCACTCTAACTAATACCAAGGCCTTTTGTGGTAAAACCCTATACTTGACGGATTGGGCAAGTGGTAAAGTTAGGGATAATATTGGTGTCATTAGAGTGGGGCCCCCCGAGCTCGTCAATCTAAAAAATTTCAACAGTTTGGTGCTAAACTCTCCCTGTTAGAAAATGAGAGGAAAGGGGTTACTGTTGGCTGAAAGGAAGTTGATGAGGCATTGTTAGGTTCCACCACTACTTGTTGGTGGAAGTTTTAATAGACAAAGAGGTGAACAGAGATACTTTCATTGATTGTTTTACTTCTCTATGAAGAGGAAGGGAGGGGGTCTTTATTAGAGAACTTGGTGACCGAAGGTTTTTGGCGAGATTTGTTGAGAGCAGGATTTGCATTGTGTGTTGGATACTGATATTCCATGAACGTTTTCCGAGGTATTGCCTGATATGTGGTGTTGTGTTCCTTTCAAGTGCATATATAAGGGTAGTATAGTGACACAATTAAGGGTGTCAAACAACAGGGACTGATTAGACCTCTACAAATTACTAACTTTATGTGAACCCTAACTAAACAATGAAACTAACAAATTGAGTTTGGATTTTGAATTGAGAATAAAGTAACTTAAAATGAAAAAGAATGTAAATATGAATAATATAATGATTCAGAAATGATGGGAATGGAACTAGGGATACCGATTTCACCATTACAAGCCAATTCCATAAAAATTAAGTCAAAACGCATTCAACTCTCCAATCTGCAACTAAGGTTCGTTTTACTCATTTATGACCATCCATTTGATGTGTGGTTGTGATCAATGACTCCTAATTTGCTACCTAGTTGTGATGTTTAACTTAGATTACCAAATAAGAATCCATTAAGAACAAGAAAACTTCAAAGAACCAAAGAAATCACATGGCAGGATGTATGCATAGCAGTTTATTCAATCATTCACATGTCTACCAAGATTAAGCATGATGTGTACTATAAACTTGATGAAATAATTCATAAGCAGCCCTAATGGTGATCAAACATTAAGATTAACAAACAAATTAAACTATAAAATCAGTGAATGAAATAAAAACACATATTGGTGAATCAAATACTTTAACTTAATAACATAGAATAGTTTTGCAAGGCTACATCAAAATCCCCAACTATGAACTTAATTACACAACATGATTACAAAATATATAAATATCAAGAACAACATGAGTGAAATTAAATTCATAGAAGAAACCCCCTTGAAGCAATTATGATATTGAACTTCTCCAAGAACAGCGCGGCTGCGTGGTTTCTTCGGTGGCAGCAGATGGTGAAGGGTAATAAGGTTTTGTTTCTAGGCCAAAGAAAAAGAATAGAGAGAGCTCTGGGTGACCCCAAGAGGGGCTTGTGTAAAAGTGATCTGAAACCTTAGTATTTATATGCTAAATGGGGCTGCAAGATATTCCAAAGTGATCCCATCAACTTAGCCTTTATTTTGCAAGTTTTTGCCTTATTTGGCACCTCCAAATCAGACTAGATATCCCAATTCCTTTCCCATTCTGTTCCTGGTCTTCTAACAAGCCAGATTCATCTTGGATTCTTTATTTGGGCTTCAAAATAGGCCACTAAACTTCTTTCCACGTTTGAACAAGGGTTAACCCCAAAAATGGCATGTTTTCACTTTTTTTGCCTTCAAATTGATCCTAAAGTACATGTAACTGCACACTAACACAAAATAAGGTAAAATGTAGCTAGTTTAACTCAAAAACATCACAATGAGACTACAAATGGATGGTATAAATGCATGAAATATATGAGTTATCACGTGGATTACTGGGCCATGCGATGTGGGGATAAATATATGGGTGTGAATGAAGAAGAAGGGAACCATGGTTGTAGGGAAGAGTTTTATGCTTTTAAAAATTTGGATGCTGTAACTGATCTTAAAGGTAAGCCTATGAATATGGCTGCCTGGAGAAACGAATTTTCAGGATGTAATAAGGTGTGTCGAAATATAGAAAGATGACGATTTGGCAGCATAGGCGGAGAGATGGAAATGAGTGTTATGGAGGGGAGCCAAAGATGGACTCGGGGAATGCGCGAGAATGCTCTTATACTCAGGAAGAATGGCGGCGTAAGGATATGGATAGGTAGCTAATAGTGGAGGAAGTGATAGGAGCATATTTATGCACCTTAGTTAGCTTATTTCCTTGCATTTATGCTGTTAGTTCCTAGTTATTTTAGTATTTTAAGCTATTTTCGGGTGTTTGTAGGTTCAAAAGGCTAAAGTAGCAAGAAAGTGCAATTTGGAGCAGTTTTGGGCTTGGAATAGATAATACATGCATGGAGCAAGGTGGATGGATGAAACTGAAGACCAAATGAGGCTAGGAATATGCTAAAGAGAAATTAATTCAAGACTTGGAAGAAAAGGAATCAGCTACAAAGAAGGAAACAAGAGTCAAACTTCCTTATTTTGACTTAGTCAATCCTAATCTTTTCCTACTTAAGTTCCAGCTGCAAAAGAGGCTCCCTAAAGATATTAAGGCACTTAATTACAAGATTCTAGAAGCCTAATCCCACTCCTAAGGCATGCAAGGCATCCCCTTTCCCTTGCCATGCAAGGCATCCCCTTTCCCCTTTCCAATTCCTTGCTGCAACTTTCCTATCCTTTTGCCCCTAGGATAATGATTTTAACTACCCTTTTTTCCTTGAGGATTTGGAGTCCAATCCTTTCCTAAAATTAATTAGGGTTTCTTCCTTTTTAATATATATTTCTTCTGCAAATCCCTACATCATTTAGCAACCATTCATCCACCCTTTAACCAAAAAGTCATCAACCATTCAATCATTCATTCAATTATCCATCCATCATCCATATACAATTCCGCACCCTATCATTCTACTTCCCCACCATTCACCAATCCTTGACCATAATACACCACAACCCAAATTCAGCCATTCCACACCTTTGTGATGTAGCTTAGCAAGGAAGAAAAAGAGGAGGAACAGCCT
Source organism: Pyrus communis (assembly GCF_041283825.1). Classification (NCBI taxonomy): domain Eukaryota; kingdom Viridiplantae; phylum Streptophyta; class Magnoliopsida; order Rosales; family Rosaceae; genus Pyrus; species Pyrus communis. The sequence goes on along the minus strand of NC_142576.1, from coordinate 16,297,248 downwards.
TGGGCGTTTTTGCTATTCAAATTGGATTGTTGGAGCGTTCTTAGGTGTAATCTATCTTTTCTTTTCAATGTTTAATTTAAGTTTTCTTTGTTTTGCTGTGAACGTGAGAGGCTAAACTTTTTTTAGCTAGAGGAGACTTTGAAACCATGATTATATTTGCAATATGAATTGATTAATTCCAGTTGTGATTTCATAAATCCTGAATGCAATTTACTTAACTATTTGATTAAGAACTTATTCTTGTATGTTGATTAAGGAGGCCTACTTAGTTTGCATGCATGAATTTGATGCTAGAATATAAGGGAGTTTCACATAATCGTTACAAACTTATATTCACAAGTAGTGAAGGTTGTTGGTCACAATCGTGTTAAGTTAAATTCTTGGCATGAGTATCATGATATAATAGTTACGAATGCTTTGTCAATGCTTATGATTTTCACAAAGCTTAATGATCTTTTCTTGTGTCTCTATTATGCAGTTCATGTAGGTGATAGAAGCATATTTAGGCAACTTAGTTGGCTTGTTCTTGTGCATTTACGTTGTTATTTCTTAGTTCTTTAAGTCTTTTAAGTTATTTTCGTATGTTTTCAGGTTCTAAGGGCTAAAGGAGCAAAGAAGTGCATTTTGGAGCCTTTTGGAGCACTTTTGGGCTAAGGATGGATAGCTTATGCTTGGAGCCAAAGTGTTGGACGAAATTGAAGGCCTTGTAGGCACTTTAGGACACAAAACAATGGGCTTAACCCTATTTCCCTTCCCTTGCCGTGCAAGGGGGAGCATTTTGGGTCCATTTTATGCACTTAAACCCTAGCCCTTTAACCATTGCAGCCCTATTCTGATTTATTCACTTTCATTCATATTTTATTTCACCCTAATTCACCCTAGCAGCCACCATAACATTATTACACAACCTTGCCGTGCATAACCATTCATTTCCAGCTTTCCCCCCTTGCAATTCCAGCTTTCCCCCTTCATTATTGCAGCCACCATTCACTCTTTAATCATTCACTCACATGCACCCATCACCTAGAACATCCCTTTGCCGTGCACTCCCATTCAACATTTCCAGCTTTTCTCCTTCATTGCAGCCACACTTCCACATGCATTCCCTCTTTAATCATTCTTTTCCTAGCTGTTTTTCCATCACTATTTCAGCCACATGCACTCTCAATCATAAGAGCCACATGCACTCTTAAACAATCAGCCACATATTCTCCCATTCCCCCTATAAAAACCCATGCATTCATACACAATGGAGACACCAAGAACTTCCCTTTTGCCGTGACTTCCTCTTCCAATTCCAGCATTCCAACCATTCCTCACTCCATTCCACATACAAACACCACCCCAAAACCTTTCCTTAGACCTTGTGCCACAACAAAGAGGAGGAGAAGAGGCCTAAACGTTCATACAATTCAAGTTTGAGTTGTTGGAATTTTTAGGTGTTTCCTTTCCTCGATTTCAATGGTTAAATTTACTTATCTTTGTCTTGTACGTATGAGGAACTAAACCCCCCATTAGCTAGGGGGTGATTCGAAACCATGTTTATGCTTGCAATATGAATTGATTACCTTTGGTTGGAATTTCATGAGTTGTTGATTCAATTTGTTTAACTGTTTGATTGATAACTTATTTATGTATGTTTATTGAGAGTGCACGCTTAATTTTCATGCATGAATATGACGCTAGAATATAAGTGAGTTTCACCTAATAGTTATGAACTTATATTCACAAGTAGTGGAGGTTGCTTATAAACAATCGCGTTAAATGAATTCTTGGCACTAGTTTCATGCTCATCATAGTAACGAATGCCTCGTCAACACTTATAGTTTTCATGATGCTTAATGATCTTTGATTGTATCTTTATTGTGCTTTTCACGTAAAGGACTTTTGGAGAATGTTGTGAATTGCGTTGCGCTAACCCATCCAATTCATTAACTTAAGGAAAACTTGACGGTTAATTTAAGCGGACCTAATTAACCCGGGGTGATGAGTTTCATAATTTGTCGAAAGACCAACCGAAAATCATCTTGTATGCAAGTGTAACATGTGTGGAGAAGAACCTTCTAGCTAGCATTCATCCATATTTTCATCACGTTCATATCTACATTCTACCCTTAATTGCAATCTGTGCATTTTCGTTTAATTTCGTCAAAACCTCATTTCCCCCCATATTTTGTTTAGTCTTAGTTATTACAATCTATCTTATTTTGTGTTTTTAAGTGTTTGGAATCTTGTGGACTTGTTTTGAGTTTTTGTTAAGTGAGTTAAGTGTTTTAAAAGTTAGTTTTATTTATTTGAGTCAAGTGTTTAGCACCCCTAGTTAATCCCCGGTTAGAATGATCCCTACTTACATCATTACTACAATTGTCACAAATAGGGTTTAATTTGTGTGTGTATAATTCTCGCATCAGTAGGGAACTTGGGAAGAATAATTTGGTTGCCGATGCGTTGTCCGTCCAATTCAATGACTTAAGGAAAATATGAGGGTTAATTAGTGAGTTCACGATTAATCTGGGGAGTTGAGGTTCATGGTTTACTGGAAAAGCAACTAGAAATCAATTTGTATGCAAGTGTGTCATGTGTGGAGAAGGACCCTCTAGCTAGCTAATCACCCATTAATTCACCCGAATTCGCATTCCTTTACTTAGTTTATGCAATTTACTTGTTTTTACTTTAAATTCGTCAAAAACCCAATCCCCTTTACTTTGTTGTGTCAAATTAGCTAAAATCTGTCTAATTTGTGTTTTTAAGCGTTTTGAGTCAAGTTAAAGTTATTATTCGTCCAAATCACCCTTTAGTGTCTAGTTTGAGTCTTTTTTATTGTTTTGTGCTGTTTTGAGTCTTTTTAGTCTGTTTTGAGTCTTTAGAGTCTAGTTTTCTGTTTTTGAGTCTAGTTTAGTGTAGTTGAGTTTAATTTGAGTAGATTAGCAATCCCTCCTAATCCCCGGCCTAGAACGATCCCTACTTATTCATATACGACAATTGTCAAAAAGAGGGTTTAATTTGAGTGTTATTATATATCACATCAAATTTTTGGCGCCGTTGTCGGGGATTAGCAACTTTACTAATCCTCCGTTGTGTCTTTTTGTTTCTTTTTCGTGTGTTTTTATTTTAGTTTCTGACTTTGTTTTGCTTTCTTGTTTTTAGGTACCAGTTTATGACTCGAAGTTCTCAACTGGTTCGTGAGCACATCTTTGACTTTGACGACAATTTTGAACAAACTTTGAGAATGAAGAAGAAGGAGCCAGAACCTAATCCACCTAGTTCTAGCTCAGAATTTGAGTTTGAAGAGGAAGAAGAGGCCACGGCTCAGGAGGAAGAAGAAGCACAAGTCATGGAAGCGGATAATCAAAAAATCAAGGAACTTTCAGCCTCGGGATTGGACAATGTTGTACCCCTACGCATTCAATATCCTAGGGCAGCTCAAGACAAGACCGATGAGTTCGAATTGAAGTCTAACTTGTTGCATCACATTCCAAAATACCATGGGCTATCCATGGAGGATCCAAACAAGCATTTGAAGGAATTTGAAGTGGTGTGTTCAAGCATGACCCCAATCAACGTGGATGGCAACATTTTGAAGATGAAAGCTTTTCCATTCTCTTTTTTGGAAAAGGCTAAAGATTGGTTGTACAAATTGGCACTTGGAACCGTCACTTCTTGGGAAAGCATGAAGAGGTCTTAGAGAAATTCTTCCCCACTTCAAGAGTCATTCTTTTGAGGAAGAAAATTAGTGGCATTCAACAAAACCAAGGAGAGTCATTTCCAACATATTATGAGCATTTCAAGACTCTAGTTACATCATGCCCTCAACATCAAATGAAAGAAGAACTTCTAATTCAATATTTCTATGAAAAACTTCTTCCAATTGAGAGACAAATGCTAGATGCATTAGCGGGAGGAACTTTGGTTGACAAAACACCAATCGATGCCAAGACCTTAATTGCAAATCGAGCCTTGAAAGCACAACAATACGAGGAAGTTGGACAAAGGGTGTTGGAAGTATGCCCACAAAGCCACTCATTTAATGTAATAGCTTTTTGGAATACTTATTGTGTTAAACTTTTATATGTTTAATAGAGGGCAAAGCTTATTGTTAATCACTATTTATAGTATCTTGTGTTTAAGCAATAAGGGAATCCAAGGAATGTAATTGATCTAAGAGACAAGTGATTTAAGTTAGTTAAATTAACGAGACCTTTCTCTTATGTTCATTCCTAAAACGTTCCTAGCCATAGGATTGCCAATTGGGCATTGACAATCCGCTAAGGTTAGTATGTGTTATGTCGACTCAAGCGTGAGTATGAACTAGTCTCAAGTCATTTGGTGTTGGACACTAAGGCAAACACATAGGTGCTCGAAAGAGTAATCGAGTACACTGAACAACGATCAAACGAGAGTTCGAACATACATGTCATGTGAGAACTCAATAGTTGCAATATGCAAAGTAGTCCTTTGACCTGAGGCATCATTGATGTCTAATGGTTAGGTCCTTGATCTTTGATTATGTCAACGGCATTCCATTGGAGTGTCCACGGCATTGTTGGGGTCAAGCTATCTAGTCATGTAGGCATATGAATGCACAACAAGGGATCTCTAACCTTCCATAGTGGAAGGAGAATACTCTAAGATATGATTCGAGAGTCTTTGGCCAAAGCATATGAATATGACTAAGGAAGGTTGTTCCAAATCTTATTCAATTGAATCATATAGAGAAATATCACATTGGATAGTAGACATGAAACAAACTATCACTTAAACAATGTAATTAAGAGTATTGTATTAGAGAAGGACCGTATTGCATTGTAGTTGTAACTGGATAGGTTCTCCAACCACATCTACTTAGCTTGGGTAACCATGACATGCTGCTAGGCGTCACCCATGGTTTGTGGAAGCCCTAAAGATTAGCAAACACTAATTTTAAGGGAGAATTGAAATGTGGTTTCAATTCACAATCGATCGTTAAGAGTAACATCGCCCACTACCTCGCTAATTGGAACCTAATGGATCGTACACCGAGTAAGGATATAAGTGAAGAAATTATATGAAATGGATAAGCAATTAAATGGTTTAATTGAAGAATGGTCAAGATTAATTAAATAGTTAATTAATTATACGAAACGTTCGTATTGGGCGTTTAAGTTAGTTTTGGGCTTCGGGGCACAAAAACGTTTTGGTCCACAAGGCCCATTATGTTTAAGTTGTATGACAACTAAAACAAAATGGGCAATTAAGCCCAATAACAACATATGGCCATAAGGGTGAGGGGTAGCAAACTTGTATTAATTACAAGTTTGCCACTCACATGAAATGAAGTGTAAAATCAACATTATAGCTTGGTTTCACATTAAGGGGTTTTTTAATGGAATTTGGGTGAAACCTATTCTCTCATTTTCTACATGGAGGCCGGCCACCTTAGGGGAAGAAGATCTAGCAATCTTTCTTCCCTAAGTCATCCATTTTCATCTTCACACAACATCTTTGGTGTGGAGACTTAGAGACACCAAACTTTTGGTGTTTTGGAGAACAAATCCTCAAATCCTCAAAGAAGAAAAGGAGCACTAAAAGGGAGAAAATCACAAGGAAGATCCAAGGAGCAAGGAGGTGACTTGAAGGCCCTCCACTTGGGTGAATCCCTTGTGTAATCAAGGATGAGCTTCAAGGGTAAATAATCTCTAAATTCTTATTCTCTTTAATATTGTTAAAGAGTCTTATGGTTCACCATATACTAGGCTTTGAAAGTCATGGGTTTTATGAATTGTTTTTGAATGCATGCCTACTTTAAAGTGTTATTAGTATGCCTATGTATTCAAATGTTCTTACATGTTCTTAGCTAGGACAAAATTTTTCCTTCAAGTGGTATCAGAGCCTAGGCCTAGTTTATGGTGGATCCTTTTGGGTTTTGTGATTTTTCATATTTTGTGATTTAAGTGTTGTAAATGTTACAAGCTTTGTTCTTGCTTTGAATATAAATTTTACTTGAAAATTTAGCATCTCAAATGTTGTAGATGTATTTCATTAAAGCATGAATAATGGAACTAAAAGTTGGTGTCAAGTGTTTTGGGATTTTCGGCCAAATCCAAAGGGTGATTTTTTGGGTTCATGTTAGGCTTGTTAAAATGGTTTTAAAGTGCTTTTTGGAACCCCTAAGTACCCTAGGATATTAACCCTCTTTTGAGTTGTGAAAATTTGAGTTTTTGGTGAAAGAAAACATCCATGGAGCTATTATGAGTTTTCATGTATGTTCTTCATATTTCTTGAAGTTCTTATCAAGAACAAAAAGTTTTGAAGTTTTGATTCAAAAGTTTTATGTTTTACATAAAGTTTTGATTATTAGTTGATGGGTGATGATTATTGGTGAGGAATGATTAAATGGCTTTAATTATGTCAAAGATATATTTTTGAATATTAGTTGATGGATGATGATTGTTCGTAAGAAATGATTAAATGGTTTTAATTATATCAAAGATATATTTTCTTTTCAAACCATCCCCACCATCTTTAATCTCACCCACCAAAATCCACTTACAAAAATTTTTTTTTATCAAAAATCTCAATGATGGCCGGCCACCCCTCTAGTGGGGTACTTTTGTGCAATTATATAAAATGTTGATACTTTTGTGTATTTGAATTTTGGCCCAAAAGTTTGTGTTTTTGCAAAATGGCCCAAATAAAATGAGAACAAAAATTGTTTTGTCTCTTTAATGAGAATTGGATTTTCATTATATTTAGTTCCATTTAAATCAATTCTATGGATCCAAAAACCAATTGTTTAAAGTTGTTTTCTTAGTTAATTTAGTTAATTAAGAAAATGGTGATTATGAACCAAAGGCCTCGATAATTGAGCTATGTGATTGGCCGATTTACATTATGAATGCTTGGGTTTTAAGTAATGTAGATTTGAATGTAATTTGATTAATTCAAGTTGTTGTATTGGGCATAAGTCCTTCAATTTGTTGTAAAGGGCATAAGCCCATTATTTGTGTTGTAAAAGGGCATAAGCCCTTCTTATTATTTCATGTATTCCTCTTTGTTTATATGTATGCAAATTGGAATAGTTGGGTCCAACGCCCAATAGGAAATAATGGTTTAATTGGATTAAACGCGTAACTAAAATCAACAACTATCTACCTTAAACCCAAGGTCCAACACAAGGCTCGTGTTGGATCAAATCAAACGGTTCATAATCATCCTAAAACCTAAAACGACTATATAGTCCATATGAGGATGCAATGCGTTCGTTAGTAGTTCCATATAGTCTCGCTTGTTTCAACGAAACAGTGGGAGTATTATATGCTACTAATTCATATTAACCTGGACCAATAGTTGTGATAGGGCCATGTTCTTTTAATATGATTAAAATGTTTTTGATGTAGCCCAAAACTACTCCCTCAACAAACGAATATTAAGTTGATAAACGAGAGATGTTTTGAACATTTCTTCGTAGGCCTTCCACCGTGGTGGGCTCCAATCGTTTGTGACTCATGCACCGGCTTCACCCTATAATGGGGAAGTACAAAGTATGGGCTTACATCCAGGAGGAGTCCATAAACATATGATGAGGTGAGTGTAGACAACGAGTATGACCAACATGATATAATTCTGAGGTTGTGCTTGAACCTCTACATAAACTAAGCATGGTGGGAATAACTTAACTAAGTGCAATGGTGCCAACATGATATAATTCTGAGGCATTCATTCTCTAGAGGCCAAACTAGATGGGTAATTACAAGAGTTGTAAATGACTAAAGTGTTATTCTCTCATCATTATTTTTGCTAACCAACATGATATAATTCTGAGGTGGGCTTGGTAATGGTGAGTCTCCCATACCCCGCTAAGAGTTCAACATAACTCTCGGATTCTATTGAGGGATATGGAATTTGCCAAAAATAGTGGGTGATACTATTTGATTCAAGACCCAATCAAGTAGTTAATCAACAATCTAATACGATTTCTGTTATGTTATGTAGTTAACGACATGCCTAAAATACTACCCACCATTATACATGACAAAATGGCCCAAGACTTTTTCCTTGCATATCTCTCGGATGATTTCACTAAGTTTATTGTAAACTATAAAGTGAATAGATTTGATCATACTTTTAACGAGATGATTGACATGTGCTGTAAATTTGAAAAATGTTTCAAAAAGGACAGTGGGAGTGAGAATGCAAAAACAAGGAAAAGGTTACTTAAGAAGAAGGCAAAGAAATCCAAAGGAACATGCTTTCATTGTGGAAAGGATGAACGTTGGAAGAAGAAATACAGGGTGCGCATTGCGAGCCTTATGACACGAACTTTTGAAGAAACTATTTCGGTCATAGAAAATGCTTTTACAGTGAGCTCCAATTCCTGGATATTTGATTCAGGCGCTAGTCAACATATCTGTAATACGATGCAGGGACTAGTAGGGAGCAAGACACTACGCAATGGGGAGATGGTTGTGCGAGTTGGGAACGGCGCTAAAATCTCTGCAAAAGCAATAGGCACCTACATGCTTAACCTACCCTCTGGGGAAGTCCTGGAACTTAAAAATTGTTTATATTTTCCTTCATGTATAAAGAATTTGATTTCTATCTCTAAGCTTTTACGAGATGGGCACTCAGTATTGTTTGACAAAATGAGTTGCACTTTATACTTGAACGGTCGTATTATCTCTCATGGTAATATGATAGAGGGACTTTTTCACCAAGAGACGAATAGTGGGATGCACTGTATTGAAAGCGGGAATACCTCAAAACCCAAAAGGGCTAGAGAAGAAGTTAACCAAGTTAGACTTTGGCATCTTAAACTTGGACATGTAAACCAGGATAAGATTCGCAAGATGTCGAAAGATGGATATCTTAGCCCATTAGGTAATGACCTCATGGGAACTTGTGAACCTTGTCTACTGGGGAAGATGACCAAATCTCCATTCACTGGGAAAGGAGAGCGTGCCACTGAAATTCTAGGGTTAATCCACACTGACGTATGTGGACCTATGTCTACTACGTCGAGAGGAGACTTCTCCTACTATATCACATTCACCGACGATCACTCTCGGTTTGGCTATTTGTATCTTATGAAGTACAAGTCAGAATCCTTTGAAAGGTTCAAAGAATTCAAGAATGAAGTTGAGAAGCAAACTGGGAAACAGATAAAGACCCTAAGATCGGATCGAGGGGGTGAATATCTGAGTAATGAGTTCCTAGATTATCTCAAAGAGTGTGGAATTGTATCACAGTGGACTCCACCAGGAACTCCTCAACATAACGGAGTTTCTGAAAGGAGAAACCGAACCTTGATGAACATGGTTCGTTCTATGATGAGTTCCGCTGATCTACCAATATCATTCTGGGGATATGCACTACACACAGCAGCTTATTTGCTGAATGCAGTGCCTTCTAAATCTGTTCCACAAACACCATATGAGATATGGTATGGAAAGAAGCCAAGTCTTAAACATCTTAAGATTTGGGGTTGTCCAGCATACGTTAAGAAACAAGATGCTGGAAAGCTTGAAGCGAGATCCGTTAAATGCTATTTTGTGGGGTATCCTAAACAAACCTATGGATACGAATTCTATCACCCTGACGATCAGAAAGTCTTTGTCGCCAGAACTGCTATATTCATGGAGGATGAATTAGTTCTTAAAGGAACTAGCAAGATAGAATTGAAGGAAATTAATGAGATTAATGATGAACCACAAACAAGCACTCGACAAGTTGACAACCCTGTTCCTGAACCCCTAGCTCCACGTAGATCTGAACGGGTTAATAAGCCACCTAGGAGGTATGGCTTAGACAAAGACTTTGGGGAATTGTACCTTCTAGGTGACAATGACACAAAGGAAGACCCTAGAGACTACATTGAGGCAATGTCCGACATTGACTCAAAGAGATGGCAAGAGGCCATGAAATCCGAGATGGATTCCATGTATCAAAATCAAGTCTGGACTCTTGTAGACCCTCCAGAAGGTATAGTACCTGTTGGAAACAAATGGATCTTCAAGAGGAAAATAGGCGTTGATGGGAACGTGGAGACTTATAAGGCTAGACTAGTAGCCAAAGGTTACAGGCAACGAGAAGGGATTGACTATGAAGAAACTTTCTCTCCTGTAGCCATGATTAAGTCCATTCGGATTTTGCTTGCAATAGCTGCGTACCATGATTATGAAATCTGGCAAATGGACGTGAAGACAGCCTTTCTGAACGGCTACCTAGAGGAAGAGCTTTATATGGCTCAACCCGAAGGTTTCGTGTCCAAGTCTGAAAAGACTAAGGTATGCAAGCTTCAAAGGTCCATTTATGGACTTAAGCAAGCCTCCAGGAGCTGGAACATTCGTTTTGATACTGAAATCAAATCGTTTGGTTTTACCCAAAACGAAGACGACAATTGTGTTTATCAAAAAGTCGTTGGGGAAGCAGTTGTATTCCTAGTGTTATATGTAGACGACATATTGCTATTCGGGAATGACACTGCAGTACTTTCTTCTGTGAAAGTGTGGTTGTCCAAAACCTTCCACATGAAAGATTTAGGAGATGCATCTTATGTACTTGGGATAAAGCTCTATCGTGATAGATCCAGAAAATTAATTGGATTATCCCAATCTATGTACATTGATAAGGTGCTAAGTAGGTTCCAGATGGAGCAATCTAAGAAAGGTATTCTTCCTGTAGGACATGGAATTCATCTTTCTAAGTCCATGGGACCTAAGACTCCTGAAGAGATACGGCATATGAATATGATTCCTTATGCTTCCGCCATAGGAAGTCTTATGTATGCCATGATATGCACAAGGCCTGATATCGCATATGCTGTGAGCATTACTAGTCGATATCAATCTAACCCAGGATCAGAACACTGGGCAGCTGTCAAGACGGTCCTTAAGTACTTAAGAAGAACTAAGGACATGTTCCTCGTTTATGGAGGAGCGACAGAGTTGCGAGTGGAAGGCTATACAGACGCAGATTTCCAATCTGACGTCGATGATAGAAGTTCCAACTCCGGATATGTATTCACTCTGAATGGTGGGGCTGTCAGCTGGAAAAGCAAGAAACAAAGTGTAATTGCTGATTCCACGACAGAGGCTGAATATGTCGCTGCAGCTGAAGCCGGCAAAGAAGCGTTCTGGATGAAGAAGTTCATCAATGAACTTGGAGTGGTTCCAACCATTACATCACCAGTAACTTTGTACTGTGATAATAGTGGGGCGATAGCTCAAGCCAAGGAACCCAGGGCACATCAAAAGAACAAGCATTTTGATAGGCGCTTTAATATCATTAGAAGATATGCTGCCGAGGGGAAAGTTAACATCCTCAAAGTTGCTTCAGCCGATAACGTAGCAGATCCACTAACGAAGCCAATGTCTCAAATCCAACTTGACCGTCATATGGAAAAGATGGGTATTAGATACATGGGAAGATGGCTTTGAGTGCAAGTGGGAGATTGTTGGAAGTATGCCCACAAAGCCACTCATTTGATGTAATAGCTTTTTGGAATACTTATTGTGTTAAACTTTTATATGTTTAATAGAGGGCAAAGCTTATTGTTAATCACTATTTATAGTATCTTGTGTTTAAGCAATAAGGGAATCCAAGGAATGTAATTGATCTAAGAGACAAGTGATTTAAGTTAGTTAAATTAACGAGACCTTTCTCTTATGTTCATTCCTAAAACGTTCCTAGCCATAGGATTGCCAATTGGGCATTGACAATCCGCTAAGGTTAGTATGTGTTATGTCGACTCAAGCGTGAGTATGAACTAGTCTCAAGTCATTTGGTGTTGGACACTAAGGCAAACACATAGGTGCTCGAAAGAGTAATCGAGTACACTGAACAACGATCAAACGAGAGTTCGAACATACATGTCATGTGAGAACTCAATAGTTGCAATATGCAAAGTAGTCCTTTGACCTGAGGCATCATTGATGTCTAATGGTTAGGTCCTTGATCTTTGATTATGTCAACGGCATTCCATTGGAGTGTCCACGGCATTGTTGGGGTCAAGCTATCTAGTCATGTAGGCATATGAATGCACAACAAGGGATCTCTAACCTTCCATAGTGGAAGGAGAATACTCTAAGATATGATTCGAGAGTCTTTGGCCAAAGCATATGAATATGACTAAGGAAGGTTGTTCCAAATCTTATTCAATTGAATCATATAGAGAAATATCACATTGGATAGTAGACATGAAACAAACTATCACTTAAACAATGTAATTAAGAGTATTGTATTAGAGAAGGACCGTATTGCATTGTAGTTGTAACTGGATAGGTTCTCCAACCACATCTACTTAGCTTGGGTAACCATGACATGCTGCTAGGCGTCACCCATGGTTTGTGGAAGCCCTAAAGATTAGCAAACACTAATTTTAAGGGAGAATTGAAATGTGGTTTCAATTCACAATCGATCGTTAAGAGTAACATCGCCCACTACCTCGCTAATTGGAACCTAATGGATCGTACACCGAGTAAGGATATAAGTGAAGAAATTATATGAAATGGATAAGCAATTAAATGGTTTAATTGAAGAATGGTCAAGATTAATTAAATAGTTAATTAATTATACGAAACGTTCGTATTGGGCGTTTAAGTTAGTTTTGGGCTTCGGGGCACAAAAACGTTTTGGTCCACAAGGCCCATTATGTTTAAGTTGTATGACAACTAAAACAAAATGGGCAATTAAGCCCAATAACAACATATGGCCATAAGGGTGAGGGGTAGCAAACTTGTATTAATTACAAGTTTGCCACTCACATGAAATGAAGTGTAAAATCAACATTATAGCTTGGTTTCACATTAAGGGGTTTTTTAATGGAATTTGGGTGAAACCTATTCTCTCATTTTCTACATGGAGGCCGGCCACCTTAGGGGAAGAAGATCTAGCAATCTTTCTTCCCTAAGTCATCCATTTTCATCTTCACACAACATCTTTGGTGTGGAGACTTAGAGACACCAAACTTTTGGTGTTTTGGAGAACAAATCCTCAAATCCTCAAAGAAGAAAAGGAGCACTAAAAGGGAGAAAATCACAAGGAAGATCCAAGGAGCAAGGAGGTGACTTGAAGGCCCTCCACTTGGGTGAATCCCTTGTGTAATCAAGGATGAGCTTCAAGGGTAAATAATCTCTAAATTCTTATTCTCTTTAATATTGTTAAAGAGTCTTATGGTTCACCATATACTAGGTTTTGAAAGTCATGGGTTTTATGAATTGTTTTTGAATGCATGCCTACTTTAAAGTGTTATTAGTATGCCTATGTATTCAAATGTTCTTACATGTTCTTAGCTAGGACAAAATTTTTCCTTCAAAGGGATATCCCACGGCAGCAACCACAAGTGAATGAGGTAAGTGCAATTTCTAAAATTCAATCTCAATTAGCTAATCTCACTATTCTTATGTCTCAGGTTGTTGATGGATCCAAAGTGCAAAAAGCAAGTGTATGTGGCGTGTGCACCATGCAAGGACACCCCTCTGAGCAATGTCCTCAATTGATAGAGAACGGAGGATGGGAAAGTGCCCATGTTGTGGGATTTCAAGACCAAAATCAATCCAAATATGATCCATACTCAAACACTTACAATCCGGGATGGAGAGATCATCCAAACATGAAGTGGAGGGAGCCTCAACAACCTTAACAACAAGGAGGATTTCATCCACCACCTTTGGGATTTTTCAAAGGCCATATGCACCAATGTAATCTCAACCACCTTTGGTCTAACCAAGCTCAGGTACATCTTTGGATAATGAAAAAGTTATTCAATTACTCACCTTTTTGACACAAGGGGTACAAAATAAAGCTAAAGAGGTGGATGAATTGAAGAAGCAAATTGGGCAAATGGCGGAATTCATGGGACAATTTAGAGACCAAGGCAAATTGCCTAGTTCAACCATTGTCAACCCGAAAGGAGGATTTGAATCTGCCAAAGCCATCACATTGAGAAGTGACAAACGAGTTGGAACTAACCCAAGACCATCCAAATCAAGTCAAAAAGAGGATGAACAACTGCAATTTGAGGAAGAGGAACAAGGAAAGGCCACGGCAAAGGGAGCACCACCCTTGCCTCAGCCCCCTACACCCCCTAATCCGTCCAATACAGGTAAGATGGGTTCAAGCTTTATTAATTCTAACCCTATTCTACCCAATGTATCTTTCCCTCGCAGATTTATGCAATCAAAGAAAGAAGAGAGTGACAAGGACATTCTTGAGACATTTAGGAAGGTGCAAGTCAATATTCCATTCCTTGATGCAATCAAACAAGTTCCAAAGTATGCCAAATTCTTGAAAGAGCTTTGCACAACAAGGAAGTGGTAAGGGTAAGTGAGAATGTTTCAGCGGTTTTACAAAGGAAATTGCCTTCTAAATGCAAAGATCCAGGTAGTTTTCTAATCCCTTGTGTTATTGGCAATACTAAGTTTGAACATGCCATGTTAGACCTAGGCGCATCCATTAATATCATGCCTTATTCTATTTATGCATCTATGAACTTAGGAGAGCTTAAAAATGATGGAGTTATTATTCAATTAGCCGATCATTCTAATGCATATCCAAAAGGAGTTTTGGAAGATGTTTTGGTGCAGGTTAATAATTTAATCTTCTCGGCTGATTTCTATGTGCTTGATATGGAAGATTCGGCCCATTTCACACCCTTGCCGATTCTACTTGGGAGACCTTTCATGAAAACAGCCTGCACCAAGATAGATGCGTTCAAAGGGACATTGACAATGGAATTTGATGGCGAGATTATTGATTTTAACATTTTTGAAACTATGAGGTATCCTAGTGATGATCATTCATGTTTTTCTATTGATATTATTGATTCATTGGCGCAGGAAAATCTTGAACAATTACATGAGGATGCACTTGAAATGGTTATTACAAATGGAATGAGACTCAAAAACCAAGGGGCAGCAGCAAACCATACCCACGACACCATTGAAGAACTCCATGCTGTGCCCCCTTGTGAAGAAGTATTTGAGGTGGTGGCTGCTCTAGAGTCATTGCCACGACAAAATGGTAAGTCTCCAATCCCAATTCCAATTCCCATTTCTACTAATAAGTTGTTACCTTCAGTGATACAACCAGTTTCCCTTGAGCTTAAACCATTACCAAACAACTTGAAGTATGTTTCTTGGAAGAACAAGAGACTTTGCCTGTCATAGTTTCTTCCTCACTCATGACACAAGATTCTTGGAAGAACAAGAGACTTTGCCTGTCATAGTTTCTTCCTCACTCATGACACAAGAAGAAGAAAAGTTGGTGAGGGTGTTAAAGGAATACAAAACAGCCATTGGATGGACCTTGGCCGATATCAAGGGAATAAGCCCTACTACGTGCATGCATCGTATACTTTTGGTGGAAGGGGCTAAACCATCTCGAGAGGCTCAACGCTGACTCAACCTTCCAATGATGGAAGCCGTGAAAAATGAGATTATCAAGCTACCTGATTGTGGAGTGATCTATCCAATCTCTGATATTTGTTGGGTTTCGTCGGTCCAAGTTGTTCCGGAGTCACTGTGGTGAAGAATGAAAGAACGAGCTTGTGCCCACTCGTATCCAAACAGGTTGGAGAGTTTGCATCGATTATAGGAAGCTCAACGCCACCACAAGGAAAGATCATTTCCCTTTACCATTGATTGATCAAATGCTTGAAAGGTTAGCCGGTCATTCTTTTTATTGTTTTCTTGATGGTTGTTTGGGATATAATCAAATTGTTATAGCTCCAAATGATCAAGAAAATACCACTTTTACTTGTCCATTTGGTATTTTTTCTTATTGTTGAATGCCATTTGGTTTGTGCAATGCACCAGCCATATTTCAAAGATGCATGGTAAGTATTTTTTTAGATTATGTTGAAAAGATCATTGAGGTATTCATGGATGATTTTAGTGTTTTTGGTGATTCATTTGACGATTGTTTACATAATCTTACTTTAATCTTGAAACGATGCATTGAAACTAACCTTGTTTTAAATTGGGAAAAATGTCATTTTATGGTAAAACAAGGCATAGTTTTGGGTCACATAATCTATGAAAAAGGAATTGAGGTTGATAAATAAAAAATAGACCTTGTACGCCACTTGCCCTCTCCTACTCCGGTGAGAGAGGTTCGTTCTTTTCTTGGACATGCAGGATTCTATAGGCGATTCATCAAGGACTTTTCAAAAATTTCACAACCTCTCTGCCGTCTCCTTCAAAAGGAAGTGTCATTTGAGTTCAATGAAGAATGTGAGAAGGCATTAAATCATCTCAAGGAGCTACTTACCTTGACCCCCATCATAGTTCCACCAGATTGGAGCCTACCTTTTAAGCTTATGTGTGATGCTTTAGATTATGCAATAGGAGCTGTTTTGGGCCAAAGGAAGAACAAACAACCACATGTCATCTATTATGCATCCCGGACCTTGAATGATGCTCAATTAAACTACTCGACCATTGAAAAAGAACTTCTTGCTATTGTGTTCGTTCTTATTTACTTGGCACTAAAGTTATTATTTATTCTGACTATGCAGCGTTGAAGTATTTACTCACCAAAAAAAGGCCAAACTAAGGCTAATTCGCTGGATGCTTCTCCTTTAAGAGTTTGATATCGAAATTCAAGACAAGAAATGAAGTGAAAATGTGGTGGCTGACCATTTGAGTCGTTTGGTGCACAATTAGGAGTCCTTACCCATCCTAGAGACATTTGCAGATGAGCAGCTACTATCCATTGAGGTAAGTGAGCCATGGTATGCCGATTTAGTGAATTATTTGGTGTCTAAACAAGTTCCAAGCACCCTAAACAAGTACCAACGTGATAAACTCAAAAAGGATGCACGGTTTTATGTGTGGGATGACCCATATTTGTGGAAATATTGCTTTGATCAGATTCTTCGTAGGTGTGTACATGATTCTGAGTTTCATTCAATTTTAACTTTTTGTCACACTTATGCATGTGGGGGTCATTTTGGCACACAACGCATAGCCCTTAAGGTGTTAGCATGTGGATTTTATTGGCCTACTATCTTTAAGGATGCTAGAACTTTTTGTATAACTTGTGATCGTTGTCAAAGAATCTGCAATATTGGTGCAAAGGATCAAATGTTGCAGACCCCTATTTTCAATGTTGAAATTTTTGATGTTTGGGGCATTGACTTCATGGGTCCTTTTCCTTCTTCATATGGATTCACTTATATTTTGCTTGCGATTGATTATGTCTCGAAATGGGTGGAAGCAAAAGCCACCCGTACTAATGATTCTAGAGTGGTTGCAGATTTCATCAAAACTAACAGCTTCTCCAGATTTGGGATGCCTAGAGTGCTCATAAGTGATGGAGGGTCTCATTTTTGTAATCACACCATTGAGGCGCTGCTTAAGAAATATAATGTCACACATAAGGTTTCAACACCTTATCATCCTTAAACAAGTGGCCAAGTCGAGGTTTCGAATAGAGAAATCAAGCAGATTTTGTAGAAGACCATTAGACCAACTAGGAAAGATTGGAGCTTGCGTTTGGATGATGCACTATGGGCATATCATATGGCTTACATAACACCCATGGAAAGTCCCCATTTCGGTTTATCTATGGAAATCCCTGCCATTTCCCTGTGGAATTAGAGCACAAGGCACATTGGGCTGTGAAGACATTCAATTTGGACATAGATGTGACTGGAATTCATAGGAAGCTTCGATTGAATGAACTTGAAGAGATTAGGCACGAGGCTTATGAGAATGCTCGCATGTACATGGAGAAGACAAAAGCATTCCATGACAAGATGATTCGTAGCAAGACATTCTCCATAGGGTAGAAAGTGCAACTTTTTAATTCCCGCCCTCGTTTGTTTCCTGATAAGTTACGTTCTAAATGGATTGGTCATTTTGTTATTACTAAATTTTTCCTTATGGTGCAGTCCAAATCCAAAGCTTAAGGAATGGCCAAGAATTCAAAGTGAATGGGCACCATTTGAAGCCCTATTATGAGAATGTCGAAGGGCAGGTTGTGGAGGATGTACCCCTCTATCCCATGGGCCCTAATAGAGCTTAAAATGAGGTATCGTCCGGTTGGAAGCTTAAAATGAGGTATCGTCCGGTTGGAAGACGTTAAAAAAAGCTCTTCTTGGGAGGGAACCCATGCATTCAAATAAAGAAGACTGAGGAATTGCTTCACAATCAGATTTGCGTTCCTAAACCCTTCTTTTTATTGCTTTTACTTTGCCATAATTGCCATAATTGTCATATTTGTTAGTTGTGTTGTTTGATTGTTTGTTTGTTAGTCTTTGTTTGAAACATTGAGGACAATGTTTAGTTTAAGTGTGGGGGGAAGGGTAAACAAAGTGTTTTTAATGAATTTCGTCAGATTTTATCACCTATCACTTCTAAAGTTGTTACTCACTATTTTTAAGTGTTTTTAGTGTGTTTTAATGTGTCTTAAACAGAAATTACGAAAATTTGAAGAAACAAATCGAAAAAGTTTTCAAAAACCCAAAAAGAGTCGTTTTAGAGTCGTTTTTGTGTGTTTGTTTGTGTCTTAGGGTACCTTCCAACATAATGATGAGGATTTGGTTTTTAATTGCATGACTGTTAAAGAAAGTTACAAACATGGATAGAAGTTTGATTTGCTCTTTGGTTTATACTTAGTTGTAGTTGTCGTTTACGAATTGAAATGTAATCACAAAGGAAAAAAAATCAGTTTTTCTAACATGCTTGAAGAAATGAACTCAAACTAACGCTACAACCCTGAGAGACTTGAGCCTAAACTTTATTTGGAGAGTTATTAATCTTGATTTCTTGTTTTCTAAAGTCGCTGCATGATATCATTGTTTCTTTGCTTGGTTGCTTCTTAGAATGCGTTTTCATCATTATAGTTCCAAATACTAGAACTCATGCCCGTTTCATTCAAAGCATGATATTGATTGCGTAACATACAATAAGATGAAGTGGTTTAGTTAAACCAGAGCCAAAAAGCCTTGTCCCTTTGCATTTGTATTGTAGGTTTAACCCTTTTGAGCCTTATTTAGCCTATTTTCTTTGTTAGCCACATTATCCTTACCTAGCCCAGAATAGGACTATCCATACCCTTGTTCTTAAAGAATAGTGAAGTATGACTTAGAGGGAATTCCTTTTGATCAACATATTGTAGAAAAACAAGTGTGGGGGAAGGAAAAGAACGAAATAAAAAAAAAAATTGTGAAAAGAAAGAAAAAGAGTTGAGAAATAAGTGAGAATGAACTCACAAGTGTTGGTTGTTGAAGAAAGGGTCCAAAAGTTTGAATCTGGCCCTAAGTGATGTATGAATCCCCCATGGGTGTTTAAAGTTGATTTCTGCATTCAAAAGTGAATTCTAAGTGTTTATTTCAGTACTTTGCTTACTATTGCTTTAAGAACTTTTGTTTATCCTTACCTTTCTTTGTTAGCCAATACCTTAGCCCCGTTACAACCCTTAGACTTCTATCTTGATTGGTATGAGCATATGGAATCCCTGGTTCTCGCTTCTAAGAAGTAGCATTCCATTCATGAGATCATATACATGTCATATTAATAATTCCAGAAAATGCTTTCTTTGTTTTAACATGTGAGTGTTAGTCAACGTGTTTACATCAATCTTCTCACATATACTTAGTATAGGGAGTGTAGTCAGAAAATCTGTGTGAAAATAAAGAGTATATCTACTGAGGAATTAAGGGAATTCTCTAAGGCATGTTACTACTTGCAAAATGTTGTTTTAATTGATTAAATGTGAACTAGTGAGTGGTGACTGTGGTTAAGTGTTTGTTCAAGTGTAAAGAGAGCTAAAATCTGTGGGAGTAGTGATTTTTAATATGTCATGTTCATTGGAAATCCTTAAGGAAAATGTTGGAAGGTCTGGGTTGTGTTTTGTTTGTTTTGTTTTGCTCCAGGACTAGCAAAAGCTAAGTGTGGGGGAATTTGATAGGAGCATATTTATGCAACTTAGTTAGCTTATTTCCTTGCATTTATGTTGAGTTCCTAGTTATTTTAGTATTTTAAGCTATTTTCGTGCGTTTGTAGGTTCAAATGGCTAAAGTAGCAAGAAAGTGCAATTTGGAGCATTTTGGAGTAGTTTTGGGCTTGGAATGGATAATACATGCATGGAGCAAGGTGGATGGACGAAATTGAAGACCAAAGGAGGCTAGGAATATGCTAAAGAGATGAAAGAAATTAATTCAAGAATTGGAAGAAAAGGAATCAGCTACAAAGAAGGAAACAAGAGTCAAACTTCCTTATTTTGACATAGTCAATCCTAATCTTTTCTTACTTAAGTTCCAGCTGCAAAATAGGCTCCCTAAAGATATTAGGACACTTAATTACAAGATTCTAGAAGCTTAACCCCACTCTTAAGGGGTTGCCGCAACTTTCTTATCCTTTTCCCCCTAGGATTCTGATTTTAACTACCCCTTTTTCCTTGAGGATTTGGAGTCCAAATCCTTTCCTAAAATTAATTAGGGTTTCTTCCTTCTTAATATATATTTCTGCCGCAAATCCCTACATCATTCAGCAACCATTCATCCACCCTTCAACCAAAAAGCCATCAACCATTCAATCATTCATTCAGCTATCCATCCATCATCCATACATCCACCCTTCAACCAAAAAGCCACAATCATTCATTCATTCCCCACCATTCACCAATCCTTGACCATAATGCACCATAACCCAAATTCAACCATTCCACACCCTTGTGCCGCAGCTTAGCAAGGAAGAAAAAGAGGAGGAGCAGCCTTGGACGTTTTTGCTATTCAAATTGGATTGTTGGAGCGGTCTTAGGTGTAATCTATCTTTTGTTTTCAATACTTAATTTAAGTTTTCTTCGTTTTGCTATGATCATGAGAGGCTAAACTTGTTTTAGCTAGAGGAGACTTTGAAACCATGATTATATTTGCAATATGAATTGATTAATTCCAGTTGTGATTTCATAAATCCTGAATGCAATTTACTTAACTGTTTGATTAAGAATTTATTCTTGTATATTGATTAAGGAAGCCTACTTAGTTTGCATGCATGAATTTGATGCTAGAATATAAGGGAGTTTCACATAATCGTTACAAACTTATATTCACAAGTAGTGAAGGTTGTTGGTCACAATTATGTTAAGTTAAATTCCTGGCATGAGTATCATGATGTCATAGTTATGAATGCTTTGTCAATGCTTATGATTTTCACAAAGCTTAATGATCTTTGCTTGTGTCTCTATTATGCAGTTCATGTAGAGAACTTGGGAAGAATAATTTGGTTGCCGATGCGTTGTCCGTCCAATTCAATGACTTAAGGAAAATCTGAGGGTTAATTAGTGATGTCACGGTTAATTTGGGGCGTTGAGATTCATGGTTTATTGGAAAAGCAACTGCAAATCAATTTGTATGCAAGTGTGTCATATGTGGAGAAGGACCCTTTAGCTAGCTAATCACCCATCAATTCACCCAAATTCGCATTCCTTTACTTAGTTTCTGCAATTTACTTGTTTTTACTTTATATTCGTCAAAAACCCAATCCTCTTTACGTTGTTGTGTCAAATTAGCTAGAATCTGTCTAATTTGTGTTTTTAAGTGTTTTGAGTCAAGTTAAAGTTAGAATTTGTGCAAATCACCCTTTAGTGTCTAGTTTGAGTCTTTTTTATTGTTTTGTGTTGTTTTGAGTCTTTTTAGTTTGTTTTGAGTCTTTAGAGTCTAGTTTTCTATTTTTGAGTCTAGTTTAGTGTAATTGAGTTTAATTTGAGTAGATTAGCAATCCCTCCTAATCCCCGGCCTAGATCGATCCCTACTTATTCATATACTACAATTGTCAAAAAGAGGGTTTAATTTGAGTGTTATTATATATCACATTAGGAAGGAGTGTTTGCAGTCCTACATCGGTAAGGGAGGTCAACAAGGGTGGCTTTAAATATGATCACCTTACTCTAACTAATACTGAAGCCTTTTGTAGTAAAACCCTACACCTGACGGATTTGGTAGGTGGTAAAGTTAAGGACAGTATCGGTGTCGTTAGAGTGGGGCCTTGTGGGCCGGCCAATCTAAAAATCCAACATGGTATCAAGGTCAAGGTTTGACCCCGTGCAAGCTAACGAGCTTGTCATCAAGAAGGAAACAAACCAAGACTCTTAACAGAGTGCTGGCCTCTGAGTTCTATTGAAAACAAGTCTGACATCGGTGGGGGAAGTTAACAAGGGTGGCTTTAAATATGATCACCCTACTCTAACTAATACCGAGACCTTTTGTGGTTAAACCCCACACTTGACAGATTGAGTAGACGGTAAAGTTAGGGACAATATCGATGTTGTTAGAATGAGCTCCCCAGGCCCGTTGATCTAAAAAAATTTAGCATGGTATCAGAGCTAAGGTTCAAGCCTGTGAAAGCCAACAAGTTTGTCACCAAGAACGAAACAAGGCAGGACTCTTAACAGAGATCCGGCCTTTGAGTTCCATTGAAAACAAGTCTGGACTCCTAACATAGAGCCGACCTCTGAGTTTCAATTACCGATGTGTGGATCTCTACATGTGAATCACTAAATGGGGTTACACGTGAGGAGGTGTGGTTGCAGCCCCATATCAATAGGGGAAGTCAATAAGGGTGGCTTTAAATATGATCACCCTACTCTAACTAATACTGAGGCCTTTTGTGGTAAAACCTCACACCTAATGGATTGGGCAAGCGGTAAAGTTGGGAACAGTATCGGTGTCATTATAGTGGGGCCCCCGGGCCTGTTAATCTAAAAAAATTTAACAGGGAGAGCTCGAGGAGATGGCGGTTTCACCGAGCAAACTAATGAGGCAAGTGGGTAAGGGAGCAGAGTTTAGTGGCTTTCTCGCTAAGAGACTCCGAATGTAGAGGGAGGTGGAAGAGAATGAGCATAGAGCTCTGGAGACGGCTTTCGATGCGGGTTAATTAGCTAGGAGGTGTAGTTGCGAAAAATGTGGAAAATATTGTCTTAAAGGTGCATGATGAGGAGAAAGATGAAGGTAAAATGATATGTGTATTGTAGAAAAATGGTGAGGTGATTGACTTAAACATTGCAGTGCATGGAGTGGATGAGACTAGGGTACAAAATGAGAAGTTTGGGTAAGATAATGAACGAGATTCAGATCCATTTGATTTGGCTTCGATTATTGCAGCCATTTTGAAGGAAAGAAAAGGTAAAAATCGGATGAACACAAATATAGAGTGCGATATAGGGGTGGTAGGAGTAGCAGAAATGGAGGAAAGACAAGTACGCTCACAGAATGTGACTTTGTATAATGAGGCGGAGGAGACCAGTCGAGAGGGCCCTAGTGCACCATAAGAATTATATGTTGGAACTGTCAGGGAATTGAGGGTGACATGACAGTTGACGATCTTTTGGAGCAGAATAGGCTCCATACCCCTAACATAGTGGTAGTCCTAGAGACGAAAAATAGAAGTCATCGTTGTGCTTAGTTGAAACAGAGGATTGGTATGGATTATATGCATGTGGTAGAGCTGAAGAGTATCGGAGGAGGATTATGCATATTTTGAAAAGACTATAATCAGATGTTATTAGTGAAATATTCAAATTTTTTATTGAGGTGGGAATCCATGATGATAAGGTGAAGAAAAATTGGAGATTCTTTACGGTTTATGCTAGTACGAACTATAAAAAAAGAAAGGACCAGTGGCGCATATTACATCAATGTATTGAGACGGTGGAGGATGATTGCTTGGTGATGGGGGATTTCAATGATATCTTGGATGACTCGGAGAAGACTGGAGGGAACTATAGATGGTCAATAGTATGCAAGATTTTCGGGAGTTAGTGGCGATGAGTGGATTAATGGACTTGGATTTTATAGGATATCTATTTACTTGGAGGAATAGACATGATGAAAGACCGATCCAACAACGATTGGATAGAGGCTTCGCTTCCAATGGGTGGCTTAGGGTGTATACTGAAGCTAAAATTCAAGATGAGTTTTGGAAGGATTGTGATGTGAAAATTAACTTAACACACAAATTAAGCCTCTTTTGACAATTGTAGCATATAAATAAGTAGGGATCGTTCTTACATCGGGGATTAGGAGGGATTGCTAAACACTCTAAACTGACTCAAAGAAATAAAACTGACCTTTAAAACACTTAACTCACTTAAAAACACTCAAACAAGTTCACAAGACTCAAATAGGCTAAAAGCACTCAAAACTGCCTAAAAACACAAACTGGGCAGTTTTGAGCCTAAACACAAACTTGGACGAAAATTGGTTCTAACTTGACTCAAAACTCTTAAAAACACATTCTAAAACATATTTGAACCAATTAGACACTTTAAGACAATTGGGGATTTGGTTTTGGACGAAAATCAAACAAACAAAACAATAATGTAAACTAGGCAGATTTAGGCGAAATTGACAAAATTAAGTGGATGGTGAGATGGCTAGGAGGTTTTTCTCCACACATGGCATACTTTCATACAACACAATCTTCAGTTGCTTATTCAATGAATTATGAACCTCAACACCCCAAGTTAATTAGATACGCTTAAATTAACTCTCAGATTTCCCTTAGGTCATTGAATTGAATGGAATTAGCTTATTGCAATCAAATTATTCCTCAAAAGTTCTCTATATGAAAGCGCATAATAGAAAAACAATCAAAGATCATTAGGTTCTATGGAAATCATAAGTGTTGACGAGGCATTCGTAACTATGTAAACGCATGATACTTATGCCAAGAATTTACTTAACATGATTGTGACCAACAATCTTAACTACCCATGAATATAAGTTCTCAACGATTAGGTGAAGTTTCCTTATACCCTAGCATCAGATTTATGCATGCAAATTAAGTGTGCACCCTCAATTCATATACATAAACAAGTTTTAATTCAAACAGATAAGTAAATTGAATTCACCATTCATGAAATCACAATTAAAAGTAATCAAATCATAATGCAAATATAGCCATGGTTTCGAAATTCCCCCTAGCCAAAAGGGGATTAGTTCCTCATACTCGCAAAGCAAAGATTCTTGAAATTAAACATTGAAAACACAAGAAAGATTACACCTAAACGTTTAAGCAATTCCAGGTTGAATGGCATGCACGGCTAGGCTTCCCTTCCTCTTCCTTGCTGCGGCACAAGTTGTGGGTGGTGGATTTGGGGGTTTTGAATGGTGTGTTCTTGTTTAGAAGGATGAAGGATGTCTGATTATGGTGGTAGGGTGCGGCAGGTTGTGTATGGAGGTGTATGGAGTGGATGGAGGATGAAGAATGGAGGCTAGGGTGTTGCGGCAAGGTGTTTTCTGTATAATATGAGGGGTGGTACGAATTTGTGGCTAAAAATATGTATATATAGTCCTAGGGTTAATTAGATTAGGGTTACAGTTAGCAGATTTTATGGATTAGGGCCCTAAGGTTTGGCACAAGCAAGTTAAATCCACTTAGGAGAGGGTTTGGCCCAATTAGTTTCATAAAAGGATTTGTATACCCAAATCCACAAGGATTAAAGCCTAACAAATCAGAATCCAAAAGGAAAAAGGTTTAGGAAATTCGTCCAAAATTGGGCCTTCTAGAAACTAAGTGTTTTGTGACTGATTTTGGGGTTTCTAGAAGAAATAAAAGGGGGAAGGGTGTGGCACCCTTTTAGGGTCAGATAAGGCTTCTAGAAATTAGGTTTTTAGGTCCACTTGCAGCTAGGATTAAGGTGGAACAAGATTAGGTTAGGATAAGGTTGGATAAGGTTAGATAAGGTTTTGGATAATGTTTCCTCTTTTGAGCTGATTCCTTATCCTCTTTGTCTTGACTTTAATTTCTTCCTCTTCTTATCAGATTCCTAGCCTTTTGAACTCCAAATTCGTCCATCCATCTTGGCCCATACATGTGTTATCCATTTAGTGCCCAAAACTGCTCCAAAATGCACCAAAATGCACTTTCTTGGTACCTTAAACCTTTGGACCTACAAACACACGAAAATGAGTTGAAATACTACATTAACTAAGAAATAATAACACAAATGCACAAGAATAAGCTAGCTAAGTCGCCTAAATATGCTCCTATCAGATTGGACCATAAAAAGCTTGTTTTGTACACCAAAGCGCATATGCCATTTCGGAGAAAGAGATTTATGTATGATCTTCGGTGGGGTAAGGAGATGGGCTACAGGGATATTATTCAAAAATCGTGGGAACGAAATTTCATTGGATCCCGAGCGTTCCAAGTTGTGGAGAAAATCAAGGAAGTGAGACATGGCCTTTGGAAGTGGTACAGACAATGTGGAAGAAATTCAAAGGGAAAGATTGAAACTTTGAAAAAGTAGCTCCGCGATGCGTATAAGTTCGAGCGTTTTGTCGGTGCTAAGGTTACAGAAAAATAAACAGAGTTGAAAAAATTAGTTAGGGAGGAGGAATCCTATTGGAAGGCGAAATCACAAATTCAATGGTTGAAGGAGAGGGATAAAAATACCAAATTCTTTCATGCTGAAACTGTAAAGCGGAGAAGAAGTAATCATATTAGAGGTTTGGAGGATGATAATGGGGTATGGTGGGAGAACTAGGCTAAGGTTGAGGATATGGTAGGGGAATATTTTGTTAATTTATTTACTACAAGCAAGCCATGATGGGTTCAGGAGGTGACGGAGTGGGTTGATCTGAGAGTTAGTTTAGGGGATAATGAGGAGCTGATGATGCCTATTTCAAATGAAGAAGTCCAAAGTGCAACTATTCAAATTTCGACTTCTAAGTCACTGGGTCTGGATGGGTCCTCGGGTGGTTTTTTTTTTCAGGGTCATTAGGATGTGGTGGGGTGAGATTATTTTGATGGTGAAGGCTTTCTAGCATTCATGTTTATTGTTGGAAAAAATCAATCATACGTGCATAGTGCTAATTCCAAAGGTTGCGTGCCCAAGGACGATGACACAATTACGGCCGATCTTTTTATGTAATGTGTTATATAAAATCATTGCGAAGATTATCACGAACTGAATGAAGGTGGTTTTGCCGAGAATTATTAGTATGAATCAATCCGCATTTGTGGCGGGGAGGCACATCCAAGACAATATCCTGGTTGTTGATGAGATTTTGCATTCTTTAAGATGCAGCTAGCTGGTGAAGATCAACATTTGGCTACGAAATTAGACATGGCGAAGGTGTATGATAAGGTGGAGTGGAGTTTTTTGTTGGCAATGATGTGTTAACTGGGTTTCTGTGATGAATTTTGCAAGAGAATTGAGGCCTGGATGTCAATTGTTACTTATAGTGCTTTGATTAATGGTTTGTCGTCTTAAGCAAGGAGATCCAATGTCTCTGTTTTTGTTTCTGATATATGCAGAAAGTTTATCGGCGCTATTATGATGAAACGAAGAAATTGGGGTGCTCCATGGTACGCAGGTTTCCCCAGGGTGTGTCTGTCTCACATCTATTTTTTGTGGATGATTCAGTGATTTTTTGTCAAGCTTCGGTACATGAGGTTCGAGGACTACTAGTGTTTGATTGTTATGTGGACCGTTTCGGGCAATTTATTAATCGGGAGAAAAGCTTCTTATTTTTTGGAACTAATTGTTCTACACAGCAAAGAAAGACAATTGGGCAATGTCCTAATATTCAAGATAGGGACGATTTTAGGAAGTACTTGGGATTGCTTGTGGATTTTGGGTATTCCAAGCGTGTAGTGTTCGAAGAAGTCCAGAAGGGTATGGATGCACGGTGTAATGGATGGGCGAAGCAATATTTGTCACAAGGGGGTAAGGAGGTGTTAATTAAGGTGGTTGCAATGGCTATGCCAAACTATGCGATGTCTTGTTTTAAGCTTCTAGTGAGTACGTGCAAAGAGATGGAGTTGGAAATAGCGAGATTCTAGTGAAGGGGAAATAAAATAAAATAAACATTGAATGCCTTGGATTGCATGGGAAAAATTGAAGAAGAGAAAGGCAAGGGGAGGATTGGGGTTTAGGGACTTACAATGCTTTAACCTTGCGTTCTTGGCTAAAATTGGGTGGTGTTTGATGATGGCTTCGGACTCGTTGTTGGCACTGGTTCTTAAAGATAAATACTTTCCGAACATAACTTTTTTGGATGCAAAGATGGGGGGTGTAAATCGTCATGGGGTTGGAAAGGTATTTTTTAGGGGAAAAAAAATTCTTGAAATGGAGTTGCGCTAGAGGGTGGGGGATGGAATAAATATCAGAGTCACTGGGGATCCTTGGATTCCTATACCCTACACTTTCAAACTTCAGACTGGAAATGCTTTGAGGCTATAATGGGTGAGCGATTTGATTGATTTTGATTTGGGTGGGTGGAATATGGAGATGGTATATGAGCTTTTTGATGAGGAAGAGTCAAAGTTAATTTTGAGAATACCATTGAGTTTGATGTGTTGTAAGGATATGATTATTTGACATCATACGAAACATGAAGGGTATATGGTTTGAATGGGGTATAAGGTTGAGATGGAGTTGCAAGCGAATGGGGAGTTTGGGAGAAGGGGTACGAGCATGGCAAGTGGGAAGGCTGAAGGGGACCGGCTGTCACATCCCAGCCCGGGCGGGACCACTTCCCGGGCCCGACTCCACCACCGTAGCACGATATTGTCCGCTTTGGGCTTACATTCCCTCACGGTTTTGTTTTTGGGAACTCACGAGCAACTTCCCAGTGGGTCACCCATCATGAGATTGCTCTAGCCCCCTTCTCGCTTAACTTCAGAGTTCCTACGGAAACCGAAGCCAGTGAGCTCCCAAAAGGCCTTGTGCTAGGTAGAGATGAGAATATACATATAAGGATCACTCTCCTGGGCGATGTGGGATGTCACACCGGCTATGGAAAGGAATTTGGGGCCTTCATGTTCTTAATAAATTAAAAAAATTCATGTGGAGATGTTGCAACAGTTCACTACCACTAAGAAGGAATTTTCTTCAGAGACGTATGAATGTGGATGGTAGGTGTGCAGTGTGTGGCACTGTGGAGAAAACAGAGGAACATCTTTTCTTTTTTTTTTTTTTCGGTGCGAATTTAGTAAAGTGTTCTATTTTTGCTGCCCAATACAAATTGATTAGTTGTCTATGGTGGGACAAGACTTTAGGGGATGTTGGGAGGCTTTGTTGTCACGTATAAAAGGGATGGCAATGCAGGAATAAATTCTCCATGACATGGTCTTTGGGTTGTGGAGAATTTGGAAGTGCAGAAATAATGTGGTGTTTCATGGGAAAGTATGGAATCCAATGGAGGTAATTGAGGTATACAGGAGACATATGGGTGAGCATCGGGTAATTGAGAAGGAGGTGAGGGATTCTTTGTTTTAAGTCAAAAAAAGATTGGGACATGGGAGGATGGTGGAGCAACTGAAGGATGAAGGAAACCAAAGTTTGGTACATTGAAAGTAAATTGTGATGGGTCATGGAATTAGAAGACTAGGCTGGGGAGTTATGGGTGGGTGATTCAAGATTTTGCGAGGTGTTTGAGGAGAACAGGAGGGGCGGGGAAGAGGCCTTTTAATTCTGCAATCTTGGTGGAAACAGAGGCTATTCATGCAACACTTGTGTTTTGTAAAAACAAAGGATTTACGAAGATGGAGACTGAATCGGATGCCGAGGTGCTATTGTGAATGATTAACAAGAAGATTGAAGCGGATGTTGATTTGGAATGTCTTCTTTTTTATATTTTGATTCTTTGGTGAAGCATATTGGAGATATTAAAGTTAGGTTTGTGCCGTGGGGTAGCAACCTGGCTGCTCACTCGGTTGCCTCGTTTACTGCCAAACATGGTGGTCCATTTGTTTGGGACAAGATAGGCCTTGAGGTTTTATTTAATATTCTTGCTATGGATGTAAACATTTCGATTATATTATAAATAAAGTCTATCTTTTGACAAAAAAAAAAAAAAATCAATAATAATAATATTATATATATGCCTAACATTCATGGTTAGTATGGATATTCGATTTGGCCGTTTGCTTGTTAATGAATCAATTCATCACAACTTCGCAAGTGCAATGCATTTATTGTATAATTAAATTCCTTCAAAGAAAAACACACACAGAAGGCTCTTGAAGATCAAGACTAAAATAATTTCGCGCAAACTATCTATTTTTTTTTTAATTTTATTTTGATATTGTAAGAAATTCAAGGCCGGTCCTTGGTTTTAGTGCTCAGAATGAATGCTCAAAACGTGTCTTTTTTCAATACACAAACATATTTAGAAAGAATTATTTAAAGAGAGTTGGAACCTACAATAATAAAGATGCCGGTAACTATTTCGAAGCTTAGCCAATTGTTAGCTAGGCCAAGAATTTGGAATGAGGATCCTCTTTGTGAGGATCATGGGCATCCTTAAATCGTGTCTGTTCATCATACATCGTGCGGCCAGAAATCATTTTAAATATTTTATTT
Source organism: Pyrus communis (assembly GCF_041283825.1). NCBI lineage: Eukaryota > Viridiplantae > Streptophyta > Magnoliopsida > Rosales > Rosaceae > Pyrus > Pyrus communis. The sequence continues at coordinate 16,266,954 of NC_142576.1, read as the reverse complement.
TAAATTAAATATGAATAGTTCCTAACAAAAAACTGAACACACGATATACAATGAACGGACACAATTTGAATATCCCTAGGATCCTCCTGGAAGAATTTGGTAGTCAGACAAAGCAATGAGTGTTCCATCAATCCAAAAGTAATACCTGGGCATTTGTAGTTGTCACCTGGACAAGAATTCTATCCCCTCCTCTCACATTCTCTATTTTGTTTTTCTCCTTCTATAAAAAAATTATATAAGCTGTTGACATGGCTTAATTGTGACCATTCAAATAGGAGGGGAGGGAAGGGGAGGGAAAAAAAGAGAGGAGAGAATACTACTCCCCTTTAAAAACCATAGCAATCTCCCTTTTGGTACCCTAATCGCACTGGAATCCGAAGAGGCACAAGCTGCCCTCCATGCATCCATAAAATAAAACCCTATAAATTATGCAATTGTAGTACGAGTAAGTAGGGATCGTTCTATTCCGGGGATTAGAAAGGATGCTAATCAACATGAACTAAGCTTATAAAACTGAAAACCAAGTTAAACTAACATTAAAACAATGAGGGGGTAAGATTTTGGATGAATTTAATTAAAACAAAAGTAAAGGGCAACAAGTAAATTAAGTTGTGAATGAAATATGGATGAAAGGATAGCTAAAGGATTCTTCTCCACACATGAAACACATGCATACAAATCGATTTCCAGTTATTCGTCCTATAAACCATGAATGACAATGCCCCAAATTAACTGTGAATAACACTAATTAACTCTCAGATTTTCCTAAGTTCATTGAATTGGACTCAGCGACACAATCAAATTATTCTTCTCAAGTTCCCTAATTTTGAAAAGCATGATAGAGATACATCTCAAAGATCATTAAGTTATGTGAAAATCATAAGCATTGAGAAAGTATTCGTAACTATGAAAAGCATAATACTCCTGCCAAGAATTTACTTAACTCAATCATGACTAGTGACTTTTACTACTTACAAATATAAGTTCATAACGATTAGGTGAAATTCCCTTATATTCTAGCATCAAATCTCTGCACGCAAACTAAGTGTGCACCCTTAATAAACATACAAGAATAAGTTCTCTGTAAAGTAGATAAGTAAATTGCATTCATGTTTTATGAAACAATAACTGGATGTAATCAATTTATATAAAACATATGATCATGGCTTCGAATTCACCTCTAACTAAAAAGAAACTTAGTTACACATGTTCATCATAATTGAAAAGCAATCTACAATAAAGATTGAAACTTAAAACAAAGATAGAAAGAACTTTGAAAATTCCAGTAACTTCAATGGATGAATGGTAGGCATGGGACACCCTAAAATGTGCATGAATTGCATATATATAGGGAGGGAATAGCTGAATCGGAGGAGGAAAAGGTTTTGGTGTTTTGAATTATTTTAGGACTCTAAGAATCAGGTAGAGAGTGTTGAAATGTGATTAGGATTCCTCCTTACAACTGAAGATAAGATAAGATAAGGTTAGATAAGATTGGATAAGATAGGATAAGATAGGATAAGATAAGATAAGATAAAATAAGATAAGATAGGATAGGATAGGATAAGATAAGATAAGATAAGATATGATAATGTTCCTCTCCAACTAGGATTCCTCTTTCTTGTGTAATTCCTTGTCTTCCAAGCCTCAACTTTAATTTCTCCAGATTTTAGCACATATCTAGCACCATTTAAACACCAAAAACGTCCAGCCCATATGCTATCCACACATGCTATCCAATCCAAGTCCAAAACTGCTCCAAATTGCTCCATTTGGCTATTTATTGTCATCTTTACCAATTGGACATACAATAATACGAAAATAACTTAAATTACCAAAATAAATGGAAATTAACGAAGTAAATGCAAAGAAATAAGATAACAAAGTCACATAAATATGCTCCTTGATGCGAGAATTATACGCACACAAATTAAACCCTCTTTTTGACAATTGTAGTAAGTATGTAAGTAGGGATCGTTCTGGACCGGGGATTAGGAGGGATTGTTAATCACTTGGATTTGACTCAAAAACGCTAAAAACACAATCTAAAACACTATACTAGACTCAAAGAATGCAAAACTAAACTTTAAAACACTAAGACAAACCAAAGACTCAAAATGCTTTAAAGCATAAACTAAATTGATTTCTAACTAAATTGAACAATAAGGTAAAGGGGGATTTAGGTTTTGATTAAACTAAATGACAGATTGTAAATTAAAGCATAAGGAAATGAAGTAAACACAAAATGAATGAATCAACAGCTAATAAAAAGAGATAGCACAAAGGGAGATGAAGCTAGAGATTCGATTTCACCATTGCTAAGCCAAGTCCATGCTTGTTAAGTCAGATTATACTCATCCCTCTACTTATTTCTTGGGTTTGTTTCACTTAGATATGATCAGCCATATGATGTGTGGATTTGATCAAATGTCTCTAATCATGAGCCTAATTGTGATGTGCAACTTTGGTTCCTAATCAAGACTATGTAGTGCACAAGAAACTTTCACAAAACCAAAGGGAACACTCGGCAGGATGTTTGCAAAACATTCCCTTCATTCATTCACATATCTACCAAGATTATGCATGATGTGTGCTTTAATCTTGGCTAAACAACCTGTGGTTAATTCAAATGATGATCAAGCATTAAAATCAACACACTAAGTCACAATTAAATCGGAGAATGAAACAAGAAATAGATAGATTAAATGAGAATTCCGAATTAACTACATGGCAATCTTGCAAGGCTACATCGAATCCCTAGAGAGAGATTAGTTACACTTCATGTTTACAAAAGGTTTGACATAAAAATATATAACATGAGTGAACATAGGATTAAGAAGAAAGAACCCTTGAAGCAAAACTGATGTCGAAATCCTTTAAGAAATGGGAGAGTGTATCTAATGGAATGAAGCCGAGAGGAAGTTCCTCATGGTACAAAACAAAGAGAATCAAAGAAACACCTAAACATTCCAACAACTCAAACTTGAATTGTATGAACGTTTAGGCCCTCTTATCTTCCTCTTCGTCGTAGCACAAGGTCTAAGGGATGTTGTTGGTGTGTTGAATGGATTGGGGAATTATGGAAATGGATGAGGAGTGGTGTTTGGATTATAAGGGAATGGTAGCTCAAGGCAATGAGGGAAGATTGGATGTGTTTGTGATGTGTTGTGTATGAAAATGAGATGTGATTTTTGTGTATGAATGCATGGGTTTTTATAGGGGGAATGGGAGAATATGTGGATGATTGTTTAAGAGTGAATGTGGTTGTTATGATTGAGAGTGCATGTGGATGAAATGATGAAGTAGGAAGGTGGAAATGCATGTGTTGAATTGGTGGTGCAATGATGAAAGAGTAAGTGCATGTGTGTGTGAATGGTGGTGCAATGATGAAAGAGTAAGTGCATGTGTGTGTGAATGGTGGTAGCTAGGGTGAATTATGATGAATGCATGTGGAATAAAGATGGAGAAGGTGGTGTAATGATGAAGGATTAAGTGCATGTGTGTGTGAATGGTGGTGCAATGATGAAAGAGTAAGTGCATGTGTATGCATGTGGCTAAGGTTTGTTGATTGGGCTAGAGGTTTTGCATGGCTCAAAGGATTGTTTGATTGGGCTAGGCCCTTTGTTTTATGTCCAAAGTGCATACAAGGCTTTCAAATTCGTCCAACACTTTGGCTCCAAGCATATGCTATCCATTCCAAGCCCAAATTTGCTCCAAAATGCTCCAAAATGCATCTTTTTGCTTCCTTAGCCATATGAACCTAAAAACACACGAAAATGGCTTAAACTACTAAAACAATTATGAATTAACAACATAGATGCACGAAAACAAGCTAAGTAAGTCGCCTAAATATGCTCCTATCACTCCTATAAAAAAACCATAGTAGTTGCTCTTTTAGTACCCTAATTGCACTGGAATCCGAAGAGGCACAAGATGTCCTCCATGCATCCATAAAAGCTGCGCAGGAAATAATTAAGTCCACCATAATTAAATTAAGACTTTTATCACAAATGATCCTTGAAATTGACCCTTACCATCAAAATGGTCCTTGAAATTGAAAATCAATCAATATAGCCTCTAAAAATAGGTGTCACAAATTAATGTGGTCCTTCTGTCACAATCTGTTAAAAATTTTGTTAAGTGCTGATGTGGCACATAAATGGGCGCATAAGTCATTTTTCTCATAAATGGTCCTTGAAATTGACCCGCAACATCAAAGTGGTCCCTGAAATTGACCCGCGACATCAAAATGGTCCTTGAAATTGAAAATTGATCAATGTATTCTTGCAAGTAAGTGTCTCAAATCAATGTAGTTATTTTGTCACACTTTTGTCAAAAAAATGTGACACATAAATAGGCCACACAAGTCTAATTAAATTTAAAAAAAAAAAAATAAATAAAACTAGAAATAGGCTTAATAATTTAATAGTTAATAAAAAAGTTGTCAACCCACAAACCCAGTTCTTCAATCACCTCTGATCCCAACCCAAATTTCTCTAGGGAAATTTTATTTGAACCCATATAATCTCTCTCTACACCCAACTTACTCTGCGCACCCATATTACTTTTAATTGAATTCTTAATATCTCTTTAAACCCAATTTACTACCTAAACTACCTAAGGGAATTTCACCTAATCGTTATGAACTTATATTTATAAGTAATGGAAGTCACTAGTGATGATTGTGTTAAGTAAATCCATGGCAGGAGTATCATGCAGTTCATAGTTACAAATGCCTTGTCAATGCTTATGATTTTCATAGAACTTAATGATCTTTGATATGTATCTCTATCATGCAGTTCATATAGGGAACTTGATAAGAATAATTTGATTGCGTCGCTGAGTCAAATTCAATGAAATTAGGAAAATATGAGAGTTAATTATTGTTGTTCACAATTAATTTGGGGCATTGTTATTCATGGTTTATTGGAATAATAACTGGAAGTCGATTTGTATGCCTATGTGTCATGTGTGGAGAAGGACCCTCTAGCTAGCCTTTCACCCTTTAATTCACTCAATTTCGTGCAACCTTTAATTTGTTTCTGCAATTTACTTAGTTTTAGTTAAATTCGTCAAAACAACCCCCATTTAGTAATCTAAGTCTTTTTAGTTTAAATTTCGTCCAAACTTCTCTTTAGTTCATGTTTTGAGTCAATTTAGCTAGATTTTCGTCCAAATCACTCCTTAGTGCTTGTTTTGGGTTATTTGAGTTCGTTTTGTGTTATTTGAGTTAGTTTAGCTTGTTTTGAGTTGTTTAAGTTTCGTTTTCTGTTTTTGAGTCTAGTTTTGTGATTTAGAGTTTAATTTGTGTAGATTAGCAGCCCTCCTAATCCCCAGCCTAGAACGATCCCTACTTTCACATACTACAACTATCAAAAAGAGGGTTTAATTTGTGTGTTAGTTTATATCACATCAAATTTTGGCGCCATTGTCGGGGATTAGCAAATTGCTAATCTCCCCTTTGTTTTTGTTATTGCTTTTCTTGTGTTTTTTATTTTGTTTTGTTTTGTTTAATTTGTTTTAGGTACTAGTTTATAACTCGACGTTCTCAACCTGTTCGTGCACATATATTGGAGTTTGACAACAATTTTGAACGAACTTTGAGAAGGAAGAGGAAGCAACCAGAACCCAATCCACCTAGTTCTAGCTCAGAATCTGAAATTGACGAAGAGGAAGAGGAAGAACAAGACATGGTTGTGAACAATCGAACAATGAAGGAACTTTCAGCCTCAGGATTAGACAATGTCGTGCTTTTATGCTTTCAATATCCTATGGCGGCTCAAGGCAAGACCGATGAGTTCGAATTGAAGTCTAGCTTGCTGCATCACATTCCCAAATACCATAGGCTGTCCATGGAAGATCCAAACAAGTATCTTAAGGAATTTGAAGTAGTATGCTCGAGCATGACACCAATCAACGTGGATGGGAATATTTTGAAGATGAAAGTCTTTCCATTCTCTCTTATGGACAAGGCTAAAGATTGGCTCTATGAACTAACACATGGAACCGTCACTTCTTGGGAAAGCATGAAAAGAGCATTCTCAGACAAATTCTTCCCAACTTCAAGAGTCATTCTTTTGAGGAAAAGGATTAGTGGAATTCAACAAAGGCAAGGAGAATCATTTCCAGTATATTATGAGCGTTTGAAGACTTTAGTTGCATCATGCCCACAACATCAAATGAAGGAAGAGCTTCTAATTCAATATTTCTACGAAATACTCCTTCCAATTGAAACACAAATGCTAGATGTTTCGGCAGGTGGTGCTTTGGTTGACAAAACCCCAGTTGCTGCCAAGATCCTCATAGCCAATTGAGCCTTGAATGCACAACAATACGAGGGAGTTGAACAAAGAAACCCCCCCACGGCAAACCCAAGTGAATGAGGTAAGTGCAATTTCCAAAATTCAATCTCAATTGGCCAATCTCACTGTTCTTGTGTCACAGGTTGTTGATGTATCCAAAATGCAAGGAGCAAGTGTTTGTGGCGTGTGCACTATGCAAGGGCATTCCAATGATCAATGTCCTCAATTGATAGAGAATGGAGGATAGGAAAATGCTAATACCATAGGATATCAAGGCCAAAATCAACCAAGGCATGACCTATTTTCTAACACCTACAATCCGGGCTGAAGAGATCATCCAAATATGAAGTGGAGGGAACCTCAACAAACTCATCAACAAGGCGGATATAGACAGCCACCTTCGGGACTCTATCAAAAGCCATTCGCACCAACACAACCTCAACCACAATTTGCCCAACCAAATTCAGGTTCGTCATTGGATAATGATAAAATTCTTCAAGTACTAACTTTTTTGACGCAAGGCTTATAAAACCAAGCCAAGGAGATGGGCGAATTGAAGAATCAAATGGGGCAGATGGCAGAATTCATGGGACAATTTGGGGAACAAGGCAAACTGCCTAGTTCAACCATTATCAATCCAAAGGGAGGTTTTGAAACCGCCAATGCCATCACTTAGAGAAGTGGCAAGGAGGTTAGAACCAACCCACAAACATCCAAATCAAGTCAAAAGGAGGACGAAAAGCTGCTGCTCGAGGAAGAGGAGGATGCTAAAGCCACGGCAAGGGTAGAACAACCCTTGCCACAGCCACCTAAGGACCCTAAGTCGTCCAACACAAGTACGGTAGGTTCAAATTCAATTGTTTCTAACCCTATTCCACCAAATGTGGCTTTTCCTCGCAGGTTTATGCAATCAAAGAAAGAAGAGAGTGAAAAAGATATCTTAGAAACCTTCAGAAAGGTACAAGCTAATATCCCGCTTCTTGATGCAATAAAGCAAGTTCCGAAGTATGCTAAGTTTTTGAAGAAGCTTTGTACAACAAAGAAGCAGATTCTGGAGAAGGAGGTCGTACATGTAAGTGAAAATGTCTCTGCAGTTTTGCAAAGAAAGCTGCCACCTAAATGCAAAGATCCAGGTAGTTTCACTATCCCTTGTGTTATTTGTAATACAAGGTTTGAACATGCTATGCTAGATTTAGGTGCTTCCATTAATGTCATGCCATATTCTGTCTATGCATCTATGAATCTAGGAGAGTTTAAAAATGATTGTGTCATTATTCAATTGGCTGATTGATCCAATGCATATCCGAAAGGAGTTTTGGAAGATGTTTTGGTGCAGGTTAACCACTTGATATTTTAGCAGATTTTTATGTGCTTGACATGGAAGATTCGGCTCATTATACACCATTGCCAATCTTACTTGGAAGACATTTCATGAAAACAGCCCAAACCAAGATTGATGTGTCCAAGGGAGCATTAACTATGGAGTTTAATGGCGATCTGATTAATTTTAATGTTTCTGAATATGTTAAGTATCCTGATGATGTTCATTCTTGTTTTTCCATTAATGTGATTGGAAATATAGGGCAGGAACGTTCAACACCTATCAAGAAGGATGTATTGAGCACCACCATTGAAAAGGGAATTAGAGTGGATCACACGGGACAAGTTACTGCCCTCAAAGCACCCAAGGCCGAGAGAACCACCTCTGAAATTGTTAACAATGCTACTAATTTTAAGTCTTCATCGTAGTACATTGGTGAGCCACCTATTCCAATTCCAATAACCATTTCAACTAATAGGTTGTTACCTTCTTTGGTTCAGGTGCCCAATCGAATCCAAGCTGATGGGAGAGTTTACATTAACTTTAGGAAGCTCAACGCCACAATCAGGAAAGATCACTATCCACTTCCGTTCATAGATCCAATACATGAGTGTTTAGAGGAGCATGTCGTGGAGAGTGTACCCCTCCTTGCCGTGGACCCTAGTGGAGCTTAATAGGAGGTATAGTCCGGCTGGAAGACGTTAAAGCAAGCACTTCTTGGGAGGCAACACATGCGTTTAAATAAAGAAGACCTAGGAATCTCCAGCTCCAAAACCAGATTAGCGTTCCTTAACCCTACTCTTTATTGCTTTTACTTTGCCATTATTGTCATGTGTGTTAGTTGTTTGATTTCTTGCGTGTGCATCTATGTTTGCAACATTGAGGACAATGTTTGGTTTAAGTGTGGGGGGGTAAATAGATGCTTTTCATGATGTAGTTTCGAAATTCACCACCTATTATTACTAATGTTGTTATTCATTGTTTTAAAAATGTTTTCATGTCATAAAACAAAAATAAAATAAAAAATTTGAAAAAAGTTTGAAAAAATACCAAAAAGAGTCGTTTTTGTTGCTTGTTTATGTCTTAGGGTACCTTCCAAAACAATGATGAGGATTTGGTTTTTAATTGCATGACTGTTAAAGGAAGTTACAAACATGGGTGGAAGTTTGATATGCTCTTTGGTTAATACTTAGTTGTAGTTGTCATTTACAAATTCACATGTAATCACAAAGAAAAAAATCAATTGTTGTAACATGCTTGAAGGAAAGAACCCAAACTAACGCTACAACCCTGAGAGACTTGAGCCTATTCTTTGTTTGGAGAAATATTAATCTTGATATTCTTGTTTTCTAAAGTCGTTGCATGATCTCATTATTTCTTTGCTTGGTTGCTACTTAGAATGCTTTTTCATCATTTTAGTTCCAAATACTAGAACTCATGCCCGTTTCATTCAAAGCATAAAATTGAGTGCATAACAAATAACAAGATGAAGTTGTTTAGTTAAACCAGAGCCAAAAAGCCTTACCCTTTGCATATGTATTATAGGTTTAACCCCTTTGAGCCTTAGTTAGCCTAATTTTCTTTGTTAGCCCACATTATCCTTACGTAGCCTAGTATAGGACTATCCATACCCTTGTTCTTAAAGAATAGTGGAGCATGACTTGTTGGGAATTCCTTTTGATCTACAATATGCAAAAAAACAAGTGTGGGGGAAGAATTTGTCTTCGTGAATTGGTGAAGGAGTACGTTTTGTGTTTCAAAAGAAAGAAGTAAAAAAACGAAAAAAAAACGTGGAAAAAGAAAGAGAAAAGAAAAAGTTGTGCAGAAAAAGAAAAAAGAGGTTGAAAAGAAGTGAGAATAAGCTCACAAGTGTTGGTTGTTGAAGAAGGGTCCAAAAATGTGAATTGGCCCTAAAAGTTGTATAAATCTTCCCTTTATGTTTAAAGTTTGTTGTTGAAATCAAAAGTTGAATTCTAAGTGTTGATTTCTTTAAGTTGCTTACTATTACTTTAAGAACCTTTGTTCATCCTTAACCTTTCTTTGTTAGCCAATACCTTAGCCCTGTTACAACCCTTAGACTTCTATCTTGATTGTTATGTGTTTCAATATGTGGAGTTTGAAATTGGTACGAGCATATGGTATCTCTAGTTCTCGCGTCTAAGTAGTGGCATTTCATTCATGAGATCATACACATGTTATATTAATAATTCCAGAAAGTGCCTTTTTTTTGTTATAACATATGTGAGTGCTAGTCTACATGTTTACATCAATCTTCTCACATATACTTAGTATAGGGAGTGTAGTCAGATAATCTATGTAAAAATAGAGAGTATATTCGGTGAGGAATTGAGGGATTCTCTAAGGCATGTTACTACATTCAAAATGTTATTTTAATTGATTAAATGCGAGCTAGTGAGTGCTTACTGCGATTAAGTATGAGCTCGAGGGTAACGATAGCTAAAATCTGTGGGAGTAGTGATTTTTAACATGTCATGTTTCATTGGAAATCCCTGAGGCAATTGTTGGAAGGTTTAGGTTGTGTATTATTTTTTTGTTTTGCTCAGGGACTAGCAAAAGTTAAGTGTGGGGGAATTTGATAGGTGCATATTTATGCGACTTTGCTAGCTTGTTTCTTTGCATTTAGTAAGCCATTTTCATGTGTTTGAAGGTTCAAATGGCAAAAGTGGCAAGAAAAGGTAATTTGGAGCATCTTAGAGCAGTTTTGGGCTTGGAATGGATAGCACATGCATGGAGCAAGGTGGATGGACGTTTTGGAAGATCAAAAGAGGCTAAGAATTTGCTTAACATCTGGAAGAATTGATTGAAGACATTGAAGATAATGAATCAACTAAAAGGAAGGAACATTATGCAAACCTTATCCAACCTAACCTTATCTTATCCTATCCTAATCTTATCTTACCTTAGTTCTAGCTGCAAAGAGGTCTCAATTTCACATTAAATCACCTAAATATCTGGTTCTAGAAGCACTATCCTTTCCCTTAAATCTATGCCGCAACCCCCTTCTAGAAACCCTAGTTTCTGCCGCACCTAACCCTAGTCCTTTTCCTTCTGGACTTGTGCCGTGCCTATCCTTATCCTCCAAGGATTGGTGCTGTGAAACCCTACCATATAAATACATATTTTCTGCCATGGAAGAGGGGGAGCCTTAGAGAGGAAAAATTAGAAAAATTTAATTTGTGCTACAACAAGGAGGGAATGAGAGAAGGAGTTTTGAGTTGTGCTGCATCCAAGGATTGTGCAATTTGCCATTGGATTGCTGGAGCGTCTTGGGTTCTTTCTATCCTTAGTTTTAGTTTCGATGTTTATTTTAGATTGCTTTTCAACTATGACAAACATGTGTAACTAAATTTCTTTTTAGCTAGAGGTGAATTCAAAGCCATGAACATATATGTGATATGATTTGATTTCCTCCAGTTATTGTTTCGTAAAACATGAATGCGATTTACTTATCTGTTTGATTGATAACTTATTCTTTTATGTTGATTAAGGAGGCCTACTTAGTTTGGATGCATGAATCTGATGCTAATATATAAGGGAATTTCACCTAATTGTTATGCACTTATATTTATAAGTAGTGGAAGTCACTAGTCATGATTGTGTTAAGTAAATCCATGGCAGGAGTATCATGCAGTTCATAGTTACGAATGCCTTGTCAATGCTTATGATTTTCATAGAACTTAATGATCTTTGATATGTATCTCTATCATGCAGTTCATATAGGGAACTTGATAAGAATAATTTGATTGCGTTGCTGAGTCCAATTCAATGAAATTAGGAAAATATGAGAGTTAATTAGTGTTGTTCACAATTAATTTGGGGCATTGTCATTCATGGTTTATTGGAATAATAACTGGAAATCGATTTGTATGCATATGTGTCATGTGTGGAGAAGGTCCCTCTAACTAGCCTTTCACCTTTTAATTCACTCAATTTCGTGCAACCTTTATTTTGTTTATGCAATTTACTTAGTTTTAGTTAAATTCGTCAAAACAACCCCCATTTAGTAATCTGAGTCTTTTTAGTTTAAATTTCATCCAAACTTCTCTTTAGTTCATGTTTTGAGTCAATTTAGTTAGATTTTCGTCCAAATCACTCCTTAGTGCTTGTTTTGGGATATTTGAGTCAGTTTTGTGTTATTTGAGTTAGTTTAGTTTGTTTTGAGTTGTTTAAGTTTAGTTTTCTGTTTTTAAGTCTAGTTTAGTAATTTAGAGTTTAATTTGTGTAGATTAGCAGCCCTCCTAATCATCGGCCTAGAACGATCCCTACTTTCACATACTACAACTATCAAAAAGAGGGTTTAATTTGTGTGTTAGTTTATATCACATCAATTTAGGCCCAGAGCGTGGCTGATCATTTAGATGGCATATTCTACTTTGTAGTTAAAATAGGAGATTGTTTCCTAGTTTTTATTCTAAGAACTTTTATAGGAAGGATTTTATTTTGTAGTATTATAAATAAGGCTAATCAGCCATCAGGGCTCTCTAGGCATTACTTTAGAGAATTCAGCTTAGAGAGTTTTCTATCCGTGTGCTTAATAATATATTTTGTTATTTTACGATTGTGTGTAACTAACCTCTTTTGCTAGGGTGAGACCATAAGTCTTAGCATGAATATCCAGTCTTTATTTAATTGCTTATGATATTATGCATGCATACTTTGAATTATTAGTCACTGTGTTTGAACTGTCTTTAAACCTTAGTGCTTCACGACCATTAGGATGTTTAGATAAGTAATTTGATGCTAGTCAACCAAATGCTAATCTTTGCCAAAAATAAAAAATAAAAAAGAAAAGAAAACCAAATGCTAATCAACTAGGTTTAGAGGAATTTTACGTAATTCAAATATCCTAATGTCCGGAGAGTTATGATTACATGCTGGAAGACGCTGAGATTGAAGAGTCACCAATAATTTGCTCCTACCCAAGTCTATATGTTACATGTACCCTATCCAGAAGTTACAACGCAACCGACTCAGCTGCAGGAATGCATTAAAACTGACTTGTTGGAAGGGGTTGATCATACGAAGTCACAGTCTAGAACACCACATGGTCAACTCTTGAAAACTCTGACATATTTGAATACAGGGCAGACTTATATCAATGAAAAAGTTTTGGCTGTTGAATTGGACAGGCTAACAATACACTCAATCAAACTTCAAAAAAATCTAGTTGAGTTCTACGAGCAAGCTGAAATCTGCAAAGGCAACCAAATTCTTTGTCAGGAAATTCCAGCCAGTGCAGAACTAGTGGGTTTTAAGTACAAGGTTGAAATCGGTTCGATGGAGACATAATCCCCGCTGAAAAGGACTTTACTTTTGCAAGTAGTAAAAGTCCTACCAAGATCACGATCTAAGACTGGAGCACCAACAGCCATTAAAACATCAGAAATTCCTTTTGAAGCGTTGTGGATATTCAGAGATAGTAAGATCGCTTTTTGTACTAACTGAAGCCGAGATTCGAGTTGATGAATGTGAGAGACAAAACACTGCTAAAGCGTTGCTCAAGATTCAGCCACAGCTCGGGAGAGAAGGTTACACCAACTGTGAAAGGAATGATGTCTTCAGAGAGCATGGTTTCGGGCCAGAAAAAGATATTATGATCCTTTTGCATACCATATTTCGAATTCAGGATTAGGAATCATAGTATTGGTGCCAGATTGGTCATGAAGAAATGACAGCGGACAGATCTCAAATCCATCTACAATTCCTGTAAAGCTTGTATCTGCGAAAAGAGCTTTCCAAACCAAATGATTGTCACGGTTAAGCTTCGTAGGTACCATATAACCGATATTTTTGGACTGTAATTGAAGAAATCCAAGAAGAATTCAAGGAGTTAGGATTCATCGCAGTTGAATTTGACGAAACAGGCATGAAATTAGGAGAAACAACTTCTAGGTCCGTAGGAGAAGAACTATACGATACCATGCTTTTCATAGATGAGAATTGCATGGGAAGTATAGAGGATCAAAGTGCGTGAGCAGTGAGGCAGATGATATCATATTAGAAAGAAGCTTGTGTAATTCTTTCTTAATGAATAAGGAATTACAACTCAGTTTATGTACACTTGCCAAATAAAGCTTAGTAACTAATTGAACCTAATTAACTCACTAAACTAGGATTATTTACAAAAATAGTTATAACAAACTTATAACTATACAAGCTAACTAAAAACAACTAAGACCTACTCCAACTCTTAGAGTAAAACTCAAATTTTAGGTTCTAAACTTACCCAACTTGCTCCAACTCTTGAGGAAAATATGAGTTAAAACTCTAAACTCATTTCTAAGCCAAATTTAGCCCAGGATTCCCCGTGGGTTAGTGGGGCTGGTCCAGCATATATGTATATTTTTTTAGTTTTACATTTATAAATTCCTTGAATCTAACGGTTGAGATCTAATTTGATGAAATCCAACAGTAAAAAAAAAAAAAAAAAAAAATCTAATGATCCAAATTTAAATCCAACGGTTAAAGTAATTAAAAAAAAAATTATTTTATGTGTTTCACATTCTTTGTCGGTTAGTGATTTTTCAATATTTGTCGGAATCTAAATATATTTTAGGTTAAAATGTTTATAAAATTAAATCGGGACAGTCTACATAATTTTTTCTTTTAAAAAAGTTACTTTAAGAAAAAAATTAGACTAAATTTATTCTTTAATGATTTGTGGGCAAAAATTTTAACCAAAAGGGTTAGAGCAAAAAAAGCTGTTTCTGGGTTAAAAATTTTTAAGTTTTAGCTCAAGGGTTGGAGATGGTCCAAGTATAAGTTGTCCTTGTACTTCAGGCTATCGTAAATTATATTTTGTTATTTCAAGCGTGCCATTGTTGGCTAAGACCAACAGATTGATTGATTGTTGTTATTATTCAATTCATACAAGTAAATTGATCTTCGTTATCATGGGACTATATAGAGGGGTTATATCTATGTTTAAGTTCTTTTCTATGCCTTGGTGACAATGAATTTATATTTTCTTTATGTGGAAAGCTAAAACATAACCACAATTCTTGATCAAGTAAGATAAAAGTAAGACAAGCTAACTTGACAAAATAAAGGGCCGAAAGTAAAGTTAAAATAAGGACTTGTTGAATGAAGTTAAATGCTTGTTAAACATTTAAGATATGAATCACGAAGGTAAACAAGTAAAAATACAAGACAACAAAGCAAAGACAAGTGCCAACGTAGGGATTCAGTAAGCTTACACCTAGTCAAGCAAGCTCTCGTGCGGTTTGGGCAAGTTTTGAAGGTTAAAGGAAGCTTTTAGGAAGCTTTTAAAATGAAATTAAATACAATAAATCGAAACTACATGAAAAGTAGCATAGTTGTAAAGGTAAATGTGAGGAAATACAAGGGTGCTGAATGTGATGACAACTGTTGAAAGCTATATTGCAGACTTGAAGGTTCGAAGGCAGGACCAAAAGGAACGTAAAAGCTGCAACAGCTAGTTTGTGAAGGAATGAAGCATAGGATTCTAGTTTTTCAAAGAACAAATGTAAGGCTAGGATTATAACTAGTGTAGGGTTGTGATTCATATATCCAGCTATCCATTTGAAGGACGTGTACTATCTGCAATACCTGCAGATAAGTAGTAACAATGTTTTTGGAAAAAGAACGATGAATGAAATCTGAGTGCTGCTGCCATGTTTTGCAGTCAATGAAATTCTCCCAAGAATTCCTTTTTGTTCTTCCTTACCTCTATTGTTTCTCAATCATTCCCTAAATATCCAATTTCTAACATGGTATTAAAGCCTGGTTTCGATCTCTAGCTTGGCGTTGTTGTGATTCAAGGGGAGATTCCAACAAAAAAACAATTAAAAATTAAAAAATTATGAAACTCAGTTTTCTGAATTTTTCGAAAACCTTCAAAACTCCTCAAAATCTCTTCCTTTCTTCTCAAAATATCAATCAGTGTCAATGGAGAAGTTAAAGCTCCAGTCTTTGGCGGAGAAAACTATGAGTTTTGGAGTATCAAAATGAAAACAATCTTCAAATCTCATGGTCTTTGGGAGTTAGTCGAGGAAGGGTGTGAAATCTCTACTGAAAAGGTTGCAGATACTGAGAAGCCTCCTCTTGGCAAGGAAATCGTCTTGAAGGAGAACATGACAAAGGATGCGAAAGCCTTGGGGATTATTCAGAACTTTGTCACAGACCGAGTCTTTCCCAGAATAGCTCATGAAGAAACCTCAAAGGGAGCGTGGGACAAACTGAAAGAAGAATACAGAGGAGATGTAAAGGTAAGAAAAGTTAAACTTCAAACCTTGAGAAGAGATTTTGAGTATGCTAGAATGAAAGAAGAAGAACCCTTGAATGATTATTTTAGTAGAATGTTTGAACTAGTACATCAGTTGAAAACCTATGGAGAAGAACTTACTGATGCTAGAATAGTGCAGAAAATACTTATCAGTCTTACTAGAAAGTATGATAATATTGTCAATGTTATTGAGGAGACAAAAGATCCTGATACACTAGGAATACAAGAAGTTGTAGCTTCAATCAAAGCCTGTGATCAAAGGTTAGATAGACATGCTGAAAATATGACTAAAAATGCCTTCCAAGGGTTGAACATTGGAGGCAAGAACAACTACTCCAGTGGGCAATTCTCTGGAAATCAAAATTATAAAGGCAAAAATGAGTGGAAAGGAAAGAACAAGAGATGGGATAGTAGAGTCAGTGTAATGCAGAAGCAAGGTGCAAATAGTGGTGGAGGAGAGACATCCAAAACTGCTTGCAAAATTTGTGACAAATTACACTTTGGACCTTGCTGGTTCAAGGGAAAACCTAAGTGCACAAAGTGTAATAGATTTGGACATTGGGTGAAAGACTGCAATGCCAAAGGCAATCAACAGGTTAACTTTGCAAATCGGGTGGAGGAAGCCAATGTCTTCTTTGCTCAGTGTAGAATGGCAACAATGGAGAAGGCTAGTACCATCTGGTATATTGATAGCGGATGCAGTAACCATATGACTGCACAAGAGTCATTACTCATTGATATTGACACTTCTTTCAAAGGCAGAGTTAAAATGGGAAATGGAAACTTGGTTGATGTTGTTGGCAGAGGAACTCTAGTTATTGAAAGCAAGAAAGGAAAGAGATATATTAGAGAAGTGATGCTTGTACCAGGCCTTGATGAAAATCTTTTTAGTGTTGGGCAGATGATTAAACACAAGTATTTTCTCTTGTTTGGTGACTCTATGGTAGAAATCTATGATGATAGATCATTGTTAAACCTGGTGGCTAGGGTATTGATGAAGGATAACAGAAGCTTTCCTCTTCTTTTGAAACATATGGATTTAATTGCCATGAGAACAGCTGTGATTGAAAATGCTTGGCTATGGCACAGAAGGCTAAGGTATCTCAACTACCAGAGTCTAAAGAATTTGAAAAGCAAGGAGCTAGTGTATGGACTGCCTGAGATTGATGAAGTGAAGGAAGTGTGTGAAGGCTGTGCAATAGGAAAACAGCATAGGGAACCATTCCCTACAAGTCAAACCTGGAGAGCAACTGAACCACTAGAGCTGATTCACAGTGATGTTTGTGGCCCAATGAGGACTGCAAGACTTGGAGGTACCAGGTACTTATTGACCTTCATTGATGATAAAAGTAGAATGTGTTGGGTATACTTGTTAAGGCACAAATCTGATGTTTTCATTGTGTTCACAAAATTCAAACAAATGGTTGAGAGACAAAGTGGTTGGGAAATCAAAAAGTTGAGAAGTGATAGAGGTGGGGAGTACGCCTCACTTGAATTTGGTAAGTTTTGTGAAGATACAGGCCTTGAGAGGCAATTGACAGTAGCCTACAGCCCTCAACAAAATGGAGTGACTGAGAGGAAAAACAGGACCATAGTTGAGATGGCTAGGTCAATGCTTCATGAGAAAGGAATGCCTTATCATTTTTGGGGAGAAGCAGTTAACACTACAATGTACCTATTAAATAGGTGCCCAACTAAAGTTGTGGAGAACTTAACACCATTTAAAGCCTACAGTGGAGAAAACCCTCTGTGAAACACTTGAGAGTGTTTGGATCAGTGTGCTATGTTCACACTCCTACACAACTTAGACACAAGCTGGAAGAAACAAGCAAGAAATGTGTGTTTGTTGGTTATGGAAACTGTGAGAAGGGATATAGGCTATTCAATGTCAACACTCAGAAAGTTATAATATCTAGGGATGTTGTATTTGATGAAAAAACAAAATGGAGTTGGGAAAATAGCACTGAAGTGCATCTCTCTTTGCCCCTTGATGAAAGTCACTGTAATTCAAGAGAGTACCGAGATCAAGGAGAATCTGATATGGCCCCTGAAATCCACACACCAACTCAATCTCCATCTTCATCTCCAACATCAACACCTCTAAGTTCAAGTGGAAAGTCTTAAACCACAGACTCACTACAATCCACTCCAAGTTCAACTCTTATAAAGTTGAGAAGCTTGAATGAAATATATGCTTCCTGCAATTTTTGTACTGTAGAACCAGAAAATTTTGGAGAAGCCAAAGGTGATATGGCATGGCAAAAAGCAATGGAGGAGGAAATGTCGGTTATTGAAAAAAAACTCAACCTGGGAGTTGGTTAATAAACCAAGTGACAAACCTGTCATTGGGGTTAAGTGGATATACAAGACCAAGCTCAATCTAGATGGATCTGTGCAATGGAACAAGGCAAGTCTTGTTGCCAAAGGGTACTCACAACAACTCAGAGTTGATTTCAATGAAACCTTTGCCCTAGTGGCAAGGTTAGACACAATTAGAACCCTAATAGCCTTGGCAGCACAGAAGGATTGGAAGCTATTCCAATTGGATGTAAAATCATCCTTTCTAAATGGTGTGCTAGAAGAAGAGGTCTATGTTGAACAACCTGAGGGTTTTGAAGTCCAAAATGTAGAGGATAAAGTGTACAGGTTAAAGAAGGCTCTATATGGGCTAAAGCAAGCACCTAGAGCATTGTATGGGGAAATAGACTCTTATTTCACCAAAAATAGGTTCCACAGAAGCTCCAGTGAAGCTACCTTGTATACCAAGAAACAAGGAAATTCTGATATTCTCATTGTATCTGTGCATGTTGATGATGTGGTATTCACAGGTAACAATGAAGAAATGCTCAATGATTTTAAGCATGATATGATGAATCATTATGAGATGTCTGACTTGGGGTTGCTACATCACTTCCTTAGCATTGGTGTTCTGCAAAATGACAATGGGATTTTCATTCACCAAATGAAGTATGCAAAGACCTTGTTGGAAAAATTTGGACTAAAGGACTGCAAATCTGTGTGCACACCTTTGGTTGCAAAGGTGTGCACACAGATTTGCAGTCCTTTAGTCCAAATTTGCAACCAAAGGTGTGCACACAGATTTGCAACAAAATGTGATTCAGCTACTATACTGCAAAACTGAAGATCAAGTGGCAGATGTCTTCACCAAGCCACTACCTAAAGAAAGATTTACCTACCTCAGAGGGTTGCTAGGAGTCAAGTTTGGAAATAGCTTAAAGGGGAGTGTTAAAATGTAAGCTATATTGCAGACTTGAAGGTTCAAAGGCAGGACCAAAAGGAATTTAAAAGCTGTAACGGCTAGTTTGTGAAGGAATGAAGCATAGGATTCTAGTTTTTCAGAGAACAAATGTAAGGCTAGGATTAGAACTAGTGTAGGGCTGTGATTCGTATATCCAGCTGTCCATTTGAAGGACGTGTACTATCTGCAATACCTGCAGATAAGTAGTAAGAATGTTTTTGGAAAAGAACAATGAATGAAATCTGAGTGCTGCTGCCATGTTTTGCAGTTACTGAAATTCTCCCAAGAATTCCTTTTTATTCTTCCTTACCTCTGTTGTTTCTCAATCATTCCCTAAATATCCAATTTCTAACAAAAACGACTTGTAAGGAAGTACAAAACATTAGTTGCGAAGAGCAAAGGTGTTTTTTGGTTTGATTTGAGTGTCCTATCTTCAAGCTCTCTTTTCTGCACAGTTCCTCTTGAAATAAGTTGACGATGTGATTTATTGTCAGAGATAAAGGTAATATCCCAAAGTCTTGACCCTTCAAACCTCTGGAACTCCTAAATTGCCACTATAAAGCAGCCAAATCACCTTGACCTCGACTGGAGTGTCACCTCAGCGAGACTTAGTTACTTATTAACTATTACCACGTGTCGTGTTGTCTTCAGACTTTGGCTGGGGTCTCGCGCTGGCCTTATGGGACTCTGAAATTGATCAGCTCCCTTGAGCTTTTAACAGGAATAGGTAGGGCTGGGCCTTAGTTAATTTTGGCTTTAATTATGTTTAACGTTCTGCATTCGCGGTTCTGTAAAGTATTTGCAGCTACTTGAGTGAACAAAACTCCTCCACTAACTCACGAACAACAAACATATCAATTTTAAATGGTCAGTACTTAAAAAGGGAACAAACAAAAACTTCACTTTTTACCTTCCATTCTGAGCTATCATGAATCCTGAGATTTCCAAAGCTTTCAATTTCTTGTTTTCTCATAAAAGAAACACCCTTTACCCACCTCCTCCACCATGGATTGCTTTGGACCAGCTGCTGATCCAAATCAAAATTCTATGCCCCAAATACAGGGATTTAAACAGCATGTGTGTTTCCACCTATAGACCTATTATGCAATCAAGTGAGACTTGTGATCTGTCTTTTCATTTTCATTCATGGTTTACTGGCCCTGCCATTGCCGCTCTTCCAATCGTTCTTTTAGAACCTTCAATGCTATGTTTATGCTCCACACAAGGCGATAATGCATGCTTTGAACAGATAGAGTAGTCAATTTACTAACCACATGCGCATGCACTGAACTCGGGGAGGTGTTTCACTGGGCTTGTTGATAAATTTGACGAGTTAGGAATAAATTTTTTAGCTATTAAGCTTGATTGTGGAAGATATACACCAACTTGCTGTGCAGGAAATAACCTTCATTCATATCTCTAGGCTTTGTAATGGTTTTCACCGAAAAGAAATAAAATGGCTTTGTAACAGTGTCGCTCGCCACTTAGCTAAGTTTAGTCTTTCAGTTGATACTTCTATAGTTTGGTTCGAGAAGTCTCTAATGCTATATGGGATGTCATCTTCCAAGACTCGTTTTGTAATTGAAGTTTTTTCATCAATATAATAGCATTTGTACTAATAAAAAATAAATAAAAAATATTTCCAATGCATGTTAAAAGCTAAGGAAAATTAATGGTGATGATTTCCAGTGTAATGAATTTGTATCAGCAACATAGAATTGATGGAGTTCTTGTCAACTTAACTAGCAATGAATAAATGAATGATCTTTATTCACAGAACATTATGTGTCTCTGTGTGTAGATAATCATCTGTACAAGTCTTTTGATGCCTAGATTTTTGTTGAATGCCATCACAAACAACTAGTTGGGTGTATAAGGCCAGAAGTCTTTCCAATTGCATTGCTACAATATGACTGAGCCACTTGCTTCTTGCAGGTCAAGCTCACGTTTTCGAGTTTTATCCCTCTGCAAGGATTTTTTGCACTGCAATCAAGATTTACCGCGATTGCTGTTGCCGATGTCCCTTGAATGTTTCGGAACAATATATCACTGACTTTCACACCCGATACCTATATGTTGAAGCACAATAGACGGAAATGTTTAAAGAGACAGTAAGTAGAGAGGAATTAAGGACGTACATTATTAACCGCATGTATATATTAAATGAATTAAGCTTATACCTGACCAGGGCAGTTGAGGTTGTGTGGGCAGTAATTTTGGTCTATGATAATGGGATTTTGGACATTGAGCATGACGACGTCAAGGAATTGGACACTATGAACAAACCCGTGGCTCGGCCTTGCCCAAGACTTAATCCTCAAACCATTTTGGCCACCCTTGAAAATTGCATCCTTCACTGTCACATTTTGAACTCCTTCCTCTTCCAAGTCTTTGCCCAAACTCCCTATGCTGCAATTACCGCACCCTTGTAAGCATAACCCTAAACTACTACTAACTATTTAGGAGTAATTATTGGTGGTCATTAAATGAATGGGGCCACATGTTAAAACTAGTCCATGTGTTATAATACAAGTCAACGTAAACTTATGTATAGATAAGCATGGCAAGCAACCACTATAATCTAACCTAATGCCGTGACTTGGTCCACACGATATATGCTCGATCCACAAGTCCTTGGTGCCAGGGCCAATTGAGACGCAGTCATCTCCCGTTTTGATGGAGGTGTCGAAGATTGCAACATTTCTTGACAATTGAACATGGATGCCATCAGTGTTGGGGCTATTGCCGGCGGCAATGATTTTGACCCCTTGAATGTGAACATCTTGGCACCCGTTTATAACAATGTGGTACATCTGGCTGTTCAACGACATCAGTCCGTCGATCCTAATGTTTTTGGAGTTTGTAAAACTCAAACTCTTCGATCCCCAGTCCGGAAAAAATAATTTAGTTACATGTATGACATGATATACTTCTTGAAAACCTTGACAAGAAAAAGGAAATTACTAACCGTTGCTCCGCTGGGGCAATCAGTGCTTCCCGCTAACTTGCATGCCCACAAGGAGGTGCCTTTGGCGTCAAGTCCACCTCCAATAATGGAAACGCCGGTAACTGTTTCGAAGCTTAGCCAATTGGCAGCTTGGCCAAGAATTTGGTAGTCAGACGAAGCGACGAGTGTTCCATCAATCCAAAAAGTAATACCTGGGCTTTTGCAGTTGTCACCTTTAAAAACCATAGCAGTCGGAAGCAAATACCTCCCTTTTGGTACCGTAATCGTACTGGAATCCAAAGAGGCACAAGCTGCACTCCACGCATCCATAAAAGCTTGGGTGGAATCAGTTACTCCATTGGGCTTAGCTCCGAAGCTCAGGATATTGAGAACTAATGTAGTACCCTCAGCAATAAATGAATGGTGTAAGATAAAGAGAATCATGATTGGTACTACGCTAGCTCTGGTAAAACAACTTGCAGACTCATCCATTTTCTTTCCCTTCTTTTCTGCGTGGAAGGGAGCGATCAAGAGAGAAATTAAAGAAGAGATTAAACGAAAACAATTAGGATGTCAGAATGCAACGGAATGTAGTTGAATATTTTTGCTAGAAGGTGGAGGTAGCTGTAGGAATTGAGAGATTGATGGAGAATAACTGAAGTATGTAGGGTATTTATAATCTTCACGGTGCATGCATTTATGCAATAACTCATTAAGCTAACTAGTATATTTTGTATATAAAATTATATACAAACAGGATGGTGTAGATTTCAAGTAAATTAAATTATTATATTAATTAGAAATGGATGCCTTTACATGGAAAGCATTTCTTAAGAAAGCTGCGCCGGAAATAATTAAGCCCACTATAATTTGATGCTCACGCTCTCCCCAGAAATTAATTACTATATTTGTATACGCGCGTCTGCTAATCAGTTACCATAGATATACGTTATATTATATTAGATTAAGCTTGTAAAGATTCGGCATCAATATTACCCATCATTTAGTATTTTTTGTCTTATAGCCGTTTGATTTGATTTTTACAATTATTTAATTTTCTATTCAATCTTTATTATTCATTTTTCTCATCATTCATAATTGCTGGAAGACTAAATTTTGAAACTAAATGATGTGATTGTACATGATTGAATTATTGCTTAAGTGTTGATTAACTTACTTATTTTCTATTGATGACACATCATTTAGTTTACAAATTTAACTTAAAATTTTAGTCTTCATAGAATTACCTTATAGTGCATCACTCTAATTATTTAATGAAAAAAAGTTTATAGCTTTAATATTAATTTGGCCGTTGGCTTGTTAATAAATCAACTCATCCCAAGTGAAATGTACTTAATTTCCTTCATGGCCACTCATTCCTCAGTGGAGTAACCCTAAAGAACACCGAGGGATTATCCAGAATTTATTGTGCCTTATTCAAAACCCAAAACACATTGTATTAGAATTATTTTTTTCTTCTTTAGTATGTTTGGATGAAGAAATTTAAAATTACTAAGAAATTTTAAAATGAAAAAAATTGAAATGACGGGATTTTATTTTCTAGAATTTGTGAATTTTCTTATTTGGTTAACTTAAAAGAATAATGTAATTGAATACGGAATTTGTTAGTTTTAAACTCTCAATTATAGAAATTGGGGAATGATACTTATTTACATGGAATTTAAACTTAGGAATTCTAAATTTAAACTTAGGAGGTCCCAAATTTCAAGTTTTCTTTCATGCAGAAATTCTAAATTTCTAAGTTTATGAATTCAAACAAGGAAATTGGTGCAAGTCAATTTATAAATTCTGATTTTAATCCAAATTCCAAGTTTATTTCTCTCATCCAAACATAGTGTAATTGTCACATCCTGGCTCGGGGCCCCCACCATATCCCAGGCTCGACTCCACCGTAGCACGATATTGTCTGCTTTGGGCCCCGACCACGCCCTCACGGTTTTGTTTCTAGGAACTCATACGAGAACTTCCCGGTGGGTCACCCATTCTGGGATTGCTCTCGCGCGCTACTCGCTTAACTTCGGAGTTCCGATGGAACCCGTAGCCAGTGAGCTCCCAAAAGGCCTCGTGCTAGGTAGGGATGAGAATATACATATAAGGATCACTCCCCTGGGCGATATGGGATCTTACACTAGCTCTGCATTTCTCTATTTTTATTTTATTTTATATAAGTGATTTTAAGGGATGAGCGACTTAAACAACAAGAACAATGGGCTCTATTACATGGTAATTTTTTTAACTATTTAAAGCTACAAATCACTTAAAAATTCACTATTTTTTTCTGTATTATCGCTTGCTCTAAAAAAAAAAAAAAAGCCAAACATACTAAAAAATTATAATTTAATTTGCGGGTGCGAAAAATGTGAAAAATTATGCAAACACTCATGCATGCATTCTCTACGCTTGGAGACATTGTCGTTTGAATTTTTAATACCTTAGAAACCCTCGTTAATAGTATTTCTAGGGTAGTTCAAAATAAATAAAAATTCATAAAAATAGATGTACAATTGTGAAAAAACTGAAAGAATATATAAACATTTGTGATTGCATTCTCCATACATAGATCACGGTTACATCTTCGTTTATATTTTTAAAACCCTCCAAACCCTCATGAATAGTGTTTTTTATTTGAGTGCAAAATTAATAAAATTCATAATAATTATTGTAGACGTGTGAAAAATGTAAAAATAATATACAATCACTCTAATGACAAGTTTTAGAACTTTCTTGAAGGGGTCAACTCAAAACACAGTCTTTGAATTCTTTTTGCTTCTTTAACTTTGCACTTCTCTGCTTCTTATTTTATTTTATAGAAGCGATTTTAAGGGATGAGTGACTTAAACACAAGAGCAATGGGCTCTAATACATGGTAATTTTTTATTTTTTTTTAACTATTTGAGCTACAAATCACTTAAAATTTCGCTTTTTTTTATCTTTATTATTGTGTCTTTCTTGTGTTTCAATGATCAAAACTCTGGATTAAGAATAACTAGTTAAAATGGCCTGTAAGTAAGGAGGGCAATAATTTAGTTCGGTGATGGATGTGTCATATTCATCCTCAAAAGTTATTTTATACCCATAACCAAAAGTTCACCATTCGATATTTTCCATAGCCATACATGCCGAGTAATGAATTCCTCATCAGTTAACGACTTGATCCATTTCACCAATGTAATAAATAAATTATATGCTTGTAATTAATATTTTAAAAAAAAATTAAAAAAAAAGATAATGGTACTCGTTAAATTGAACCTTGATAGTGTAATGCAATCACATTTAAGTATAACAACCTACCTTTGTAGTGCATTAGGACGCCCACTGCATAAATTTGAGCGTAGATTTTCTTTTTATAAATAACAATGTCATTTTGTGTAAGTTTAACATTATTATGTAACACTGGAATGTAAATTTGAAAAATTATGTAACTTTAAATAAATGTTCAAACTTACATTTCAAATCCATTCATTCAATTAATTATTCGAGAAATACTATACATAAAGTAATTATCTAAAAATTTAAAACAAAACACACAAATATCCAGTTACATCGAAAATTGTTCGAAAAACTAAAACAAAAAAAAATTAAAGGGGATTCGGCCACTAGAGAAAGTTGGCCACACTTCGGCCTATGTCTAAAAGTTATAATCTTCAATCGCTACAGATGCCTCTTGAAAATCAGAAATCACCAAAGTGGTATCTTCTGGATTGTCCACGTAAACAAAGTTTATCTCTATGGCTTTACGACGTTAATGATATTTAGCAACAACATGAGTGGGAGCTCAGTAAACTCGAGATGAATGGTCATTTGAACTTCATTGCTTCCATGGTGGTGGGAGCTTTGCCTTTATTCTTGAAGTTGGAAGCCTTGGGAGCGAAGGAATCACACTTCGGGGCCGAACTTCCTCCTTTAAGTTGGCTTCTGCTCTGTCGATCCTGGGCCCATGGTAGAGGGTTGGGACCCTTCTCATATCCATGATGCTTTGTGCATCCTTATGGGCCTCAAGATGTGTTGGCGTGGGCTTTGGGCACAACACTCGAGTCAATAGGTCTAACTTGATGACTCTTCATCAACAGATGGTTTTGCTTTTCAGTAAGTAGTAAAACAGAGATCAAATCAAAAAACTTGTTAAACTTGCCCTATATTGTTGTTGCATGACAACATTGATGGCATGGAAGGTGGAATAGGCTTTCTCTAGGAGATCGTATTCATTCAAGTCCCCTTACAAAACTTGAAAAATGATCGGATTCGACAAACTTCATATCTGTATTCGTTCATAGACTTAAAGTCTTGGAAGCATAAATACTGCCAGTTTTGTCTTGCTTCAAGCAAGAAGATATCTTTTTTATGATTAAATCATTCATCCAGAGCGAGCCATAAGGCTCATGGATCCTCGTTAGCAATGTACTTAGTCCGCAGTGCATCATGCATATGTCTTTAGATGAAGATCATGGCAGTGGCTTTGGTAGCTTTGCCAACCAAGTTATCCGTCTCAACTTCAATGGTAACTCTAAGACTCTTTGCAGTGAGGTAGAGCTTTATGTCTTGAACCACTTTAGGTAGTTCCTTCCAGATACTACTAGAGCGGTAAAGTCAAGTTTATTATGATTCAACATGTTGCTGCAAAGGAAGGAGAAAGAATGTGGTCAGTACTATAGGTAAAAAAACGTCCATAGTAAAAAGGTATAACATTCAAGGTGTAGAGACATGTTTGGTTTAAATTTAGCATGAAAAACTTTAAGTTTCACAGATGTATGTTGTATGAAAACTTTAGGTTTTTATGGTCCTATATTGGAAACTTCGAGTTCATAATTCCTGCAAAGGAACACACATATACAAGGCAATCTGTGTATAAAGCAAGTAAATTAATTAAATAAAATAGGTTAACAGAACACAGGCCCAAACATTGGACTACGGGTCCAAAGGGACAAACACAAGTAGGCAAAAAGCCAAAAACATCACAGAAAGCCAAACTACGCGTATGTTTGTTTTTTTTTTTTTTTTTTTTTTTTTGCACAAATTTGGTTCCAATAAACAAGAGGTGTTGGAATCAAATTTGTACATGCTGTAAGAGATGAGGATGCTTAAACTCATTTATCTATAAATGAACACACAAACGTGAGTAAGCCAAAGACCGGAGGGTGTGCAAGTCAAAAGTTCTTTGACAATTAGGTTAGTAAGCAATATTAAGACTCAACTAGTGGGCAAGAGAATAAGTGTGCAAAGATGGTGTTACCATAGATGAACCGTAAAAGGGTGTATTTATACAAGTCCAGGAAAGGATCTTTTAGGATAGTAAAATCCTCATTAAACTAGGAGAATATATCTAGGAAGTAGATGTTGCTAGATTAGGTTTCCGTATTTTGCGGAACAAGCACAGTCAATCTCAACGAAGTCGTCCGGCTTTGCCCACTAATTCCAAAACAGGATGATGCTAGCATCACTACTCCATTTAGTCAGCTCCGCATCAAAGGTTGTTGAGTCCATGAATGGACTTTTGATCTACGTGTATTCTGATACACCTTACTCCGACCACGAAAAATCAAGGTCGCACAAGTGCCCCTAACTATGTATTTGAAATGACTTGTTCCCCATGAGGATGGATAATTACCCAGAGACCATGCCTTTCGAAGTAAGTCGGAATATGTACCGTTTTATTTCTTCAGATGTGTGGCACCTTGGCTTCGTTCCTTATGAATTTTTGACACTTCGGATTTAGTTG
Organism: Pyrus communis; assembly: GCF_041283825.1. Classification (NCBI taxonomy): domain Eukaryota; kingdom Viridiplantae; phylum Streptophyta; class Magnoliopsida; order Rosales; family Rosaceae; genus Pyrus; species Pyrus communis. The sequence goes on along the minus strand of NC_142576.1, from coordinate 16,239,122 downwards.
TGCGATCCGAATATCGTGGAGAATGGGCAGCAACGATGAAGAATGTCATGTTGCTGGTGCACATTTAACAAAGGGCAACTTTTTGTATCATTGAGCAACTTCGACCTTCGGGCACACAAATCTCTAGGCAAGACTCTTCGAATTCAACAGTGAGATTTTCTAGCAACCTATCTTTAAATAGCCTAGCCTTGGCTTTGCTTTTCCAAATCCTCTCTTCTAAGACTCGAGCTTTGCCATAGACCTTTCATGCCTCAGTTCCCAAGCTCAATTTCCACTTTGAGCAGTCGATGATTAGGATTTGTAATAAAGAATTTTACCATATCCATATCTACCTTATCAAGCAAAGTTAAGTGAAATACAGATAAATCATAACCTTTCAATAGTCAACCTTGTTTCCTTTAATGTGTTCCATACATTCATCCCTTGCTGAACTATCGACTACATCCTCCTCGCAATCTTACCATACAGTTTCAACTTCACGAGGGTCTTGAGATTCTTTAGTGGGTTTATCTTCGTTGAAACCATCTTCGCATTGACCCTCATCAGGGTTGATGATCTTAGCCAAATCAGCTTCATAATATCCTTAGGAAAATTTGCATACTAGGGGTAAAAGGTTGTCTCCCCCAAAGAATTGTACTATTTTTGCCCTATTCATGGGACTTTGATAATAAAACATGTGCTTGCACATCTTATGAAAAATTATCTTTATCCAAGTCATTAATCATGTTAGAATAAAGCATTTAAAACTTTTCATCCATTGCTTCCTTATCATAGAATAATTTGTTAAATCGACAAATCTTTCCAAAGTAAATCTTACTCTAGAGTAATAAGTAATAGAGTAAAACACAAACGAATGAATAGGCCCGGGGTAGAGCTCGAAGCTCCCCTAGATAACATTGATTCAGAAAAACATTACCTTATAAACTTGGTTTTCATAAGGATTCCTGATAGGAGCATATTTAGGCGACTTACTTAGCTTGTTTTCGTGCATCTATGTTGTTAATTCATAGTTGTTTTAGTAGATTAAGCCATTTTCGTGTGTTTTTAGGTTCATATGGCTAAGGGAGCAAAAAGATGCATTTTGGAGCATTTTGGAGCAAAATTGGGCTTGGAATGGATAGCATATGATTGGAGCCAAAGTGTTGGACGAATTTGAAGACCTTGTATTCACTTTGGACATAAAACAAAGGGCCTAGCCCATTCTCTCTTAAACCAACCCCAAGGCCATGCATTTCCTTCCAATTCCAAAACCCACAATCACTTCAAAAGCCATGCAAATCCATATTCAACACCCTAAACTACAACCATGCATCATTACACCACCTTCTCCATCTTCATTCCACATGCATTTCAACTCACATGCACTCATCATCATTCAACCTAGTGTCACTCCCATACTTTTCCATTGTATAATTCATCCACATGCATCTTTAATCATTCACTCACAAGCTTTAACCAACAAACAAATCATCCAACACATGCACCCATCTTCATTGCCGTGGCTTTCCCCCTTAATTCCAGCTTCACAACCATGCACAACACATGCATTCCCACCCTTACAAGACCCTAATCATTCATCCATACAATCTTGCATAAACACATAATCATTCACCCTAGCTTTAATTCACATGCATTCACACACTAACAACAACTCAATGCCGTGTATTCCCTTGCCTTTCCACAACTTTTCCTAGCTAATTTTCACATGCATTCACTTCATCATTACACCACCACTCATTCTTTAAAATCCACATGCACATTCAATCATTCATTCAAGCCCCCTTGTGCCATGTTTCCCCCTTTGTTCCCACCCATCACATGCATCATCATCAAACAAACACTCAATGCCGTGGGTTCCCTTTGCTCCCCTTGTGCAATTCCAGTTTTCACATGTGTCCTAGCTGTTTTTCCATCATTTCTCCACACAAATGCTTAAACAAACAGCCATATGTTCCCTCCACTACCCCTATAAATACCCTAGCATTCATTCATTCAAGGAACATCTCATTTTCATACACAACACACCACAAACACTTCCATCTTCTCCCTAGCCGTGAGTCTCTCCATTTTCTGCACCACTCCTTTCCCTTTCTCCTCCATTTCTTCCATTTCCATAATCCCCCAATCCATTCAACACACCAACAACATCCCTTAGTCCTTGTGCTACAACGAAGATGAAGAGAAGAGGGCCTAAACGTTCATACAATTCACGTTTGAGTTGTTGGAATGTTTACGCGTTTCTTTGATTTCAATGTTTAAATTCAATTCTCTTTGTTTGTAATATGAGGAATGGAAGAGAAGAGTGCCTAAACGTTCATACAATTCAAGTTTGAGTTGTTGGAATGTTTAGGTGTTTCTTTGATTTCAAAGTTATGAGGAACTAAACCCTTTTTGGCTAGGGGTGATTTCAATACCATGTTTATTTATGTGATATGAATTGATGAATTCCGGTTATGAACTCTTGATTCGTGAATGCAATTGGCTTAACTATTTGATGATTAACTTATTTGTGTTTGTTGATTGAGGGTCGACACTTAATTAGCATGCATGAATATGTGGCTAAAGTTTAAGGAGGTTTCACATAATCGTTACTAACTTATACTTGAAAGTAGTAAAGGTCGCTTGTCACGATCGCGTTAAGTTTAATTCTTAGCATGAGTAACATGATGTCATAGTTGCAAATGCTTTGTCAATGCTTATGGTTTTCATTATTCTTAATGATCTTCGATTGTATCTCTATTATGATGACATGTAGGGAACTTTTGAGAATGTTTTGGGTTGTCGAATGATGCCATCCAATCCAATAATATAAGGAAAATCTGAGGGTTAACTAGTGATGTCACGGTTAATTTGGGGCATTGTCGTTCATAATTCAATGAAGGAATAACTGGAAATTGATTCATATGCATAAATATCATGTGTAGAGAAAGAACCCTTAGCTAGCTTCCCATCCATTCATTTCCGTCAAATCCATATTTACAATTTGTTTTGTTTCCAAGTATTCATTTTAGTTTAAATTCGTCCAAATCCAATTCCCCCCTATTTCGTTGAAGTCTTAGTCTTAATCTTTCTTATTTTTAGTTTTGCTTTCTTCGAGCATTAAATAGTGTTTTATATTGTGTTTTTATGTTTTTAAGTCAATTTAGAAGGTTTTAGCAAGCCCTCCTAATCCCCGGTCTAGAACGATCCCTCACTTATCCATTCTACTACAATTGTCAAACGAGGGTTTAATTTGAGTGTCAAGTAATTCTCGCATCAATTCCCACTACAATCATCGGAATACCACTTTACTTTGACACTAGTCTAGGCCCATGAAAACCTTTTTACGCCATACTTACTATAATGCATTGGTCGGATTAAGGATGAGAAAGTGATAAAACTTTACCCAGAATATCTTCTGGATCTCCTACTTTGATGAGCCTTCCTTCTTCTAAGCGATGTGCTACTTTTTTCGCTCCCAATTCCAGGTCTAAGAAGGGGCTTCCTCCCAAGTTTGAATTGTGTGCACATCCTCAGTGAATCTTAAACAAGAGTTTGTTAAGGACTTGGTCACTTGCAAGTGGATCAGAAACACTTTTGCAATCATTTTGTCATACCCTATGCGTCGAACCTGAGCGTTTCTGATTAGACTACTTAACTGGCTTGGCTAAGGCATTTCAAAGTATCGAAGCCCCATTGGAAAACAATTCCTCTTGAGGATTTCCAAGTCTAGATGTCTCATTCGGACTTGCTTAACATATGGTGCTATAGAATGTACTTGGCATAGTACGCTGGTACGAGATAAAAGTAATCGTACTTAGGGTCATAGCACCACTCAGATGATTCCCAAATCGCCATTTCGATCATCCGCTCAAATGGCGTAGAGGCTAGGTTTGAATGTTATAATCCACAACCTTTTGGTTGTAAAATCTTTATGGAAGTCGAATGGTGCATTGGACTTCCAGGTCAGGGGGCCATGTCCTTGTGTTCGTAGCTGCCCAATTGTAACCACACTTAATACAACTTAAGGCTCTCAACCTGCTAACTCAACACTACAAAATAGGCTTAATAAGATTCCTTTGACACTATAATTTTGAATTTTTAGACTTACTATTACATGAAGTTTCAAAAGTTTTGTGTTATTCAAGGAATTTTATGGTATTTCATGCACCGAAAAAGAAGAGAATGAATAAACATGTAGCAAATGCGAGTAACTCTGCAAACTCTTTTATTGAAGAAAAATAGGTGTTGACAAAGGGTGAGTGATTGAATACAAAAATGATTGCCTACATATCCCTAGGAATGGGAATCAAATCGTTGGCGTAGTTCAAAAAAGATAAAATGTAAAACATTGTCATTTGGTATCATCTTTGACTAGTAGCCCAAGGTGAGGCGATAAGGAGATGAGTTCTCTAGGGACTAGTCTATGCATAGACAGCAACATTTAGGCATAATATCACCTAAGCTTCACGATGTTCCATCGTTTTGTGATCGGAGTTCCATCCATGCGCTCCAAATTGTACGTTATTCTGCTTCCCACTCTGATGACTTTGTAGGGGCCTTCCCAGTTTACTTCCAGCTTGCCTTCTCTTGGTACTTTATAGTAAAACTTGATCTATTTTTAATAGGCTGCAAGTCGAACTTGATCGTATTCTGAATGTTATTCAGCAAAGTCGATATTAGACTTCAGAATTTTACTGTTTCCCAAGGTAGTCTGTTCTTCTATGTATAGGTTGGGCATCGCAATAACTTAGATTAGGATGATGGCTTCTATTTCATAAGCCATAGAGAAAAAGGTTTCTCTAGTTGCTTTTCGAGTGGTCGTCCGATTTACTGAGTCCGGCAATTCTTATGGCCAATTGCTTTTCTTTTTCAACGTTTTCTTCAAGCATTACAAGATGTTTTTGTTCGAAGCTTCTACTTGCCCATTGCCTTGCGGGTAACACAAGGTGAAGGTGAGGTGGCGGAAGCTAAGTTCCTTATACCAATCTTTGACTTCGGAACTGGTGAATTATAGTCTATTATCTATAAGTATAGTATGGGGAATACCAAAATGACATATAATGTTCTTCTGAACAAAAGACTTCACCACTGCCCTAGTGATCCTGGATAGAAGTTCTGCCTCAATCCACTTAGAGAAGTAATAAGTGGTTATTATCCAACATTCCTTATTTCCCTAGGCTTTCTTCAATGGTCCAAAGAGATTGGTGCCCTATTGCATGAAAAGCCATGCCCCTGTTAAAGTACTAAGTTCTTCAGCATGTTGATGGTTTATAGGGGCGTGCCTTTGACATTTGTCGAAAGTCTGAGCGCAATCTATGGCATCATGTTGCATGGTGGGCCAACAATATCTGATTGACAACGCCTTCTGTGCGAGTAATCTTATGCTCGCATGGTTCCTGCATACGCTAGAGTGAAAGGCCTTTAGAATTTGCAGGCCCATCTTCGGGGTGACACATAAAGTAGGATAGTCGATAAAGTCTCCCACGGATAACTGTGTATCCGGAGGCATTTGGACCAATTTCCTAGCGAAGCGATGGCCTTTAGGCAACTTCCCATCCTAGATGTAGTCAACCATCTCGTCCATCTAATTTTCCTATTTTCGATAATGGCTACTACCTCTAGTTCGGGTTAGTGAATGCTTGGGACTGCAAGGTATTCAAATGAGATCATTCACCGGAGTGCATAGTAGATGGCTGACACAATATTTGGTAAAGCATCATTGTGTCCATTCTCGCTTCTAGGGATTTGCTAAATCTCGTACTTGTTAAAGCTTTTAAGTAATGTCCCTGCCTTGGTAAGGTAAAGTCCCATTGTCGGATAATAAGCGGCGTAATTACCTTTGACTTAAATTACTGTCATCATAGAGTCGTAATAGACTGATAGCTCGTTGATTTGTAATTCTGTCATGATCTGTAGTCTGGCGAGACGTCCCATGTATTTTGCCTTGTTGTTGTTGGCCTTGAACCCAAGCTTCAAGGCTTGCTCGAGTATAGATCCATCCTGCGTCATCAAGGCCATTTTTTCTCTTAAGTTTATGTTTGAAGATCCATCCACATAAAGTTTCCACAGATGAGGATTCTTGGGTGTATTTCGCAGATCTACAAAGGAACAGATGTCTTGATTCGTTGGAGTGAACTCTGCCACAAAGTTCACGAGAACTTGAGTTTTAATTGATGTTTTGGGGTGATAGTTGATTTCGTGTTGCCCCCGGTTTAATACCTTTATTCGTGATTCAAGATGATGCATGGGATTTTGTAGGATGGACTGCAGGGGGATTCCGTCATATACACCACTCAAAGTGATTGGAAATACGCCAGAGTTTTCTAGTTGTCATAACCAATGCTAGGATGAGTTTTTTCATTTTCATGTAACATGTCTCTGGTTCAAAAAGAGCTTTTAGACACATAATACAACGACTTATGCTCCCCTAAGTCTTCTCGAATCAAAGTCACACTAATTGTACCATCAAACACTGCCAGATATAAGTACAAATCTTCTCTGTCAACCGGTTTGGACGGTAATGGTGGATTGGACATGTACTATTTTAGCTTCATGGAGGCTTTTTCGCAGTTATTTTTCAAGAGTAAGCCTTTTCTTTTCTTTATCGCAATAAAGAAAAGCCAGCATTTGTCCATGGATCGTGAAAGGAATCGGCTGACAGTTGATGTTCTCCTTGTCAAACTTTATATTTCCTTGATAGTTCTCGAGGACTTCATCTCCATGATCCCTTTGATTTTGTGAGAATCTGTATTTATATATATATATATATATATATATATAATGTATGCTATGTTGAGAGAACTTGCCATGTGACTTGGACAGAAGGAATACTGCATTATTCCTTGTCAGACAGCACGCCACCTTTACAGCAGAAAGAACCCATGCTCTGATGTGTTGCAGCATGGGCAGCGCCACCTTTTACAATATTTGTTTATTACATGCAATTGTTTAAATGCATGCGTGTATGTAAGATGTATATAAAAACATCAACTGCTATTACAGCAGTTACCAAGAATAATACAACAGAAATATTAAACTTAATATGGTATCAGAGCTTAGGCAATCCTTTGCTCTGCTCTGCCTTCACTCTTCCGCTGCTATACTGTGATCTGTTACTGCAGCAACCAGTGCACTGCAAACTGCACACTCGCAGAAGAACATACACAGCCATTAAGCACAGCCGCAGAGCACAGCCAAGCACAGCCACTGCACAGTGCACACTGCCTGCCGACATGGCAACTGATTCTTCCAGCAAACACACCAAATACGAAGATCCCAGCGATCCTCTTTATCTTCATCACTCTGATCAACCTGGAGCGATCCTCGTCACACACCCTTTGAATGACGAAAATTACTCCACTTGGAGCCGAGCCATGGTCATGGCCCTCAATGCCAAGAACAAGGAAGGATTCATCAATGGATCCATTAAAAGGCCCGAGTCTGCATCCACAAGTGAATTCCAACAGTGGACTCGTTGCAACAACCTCGTGAAATCCTGGCTGCTCAACTCTGTCTCGAAAGATATCGGAGCAAGTGTCATCTACAACAATGTTGCAGCTGATATTTGGAATGAGTTGAAGGAACGTTTCTCTCACACAAACAGTGTACATCTCTTCCATATTGAACAAGAGATACATGGAAGTGTTCAAGGAAATTTGAACATTGGTGCATATTATACCAAACTGAAAAGTTTTTGGGATGAACGTGATGCCATGTGCACTCTCCCAACCTGTACATGTGGAGCTGCAAAAGAATTAATGCAGTTTCAGCAAAGTCAGAAAACCATGAAGTTTCTCATGGGCCTCAATGAATCCTACGCTGCGGTTCGTGGGCAACTTTTACTTATGGATCCCCTCCCTGTTGTCAACAAAGCTTTCTCACTTATTATTCAAGATGAGAAGCAAAGAACAGTTTCAATACATGCTCCTGGAAGGTCCTCAGTCACCGACACTGCAGCTTTCGCCGTGCGGGATAACATGCGCAACTTTGGTAGGAATTTTTCTCCAAGAAATTCCCATCTAAAATGTGGTCGTTGTGATGCAACTGGACACACTTCAGATACCTGTCGTGCACACCTCAAGTGCGACTATTGTAATTGGAAAGGTCACACCATTGATCAATGCCGCAAAATGAAAAAGGCGAAAGACAACAGCAATAGGGGAGATTATCAGGATCGCAGGGGTTCCAATTCCAAGGCTAATCATGTTGATACCCAGCCAACGCCTCCAGCAACATTTTCTTCGTCCTACAGCCTCACTTCCGAGCAATATCACAATCTGCTTGCACTCCTTGATAAGAGTCAATCCAACTCCACATCTAATCATGTCGGTACCACCTCTACTATGAATAACTTGTCAGGTAGAGTTTTTTGTGCTTCTGCTCTCAATAAGGGAATGGACTGGATTTTCGATACAGGCGCCACAGATCACATGGTCTGCTCACCAAGCTTAATGACCACAAGTGTTCCGGTATACAATCGACAAGTGCACTTACCCAATCATGCACTTGCCGATGTCACACATATTGGCACAGTTCATCTCTCGAATGATCTCACCCTTCACAACGTGCTTTGTGTTCCATCATTTAAACTGAATTTAATTTCTGTCAGCAAACTTACTAATACCTCATCTTGCTTTGTCATCTTCACTGATAAAATGTGTCTACTTCAGGGCCAACGATCGGGGAAGATGATTGGGATGGGAACTGAACGAGAAGGACTCTACTACCTTGATAATGTGATGAAAACCAGGTGCAATTCAGCGTCAATTTTTGCCTCTCCTTCCCAGCTTTGGCATCAACGCCTTGGCCATCTTTCCAACAAGACCTTACGGCATCTCTCTACTTGCATTAAAATTTTGAATTTTTGTAGCATTGATGATTGTTTGATCTGTCCATTAGCCAAACAAACACGTGCTCCTTTTCCTTTGAGTTCTATCACCACAAAAGCTCCTTTTGAGTTAATTCATGTTGACATTTGGGGAGGTTACCATGTTCCCACTATCACAGGGGCACAATATTTCTTAACTATTGTGGATGATTTCTCAAGATGCACATGGGTTTATTTAATGAATCACAAATCAGATGCACGATCTTATCTCATCACTTTCATCCACCTTGTTGAAACACAATTTTCCACACGAGTCAAGGTTCTTCGTAGTGATAACGGTCCAGAATTTTTTATGACCCAATTTTTTTCAGATAAGGGGATTCTCCATCAAACAAGTTGTGTCTCTACTCCCCAACAAAATGGGGTAGCAGAGCGCAAACACCGCCACTTACTCAATGTTGCTAGAGCCTTACTTTTTCAATCTCATCTTCCTAAGAAATTTTGGGGTGATGCTATCCTCACTGCCACTTATCTCATAAATCGGACTCCCACTCCTCTTCTTCAAAGCAAATCACCCTATGAAATACTTCACCACAAACAGCCAGCGTATGCCCATTTACGAGTGTTTGGTTGCTTATGTTTTTCTTCCACCCACCACCATCGTCCCACAAAATTTGATGCAAGAGCCACACAGTGTCTTTTTCTTGGGTATCCATATGGCACAAAGGGATATCGAGTTTACGACCTTCACACGGGTAAAATCTTTATCTCCCGTGATGTTATTTTCCATGAACATGTGTTCCCTTTTTCATCTTCTGCTGCAGTTTCACCACTTGTGTTTCCACATACTCAAGATACTGCCTATGATGATCCCATCATTCATCCGTCCATTCTACCGGAGCAGGATTCCATCGATCCATCCTCTTCTTCGCCGGTGAGTCCTGTTTCGGTTTCATCTCCTTTTCTTTCCACCTCACCACCTCGGCTTAAACGACCCACTCATGCACCTGGTTATCTTCAACAATATCACATCGACATCAACCTCCCTTCTCGGTCCGTCCCTTCATCTCACTCGGCGTTGACCAAAGTACCAGGTACTCCTTACCCTTTGTCTGATGTCCTCACATACGATCGTTTATCTGCTCGACATCGTGCTTTCACCACTTCCATTTCAGCTGCCACAGAACCCAGCTCATTCTCACAGGCTATACGCGACCCTCACTGGCGTTTCGCTATGGAAGAAGAACTGGCAGCCCTTGCTGCGAATAGGACATGGTCTCTGCAACCACTGCCCCCTGGCAAGAAGCCAGTTGGATGTAAATGGGTTTACAAAATCAAATTTCGCTCCGATGGATCCATTGAGCGATATAAAGCACGCTTGGTTGCCAAAGGTTATAGCCAAATTGAAGGCTTAGACTATCGAGAGACCTTTGCTCCGGTTGCAAAATTGACTACAGTTCGTCTACTCCTTGCTGTTGCCTCGGTCCAACAATGGCACCTTCACCAGCTTGATGTTAATAACGCTTTCCTCCATGGTGATCTTGAAGAAGATGTCTACATGTCCTTGCCTCCTGGTTTCGGACGAAAGGGGGAGACACGAGTTTGTAAACTTCATAAATCTTTGTATGGGCTTAAGCAAGCCTCTCGTCAATGGTTTATCAAACTCTCTTGTGCTCTTCGAAAGGCCGGTTATCAACAATCCAAGGCAGATTATTCATTGTTCGTCCGAAACCATGATGGTAAATTCACTGCCCTCCTTGTCTATGTTGATGATATTATCTTGGCAGGAAATAACATACAAGCAATTGAAGATACCAAGTCTTTTCTTATGAAGCAATTCAAGTTGAAAGACCTTGGCCAATTAAGATATTTCTTGGGCATTGAAATTGCTCGCTCTAGCAAGGGGATCACCCTCTCACAGCGAAAATATGCCCTTGAAATACTTGAGGATGCAGGTCATCTTGGCGCAAAACCAGCCACCTCTCCTATGGAGCAAAACTTATCACTCAGAAAGGACGAAGGACAATGTATTACTGATCCTTCCTCTTATCGACGACTTGTTGGGAGACTAATCTACCTGACAATCACGCGCCCTGATTTGGTGTATGTTGTCCATACTCTTAGTCAATTTATGGAGAAGCCTCGAACTCCACACTTGGAAGCAGCCCAGCGAGTCTTACGATACGTTAAGCACACACCAGGGCAAGGTATTTTTCTTTCTGCAAGAAGTCCAATTCAATTGAATGCTTTTTGTGATGCGGATTGGGCCAGATGTCGAGACACACGACGTTCTACCACCGGATACTGTGTATTTCTTGGAGAATCTTTGATCTCTTGGAAAAGCAAGAAACAAAATACCGTGTCACGTTCTAGTGCAGAGGCAGAGTATCGTTCAATGGCAGCAACTTGTTGTGAAGTCACTTGGTTGAAATCTGTTCTACAAGACTTGGGTATCAAACATAAACGTCCAGTCAAGCTATATTGTGATAATCAAGCGGCACTTCACATCGCTTCGAATCCGGTCTTTCACGAAAGAACCAAACACATAGAGATTGACTGCCACCTTGTACGAGAAAGGGTTCAAAGTGGAATGATCGAGACATCTCACATCTCAACCATGAAACAACCAGCCGACATCTTCACAAAGCCACTGAGCTTATACCAGTTTACGACTTTGCTTTGCAAGTTAGGAATAATCAACATTCATTCCAAACTTGAGGGGGAGTGTTGAGAGAACTTGCCATGTGACTTGGACAGAAGGAATACTGCATTATTCCTTGTCAGACAGCACGCCACCTTTACAGCAGAAAGAACCCATGCTCTGATGTGTTGCAGCATGGGCAGCGCCACCTTTTACAATATTTGTTTATTACATGCAATTGTTTAAATGCATGCGTGTATGTAAGATGTATATAAAAACATCAACTGCTATTACAGCAGTTACCAAGAATAATACAACAGAAATATTAAACTTAATATGCTATTATATTATTATTACATGATGGGGTTGCTTTTATAGTATATGTGTGTATATATGTATATGTTATTAACTGATTAAGGTTTGCACATGTTGGTCAAAAACGTGATGACCAAAAGAAAGAATGGTATTTTTGCAGTATTTGAAGAGATGGATGAGTAGGACTACTTGGAGAACAATCCAATTTAACTAGAGCTGGCAAACATATTTTCATCTTTCCTCATTTGAGTGACACCTCCACCTTCTATTTGATTCTTGAACATTTAAAAGCTTGTGCTTTGCAAGAAGATGAAAACCTCAAGCCATATCTATTAGCTAGTTGTACCTACCTTATTTGTTCTTCTCTATCAAGTCAACAACTCCTCTCCAATTGCCGACTTTCTTTTTCTATATATTTACCTGATACTTAATCACTAAGTCTTGTGTAAGTATAAATAGGGACGTCAAGAGCTATAAACTCTGGTAAGAAACGAGAACAGATAAAGAGAGGTGGCAGGGATGAGAAAAGGAAATAAAGGGTCATCGAAGAAAATGGGTCTGCATCATGAAACAAACATCCTTTCTTATTTAGCAACTTATGACATGCAAAGATTTAGTTAGGGTTAAGGAAGATGTCATGGTGTGGAGGAAATAGTTGTGTTTGAGTTTTCCCAATCCGAAAAATGATAAGGGCCAATTATACGCTGCTTATATATGATGGTGATGTTGGTGAGTCTCTTTCCAGTTTTAATGTATCCTATGTGGGTGACTTTGTTTATGAGATGGAAGGGATCAGTTCATCTACTAGTTGAAAACAAGGTTAATCTAAAGTAACCATTGTTCATGTGTATATGTATATCTATATAAGTAATAACAATTTTGGTATAAAAGCTGAATTGCTCATATGGTATCAGTTTAAGTATGTCGTTGTTGTGGTAGCAAAAATCTATTGTCTTCAATCTTGGCAAATATGTGCCTACAAAACAATTGACACCTATAATCAAAGACCAAAGTGTCATGCGCTCATAAGGTATGAGAATATGGCCAATGAATTTCTGATGCCTAAGTTAGTATCTCTGAAATTGAGTATTTAGGGCTTGTATGTGTAGCAAAATGCTTACCACAACTAGGTGGAGATGAAGGAATGTATAGGGAGGAGTGGCCGGCCATAGGGTTAGGGTTTTGCCTGCACATGGCAACATCTGATTGGCCAAGGTGTGTCACTCGTTAGATGAATGAGGAAATAATATTCCTAAGATATTAATTAGGAGATAATATATTGGGATGGTGATGGAAGCATCCATGATTGATTGTTATAGGGATTCTTTTCTTAACGGAGTTAATCATCAATTGGGAATGTATTAAAGATAGGATATAGTAATTAATCCTATGCTTAATGCCCTTGACTTTTCCATGCCACGAGCAGTGGAGCCTTGAGCAGTCGCAGTCAGTTACTTGGATCTTCAGGGTTGTTTAGCTGCACATGAGAGTATTTGAGAGCCCTGCCCCTTTAATAAGGGAAATTTTGTCTTTCTTGAGAAAAAGTCCACATGCTGTCTTGTGGATTGTTTGGATTATTTTTAGCTCCACAAATGACCCCTCACCTGCTGGGCTACAAGTGGAAAATGATAGTAGGTGTAGAAATCCCAAGCTCCATACACGAGCACAGAGTTGTTTCCTAATTGGATTTAGATCTTCCACTTTGACTTGGAAATAGAGTCTTCTAAGAAAGGGAAACCAATTGCCACCAAAACCTATTTAAGCCTGCCTCAAGTAGGGGTTAAATAAATTTGCAGAACAATTTTTATCCCAACAATAGAGAAAAGGCTAGAGAATATTGTAAACCATTCCCTTAGTTTTCTTCTTTGCTTGCCCTTGCGAAGAGTTAATTGTTGTCGTTGTTTTCCTTCTCCATGGCTTACCAAGGTAAGAAACATTTAATTTTCTTTCTTCTTCATTTTTTTGGGAGCCTCAGGGCTTAATAAAATAGCTCGGCAGGGTCGAGGATGGTGACAAGGCAGCCACGAGCTGTTGGGCAGGGTGGATAACTCAGGGCAGCTGTTGTAATGGTGCAGCTGGCTGGCAGGGGCTAGAAGCTTGGCTTGACTCAAGCTGAAGAGACAGGCGCACTGAGACACTGACCGAAAGGGGGAGGCTAGCGGAGGCAAGGTTGTCAATTGGATTGGGTTACTGGGCATAGGCCCATGTAGGAAAATAAAGGAGACGCGGGGGGAATCGGATCTATCCCTCCTTCACACTGATGGATTGGGCCGTGAGACCTTCTGGGCTAGACAAGCACGGACTACATGATAGAGAATAAAGGAGAGCAAGTTGTGGGGCCCAGCATGTGTTGTTGGGCTTTTGCTATCTTAGGCCCATCATAGGATAAAAAAGGTGGAAGTTGGGGCTTTTACCATAGAGTAGTGCACTGGGCTTCGGCCTGGTGTGCTGCCCCCTATTTATTTAGTTTTTTTTCTTTTGCAAAATTCCTTCTGAATATTTTTCTTTATGTCTTCCATGCAGGACTTCTGATATGACTTCCTCCAATCACCAAAGTTAAGAAAATCCTATGCCTTTATATCGTCAATGGGAAAATAAGCTACTTAGGACTGCTCATGTCAAGATCATTTCTGATGAGAATGGTTCGGACTGTGCAAGAATGATTGTAAAGAATACTAGGTTATGACAATGACCATATGTGCCTGAAATAAGGTCTGAGCTTCTGAGCTATAATAACTAACACCAAGATTAGTTTTCAATCCTTGAGTATGTGGTTTCCTCATCAATGAGAGCTTTAGAACTGTAGAATACAGGCAGTTATGCCCCCGTCGTCCTAGCTTGGATAGTAATGAAGATGATGTTAGTATTTCTTTAAGTCTTGTAATGCTTTCTCTACTCGTCTTCCTACTTGACATTCTGCACCTTCTTGATTGCCTTTAAAAATAGCTTACATCAGTTGGTAAATCGCGAAAGGAAATAGTTGAGTGGTACTACTCGTTCGTCAGACTTTGAATCTCCTTCAAACTAGTAAATGATTTCATATCCAGGATCGCTTGGATATGCTTTGGATGTCTGTCAATTCCTCGCTGGGTCACAAGATATCGTAAGAATAGGCCAGATGAGACTTTGAATGTGCACTTAGCGGGGTTGAGCTTCATTTTGTACTTTCGGATGACGTTAAATGTCTCTACCAAGTTCTTGATATGGATTAACCACTGTTTGCCTTTCACAATGATGTTGTCGAAGTAAACCTCCACGGTTACCCTGATATGCTTCTTGAACATCATGTTTATAGTTGTTGATAAGTAGCTCATGTGTTCTTGAGGCTAAAAGGTGAGACTTTGAAGCAGTAGAAACCTTTCTCAATCATGAACATGGTCTTCTTCTTCTCAAGATTATATGGCAATCTGATTATAGCCTAAGTGTGTGTCCAATAAGCTAAGCAACAGGTTCCTAGATGCTTATTCCAATAGTAGGTCAATTCAGGAAACCGGATAAGGCTATTTAGGGCATGCCTTGTTGAAGTCAAGGTAATCTATGCATACTCTTCACTTATCCTTATCTTTCTTCATCACTAGCACGATGTTGGCCAACCATGCTGAGTGCACCACTTCTTCAATGAATCTGGCCTTCAATAGTTTGTTTATTTCCCCTTCGACAGAACTTCTTCATATAAGTACGAAGCGACTCTTTCAGATCTTTTTCCATATTAAAAAGGTGGTAAGGCTTATTCTTGATCGAGCGGTAGGACAAATATTCCTTGTTGAAAACCAAAGAAAGTCGTTGAAATTCTAGATTGTGCACAGCGATAGGGTGTGAAACTAGTCTTGCGCCTTCCTCTGCAAAGCCGTGGTGAAAATTTTACACAATAGAGCGTTGTTGCTTCTATATAGAATCATAGAGCTACGATAGTGCATGTTGTCATGTGCTGATCTTTCGTTTGTCTTGCTTATTTGTGTCGTGGTAGCGGTGTATGTCGTTCATCTCTAACTAATTAGCGAGCGTTTTATTGTAGTGATTCACATAGGCTGCCAGTTGAACTCGAGCCAGATTGGTAATGTGTTTCCCTATGTCTGTCTTGCTACCTACTCTAGTGCTTGATAGGAAGAACTTCTTGCGGGTCTAGCCGCAAGTGGACACTTTGCCTGGAATGTTCGTCAGAGTGTGGACCTAACCGCGAATGCACACTAACTCGGGACCAAGTTAGGAATAAACTCTTCTCTACGCACTAAGACAGGAGAAGTTTTCCTTAAGGGCCAAGTCGAAAATGTACATTGCCAGAACACTTGATTTGTGGCGGGTTGAGCAGCTACTTGCTGATGTGATAAAAGATAGCACACAAATTAAACCCTATAATTGTAGTATGTGTAAGTAGGGATCGTTCTAGGCGGGGGATTAGAAGGGATGCTAATCTACACAATTTAAACTCTACAACACTAAACTAGACTCAAAAACAGAAAACTAGACTCTAACAACTCAAAACAAGCTAAATAGACTCAAAACACACAAACTAAGTTAAATTGACTCAAAACAGGTAATAGAAAGTGATTTGGACTAAAGTTAAACTAAAAAGACTAAAAATACTCAAAAACAAAAGTTTGGATAGATTCTAACTAATTCGACACAACAAAGTAAAGGGGATTGGGTTTTTGACGAATTTAAAGTAAAGACAAACAGATTTTAAAGACTCTAAACAACTTGGACGAAATTGGGTGAAATATGGGTGAATTGCTAGCTAGAGGGTTCATCTCCACACATAACACATATGCACACTAATCGATTTCCAATTATTATTCCTATAAACCATGAATGACAATGCCCCAAATTAACCGTGAACTGCACAAATTAACTCTCAAATTTTCCTAATTTCATTGAATTGGATGGATAACGCATCTACAACCAAATTATTCTTCAATAGTTCCCTACATGAACAACATAATAAAGATACAATTAAAAGATCATTAAGCTTTGTGAAAATCATAAGCATTGACAAGGCATTCGTAATTATGAACTGCATGATACTCCTGCCATGGATTTACTTAACACGATTGTGACTAGCAGCTTCCACTACTTATAAATATAAGTTCATAACGATTAGGTGAAATTCCCTTATACACTAGCATCAAATCCATGCATGCAAACTAAGTATGCATCCTTAATCAATACACAAGAATAAGTTATCAATCAAACAAATAAGTGAATCACATTCATGTTTTACGAAACAATAGCTGGAGGAAATAATTTCATATCTCATATATGTTCATGGCTTTGAATCCACCTCTAGCTAAAACGAGTTTAGTTCCTCATGTTCGCACTTAAACAAAGATAACTTAAATTAAACATTGAAAGCAAAAGATAGAATACACCTATGGCGTTCTAGCAATCCAAGCTTGAATGGTAGGTCACGGCTCCAAGGTTCTCCTCTTCTTTCTCCTTGCAAAGCTACGGCACTAGAGGGATTTGTGTGTATAATGGATGTGTGGTGTGAATTATGGTGAGAGATGTGTGGTAGATTATGCGGCATAATGTAGTATTTATAGGGGTAAAACACACGGCATAGAGTCATTGTTTTGGAGAAGAATTAAACACTCCAAATCCACAAGGAAAAGGCCATCTAGAAATCAGAAACCAAAGAGAATAAGGTTAGGGAATACACGGCTTCTAGAAGAAAAACTAAAGGGACCATGCGGCATAGATTTAGGCTTCTAGAAAGGGATAGGTCTTCTAGAAACTGATATTTAGGTCTCCTAATTTCATTTAGATGTCCTCCTTGCAGCTAGAATTAAGGTAGCAAAAGATTAGGATAGGATAAGATAAGATAAGGTTGGATAAGGTTTGGACAAGATAAGGTAATTTGGATAATGTTTCCTTCTTAGTTGATTCCTTATCTTCCAAGTCTTCAATTTAATTTTTCCAGATGTTAATCACATTTCTAGCCTCTCTTGAACTTCAAATTCGTCCATCCACCATCCACCTTACTCCATGCATATGTTATCCATTCCAAGCCCAAAACTGATCTAAAATGCTCCAAATTGCACTTTCTTGCAAACTTTACCATTTAAACCTACAAACACACAAAAATATTTTAAATCACTATAATAAATAGAAACTAACTACGTAAATGCAATAAAACAAGCTAACTAAGTCGCCTAAATATGCTCCTGTCACTTGCCGGAAAGTCGGTGGAAAGAGTCACGATCACCTGCCATTGTCCTACTTCTGAAAGTCAGTGGAAGGGGTAACTAGACAATATAGAAAAGGTTGGAGAGAATTTTTCTTCAACTGGAAAGAGAAGAAAGCTCTAATAAGGTATTGTGGACATGGAAGAAAGTGCAACAGATCAGATATGTTTGTGGTCAAGGATATATGCTTGTGGAAAATGTTTGGCAAAGTCGATGATAGCCTCCATGTTTAATGTAGGACCTTACTAAGATATTAGAAGTTTTTAGGTGTCACTAATGCATGTAAGTCAACTTGTGCATCATGTATGAGCATAAGAACTTAATTTCTTTCACTATTAACTTTTCAAAGCGTTTAAAGTAGCTCTTTTCATAGACACATTGGTACATGTTTTAGTGAAAAGAACCCAATTAATGAAATGATATAAGACTCAATTCATGAGACCTATTATCTGATCATACGACGTAGATAATAAATGTATAAATTGCGTTTAGTACATCAAAAAGTGCAAGGACTCCTAATCATCTATTTATTTGGCACTTCGGTGGGTAGGATGGGCTTATAACTTACGTCCTGCATCACTATCAATACTATAAATAGGACTTGCATTCATAGGTCATCAAAGAGTGATTGGATGTTGCCCTCTTGATGAACCTTTGTAGGATTCAAAAAACTATATATGTTCCATTGCGGAATCCACAAACTGGACTAGGCGAGGGAGCCGTAAACCAACTGGAAAATGCCCGTGGGCTAAGTGATGCGAGATTTATACGCACACAAATTAAACCCTCTTTTTGACAATTGTAGTAATGATGTAAGTAGGGATCGTTCTGGACCGGGGATTAGGAGGGATTGTTAATCACTTGGATTTGACTCAAAAACGTAAAAACACAATATAAAACACTATACTAGACTCAAAGAATGCAAAACTAAACAAACGTAAAAGACTTAAAACAAATCAAATGACTAAGACTTAACAAAATATGGGGGGGGGGGGGAGAAGTTTGATTTGACGAAAATTGAAATAACAAAACAAGTTAATAAACTAAGCAAATTGTAAAACGAATTTGGATTTAATGAATGGAATGAAGGCTAGCTAAGGGGTTCTTCTCCACACATGTTACACTTGCATACAATATTGATTCTCAGTTGGTCTTTCGATAAATTATGAAACTCAACGCCCCGGGTCAATTAGGTCCGCTTAAATTAACCGTCAAGTTTTCCTTAAGTTAATGAATTGGATGGGTTTGCGCAACGCAATTCACTACATTCTCCAAAAGTCCTTTACGTGAACAGCACAATAAAGATACAATCAAAGATCATTAAGCATTATGAAAACTATAAGTGTTGACGAGGCATTCGTTACTATGATGAGCATGAAACTCGTGCCAAGAATTCATTTAACGCGATTGTTTATAAGCAACCTCCACTACCTGTGAATATAAGTTCATAACGATTAGGTGAAACTCACTTATATTCTAGCGTCATATTCATGCATGAAAATTAAGTGCGCATTCTCAATAAACATACATAAATAAGTTATCAATCAAACGGTTAAACAAATTGAATCCACAACTTATGAAATTCCAACGAAAGTTAATCAATTCATATTGCAAACATAAACATAGTTTCGAATCACCCCTAGCTAAAGGGGGTTTAGTTCCTCATAACTTTGAAATCAAAGAAACACCTAAACATTCCAACAACTCAAACTTGAATTGTATGAACGTTTAGGCACTCTTCTCTTCCATTCCTCATACGTACAAAACAAAGAGAATTGAATTTAAACATTGAAATCAAAGAAACACCCAAACATTCCAACAACTCAAACTTGAATTGTATGAACGTTTAGGCACTCTTCTCTTCCTCTTCGTTGTGGCACAAGGTCTAAGGAGATGTTTAGGGCTTTAGGTGTATGTGGAATGGAGTGGGGAATGGTTGGAGTGGCTGCAATGGAGGAGAAGAAATGGTGCATAAATGGAAGGTGATGCACGGCACAAGGTTGTGTTTGTGTTGTGTTTTGTGTTGTGAATGGAATGAATGAATTGTGGCTGCAATGGATGCTTATTTATAGGTAAATAAGAGGGAACATGACAGCTAGGAGGTGGGTGGAAATGTGGCTGCAAGGTGAGTGAATGATTATGAATGAATGCATGTGAAAAACAGCTAGGAAAACTTGGTGGAATGCTAGAATTGCATGGTGATGTGCACGGCAAAGGGTGTGTTTGTGTGTTGTGGCTGATTTGTTTGTTGATTAAAGATGCATGTGGATGAATTATACAATGGGAAAGTATGTGATTGACAACTAGGGTGAATGGTGGCTGCAATGATGAAGTGTGATGGCTGAAAATGGCAAGGGAGGTGCACGGCAATGATGGTGTTTTTGGAGATGAATGTGGCTGCAAGGTGTAAATGATTATGGCTGCAAGGTGTAGATGATTATGGGTATGATAAGTGATAAGTGTATGGTTATGATAAGTGATAAGTGTATGGTTATGATAAGTGTATGATATGTGGTGATGATAGTTTGGTCTTCAATTTCGTCCATCTACTTGGCTTTAAGCATATGCAATCCATTTAATGCCCCAAACTACTCCAAAATGCATCCTTTCGTCAAACACATCTTATGATCCTGAAAACACACAAAAGAAGCATAAAGGACTAAAATAACTAAAGAAACATAACGTAAATGTACGAGAACAAGCCATTTAAGTCGCATGAATATGCTCCTATCACTAAGCCCGCTTTTAACTTTAGTTTCAAACAATTATGAACACTGACCAAAATCCCTAAATTTAAAATCTTATATTTCACACAGGGTGTAGAGAATTTGACCTTCCAAACTTTTGCCAATGCTTATGGTTTCTCAATACTGTAGTTACCATGAATCCAAGCACAGATGTCCCTTTTATCTCCAACAACAACAACAACAACAATAACAAAGCCTTATCCCATTAAGTTGGGTCGGCTACATGAATCTTAGAACATCACTACCCTTGGTCTTGTGCCATGTCTTCCGTTAGGTCCAAATAGTCCAAGTCTTTTCGTAGGGTCTTTTTTCAAGTCTTCCTAGGTCTTCCTCTATGCCTTTGGCCTTGACCCTATGCCTCGTAATCACATCTTCTAACTAGAGTCTCTTTTATCTCCACCAAGGATAATTTGGAACCAAAGGTCGAAAATTTAAAACGACAATGTGCAAAAAACCACATTGTTATAATTATGGCAAAGGGGATCAATCCATTTTTGGGGATCATATCTCTCTGGAATCATATGTCCAAAACTAGAGCTTTGGAATTCTTGGTTTGTCTTTGTGCTTTAACTTAATAGTTAATACTGTGTTATGTGAATGCAGAAGGTAGAGAAGCTGAAATTGCTTTACCTACAGTATGCTGCAACAACTTAGTGGTTGATATCATCTTCTATTGATGTTCCTGGCCATGTCAGTTCTGATGGTTCACTTGTGCCAGAAAAAATTACAACGATCAAAATCGCATAGCCCATCTTAGGCACTAAAATTAAGCTCCAACAACTAAATTGTTGCTGATTCTATTCTGTAAGCTTTAAGTGGTTGTGGGATGCATGATTACACACGCGCAAACACCTGCCTTGTTGGTCCCCTTTGGTCTCTCTCTGGCACATGAATTTTGCAGAAAATTCGAGATGGAGTTTAATGTAGAGCTTCTGAGCTTGGGACCGATATTGAACAGTAGTTCCAAAGTAGAACCATATGTTGTGTTCCTTCCTAGTGCAAAAATATGGTTAATATAATGGCACAAGTAAGGGTGTCGAACCACAGGGACTGATTGGACTCTATAAATTACTAACTTTGAAAGAACCCTAACTAAAGAATGAAAGTAACCAATTGAGAGTAGTTTTTGTGCTGTAAATTTAATTAAATTAAAATGCAGGAATGTAGCAGCGAATAATATATTAGTGTAGAAACAATGGAGATGAGGCCAGGGATTTGAATTCACCATTACAAAACCAATTCCATGTTTATAAAGTTATGTCGTATTCAACTACCAACCTATTTCCTCAGTTCGTTTTACATATATATGATTAGCCATATGATGTGTGGTTTTGATCAAATTCTCCTAATCTGCAACCTAATTGGGATGTTCTATTTTGATTCCTAATTAAGAGTCTTTAGCATGCAAGAAAAGGTTAAAGAACCAAAGAAAATACATGGCAGGATGTTTGCATAGCATTCTCTTCATTCATTCACATGTCTACCAAGACTAAGCACGATGTTTACTATAATAAATGATCTATAGTTAACCCTAATAGTGATTAAACATTAAAATCAACGAACAAATTTAACAATCGATTCAGTGAATGAAACAGGAACCAGATTGATAAACTGAATACTTTAACTAAAAAACATGGATCAATTTTACAAGGCTACATTGAAATCCCTAGCTATGAACTTAGTTACACATCATGTTCACAGAAATTAAAACGAAAATACACAACATGAGTGAAAATAAATTCAGGAAAGGAAACCCTTGAAGTAATTCTGATGTAGAACTTCTCCAAGAACAACCTTCTGCGATGAGTCTTCAGTAGTGGTAAAAGTGTATGGAACGGCTAGGGTTTTCTAAGAGTGAATGAAAAAAAAGAGGAAAAATAGATCCTCAGAATAGTGTAATTCAACTATAATAAATAGGGCATGTAAAAATGGCTAAAAGGCTGGAAGATATTCCAAAGTGATCCCAGCAACTTAGCCTTTATTTTGCACGTTTTTGCCTTATTTGGCACCTCCAAATCAGGCTAGATATCCCAATTCCTTTCCTATTCTGTTTCTGATCTTCTAACAAGCCAGATTCATCTTGGATTCTTTATTTGGACTTTAAAACAAGTAACAACTTTATTTGGGCTCCATAACAGGTCATTAAACTTCTCTCCATGTTTGAATAAGGATCAGCTCCAAAAAGGGCATATTTTCACTTCTTTTGCCTTCAAATTGATCCTAAAGTACATGTAACTGCACATTAACACAAAATGGGGTAAAATGCAACCAGTTTAACTCAAAAACATCACAAAAAGACTAGAAATTAATGGTATAAATGCATGAAATATATGAGTTATCAAATACCCCCAAACCTGGTTTTTGCTAGTCCTCGAGCAAAACTATAACTAAAACACACACAAAAACAATAAAATCTAACTATACCACTTTCGATGGCTAAACGATTGCACTGAGCATGTGCAACAAGCCTTTAAACCTCTAGGTATCCCTAGTCGGAGGAGTTGTGTCTCCTGAGGGTTTACAGTGATGACGCCTACAAACATCTACAGACTCTATAAACAAATTGGTTAAAGCATACTTGAAACAAACTAATAAGAACCAATGAAAGTTTAGTCATACATTCAAACAAAAGTCTACCACTTCACTTGAACATACGGTCAAAATGCTAGCTCAAAACACCGTTCAATTCCAGCAAACTACCAATAGTATGCTTCAACAACATTCAACTGCTCTAACCAAAATGGAGACACAATCAGGTCAGATTGCAAGAGCCAAAGCAATTACTACACTTAGAAGTGGTAAGGTTATTAATAATGGAGTTGGCAATGAAGTCATTAATGAATCTGATCATATGAATTCAGGTGCCACTCAAGAAGAGATTAAGAAACTGAATAATGATCCAAGCAAGGCCACTTCTTCATTTAAAGCTCCAAATCTTCACAAAGCTGAAAAACCTTACACTCATCCCATCCCATTTCCTGGAAGACTTGCCAAAAGCAAGCAGGATAAGTTATTTAAAGAAATTCTTGATATTTCAAGCAACTATTTTTCGGTTGTGAAGTAATTAAGTTGAGCATTGTTTAATGTCCAGCTTGCATAGTAAATCACATGTGGGAGCTTATTCACTCTTTGACCTAAAATAGCACCAATAGCACAATCAAAGGCATCACACATTAATTCAAAAGGTAAAGACCAATCTGGTGCCATAATATAGAAGCAAAGGTTAGTTCATGTTTCAAGGTGTTAAACGCATAATACAATCTTTATCAAAGTGAAATACAACATCTTTAGCCAAAAGATTGCATAATGGATGAGTGATCATGGAAAAATCTTTAATGAAACGACGATAAAAATCAGCATGTCCTAGAAAGCTTATCACTCCCTTCACTGATGTAGGAGCTACCATATTTGAGATGATGTCAATTTTTGCTTTGTCAGTATAACACAACACAACACCTTGTTTCACCATGAATTGACACTTTTCCCAATTGAGAACCAAATTTGTTTCCTGAAATCTTTGAAGCACTAGAGAGAGATAGTTAAGGCAATCATCAAAAGAAGAACCAAAAATTGAAAAATCGTCCATGAATACCTTAATAAATCTCTCAATCATGTCTGAAAATATTGCCAACATACATCTTTGGAATGTTGTTGGGGCATTGCAAAGGCCAAAAGCCATCCTCCTACATGCAAAAGTGCCAAAGGGACAAGTGAATGTAGTCTTTTCTTGATTTTCCGGAGCAATCGCAATATTATTATAACCTGAATATCCATCAAGAAAATAATAATATAAGTGACCAGCTAATTGCTCAAGTATTTGTTCTATAAAAGGCATAGGAAAATAATCTTTTCTAGTGTCTGAATTCAATTTCCTATAATCAGTGTAAACACGCCAACTAGCTGCGGGTCCTGTTTTCACAAGCTCTTTGTTCTCATTCCTTACCACTATGATTCTAATCCTCTTAGGCACTACTTAAACAACACTAACCCATTTGCTATCAGAAATTAGGTATATGATACACACATCTAGCAACTTCAACACTTCAGCTCTCACTACTTCTTTCATGTGCGGATTGAGCCTTCTTTGTGGTTCACGGGTTGGTTTTGCTCCCTCCTCCAATAAAATCTGATGCATGCACATGGTAGGGCTTATTCCCTTGATATCTGCAATAGACCAGCCAATGGCTGATTTGAACTTTTTTAACACCTTATTTAGCTTATCTTTTTCCATTGGGGTGAGGTCAGATGCTATGATAACTGGAAGAGTTTCACGTTCAGCTAGGTAAGTATATTTTAGATGTGGTGGAAGTGATTTAAGCTCAAGTTTTGGAGGTTTAACAATGGAAGGGTTCAGATGTGTGATAGATGGTTCTAATGGCTCTATAAGAGGTGAAATGGTTGAGGGATATGGTTTTAATGCTTCCAAGGCAGCCACCACTTCCATGAGTGCATATTCTTCGTCAAACTCATCTTGAGATTAACTTAAAACAGATTGCAATGGATCACTGGATTGTGCCTGCAAAAATTTAGTGAAAACAAGCGAATCAAGCACATCAACCGAACAACAATCAAGTGAACTAGAAGGGTGAGAAAGAGATTCAAACACTTTGAATTGCACAATTTCTCCTAGCACAATCATGATGAGAATACCATTTTGCACGTCTATGATAGTCTTTGCAGTGGCCATAAAGGGTCATCCAAGCAAAATAGGTAACTCACGATCATGTATAGGAGCTTCTTCCATATCCAACACTACAAAATCAGCAGGCAAATTTAGTTTGTCGACTTGAACTACGATATCTTCCACTATACCTCTTGGATATTTCACTAATTGATCAGCAAGTTGTAATGAAATAGTTGTTGCCTTCAAATCTCCCAAACCTAATTGAAGGTACAACGAATAGGTCATTAAATTGATGCTAGCACCCAAATCAAGCATAGCCTTTTCTACTAGCACTCCAATGGTGATATTGATAGAAAAACTACTCGGATTCATGAGTTTTGGTGGGAGCTTTCTTTGAAGCACAACACTCACATTTTCAAACAACATCACCTTCTCATTAGGTCTATACTTTCTCTTATAGTTGTTCAGCTCCTTGAAGAATTTCCCATACGCTAGCATATTCCTAATGACATCAAACAAAGGTAAATTAACATTCACTTTACTTAAAATATCAAGAATTTCTTTAAATGACTTATCCTACTTGCTTTTGGCAAGTCTTCCAGGAAATGGGTGATGTGATAAAAGATAGCACACAAATTAAACCCTCTTTTTGACAATTGTAGTATAGATATAAGTAGGGATCGTTCTAGGCCGGGGATTAGGAGGGATTGCTAATCTAATGAAAATCGACTCAAAGATGTAAAAATATGCTTTAAAACACTTAAACAACTCAAAAGACTCTTAACTAAACTTGTATGACTCAAAACAAACTTAAAAGACTCAAAACTACTCAAAACAATCAAAAAGACTCAATTTAGACTCTAGGACTCAATTTGGACGAAAATACAATTAGTTTTGACTCAAAAGACTCAAAAAGACACTTTTGGACAGATTTGGAACAAGTAAGTAAAGGGGATTTGATTTTGGACGAATTTAAAAGAAAAACAAGTGAATTAAAAACTTAAAACAGATTTTGACGAAATTAAGAAAAACCAATGGATGATGAAATAGCCAAGGGATACTTCTCCACACATGATACATTCAAACATAAATTGATTTCCAGTTGCTTTTCCGATAAACCATGAACCTCAACACCCCAGATTAATCGTGACATCACTAATTAACCCTCAGATTTCCCTTAAGTTATTGGATTGGATGACATCATACGACAACCCAAAGCATTCTTCAAAAGTCCCCTACATGACATCATAATAGAGATACAATCAAAGATCATTACGTTCAATGGAAATCATAAGTATTGACAAAGCACTTGTAACTATGACATCATGATACTCATGCTAGGAATTTACTTAAGATGATTGTGAAAACAACCTTAACTACTTGTGAATATAAGTTTGTAACGATTATGTGAAACACCCTTATATTCTAGCACCAAATTCAAGCATGCAAATTAAGTAGTCTTCCCTAATCAACATACAAGAATAAGTTATCCATCAAACGGTTAAGTAAATTGCATTCACAATTTATGAAATCACAACTGGAATTTATCAACTCATATTATAAACGTAATCATGGTTTCAAAGCATCCCTAGGCTAAAACGAGTTTAGCCTCTCATGTTCATAACAAAACAAAGGAGAATAGAATTAAACATTGAAAATAAAAGATAGATTACACCTAAAAACATTCCAACACTCCAACTCGAATGCATAAACGTCCAAGGCTTCATCTTCCTTCTCCTCTTCCTTGCTAAGTCAAGGCA
The DNA here is from genome assembly GCF_041283825.1 of Pyrus communis. Classification (NCBI taxonomy): domain Eukaryota; kingdom Viridiplantae; phylum Streptophyta; class Magnoliopsida; order Rosales; family Rosaceae; genus Pyrus; species Pyrus communis. The sequence continues at coordinate 16,212,044 of NC_142576.1, read as the reverse complement.
CAAGAGTCTAGGGTGGTTTTGTGGATGATTTTCTGGGTTTTGAATGGATTTAGGAAGGTAGGGTGGTGCGGCAAGGGTTATGGGTGGTGTATGGAGGCTTGGATGAAGGTTTGGAAGTAGGGGAATGGTGGAAAGTTGGATGGAAGGATGTGGCAAAGGTTGGTTTTCTGAGTGAACGAAGGCAGGTTGTATGGAAGGGTGATTAGGTTTTATAAGGGTGCGGCATAGGGGTTTTATAAGGAAGAAAGAATCCTAAGGCTTTATTACTTAGTTTAGGAAAGGAATTAACTCCAAATCCTTAAAGAAAAGGAAACACAAAGTCAGAAATTGAAGGAAAAGGGAAGGGAACCTACGACATTCAATTGTGAGAAGGGGAATGTCATTTATTTCTGAAATTAGGCAAGGACTTTGGAATGGAAAAGGGTATGTGAGTTATGGCTGAGTTTGATATGAAAAAGGAATGTGTTTGGATGCTTTAGAATAGGACAGAAAGCCCTCCCTTGCACAGCAAGGAAGGGAAACACTAAGGGGATACACAACAAGGAATTTATGTTGCAAGGAAACTTTGTTTTGTGTCCTAGAATAGATAGAAGTCCTTAATGTTGCTGAAACATGGAGTCTTTAAGGATTAGGAAAGGTTAAACCAAAATAGGAAACCTTGGTTTAACTTTCCTACTTCAAGTAGGAAACCTTCTTTGACTAGGATTCCTCATTTGATTAGGAATCCTCTTGTGATTAGGAATCCTAACTCTTTTAGTTCTTCAATTTCGTCCATTCCTTTTGCTCCAAGCATAAGCTATCCATTCCAAGCCCAATTTTGCTCCAAAAGGCTCCAAAATGCACCTTTTTGCTTCCTTAGCCATATGAACCTAAAAACACACGAAAATGGCTTAAACTACTAAAACAACTATGAATTAACAACATAAATGCATGAAAACAAGCTAAGTAAGTCGCCTAAATATGCTCCTATCAATGGGATGGGAAAAGTATAAGGGTTTTGGCCTTGTGAAGATTTGGAGCATCAAATGAAAAAGTGGCCTTGCTTGGATCATCATTCTGTTTCTCAATCATTTTTTGAATGGCACCTGCATTCAAATGATCAGATTCATTAGTGACTTCATTGCCAACTCCATTATTAATAACCTTACCGCTTCTAAGTGTAGTAATTGCTTTGGCCTACTCTTGGTTCCTTTGAAGTATCACCGGTTGGCTCAGAAACTTTCCGGCCTCTCTTTGACTCAAAGCATCTGCAATCTGACCTAATTATGTCTCCATTTTTGTTAGAGCAGTTGAATGTTGTGATGCGAAAATTAACTTAACACACAAATTAACCCTCTTTTGACAATTGTAGCATATAAATAAGTAGGGATCGTTCTTACACTGGGGATTAGGAGGGCTTGCTAAACACTCTAAACTGACTCAAATAAATAAAACTAACCTTTAAAACACTTAAACTCACTTAAAAAGACTCAAACACGTTCACAAAACTCAAAATAGGCTAAAAACACTCAAAACTGCCTTAAAAACACAATCTGGGCAGTTTTGAGCCTAAACACAAATTTGGACGAATTTGGGTAACAACTTGAATCAAAACACTCAAAAACACAATCTAAAACATATTCTAACTAATTAGACACTCTAAGACACTTGGGGATTTGGTTTTTGACGAAAATCAAACAAACAAAACAAATATGTAAAATAGGCAGATTCTGACGAAATTGGTGGAATTAAATGGATGGTGAGATGGCTAGGAGGTTTTTCTCCACACATGGCATACTTGCACATAATACAATTTCCAGTTGCTTAATCAATGAATTCATGAACCTCAACACCCCAAGTTAATTAGGTACGCTTAAATTAACTCTCAGATTTCCCTTAGGTCATTGAATTGAATGGAATTAGCGCATTGCAATCAAATTATTCCTTAAAAGTTTTCTATATGAAAGCGCATAATAGAAAGACAATCAAAGATCATTAGGTTCTATGGAAATCATAGGTGTTGACGAGGCATTCGTAACTATGAAAGCGCATGATACTTATGCCAAGAATTTACTTAACATAATTGCGACCAACAATCTTAACTACTCATGGATGTAAGTTCCCAACGATTAGGTGAAGTTCCCTCATACCCTAGCATCATGTTTATGCATGCAAATTAAGCGTGCACTCTCAATTCATATACATAAGCAAGTTTTAATTAAAACAGATAAGCAAATTGAATTCATCATTCATGAAATCACAACTAAAAGTAATCAAATCATCATGCAAATATAACCATGGTTTCGAAATTTCCCCCCTAGCCAAAGGGGGATTAGTTCCTCATGCTTGCACAACAAAAAGTATTGAATTTAAACATTGAAATCATAAGAAAGAATACACCTAATTGCTCAGCGATCCAAGATGAATTCGATGCACAGATTGGCTCCTCTTCCTCCTCCTTGTTGCGGCACAAAGTTTGGGTGATGGAATTGGTGGTTTTGGATGGTGTTTTCTAGTTTGGAGGGATGGAGGATGGTTGATTATGGTGGGGAAGGGTGCGGCAGAGATGTATGGATGTGTAGGGAGGTCTATGGAGGCTTAGAATGGAGAATGGAGGTGCGGCACAAGGGTTTCTGAATAGCATAAGGGGGTCGTACGAATTTGTGGCTGAAAATATGTTTATATAGTCCTAGGGTTTATTAGATTAGGGTTTACTTAGCAGATTTGGTGGATTAGGGCCCTAGAATTCGGCCATGAGTTGTCAAATCCACCTAGGAAGAGGTTTTTGGCCCACATAGTTTTATAAAACGAATTGTATACCCAAATCCACAAGGATTAGGCCTTGGAAATCAGAATCCCAAAGGGATTTGGCCTAGGGAGGTGCGGCTAACTTAGGGGAGAGGGTTGCTTGGCTTGCAAGTCAAGCCAAAGCCTTCTAGAATGGATTGGGGCGCCACTTTTCTAGGGCTTATAGAAAGAATAGGTTTTGTGGCAGATTTGGGCCTTCTAGAATAGGATGCTTCTAGAAATAGGTTCTAGAATTATCCATTTAGGTCCCCATGCAATTAGGATTAAGACATGATAAGGTTTGGATAAGATAAGATGAGATAAGGTTTGGATAATGTTTTGGATAATTGGATAATGTTGGATAAGGTTGGATAATGTTTAGATAATGTTTTGGATAAGGTTTCCTCTTTTGAGCTCCTTCCTTATCCACTTTGTCCTTAGCTTAGTTCCTTCCTCTTCTTATCACATTTCCACCTTCTTGAAGTCCAAATTCGTCCATCCATGTTAGCCCACATGCAAGCTCACCACCTAGTGTCCAAAATAGCTCCAAAATGCACCAAAATGCACTTTCTTGATACTTTAACCCATAGGACCTACAAACACACGAAATTGAGTTGTAATACGACATTAACTAAGAAATAATAGCACAAATGCACAAGAATAAGCTAGTTAAGTCGCCTAAATATGCTCCTATCATGTTGTTAAAGCATACTATTGGTAGTTTGTTGGAATTGAACGGTGTTTTGAGCAAGCATTTTGACCGTAACTTCAAGTGTAGTGGCAAGCTTTGGTTGGAAGTTTTGAAACTGATTGTTATTCTTCCATGAGAGGTTGGGATAATCTCTCCAACTAGGGTTATATGTATTAGAGTATGTGTCATTCCTTGGCCTTTGATTGTAAAAGTTCATGAGATTGACTTCCACTTGGACGAATTCCGAATAAGCCTCACTAGCTGAGCATTGATAAGTATGATGACCTGGTATGTTGCAAATGGCCCACACCTCAGGTATCTTGGGCACCATATTGAGCACAAGATCAAGCTTCTTTTCCAAACTCGCCACTTGCAATGCAAGATCATTATTAGAACTCATTTCATACACTCCAGCTCGTTTATCTCTTGTATCTTTGTGTTGAGCATTAAATCCCAACATCTCATAGATGTTATATGACTCTTGCGCATTCTTTTTCTTCAAAGCCCCACTATAAAAAATTGATTGACATGTTTGGGTTAATCCTTCATAAAAAAGTTGCATTTGTAAGTAGGGAGGTAACCCATGATGTTGACATTACAGCAAAAGGCCTTTGAAGCACTCCCAACATTCATTGAAAGGTTCTCCATCATCCTGCTTAAAGTTAAAGATTTGCGCTCTGAAAGTGGCTGTCTTTTGAGTAGAAAAAAACTTCTCTAAAAATTTCTTAGCTACGGCATCCCAAGTGGTGAGCGAACCAAGTGCTAAAGTCATTAGCCAACCCTTAGCCTTATCTTTTAATGTATAAGGAAAGACCCACATCCTCATATTTGCTTCATTCACTCCCCTCAAGGGTAAACCACTCACAACTTTATAGAATCCTTTAATATGGGCTAACTGATCTTCGTTAGGTAAACCATAAAAAGAAGGAAACATGTGAAAATGTGAAGATTTAAGATCATAGTTTCTAGCTTCAAGAGGCAGCAAGATGCATGAAGGTGAATTTGGTATAATCGGTTGAGCATAATCCTCCAAAGCTCGATTGTCATCATTATTGTCAGTTATCTCTTCTTCTCCGTCTAAATTAGAGTGCTCAGAATAAGCACCTACACTTGCTGATCTAGAAGAACTATCGTCTACTTCTTCACGGTTAATCAGAGCACTAGTTGATACAAAGCTCTCAAAGATGTTGCCTTTTAACCGTTCAAGTCTTTGGCCTATCTCAGCAAGTTTATCTGACATATACTACCTGAAAAACAAAAATAAAATGGAATAAAGGAATCTAAACTTTAAATGAAAATAGATAGGGTTTTAAACAAAAACCAAGCAATTATAGGGGACTAAAATCAGTCCCTGGCAACGGCGCCATAATTTTATTGTGTTCCTTCCTAGTGCAAAAATATGGTTAGTACAATGGCACAAGTAAGGGTGTCGAACCACAGGGACTGATTGGACCTCTATAAATTACAAACATTGAAAGAACCCTAACTAAAGAATGAAAGTAACCAATTAAGAGTAGTTTTTGTGCTGTAAACTTAATTAAATTAAAATGCAAGAATGTAGTAGCGAAAAATATATTGGTGTAGAAACATTGGAGATGAGGCCAGGGATTTGAATTCACCATTACAAACCCAATTCCACGTTTATAAAGTTATGATGTATTCAACTACCAACCTATTTCCTCAGTTCGTTTTACATATATATGATCAGCCATATGATGTGTGGTTTTGATCAAATTCTCTTAATCTGCAACCTAATTGGGATGTTCAACTTCAGTTCCTAATTAAGAGTCTTTAGCATGCAAGAAAAGGTTAAAGAACCAAAGAAAATACATGGCAAGATGTTTGCATAGCATTCTCTTCATTCATTCACATGTCTACCAAGACTAAGCATGATGTTTACTATAATCTTGATTAAATGATCTATAGTTAACCCTAACGGTGATCAAACATTAAAATCAACAACCAAATTTAACAATCTATTCAGAATGAAATAGGAAGCAGACTGATAAACTGAATACTTTAACTTAAAAACATGGATCAGTTTTGCAAGGCTACATCGAAATCCCAAGCTATGAACTTAGTTACACATCATGTTCACATAAATTAAAACAAAAATACACAACATGAGTGAAAATAAATTTCGGAAAGGAAACCCTGGAAGCAATTCTGATGTAGAACTTCTTCAAGAACAGCCTTCTGCGATGAGTCTTCAGTAGTGGTGAAAGTGTACAGAACAGCTAGGGTTTTCTAAGAGTGAATGAAAAAAGTGAGGAAAAATAGATCCTTATAATCAAGCTAGATATCCCAATTTTGCACGTTATGGGGTAAAAAAGGCTGCAAGATATTCCAAAGTGATCCTAGCAACTTAGCCTTTATTTTGCACGTTTTTGCCTTATTTGGCACCTCCAAATCAGGCTAGATATCCCAATTCATTTCCATTCTGTTCCTGATCTTCTAACAAGCCAGATTCATCTTGGATTCTTTATTTGGACTTCAAAACAAGTAACAACCTTATTTGGGCTCCATAACAGGCCATTAAACTTCTCTCCACGTTTGAATAAGGATCAGCTCCAAAAAGGGCATATTTTCACATCTTTTGCTTTCAAAGTGATCCTAAAGTACATATAACTGCACAATAACACAAAATGGGGTAAAATGCAACCAGGTTAACTCAAACACAACCTAAACCTTCCAACAATTGCCTCAGGGATTTTCAATGCAACATGACGTGTTAAAAATCACTACTTCCACAAATTTTAGCTATCCCTAACCTCGAGCATATACTTAACAGCAGTCACCACTTACTAACTCGCATTTAATCAATTAAAACAACATTTGGAATGTAGTAACATGCCTTAGAGAATCCCTCACTTCCTCACCGGATATACTCTCTATTTTCACACAGATTTTTAACTACACTCCCTACGCTAGGTATATGTGAGAAGATTGATGTAAACATGTAGATTAGCAATCACATATGTTATAACAAAGAAGGCACTTTCTGGAATTGTCAACATGTATATGATCTCATGAACGGAATGCCACTACTTAGACGCGAGAACCAAAGATACCATATGCTCGTACCAATTCTAAACTCCACATATTGAAACACATAACAATTAAGACAGAAGTCTAAGGGTTGTAACGGGGCTAAGGTATTGGCTAACAAAGAAAGGTAAAGTTAAACAAAAGTTCTTAAAGCGATAGTAAGCAAAATAATGAAATAAACACTTAGAATTCACTTTTGAATGCAGAAATCAACTCTAAACACCATGGGAGATTCACACAACACTTAGGGCCAGATTCAAACTTTTGGACCCTTTCTTCAACAACCAATACTTGTGAGTTCAATCTCACTTATTTCTCAACTCTTTTTCTTTCTTTTCTCAACTTTTTCTCCTTCTTTTTTTTTTTTTTTTTTCCTTTTTTTTCTTTCGTGCCTTTTTCTTCCTTTGGCACACTAAACGTACAACCTCATAGGTTTCCAACGAAAAACCTTCCCCCACACTTGTTTTCCTACAAGTTGTAGATCAAAGGAATTCCCTCTAAGTCATGCTCCATTATTCTTTAAGAACAAGGGTATGGATAGTCCTATCCTAGGCTAGGTAAGGATAATGTGGCTAACAAAGAAAATAGGCTAACTAAGGCTCAAAGGGGTTAAACCTACAATACATATACAAAGGGTAAGGCTTTTTGGCTCTGGTTTTAACTAAATAACTTCATCTTGTTATTTGTTATGCACTCAATTTTATGCTTTGAATGAAACGGGCATGAGTTCTAGTATTTGGATCTATAATGATGGAAACGCATTCTAAGTAGCAACCAAGCAAAGAAATAATGAGATCATGCAATGACTTTAGAAAATAAAAAAATCAAAATTAATAACTCTCCAAATAAAGTTTAGGCTCAAGTCTCTTAGGATTGTAGCGTTAGTTTGAGTTTCTTCCTTCAAGCATGTTACAAAAACTGATTTTTTTCCTTTTTGTGATTACATGTGAATTCGTAAATGACAACTACAACTAAGCATAAACCAAAGAGCATAGCAAACTTCCATCCATGTTTGTAACTTTCTTTAACAGTCATGCAATTAAAAACCAAATCCTCATCATTGTGTTGGAAGGTACCCTAAGACACAAACAAACATAAAAACAAAAACGACTCTTTTTGGGTTTTTTAAACACTCTTTTTCGATTTTTTTTTTTTTTTCAAATTTTCGGATTTTCTGTTTAAGACACATTACAACACCTCAAAACACACTAAAAACACTTAAAAACAGTGAGTAACAACTTTAGAAGTGATAAGTGATAAAATCCAACGAATTTTCATGAAAAACACTTTGTTTACCCCCCCAACACTTAAACCAAACATTGTCCTCAATGTTTCAAACAAAGACTCACACGCAAACAATCAAACAACACAACTAACAAACATGACAATCATGGCAAAGTAAAAGCAATAAAGAGTAAGGTTTAGGAACGCAAATCTGGTTGTGGAGCTAGAGATTCCTAGGTCTTCTTTATTTGAACGCATTGGTTGCCTCCCAAGAAGCGCTTGCTTTAACATCTTCCAGCCGAACGATACCTCCTTTTAAGCTCCCCTAGGTCCCATGGCATGGAATTGATCTTTGAATGGGAGGTGATACTTGAGATGATCCAGTAATGGTTTAAATTCTATAGTGGGTGCCTGAATCATTAACAACATATTAGTATAAAACAAAATTGAAATTCGGTGAGGTGGCTTACCTGTGTGCTCCGACATGAACTCAAGAACAAACACCCCTTCGAAAGTTATAGGACTAGAAAATTCAGCCAGATTTGGTGTTTTGAGATTTATGACTTGTCCCGTGTCATAAAATCCAACTTCTTTGGGAATTGTTGTCTCAAGTATATCCTCTTTGATGAATTCTAGACATTCCCCAGCCATTTCTTGCTCTTGATTCTTTGGAAAGGTTTTGAAGATGCCTTTCTCACCCTCTTCTTCCTTGGATTGCATGATCCTGCAAGGAATAGGTACACTTGGCGGAACGGGGTCAAGACAAATTGAATTTGGGCTTACCTTGGTTATAGTGTGATGCGAGATTTATACGCACACAAATTAACCCTCTTTTTATCATTTGTAGTATAGGTGCAAGTAGGGATCGTTCTGGACCGGGGATTAGGAGGGATTGTTAATCACTTGGATTTGACTCAAAAACATAAAAACAAAGTTAAAAACGTTCACAAAGACTCAAAGGACTCAAAACAACACAAACACACTCAAATCTGCCTAAAAACCACTTTCTGGGCAGATTTGAGCACAAACACAAATTTGGACGAATTTGTGTAACAAAATGACTCAAGAACGTAAAAACACAATATAAAACACTATACTAGACTCAAAGAATGCAAAACTAAACACTTAAAACATTAAAACAAACCAAAAGACTCAAACATCACCCAAAACACTCAAAACAGCCTTAAAATCACTTTCTGGGCAGTTTTGAGCACTTTGGTGAATTTGGACGAATTTTGGGAAATAAATTGAATCAAAACACTTTAAAACATAAACTAAACAAAGTCTAAACACTAAAGAACAAGAAAGTAAAGGGGGGTTTTAAATTGACGAGAATTGAAATAACGAAACAAGTTAATAAACTAGACAGAATGTAAACATGAATTTGATGGAATTGAATGGATGGGAACCTAGCTAAGGGGTTCATCTCCATACATGTTATACTTGCATAATAAAATGATTTCCAATTGCATTTCAATAAACTATGATACTCAACACCCCAAGTTAACCGTGATGCACTAATTAACCTTCAAATCTTCCTAACGTTATTGAATTGGATGATGCATGCGACAATTCAAAACATTCCCCACAAGTCCTCAACATGAATGCATAGAAGAGGTACAAGCAAGAATCATTACGCTCTATGAAAATTATAAGTGTTGACGAGGCATTCGTTACTATGATTGCATGAAACTTATGCCAAGAATTTGTTTAACGCGATTGTTTATAAGCAACCTCCACTACTTATGAATATAAGTTCGTAACTATTAGGTGAAACTCACTTATATTCTAGCGTCATATTCATGCATGAAAATTAAGCGTGCTCTCTCAATAAACATACATAAATAAGTTATCAATCAAACGGCTAAACAAATTGAATCCACAACTTATGAAACGCAATTAGAAGTAATCAAATCAAAATGCAAGCATAAACATATATTCGAATCACCCCCCAACCAAGGGGGAGTTTAGTTCCTCATGGTACAAAACAAAGAGAATCAAAGAAACACCTAAACATTCCAACAACTCAAACTTGAATTGTATGAACGTTTAGGCCCTCTTATCATCCATTCCTCATTCGTACAAAACAAAGAGCATTGAAATTAAACATTGAAATCAAAGAAACACCTAAACATTCCAACAACTCAAACTTGAATTGTATGAACGTTTAGGCACTCTTCTCTTCCTCTTCGTTGTAGCACAAGGTCTAAGGATAGTTTGATGGTGTAAATGGTTTGGGGAGTGGTTGAATGGATGAATTTCTGGTGGTGTTTGGATTATAGGGAACTCATGGCCAAAGGGCAGTTTTGATGTGGGAAATGGGTGAATTTCTGAAATGGAAGAATGAATGAATGTTTGTGTGAAGTGTGTATGGTTTTTATAGGGAGATGGATGGATGGGAGAGGGAACATGACAGCTAGGTTGCATGTGCAAATGCTTTAAAGGATGGAATGCATGTGAATATGCTAGAAATCTGATGGGAATGACTGATTAAATGTGAATGGCTGATTAGAATCTAGGGTGCATGTGGGTTAGAAATGCATGTGGGTGAATGTTTGAATGATTAAAGAGGAAACATGATAGCTAGGTTGGTTGGTGGCTGCCATGGAGGTGTGGAATGATGGAATTTCACAAGGGGAATGCATGTGCACAGTTTTGGTGTGGAGAAATGATTATGGATGCATGTGTTGAATGATTTCTTGGTGAGGGATGTGGAGTGGCTGGAATGATGAATGAATAAAGGGTGCATGTGGGTTAATTAATTAAAGGGAGTGCATGTGCAATGTTGTTGTTGGTGCAATGATGGAGGAACAAGTGCATGTGGCTGAAATGTGGAAGGTGTGTGGCTACTTCAAGTAGGAATCCTTGTGACATCAACTCTTCAATTTCGTCCATTCCTTTTGCTCCAAGTATAAGTTATCCCTTCCAAGTCCAATTTTGCTCCAAAATGCTCCAAAATGCATCTTTTTGCTTCCTTAGCCACATGAACCTAAAAACACACGAAAATGGCTTAAACGCCAAAAACAACTATGAATTAACAATATAAATGCACGAAAACAAGCTAAGTAAGTCGCCTAAATATGCTCCTATCAAATTCCCCCACACTTAGCTTTTGCTAGTCCTCGAGCAAAACAAAACAAAAGAAACCAAAAACAAAACAAAACGAACAAAACACAACCTACACCTTCCAACAATCGTCTCAGGGATTTCCAATGCACATGACATGTTAAAAATCATTATTCCCACATATTTTGGTTATCTTTACACTTAAGTACATACTTAATCATAGTCACCACATACTAATTCACAATTAAGCATTTAAAACTATATTTTGAATGTAGTAACATGCCTTAGAGAATTTGCTCAATTCCTTACAATATATGCACTCAATTTTCACTCAGATTTTCTGACTACACACCTTAAACTAGTTATATGTGAGAAGATTGATGTAAACATAAAAACGAACACTCACATATATGTATTTCAAAGGAAGCAATTTCTGGAGTTAATAAGCATGTTTAGATATGATCTCATGAATGGAATGCCACTACTTAGAACGAGAACCAGTGATTCCATAAGCTCATATCAATTCCAAACTCCACATTATTGAACACATAACGATCAAGATAGAAGTCAAAGGGGTGTAACGGGGCTAGGGTATTGGCTAACAATGAAAGGTGAAGGATAAACAAACATTCTTAAAGCAATAGTGAGCAAAGCATTTGAATTAACGTAGAATTCACTTTTGAATGAAAACTCAATCTTTTGAACAACAAGGGGGAACAAGCTCTTTTTCCTTTCTTTCTTTTCTTTTCTGTTTTTCTTTTTCATATGTTTTTCACAATTTTTTTTTTTTCCTTTTCTTTTGACTCTCAAAACATACATAAACACTTAAGAACAAAACATTCTCTCCCCCACACTCATTTTCTTTCATAATGTACTCAAAAGGAATTCATTTAAGTCATGCTCACTATCTTTTAAGAACAAGGGTGTGGACTGTCCTATACTAGGCTAGGTAAGGGGTGATGTGGTTAGCAAAGAAAATAGGCTAAACGAGGCTCAACAGGGTTAAAACTAATATATACGAAATATGGGAAGTAAGGGTATTTGGCTATGGTGGCAACTACACAACTTCATCTTGATATATGTTATGCAATTCAATGTCATGCTTTGAATGAAACGGATATAAGTTCTAGTATTTAGTTCTATCATGATACAATTGCATTCTAAGTAGCAACCAAGCAAGGAATAATGAGATCATGCAACAACTTTAGAAAACAAAGAATCACAGAAAATAACTCTCCAAAGAAGGTAATGGCTCGAGTTTCACAGGGTTGTAGTGTTTGTTTGAGTTCCTTCCTTCCTTCAAGCATGTTACAAAAACGAATTTTTCTTTTATGATTGCATGTGAAGTCATACATTATAACCATAACCAAGCATATACCAAGAGTAAATCAAACTTTTCTCTATGTTTATAACTCTTTTTAACCGTCATGCAATTACAAACCAAATCCTTATCATTGTGTTGGAAGGTACCCTAAGACACAAACACACAAAAACGACTCAAAACACTCTTTTTAGGCTTTTTAAAACATGTTTTTCAAATTTTTATGTCATTTTCGGAGTTATAAAAACAAAACATACTAAAACACTCTAAAATAACTTAAAAACACCTTAAAACAGCAAGGAACAACATTTTAAGTAATGGGTGATAAAATCCCACGAATTTGCATCAAATATACTTAGTTACCCCCCCCCACACTTAAATCAAACATTGTCCTCAATGTTTTAAGCATAGATTCACACAAAACATAAGTAAACACACAAAAAACACTTAAGCATACTAAACATGGCAGAATGTAATTAACAAAGAGAAGAGTTTAGGGACGCAAATCTGGTTATGGAGTGTAAATTCCCTCTTCTCCTTGGTGATTGCATTGAGGCTTTGATCTTTGTGATTCCACAGGCTTACTCTTGAACTGGTTTCCGCCCATCGTTGATTTTCCTTTGTGCTACTCTTGAACTGGGCAGCAGGATTCTTTTGGTCTCCTCCACTTGTTGATTTTCCTTTGTGCTACTGGGCTGGAGGATTCTTTTGGTCTTCCCCGAAGGTCTGAGCTTACCCCTTTGGTCTGTTTCTTTGTTCAATCTTTCCAATTCGTATTGAAAAGGGTTGGAGGATAACTCAGCCTATGTTTGTCTCCACATGCTTCAATGTATCATTTTCACTTGCCTTACTCGCTCCCCTTTGCAGAAGTGGTCCCTTCTCCGGAAGTGTATCAACCGTTGAAGATGACTACTCGAGAGCAACGCTAGGTAAGCAATCAGGAATAGATTCCAGGCAGTTGGCTCCAAATCGGAAGATTGACTCCAAGTGCCGGCTGATTGCTTCTTTTACTTTGCCATGCGAGTAAGAACAAGGACAAAGAAAAAGACAGGGAAAGAGCATGATATGAGATACTTTTGCTTTTGACCTTTATGATATGAGATACCTTTGCTTTTGAAGAAGCGGTGAATGAATCAACACATGTATTTGTTGTGCTGTTTCCTCCTGGGTCATATGTACTCCAGGCATCTGGTATCATCTTTGGGGAAGAAGAAAGAATTGAGTATTTCGAAAGGCTTTGCTGGGAGTGCGCCCTCAGAGGTGAGAGAGAGTTCGGCATGGTTCTTCAGGTTTGCCTTGCCATAAAAGACGAAGGTCGACATATATAGAGATAATATCAAATGGTGGTACTATTCTTTTACCCTTGTCGACAAATGTCTCTTCGATATCAGAACGACGCCTCTTCGATTTCTGAGCAGGCGCCCCTTCGATTTCTGAACGACGCCCCTTTGCTTTCTGAACGACACATGGTAGTGCGGATGCGGCTCCTTTTGACAAAGCTGCACGCGTTTTCTGAAAAGCAGAGAAAGCGTTGCCGAACTTTGCGCTTGTCGGCTAAAGATGTGTAGTTGCGGTGATGGCCTCCACGTGTTGTCTGAAAAGAAGAAATCTTTTGACAAAGTTGAACGCGCCTTCTGAAAAGCCGAGAAAGCGTCGCCAAAATTACGCCGGAAATTCCGGCTTTTTGAATCGGTGGACGCGTCGCCTTGGCTTTTTATTGAGCTGTCGATCACCACAACAAACACACTCTGAAGACTTCCCATTCTTGAAAATCGACTCCGGCCCTTTGAAATTTAACTCCATCCTTTCTCTTTGAACACCTTTAAAAAAAATGGCAAACTCATCGAACCTTAGCTTGGAATTGAGCCTTAGCAGTGATACGGGCGCGCCGCGTCAAGGTAACGTATGGCGCCCTTCTTTCTTTTCTTCTAACGGTCCTCTCACAGGTGAAGACTCCGTGATGCAGGACGCCACAACAGCTACAATAGTAGCTAGGAACCTCCTCACTCCAAAAGATAGTAGGCTGCTGTCAGGACGGTCCGATGAGTTGGCCGTTCAAGAGTCCCTCGCACTTAGTGTTCAGTGTGCGAGTTCTGTGTCCAACATGGGCCAACGCCTGCTTGCCCGCTCCCGTCAGGTGGAATCATTGATGGCAGAAGTGGAAAGTCTTAAGCAAGAGATCCAGCAGCTTAAGTACGAGAATAGAAGTTTGCATGTGCTTGCAAACAACTATTCGACGGGCATGAAGAGGAAGCTTGATGAGCTGCAAGAGTCTGAAGGTCGGATTCACAGTGACCGTCAAAGGTTTTCGTCTTTCCTCCAGAGGCACCTTTTTCCTGGCTCATCCAGCGCTTGGCCAAGTATTGAGGCCTGGAATGCTCTAGCTCCGATGCCTCCCGCTCCGATGCCTTCCGCTCCAATGCCTTCTGCTCCGATGCCTTCCGCTTCGATGCCTTCCGCTTCGATGCCTTCCGCTTCGACGCCTCGTAGTGGGGCTTCACGTAAACAACCTTTGTGAAGCTCCACCTTTCTCCATGTTTAGTATCTTTTTTTTTTTTTTTTTTTTTTTTTTTTATGACATAAATAAAATCAAATGGCATGGAATTTGTCCTTGAATGGAGGGTGATACTTGAAGTGAACCGGCATTGGTTTGAATTCTAGTGTAGGTGCCTGATTCATAAAAAACAGTAAGTTAGTATAAAATGTAATGGAATTTGGAAAAGATAACTTACTTGTTTTGTCTGACAAGAACTCAATGACAAACACCACTCCTTTGAAAGTTTCAGGGATATTGGACTTGGCCAGATTGCATGTGATGGTTTCAAGAACGTCCTCTTTGATGAATTCATGACATTCTCTACTTTTCACCTTTGGAAGGGCTTCCGAGGTGTCTTTTTCACTTTCTTCTTCCTTGGAATTCATGAACCTGCAAGGAATAGGATTATTAGTTGGAACGGGGTTAGAACTAATTGGAACAACCTTACTTGAATTAGATGGCGTAGGAGCAATAGGTGCCTCCGGCAAAGGTGTTTCCACTCTTGCCGTGGGTTGGGTGTATTCCTCTTCCTTGTGATTTGATTTTGATGGTTGAGGGTCCGTTCCAACCTCCTCGTCACTGCTCAATATGATTTCCTTGGCAAGTTCAAATTCTCCCTTCGGATTTGCAATGGTTGAACTAGGGAGTTCGCCTTGGTCTTGAAACTGTCCTACGAACTCCGCGATCTGCCCTATTTGCTCTTCCAAGTGGTCCAACCTTTTGTCTTGATTTTGGCCCTCCTTGACTTGATTTTGTGATCCCTGCACCAAACAAATTAATTCATTAAGCTTTTGATTATAATCTATTGACGAACTTGAGTTAGGTTGGGCATATTGAATATGAGGTGGCTGCCAATATCCTTCTTGTTGAACATGTTGAGGTTCCCACCACATAGAAGTTGAATGATCACTCCAATCCGAATTGTAAGTATTGGAAAACACGTTATTCCTTGATTGAAGATCAAATATATCAACGCGTTGCATTTGGGACCTTTCCATGAGCTGTGACAAAAGAGAAGCATTATCAAGTGCCATGTTGTTCTTCTCTAGTACTTGATTTTAACAAACAAAACACAAATCAAAAACTAAAACTAAAATACATAACAGAAACGAACAATCCAAGAGATTAGCAAATTTGCTAATCCCCGGCAACGGCGCCAAAATTTGATGCGAGATTTATACGCACACAAATTAACCCTCTTTTTATCATTTGTAGTATAGGTGCAAGTAGGGATCGTTCTGGACCGGGGATTAGGAGGGATTGTTAATCACTTGGATTTGACTCAAAAACATAAAAACAAAGTTAAAAACGTTCACAAAGACTCAAAGGACTCAAAACAACACAAACACACTCAAATCTGCCTAAAAACCACTTTCTGGGCAGATTTGAGCACAAACACAAATTTGGACGAATTTGTGTAACAAAATGACTCAAGAACGTAAAAACACAATATAAAACACTATACTAGACTCAAAGAATGCAAAACTAAACACTTAAAACATTAAAACAAACCAAAAGACTCAAACATCACCCAAAACACTCAAAACAGCCTTAAAATCACTTTCTGGGCAGTTTTGAGCACTTTGGTGAATTTGGACGAATTTTGGGAAATAAATTGAATCAAAACACTTTAAAACATAAACTAAACAAAGTCTAAACACTAAAGAACAAGAAAGTAAAGGGGGGTTTTAAATTGACGAGAATTGAAATAACGAAACAAGTTAATAAACTAGACAGAATGTAAACATGAATTTGATGGAATTGAATGGATGGGAACCTAGCTAAGGGGTTCATCTCCATACATGTTATACTTGCATAATAAAATGATTTCCAATTGCATTTCAATAAACTATGATACTCAACACCCCAAGTTAACCGTGATGCACTAATTAACCTTCAAATCTTCCTAACGTTATTGAATTGGATGATGCATGCGACAATTCAAAACATTCCCCACAAGTCCTCAACATGAATGCATAGAAGAGGTACAAGCAAGAATCATTACGCTCTATGAAAATTATAAGTGTTGACGAGGCATTCGTTACTATGATTGCATGAAACTTATGCCAAGAATTTGTTTAACGCGATTGTTTATAAGCAACCTCCACTACTTATGAATATAAGTTCGTAACTATTAGGTGAAACTCACTTATATTCTAGCGTCATATTCATGCATGAAAATTAAGCGTGCTCTCTCAATAAACATACATAAATAAGTTATCAATCAAACGGCTAAACAAATTGAATCCACAACTTATGAAACGCAATTAGAAGTAATCAAATCAAAATGCAAGCATAAACATATATTCGAATCACCCCCCAACCAAGGGGGAGTTTAGTTCCTCATGGTACAAAACAAAGAGAATCAAAGAAACACCTAAACATTCCAACAACTCAAACTTGAATTGTATGAACGTTTAGGCCCTCTTATCATCCATTCCTCATTCGTACAAAACAAAGAGCATTGAAATTAAACATTGAAATCAAAGAAACACCTAAACATTCCAACAACTCAAACTTGAATTGTATGAACGTTTAGGCACTCTTCTCTTCCTCTTCGTTGTAGCACAAGGTCTAAGGATAGTTTGATGGTGTAAATGGTTTGGGGAGTGGTTGAATGGATGAATTTCTGGTGGTGTTTGGATTATAGGGAACTCATGGCCAAAGGGCAGTTTTGATGTGGGAAATGGGTGAATTTCTGAAATGGAAGAATGAATGAATGTTTGTGTGAAGTGTGTATGGTTTTTATAGGGAGATGGATGGATGGGAGAGGGAACATGACAGCTAGGTTGCATGTGCAAATGCTTTAAAGGATGGAATGCATGTGAATATGCTAGAAATCTGATGGGAATGAATGATTAAATGTGAATGGCTGATTAGAATCTAGGGTGCATGTGGGTTAGAAATGCATGTGGGTGAATGTTTGAATGATTAAAGAGGAAACATGACAGCTAGGTTGGTTGGTGGCTGCCATGGAGGTGTGGAATGATGGAATTTCACAAGGGGAATGCATGTGCACAGTTTTGGTGTGGAGAAATGATTATGGATGCATGTGTTGAATGATTTCTTGGTGAGGGATGTGGAGTGGCTGGAATGATGAATGAATAAAGGGTGCATGTGGGTTAATTAATTAAAGGGAGTGCATGTGCAATGTTGTTGTTGGTGCAATGATGGAGGAACAAGTGCATGTGGCTGAAATGTGGAAGGTGTGTGGCTACTTCAAGTAGGAATCCTTGTGACATCAACTCTTCAATTTCGTCCATTCCTTTTGCTCCAAGTATAAGTTATCCCTTCCAAGTCCAATTTTGCTCCAAAATGCTCCAAAATGCATCTTTTTGCTTCCTTAGCCACATGAACCTAAAAACACACGAAAATGGCTTAAACGCCAAAAACAACTATGAATTAACAATATAAATGCACGAAAACAAGCTAAGTAAGTCGCCGAAATATGCTCCTATCATAGTGGACGACATAGAGGGCATATGAGGCTACGGTAAAGGTGGTTCTTCCCTTGCCGTGGCCTTGTTATCCTCCTCTTCATCGAGCAGCAGCTGTTCATCCATGTTTTGGCTTGGTTTGGATGTCTTGGGTTCATCTTCAACCTCCATGCCACTTTCCAAGGTGATAGCTTCAGCAATTTCAACAGTTGAGTCGGATAGTTCACTTTGTTCTTGCATTTTCCCCATGAATTCCACGATCTCTCCCATTTGATTCTTCAATTCGCTCATCACTTAGGCTTGATTTTGTAATTCATGCATCAAAGAAGTTAGTACATCAAGAATTTGAGCACAATCTATTAATTAACCTGAATTCGGTTGGAATTGTTGCGGGGCAGACTGTGGTGGCTGCATAGGCGTTGCATAGAACTCCTCATATGGCTGCCAATAATCTCCTTGTTGAGCCTCGTTGGCTTGATTTTGTGAGCCCTGCTCCAAAGAAATTAATTCATCAAGAATTTGATCACAATCTATTGATGAACCTGAGTTTGGTTGGGCATATTGTATATGAGGTTGTGGTGGCTGCACAGGTCTTGAATAGAACTCCTCATATGGCTGCCAATATCCTTCATGTTAAACTTGTTGAGATTCCCACCACATAGAGTTTGAATGATCACTCCAATCTGAATTGTACATGTTGGAAAACAAATAGTTCTCTGATTGATTATGATCTTGATAACCCCAGTATTGACATTCTCCCAACCTCTTTGTGGACGTTGATTTGCTTGACATTCTTGCCTATAAGAGGCACCAAATGTAGGGACACTTTGCATTGTGGACCCTTCGGCATACTGTGACAACTGAGAAGTAAGATTCGCCATTTGAGCTTGAAGATTAGCAATTGCCATGTCTTGCTTCTCTAGTACCTGAAATCAAAGAAATAAAACTAAATCAAATATCAAAAGAAAAATAAACAAACAAACAGAGGGATTAGCAGTTTTACTAATCCCCGACAACGGCACCGAAATTTGATGTGAAATATTCTGACACTAAAATTAAAACCCTATAATTGTAGTATGTGTAAGTAGGGATCGTTCTAGGTTGGGATTAGAAGGGATGCTAATCTACTCAATTTAAACTCCAAATCACTAAACTAGACTCAATAACAAAAAACTAGACTCTTATGACTCAAAACAAACTAGAATGACTCAAAACAGCACAAGACAATGAAACTGACTCGAACTAGACACTAGGGATTACTTTGAACGAATTCTAACTTTAACTTGACTCAAAATACTAAAAGACACAAAATTGGGCAGATTCTAACTAAAACACACAACCAAGTAAAGAAGGATTGGATTTTGGACGAAATTAAGGTAAAAACAAGCAGATTCTAAACTTAAACTAAGTTGCATGAAATTGGGGTGAATGGATGGGTGATAAGCTAGCTCGAGGGTCATTCTCCACACATGACACATATGTAACACAAATCGATTTCCAGTTATTATTCCTATAAACCGTGAATGACAATGCCCCAAATTAACCGTTAACTGCACAAATCAACTCTCAGATTTTCCTAATTTCATTGAATTGGATGAAGAACACATCGGCAACCACATTATTCTTCAATAGTTCCCTACATGAACTACATAATAGAGATACATATCAAAGATCATTAAGTTCTATGAAAATCATAAGCATTGATAAGGCATTCGTAACTATGAACTGCATGATACTCCTGCCATGGATTTACTTAACACAATCGTGACTAGCAACCTTCACTACTTGTAAATATAAGTTCATAACTATTAGGTGAAACTCCCTTATATTTTAGCATCAAATTCATGCATGCAAACTAAGTAGGCCTCCTTAATCAACATACAAGAATAAGTTATCGATCAAATAGATAAGTAAATCGCATTCATGTTTTACAAAACAATAACTGGATGTAATCAATTCATATCACATATATATTCATGGTTTTGAACTCACCTCTAACTAAAACGAATTTAGTTCCTCATGTTCGCAAAACAAAGATAATTAAATTTAAACATTGAAAACAAAGAATAGAATACACCTAGAAACGCTCCAACAATCCAACGCGTTGAATGGCAAGCACGGCTCCAGGTGGCTCCTCCTTCCTTCCTTGTTGTGGCACAATAGGGATTTTCTGAATTTAGGCTCTTGAGGTGTGGTTGATGGTTTGGTGATCTGATGATAGAGGGTGGTGGTTTTTGTGGCAGAAAATATACATATATATGCGCTTATGTGCGGCACAAAAGTAATAATGTCGTCTACCCTCTTCCTATACTCAAATCCAGCAGTTTATATAGGTCAAAAAGTGTCATCTACAGTGTGGCATTCTAGGTTGGGTCATCCAACTAATTCCATTGTACAAATAGCACTTAGTAAGTCATCCATTCCTTTCAGTGGTAACTCATCTTTCCACATTTGTAAACCTCGCTTGCAAGGCAAGTTTACTTATCTACCATTTCCTTCTCATGCTTCAAAGTCTGTAATACCTTTTGAAGTCATACATACTTATGTGTGGAGTCCCTCTCCTACTATGTCGATAGAAGGGTATAATTATTATGTGTCATTCATTGATGAGTGTACTCGTTATACTTGGATTTTCCCATTAATGAATAAAGCTGCTGTGTTTAGAGTATTTGTGCAGTTTCATGCTTTTGTTGTGAATCATCAATTCAATGCTCATATTAAAATCTTACAGAATGATTGTGGTGGAGAGTACATTAGTCATTTGTTTCAGAATTTTCTTCCAACCAAAGGCATTATCCATCAAAGATACACCAGCTCAAAATGGCCTAGCTGCAAGGAAAAACAAACATGTAGTTGAAACTGCTCTCACCCTCCTTCAACAAGCCTCTTTGCCTTCTGTTTTTTGGTATCACAGTTGTGCCACTGCTACCTACTTAATCAATAAGATGCCCACTTCTGTCTTAGGCATGCAATCACCATTTTAGGCTTTATATAACTCTCCACCAAAGTTATACCACTTGAAGGTGTTTGGGTGTGCCTGCTACCCATCTATGAAACCTTATAACTTGAACCAGAAACAACTGAATGCATTTTCCTGGGGTTATGCATCTCAGTACAAAGGTCACATTTGCTATTCTCTTCATAGTCACAAGTTAATAGTATCCAAACATGTCTTATTTGATGAAGGCAGTTTTCCTGGTGTCAAACCTCACAATAACCATCAAGTCTCTCAGTCACATGTTGCTTCTCCTATAGTTCATCACAACACCTTCACTCATTCAGTCATACCTATCCCTCTTCCTCAAGTCTTTGAGCACAATTCCACTGTAACCTCTCTAATTACTCAATCTCAGTCCTTGCTCAGATGGTGACCTTGTCCCTTCTTCCACAAGTACAACTACTTCTTGAAGGCCAGCTTCTATGTCTCCAACAGATATTGAACTACATCCATCTACTGTCACTTCTCAAGCTAATGATCTGAAACTTGTGCCTATTGCATCTCATAATTTACATCTTAAGCAGACACGTTCCAAGTTTGGGGTTTTTAAGAAGAATAAGACTTTTAAGGCTCAAGTTAAGAGTGATAGTATCACAGAACCTCAATCTTTTAGTGTTGCTTCTAAATCTGGTGAATGGCAACAAGTTATGAATGAAGAAATGGCAACCCTTATTCAACAACAAACTTGGACTCTTGTTCCCCTTCCACCAAACAAAAATCTAGTGGGTTGCAAATGGGTTTATAAGGTCAAAAGGCATCATGATGGTTCTATGGCCAAGTATAAGGCCAAACTTGTAGCAAAAGGGTTCTTTCAAGCTGCAGGTTCGGATTACTATGAAATCTTTAGGCTAGTTGGCACACCTACTACAAGCTGGAGGTTCGGATTACAATGAAATCTTTAGGCTAGTTGTCAAACCTAATACAGTTCAATTGATATTATCCTTGGCTACTACTCATGGTTGGAAGTTTAAACAATTGGATGTTAAAAATGCATTTTTGCATGGTTTTTTTGGACGAAGAAGTGTACATGAGTCAACCATAAGGATTCATTGATAAAGCTCATCCAGAGTTTGTGTGTAAACTTCAAAAGTCTCTTTATGGTTTGAAACAAGCCCCAAGGGCTTGGAATGACATGTTTACTAAGTTCTTATTCACTTTGGGGTTCAAGTCTTCTTATGCAAATTCCTCTTTGTTCATCAAACATGATGGGAAATCTACTGTTGTGTTGTTACTCTATGTGGATGATATCATCCTCACTGATGATAGTGATATTGGTGTTCAATCTGTGATTCAACTGTTAACTACATAATTTGATATGAAATACTTGGGGCATCTACGTTATTTCCTTGGCTTGGAAATTGAGTACCAATTGTAGGGTCTTTTTGTTCATCAGTCAAAGTATGTGAAGGACTTACTGCACAAAACATCCATGCTCGAATGTAAGCCTTGTGTCACCCCTTGTCACCCCATTCACAAATTGCTGAATCATAGTAGTCCTCCTTATGTGGACCCGAAAACATATAGAAGTATTGTTAGTGCCTTACAATACTTGACTTTCACTCTGCCTGATATTGCCTACTCTATTAATCAAGTTTGTTAGTTTATGCAAGCTCCTTTGGAATCACATTTTGGTGTGGTTAAGCGGATTCTCAAGTATCTCAAGGGCACTATAGTTTGGGATCTCTATTTTAGACATGGTTTTTTGGATTTGAGAGCCTATACGGATGTCGATTAAGCTGGAGATCCCAAGGATAAGAGGTCTACAACTGGTTTTGTTATCTTTCTTGGACATAATCCAATTTCATGGAGTTCTAAAAAACAACACACTATTAATCGATCTTCTACTGAAGCTGAATATAGGGCAACGGCTACCACAACTGCAAAAGTGGTTTGGCTACAACATCTACTCAAGGACCTCCATATTTCTTGATCTCTTGCACCTATCCTTCATTATGATAACATCTCAGCAATGGCTATTACAACAAATCTGGTTTTACACTCTAAAGCCAAACACATTGAGATTGATTGTCACTTTGTGCAAGAACGAGTTCAACAAGGCACAATTACTTTGCAATTTGTTGCTTTTGAACATCAATATGCATATATCTTCATGAAAGGGCTATGTTCTTCTCTGTTTAGTGATCATTGTTCCAATCTTATGTTAGGGAATTCCCAACATAAGCTTGAGGGGAAATGTTAGGAAGACAAGTTGAAGTATACTGTTAGCCTTGTATTGAGTGATAGGTGTCATTAGGAGATTGGTTGTATTATATCCTAAGGTAGTTACACTGTGAGTATTTATACAGTAGGGAAAAGCCTTGTATTAATCAAGTTGTGAAAAGAAAAGTTTTCCCTCCAAGATTCTCTCTCTCTCTCTCTCCTCGTTGAACATTTCCCCTCTCATTTCTTCTGCATTCTTTTTTTGTTTGGTTTTGTTTTGTAACAAGCTACAGCCGTAGAATATGGATCATGGATCATGGATGGCTCTCGCAGTTTGGCGCTCTTGGTACGACTTTGGATGTCGAAGGAGATAGCATCTCCCGGCCTACTCGAAAAGGAATAGCGAAATGTTATTACAAGAAAGAAAAAAGGGTAAAGTATGATGCGAGATTTATACGCACACAAATTAAACCCTCTTTTTGTCAAATTGTAGTAAGTATGTAAGTAGGGATCGTTCTGGACCGGGGATTAGGAGGGAGTGTTAATCACTTGGATTTGACTCAAAAACGTAAAAACATAATATAAAACACTATACTAGACTCAAAGAATTCAAAAATACTTTAAAACATAAACTAAACAGATTCTAAGCATTAAAGAACAAGAAAGTAAAGGGGGGTTTAGGATTTGACGAAAATTGAAATAACGAAACAAGTTAATAAACTAGACAGAATGTGAATATGAATATGATGAAAGTATGGATGAATGGATGCTAGCCAAGGGGTTCATCTCCACACATGTTACACTTGCATAATAAAACGATTTCCAATTGCATTTCAATAAACCATGAATTCTCAACACCCAGGGTTAATTAGGTCCGCTTAAATTAACCGTCAAGTTTTCCTTAAGTTAATGAATTGGATGATTGCATACGACAACCCAAAGCATTCCCCACAAGTTCCCTACATGAATTGCATAATAGAGATACAAGCAAGAATCATTAAGTTCTTTGAAAACTATAAGTGTTGACGAGGCATTCGTTACTATGATTGCATGAAACTTATGCCAAGAATTTATTTAACGCGATTGTTTAAAAGCAACCTCCACTACTTGTGAATATAAGTTCATAACTATTAGGTGAAACTCACTTATATTCTAGCGTCATATTCATGCATGAAAATTAAGCGTGCACTCTTAATAAACATACATAAATAGGTTATCAATCAAACAGTTAAACAAATTGAATTCACAACTTATGAAACGTAATTAGAAGTAATCAAATCAAAATGCAAGTATAAACATATATTTCGAATCACCCCCTAGCTAAGGGGGGTTTAGTTCTTCATAACATTGAAATCAAAGAAACACCTAAACATTCCAACAACTCAAACTTGAATTGTATGAACGTTTAAGCACTCTTTTCTTCCATTCCTCAAACATACAAAACAAAGAGAATTGAATTTAAACATTGAAATCAAAGAAACACCTAAACATTCCAACAACTCAAACTTGAATTGTATGAACGTTTAGGCCCTCTTCTCTTCCTCTTTATTGTAGCACAAGGTCTAAGGATAGTTTGATGGTGTGAATGGTTTGGGGAGTGATGGAAATGGAAGAGGAGTGGTGTTTGGATTATAAGGGAATGGGAGCTCACGGCAATGAGGGAAGATTGGATGTGTTTGTGGTGTGTTGTGTATGAAAATGAGATGTATATTGAATGGGAATGCAAGGGTTTTTATAGGAGGAATGGAGGGGTATATGGCTGTTTGTTTAAGCATGCATGTGGCTGGAATGTGGTGGAAAAACAGCTAGGAAAGTTGGTGGAAAGCTGGAATTGCACAAGGGAAAAGCTGGAAAGGAAATGGGAACTCACGGCAATGGAGAATGTTATTTGGTGATGAATGCAATGATGAAGAGTGAATGAATAATGCATGTAGGGTTAGCTAGGTTGGAAAGGTGTGGAGGATGGCTGGAATTTAGGGAAAGGAAATAGGTTTAATGCAGAAATAAAAGGGCAAAGTGGCTGCAATGATGAAGAAAAGCTGGAATTGGTGTGGAAGGCACGACAATGGTTGTGTTTGGTGTTGGAAATGCATGTGAATGCATGGCATTGAGTTGGGAATTGAATGATTAAATGTGCATGGCTGGAATGATGAAGAATAAAGGGTGCATGTGGGTTAATGTGAAGGGAATGCATGTGATTGACAACTAGGTTAGTTGGTGGAAATCTGAAAATGGCATAAGGGATGCATGGCACAAGGCTAGTGTTTGGTGATTGGTGCGAGAATTATATGCGCACAAATTAAACCCTCTTTTTGACAATTGTAGTATAAGTATAAGTAAGGATCGTTCTGGACCGGGGATTAGGAGGGATTGCAAATCTCTTGGAAACTGACTCAAAAACGTAAAATAAAGTTTAAAACACTAAACTAGACTCAAAGAATGCAAAATTAAAGTTTAAAACACTAAGACAAACCAAAAACTCAAAATGCTTTAAAAACACAAACTAAATTGAATTCTAACTAAAATGAACATTAAAGCAAAAGGGGGATTGAGGTTTTTACGAAAATTGAAATAACAAAACAAGTTAATAAACTAGACAGAATGTAAATATGAAATTTATGGATGAATGCTAGCTAAGGGGTTCATCTCCATACATGTTACACTTGCATACTGATAGGAGCATATTCATGCGACTTAAATGGCTTGTTCTCGTGCATTTACGTTATGTTTCTCTCGTTATTTTAGTCCTTTATGCTTCTTTTGTGTGTTTTCAGGTTCTAAGGGCCTAGGGAGCAAGAAAGTGCATTTTGAGGCCATTTGGAGCATTTTTGGGCATGGATTGGATAGCTTATCCATGGAGCCAAGAGGATGGACGAATTTGAAGGCCTTGTATGCACTTGAAGACACAAAACAATGGCTCTAGCCCAATCAAACACATTATGCCATACAAACCAACCTATTTTAGGCCCATTCTATGTACTTAAACCCTAGCCCTTTAAACTAATTCATTTATCACTTATCAAACCATTCACTTATCACTCACCACATATCATTCACTTATCACTTAACATATCATTCATTTATTTCACTTCCATACTCCTCTTAATTCCACATGCATTCTCACACATGCACATCATTCACTCACATTTCCACCATTCATTCTTTATTCCTTTCCAAACATCTCACATGCATTTCCACCTTCCTACTTCATCATTTCACCACATTCTCCCTCTTTAACTCACATGCATTCATCATAATTCACAACACAAAACAACTTCATTGCCGTGGGTTCCCATTTCCTTTCCAAACATCTCACATGCATTTCTTCATTATTTCCTAACCCTACATGCATTATTTATTGCATCTTCACATGCATTCACACACACTTTACACATTCAAACCGTGAGCTCCCATTCCTATATGCCATTTTCAGATTTCCACCCACTAACCTAGTCATCAACACATGCACTTCCACCTTTCATCCACAATGATTCATGATTCATTCACTTTGCATCCTTTAAATCACATAATTTTCCATCATTAATTAGCCACTTGCATCTTAAACAAACAACCATATGTTCCCTCCACTACTCCTATAAATACCCTTGCATTCATTCATTCAATTCATATCTCATATTTCCATTCACAATACTTCACACAACACAAATACACATCCATTGCCGCAATTCCCCTTCCATTTTCTGTGCAGTTTTTCTCCTTCATTGCAGCCACTATCCAACCACTTCCCATCCCTCCAAAACACTTCACATAATCCCCAAAGCTCACCTTAGACCTTGTGCTACAACAACGAGGAAGAAAAGAGTGCTTAAACGTTCATACAATTCAAGTTTGAGTTGTTGGAATGTTTAAGTGTTTCTTTGATTTCAAAGTTTAAATTTAATTCTCTTTGTTTTGTACGTATGAGAAGGGAAGAGAAGAGTGCCTAAACGTTCATACAATTCACGTTTGAGTTGTTGGAATGTTTAGGTGTTTCTTTGATTTCAAAGTTATGAGGAACTAAACCCCCCTTTAGCTAGGGGGTGATTCGAAACTATGTTTATATTTGCATTTTGAATTGATTACGTTTGGTTGGAATTTCATAAGTTGTGGATTCAATTCGTTTAACTGTTTGATTGATAACTTATTTATGTATGTTCATTGAGATTGCAAGCTTAATTTTCATGCATAAATATGACGCTAGAATATAAGTGAATTTCACCTAATCGTTATGAACTTATATTCACAAGTAGTAGAGGTTGCTTATAAACAATCTCGTTAAACGAATTCTTGGCATAAGTTTCATGCGTATTCCATAGTAACGAATGCCTCGTCGATGTTTATGATTTCCGTTGAACTTAATGATCTTGGTTAAATGTCTCTATCATGCGTATTCCATAGTTAGGGACTTTGATTAAGAATAATTTGGTTGTAATGCGTATTCCATTCAATCCAACGAATTTAGGGAAATCTGAAAGTTAATCTAAGCGGATCTAATTAACTTGGAGCATTGAGTTTCACAACTTATCGAAAGACCAACTGAGAATCAATTTTGTTTGCAAGTGTAACATGTGTGGAGAAGAACCCCTTGGCTATTCCATCATCCATATTTTCATCACATTCATATTTACATTTTGCCTTTAATTATATTCTGTCTTTTTAATTTAATATCGTCCAAACACAATTCCCCCCCTCTATTTTGTTAAGTTTTAATCATTCGTATGTGTTTTAGTTTTGTATCTTTAAGCTTTTGGAGTCATAAACAATTGCAAATTCGTCTAAATCAAGTTCTAGCTTCTATTTGAGTCAATTTGATTGTTTTAGACAATTTGAGTTTTTCAAAGCCTTTCTGAGTCATAGTAGTCTTGTTAAGAGTATTTTAATTTAGTTTTTATGTTTTTAAGTCAATTTAGAAGGTTTTAGCAAGCCCTCCTAATCCCCGGTCTAGAACGATCCCTCACTTATCCATTCTACTACAATTGTCAAACGAGGGTTTAATTTGAGTGTCAAGTAAATCTCGCATCAAATTTTGGCGCCGTTGCCGGGGATTAGCAACTTTGCTAATCCTTTGTCTTTATTTTTATATTTTGTTTTTCGTGCATTCTTATTTCAAATTCTTAGTTTGTTTGTTTCCTTGTTTTTTTTTAGGTACTGTGTATGACTCGTAGCTCTCGGCCTATTATAGAGAACATCTCCGACTTTGACGGTGATTTTGAACGCACTTTGAGGAGAACGAGGAGTCAACAAGAGCCACCACAACCTCCACCACAACCTGGGCTTGAAGAAGACGAAGTAGGTGTAGAAGAAAAGCCCACGGATCAGATTTTTGAAGAAGAACAAGCCATGGCAGCAGATAATAGAACCATCAAGGAGCTTTCGGCCTCGGGTTTGGATAATGCATTGCCTCTTTGTATCCAATACCCCACGGCTGCAGAGGGGAAGACTGAGGAATTTGAACTCAAATCCAGTTTGTTACACCATATTCCGAAGTTCCATGGCTTGTCTATGGAAGACCCCAACAAACACTTGAAGGAGTTCGAGGTGGTTTGTTCGAGCATGACCCCCGTCAATGTGGATGGGAGTATATTGAAGATGAAGGCCTTTCCATTTTCACTTATGGACAAGGCCAAAGATTGGCTCTACGAACTAGCCCCGGGAACTGTGACTTCGTGGGAGAGTATGAAGCGTGCTTTCTTGGAGAAATTCTTCCCTACTTCGAGAGTGATTCTCCTACGGAAGAAAATTAGTGGTATTCAACAGAATCATGGTGAGACATTCCCGGCTTATTATGAGCGCTTCAAGGGCCTTGTAGCTTCATGTCCTCAACATCAAATGAAGGAGGAACTTCTCCTTCAATATTTCTATGAGGGCCTCCTTCCTATCGAACGTCAAATGCTTGATGCATCAGCGGGAGGAGCATTGGTGGACAAAACACCAAGGGATGCCAAGATTCTCATAGCCAACCGAGCGCTCAACGCTCAACAATATGAAGGAGTGGGCCAAAGGGAAGCCTCACGGCAACAAAGTGTAAATGAGGTGAGTGCTATTTCTGAAATTCAATCACAACTTGCTAATCTTACTTCTCTTGTTTCTCAGGTTGTGATTGGTCCAAAAGCACAAGAACACCAAGTTTGTGGCGTGTGCTCAATTCAAGGGCATCCATCCGACAAGTGCCCTCAACTAATCGATAATGGTGGGTGGGAATCTGCCAATGCAATTGGTTTCCAAGGACAAAATCAAAACAACCCATACTCGAACACTTACAATGCCGGATGGAGGGACCATCCAAACTTCAAATGGAGGGAGCCACAACAAGCTGCCCAACAAGGAGGATTTAGGCCAAACCCCCCTGGTTTTTATTCCAAGCCGTATGCACCCCAACAATCCCAACAACCTTCGGCATCATCTCATTCAGGTACGTCTTTGGAAAGTAATCAAGCTATGCAATTACTAACCTCTATTTCGCAGGGGTTGAAAAATCAAAACAACCGAATAGAAAATAACGAGAAGGAGATGATGGATATGAAGAAACAAATAGGGCAGATTTCTGAGTTCCTTGGACAGATTAGAGAGCAAGGAAAGCTTCCTAGCTCAACCACAGTCAATCCAAAGGGAGGATTCGAATCCGCCAAGGCCATCACCCTAAGGGGTGGAAAAGAAGTTGGGACCGAGCCAAACAATCCCAAATCTGCCCAGAAAGTAGATGAAGAGACGACACAACCTGAGGCAGATCACCCTAACTCGGCCAAATCAGGTAATTTAAGTTCAAATTCATGTACTTCACGTCCTAATCTGCGCAATGTACCTTTTCCTCGCAGGTTTATGCAAGAAAAAAAGGAAGAAAGCGAGAAGGACATTCTTGAAACGTTCCGGAAGGTGCAAGTGAACATACCACTTCTCGATGCAATCAAACAGGTTCCAAAGTATGCTAAATTCCTCAAGGACCTATGCAATACAAAGAGAAGAAGGGCAAACAAAGAGGTAGTGAAGGTAAGCGAGAATGTGTCCGCTGTTTTGCAACGTAAACTGCCTACCAAGTGCAAAGACCCCGGTAGTTTCACGATTCCTTGTGTGATTGGACATAATCGTTTTGAACATGCCATGCTTGATTTAGGTGCATCCATAAATGTCATGCCTTATTCTATTTATGCATCTATGAATTTGGGTGAATTAAAACAAGATGGTGTAATTATACAATTGGCGGATCGTTCTAACGCGTATCCAAAAGGAGTTTTGGAGGATGTGCTTGTGCAGGTGAACCATTTAATTTTTCCGGCTGATTTCTACGTCCTAGACATGGAGGATTCAGCCCATTCTACATCTTTGCCGATTCTCCTTGGTAGGCCATTCATGAAGACGGCCCGAACGAAGATTGATGTATACAAAGGCACCTTGACAATGGAATTCGATGGGGAAGTGATTGATTTTAATATTTCTGAAACTATGAGATATCCCGTTGATGACCATTCTTGTTTTTCCATTGATGTTATCGATTCTTTGGCGCAGGTATACCTTGAAGAATTGAACGAGGACGCCCTGGAAACAACCATCACTAAGGCCATAGAGCGCAAAAATGAAGGATTTGGGCCAATGCAAGGCCACGGCAAGGAGGAGGAATTCTTTGCAATGGGTTCTAGTGAAGAAATAATTGAGGTTGTGGCAGCCCTTGAGTCATTGCCACAACAATATGGTAAGGTTCCACTCTCACTTTCAAATTCAGTTTCCACTAAGATGCTACCTTCTGTTGTTCAGGCACCATCGCTTGAACTTAAGCCGTTGCCAGACCATTTGAAGTATGTGTTTTTGGGAAAAGGCGAAACATTGCCCGTCATCATTTCATCAAGTCTCACGGCAATGGAGGAGGAGAAGCTTGTGAGGGTGCTGCGAGAGCACAAAACGGCCATAGGGTGGACTTTGGCCGACATTAAAGGAATAAGCCCTACCACATGCATGCACCGTATACTTCTTGAGGAGGGGGCTAAACCAACTCGAGAGGCTCAACGCCGTCTCAACCCTCCGATGATGGAAGTGGTGAAGAAAGAAATAATCAAGCTTTTGGATTGCGGAGTGATCTACCCTATCTCCGATAGCCGTTGGGTCTCTCCAGTTCAAGTCGTTCCCAAGAAGTCCGGAGTAACTGTTATCAAGAATGATGAGAATGAGCTCGTTCCTACACGCATTCAGACTGGATGGCGAGTATGTATCGATTACCGGAAGCTAAATGCCATGACTAGGAAAGATCACTTTCCTTTGCCATTCATCGACCAGATGCTCGAAAGGTTAGCCGATCATGCTTTTTACTGTTTTCTTGATGGATACTCTGGATATAACCAAATTGTGATAGCCCCGGATGATCAAGAGAAGACCACATTCACATGTCCCTTTGGAACATTTGCTTATCGTCGCATGCCATTTGGCTTATGCAACGCACCGGCCACTTTCCAAAGGTGTATGGTAAGTATATTTTCCGATTTTGTTGAAAAGATCATTGAGGTTTTCATGGATGATTTCAGTGTATTTGGGAGTTCATTTGATAATTGCTTGGATAATCTAACCTTAATTTTGAAACGATGTGTTGAAACTAACCTTGTCTTGAATTGGGAGAAATGTCACTTTATGGTGAAACAAGGTATAGTTTTAGGACATATTGTTTCAGAAAAAGGAATTGAAGTAGATAAATCGAAAATAGACCTTGTACGTCACTTACCCTCTCCTACTTCGGTTAGAGAGGTACGTTCGTTTCTTGGCCATGCAGGGTTCTATAGGCGTTTTATCAAGGACTTCTCCAAGATGTCCAACCCTCTTTGCCGATTGCTTCAAAAAGATGTGCCATTCAAGTTTGATGAAGAGTGTAATTCGGCATTTAACCAACTCAAGGAGAAGCTAGTCTCGGCCCCCATTATTGTACCTCCAGATTGGAGCCTCCCGTTCGAGCTCATGTGCGATGCATCCGACTATGCATTAGGAGCTGTTCTAGGACAAAGAAGAGACAAGCGGCCGCATGTCATATACTATGCCTCTCGGACTCTCAATGATGCCCAATTGAACTACTCCACGACGGAAAAAGAACTTCTAGCTGTGGTTTTTGCTTTAGATAAATTCCGTTCATATTTAATTGGTACTAAAGTAATCGTTTATTCTGATCATGCAGCTTTGAGGTACTTGCTCACGAAAAAGGAAGCAAAGCCGAGGCTTATCCGTTGGATTCTTCTTCTTCAAGAATTTGATATTGAAATCTGGGATAAGAAAGGAAGCGAGAATGTAGTGGCTGACCATTTAAGCCGAATGATCCACGAGGAGCATGAACATGCCGTACCTATCCCTGAAACTTTTCCCGATGAGCAGCTACTTTCCATTGAGGTAAGTGAACCATGGTATGCAGATTTAGTGAATTACTTGGTGGCTAAACAAATTCCAAATGAACTAAACAAGCACCAACGTGATAAGCTTAAAAATGATGCACGTTTCTATGTTTGGGATGACCCTTATTTGTGGAAGTATTGCTCAGATCAAATTATACGTAGATGTGTGCATGATTCTGAATTTCACTCAATTCTAAGCTTTTGTCACACATATGCATGTGGTGGTCATTTTGGCACACAACGCACTGCCCTCAAGGTTTTAGAGTGTGGTTTTTATTGGCCGACTATATTTAGGGATGCTAGAACCTTTTGTATGTCTTGTGATCGTTGCCAACGAATGGGTAACATAGGTACCAAGGACCAAATGCCGCAAACCCCTGTCTTTAATGTTGAAATTTTTGATGTTTGGGGCATTGATTTCATGGGCCCTTTCCCTCCATCTTATGGTTTCACTTATATCTTGCTTGCCGTTGATTATGTTTCTAAATGGGTGGAAGCAAAAGCCACCCGTACTAACGATTCTAAGGTGGTTGCAGATTTCGTGAAAACTAACATTTTTGCTAGGTTTGGAATGCCGAGAGTAATCATAAGTGATGGAGGGTCTCACTTTTGCAATCGGACCATTGAGGCGTTGCTAAGAAAGTACCATGTCAACCATAAGGTCTCCACACCTTACCATCCTCAAACAAATGGCCAAGCCGAGGTGTCTAACCGAGAAATCAAACAAATTTTGGAGAAGACCGTTGGACCAACAAGGAGGGATTGGAGCTTACGTTTAGATGATGCACTGTGGGCATATCGTACGGCATACAAAACACCCATTGGGATGTCACCTTTTCGGCTCGTCTATGGTAAGCCATGTCATTTGCCCGTAGAGTTAGAGCACAAGGCACATTGGGCCGTGAAGATTTTCAACATGGACATAGATGCAGCGGGAGTTCATAGGAAGCTCCAATTGAATGAACTTGAGGAGATTCGGAATGAAGCCTATGAGAATGCCCGGATGTACAAAGCCAAGACCAAAGCATTCCATGATAAAATGATTCGAACCAAGACCTTCACAGTTGGGCAGAAAGTGTTACTTTTCAACTCTCGCCTACGTTTGTTTCCTGGTAAGTTGCGTTCTAAATGGATTGGCCCATTTGTTGTTACTAATGTTTTCCCTCATGGTGCAGTGCAAATCAAAAGTTCAAAGACGCAGCAAGAATTCAAAGTGAATGGGCATCGATTGAAGCCCTATTACGAGATGTTTGAGGAGCATGTCGTGGAGGAGGTACCCCTCCATGCCGTGGAACCTAGTCAAGCTTAAACGGAGGTACCGTCCGGCTGCAAGACGTAAAAGAAAGCGCTTCGTGGGAGGCAACCCATGCATCCGAATAGAGAAGAACTTGGAAACCCCTTTAAGAGACTTATTTTTATTCCTTTCTTTTTCTTTACTGCCTTTACTTTGCTTTCTTTCTCGTATTTGTTTATTTGCTTGCTCTGTTGTGACTTTCTGCTTAAAACATTGAGGACAAAGTTTGATTTAAGTGTGGGGGGGGGGGGTAAACAATTTGTATTTGCATGAATTTCGTGGGATTTATTCACCTTTCACTTAGAATGTTGTTTCTTGCTGTTTTAAGCGTTTTTAGAGTGTTTTAGTGTGTTTTATAGTGTCTTGGTATAAAACTCCGAAAATTTGATAAAAATTTAAAAAAAATAATAATAATTCTTTTGAAAAACCCAAAAATATGTGTTTTTAGAGTCATTTGAGTCATTTTGGTGTCTGCCTTGTTAGGTTGTTTAGTTGTTATTGTTTGTTTGTTTATTAATTGTGTGAGTCTATGATTGTAACATTGAGAAAATGTTTGATTTATTGATAGGCACTGCTAAACAAAGAAAGATGGTGCTTCACAAAGGGTGTTTGCTTGAGGCCCCACTACGTGGCTTTACTCTTGAAGCGGAAGGCGTAGGAATAGAAGGCATCGGAGCGGAAGGCGTAGGAGCAGAAGGCGTAGGAGCAGAAGGCATCGAAGATAGAGCATTCCAGGCCTCAATACTTGGCCAAGCGCTGGATGAGCCAGGAAAAAGGTGCCTCTGGAGGAAAGACGAGAACCTTTGACGGTCACTGTGAATCCGACCTTCAGACTCTTGCAGCTCATCAAGCTTCCTCTTCATGCCCGTCGAATAGTTGTTTGCAAGCACGTGCAAACTTCTATTCTCATACTTCAGCTGCTGGATCTCCTGCTTGAGACTTTCCACCTCTGCCATCAATGATTCCACCTGACGGGAGCGGGCAAGCAGGCGTTGGCCCATGTTGGACACAGAACTCGCACACTGAACACTAAGTGCGAGGGACTCTTGAACGGCCAGCTCATCGGACCGTCCTGACAGCAGCCTACTATCTTTCGGAGTGAGGAGGTTCCTAGCTACTATTGTAGCTGTTGTGGCGTCCTGCATCACGGAGTCTTCACCTGTGAGAGGACCGTTAGAAGAAAAGAAAGAAGGGCGCCATACGTTACCTTGACGCGGCGCGCCCGTATCACTGCTAAGGCTCAATTCCAAGCTAAGGTTCGATGAGTTTGCCATTTTTCAAAAGTGTTCAAAGAGAAGGGATGGAGTTAAATTTCAAAGGGCCGGAGTCGATTTTCTTCAGAGTGTGTTTGTTGTGGTGATCGATAGCTCAATAAAAAAGCCAAGGCGACGCGTCCACCAATTCAAAAAGCCGGAATTTCCGGCGTAAGTTCGGCGACGCTTTCTCGACTTTTCAGAAGGCGCGTTCAACTTTGTCAAAAGATTTCTTCTTTTCAGACAACACGTGGAGGCCATCACCGCAACTACACATCTTTAGCCGACAAGCGCAAAGTTCGGCGACGCTTTCTCTGCTTTTCAGAAGACGCGTGCAGCTTTGTCAAAAGGAGCCGCATCTGCACTACCACGTGTCGTTCAGAAAGCGAAGGGGCACCTGCTCAGAAATCGAAGAGGCGTGTTCAGAGATCGAAGAGGCGCCATTATTTCAAAAAGCCGGATTTGCGGGATCAAAACGTTTGTCGACAAAGGTAAAAAAATACCACCACTTGATATTATCTCTATATATGTCGACCTTCGTCTTTGATGGCAGGGCAAACCTGAAGAAAATGCACAACTCTCCCTCACCTCTGAGGGCGCACTCCCAGCAAAGCCTTTTGAAATACTCAATTCTTTCTTCTTCCCCAAAGATGATACCAGATGCCTGGAGTACATATGACCCAGGAGGAAACGGCGGATTGAAACATGTGCTGATTCATTCACCGCTTCTTCAAAAGCAAAGGTATCTCATATCATCAAGGTCAAAAGCAAAAGTATCTCATATCATGCTCTTTCCCTGTCTTTTTCTTTGTCCTTGTTCTTACTCGCATGGCAAAGTAAACGAAGCAATCAGCCGGCACTTGGAGTCAGTCTTCCGATCTGGAGCCAACTGCCTGGAATCTATTCCTGATTGCTTACCTAGCGTTGCTCTCGAGTAGTCATCTTCAACGGTTGATACACTTCCGGAGAAGGGACCACTTCTGCAAAGGGGAGCGAGTAAGGCAAGTGAAAATGATACATTGAAGCATGTGGAGACAAACATAGGCTGAGTTATCCTCCAACCCTTTTCAATACGAATTGGAAAGATTGAACAAAGAAACAGACCAAAGGGGTAAGCTCAGACCTTCGGGGGAGACCAAAAGAACCATCCTGCTGCCCAGTTCAAGAAGTAGCACAAAGGAAAATCAACGATGGGCAGAAACCAGTTCAAGAGTAAGCCTGTGGAATCACAAAGATCAAAAGCCTCAATGCAATTACCAAGGAGAAGATGGAATTTACACTCTATAACCAGATTTGCGTCTCTAAACTCTTCTCTTTGTTAATTACATTATGCCATGTTTAGTATGTTTAAGTGCTTTTTATGTATTTACTTATGCTTTGTGTGAATCTATGCTTAAAACATTGAGGACAATGTTTGATTTAAGTGTGGGGGGGTAACTAAGTTTATTTGATGCAAATTCGTTGGATTTTATCACCTATCACTTCACATGTTGTTTCTTCACTGTTTTAAAACTGTTTTAGTGTGTTTTGTCTTAAAAATTTGAAAATCCCATAAAAATTTGAAAAATTGTTTTGAAAAACCCAAAAAGAGTTGTTTTAAAGTTGTTTTTGTGTGTGTGTTTGTGTCTTAGGATACCTTCCAACACAATGATAAGGATTTGGTTTGTAATTGCATGACTGTTAAAAAGAGTTATTAACATAGAGAAAAGTTTGATTTACTCTTGGTATATGCTTGGTTATGGTTATAATGTATAACTTCACATGCAATCAAAAAAAAAAAAAAAAAAAAAAAATTTAGTTTTTGTAACATGCCTGAAGGAAGGAACTCAAACAAATGCTACAACCCTGAGAGACTTGAGCCTATAACGTTCTTTGGAGAGTATAATCTGTGATTTCTTGTTTTCTAAAATCGTTGCATGATCTCATTATTCTTTGCTTGGTTACTACTTAGAAGGCGTTTCATCATATAGTTCCAAATGCTAGAACTCATGCCCATTTCATTCAAAGCATGTTATTGATTTGCATAACATATATCAAGATGAAGTTGTGTAGTTGCCACCATAGCCAAATAGCCTCGCTTCCCATATTTCGTATATGTTGTAAGTTTTACCCCCGTTGAGCCATGTTAACCCATGTTCTTTGTTTACCCACTTTATCTTCACCTAACCTAGAATATGACCGTCCTTACCCTTGTTCTTAAAAGATAAAAGATAGTGAGCATGACTTAATTAAATTCCTTTTGAGTTACATTATGAAAGAAAATAAGTGTGGGGGAGAGAATGTTTAAGTGTTTTTGTTTTGAGATTCAAAAGAAAAAAAAAAAAAAAAAAAAAAAAAAAAAGAAAAAAAAGAGAGAAAAGAATAAGTTATTGAAGAAAGGTTCCAAAACACCAATTCTGGGCGTAAATTGTCTAAATTCTCCCTTTTTGTTCAAAAGTTGAGTTTTCATTCAAAAGTGAATTCTAAGTTGATTAAAATGCTTTGCTCACTATTTCTTTAAGAACCTTTGTTTTCCATATCCCTTCTTTATCCACATACCCCAAGCCCCGTTACAACCCTTGACTTCTATCTTGAGTGTTGTGTATTTCAATTTGTGGAGTTTGAACTTGGTATGAGCTTATGGTGTCACTGGTTCTCGCGTCTAAGTAGTAGCATTCCATTCATGAGATCATATCTAAACTTGATTATTAACTCCAGAATTTGCGTTCTTTGTGATACATATATGTGAGTGTCGTTTTCATGTTTACATCAATCTTCTCACATATGACTAGATTAGGGTGTGTAGTTAGAAAATCTGAGTAAAAATTGAGTGCATATCTTGAAAGGAATTGAGCAAATTCTCTAAGGCATGTTACTACATTCAAAACATGGTTTTAAATGCTTAATTGTGAACTTGTATATGGTGAATATGATTAAGAATTTACTTAAATGTGAAGATGACTAAAATCTGTGAGAATGATGATTTTTAACTTGTCATGTGCATTGGAAATCCCTAAGACGGTTGTTGGAAGGTTTAGGTTGTGTTTTACGTGTTTAGTGTCGTTTTGTTTATTTGTTTTTATTCTGTTTTGCTCGAGGACTAGCAAAAGCTAAGTGTGGGGGTATTTGATAGGAGCATATTCATGCGACTTAAATGGCTTGTTCTCGTGCATTTACGTTATGTTTCTCTCGTTATTTTAGTCCTTTATGCTTCTTTTGTGTGTTTTCAGGTTCTAAGGGCCTAGGGAGCAAGAAAGTGCATTTTGAGGCCATTTGGAGCATTTTTGGGCATGGATTGGATAGCTTATCCATGGAGCCAAGAGGATGGACGAATTTGAAGGCCTTGTATGCACTTGAAGACACAAAACAATGGCTCTAGCCCAATCAAACACATTATGCCATACAAACCAACCTATTTTAGGCCCATTCAATGTACTTAAACCCTAGCCCTTTAAACTAATTCATTTATCACTTATCAAACCATTCACTTATCACTCACCACATATCATTCACTTATCACTTAACATATCATTCATTTATTTCACTTCCATACTCCTCTTAATTCCACATGCATTCTCACACATGCACATCATTCACTCACATTTCCACCATTCATTCTTTATTCCTTTCCAAACATCTCACATGCATTTCCACCTTCCTACTTCATCATTTCACCACATTCTCCCTCTTTAACTCACATGCATTCATCATAATTCACAACACAAAACAACTTCATTGCCGTGGGTTCCCATTTCCTTTCCAAACATCTCACATGCATTTCTTCATTATTTCCTAACCCTACATGCATTATTTATTGCATCTTCACATGCATTCACACACACTTTACACATTCAAACCGTGAGCTCCCATTCCTATATGCCATTTTCAGATTTCCACCCACTAACCTAGTCATCAACACATGCACTTCCACCTTTCATCCACAATGATTCATGATTCATTCACTTTGCATCCTTTAAATCACATAATTTTCCATCATTAATTAGCCACTTGCATCTTAAACAAACAACCATATGTTCCCTCCACTACTCCTATAAATACCCTTGCATTCATTCATTCAATTCATATCTCATATTTCCATTCACAACACTTCACACAACACAAATACACATCCATTGCCGCAATTCCCCTTCCATTTTCTGTGCAGTTTTTCTCCTTCATTGCAGCCACTATCCAACCACTTCCCATCCCTCCAAAACACTTCACATAATCCCCAAAGCTCACCTTAGACCTTGTGCTACAACAACGAGGAAGAAAAGAGTGCTTAAACGTTCATACAATTCAAGTTTGAGTTGTTGGAATGTTTAAGTGTTTCTTTGATTTCAAAGTTTAAATTTAATTCTCTTTGTTTTGTACGTATGAGAAGGGAAGAGAAGAGTGCCTAAACGTTCATACAATTCACGTTTGAGTTGTTGGAATGTTTAGGTGTTTCTTTGATTTCAAAGTTATGAGGAACTAAACCCCCCTTTAGCTAGGGGGTGATTCGAAACTATGTTTATATTTGCATTTTGAATTGATTACGTTTGGTTGGAATTTCATAAGTTGTGGATTCAATTCGTTTAACTGTTTGATTGATAACTTATTTATGTATGTTCATTGAGATTGCAAGCTTAATTTTCATGCATAAATATGACGCTAGAATATAAGTGAATTTCACCTAATCGTTATGAACTTATATTCACAAGTAGTAGAGGTTGCTTATAAACAATCTCGTTAAACGAATTCTTGGCATAAGTTTCATGCGTATTCCATAGTAACGAATGCCTCGTCGATGTTTATGATTTCCGTTGAACTTAATGATCTTGGTTAAATGTCTCTATCATGCGTATTCCATAGTTAGGGACTTTGATTAAGAATAATTTGGTTGTAATGCGTATTCCATTCAATCCAACGAATTGAGGGAAATCTGAAAGTTAATCCAAGCGGATCTAATTAACTTGGAGCATTGAGTTTCACAACTTATCGAAAGACCAACTGAGAATCAATTTTGTTTGCAAGTGTAACATGTGTGGAGAAGAACCCCTTGGCTATTCCATCATCCATATTTTCATCACATTCATATTTACATTTTGCCTTTAATTATATTCTGTCTTTTTAATTTAATATCGTCCAAACACAATTCCCCCCCTCTATTTTGTTAAGTTTTAATCATTCGTATGTGTTTTAGTTTTGTATCTTTAAGCTTTTGGAGTCATAAACAATTGCAAATTCGTCTAAATCAAGTTCTAGCTTCTATTTGAGTCAATTTGATTGTTTTAGACAATTTGAGTTTTTCAAAGCCTTTCTGAGTCATAGTAGTCTTGTTAAGAGTATTTTAATTTAGTTTTTATGTTTTTAAGTCAATTTAGAAGGTTTTAGCAAGCCCTCCTAATCCCCGGTCTAGAACGATCCCTCACTTATCCATTCTACTACAATTGTCAAACGAGGGTTTAATTTGAGTGTCAAGTAAATCTCGCATCACATACAAGATTGATTCTCAGTTGGTCTTTCGATAAATTATGAAACTCAACACTCCGGGTTAATTAGGTCCGCTTAAATTAACCGTCAAGTTTTCCTTAAGTTAATGAATTGGATGGGTTAGCGCAACGCAATTCACAACATTCTCCAAAAGTCCTTTACGTGAACAGCACAATAAAGATACAATCAAAGATCATTAAGCATCATGAAAACTATAAGTGTTGACGAGGCATTCGTTACTATGATGAGCATGAAACTCGTGCCAAGAATTCATTTAACGCGATTGTTTATAAGCAACCTCCACTACTTGTGAATATAAGTTCATAACGATTAGGTGAAACTCACTTATATTCTAACGTCATATTCATGCATGAAAATTAAGCGCGCATTCTTAATAAACATACATAAATAAGTTATCAATCAAACGGTTAAACAAATTGAATCAACAACTTATGAAATTCCAACGAAAGTTAATCAATTCATATTGCAAATATAAACATAGTTTCGAATCACCCCCTAGCTAAAGGGGGATTAGTTCCTCATAACTTTGAAATCAAAGAAACACCTAAACATTCCAACAACTCAAACTTGAATTGTATGAACGTTTAGGCACTCTTCTCTTCCATTCCTCATACGTACAAAACAAAGAGAATTGAATTTAAACTTTGAAATCAAAGAAACACCTAAACATTCCAACAACTCAAACTTGAATTGTATGAACGTTTAGGCCCTCTTATCTTCCTCGTTGTTGTAGCACAAGGTCTAAGGTGAGGTTTGGGGGATTATGGAAATGGATGAGGAGTGGTGTAGAAGTGGAAGGGGAATGGAAAAATGGTGTTTGGATTATAAGGGGAGAGATGGGAAGCTCACGGCTAGGGAAGGGAGAATGTGTTTGTAATGTGTTGTGTATGAAATGAGATGATATTGAATGAATGAATGCAAGGGTATTTATAGGAGTAATGGAGGGAACATGACAGCTAAGAGGTGGGTGGAAATGTGGCTGCAAGTTTGGTGAATGATTATGAGTGAATGCATGTGAATGTGGCTAGGTTGGAAAGCTCGAAATCTGAAAATGCAAATGGGAATGCTGAAATGCAAAGGTGGCCACGGTTTTGAGTGTGTTTTGTGTTGGAAATGCATGTGAATGCATGTGAATGTTGTTTGTGTGAAGTGTGTGTGGGTTAAAGAGTGAATGGTGGTGTAATGATGAAGTGTGATGGCTGAAAATGTCAAGGGAAATGCATGTGATTTCACGGCAAAGAATTTCAGGATGCATGTGTGTTGGTGTGTTGTGTGATTGTTTTGTGGTTGAATGATTAAGTGGCTGAATTAAAGAATGGGAGTGCATGTGGCTTAGGTGGTGTAATGATGAAGTGGGAATTGAAAGAATGTGGTTGGAAAGTGGAAGGGAAGGCACGGCACAAAGGGGGAAGTGTTGGAAATGCATGTGATGCATGCCAATGTTGTCTTTTGGTGCATGTGTGTGTTGAATGGTGTCCTTTAATTATGCACGGTTTAGGGCTGTTAAGGGGAGAGAAATGGGAGTGAATGTGGCTTAATGATGAAGGGGGAAAGCTTGGAAAGCATGTGGCAAGGTTGGTTGCATGATGATGATGCATGTGAGTTGAAATGCATATGTTTAAATGGTTGAAATGTGTAGATGATTATGAGTATGATAAGTGATAAGTGAATGATGTATTAAGTGATAAATGAATGATATGTTAAGTGATAAATGAATGATATGTGATGAGTGATAAGTGAATGGAAGTGATAAGTGATAAGTGAATGGAAGTGATAAGTGAATGGTTTGATAAGTGAATGATATGATAAGTGAATGCTTATAATAAGTGAATGATATGATAAGTGAATGATATGATAAGTGAATGCTTTAAGTGTTTAAAATAGGGAACAAAGCCCTTCCTTGCATGGCAAGGAAGGGAGACACAAGGAAACACACGACAATGTCCTAAGGTTGCAAGGAATGTTGTTTTTGTGTTCTAAAATGCGTAGGAGTCTTCAATGATGCTTAAACATGAGGTCTTTTAGGATTTAACTTTCCTACTTCAAGTCTTTAATTTCGTCCATCCTCTTGGCTCCAAGCATATGATATCCATTCCAATCTCTAATTTGCTCCAAAAGGCTCCAAAAGGCATCCTTTTGCATACCTTGCCCTTAGAACCTGAAAACACACAAAAGAAGCATAAAGGACTAAAATAACTAGAGAAACATAACGTAAATGCACGAGAACAAGCCATTTAAGTCGCATGAATATGCTCCTATCAAATACCCCCACACTTATCTTTTGCTAGTCCTCGAGCAAAACAGAAAGAAAAACAAAACAAAACCAAACGAAACAAAACAAGTAAAACACAACCTAAACCTTCCAACAACCGTCTTAGGGATTTCCAATGCACATGACACGTTAAAAATCATCATTCCCACAGATTTTAGTCATCTTCACACTTAAGTACATTCTTAATCATAGTCACCATATACTAGTTCACAATTAAGCATTTAAAACCATGTTTTGAATGTAGTAACATGCCTTAGAGAATTTGCTCAATTCCTTACAAGATATGCACTCGATTTTCACTCAGATTTTCTAACTACACACCCTAATCTAGTCATATGTGAGAAGATTGATGTAAACATGAAAACGAACACTCACATATATGTATCACAAAGAACGCAATTTCTGGAGTTAATAAGCATGTTTAGATATGATCTCATGAATGGAATGCTACTACTTAGATGCGAGAACCAGTGACACCATATGCTCATACCAAGTTCAAACTCCACAAATTGAAACACATAACACTCAAGATAGAAGTCAAGGGTTGTAACGGGGCTAGGGTATTGGCTAACAATGAAAGGTGAAGGATAAACAAACATTCTTAAAGCAATAGTGAGCAAAGTATTGAATCAGGCACTTAGAATTCCCTTAAGAACGCAGAAGTCAACTTTGAACACCCAAGGGAAAGTCACACAAAACTTAGGGCCATATTCACTTTTTGGACCCTTTCTTCAATCACTCATTCTTTCATTTTTTTTTTCAAGCTCTTTTTTTTTTCTTTCTATCTTTCTTTTCTTTTGAATCTCAAACATACTTAAGAACAAGCATTCCTTCCCCCACACTCATTTTCTTGCATAATGTAACTCAAAAGGAATTCATTTAAGTCATGCTCACTATCTTTTAAGAACAAGGGTGTGGATTGTCCTAAACTAGGCTAGGTGAGGAAAATATGGGTAAACAAAGAATAGAGGCTAAACAAGGCTCAACGGGGTTAAAACTTACAACAAATACGAAATATGGGAAGTGAGGCTATTTGGCTATGGTGGCAACTACACAACTTCATCTTGATATATGTTATGCAAATCAATAACATGCTTTGAATGAAATGGGCATGAGTTCTAGCATTTGGAACTATATGATGAAACGCCTTCTAAGTAGTAACCAAGCAAAGAATAATGAGATCATGCAACGACTTTAGAAAACAAGAAATCACAGATTATACTCTCCAAAGAACGTTATAGGCTCAAGTCTCTCAGGGTTGTAGCGTTTGTTTGAGTTCCTTCCTTCAAGCATGTTACAAAAACGAATTTTTTTCTTTTATGATTGCATGTGAAGTCATACATTATAACCATAACCAAGCATATACCAAGAGTAAATCAAACTTTTCTCTATGTTTATAACTCTTTTTAACAGTCATGCAATTAGAAACCAAATCCTTATCATTGTGTTAGAAGGTGACCTACGACACAAAAACGACTCAAAACACTCTTTTTAGGCTTTTCAAAACATTTTTTTCAAATTTTTATGTGTTTTTCGGAGTTATAAAACAACACACACTAAAACACTCTAAAACAATTTACAAACACCTTAAAACAGCAAGGAACAACATTTGAAGTTATGGGTGATAAAATCCCACGAATTTGCATTAACAACATTAGTTACCCCCCCCCCCCCCCCCCCACACTTAAATCAAACATTGTCC
The DNA here is from genome assembly GCF_041283825.1 of Pyrus communis. NCBI lineage: Eukaryota > Viridiplantae > Streptophyta > Magnoliopsida > Rosales > Rosaceae > Pyrus > Pyrus communis. The sequence goes on along the minus strand of NC_142576.1, from coordinate 16,167,442 downwards.
TCAATGGTTTAAGCATAGATTCACACAAAACATAAGTAAACACACAAAAAGCACTTAAACATACTAAACATGGCAAAATGTAATTAACAAAGAGAAGAGTTTAGGGACGCAAATCTGGTTATGGAGTGTAAATTCCATCTTCTCTTTGTTGATTGCATTGAGGCTTGATCTTGATGATTCCACAGGCTTACTCTCGAACTGGTTGCCGCCCATCGTTGATTTTCCTTTGTGCTACTCTTGATCTGGGCAGCAGGATTCTTTTGGTCTCCCCCGAAGGTCTGAGCTTACTCCTTTGGTCTGTTTCTTTGTTCAATCTTTCCAATTCGTATTGAAAAGGGTTGGAGGATAACTCAGCCTAAGTTTGTCTCCACATGCTTCAATGTATCATTTTCACTTGCCTTACTCGCTCCCCTTTGCAGAAGTGGTCCCTTCTCTGGAAGTGTATCAACCGTTGAAGATGACTACTCGAGAGCAACGCTAGGTAAGCAATCAGGAATAGATTCCAGGCAGTTGGCTCCAGATCGGAAGACTGACTCCAAGTGCCGGCTGATTGCTTCTTTTACTTTGCCATGCGAGTAAGAACAAGGACAAAGAAAAAGACAGGGAAAGAGCATGATATGAGATACTTTTGCTTTTGACCTTGATGATATGAGATACCTTTGCTTTTGAAGAAGCGGTGAATGAATCAGCACACTTCAATCTAGCGTTTCCTCCTGGGTCATCTGTACTCCACGCATCTGGTATCATCTTTGGGGAAGAAGAATAATTTGAGTATTTCGAAAGGCTTTGCTGGGAGTGCGCCCTCAGAGGCGAGAGAGAGTTGGGCATTTTCTTCAGGTTTGCCTTGCCATAAAAGACGAAGGTCGACATATATAGAAATAATATCAAGTGGTGGTACTGTTCTTTTACCCTTGTCGACAAATGTCTCTTCGATATCTGAACGACGCCTCTTCGATTTCTGAGCAGGCGCCCTTTCGATTTCTGAACGACGCCCCTTTGCTTTCTGAACGACACGTAGTAGTGCGGATGCGGCTCCTTTTGACAAAGCTGCACGTGTTTTCTGAAAAGCAGAGAAAGCGTCGCCGAACTTTGCGCTTGTCGGCTAAAGATATGTAGTTGCGGTGATGGCCTCCACGTGTTGTCTAAAAAGAAGAAATCTTTTGACAAAGTTGAACGCGTCTTCTGAAAAGCCGAGAAAGCGTCGCCAAAATTACGCTGGAAATTCCGGCTTTTTGAATCGGTGGACGCGTCGCCTTGGCTTTTTTTATTGAGCTATCGATCACCACAACAAACACACTCTGAAGATTTCCCATTCTTGAAAATCGACTCCGGCCCTTTGAAATTTAACTCCATCCCTTTTCTTTGAACACTTTTGAAAAATGGCAAACTCATCGAACCTTAGCTTGGAATTGAGCCTTAGCAGTGATACGGGCGCGCCGCGTCAAGGTAACGTATGGCGCCCTTCTTTCTTATCTTCTAACGGTCTTCTTACAGGTGAAGACTCCGTGATGCAGGACGCCACAACAGCTACAATAGTAGCTAGGAACCTCCTCACTCCAAAAGATAGTAGGCTGCTGTCAGGACGGTCCGATGAGTTGGCCGTTCAAGAGTCCCTCGCACTTAGTGTTCAGTGTGCGAGTTATGTGTCCAACATGGGCCAACGCCTGCTTGCCCGCTCCCGTCAGGTGGAATCATTGATGGCAGAGGTGGAAAGTCTTAAGCAAGAGATCCAGCAGCTTAAGTACGAGAATAGAAGTTTGCATGTGCTTGCAAATAACTATTCGTCGGGCATGAAGAGGAAGCTTGATGAACTGCAAGAGTCTGAAGGTCGGATTCAAAGTGACCGTCAAAGGTTTTCGTCTTTCCTCCAGAGGCACCTTTTTCCTGGATCATCGAGCGCTTGGCCAAGTATTGAGGCCTGGAATGCTCTAGCTCCGATGCCTCCCGCTTCTCTGCCTTCCGCTTCGATGCCTCCCGCTTCTATGCCTTCCGCTTCTATGCCCTCCGCTTCGACGCCTCGTAGTGGGGCTTCACGTAAACAACCTTTGTGAAGCTCCATCATTCTGCCATGTTTTATTATTATTATTATTATTATTATTTTTTTTTTTTTTTTTTTTTTTTACATAAATAAAATCAAACGGCATGGAATTGGTCCTTGAATGGAAGGTGATACTTGAAGTGAACCGGCATTGGTTTGAATTCTAATGTAGGTGCCTGATTCAAAAAAAAACAACAAGTTAGTATAAAATGTAATGGAATTTGGAAAAAATGACTTACTTGTTTTGTCTGACAAGAACTCAATGACAAACACCACTCCTTTGAAAGTTTCAGGGATATTGGACTTGGCCAGATTGCATGTGATGGTTATGACTTGTCCAATGTCATCAAATTCAACTTCTTTGGGCATTGTTGTCTCGAGTATATCCCCTTTGATGAATTCATGAAATTCCCTACTCTGCACCTTTGGAAGGTCTTCCAAGATGTCTTTTTCACTTTCTTCTTCCTTGGAATTCATGAACCTGCAAGGAATAGGGATATTAGGTGGAATGGGGTTAGAACTAATTGGAACAACCTTACTTGAATTAGATGGCGTAGGAGCAATAAGTGCTTCCGGCAAAGGTGCTTCAAATCCTCCCTTCGGATTTACAATGGTTGAACTAGGGAGTTTGCCTTGGTCGCAAAATTGTCCTACGAACTCCGCTATCTGCCCAATTTGCTTTTCCAAGTGGTCCAACCTTTTGTCTTCTTGTCGAGCCTCATTGTCTTGATTTTGTGAGCCCTGCACCAAACAAATTAATTCGTTAAGCTTTTGATTATAATCTATTGACGAACTTAAATTTGGTTGGGCATATTGAATATGAGGTTGTGGTGGGTGCATAGGTCTTGAATAGAACTCCTCATATGGCTGCCAATATCCTTCTTCTTGAACATGTTGAGGTTCCCACCACATAGAGTTTGAATGATCACTCCAATCTGAACTGTAAGTATTGGAAAACACGTTATTCCTTGATTGAAGATCAAATATATCAACACTTTGCATTTGAGACCTTTCCATGAGCTGTGACAAAAGAGAAGCATTATCTAGTGCCATGTTGTTCTTCTCTAGTATTTGAATTCAACAAACAAAACACAAATCAAAAACTAAAACTAAATTACATAACAGAAACAAACAATCCAAGAGATTAGCAAATTTGCTAATCCCCGGCAACGGCGCCAAAATTTGGTGCGAGAATTATATGCGCACAAATTAAACCCTCTTTTTGACAATTGTAGTATAAGTATAAGTAGGGATCGTTCTGGACCGGGGATTAGGAGGGATTGCAAATCTCTTGGAAACTGACTCAAAAACGTAAAATAAAGTTTAAAACACTAAACTAGACTCAAAGAATGCAAAATTAAAGTTTAAAACACTAAGACAAACCAAAAACTCAAAATGCTTTAAAAACACAAACTAAATTGAATTCTAACTAAAATGAACATTAAAGCAAAAGGGGGATTGAGGTTTTTACGAAAATTGAAATAACGAAACAAGTTAATAAACTAGACAGAATGTAAATATGAAATTTATGGATGAATGCTAGCTAAGGGGTTCATCTCCATACATGTTACACTTGCATACAAGATTGATTCTCAGTTGGTCTTTCGATAAATTATGAAACTCAACACTCCGGGTTAATTAGGTCCGCTTAAATTAACCGTCAAGTTTTCCTTAAGTTAATGAATTGGATGGGTTAGCGCAACGCAATTCACAACATTCTCCAAAAGTCCTTTACGTGAACAGCACAATAAAGATACAATCAAAGATCATTAAGCATCATGAAAACTATAAGTGTTGACGAGGCATTCGTTACTATGATGAGCATGAAACTCGTGCCAAGAATTCATTTAACGCGATTGTTTATAAGCAACCTCCACTACTTGTGAATATAAGTTCATAACGATTAGGTGAAACTCACTTATATTCTAGCGTCATATTCATGCATGAAAATTAAGCGCGCATTCTTAATAAACATACATAAATAAGTTATCAATCAAACGGTTAAACAAATTGAATCAACAACTTATGAAATTCCAACGAAAGTTAATCAATTCATATTGCAAATATAAACATAGTTTCGAATCACCCCCTAGCTAAAGGGGGATTAGTTCCTCATAACTTTGAAATCAAAGAAACACCTAAACATTCCAACAACTCAAACTTGAATTGTATGAACGTTTAGGCACTCTTCTCTTCCATTCCTCATACGTACAAAACAAAGAGAATTGAATTTAAACTTTGAAATCAAAGAAACACCTAAACATTCCAACAACTCAAACTTGAATTGTATGAACGTTTAGGCCCTCTTATCTTCCTCGTTGTTGTAGCACAAGGTCTAAGGTGAGGTTTGGGGGATTATGGAAATGGATGAGGAGTGGTGTAGAAGTCGAAGGGGAATGGAAAAATGGTGTTTGGATTATAAGGGGAGAGATGGGAAGCTCACGGCTAGGGAAGGGAGAATGTGTTTGTAATGTGTTGTGTATGAAATGAGATGATATTGAATGAATGAATGCAAGGGTATTTATAGGAGTAATGGAGGGAACATGACAGCTAGGAGGTGGGTGGAAATGTGGCTGCAAGTTTGGTGAATGATTATGAGTGAATGCATGTGAATGTGGCTAGGTTGGAAAGCTCGAAATCTGAAAATGCAAATGGGAATGCTGAAATGCAAAGGTGGCCACGGTTTTGAGTGTGTTTTGTGTTGGAAATGCATGTGAATGCATGTGAATGTTGTTTGTGTGAAGTGTGTGTGGGTTAAAGAGTGAATGGTGGTGTAATGATGAAGTGTGATGGCTGAAAATGTCAAGGGAAATGCATGTGATTGCACGGCAAAGAATTTCAGGATGCATGTGTGTTGGTGTGTTGTGTGATTGTTTTGTGGTTGAATGATTAAGTGGCTGAATTAAAGAATGGGAGTGCATGTGGCTTAGGTGGTGTAATGATGAAGTGGGAATTGAAAGAATGTGGTTGGAAAGTGGAAGGGAAGGCACGGCACAAAGGGGGAAGTGTTGGAAATGCATGTGATGCATGCCAATGTTGTCTTTTGGTGCATGTGTGTGTTGAATGGTGTCCTTTAATTATGCACGGTTTAGGGCTGTTAAGGGGAGAGAAATGGGAGTGAATGTGGCTTAATGATGAAGGGGGAAAGCTTGGAAAGCATGTGGCAAGGTTGGTTGCATGATGATGATGCATGTGAGTTGAAATGCATATGTTTAAATGGTTGAAATGTGTAGATGATTATGAGTATGATAAGTGATAAGTGAATGATGTATTAAGTGATAAATGAATGATATGTTAAGTGATAAATGAATGATATGTGGTGAGTGATAAGTGAATGGAAGTGATAAGTGATAAGTGAATGGAAGTGATAAGTGAATGGTTTGATAAGTGAATGATATGATAAGTGAATGCTTATAATAAGTGAATGATATGATAAGTGAATGATATGATAAGTGAATGCTTTAAGTGTTTAAAATAGGGAACAAAGCCCTTCCTTGCATGGCAAGGAAGGGAGACACAAGGAAACACACGACAATGTCCTAAGGTTGCAAGGAATGTTATTTTTGTGTTCTAAAATGCGTAGGAGTCTTCAATGATGCTTAAACATGAGGTCTTTTAGGATTTAACTTTCCTACTTCAAGTCTTTAATTTCGTCCATCCTCTTGGCTCCAAGCATATGATATCCATTCCAATCTCTAATTTGCTCCAAAAGGCTCCAAAAGGCATCCTTTTGCATACCTTGCCCTTAGAACCTGAAAACACACAAAAGAAGTATAAAGGACTAAAATAACTAGAGAAACATAACGTAAATGCACGAGAACAGGCCATTTAAGTCGCATGAATATGCTCCTATCAGTGATGGGTGCATGTGTTGGTGGTTTTGCATAGCTTTGATGGATTGTTTGATTGGGCTAGAGGTTTTCCATGGCTCAAAGGATTTGTTTGATTGGGCTAGGCCCTTTGTTTTATGTCCCAAAGAGCATACAAGGCTTCAATTTCGTCCATCCTCTTTGCTCCATGATTAAGCTATCCAATCCATGCCCAAAAATGCTCCAAATAGCCTCAAAATGCACTTTCTTGCTCCCTAAGCCCTTAGAACCTGAAAACACACAAAAGAAGCATAAAGGACTAAAATAACTAGAGAAACATAACGTAAATGCACGAGAACAAGCCATTTAAGTCGCATAAATATGCTCCTATCAAAGTACAAAAAACTACCTCAACTATGGGTCAAATGACACTTTCATACCTCATCTTTTAAAATTGACAATGTCATACCTCATCTTACGAATTTGTGTCAATGTTATACCTTCCGTTAGCTTGGCTGTTTATTTCTCAGTTAAATGCTGACGTGGCTTGATCCGGGACCCATTTTTATTAAAAAATTAATAAAAAAATTATTAAAAACAAAAAAAATCATTTAAATATTATTTAAATATTAAAATAATAATAAAAAAAGTACATAAAAAAATAAAAAACAAACCTCTCCTTTCGTGCATCTCCCCTCTCTATCTTCCCCATCATCTTCCTGCAACCCAGAAAAGAAGAAGGAGAAAGAAGAAGAGAAAAAGAAAAAAAAAAAAAAAAAAAACCCAAACCAAACCAAACCCAGTTCATCCCCCCTCCCCCCACCACAAACCCAACCCCCTGCAACCTAGAAAGGAGGAGGAAGAAGAAGGAAACAAAAAAAAAAAAAAAAAAAAAAAAAAGGACAACAATGGGAAACCCAGTTCGTCCCCCCTGCAGAAGAAGAAGAAGAAGAAGAAGAAGAGAGAAGGTGGGGAGGTTGGGTGCAGAGGGTGGGGTGCGAAGGTGGGGAGGTTGGGTGTGTGGGTGTGGGGAGAAGAGGGGGTGAGGAGCAGGGAAAACAAATTGGTTTTTTTTTTTTTTTTTTCCTCTTCTGTTTTTCTGGGTTGCAGTTGCAGAAAGGGGAAGAAGATGAAGACGGGGAGAAGGGAAAGAGGGGGGAAAGGACGAATTGATGTTGGTTTTTTTTTTTTTTTTTTTTAAATAACTTTTCTTTATTATTTTAATATTTAAATAATATTAAATGATTTTTTTTGTTTTTAATAATTTTTTATTAATTTTTTAATAAAAATGGGTCCCGGATCAAGCCACGTCAGCATTTAACTGAGAAATAAACGGCCAAGCTAACGGAAGGTATAACATTGACACAAATTCATAAGATGAGATATGACATTGTCAATTTTAAAAGATGAAGTATGAAAGTGTCATTTGACCCATAGTTGAGGTAGTTTTTTGTACTTTACCCAAGAAAAAATACATCTTCAAACGCCACTCCACATCTGCTTCTGAGCGCACCGTCGTCGGAACCTATAACAAAGCAAACATTTCCACCATCCATCGCTGCGTTTGCCGTGTCATAAGTATCCGATAGGCAGCTATGCCCCAAAAGCGTTCTCCTCCTCCGTTGAATTGACATATAATCTTCTTTTTACAGCTAAATTAAGGCGTGTGCAAAGGTCGAAAAAGGGTATGCAAAAATCACTCTTGTAATTCAAAACTCGATTCTTGCCATTCATACGGCATCATAATCCAACAAGTTTCATAACACAGCAGCTAATTCGTTCAAAGATTCCGACTCCATCCCACAAACACCCAGAATGGCAGACCAGTGAAATAATATAGCCAATAATATTGAGACAACATATGTACATGTCAAAGCTAAAGAAAATGCAAACCATTTTCACTCTGACATCATCTGATTTTTAGTATACAAATTGACAATCTGTAACCTATAATAATAGCACTATTCTATTCCCTCACTTCTATTACATAACTACCATTTCCAGATTATTCATACTACAGTTTTGGATAGAATACATCATCTACGCAAACATATGTGACAACCACCGATAACTTTGATGGACACTATGAACAATAATTTGACTTCCGCGCACCTTAACCAGGTTTGGGAGGATATTGATGCCCAGATAGCTGAAGTCCATCTATCATCTAATCATATGGCCCTCGGTTAATGGTGCTAATTTGAGTTCTGAGACTAGCCAACCTTACTGATGAACTTCAGATAAAGGAATCTAATGCCTATCACTCCCTAGGCCTGGCAAGCCATAGAGAACTGAGGGCTCGAAGACGTGAAAAATAATCGTTTATTGCAAGGAGTGCACGAGCTGATTGCCGAGTCGTCAGTATACGATGCATTTGTTGCAATGTTTGTTGTCGAAGATTATCAGCCTGGTAATTGACAAAACGAGAATGAAACAAATAAGGCGCAGAAATACTGAACACTGACAAACTACAAAAATAAGGTATTAATTACATTCATAGAAGGACAAGGTTATTTTAGCATATAGCCCGGGTGCCCTAGATGCATGTACATAAAGAAACAAAAATAACAATTAACGTTTCAGATGTTTTAGGCAAGACTAAAAGGAAGTCCTTTGAGACGGACATTGCAACCTATCTTAGGCCAAATCACCAAGTTTGTGAACAAATCTTGTTAAACATGCCTTCCGTGCAACAAACTTCTTGTAAGACAAAGATGGTATAATTGCGTTTAAAAGGAGAACCGAGTTTTTTCGTCTCAAGGGACAACAGTTCATTTCGTATTTGAAAACAATCAATAAGGACTATATATTGTATGGGTGAAATTTAGGGCCAACAAAACAAAATGAAGAATAGAAATGTAGAATACCAGCTTATCTTTTTAGTATAATACTAAAAGCAATGTGGTTCCATTCAACCTACAGGTTCCAACACCAAAGCGATATCATTTCTCCAGATATGTCACTCAGCAATACCGGCCTATTCGTGATTCAGTTTTTATTTTTAACTATTTGTAATTGAAGCAATTAATTGTCGTCACACCGGAAAAGCAAGCTGGTGGAATTAACTATTAAGGAAATTCACCTGGCGGAGGAACCCATCAAGGGTTCCTAGCTTTCCCATGGCCATGGCCATTTGACCCATATAGTTTGCTACATTCCCAGATGATCCTGATGGCGCAGGTGAGCCACTTGCCAAGGTCTCAGACAGGGATTGCTGCAATGCCTCCATCCCTTGTGACAGAGCATCTTCAGCCTGCTGGGATGATTGCTGCAGGTTATAAATACCTACCAATTGCTGCTCCGTTAAGGGTTCCAATTGACTCACCAGAAGCTGCACCAATGTCAAAACAGATTAACGGGACGCAGAGATCTAATCGAGAAGATAGGACAGAATAAATGTATTATGTCCACGTATATATGAAATGAATTTTGACAGCTCATTAATTACTTTCTTAACAGGAAAAGAAACATCAATTGTGCTGACTCATTAATTTCAAAGTTGGGCACTAAGAATTTCCATTAATAGCAATCGTGCCATAGAAATACTCGTTTCCATGTACATGATTTTGTGAGCATATATGACACGGCTATGTTTGGTGTGGGTGATTCATAAACTAGTAGACGTAGAATTGAAGCCATAGATCCAACATTGCCTCATTTCCGTCATATCAAAACATAACGTTAGGCTGATAGCCCCAACTCAAAATGTCATAAACAATAGTTTCATGTCAATAGGTTAACACATTGGGAGAAAACAAGGGAACAAAATGTTAAAAATAACATATCATACACCAGGAGGTGGAATTGTGCAGAAACTAAAATGGTCTAAATTTTTTTTTATATAGATTTGTAAGCTTCGGAAGATTAATGTTGATAGGGGGATTATCACCATATCAAATATCAACAGAGTAGGGAGCACAAATTTTCACCTTAAGGAGCTCAGATGAGCGGAAGCCGCCAATCCACATGAAACACCTTTCAGCTGGTGTTTTCCACATTCCTGATAAGATGTGGAAAACATCAGCTTTTGCTGCAGTTCCCTTTAGTCTAAAAATGTCATCGTAGTGCGCAATGACGTTATCAATAACAGTACGAAGTTCAGTGTCACCCGCATGTGAATTAACAGCAGCCCTCAACTCATTTATTTGCCTGTTGTGCTCTTCTAGCCACCTTGCATATTCCACATCAAATGCCAAAGCACCTATGAAATAAAAATACAAATAAAACAACAATATTTTACCATCAAATATCAGTTAAGTGGGAAACATATGTTCTCATGCCAGACAGTTCAGCAACGTAATGCCATCTTGCCAGATTGTCAACCTGGTGTGTGGTCCAGATCATAATCTAACAGCATAAGAATCTTATGTTTCCAAACTGTCTAGGAATAGAATATTGCCTTGTGATCACACAACATAAGAACAACATCATCCAACATGCTAGCAACTACACCGTTATTAACGTGAAAAACAGACCCATAATTTAAATGTTCATGACATGCTTGGAACCAATTGCAAAAGACTGGGTACCAAAATTATAGAACAATTGAAAGCAAAGAAGCTGTAGAAGTATCCACCCAAAATATTTGACTTACTACATCACAATGTTAATGCAGAGAAGACCTAACCCCATCTTTACACTAAATTTCTTTAACATACATATGCATATTAAGGCACGCTGATTTACACCTCTGCGATCAATTTCAAAATTTCAAGTCCAGGAAAAATTAACCAGTGAAAACATGAGATTAAGAGGTTCAAATACCATTTCCATTCATTGAATGTGATTGATCTCCAGAGCTTGAAATGAATATTCCCTGTAAAAATAAAGCCATTAATATGATACAGGACACCCATGCCCTTCCATTTCAGGATTGAAAAATTTATGATATATTAGATGCAAGTATATACAGACAACAAAACCCAACCTGCTGACGGGCTCGCTGAAGCTCTTGCTCGAGCTGAGTTAATTTCAGCCGACTACTCTCAAGTTGTTGTACATATGCCTGAGAGAAGAAACATAACATAATATTACTTCCCCACAAAGAACAGTAAGTATGATTCTTACTAGATAGGGAACACTAACAACGAATAAAGGGGAAAATAATAAACTCCTAACAAATACTTGAATAGTAACCTACTTTTTTCCGTAATCTGCTTTTCCTGGCAGCTTCACGATTTTGAGCAAGTCTACGCAATGTCTGTAGAGAATGGTTGCACGGTAAAAGGTAATCCAATAATCATGCAAGATGATAATTTAACGGTATATTTAGTTTAAGTTACCAAACCTTTTGATCCCCAGATTTTTCTTTTGACCTGTCACTGGAATCAGAAGCTAGAAGAGCAGTCATTTGATTCCCTTCAATCTGCACAAGAACACTGAATTTAATTTCACCATAAAAAAATAAATAAAAAGCAGCCAAAATCAAATGAAGAACGAATATTCTCAGCTGCAAAATGAAGGATATGTCACTTTGAATCTTGGATACAGGAATGAAAAAATAAGTAGCAAAAGTGGAAGCAGGAGATGTTACCTTCTGATTTTTATCTTCTGTGTCATCAGTTGAAGTATCAGTCCTGGGGCTTCCATCTGCCATATTGGACTCCCCCCAGTTCTCATGATTGCTACGTGACACAGAGAGCAAATTTGGCTGTGGCTCTTTTTGCAGTGGCATAAGCTGAGATCCCACAAAAGAAACAAAAAGGTTTATTTCCAAAGATGCAAGCGACTGAATTCCAGAATGCTTGTAAGTTTAATCTTTTTAATCCTGTTTTCATTTTCATTTCTCATTTTTCTTGTTCTTTTGTGAGGGGGAGGGAGAAGATACAAAATTACCTTGTTTAAACCACCAAATTGGGCATCACTACTTCCCACTGCCTGGCGATTTAACTTGTTTTGACTAAACATTGGACCTAAAAAATCAACAATAATCAAGTGATTACAAGTCAAAATCAAAGAGATACCATAATACAACAAAAGTAAATATTATCTGACAGTACGTGCGTATATACATATTACATACGCCCCCTTTTACTTAAAAAACAGAATCAGAATCACTTTCTCTTCATCATACTCCAAAACTGCCAGAAATTACTTGTGCTTCTGAAGTCACACTTCAGAAAGCCCATGAAGAATAGGATCTGTTTTAAGGTAAGAATTGAACAACAGGACTAGAACAGTAGCTTCCAAGAATGTAGGAGTATATCTCGGCTGACAGGTCATTCAAGTAAACACCTACAACCAGGCACTAGGAAACTAAACATGGAAGCTGACTAGAACACTAAGAAAACCTTATCCATAAGCTCATTTACCGAGTATGAAAATCATAAGACAATTTATATGTTCAACCACATTAAAATTCGAAGAACTGTCATAATAACAACTTAAAGAAACAAGAATAGGAAAATTGCTAGTATTGAATTTTGCTTCTGATAAACACCAAGATATTTGTTACATACTTCTCCCGATGTCAACGGCATCCTCTATGCGAAATCCAAGAGTTTGCTCAAGAGTTCTAAAGTCTGAAATCCGAGATGAACGAATGGAGCTCCCCTCTGTGCCACTGAAAGCACAAATCATCAGAATCATGACTACCAAAATGACAAATGCAATCAACAAAAAAGGAACTAAATCCATATACCTTGGCCAGAATGATAAGGCCAAAAAGGTACCATCAGAAATCATAATTCAATTACCAAACCACCCCCCCCCCCCCCCCCCCCCTCCTCACATAAAAAAAAAGAGTCAAACGTAAACATGTTAAGAAGCTTCTTCAATCATGATGTAAACAGATGAAGAAATGGTTACCAAATTAAAGGTCATGGAAACATCTCAACTAGCATATGTCCTGTTCCTTAATTTTAGGATCACTATTATCATATTCTTGTATGAAAATAAGCAAAACGGAACAGACTTTAATAATTAATACTAGATACAACAATAATACAGCTACTCTGTTTGTTTCAATGAACAGTCGCATAATTTCAAATCAAATTGGGAAAAACAATTCCTACAATAGTATCCAGTTGCAATTTTCTTTTGTCCTGTTTGTTGGCTCTATTTTTTGTTATCATTTCAGTCATACAAAAACTGAAAAAACAAAGCTATAACTCCCTTGCCTCAAATCATTGGCAAACATTGTTTATACCGTGGAAAGACGTTATGCCATATTAAATCCCCATACTGTTTACACAAATTTGAGCTGTTGATGCATCAATCTGATAAATTTCCAATGGTTACTTGTAACTTAGCACTCTATTTAACTTCAAGCATATGGTAAGAATAAACTTCAGATACTAACATTTATATGCTGTTTGGGTTACAATATAAAAGAGTAGTAGACAAAGGGCCTAGTCGTTTTAAGTGGTGGTTATTCCATTCCACCTGTTAGACTGTAGGATTCTAAGTTCTAATTTATGTTCCTTTTGCGGATATTGTCCAACCACCGGACAAAGCATGAGATTTTAATATCAGCAGCATATGGCAACAACAATTCTACCAAAATTATATTCATGTTCTAGCAGCACAGAGGCCGCTGCCAGACCACAGCTTCTAAACTAACTGAACGCCCAAGGAAACATATTAAAAAATCAAGGATCTATACTACTGCCAATTAAACTTAAAAGATAACAACAATATAATACAATAAATATGTAAAAATTTAGGACTGTAAGCGAATACTGACCTGGGATTGGGTGTGGGTACTGGAGGAACAAAGCTCGGCATGTCGGTCACAACTTTATTACCATCATTTGCATCAACTTTCACTCTTCTACTGCCCATGGATCAACATCATTATCACTGCCGCCGCAGCGCCACCAATCCCAAAACCAAAGAAACCCACCTTCAACAACCCCTCCACTGAAATAACCAAAAACCCAATATTCAGAAACTCCTAAAATTCAAAACACAAGAGACTTTTCGAACCAAAATTCAAAATTCAAAGTCCTAGCTACGCAATTTACCAGAAAGATTTTAGCTCTAAATACATATACACAAAATAGAAATCCAATCAAAAGCTACCTACCGACTGAAGAAATGAAAGTTCACAAAAACCAGAAGCAGTAGCATAAGATAGCTTACTTACCAATAGTAAAAGCTGTATAAACAAACAAACCCTAAAGTTTGAAGTCCAGCAAAGAAGATGAAGAATCAGAGCTCAAAGGCAGTGAATTTCCAGAAATTAAGCAAAACCCAGAAGCTGAAATTGGAAGCCGAGCTAAAACAAAACCCTAACCCTGTGAAGCTTTGTGAGGATAAATACCGAGTCCCTTTGACCTTTTGATCCTCTCCCCAAATAATATTATTATTCTTTATTTATATATGCCATCAAAGGACTGGAAACTTCGGTCCAAGAGGCCCACCTTGAATTTTGAGCACTTTAACTTTGTTTATTTTCTTCAAGAGGTTGAGAGCGAGAGAGAGAGAGAATAGGAGGATGACGTCCTGATCATACCATCTCCTTTCCAGAGCTCACCTTTCAAAGCTCACCTCCATTTTTATTTTATGAGTTTCCTTGTTTCCTTTTTTGTCTTTATTTTACTGCCTTCTTCTTTTCCCCAATTTTATGTTAATTTATAAAAAATTTCCCCTATTTTATGTTAATATAAGAATTTTCCTTTTTTGTTTTAATGAATATAATACTGCCCCCCATTTCCTTTAATTTCGCGTTCTTAACCATAAAATACACTTTTGCTTTTTTCGAATGGGAAGGAAGTAAACCTTCTTTTTTTTTTTGGATAATGTTAGTGATATTAAAATTTTTAAATTAATTTTATAAATCAAATAATTAGGTTGTTGATGATTGGATTATTACTTAAGCATTGATTAACATGCTTAATTCTTATTGACAACACATTATTTGGTTTGTAAATTTAGTTAAAATTTTGGTCTCCTTGTTAGGGTGATATTATATGCATGTTTTATACCTCTTTTACTTATTATTTGGTCATGATTTTATATTAAATTGGTGAGTTTGATGTGTTTTGTGTGAGTTTTGTAGAAATAATAGTCGGAGATAAGTGTGAATTTTTAGGAAGAACTATAAAGAAAGTATGAAGGAATAACGAAATGGACTACTGCTATGTGAGAGTTGTGTTGGAATTTGAACTTTATCAAATTAAATCCAATTGGGCTTCAAAAAAAGTGACGTTTGTTGAAAATGCTAGTGGGTAATGAATGCCCATAGTAACCTTGGCACAGTAATATTGAAATCCTTGGTAGATGAACGAAAACCTTGGCATATGAATGTGGAATTTGGAAATGCATGGAGGTTGTGTTGTCAAAGGAAGTACTGTAAACTTTCAATGTATAATTAATGCATCAGTATTAGAGTTGCTCTATAAATAGAGCACTCCATATGCTTTCAATACACAGAAAAACATACAGACTGAAAGAAAGAAAGATCAATAACATCATCTATTCCTCCGTCTTTTATTTGTCATCCACTTAAGTTATATTTATGGTGTGGTACTTTATATCTACCTCGCACCTATCACTAAAAAAGTTATCTCTCTAACTTTTACATATTTACAACACGTTATCAGTACGAGTTTCTAAAATATAATCATTCTCTCATTTCTCTTTGCCGAACGAAAGAAAGAAAAAATGTTTCCTTTAAGGTTTTTACTGTTCATCTTCTTCCTCTGCCTCAACTGCGCTGTATACCCTCGTGACGAACTATTTGCTCCATGTCTGCTTCTAGTTCTCAAACTAACAGTTACATATATCTTTGATTTCTTGTTTGGTGTAGATATTGATTACTAACCCAATATTTATTTATGTTAATTTTACTGCAATCCAAGATGAGGCGGTACAATCGCCCATCTTGAACTGCAAATTTATTCTTACTGCGATCCAAGATGGTGTGGTATCATTGCCTATCTTGGACTACAGATCTAATTTTACTGCAAATTTTAGGTGAAGCGGTATAATCGTCCACCCTACCCTGCATATTTAAATTTGTCTGCAGTTTAATTTCATTGCAATTTTAGGTGGAGCAGTATAATCACCCACACTGCTCTGCGTATTTAAATTTTCCTGCTACTTAAGTGGTGCGGAATAATCGCCCATTCTATGTTATATTATTTCAATGAGAATGGTGCGGTACAATTGCCCTCCTCATTCACCTTGAAAATCTCGAGCCAGAAGTTTCAACTGCTTATCATTTTGGCTTGAAGATCAAAATGAAAAAAATTCGTAAGAATCAGAAGTTCTAATACTATATTCCTCCAAGAATACATATTATTGCAAGTTCTTAAATATCTCATTTTTCTTTCAAAAAAGAAAATGGCGAACTTAGCAAAACTTGATTATGCTGCCCTAGACATTACTGAGAAGAATTACCTTACCTAGGTACTGGACACCAAGATCCATCTAGAAGCAGGAAATCTTGGAGATACCATCAGGGAAGAGAACAACTCATCCTCTAAAGAGCGGGCGAAGGCCATGATCTTTATTCGTCATCATCTTGATGAGGGACTAAAGAGTGAGTACTTAACGGTTGAAAATCCGTTAGCTCTCTGGAAGGCCTTGAGAATTAGATACAATCACCAGTCAACAGTGATTCTTCCAAGAGCTCGCTATGAGTGGACTCACCTAAGGATTCAGGATTTCAAGTCAGTGGTTGAGTACAATTCTGCGTTGTTCAAAATTACCTCTCAGATGAAGCTCTGTAGGGATACCATTATTGAGGAAGATATGCTGGAAAAGACTTTCAGCACATTTCATGCCTTTAACGTGCACCTCCAGCGGTAGTATAGAGCGCGATGCTACACTGAATACAACCAGCTGATCTCTGTACTCCTGGTTGCTGAACAAAACAATGAGCTCCTAATAAAAAATCATCATTCTCGACCTACTGGATCTGCACCATTCCCAAAAGTGAATGTTGCTTCCCTCGAGGTGAACGCCACATCCTATGGTGGTGATAATCATAAACGAGGACATGGCCACAAGCGAGATCGGTGGAACAGGAAAGGCAATAACCATGGAGTTCAGTTTCACAACCAGGTTCTAAGGCATAATTCAGGTACGAGCTTCAAAAATGTGAATCGCTACAAAAGCAAAGCTCATATGAATAATGCTCCCAGGAACTCTGAAGGAGCCTGTCATAGGTGTGGTGGCAATGGGCCTCTCACAAAACATTTGGTGGATCTGTATCAAGCCTCCCACAAGGAGAAGGGCGTCGAGACTAATTTCCTCGACCAAACTAGACTAATGGATACACCTAATCCAGTGTGCGACTTATCAGGGTAGTTGAACACAACCCACCTAAATGTTTTAGATTTTATTGTGGAAAAGGGAAATGAAGTATATTGATCCAACTGAATCATTTATGTATTTTTATTATGTTGAACTTGTAGTTTAAAACTAGTATTTCAGATTCAATAAAAGTGGCATGTAAATTTCCTGTTATAACTTGCTTTTAACTCTGATTCTCTTACTCAGAGAGCATGGATAAAAACTATGGTCATTCTCAAAACATGAGAAATGGCAAAGATATTTGTCTTGCAGACTGCGCAACTACGCATACAATACTTTGAGATCGAAGGTATTTCTCAAGATTGATGCTTACAAAAGTAAGGGCAACAATATCAAGACCTTCAGATGTAATTGAGGGCTTAGGGAAAGCCCAGATTATGTTACCAAATGGAACAATATTGTCCATACAGAATGCATTGTACGCTACTCGATCCACTCAAAATTTGTTGAGTTTCAAAGACATACGTTTAAATGGATACCACATTGAAATGAAATGTGCAGAAAATGTGGAGTATCTATGCATTACCTCCAATGATACCCAGAAGCGTATATTGGAGAAGTTGCATGGTTTGTCGAGTGGATTATATTATACATACATAAAGACAATTGAATCACATAATGTCATGAACCAGAAGTTCATTGATTCAAAAGTTTACATGATTTGGCATGACTGTCTAGGTCACCCAGGATCTACCATGATGCGTAGGATCATTACCAACTCTAATGGACATCCATTATTAAGCAGACACATTGCTATCTCAAATGATAACCCTTGCAAGGCTTGTTCTCAAGGGAAGTTGGTAATTAGACCATCACAACTAAAGGTTGATGCTGAATCCCTATCATTTCTGCAAAGAATTCAAGGGGATATTTGTGGGCCTATTCAACCATCTTGTGGACCATTTCGATATTTTATGGTTTTGGTTGATGCATCTACCAGATGGTCACATGTTTATCTCTTGTCTACTCGGAATGTAGCTTTTGCGAGACTTCTTGCTTAGATAAC
Organism: Pyrus communis; assembly: GCF_041283825.1. Lineage (NCBI taxonomy): Eukaryota > Viridiplantae > Streptophyta > Magnoliopsida > Rosales > Rosaceae > Pyrus > Pyrus communis. Next base: position 16,149,327 of record NC_142576.1, on the reverse strand, counting down.
TAAATTACGAGCACAGTTCCCAGATTACCCTATTAAGTCAATCCGACTTGATAACGGTGGTGAATTTACGTCTTAAACCTTGATGATTACTGCATGACATTGGGCATCGATGTTGAACACCCTATTCCTCATGTCTAAACTCAAAATGGTTTAGCAAAAACATTGATTAAGCGGTGTTAGTTAATAGTCCGCACTCTGCTTATGAAAACAAAATTGCCAATTTCTGCATGGGGACATGCCATTTTACATGCTACATCATTGGTTCGATTGAGACCTATAGTCAACCACCAATACTCCTCAGTACAACTCATGTTTGGACATCAGCCAAACATTTCACATTTACGAGTTTTTGGTTGTGCTGTTTATGTACCTATTGCACCATCGCAACGCACTAAAATGGGAACCCAGCACCAACTGGGAATTTACGTGGGTTTTGATTCGCCATTTATCATTAGATATTTGGAACCCTTGACAGGTGATATGTTTACAGCTCGTTTTGCTGATTGTCACTTTGATGAAACAATCTTCTCGTCGTTAGGGGGGAGAAAAGATTGTTCCAGAAGAACGGAAAGAGCTAACATGGGTTGTTCCCACCTTGTGTCATTTTGATCCTCGAAATTTGAAAATGAAGTGAAAAGGATCGGTCATCTTCAAAGTATTGCCAATCAAATGTCAGATGCATTTAATGATACTATGAAAGTGACAAAATCACATATACCAGCTGCAAACGCACCTGCAAGAATTGATGTCCCTGTTGGACAAAATAAAGTGGCAGCGAATGATTCATCTGGTGCACGCCTGAAGCGTGGTAGACCTCCAGGTTCAAAAGATTTAGCCCCTCAAAAGAGAAAGACAAGGGCACAACTAAATCCAAATGAAATCATTCAAGAAGAGTATGACAAATCCACAATTCATGATTCTGTACTTTCAGAAAAAGAAATTGTCCCTAATGAGACACATGTCCCTGAAGAAACAGAGGTACATGAAAGTAAAGAAATCTCCATAAATTATGCATGTACAAATGAATTGTGGGATCGGAATGAAATAATCATCGATGATATGTTCGCATTCACAGTAGCCACTGAAATCATATTAAGTGATGATATTGAGCCCCGCTCTGTTGATGAATGCAAACAGAGACAAGATTGGCCTAAGTGGAAAGATGCAATCTAGGCAAAATTAAATTCCTTGGAAAGGCGGAATGTTTTTGGACCAGTAGTCCAAACTCCGCTTGGTGTAAACCCCGTGGGTTACAAATGGGTAGTCACAAGAAAACGCAATAAGAAAAACGAGATTGCAAGATATAAAGCACGACTCGTTGCACAAGGTTTTTCTCAAAGACCTAGAATTGATTATCAGGAGTTACATCATATATTAGGAAAGAAAAATACACTTGTGAGGAGTGTAGAATGAGATTTTTGGAGTGTCAATAACACTTCTCCAAAAATAAGGGAAATTTTATTTAAACCTATGTAACCTCTTTCTACACCCAACTTAAAATTTAAATGTGAGTTGTCTTTTTAATCCTATTACATAATTACCATCAAGTGTAAGATGAAATTAACAATAAAAATAAAAGTTATCAACAAATCCACACTCAATATCTAAGAGCTAAAAACAAGCTTTTTATTGATGGATAATAGTGATTTTGAAGTTTTAAATCCTCCAACTAAGGTATGAATCGATTTATGCAAAATATAAATAAATAAATAAATAAATAAATATTCGTTTGATTTCAATTTTTTTATGAGTTGAACAGATAAGTTTTTGGGTTTCAATTCACGGCCATTAACATTGAAAGTTGAGAAGATGGGTTTTTGGGTTTGCTATGCTTTGTGTGTGGTCATTACCCTTAAGAGTCTAATTGGTTATGATTTGATAGAGTAAAAATAGGGGTAAAATTACTAAAAAGGGAAAAGATGATGATTGTGTAGCTCTCTGCGATCATAACAGTAACACTCACAAAAGTAATGAGCATATTGTTGGCTGATTGTAGCGATTAGTGTTGCAGGATTTATCCCGGACTCTATAATCTGCTACTTTTTTTTTTTTTTTTTAATCTTTATTAATACAAACTCATGCCTTTGCTTTTAAAAAAAAAAATAAAGAAGAAAAAAAAAGGAATGACATAGGTACTGAAAATTGGTTCATTAGGAAGCCAAAAGTGATGAGGCCTGTTGTTAGATTGGAATGTTTAGCGCATTTTTTGTTATCGTAATTTGTGGTGGTCTCACAAGATTCATAAACAAGTAGAAAATTCACCTAATTATTTGACTTGTCCACACAAATCGAACTCTAGAAAACTTTCATTCCCTTAAACAAGTAGAAACTTCACCAAACAATTCAATTTCGAATTTTATTTTCTAAATGGGTGTAAAGATAAATTTACATTTTGAATTGAGTTTGTGAGGGTAGTTTTGGTAGTAAGTTTGGGATTAAAGAGATATTAATTTTTTAATTAAAAATAATATGGGTATAGAGAATAAGTTAGGAGCAGAAAAATGTTATATGGGTTCAAATAAAATTTCCCAATAACAAAAGCCCAACACAAAGGTCATGGGAATTAACGAAATTAAGAAAACAAGTCCAATTCCAATTACAATATGCAAAAATGGCAAAAACCACGTCAGGGTTCAAGGGATCAATGCAAGAAACCCAACCTTTCTCCAGAGATCGCGTTGGAATTTGGCGTAACCGTCCTCAATTAGGCTGACGGAGGAAGAGCCTAAGACCTTAAAGGAAGGAGGAGCAGTATGTCCATCCAGTCGTGGATTAGTACGTGACCGAAAACGTCAATCCAGCCGTTGAGCGAGGTGACGTGTGGTTGTCGTAGTCGCGGGCATGGATGCCATACTCAAAGTCATGGGCGTCGTCTGGAGAGAGAGCTTGCCTTCCCGCTTAGGGTCTTGGGTTGAAGTGCGAGACTTGAAGAATTTGAGAATTGGATCATCTGGGTCTTTTTCTTCTTCAAACTAGCCTTTCTGCAGTTGCCCTGTATGTGCGAGAGGCTTTTTTAATGTTACAACACACTACGCGCTGTATACAAAATTTTAAGGAAGCTAATAATTTTGAACACACTAAATACCCTAGGCCAGATTTCCACACGCAACATATGTTAACATAGCGCATTCTATCAATGAATTATAGAGAACTTTCCCATTGTAACAACTCAATATAAAATTCATTAAGCGGTTACCACAGATTGATTCTGGACTGCATTGTCTCCGAAATTTGATGGTTGTATAGTAACCGTGAAAACTGAAATGCATGGAAACTCATCAACCAAAACCAGGAGGCACATCGAGGTCCTCATCACTATCATCACATGCTTGCTTGTGCTCCATTTCCGTAGACATGCCAGGTGCCAGTCTGTTATCATCGGGAGCCAGCCAATCCTGCAGCTGACGTGAACTTTCCTTCCGTCCGTCCATGGCTCCCTTCACATGAGGTAGTTAATGGATATTAGGACAAAAAAAAAAAAAATCATCAAACAAAGAAAGCGAACAATGGCTAAGGGGATGTAATTAAAAGTGGCTTCCAGAACTGCAGGATCAATAACATTTGGAAAGATGTTAGGGTAGATGAACTATAATGTTGGCATCAAATGAAACCTTTCTCATCTGACCAACAAAGTACATTACACGTCATATGCCATCATCATGGCTGCAAAAACCTTTTCGGTTAACACTCATAAACATGAAACAAACTCCAGAAAAAAGAAACGAACTCCATCGTCAAAATTAAATCGTACCTTTACATCGCCTACTTATCCACGGGATCAGTCCATAGAAACCTCGCATTGGAATTTTCAGAAGGCATCCTCATCCACTGGAACAACACATAGAACCCTCGCCCTGGAATTTCCTTAAGGCATACGAATTAATAAAGTTTAAGTTTCTCAAACAAATTGCTTAAACAATCACTTTATTAATAAAACTGGGTCTTCATATGTTGTACATAAACATTTACTTGCATTTGCAATTTAAAATAAATAAATAAAAAAGGGATAGAGTTTACCTGGGATAAGGGAACATATCAAGAAGATAGTATTTGGGCTTCGAGATATCAATCTCATCAGGGGTTCGAAAAAGTTCGATTTCCTCCCAAAGACGCAACCATTTGAGCGCGATTTTGTGGAAAGGATAGGGCCTCACCACCGGTTGCTGCTGGGCTTCTGCTCCGCCAATTTGCTCCACCACCCCATTGGCTTTCTCGGCCATCGAGTTTATGAAAACAGAACAATGGAAAAATTGGATTAACATTAGATCTGGCATTCGTGTTGTGTTTTTTGTGACAACCCGTTCCAAATTTTACGTTTTTATTTTATTTAAAAAGCGTGAATTTACGAAATTGCCCTAGAGGCAAGGACTTTGACTTCTGTTGACCATCGTCTAGAGAGACGTATGACTTATTCTTTTAACATATTCTCGTAATACTCGTGGATGTGAACGCATAGACGAAAGCCGTTTGCGAGTCCGGATTATAACGGTATAGTTACGGACGTTCGAAATTGGTTATTCAAGGTTTCGCGTTTATTTAAATTAAATTCCCCCTTCTGGGGAAAAGCCCAATCAGAATTGGAAGAAAGTATAGAAAAAAAAAAAAAAAAAAAAAAAAAAAAAGGGAAGTGGGTTTTCGTCCACCCGCACCCACCGCGGGTGCCCATTTTCCAAGGCCGATTCCGGCCAACTCCGGTGGAGTTTTTCGATGCCACCACCACCATCTTGAAGCTCTCATTCCCCTCTCCAAAACTCACCCAAGAACCCCCTTTATTAACCATGGCATGTGGAGGTTTGAGACCACGAAAGTTGACGAAAATCAATGGTGCTCTGGCTCGATTTTCCGGCAAATCAGCAAAGCAATGGCCGATGCCACCACTTGGGCTTTGTAGCCCATCATCCCAGGAGCAAAACCCAACCAACCTTGACCCCGTTGAACCACCGTAGACGACGAATCGACGTCGGGAAGTTTTAGGCACCTGCCGGCTTCGTGGGCAAAATTGACCATCTTCCATCCACTTTTGGACTTCGTGGCAGGTATGAAAGTTGCTCCACTCACTGAGATCTTCATTTCTGTGAAGTTTGAGAATTTTTGGAAATAGTTGAATTTTCCGGCGAGTCGGGGCGGCCGACCGCCACCCGCGGCGGCGCGTGGCCAGTGGGCCGCCAATGCTATTTTTAGGCTATGTCAAATGTCTTGAATTCAGTTTTGTCATTTGAATGACGTAGGTTGATAGTTGGAACCTAAATTCGTTACAATACGTTACTTGATAAAATGTGAATCGATGATCCGACCGTTGGATCGTCACCAAAATTGGATACATTATATTACGTAATATTTAAAGATTATAGGAATTTACGGATCGGGAATCCGACTTACGGATCTTCCTGAATTGGATTTGTAAGTCAGTAAAATAAATGTTCACGGCCACTTGTTTTAGGCAATTGGCGGAGATTTGACCGTTGGATCGTAATGAAATTTTAATATGTTATTCTAGAAACATATTGTGGATCGTTGGGAGTTGCGGATTGGAAATCTGATATGCGGATCTTCCGGGTCAAGTTATACAGGGTTGTAAACCCTACCGTCGATCTTTGATTGACGGTTGACTTGTGGTCAATGGGTATCAAACTATTTTAGAATGTTGTTGAGGTTGTGTTTTATGTGAATTACATATTCTACGGATAAGAGTTCTGAGATGTGATTTGATAATTGGTCACAGGGACCAATCATTCAGGACGCCTCGATGCGTGCGCTATAGAATCATAGCGTGGACTCCAGGTGAGTGCATCTTTTCCTTTTTATCGTACATATTATTGAGAGTTCAATCGACACTTTTAAATTGATTAGGCATATTACTTTCATACATATTTATTATGAATGCTTGAAGTACTATATGAACTACGAATGGCTTGATCCCTGTTTAGGGTACGTAGGCAGTCTAACGAGACGTTAGATGCAACCGTAAAATATTTGAGACAAAAGCCTTGCTTGGGAAATTGAGTAATGCGAAGGAAATTGGTAAAGGCAAGTTTTAGTTTTATGAATTAGTTAGCTAAATTAGTGTTAATTGGGTCGTCATGGATAATTATCCCTGAAAATATGTAGTTCGGGAGTAGGACGTTATTGATTGTACACTTCACACCGTATTGTTTATAATTGAGAATGTTTCGACATGGTTGAGTAGTAGATTGCATCATGATATATTCATATGTATATTACTTGCATATAATTATTGGGAATGCTTTCAAGTGCAAAGGTGAACTCAGGACACCCAGGTAAGTTCAGGTGAGTTTATGGTAATAGTTGAATCGATTGCGTTATAGCATGACTACAGTTATGAGTTAGGCAACTTCGATACTGTCGTACTGGTTGCCATGAGTTGCACATGTTATATTGAGATGCATTGAGAGCTCATAAACCTGCACCCCGGTGTTAGTGCTCCCGCCCATGGCCAGGGCACAGTCCTTCACGTGATGTTCACCTCCCGCACCTTACGCTCACCTTGGATTCAAGGTAGGTGCACAGTCCTGTCGTACAGACCACTTTAGGTGGTTCCGACTCGTAGGTGACCCGCGATCATTCGCCCAGTCTTCACGTGATCGTAGCACTTGAGCATATTTATTTACACCCAGTCCTGTCGTACAGACCACTTTAGGTGGTTCCGACTCGTGTGCAGGTATACTTATTGAGCTATTGGCTAGCCAGGATTGATGAGATATGGATAAGTCGTACAGGTCACTATAGGTGACTCCGACTTATATGCTAGTCGTACAGGTCACTATAGGTGACTCCGACTTATAAGTTAGCCGTGATTGATGAGATATGGATAAGATGTACAAGTCATTTTAGATGACTCTGACTGATATATCACTTTGTATTGATTTAGTTCATTTGGCCTACTTATTAATGTATGGTGGAGTTGATGACAAACCGTGGTTTTGGTCATTTCTGAGTATGGTTTGGATATATGTATATATGTTGTACTGTCTTATGGAAAACGATACGGGTTTTACATTTAGGGGCATTACTTTTTTAGAGGTAGTAACTTTGGGAAGCTTGGTTTTATTGCTTACTCACACCTTCTGTTTGGTGCCCTCCAGGTTTTAACTGCTGAGTTTGTATCGACAAGAATCTGTGGCGAATCTTAGTATTGATGGATATTTTTTAGGGTATGATTCTTACCCACACTACTGTACCTTACTTATGCTCTGACATCACGTGTGAAATGAGTTCGCTCCCACTCGTAGCGCACTCTGGTATTGAGACACTTTAGATTCAAATTCATTCACTTTTTATACACTATCACATTTTATGGCTTCGTCACCTTCCAGGTGTCAGCCAGCACAGCTCGATTCAGGGTCCAAGTGGACTTTCTGGGTCGGGGTGTGTCATTTTTCGTATTCGTGTTTTTTTCGTGTCATACCCGATATTTTAACGGATCGTATTGTGTAACACCCGTTAAAATAAACGGGTAAAATGACCCGATAATATTAACAAGTAATATAATCCGACCCGTTACCCGTTAAGAAAAATATATTTTAAACCAACAAATAATCAAATGAAAAATATAATACTAAATAAGTATATACATACCATATTGTCACATCCAAAACATAAAAACACATTTTTCTTTTAAGTATATTTTTGCTTATCTAAATTGATTAAATGGTAAAATCGTAAAATATTGGAATAGAGAAGGGGTTTTTTTTGTCCAAAAAAGTTCTAATAATATAAATGAAATAGAATCCAACGATACAGATTTACTCTCATTTATCTTACGGCTGTTATTTAAATAAAGTATTCAATAGTTTTTTAATTAATGTAGAAGTGTAAAAAATATATAAACGCTCGTAATGACAAGCTTTACAACTTTCATGAAGAGCTTAACTTCGAAATTCACCACTATAGTCATATAAGTCATAGATCAAAATTTAACGGTTGATTGTTGTTTATATTTACGCTTCATTGTTCTCATCAAATTTTGTTTTTTCAGATTTTCTTTTTGGAAACATGATCTATTAGAGGATACAAGAAGATGAACGGTTTGGATTGTTGATATTATATTCAGAGTTTTATGGTTAGTGAAAATATTGCTTGATGTTTATAAAGTTTCTACAACCTATATGACATCGACTCATATTTCAGTTAACCATAAATATCGAAATGTGATATCAAAGATCTGAACCATTCATCTTCTTACATCTGCCATATGATCATGTTTTCAAAAAAGAAAATTTAAAAAATGAAATTCAGTAAGAAGAATAAAGCGTAAATGATAATCGATGGTTAAATATAAATTTAAGGTTTATGGATTATAGTGTTAGATTTCGAAGCTGACCCCCTCATAAAAGTTGTAAAGCTTATCACTATGAGTGATTGTATATTTTTTTTAACATTTTTTACACTTCTACAATAATTATTATTAATTTTTCCCTCAAATAAAAAACATTATTCATGAGAGTTTGGAGGATTTTAAAAATCTAAACGATAATGTAAGTGTAACCATTATTTACTCTTGGAGGAATAATGACGAATCACGAGTATTTATATATTCTTTCATATTTTTCATATTTGTCTGCATGTCTTCTTACTTCTTGCCTATACAAATACTATACTAGTTTATTTTAATTTTGGACAACATGTTAAGTAAAATTTATCCTAGTAATCATAATAAGGAACTCTCATAATAAAAGTAAATAATTACTAAATTTTTTTTTTTAAAACTTTTATAGAATAATAATACAAAACTGTGTATTTAATATAGAATATATTGTATATATTAATAGGGCTATTGTATTTTATAATAAATCTTTTAGTAATTAAACTTTAAAATTATCAAAATAATTTTTTTTTCTTAACGGGTCGAAACGGGTATGTCACATCCTGGCCCGGGCCCCCACTACATCCCGGGGTTGACTTCGCTGTAGCACGATATTGTCCGCTTTGGGCCCCTACCACACTCTCACGGTTTTGTTTTTGGGAACTCACATCAAACTTCCCAGTGGGTCACCCATCATGGGATTGCTCTTGCGCGCTACTCGCTTGACTTCGGAGTTCCGATGGAAGGCGAAGTCAATGAACTCCCAAAAGGCCTTGTGCTAGGTAGATATGGGAATATACATATAAGTTTTACATGATCCATTCCCCTGGGCGATGTGGGATGTAACAATCCACCCCCTTAGGGGCCTGACGTCATTGTCGACACACTTCCGGCCAAGGATTGGCTCTGATACCAAATTGTCACATCCTGGCCTGAGCTCCCCTACATCCTGGGCTCGACTCCGATGTAGCACAATATTGTCTGCTTTAGGCCCCTACCACACCCTCACGGTTTTGTTTCTGGGAACTCACATGAGAACTTCCCAGTGGGTCACCCATCATGGGATTGCTCTCGCACGCTACTCGTTTAACTTCAGAGTTCCAATGGAAGCCGAAGCCAGTGAGCTTCCAAAAGGCCTCGTACTAGGTAGAGATGAGAATATACAAATAAGGTTTATAGGATCCACTCCCCTGGGTGATGTGGGATGTTACAGGTTACCCACGTGTTACCCATGTGTATACCTGTTAAGAACCCATTATTAACGGGTTCTTAACGGATCACCCGATAATGACCCGATTAGTTATCGTATTGACTTGAAACCCGTTATTTTCGTGTCGTGTCAGAAACTGTCGGGTCTAATTAACATAATCAATAGTTCCTTGGAAGCTAAAATTAAAGCTCATGATAGAGAAAAAAAAATTAAACACCAAAAAAATACCAAAGAAGAGAGAGAAAAGTGAAGAAAAATACCTGAGAAACCAACGAATCAGTTTTTGCGTGACGGAAGAAAGAGATAAACCATGGGGTCGTTTGATATGGGTCCAAAGTAACTAAAAATTGAACATATTTCAAAGTCAAAAGTCACTAAAAATTAGACCTATTTCAAAAGGTGGTCTATAAAATTGGACCTATTTCAAATTTTCCCATAAACCAAACGCAACTGCTCAGAGCAGTTTCAAAGAACACAACGTTCTTTTCTCTCTTGTGAAGTCGTAGGTTTTTATCTTCTATTTATTTATTTTATCTTTTTTCCTTTAATTATCTAATACGTTTTTGTACCAAAATGCCCTTTCAAATTATAACCCTTTGGATGTTGGTAGTTGTAATTTTCTTTGTTTGGGGGGCTTTTTAGTCCAAATATTTTTGATGAAGCCTTGAGACACCAAACTTAACTTCTGGCTTTCTAATATTAGAGATTAGAGATACCTGTAACTCTTATGGTTGAAGAGAAGTAGAGAGAAGCCGAGAGAGAGCAGTGAAAGTGGGTGGCTGAATTAACAGGTGATTCATAACCCGGTTCTATTGTAAGCTCGTTTTGATACTTTCCCTCTTTTGTTTCTCTCCCACAATAGAAACCTCTACCTCCTCCATTTCTTCCCTCCCCTTTTTATTTATCACGCAACAATTCGAGTCCACTTGCAATGATATAGATATTGTTCTTTCTGTCTCTTGTATCCAATGGTGCCTTTGATCCACCATTGTCCTTCCCATTTAACTCTACCAATTAAGTTCTTCTCATTCAACTTATTTTTGTCAGCAACTGCCTTTCCCATATCCACTTCCGACTTTTGTGCTGCATCGCATGCTGGCTGTCCCATTGATTTCGAGGTCTTCTCTTCCTCTTCCCTTCTCTTTCTTAAAACTTCTGCCAATTTCTCTTTATTAAATCTGCCATCTGAAATAATTAAACTTTCATCCGTCGCAATCCTTTTTTGTTTCTTTCAGCTTCGCAGGTGATGAAGCGGTATCCTTTAACTTCTCAATCGCCTCCCTATTAGCCTGCGAGATACACGTACCTTGACGAGCATCACAAACCCTCATTTACCAAATTTTTCCTTTCGATACCGGCCCGTATCATAGCGTTACCCTCCTTTGCTTTGGAAGCTCTTCTTGGTTTCTTTCTTTTCACCAAAACGCTTCGGACTCTTGTTATGACTCTTTCCCCGTCATACTTAGGTTTCATTTTCATAAAACGTCTCAAGGATTTCACCACGTCTAGTGGCACCCTTACCCTCGAGATATTATCCAATACAGTCCCCGTCTAATCCCTCTGCAACCACTAAATTGCCTTAAAGACTATTCCCAACCATTCTCCCTGTTTTAGCGTTCATATAATTAAGTGGCAATTTATGGATTTGCACCCAAAAAACTCTACGAATTTTCCAAACCTTGACTCCGACCTCTCCATCTTACCCCATGATTTAAACATGGTTTGTTTGAAGGCTTGCAAGTTACACCCACCCTTGGTTTGTGAACACCTCACCTCTTCTTGTTCCTCCTAGGTCAAACAAAAAGACTTCATCAAAAGAACTCATAAAATTTTGCCATCTCCCGTTCCTCACTCATTTTCCACCACAATCTATATAAAATTCACACTCCCAAGCATTTGACTAGAATCTCATACAGAGAAAACCCCACATTTCCAAAGATAAAAACCCAAGCCGCGATAGTGTTTAAGAAAAAACCTAAAATTTTGATGGTTATGTAACTATTTTTTTATGGTATAGAATGTTGAATTATAAGCAATTATTAAATTAGCATTAGTAAAATAAGCCTTATGTTTAATTGTGTATTCACTTGAGTTTAAGAATGACAAGTGTAAGCCTCAAACATGTAAGGCTATGAATGTCATGTGTCATCCTAGAATATAGCTAGACATGCAGCTGAGATCAATTTGATGTAAAAGAAGGAATCCCAACTGTGTAACTAACTCTTGTACAGTATTGCAACATGAAAGAAACAATGTATTGAGAACATTCCTCTGTGATTTGTAGAGAGAGAAAGCATTCATTTCTATCTGATTTCCTTTAAATACTTCATCTTCTTCGATTTCCTTTCTTACTGAGATACATAGCTCAATTTTAGGAAACACTAGCATAGCCTCAGAGCCATGTTCAGTCATTGAATCTGGGTGTGAACTATGAAATTGAAACGTCATTGGCGTTGGATCAATTGAGCTATATTTAAGCTCATCTGAAACCTGGTGAAGTTCGTTAGAGATCAATTATCATTGAAACGAGTTGTTTCCAATACATCTGAGCTTGTAATGGCTGGATCTATAAGTTTAGAAGTTAGAACATGGATTTTCTCAGGTGAGAACTACAAGTTATAGAGAATTAAGATGGTGACCATATTCAAATCTCATGGACTATGAAAATTGGTGGAGAAAAGGATTAGGCCCCTAACTCGTAGAAGAAAAAGAAGATAGAAGAAAGTGAAGAAGAGGAGGATGATGATGAAGAAACCACCTCGATGTATATGAAGGATGCAAAAGCTCTGGGTATCATTCAAAGCGTCTCAACAGCAAGGTGGATATAGACAGCCACCTCTTGGGCTTTATCAAAGGCCATTTGCACCACCATCGCCGCCCCCACAACCTTCCCAACCAAATTCAGGTTCGTCACTGGATAATGATAAAATTCTTCAAGCACTAACTTTTTTGACTCAGGGTTTACAAAATCAAGCCAAAGAGATGGGCAAAATGAAGAATCAAATGGGGCAGATGGCAGAATTCATGGGACAATTTAGAGAACAAGGAAAGCTTCCTAGTACCAACAGGTTTTGAAACTGCTAAGGCTATTACCTTGAGAAATGGCAAAGAGATTGGAACCAATCCAAAGACGTCCAAACGAAGCCACAAAGTGGACAAACAGTTACTGCCCGAAGAAGAATAGTTGAATAAGGCCACGGCAAAGGAAGAACAATCATTGCTGCAACCTTCTAAGGCTCATACACCACCCTAATTATTTAAGGTTGGTTCGAATTTGATAGGAGCATATTTATGTGACTTTGTTAGCTTGTTTCTTTGCATTTAGTAAGTTAGTTTCTATTTATTAGAGTGTTTTAAGCCATTTTCGTGTGTTTGTAGGTCATTTTGGAGCGTTTTAGAGCAGTTTTGGACTTGAAATGGATAACACATGCATGTAGTGATATGGATGGACGTTTTTGAAGTTCAAATGAGGCTAGGAATGTGCTAAAGAGCTGGAGAAACTAATTCAAGACATAGAAGATAAGGAATTAGCTAAAGGGAAGGAACATTATCCAAACTAACTTTATCTTATCTTACCACATCCTAATCTTATTCTACCTAAATTCCAGCTGCATGGGGGAATTATTTTCAGATTAGGACATCTAAAAACTTGGTTCTAGAAGCCACACTGGTGTTGCATAGGCCTTTATCCTCTATGCTAGGAACCTGCCGAATATTCTAGTCCTTATCCTCCCTGGTTTCTGCCTTATAATTAGTCTTTTCCTTGTGGGATTGGAGTGCCAAATCCTTCTCCAAAACAACTTTTGTGCCGTGCCCTTGATGTGATATAAGATAGCACAACCCTTTTTTTGATAGTTGTAGTACACGTAAGTAGGGATTGTTCTAGGCCGGGGATTAGGAGGGCTGCTAATCTGCACTAATTAGACTCAAACAACTCAAAACAAGCTAAACTAACTCAAATAACACAAAATTGACTCAAATAACCCAAAACAAGCACTAAGGAGTAATTTGGACGAAAATCTAACTAAATTGACTCAAAACATGAACTAAAGAGAAGTTTGCACAAAATTTAAACTAAACAGACTCAGATTACAAAATGGGGGTTGTTTTGACGAATTTAACTAAAACTAAGTAAATTGCAGAAACAAAGTAAAGAGTACTAAATTGGGTGAATTAAAGGGTGAAAGGCTAGCTAGAGGGTCATTCTCCACACATGACACATATGCATATAAATCGATTTCCAGTTATTATTCCAATAAACCATGAATGACAATGCCCCAAATTAATTGTGAACTGCACAAATTAACTCTTAGATATTCCTAATTTCATTGAATTGGACTCAGTGACGCAATCAAATTATTTTTATCAAGTTCCCTATATGAACTGCCTGATAGAGATACATATCAAAGATCATTAAGTTCTATGAAAATCATAAGCATTGACAAGACATTCGTAACTATGAACTACATGATACTCCTGCCATGGATTTACTTAACACAATCATGACTAGGGATTTCCACTACTTATAAATATAAGTTCATAATGATTAGGTGAAATTCCCTTATATTTTAGCATTAAATTCATGCATGCAAACTAAGTAGGCCTCCTTAATCAACATACAAGAATAAGTTATCAATCAAACAGATAAGTACATCGCATACATGTTTTACGAAACAATAACTGGAGGAAATCATTTCATATCACATATATGTTCATGGCTTTGAATTCACCTCTAACTAAAACGAAATTAGTTCCACATGTTCATCATAATTGAAAACCAAATTAAAACAAACATTGGACTAAAACTAAGGATATAATACACCTAGAAACACTCCAGCAATCCAAAGGTCTTGGGTAGTAGGCATGGCTCTATGCTTTTCTTCTCCTTCCATCCTTGCAAAGCTGCGACATATGTGTATTTTTCTCTCTGAAATTCTCTCTAAAAATCTCTATTTATGCGGCAGATATGTTATGTATTTATAAGGCTAGGTTTTACGCACCACTCCTTGGAAGACAAAGATAGGACATGACATAGTTGTAGGGGAAAAAAGATTAGTTACATGGTTGAAACCAGGAAGAATAAGCAGAGGGTGCGGCATATTCTACGGCTTCTAGAAAGGGGTGTTGTGGCATGTTTCTAGAAGGACAAGGGATAAGGCATGCAACACCAATCTAGGCCAGAGAATAGAGATTCTAGAACCAGATATTTAGATGATTTAATGTGAAAAGGAGTCCTCTTTGCAGCTAGAATTAAGGTAGGAAAAGATTAGGATAGGATAAGATAAGATAAGGTTTGGATAACATTTGGATAATGTTTTTTCTTTTTAGCTGATTCCTTATCTTCAATGTCTTGAATCAATTCTTCCAGATGTTAAACACATTCCTAGCCTCTTTTGACCTTCAAAAACATCCATCCACCTTGCTCCATGCATGTGCTATCCTTTCCAAGCCCAAAATTGCTCTAAAATACTCCAAATTGCCTTTTCTTGCCAACTTTGCCATTTGGACCTACAAACACACGAAAATAGCTTAAATCACGATAATTATTTGAAACTAACTCACTAAATGCAATGAAACAAGCTAACACAGTCGCATAAATATGCTCCTATATAAATACAATCAAAGGTGCCACATAATAAAAAAAAACACACCACACACAAGAGCTTGATTTTAAGAGAATAAACATATAGTGTCGCAACTTGCAAGGAAGGAGAGCTTGGAGCCGTGCCTGCTGATGTGAAAATTAACTTGACACAAATTAAACCCTATTTGTGACAATTGTAGTATATATGCAAGTAGGGATCATTCTAGACCGGGGATTAACTAGGGATGCTAATCAACACAATTAAGACTCAAAAACACTAAACTAGACTCTATACACTCAAAACTAACTTAAAACACTTAAAACAACAACAAACACTCAAAAAGACTCAATTCTAGACCTAACAAGTGATTTTGGCGAAAATAAAACTTAACTTGACTCAAAAGACTAAAAGAAAACAGATTTTGACTCAAATAACAAGACTAAATGAAAGGGGGATTGTTGTTGATGAATTTAAAACTTAAAACAAAAACTTTGTATAAAACACTTTGTAAAAACGAATTTGGTTGCATTAAATGGGTGGAAGGCTAGTTAGAGGGTCTTTCTCCACACATGATATATGCATACAAACCAATTTCCAGTTATTATGCCTTTAGACTATGAAAGACAACGCCCCAAGTTAGTTGCATCGCACAACTAACCATCAGATTTTCCTTATTCCATTGAATTGAATGAATACGCATTACAACCAAATTATCTTTCTCAAGTTCTTTATATGAAGCGCGTAATAAGGATACATATCAAAAGTCATTAAGTTTTGTGAAAATCATAAGCATCGACAAGGCATTCATCACTATGAAACGCATGAGACTCATACCAAGGATTTACTTAACACGATTGTGACTAGCAACCTCCACTACTTGTGAATATAAGTGAATAACTATTATGTGAAACTCCCTTATACTCTAGCATCAAATTCATGCATGCAAATTAAGTGTTGACCCTCAACCAACACACATAAACAAGTTTTAATAACCTAGATAAGCAAATGACATTCAAGGCTTAAGAAACAATAACTGGATGTAATCAATTCATATAAAACATATAATCATGGCTTCGAATTCACCTCTAACTAAAAAAAGAAATTAGTTCCATATGGTCATCATAATTGAAAACCAAATTAACATAAACATTGAACTAAAACTAAGGATAGAAAGAACCAAGAAACGCTCCACACTCCAATGGCATGCACAACACTCCCTTGGATGACAGATTGCACAAGTCCTCTTCTCCTTCCTTCCTTGCTTGCGACACTAGGGTGATGTGGTGTGAATTGTGGTGTTTGATGTCTGAATGAATGAGTGAATGGATGATTGAATGGTGCGGCAAACACTTGTATTTATAGGCTAGGTTTTGCACAATTTCTGTAGGAAAAAGATTGCACAACCCAATGAGAAAAGGATTAAGGTTTGGCAGAAACCAAGGGGGAAAGGGATAGGGAATACACGGCAAGGATTTGGGGTTTCTAGAAAAGATAGGTACGACACCTAATTAGGAACAGATAAGGTCTTCTAGAAAGAGTATTTAAGGCAGATTTCTGGACCTAAATGGACAAGGACTCACGACATAGGTGTAGAAATGGGATTACAACTCCTAAACCTCCAAGGAATGGCCTATATGCAGCACACAAAGGGATTAGGCTTCTAGAATCAGAATTATGTGTTTAAATGTATCATTAATCCCTTCTAAATAGCTAGAATTAAGGCACAAACTGATTTGGATAAGATAAGATAGGATAATGCTAGATTTAGGAAAGGATAAGGTTGGTTAGGATAAGATAAGATAAGGTTGGATAATGTTCCTTATTTCTTACTTTTTCCTTATCTTCTTTGTATTTGAACTTCTTTCTCCAGATTTGTAGCATTTCCTAGCCTCTCTTGACTTCAATTTCGTCCATCCATTTTGCTCCATAGTTAAGCTATCCAATCCATGCCCAAAACTGCTCCAAATGGCTCCAAAATGCACTTTCTTGCTCCTTTTGCCATTAGGACCTACAAACATATGAAAATAGCTTAAAAAACTATAGTAAGTAGTAATTAACTAACTAAATGCAAGGAAACAAAATAACTAAGTAGCTTAAATATGCTTCTATCAAATTCCCCCACACTTAGGTTTTGCTAGTCCTCGAGCAAAACGAAATAAACAAAATAAACAAAACACAATCTAAACCTTCCAACAATTGCCTCAGGGATTTCCAATGCAACATGACATATTAAAGATCACCACTCACGTGAATTTTAGTTATCCCTACCCTTAAGTGCACACTTAATCATAGTCATTACTCACTAGCTCCCATTTAATCAATTAAAACATGATTTTGAATGTAGTAACATGCCTTAGAGAATTCCCTCAATTCCTCACTGGATACACTCTATTTTCACACAGATTTTCTGACTACACTCCCTACACTAAGTATATGTGAGAAGATTGATGTCAACATGTAGACTAGTACTCACATATGTATAATCAAATAAGGCACTTTTTGGAATTATTAACATGTATATGTGTTGACCCTAAAAATTACAAAGCCTACGCGGCGCGCAGGCCGAATAACGAATAAGCTAACTAAGTTCTTCGGTTGAATGCGGGGCGTGCCAACTTGTCGACCGAGGAGTAAAATTCGTTGTTGTCGCGTTGAGTGTGTTGCTGACTTCTTTATCTTACGACTGCGACCGAGGAAGGAACACTCTCGGTCTTTGGGTTCTAGAGCCTGAAGACAAGGCTGCTGGTTCTGCGAAGTTCACAAATCGTCGATGCCCGATTTGGTCACCGTGATTATATTCGTAAGAGTATAAGTACGTCGAATCGACACCAGACTATACGGACACAAATATTCAAAGGTGATGTATGTCTTGATGGTGAATGTGGTTCGACCGTCAGAATGCCGAACTCTAAAACGCACTTGTGAATATCCAATCATAAAATCAGTCGGCGTCCGATACGCCGAATGTCGTAACTCGTAACACTTTACTTCGCTGAGAGGGCTGATAAGATGACCCCTGCCAATAAGGGTTCGAAAACCCTTCTTGGCCGAGACTTGGATAGGTAACCCAGTCGGCCTCGACGCAGTGCTGTTTATCCAAACTGAAGGTGCTCCTCGGTCGGCTGATTGTACGGCAACAGTGCTGTTTATCCAAATTGAAGGTGTTCGCTGGTTGCCTCCACGGTGCTGTTTATCCAAACTAAAGGTGTGTCAGCAGAAAAAGAAAAAGAAAAATCTCAAGGTGTTTGAGAGGTTTTGCGCAGAGCAATTGTATATTGAATTCCCGGTCCTTAATTGTTGCATGATTTCTTGTATTTATAACATCAACTCCTTGAGACTGAATTAGCCCCGTTCCAGCTTTTCTTCGAACAACCCTACTCCCATTAGGACTTTGAACTCATCCCCTTTAGGGGCTTTATTCATTGATGGTCGAGAAATCCTAGTTGAACAGGACTTCCTCGACCTTCTTTGTTTATCTGGACTACTCCTTCTTGCGATAGGACTCGACCATCCCTGCTAAATGGCCCAGGATCATCAGGCAACCTATAGTATTTGACACAGCTTTGGGCCGAGCATAAACCTACACTCAGCCCAACAATATTATTTTGGGCCCAAACATTGCCCCCTCGCTTCTGAGGTCACCGACTGCTAACCTTTGGTCGGATTTCGACCTTGAAGAAGCGGAAACATCTTTTTCTTTTTAGACTTAACTGTTCTTGATAACCATTACTATGCACACTTATGGGATATGATTTCACTGCCCTCGTTACTCCCGACGTGCAGCCACATGTCGACTCTCTGCCAATCCTAACAACTTTCAATCATGGCCCTCGAAAACGTGCACCCGTCAAAGCGTCTCTTCCTCATTAATGCATTAAAACCACCGCCACACGCAATCGTGCGTCCCAGATCCTTGAAAACTTGACTATCCTTGAAGGTTCCCAAAATATCCGAAATGATTGGCCATTTCCCGTTTAATTTTCCCCCATATTCAAACTAGTGCTTTCGAATACCAAACGATTGATCTTCCTTTTGAAACGCCTATAACTACCTGAACTCCCTTTATTTGTACTCACGTTTCCAGAAACCTTCACAAACTCTCTCAGCCATTTTGCTTTCTAAGTCCTAGAAAACAAATTCCTGCTCCCAAAATCCTCTCCAAGCATTTTCCAAATTCCAAGGTGAGTCCCAATACCTTCATTTCCAAGCTTAGCGACGAATGCAGCAAATGCAAGAGCTTCATTGATCGGAACGCCATCAAAACTCTACGTTTCGAAGGTGACCTGAGCACTACCCACCAAATCCTAGGGCCGGATGCGGTTCCTTCATCAATCACTACTCTTTTCAAGGCTCACTGCCTGACACCCTTGATGCAAGGGTTCGACTGGTCCAAATGGTACCTATCGAGGCCCCAAGGTGCCTGGCCCACGACCAACGCCAACTGGGTGGCTTAGATCGTCTGAATGGAAAACTTCTTTGGCCAAGAGTGGAAGGCCCTTGGTATCTATGACTCCCTCAAGCTCTCGATCATGGAGCTAACCAGGGATAAGGAGCTCCTTATGGCAGCGTTGAGTCTCTGGTGCGCGGCCACCAACACCATGGTCCTTCCTTTTGGCCCACTATCTTTGACGTCTAGTCTATTCTCGAGACTCATCCATCTGGGATCCCGATAGATGCGGCTATCTTTGGGAACCCGTCGAATCTCGATCTTAAGGCGCTATTCGAAGATCGAGTTGTCGAGACACTGAAACGAGATGGCCGAGAGCCCCCGAAAGAAGAAGTTCAGAAGTTACACAAGATCTTCTTCAACTACAACACCCTCATCCGCCACTTCGCTGGCCCAAGTGAGGAGAGCCTTACGAAGGAAGAACATGAAGCCTTCCTTTTCTACTGGTACAAAAAATTCATTTATTGTACTCGGTCGAACAAATGCTTAGTCGAGAACATGCCAGTGGCTGAGGCCCTGGCTAGTGGTCACACCCTGGCCTTGAGCTCGGCTGTTCTCTCCAACCTTTTCCGCTGCTTGGTTGAAACGACCATTGGAAAATCGACCCAAACCAGAATGGTCCCCTCTGGGTCTTCCAACTCTGGCTCCAAGTTTATTTTACCACCTTTCGGCCGAATGTCGCTGCCTTCCAACCCACTACTCAGCTCGACCTTTAACTAGTATCTCGGCCGCCATTTCCTCACCAGGCCGAAGAAGTCTTCAAATACCTCTTCGGCCTAGAAGTTCTCTCCGACGACGAACTCCTAGTATGTCGTCGTCGAAAGCACCCTCGCTCCATCAAGCTTCCATCATCAGCCTGGGATGATAGTGAAGATGCTACCCTCCGCCAGCATTGGGGGTCGATTGTGTTGGCACGTGACCTTCCCCTTGGCTGTGATCCTCGCCGAGCAAGCTGGGAAATCTACCACCCCCATTTCACGGCCCGCCAACTCGGATACCTTCAAGGTTGTCAAATCCCCCTACTCACTTCCCGTTCCCTCCTCAATCGAGAGTGCCTTTCCGGCTCATCAGAGAAGGAGTGTAGAGATTCCAAGAAGAAGTTTCAGGATCGGTGCAAGACATGCCGCCTGCGACCAGCTCTCCCTGAATCTCTTGGCACAGACACCTTTGGTGACTAGTGGGAAGAATACACCGGAGCCTTCTTCGGGGCTGCGATCGAAAACATCATCGACAGACTTTTCGATGATCGGCCGAAGAGAATCTCTGCCTCTCAATCCAAAGAGCTGACCCGAGGTAGACGACTACCCTTCTCTCCTATTTCTTTCCTTAATTTATCACTACTCATTTTCTAATGCGATCCTTTGTTCACAGATGGTAGGCCGTTGAAAAGGGTGGATGTGATCGCTGCAGCGGCAGCCAAGAAAAATTCGGTCCCTTCCTCGAAGGTTAAAACCACCGAGCGAGCTCTGCCAATCAAACGACCTCATCAGGGCGCCGAGACGGTAGATGACGTTCCCCGCCCTTCAAAACACGTCAAGAAAGTGGTGAAAAAGGGGAAGTGGGAGATTCACGTCATCTCCAGCCAGACCACGGGGTTAACCGCTCTTGTCGTCTCTCCTGCCGTCCTGGTTGTCCAGGCCCTGACGGGTCAACTACCCCCGACCGTACCAACGACTAGGTTTACGGTTGAAACGGCTGCTGCTCCAGCTGTGGCTTCGGAGCCGGTCGTTGTGCCCGTCTTGGGGAAGATGGCCGCACCCATCGAGGCATCCCCTATGCAGCGACCAACGATTATTCTGGAAGAGGTATGATTCCATTGCTCATGATCCTTGTTTTATCTTATTTTCGAATCGTAACAGCTTTTATTTCAGGATGATGAGGATGACGAGAGCGACGAAATTCCGCTGAAACGTCACCCCCGACCAATCAACCTTTCTCCCGTCCATCCTCCTTCTGTGGTCGAGGCAACTGTCGATCTGGATCCTCCAATGGCCGACCGTAGGAAGAGGCCTCTGGTTGAGCCTTAGGCGACGACCGAAACGCCACTTCATCCACAAGATGAAAACCTTAACATTCCTCCACAAGAAGTCATCTAGACCTTTGTAAAGCTCGTTCTTCTTCCTTTATCAATTTTATTATGATGCATCTGAACCCAGGATAATATTAAATGTCAGGTGCCCAAACGTTCATTTCATCGACAATTTTATGCGTCGAAAGGTATTGTCTACATTTCTCGGCCACCTCAGTGGCCATCAAATGTAGATAACCTTCATTGGCCGAGTGAATTGAGAAGCGGTCTTAGGCACTGGGCTCGGCCATTAAGTTCTCTAGGTTTGAGCAATGAACCAGAGGGCATGGCCGAGGTCTCATCCCGGCAGGTCTAGAAACACATTCCCTCTGTTATGCATTCCATCTAATTTTCTTTTTTCCTTACGAATTTTCCTCTATGTGCAGCCTTCGTGGGAAGTTGAGCTCGATGCTCTTCTTCAGAGCACGATTGGTGTGGCCGGCTCCTCTGCCGCCCCTGCCAAACCAATGGAGGCCGTGCCCGAGGCCCAAACTTTTGTTAAGCTACAGGAGCTCTTGTCTTTCTCTGCCTCCCAAGTCCTTCAATGCAAGGTCTTGACTCTGTTGGGGAGTGCTTGAACGACCTTGCCAACGACGGTTTTCTGAGCATGGAGAATATCGCTTATTTGACTGACCTTTTGGAGCGGACTCGGCAACACTTCACTATTTTTGAACAAGCTTTACGGGCCAAGGACGACTTAAAGGCGACCAAGATTGCGCATGATACTGGCCGGGCAGAGGTGTAGTCGATAAAAGCAAAGAAGGCGCAACTGACCGAGTTTGATCGCCGGATCTTCGAGCTTCAGCGTCAGATTGCTGAGCTTCAACAACAAAGGTCCGCTGCTGCTTCAGAGATTGAGAGGGACTTTGAGCCGAATAGAGCTCGGCTTACGGCCTTCGCTGCCGGCGTAAGGCATATCCAGCAATTGCACTTAATAAGAAAATGAGGCAGACTGAGATAATTTTGAGCGAAGTGAAGTGGCTAGAGTTGAAAGCTGCCCTCGAGACTTTCCTCCATTCGACCCTCTAGAATTTTTATTTTTATTCTTTAGGAGCCTTTTGAATGTATCTGTTCACCCCTTTTCGTGAGTTTAATACAATGGTATTCATTCTTGCATTTCCCACGTGACTGGATAGTACTTTTTTAAAAATTTTCCATTAATCGGCAATTTGTGAATTAAACCGGTCCGATCTCTAAGATGATACGCCTCCTTGCCGAGAACTTTGTGAACAATGAATGGTCCTTCCTAATTCAGCGACCATTTGCCAAACATAGGGTCTTTAATCCCAACAGGCAACACCGTTTGCCAAACTAATTCTCCTTCGCCGAACGTTTTTTGTCTGACGCGTTGGTTATAAGCTTGCTCTGCAATTTTCTTCTGTGCTATTAATAAATTACCCGCATCGATTTGATTTTCTTCCAAGTCTTCTAATTCTTGTTGCATAGCTTGACTATATTTGACACTAAACAAACTACTCTGCTCGATCATTTGTAATGAGTTTATACTTAGCTCGACTGGTAATATAGCGTCGTGTTCATAAGTTAACGCGTAAGGAGTCGTTCCGGTGGCCAACCGGGGTGAAGTTCGGTATGCCCATAATGCTTCGTTTAACTTTAAATGCCACATCCTAGGCCTCTCTCTTACCGTTTTTTTCGAGAAATCCGATCAATACTTTATTGCTTGCTTCGGCCTGCCCGTTTGCCTATGGGTAATATGGCGTAGACTGCTCAAGTCGGATATTCAGACTTGCCGTGTATTCCCTAAACCTGTCGGCCGTGAAGATTGTGCCATTGTCGGTTATGATCGTTTCTGGCACGCCGAATCTGGTCACAATACTTTGCTCTACGAAATTGCATACTTCTTTGGCTGTTAATTCGGCGTATGATTTTGCCTCGACCTACTTAGTGAAGTAGTCGGTTGCTACTATTATCCATGCGTGTTTTGCCGCCCTCGACGATGGTGTGATTTTGCCGATTACGTCCATTGCCCATCCCCTGAACGGCCATGGTTTAGTAACTGAGTGGAGTAATTCGGCCAGGGCTCTCTGTACTGGTCCATGAATCTGGCACGGTATGGATCCCCGTGCATATTCGATGCAATCCTTTAATATACTTGGCCAGAAATAACCGTGTCGTCGAAGCAACCAGTGCATTTTGCGTCCTGATTAGTGAGCTTCACAAATTCATTCATGTACCTCGGCCATCGTTTGGGCAATCTCCTGTGGGCCGAGGCATAATAATAGTAACCCATCCTCACCTTTTCAGTATAATTCATTTTGGTATGACACGTAATTCGTGGCATGGACCCTCGTTCTCCAGCCGTGTTTCCCATCGGGGTTATCGAGATATCGTAAAATCATCTTTCTCCAATCGTCTAGTAGTGTCTCGACGACACATACTTCTATGGGGTATCTTTGTTCCAGTAATGATGGTAACGACATCATCCTCGTGCGTATCACGTGATTACGCTGGAGAGTTTGTTGATTGACCAAGGCTGGGTACGATCGCAGGATTGTGGGTGTTACCCGGCTTAGCTTGCCCCCCGTGAGTTGTGCTCCGCAGGCGATTTGGGCGAGTTCGTCGGCGTCCGTGTTCTGAATACGCGAAATATGCTCAAATGTGATCCGTTCAAACAACTCGGCCAAATAGGTGGCGACCATGTGATAGGGCGCCAAAGTACAACTCATGCAACGGAACACACCATTGAGGTGGTTAATCACTAGTTAAGAATCACCGAGGACGAGAACGCGGGATGCTCGTAAATCATGTAAGACATGGAGGCCGATGATAAGAGCTTCATACTCGACTTGATTATTTGTACAGCTGAAATCTAACTTGAGAGAGAAATACCAGCGGTAGTGGTCGGGTGATTGAATGGTAATACCAACACCAACCGAGGTCGAAGTACTAGAACCATCGAAATGTATAGTCCAGTTGTTGTCGCGTGTTGTGATTAAGCCGATTTCGACGTCGTTGCCCCCAAAACCATAAGGAGAAGGGTGTTGGGCCAAAAAATCGGCTAGAGCTTGGCCTTTAACGGCCTTTTGGGGTACGTACTGTAGACTGAACTCGGATAAAGCTAATGTCCATTTCCTAATTCGGCCTTTGACGATAGGTCGAGTGAGCATGTAACGAATCACATTTGTTTGGGCAATGACTTGCATAACAGATGGGAGCATATAATGCCGAAGTTTTGATGCGGCAAAAAACAAAGCTAAGCAAAGTTTTTCGACGGGTGAATAGTTGAGCTCCGGCGAATTCAGATTACGGCTGAGATAAAAGATAGCTTGTTCACGCCCAACATCATTATCTTGCGCGAGGAGACAACCAATGGATTCAGCGGCTGCCGAAATGTACGGTTTGAGAGGTTTGCCGCGACAAGGTGGAACTAGTACGGGTGGTATGGAAAGGGACACCTTGATTTGCGTAAGCCATTCAAACTTGTTGGAATCCTTAAGTTTGAGGAGCGTAGAGAATGCTTTCATTTTGCCTGCCGAATTAGCGATGAAGCGGCGGAGAAAATTTATCTTCCCGAGCAATGACTGGAGCTGCTTCTTGGTTGTCGGGGGTGGAGTGCTAATGATTGCGCGAGCTTTATTTTTATCGACTTCAATGCCGCGATGGTGCACCAAAAACCCTAAAAAATTACCGGCCGATACACCGAAGGCGTACTTGGCGGGGTTCATTTTTAGATTATTCTTGTGCATGCGGAGGAACGCTTGTCGAAGATCATCCAGGTGCGTTCGGCGGCTTTTCGATTTCACCACCACATCATCGATATAAACTTCTACGATCGTACTGATCAAGTCGTGGAATATCGTATTCATGGCTCGTTGGTATGTGGCATCGGTGTTCTTGAGGCCGAATGGCATGACGACCCATTCGTAGGTACTGAGTGCCCCTGGGCAGCAGAAGGCGGTCTTGTGGACGTCGGCTTCAGCGATAAAGATTTGGTTGTAACTGTCATGGCCGTCCATGAAGGACAGCAGTCCATGATTGGCTGCGGCATCAATTAGCAAGTCTGAGATTGGCATTGTGTATTCATCCTTGGGAGTGGCCAGATTTAAATTACGAAAATTGATGCAAATGCGGAGGGTTCCACTTGTCTTTAACACCGGGACGATATTGGCCAACCATTCGACGTACCGAGTGGTCCGAATAAACCCGACTTTTAGAAGCCGAACTAATTCGTCCTTTATGCCAAGTTGTACTTCGGTCGAGAACCGGCGTGGGGGTTGTCGAAAAGGCTTACACCCGTCATTTATGCGTAACTCATGTTCGACGAGATTACGGTCAAGGCTTGGCATCTCATGATAATTCCACACGAAACAATCTTTAAACTCATGAAGCAATTTACAAAGCTCGACCTTCATAGAAGGTGGTAGTAACGCGCTGATAAATAATGGTCGAGGATCATCGGCTGTGCCAACATTGATTTCTTCTAATGGGTCCTTAACCTGGGGCTGATTGTCTTCGAGTTCGGCCGGTGCAGCCTGAACTTTGTCGAAAGATAGAACAAAGCCGTTATCCGCTTTGGCCAGAAATTCGATTAAGTTTATGCCGGAATGTGGCTACTTGGCAATGGTGTACCAATGGGCCAGCAGACGTTCCATGGTCGACGAAATCGCGGCCTAACGTTTTTCTCGTTTAGTGGCATCAATCATCGGGCATCGGTAATTAAATCTGCCAAGCCGAGTCTCGCCGAATCCTGTTGGACAGTCTCAGCGCCTATTGATAGGAGCATATTTAGGCGACTTAACTAGCTTATTCTTGTGCATTCGTGCTATTATTTCTTAATTAATGTCGTATTACAACTCAATTTCGTGTGTTTGTAGGTCCTATGGGTTAAAGTATCAAGAAAGTGCATTTTGGTGCATTTTGGAGCTATTTTGGACACTAGGTGGTGAGCTTGCATGTGGGCTAACATGGATGGACGAATTTGGACTTCAAGAAGGTGGAAATGTGATAAGAAGAGGAAGGAACTAAGCTAAGGACAAAGTGGATAAGGAAAGTGCAAGAAAAGAGGAAACATTATCCAAAACATTATCCAACCTTATCCAACATTATCCAATTATCCAAAACATTATCCAAACCTTATCTCATCTTATCCTATCCAAACCTTATCATGTCTTACTCCTAATTACATGGGGACTTAAATGGATCATTCTAGAACCTATTTCTAGAAGCATTCTATTCTAGAAGGCCCAAATCTGCCACAAAACCTACTCTTTCTAGAAACCCTAGAAAAGTGGCGCCCCAAAGCTTTCTAGAAGGCTTTACCTTGCCTTGCAAGCCAAGCTACCCTCTCCCCTAAATCAGCCGCACCTTCCTAGGCTCAATCCCTTTGGGATTCTGAATTCCAAGGCTTAATCCTTGTGGATTTGGGTATACAAATCAGTTTATAAAACTATGTGGGCCAAAACCTTCTCCTAAGTGGATTTGAATCACCATGGCCGAATTCTAGGGCCCTAATTCACCAAACCTGTTAAGCCTAACCCTAATCTACTTAACCCTAGGACTATATAAGCATACTTTCAGCCAAAAATTCGAAGACCCCTTATGCTAGACAGAAAACCCTTGTGCCGCACCTCCATTCCCCATTCTTGACCTCCATAGACCTCCCTCCACATCCATACACCTCTGCCGCACCCTTCCCCACCATAATCAACCATCCTCCATCCCTCCAAACTAGAAAACACCATCCAAAACCCCCAATTCCATCACCCACACTTTGTGCCGCAGCAAGGAGGAGGAAGAGGAGCCAATCTGTGCATCGAATCCATCTTGGAATTGCTGAGCATTTAGGTGTATTCTTTCTTATGATTTCAATGTTTAAATTCAATACTTTTTGTTGTGCAAGCATGAGGAACTAATCCCCCCTTTGGCTAGGGGGGAATTTCGAAACCATGGTTGTATTTGCATGATGATTTGATTACTTTCAGTTGTGATTTCATGAATGATGAATTCAATTTACTTATCTATTTTAATTAAAACTAGTTTATGTATATGAATTGAGAGTGCACGCTTGATTTGCATGCATAAACATGATGCTAGGATATGAGGGAACTTCACCTAATCGTTGGGAACTCATATCCATGAGTAGTTAAGATTGTTGGTCGCAATTATGTTAAGTAAATTCTTGGCATAAGTATCATGCGCTTTCATAGTTACGAATGCCTCGTCAACACCTATGATTTCCATAGAACCTAATGATCTTTGATTGTCTTTCTATTATGCGCTTTCATATGGAAAACTTTTAAGGAATAATTTGATTGCAATGCGCTAATTCCATTCAATTCAATGACCTAAGGGAAATCTGAGAGTTAATTTAAGCGTACCTAATTAACTTGGGGTGTTGAGGTTCATAAATTCATCGAATAAGCAACTGGAGATTATTTTGTATGCAAGTATGCCATGTGTGGAGAAAAACCTCCTAGCCATCTCACCATCCATTTAATTCCACCAATTTCGTCAAAATCTGCCTATTTTACATATTTGTTTTGTTTGTTTGATTTTCGTCAAAAACCAAATCCCCAAGTGTCTTAGAGTGTCTAATTAGTTAGAATATGTTTTAGATTGTGTTTTTAAGTGTTTTGATTCAAGTTATTACCCAATTTCGTCCAAATTAGTGAAAGTGCTCAAAACTGCCCAGAAAGTGTTTTTAAGGCAGTTTTGAGTGTTTTGGGGCTGTTTTGAGTCTTTTGGTTTGTTTTAGTGTTTTAAAGTTTAGTTTTACATTCTTTGAGTCTAGTTTAGTGTTTTATATTGTGTTTTTACGTTTTTGAGTCAGTTTCCAAGTGATTAACAATCCCTCCTAATCCCCGGTCCAGAACGATCCCTACTTATTTATATGCTACAATTGTCAAAAGAGGGTTAATTTGTGTGTTAAGCTAATTTTCACATCACCTATCTCGATAGCTTTTTGTACCGAAATTCTGGTCGGCCATCCATCCTCGTTAAAACCCTGGAGGGTGATATAGCTGACGTGATCATCGTAATAGCAAGCCTGAATCATGTTGGTCTCAAATGATTGATTATCGGCTGGGTGCACTACGACTGATTTACCGTCTCAAAAGATGCGAACTTGGTATAGTGATGAAGGAATGCAACTGGTTTGGTGGATCCAATCACGGTCGAGCAATGCATTATAGTCAGTCTTGGAGTCAATTATAAAGAATGTCGTCACGTGGTGACGACCGGCAATGCTGACTTCCAACAGGAGCACTTCTTTGGTCTGAGACTTGTCGCCGATGAAGCTGCTCATTGATGCGAACTAAATAAGCACACAAATTAAAACCCTCTTGTGACAATTGTAGTAAAGATGCAAGTAGGGATCGTTCTAGACCGGGGATTAGGAGGGATTACTAAATCACTTGGAAACTGACTCAAAAACGTAAAACAAATGTTAAAAACACTAAACTAGACTCAAAGAATGCAAACTAAACCATAAAACACTAAAACAAATCAAAAGACTCAAAGAATGCAAAACATTTATAAACACAAACTAAGACACTTTCTAACTAAATTGGACACTAAAGTAAGGGGGATTGAGGTTTTGACGAAATTAAACTAAATGCACAGATTGTAATTTAAAGGCAGAATGTAAATATGAATTGGATGAAAATATGGATGGAATGCTAGCTAGAAGGTTCTTCTCCACACATGTCACACTTGCATACAATTTGATTTTCAGTTGGTCTTTCGATAAATTATGAAACTCAACACCCCGGGTTAATTAGGTCCGCTTAAATTAACCGTCAAGTTTTCCTTAAGTTAATGAATTGGATGGGTTAGCGCAACGCAATTCAAAACATTCTCCAAAAGTCCTTTACGTGAAAAGCACAATAAAGATACAATCAAAGATCATTAAGCATCATGAAAACTATAAGTGTCGACGAGGCATTCGTTACTATGATGAGCATGAAACTAGTGCCAAGAATTCATTTAACGCGATTGTTTATAAGCAACCTCCACTACTCGTGAATATAAGTTCATAACTATTAGGTGAAACTCACTTACATTCTAGCGTCATATTCATGCATGAAAATTAAGCGTGCACTCTCAATCAACATACATAAATAAGTTATCGATCAAGCAGTTAAACAAATTGAATTCACCATTCATGAAATTCCAACGAAAAGTAATCAAATCATATTGCAAGCATAAACATGGTTTCGAATCACCCCCTAGCTAAATAGGGGTTTAGCCTCTCATGTTCACAACAAGAAAAATAAAATTGAATTTAAACATAAAGAACAAAGGATGGATTACACCTAGAACGCCCAACGAATCCACTTGAATTTCTGCGCGTCTAAGCCCTCCTTCTTCTTCTCCTTGCTGCGGCAATGAAAGTCTAGGTGAGTTTTGGATGTTTTTCTGGTTTTGGGATTGGGTTTATGGAGGTTTAGTGGTGCGGCAATGGTGGGGAAGGTGTGGAAAAAGGCACGGCAATAATGGGAATTGGCTGCAATGGCTTGGGGAAGGCACGGCAGAGAAGGGAGGTTGAATGGTTGCATGCGGCTAAAGGACAAAGAATGGGATAATGGGTGATGGTGGCTGCGGCACTAATGGGAATTAATTAGGTTTTTTTTTTAGGTGGCTGCACAGTTTTCTGGGAGAGAAATATGGTAGAATGGTTGCGGCTTAAGGAGAGAATCAATTATGGAATAGAATGATGGTGGCTACGGTTGTTAAAAGAATATGGGCTATTAGGGTGAATAATGGAAGTTGAATGCATGTGAGCGGCTAGGGTGGAAAAATGTGAATCCTCAAAAGTGACGGCTCAAAAAGTGAATTAGAAGAGAATGGTCCTTGATAAAATGGGATATATTGGCTGCGGCAAGAGTCTCTTTTTGGTTTATTAGGGTGAAAAATAAATTGGGGGGGGGGGGGGGGGGCGGCCACGGCTTAGAAGAATAATGGGATATATTCTTGGGGCTAAGTTGTAAATTGTGGCTGAAAAGCTTTTTGTCCATATGTGGCTGAATGCTTTATGAAAATATAAATGCATGGAATTAATTAGGTCGGCTAGGGTCAAACTAAAAGGGTACGGCTGAGATTAATTAGGGTGATTAGGGTTAGGGTTTAAGTGAATGATATTGGACACAAATGACCCCCTAGGGTGCGGCAAGGGAAGGAAAAGAAAGTGCAAAGGCACGGCTTGGGCTTTAAAGTGGGCTAGGGCCATTGTTTTGTGTACTAAAGTGCATACAAGGCCTACAAAGTGGCTAGAAAATACGGACGTTTAAATTAGGAAAGGTTACCAAAACGGGAAACTTAGGGTTAACTTTCCTACTTCAAGTAGGAAACCTTGTTTGAGTAGGATTCCTCGTTTTGGTAAGAATTCATCGTTGGAGTAGGAATTCGTCGTTCCTCTTTCGCTCCAAAAGACTCCAATTTGCATCTTCTTGCACACTTTGGCCTTATAATCTGAAAATACACAAAAGTAGCCTTAAACACTAAAATAACTAAGTAAACACAACATAAATGCACGAGAACAAGCTAATTAAGTCGCATGAATATGCTCCTATCACTCATTGTTATCCCTGACGGGATAAGCTCGTCATCAGAACGGTGTAATGCCTTCATGACGGACATCGCCATGATGTTGACTGTGGCTCCACAGTCGACAAACACCTTAGAAATGGGAAACCCTTCAATATGAGCCGTGACGTATAACGGCTTTAGATGTTGGAGATTAACCGAGGGGGAACGGGGAAATAGTTCGGCCAAGGCTGCCTTAAGGTTGTCGCATTTTTGGATTTCCCCATCGTCATCGTTAGCGATGAAATGCACTTGTGTTGCTTCTTCGGTAACTACGTCCCCATCCAAGAAATTTGACTGATGGGTGCTTGGTTGGAACTCGGCCGGTAGGACATGGACCATACTGATCTCCATATGTTCGAGGACCGAGGGACCCATCGGGTCATGGTTGTCTTCTTCCAGAGAAGTAATCATAGTATCAGTCGTTGGAGCGTCTTCAATCGGACTTTTTAGTACCTTGGCATGAACCGGCTCCTTAGGCGTATGGACCAAATCTATCTTATTCTAGTTATCTTCCTCGAACGCGTTTAATGCCGAAGACTTATTTCATTCTTGTAGTACTTTACGGGCTCGTTCTTCGTAGGCGATGCGGGCATTCCTTGTGTCCAGATATGCGTCTAAACGCGCCACCAGGGTTTCCTCATCGGCCGTAAGGCCGAAAAGAGATACAGTTGAGAAAACTTTGAAATGATATCGCAAATGCTGAAGGTCTTCGAGTGAAAAAGGTAATTCAGCGGTGTCGATATCTGTGTAGGGATCGACGTCAAAGCCAAGGACCCGAGCTTCTCGTATATGCTAGAACCTAGCTTTCATTGCTGGGTCGGAAGTTTTTTGGATAATTTGCTCGGCATTAAGGCAAGTTAGTGCTAGGTCGAGGGCTTCCTAACACGCCTTGGGTAGTCCGTACAAGTCATTGGTGGAATATTTCTTGTGAAACTCCTGCATGTACTCCAAGGATTGATCGAGGAATAGAGGGTGCAGATTACGCCGTACCTTGACTAACGGTTCTAGCAGTGGTAGCGGAGAAAGTTTCCTTTCGGCCTTTTGTCTAAAATGTTTGAGACGAGCTCTCATCTCCCTAGGCCGAAGAAGGAGTTTGATGTGATTCTCAGACTCTTCAATAGTGGTTCAAAGTCACGAGCAGCTGCCATTTTCCCTTCGAGTAATTCGGTCATGATAGTCGGGGTCGGCCAATCGTCAACGCTTCCTACGGCCTCTTTTGGCTGTCACCCAGTAGTAGAGTTGGCCTGCGCTTCTTGTCGTCGAGCATGCAATCTATTCGCTGGCGACGACGTTTTTGAGATTTACACAACGCCGTATATAGGAGGGTTAGAGAATTGTAACTGTACCAATGTTGGTCTTGTGGCCTGGGCGGTTTGAAAGTTTTTCGATCGACTGACGAGCCTGAATTGCTGGCATTGCACGAGTAATAATCCTCATTATAGAATGGTGCGTCAAAGTCAAGACGCCGCCTGACTGGGGCCTGGTCTTTTGTTTCTACCTGTGGGCCGAGTCTCTCAAACAATTGGCGTCGTGGACCATTACTGAGTTCTTTTGGCGATTTTGTAAAGGTCGTGGATGGTGGGCCGACAGTTGGTGCCGAAGATGTCCTCTTTTTAGGTTCAACTGGTGTTTTACAATGATCGCATAAAACCATTGGTTCATGAGTTTCTTCGGAACTCAAACCTGGTGTTTTGAAAATAAATCAATCTTCAGTCTTGGTTGACCATTCTGCTTACGGACATGTTGCACCGGGACGTATTCGGCCTTCCCTTTTCCTTTGATTTTAGGGAGATGAGCATCCACCATACCAATTGTTGTTGAGGGGAAGGGATTGACGTTGATCGCCATCTGTTTCTCCGGGAATTTTAGTTTTCCCTTCTCGATTCAATTTTGAATCGTGTCTCGGAATACAACGCAATTATTGGTGGCATGCTTGTTGGAATTATGATACTTGCAATATGTTTTGCCCTTCAATTCTTCGGCCTTAGGGATGTTGTGTCCTGGCCGAAGTTTGATGATTTTTGCTACCAACAATTGGTCGAAAATTGCATCGGCCTTGGTGATATTGAAAGTTTACACTTTCGATGTTTTACTCATCTTTTCGATGGCTGAGCGGGTCTTGGCGTCTTGGGGACTAACTTGAGCTAATGCCTTGCAGATGTAAGGTTTATCTATCACTATCTCGGCCGCGTCCACACTGGCATACTAGGTGTCCTCGCTTTCGGCCAATTCATAGCTAACCGTGGGATTCTTATATAATGTTCCCCGGATGGTGACTTCGATATCTTTTCTTCTCAGAGCAAATAATCATATTGCTCAACGTGTTGAGCAAGTTTATACATATCTCGAATATTTGCCCCCAGAAATTTCCTTTTGTATTCCACGTCCAAGCTGTTTAGGGTAATTTTGATGAATTCAACTTCAGGGAGAGGTACTCGGCACCAATTCCTGGCTGACTTGAACCTTGTTAAGTATTCCATTGGGGATTCGTCGAACACTTGAGCCATCCTAGCCAACGATGAGACCGACATTTCCATCCCTGGTCGATAGAATTGTTCATCGAATTTCTCGACCAATTCCTCCTAACTCTGGACGGAGTTTGGTGGGAGATTAATGTACCAAGCGAAAGCTGACCTTATCAGTGAAAAGTTGAACAATCGTAGTTTATGGAAGTCATTATTGACGTCTCTACATTGCGCCGTGAATCGAGCCACATGTTCTAACGAGGATAAGGACGATTCTCCGGCGAACAGACTGAAATCAGGCATCTTGAAGCCTCGCGGGTATTTGAATCTTTCTACATAAGCCGTGTATGGATGGATGAATTTTGGGAACTTCGGCCCCTTTTTTAGGGCCGAGTTGATCATTCTTTGACCTCGGTCACATTGACGGATGCTGCTTCTCCCCCTGGCTTGGTCCGTTAGATCTATTGCTTGGTCCACCTCTTTTCTCTAAGTCAATTAGTTGTAGTCGAGCGGACCTTTTCTCGGCTTGTACTAGGACATTTGTAAAAGAAGGCTGTCGAGATTGGCTGACCTGGCCATCTTCAAAGGCTTTACTAACTAACAGTTTAAGCATTTTGGTCTGTGTGTAGTTGTTGCTTCGTATTGCGTCTAGTAAATCATTCATTTTTTGGCCAATCGACTGCTCGACCTGTCGATATTGTTCATAGAGTCGTCTCTGAAGAAACGACCTAGTTGGTAGATCAGAACCCTCCCCACCATCTTCGTCGCAATCTTCCACTATTCCTTCAATGAAGATGCCTGCTGTTTGGTTAGGAACTTCTAGGTTGCGAGGTTGTTCGCCGAGACAAATTTCATTATCTCGGCGCGTCACACTTGTAGCCTCAGGCGGCGCAACAATGATTGGATTTTTCGCTTGATGCAAATCCTGCCCAAGGCCTTACACTGGTAAGTCAGTTGTTGACTTTCCTATGATTGTTTTCTTTTTTACGGACCTTGTCTCAATGGTCATGAACTCCGAAGGTCTAGCACAATTGTCCCACCGGGCATGCCAAAATGTTGACCTTAAAAATTACAAAGCCTACGTGGCGCGTAGGCCGAATAACTAATAAGCTAACTAAGTCCTTCGGTTGAATGCGGGGCGTGCCAACTCGTCGGCCGAGCTTGGCCCAGGAGTAAAATTCATTGTTGTCGCGTTGAGCGCATTGCTGACTTCTTTATCTTGTGACTACGACTGAAGAAGGAACACTCTCGGTCTTTGGGTTCTAGAGCCTGAAGACAAGGTTGCTGGTTCTGCGAAGTTCACAAATCGTCGGTGCCCGATTCAGTCACCGTGATTATATTCGTAAGAGTATAAGCACGTCAAATCAACACAAGACTATACGGACACAAATATTCAAAGGTGATGTATGTCTTGATGGTGAACGTGGTTTGGCTGTCAAAATTCCGAACTTTAAAACTCACTTGTGAATATCCAATCATAAAATCATTTGGCGTTCGATACGCCGAATGTCGTAACTCGTAACACCTTACTTCGCCGAGAGGGCTGATAAGATGACCCCTGCCAATAAGGATTCAAAAACCCTTCTCGGCCGAGACTTGGATAGGTAATCAGTCGACCTTGACGCAGTGCTGTTTATCCAAACTGAAGGTGCTCCTCGATCGGCTGATTCTACGGCAATAGTGCTGTTTATCCAAACTGAAGGTGTGTCAGCGTAAAAAGAAAAGGAAAAATCTCAAGGTGTTCGAGAGGTTTTGCGCAGGGCAATTGTATATTGAATTCCCGGTCCTTAATTGTTGCATGATTTCTTGTATTTATAGCACCAACTCCTTGAGACGAAATTAAACCCCTATCTGGATTGGGAGTCCTTGCCCCGTTCCAGCTTTGCTTCGAACAACCCTACTCCCATTAGGACTTTGAACTCACCCCCTTTCGGGGCTTTATTCATTGCTGGTCGAGAAATCCTAGTTGCACCAGGACTTCCTCGACCCTGTTTATTTATCTGGACTACTCTTTCTTGCGATAGGACTCGACCATCCCTGCTAAATGGCTCGAGATCATCAGGCAACCTATAGTATTTGATACAGCTTTGGGCCAAGCACAAACCTACACTCGGCCCAACAGTATTATTTTGGGCCCAAACAATATGATATGATCTCTTGAATGGAATGCCACTACTTAGACGCGAGAACCAGGGATACCATATGCTCAAACCAATTTTAAACTCCACATATTGAAACACATAACAATTAAGATAGAAGTATAAGGGTTGTAACGGGGCTAAGGTATTGGCTAACAAAGAAAGGTAAGGATGAACAAAAATTCTTAAAGAAATAGTAAACAAAGTAATGAAATTAACACTTAGAATTCACTTTTGATGCAGAAATCAACTTTGAACACCAAGGGAAAATTCACACAAAACTTAGGGCCATATTCAAACTTTTGGACCCTTTCTTCAACACTCAACACTTGTGAGTTCATTCTCACTTATTTTCAACTCCTTTTTTGTCTTTTCTTCAACTTTTTCTTCTTTTTCACGTTTTTCTTTTTCTTTTTTTTTTTTTTTTTTTTGCCTTTTCTCTTTCGTGCCCCTTTCTTTCTTTGGCACACAAATCATACATTCTCCTAGATTCCCACGAAAAATCCTTCCCCCACACTTGTTTTTCTGCAATTTTTTAGATCAAAAGGAATTCCCTCTAAGTCATGCTTTACTATCTTTTAAGAATAAGGGTATGGATGGTTCTATTCGAGGCTAGGTAAGGATAATATGGTTAACAAAGAAAATAGGCTAAATAAGGCTCAAAGGGGTTAAACCTACAATACATATGCAAGGGGTAAGGCTTTTTGGCTTTGGTTTAACTAAACAACTTCATCTTGTTATTTGCTATGCTAATCAATTTTATGCTTTGAATGAAATGAGCATGAGTTCTAGTGTTTGGAACTATAGTGATAAAACGCATTCTAAGTAGCAACCAAGCAAAGAATAATGAGATCATGCAACGACTTTAGAAAACAAACATTCAAGATTAATAACTCTCCAAATAAAGTTTAGGCTCAAGTCTCTCAGGGTTGTAGCATTAGTTTGAGTTTCTTCCTTCAAGCATGTTGCAAAAACTGATTTTTTTCCTTTGTGATTACATGTGAATTTGTAAATGTCAACTAGAACTAAGCATAAACCAAAGACCATATCAAACTTCCATCCATGTTTGTAAGTTTCTTTAATAGTCGTGTAATTAAAAACCAAATCCTTATCATTGTGTTGGAAGGTATCCTAAGACACAAACAAACATAAAAACACAAACGACTCTAAAAACAACTCTTTTTGGGTGTTTAAACATTCTTTTATTTGTTTATTTATTTTTCAAATTTTCGGATTTTCTGTTTAAGACACATAAAAACACTTCAAAACACACTAAAAACACTTAAAAACAGTGAATAACAACTTTAGAAGTGATAGGAGATAAAATCCCACAAAAATCATGCAAAAACAGCTTGTTTACCCCCCCCCCCCCCGGGTGCACTTAAACCAAACATTGTCCTCAATGTTTTAAGCATAGACTCACAAACAAACAACCAAATAACACAACTAACAAACATGACAAACATACCACAGTAAAAGCAATAAAGAGTAGGGTTTAGGAACGCAAATCTGGTTATGGAGTGTTGGAGCTTCCTAGTTCTTCTTTATTTGCATGGGTTGCTTCCCAAGAAGCACTTGCTTTAACGTCTTCCAGCAGGACGATCCTTCATTTTAAGCTTTATTGGAGCCCACGGCATGGAAGCATGCACCATCCACGACATGCTCTTCAAAGTTCTCATAGTATGGCTTCAAACGATGTCTATTCACTTTGAACTCTTGCCCGGTCTTTAAACTTTGAATTTGGACTGCACCATAAGGAAATACATTAGTAACAACAAACGGGCCAATCCATTTAGAACGTAACTTACCTGGAAACAAGCGAATGCGGGAATTGAAGAGTAGCACTTTTTGCCCTAGAACAAATGTCTTGCTACGAATCATCTTATCATGGAATGCCTTTGACTTTTCCTTGTAAATAAAAGTGTTCTCGTACGCTTCTCGCCTTATCTCCTCAAACTCATTCAATTGAAGCTTCCTATGGATTCCAGCGGCATCAATGTCCATGTTGAGTGTTTTGACAGCCCAATGTGCTTTGTGCTCCAATTGAACGGGAAGATGACATGGTTTCCCATAGATGAGCCGAAATAGGGACATTCTAATTGGTGTTTTGTAAGCCGTATGATATGCCCACAATGCATCATTCAAACGCAAGCTCCAATCCTTCCGATTTGGCCCAACGGTTTTCTCTAAAATCTGCTTGATTTCTCGATTAGAAACCTCAGCTTGCCTACTTGTTTAAGGATGATAAGGTGTTGCCACCTTATGTGTGACGTTATATTTCTTGAGCAATGCTTCAATGGTTCGATTGCAAAAATGGGAACCTCCATCACTTATAAGAACTCTTGACATTCCAAATCTAGCAAATATGTTAGTTTTGACAAAATCTGCAACCACTTTGGAATCATTAGTACGCGTGGCTTTTGCTTCCACCCATTTCGACACATAATCAACCGCAAGTAAATTATATAGGAAACCATGAGATGAAGGAAAAAGACCCATAAAATCAATGCCCCAAACATCAAAAATTTCGACACCATAGATAGGTGTCTGCGGCATTTGGTCTTTTGGACCTATATTTCTAGTTCTTTGACAACGATCACATGTTATGCAAAAAGTTCTAGCATTCTTAAAGATAGTAGGACAATAAAAACCACATTCAAGTACTTTCCGTGCAGTCCTTTGAGTGCCAAAGTGGCCTCCACATGCATAAGTGTGACAAAAAGTTAAAATTGAATTAAACTCCGATTCATGCACACACCTACGAATGATTTGATCACAGCAATATTTCCACAAATAAGGATCATCCCACACATAAAACCGAGCCTCCTTTTTAAGTTTATCATGTTGGTGCTTATTTAGGTTGCTTGAAACTTGTTTAGACACCAAATAATTCACTAAATTAGCATACCATGACTCACTTACCTCGATGGACAGCAGCTGCTCATCTGGGAATGTCTCTGGGATAGGCACGGCATCTTCTTCATGCACCGTATGGCTCAAGTGGCCAGCCACCACGTTTTCACTTCCTTTCTTGTCCTGGATTTCGATATCGAACTCTTGAAGTAGAAGCATCCATCGAATAAGCCTTGGTTTAGCCTTCTTCTTGGTGAGTAAATACTTCAACGCTGCATGATCAGTGTAAATTATAACTTTAGTGCCAAGTAAATAAGAACGAAACTTATCTAAAGCAAAAACAACAAAAAGAAGTTCATTTTCCGTTGTGGAGTAGTTTAATTGGGCATCATTCAAGGTCTGGGATGCATAATAGATGACATGTGGCTGCTTGTTCTTCCTTTGGCCTAAAACAGCTCCTTAATGCATAATTTGAGGTATTGCACATAAGCTCAAAAGGAAGGCTCCAATCTGGTGGAACAATGATGGCCGAAGTGAACATCTCTTTGAGGTGTTTGAAGGCCTTCTCACATTCCTCATCGAACTTGAATGGGACATGTTTATGGAGAAGTCAGCAAAAGGGGTTGGAAATCTTGGAAAAGTCCTTGATGAATTACCTATAGGATCCTGGATGTCTAAGAAAAGAACGAACCTCTCTAACCGAAGTAGAAGAGGGTAAGTACTGTACAAGATCTATTTTTTATTTATCAACCTCAATACCCTTGGCCGAAATTATATGCCCTAGAACTATGCCTTGTTTTACCATGAAATGACATTTTTCCCAATTTAAAACAAGGTTAGTTTCAATGCATCGTTCCAAGATTAAAGTGAGATTATGTAAACAATCATCAAACGAATCACCAAATACACTAAAATCATCCATAAAAACTTCAATAATCTTCTTCACAAAATTTGAAAATATACTTACGATGCAGCTGTGAAAGGTGGCAGGTGCATTGCATAAACCGAATGACATGCGATGATAGGCAAAAGTAACAAAGGGACACGTGAAAGTGGTCTTTTCTTGGTCATCTGGAGCTATGACAATTTGATTATATCCCGAATAACCATCAAGAAAACAATAAAAAGAATGACCGGCTAACCTTTCAAGCATTTGATCAATGAACGGCAAAGGGAAGTGATCTTTCCTAGTGGTGGCGTTGAGCTTCCTATAATCCATGCAAACTCTCCACCCTGTTTGGATACGTGCTGGCATAAGCTCATTCTCGGCGTTCTTCAGCACCATCACTCCAGATTTCTTTGGCACAACTTGAACTAGTGAAACCCAACGACTATCCGAGATAGGATAAATTACTCCACAGTCAAGTAATTTGATAATCTCCTTCTTCACAACTTCCATCATTGGAGGTTGAGTCGATGTTGAGCCTCTCGAGTTGGTTTAGCCCCCTCCTCTAGAAGTATGCGATGCATGCATGTTGTAGGGCTAATTCCCTTAATGTCGGCCAAGGTTCATCCTATGGTTGTTTTGTGCTCTTTCAACACTCGAACCAATTTCTCCTCCTCCATTGCCGTGAGTGATGAAGAAACAATGACGGGCAACGTTTCTTTGTTTCCCAAATAGATATACTTCAAATGACTTGGCAATGGTTTAAGTTCAAGAATGGGTGCCTGAATTACTGAAG
Organism: Pyrus communis; assembly: GCF_041283825.1. Classification (NCBI taxonomy): domain Eukaryota; kingdom Viridiplantae; phylum Streptophyta; class Magnoliopsida; order Rosales; family Rosaceae; genus Pyrus; species Pyrus communis. Next base: position 16,109,010 of record NC_142576.1, on the reverse strand, counting down.
GTAACAACTTGTTAGTAGAAACATGAATTAAAATTGGGATTGGGGGCTTACTTTGATATTGTGGCGATGATTCAAGTGCAACCACCATCTCGCCAACTTCATCATTATGCACGGCCAGATTGGGTTTTAAGCCCAATCTTTTGGCAATTGTTGTTTCAAGTGGATCTTTGTCCAACGAATCAAGAAAGTCCTGCGCCAATGAACGAAATATATCAATAGAGAAACAAGAATGATCATCTTTAGGATATTTAATAGTTTCAGAAAGATTGAAATCAATAACTTCCCCATCAAATTCCATCGTTAAAGTCCCTTTGAACACATCGATCTTGGTGCGGGCTGTTTTCATGAAGGGTTTCCCAAGTAGTATTGGCAATGCTGTAGAATGGGTTGAATCTTCCATATAAAGCACGTAAAAGTCCGCTAGAAAGATTAAATTGTTAACCTGCACCAAAACATCTTCCGAAACTCCTTTTGGATAGGCATTAGAACGATCGGCCAATTGGATAATCACACCATCGTTTTTAAGCTCTCCTAAGTTCATAGATGCATAAATTAGTAAGGCATGACATTAATTGAAACTCCTAAGTCTAGCATAGCATGTTCAAACTTAGTATTGCCAATAACACAAGGAATTGTAAAACTACCCGGATCTTTGCATTTAGGTGGTACTTTTCTTTGTAACACCGCCGAAACATTCTCACTTACCTGGACCACCTCTTTGTTCGAAATCCTCTTCCTTGTTGTGCAAAGATCTTTCAAGAATTTAGCATACTTAGGAACTTACTTGATTGCATCAAGGAGCGCGATATTGACTTGAACTTTCCTAAAGGTTTCCAGAATGTCCTTATCATTCTCTTCTTTCTTTGATTGCCTAAACCTGCTAGGAAAGGGCATATTTAATGGAATAAAACTAGAAAAATTCGAATTTGGACTTACCTTGGTGGTGTTGGACAGTTTTGGGACAATAGGGGGCTGCGGCAAGGTTTGTTCCACCCTTGCCGTGGCCTTTGCTCCTTGTTCATTCTTTTCTTGCAGCAGCTTTTCTTCCCCTAAGCTTGTTTCAGATGGTTTTGGGGTGGTTCCAACCTCCTTACCACTTCTCAACGTGATTGCCTTGGCAATTTCAAAACCTCCATTCGGATTGACAATTGTTGAACTAGGCAATTTACCTTCCTCTCTGAATTGGCCTGTGAATTCTGCCATTTGCCCTATTTGCTTCTTCAATTCTCCCATCTCCTTGGCTTAATTTTGATAGCCTTGCGACAAGGTAGTTAGTAATTGAAGAACATTATCATTATTCATTGACAAACCTAAATTTGGTTGGGTAGGTTGTGATTGAGGTTAAGATTGTGTGAATGGCTTTTGATATATCCCAGGAGTTGGTGGACAAAATCATCCTCCATTGCCGTGAGTTTGAGGTTGTTGAGGCTCCCTCCATTTGAAATTTGGGTGATCTCTCCATCCCGGACTGTATGTATTTGAGTATGGATCATTCCTTTGTGGATTTTGGCCTTGATAACCTATGGCATTGGCGCTTTCCCATCCTCCATTCTCTATCAATTGAGGACATTGATCATTGAGGTGCCCTTGCATAGAGCACACGCCACACACACTTGGTGTACTTCCTTGCACTTTGGATCCTTCAACAACCTGAGACACAAGCATAGTGAGATTAGCTAATTGAGATTGAATTTCAGAAATTGCACTTACCTTATTCACTTGTTGTTGCCGTGGGGTGTCTCTTTGTCCAGCACCTTCGTATTGTTGTGCATTCAAGACTCGATTTACAATTAAAACCTTGGCAACCACCAGTGTTTTGTCAATCAAAGCACCCCCTGCCGAGGCATCTAGCATTTGTCTCTCAATTGGAAGGAGTCCTTCGTAGAAATATTGAATTAAAAGTTCTTCCTTCATTTGATGTTGAGGGCATGATGCAACTAGAGTCTTGAAATGTTCATAATTTGCTGGAAAAGACTCCCCTTGGTTTTGTTGAATGCCACTAATTTTCTTCCTCAAAAGAATCACTCTTGAAGTTGGGAAGAATTTCTCTAAGAATGCCCGCATGCTTTCCCAAGAAGTGATGGTTCCGGGTGCCAATTCGTATAGCGAATCTTTGGCCTTTTCCAAAAGAGAGAATGGAAAGGCCTTCATCTTCAAAATGTTCCCATCGACATTGATTGGTGTCATGCTTGAACATACCACTTCAAACTCCTTAAGATGTTTGTTTGGATATTCCATGGACAGCCCATGGTATTTGGGAATGTGATGCAACAAGCTAGACTTCAATTCGAACTCATCGGTCTTGCCTTAGGCTGCCATAGGATATTGAATGCATAAAGGCACGACATTGTCCAATCTTGAGGCCGAAAGTTCTTTGATTGTTCGATTGTCCGCCGCCATGCTTTCTTTTTCTTCAAATTTAGATTCGGACTCTGAACTTGAACTAGGTGGATTAGGTTCCGGTTACTTCCTCTTTATTCTCAAAGTTCGTTCAAAATCGTCGTCAAAATCCAATATGTTTGTACGAATAGGTTGAGAACGACGAGTCATAAACTAGTACTTGAAACAAAGAACAAAAACAAATCAGCAACCACTTTAAAGGGGCATGGCAACCATAAACAAAAAGACACAAAGACACACAAAAGACACTTTGACACGACACAAACAAAAAGGATTAGCAAGTTTGCTAATCCCCGGCAACGGCGCCAAAATTTGATGTGAAAATTAACTTGACACACAAATTAAACCCTATTTGTGACAATTGTAGTATATATGCAAGTAGGGATCGTTCTAGACCGGGGATTAACTAGGGATGCTAATCAACACAATTAAGACTCAAAAACACTAAACTAGACTCTATAGACTTAAAACTAACTTAAAACACTTAAAACAGCAACAAACACTCAAAAAGACTCAATTCTAGACCTAACAAGTGATTTTGGCGAAAATAAAACTTAACTTGACTCAAAAGACTAAAAGAAAACAGATTTTGACTCAAATAACAAGACTAAATGAAAGGGGGATTGTTGTTGACGAATTTAAAACTTAAAACAGAAATTTTGTATAAAAGACTTTGTAAAAACGAATTTGGGTGAATTAAATGGGTGAAAGGCAAGTTAAAGGGTCCTTCTCCACACATGATATATGCATACAAAACAATTTACAGTTATTATTCCTTTAGAGTATGAATGACAACGCCCCAAGTTAGTTGCATCGCACAATTAACCATCAGATTTTCCTTATTCCATTGAATTGAATGAATACGCATTACAACCAAATTATCTTTCTCAAGTTCTTTATATGAAACGCATAATAAAGATACATATCAAAAGTCATTAAGTTTTGTGAAAATCATAAGCATTGACAAGGCATTCATCACTATGAAACGTATGAGACTCATACCAAGGATTTACTTAACACGATTGTGACTAGCAACCTCCACTACTTGTGAATATAAGTGAATAACTATTACATGAAACTTGCTTATACTCTAGCATCAAATTCATGTATGCAAATTAAGTGTCGACCCTCAACCAACATACATAAACAAGTTTTAATAACTTAGATAAGCAAATCACATTCAAGGCAAACAATAACTGGATGTAATCAATTCATATAAAACATATAATAATGGGTTCGAATTCACCTCTAACTAAAAAAAGAAATTAGTTCCACATCTTCATCATAATTGAAAACCAAATTAACATAAACATTGAACTAAAACTAAGGATAGAGAAAGAACCAAGAAACACTCCACACTCCAATGGCATGCACGGCACTCCTTTGGATGACAGATTGCACAAGTCCTCTTCTCCTTCCTTCCTTGCTTGCGGCACTAGGGTGATGTGGTGTGAATTGTGGTATTTGATGGCTGAATGTATGAATGAATGAATGAGTGAATGGATGATTGAATGGTGTGGCAAACAGTTGTATTTATAGGCTAGGTTTTGCACAATTTCTGAAGGAAAAGGATTGCACAATCCAATGGGAAAAGGATTAAGGGTTGGCAGAAACCAAGGGGGAAAGGGATAGGGAATACACGGTAAGGATTTGGGGTTTCTAGAAAGGATAGTGATGTGAGAATTACTTGACACTCAAATTAAACCCTCGTTTGACAATTGTAGTAGAATGGATAAGTGAGGGATCGTTCTAGACCGGGGATTAGGAGGGCTTGCTAAAACCTTCTAAATTGACTTAAAAACATAAAAACACAATATAAAACACTATTTAATGCTCGAAGAAAGCAAAACTAAAAATAAGAAAGATTAAGACTAAGACTTCAACGAAATAGGGGGGAATTGGATTTGGACGAATTTAAACTAAAATGAATACTTGGAAACAAAACAAATTGTAAATATGGATTTGACGGAAATGAATGGATGGGAAGCTAGCTAAGGGTTCTTTCTCTACACATGATATTTATGCATATGAATCAATTTCCAGTTATTCCTTCATTGAATTATGAACGACAATGCCCCAAATTAACCGTGACATCACTAGTTAACCCTCAGATTTTCCTTATATTATTGGATTGGATGGCATCATTCGACAACCCAAAACATTCTCAAAAGTTCCCTACATGTCATCATAATAGAGATACAATCGAAGATCATTAAGAATAATGAAAACCATAAGCATTGACAAAGCATTTGCAACTATGACATCATGTTACTCATGCTAAGAATTAAACTTAACGCGATCGTGACAAGTGACCTTCACTACTTTCAAGTATAAGTTAGTAACGATTATGTGAAACCTTCTTAAACTTTAGCCACATATTCATGCATGCTAATTAAGTGTCGACCCTCAATCAACAAACACAAATAAGTTAATCATCAAATAGTTAAGCCAATTGCATTCACGAATCAAGAGTTCATAACCGGAATTCATCAATTCATATCACATAAACAATCATGGTATTGAAATCACCCCTAGCCAAAAAGGGTTTAGTTCCTCATAACTTTGAAATCAAAGAAACACCTAAACATTCCAACAACTCAAACTTGAATTGTATGAACGTTTAGGCACTCTTCTCTTCCATTCCTCATATTATAAAACAAAGAGAATTGAATTTAAACATTGAAATCAAAGAAACGCGTAAACATTCCAACAACTCAAACGTGAATTGTATGAACGTTTAGGCCCTCTTCTCTTCATCTTCGTTGTAGCACAAGGACTAAGGGATGTTGTTGGTGTGTTGAATGGATTGGGGGATTATGGAAATGGAAGAAATGGAGGAGAAAGGGAAGGGAATGGTGCAGAAAATGGAGAGACTTACGGCTAGGGAGAAGATGGAAGTGTTTGTGGTGTGTGGTGTATGAAAAATGAGATGTCCATGAATGAATGAATGCAAGGGTATTTATAGGAGTAGTGGAGGGAACATATGGCTATGTCATTTGTAGGTGAAGTAGGTGGATGTTGTAGGTGAAGTAGGTGGATGTTGTAGGTGAAGTGGATGTTGTAGGTGAAGTAGGTGGATGTTGTAGGTGAAGTAGGTGGATGTTGTAGGTGAAGTGGATGTTGTAGGTGAAGTAGGTGGATGTTGTAGGTGAAGTAGGTGGATGTTGTAGGTGAAGTGGATGTTGTAGGTGAAGTAGGTGGATGTTGTAGGTGAAGTAGGTGGATGATATGTTAAGTGATAAGTGAAAAGTGATATGATATGTGGTTATGATATGATAAGTGGTTAAGTGGTGATGATAAGTGATAAGTGATTAAGTGATATGATATGTGGTGATGATAAGTGATAAGTGCATGTGGGTTAACTAATGAAGGAAATGCATGTGCAATGACAATGTGTTAGAATGGATGTGTGTTATGCATGGCATGATTGGGATTAGGAAAGGTTTAAATGTCCTAAAACTAAAGAGAACAAGGTTCCAACACTTTGGCTTCAATTAGGTCTTCAATTTCGTCCAACACTTTGGCTTCAAGCATAAGCTATCCGTCCTTAGCCCGAAAGTGCTCCAAAAGTCTCCAAAATGCATCTTTTTGCTCCTTTAGCCCTTTGGACCTACAAACACACGAAAATAGCTTAAAGTACTAAAATAACTAAAGAAACATAACGTAAATGTACGAGAACAAGCCATTTAAGTCGCATAAATATGCTCCTATCAAATACCCCCACACTTAGCTTTTGCTAGTCCTCGAGCAAAACAGAAAAACAAAACAAAAAGAACAAAACACAACCTACACCTTCCAACAATCGTATCAGGGACTTCCAATGCACATGACAAGTTAAAAATCATTATTCTCACAGATTTGAGCCATCTTTATACTTAAGTACATTCTTAATCATAGTCACCACATACTAGTTCACAATTAAGCAATTAAAACACATTTCAAATGTAGTAACATGCCTTTAGAGAATTCCCTCAATTTCTTACTAGATGTACTCTCGTTTTTCACACAGATTTTCTGACTACACACGCTACACTAGGTATATGTGAGAAGATTGATGTAAACATGTAGACGAACACTCACATATGTTATAATAAGGAAAGCATTTTCTGGAGTTAATAAGCATGTTTAGATATGATCTCATGAATGGAATGCTACTACTTAGACGCGAGAACCAGTGACACCATAAGCTCATACCAAGTTCAAACTCCACAATTGAAATACATAACACTCAATATAGAAGTCAAAGGGTAGTAACGGGGCTAGGGTATTGGCTAACAATGAAAGGTGAAGGATAAACAAACATTCTTAAAGCAATAGTGAGCAAAGTATTGAATTAGGCACTTAGAATTCCCTTAAGAACCCAGAAGTCAACTTTGAACACCCAAGGGAAAATCACACAAAACTTAGGGCCATATTCAACTTTTTGGACCCTTTCTTCAACCATTAACGCTCGTGAGTTCATTCTTACTTATTTTCACTCCCTTTTTTTTTTTTTTTTTTTTTTTCTTTTCTTCTTTTTCTTTTGAATCTCAAAACATACATATAAACGTAAGAACAAACTTTTACTCCCCCACACTCATTTTCTTGCATAATGTAACTCAAAAGGAATTCATTTAAGTCATGCTCACTAAACTTTAAGAACAAGGGTATAGGAAAGTCCTACTCTAAGCTAGGTAAGGGGTGATGTGGGTAAACAAGGAATAAAGGCAAAACGAGGCTCAACGGGGTTAAAACTTACAACATATACGAAGTATGGGAAGTAAGGCTATTTGGCTATGGTGGTGGTCACTACACAACTTCTTCTTGAATATGTGTTATGCAAATCAATAACATGCTTTGAATGAAATGGGCATGAGTTCTAGCATTTGGAACTATATGATGAAACGCCTTCTAAGTAGTAACCAAGCAAAGAATAATGAGATCATGCAACGACTTTAGAAAACAAGAAATCACAGATTATACTCTCCAAAGAACGTTATAGGCTCAAGTCTCTCAGGGTTGTAGCATTTGTTTGAGTTCCTTCCTTCAGGCATGTTACAAAAACTAAATTTTCTTTTATGATTGCATGTGAAGTCATACATTATAACCATAACCAAGCATATACCAAGAGTAAATCAAACTTTTCTCTATGTTTATAACTCTTTTTAACAGTCATGCAATTACAAACCAAATCCTTATCATTGTGTTGGAAGGTATCCTAAGACACAAACACACACACAAAAACAACTTTAAAACAACTCTTTTTGGGTTTTTCAAAACAATTTTTCAAATTTTTATGGGATTTTCGAATTTTTAAGACAAAACACACTAAAACAGTTTTAAAACAGTGAGAAACAACATGTGAAGTGATAGGTGAATAAATCCCACGAATTTGGATCAAATATACTTAGTTACCCCCCCACAATTAAATCAAACATTGTCCTCAATGTTTTAAGCATAGATTCACACAAAGCATAAGTAAATACACAAAAAGCACTTAAACATACTAAACATGGCATAATGTAATTAACAAAGAGAAGAGTTTAGAGACGCAAATCTGGTTATAGAGTGTAAATTCCATCTTCTCCTTGGTAATTGCATTGAGGCTTTTGATCTTTGTGATTCCACAGGCTTACTCTTGAACTGGTTTCTGCCCATCGTTGATTTTCCTTTGTGCTACTTCTTGAACTGGGCAGCAGGATGGTTCTTTTGGTCTTCCCCGAAGGTCTGAGCTTACCCCTTTGGTCTGTTTCTTTGTTCAATCTTTCCAATTCGTATTGAAAAGGGTTGGAGGATAACTCAGCCTATGTTTGTCTCCACATGCTTCAATGTATCATTTTCACTTGCCTTACTCGCTCCCCTTTGCAGAAGTGGTCCCTTCTCCGGAAGTGTATCAACCGTTGAAGATGACTACTCGAGAGCAACGCTAGGTAAGCAATCAGGAATAGATCCCAGGCAGTTGGCTCCAGATCGGAAGACTGACTCCAAGTGCCGGCTGATTGCTTCTTTTACTTTGCCATGCGAGTAAGAACAAGGACAAAGAAAAAGACAGGGAAAGAGCATGATATGAGATACTTTTGCTTTTGACCTTGATGATATGAGATACCTTTGCTTTTGAAGAAGCGGTGAATGAATCAGCACATGTATTTGTTGTGCTGCTTCCTCCTGGGTCATCTGTACTCCAGGCATCTGGTATCATCTTTGGGGAAGAAGAAAGAATTGAGTATTTCGAAAGGCCTTGCTGGGAGTGCGATTTTCTTCAGGTTTGCCCTGCCATAAAAGACGAAGGTCGACATATATAGAGATAATATCATGTGGTGGTACTTTTTACCTTTGTCGACAAACGTTTTGATCCCGCAAATCCGGCTTTTTGAAATAGTGGTGCCTCTTCGATCTCTGAACACGCCTCTTCGATTTCTGAGCAGGCGCCCCTTCGATTTCTGAACGACGCCCCTTCGCTTTCTGAACGACACGTGGTAGTGCATATGCGGCTCCTTTTGACAAAGCTGCACGCGTCTTCTGAAAAGCAGAGAAAGCGTCGCCGAACTTTACGCTTGTCGGCTAAAGATGTGTAGTTGTGATGATGGCCTCCACGTGTTGTCTGAAAAGAAGAAATCTTTTGACAAAGTTGAACGCGCCTTCTGAAAAGCCGAGAAAGCGTCGCCTAAATTACGCCGGAGATTCCGGCTTTTTGAATTGGTGGACACGTCGCCTTGGCTTTTTTATTGAGCTATCGATCACCACAACAAACACACTCTGCAGATTTCCCATTCTTGAAAATCGACTCCGGCCCTTTGAAATTTAACTCCATCCCTTCTGGTAAACACTTTTGAAAAAATGGCAAACTCATCGAACCTTAGCTTGGAATTGAGCCTTAGCAGTGATACGGGCGCGCCGCGTCAAGGTAACGTATGGCGCCCTTCTTTCTTTTCTTCTAACGGTCCTCTCACAGGTGAAGACTCCGTGATGCAGGACGCCACAACAGCTACAATAGTAGCTAGGAACCTCCTCACTCCAAAAGATAGTAGGCTGCTGTCAGGACGGTCCGATGAGTTGGCCGTTCAAGAGTCCCTCGCACTTAGTGTTCAGTGTGCGAGTTATGTGTCCAACATGGGCCAACGCCTGCTTGCCCGCTCCCGTCAGGTGGAATCATTGATGGCAGAGGTGGAAAGTCTCAAGCAGGAGATCCAGCAGCTGAAGTATGAGAATAGAAGTTTGCACGTGCTTGCAAACAACTATTCGACGGGCATGAAGAGGAAGCTTGATGAGCTGCAAGAGTCTGAAGGTCGGATTCACAGTGACCGTCAAAGGTTTTCGTCTTTCCTCCAGAGGCACCTTTTTCCTGGCTCATCCAGCGCTTGGCCAAGTATTGAGGCCTGGAATGCTCTATCTTCGATGCCTTCTGTTCCTACGCCTTCCTCTCCGATGCCTTCTGTTCCTACGCCTTCCGCTCCGATGCCTTCTGCTTCAAGAGTAAAGCCACGTAGTGGGGCCTCAAGCAAACAACCTTTGTGAAGCACCATCTTTCTTTGTTTAGCAGTGCCTATCAATAAATCAAACATTTTCTCAATGTTACAATCATAGACTTACACAATTAATAAACAAACAAACAATAACAACTAAACAACCTAACAAGGCAGAAACGAAATAGCAACAAAGAGAAGAGTTTTTTAGGAATCTGGATTTGGAGTGCTTTCTAAGTCTTCCTTTGTTGAATGCATGGGTTGCCTCCCAAGTAGCGCTAAGACACAAACAAACACCAAAATGACTCAAATGACTCTAAAAACACATATTTTTGGGTTTTTCAAAAGAATTTTTTATTATTTTTTTTTTTAAAAATTTTTATCAAATTTTCGGAGTTTTATACCAAGACACTATAAAACACACTAAAACACTCTAAAAACGCTTAAAACAGCAAGAAACAACATTCTAAGTGATAGGTGAATAAATCCCACGAAATTCATGCAAATGCAAATTGTTTACCCCCCCACACTTAAATCAAACTTTGTCCTCAATGTTTTAAGAAGAAAGTCACAACAGAGCAAGCAAATAAACAAATACGAGAAAGAAAGCAAAGTAAAGGCAGTAAAGAAAAAGAAAGGAATAAAAATAAGTCTCTTAAAGGGGTTTCCAAGTTCTTCTCTATTCGGATGCATGGGTTGCCTCCCACGAAGCGCTTTCTTTTACGTCTTTCAGCCGGACGAGTACCCTCTTTTAATCTTCATTTGAGCCCACGGAATGGAAAGGAATGTCTTCCACCACTTGCCCCACACCATGCTCGTAATATGGCTTCAACCGATGCCCGTTCACCTTGAATTCTACGCCATTCCTTAAGCTTTTTATGTGGACTGCACCATAAGGTAAAACGTTAGTAACAACAAACGGGCCAATCCATTTAGAACGCAACTTACTAGGAAACAAACGTAGGCGAGAGTTGAAAAGTAACACTTTCTGCCCAACTGTGAAGGTCTTGGTTCGAATCATTTTATCATGGAATGCTTTGGTCTTGGCTTTGTACATCCGGGCATTCTCATAGGCTTCATTCCGAATCTCCTCAAGTTCATTCAATTGGAGCTTCCTATGAACTCCCGCTGCATCTATGTCCATGTTGAAAGTCTTCACGGCCCAATGTGCCTTGTGCTCTAACTCTACGGGCAAATGACATGGCTTACCATAGACGAGCCGAAAAGGTGACATCCCAATGGGTGTTTTGTACGCCGTACGATATGCCCACAGTGCATCATCTAAACGTAAGCTCCAATCCCTCCTTGTTGGTCCAACGGTCTTCTCCAAAATTTGTTTGATTTCTCGGTTAGACACCTCGGCTTGGCCATTTGTTTGAGGATGGTAAGGTGTGGAGACCTTATGGTTGACATGGTACTTTCTTAGCAACGCCTCAATGGTCCGATTGCAAAAGTGAGACCCTCCATCACTTATGATTACTCTCGGCATTCCAAACCTAGCAAGAATGTTAGTTTTCACGAAATCTGCAACCACCTTAGAATCGTTAGTACGGGTGGCTTTTGCTTCCACCCATTTAGAAACATAATCAACAGCTAGCAAGATATAAGTGAAACCATAAGATGGAGGGAAAGGGCCCATGAAATCAATGCCCCAAACATCAAAAATTTCAACATTAAAGACAGGGGTTTGCGGCATTTGGTCCTTGGTACCTATGTTACCCATTCGTTGGCAACGATCACAAGACATACAAAAGGTTCTAGCATCCCTAAATATAGTCGGCCAATAAAAACCACACTCTAGAACCTTGAGGGCAGTGCGTTGTGTGCCAAAATGACCACCACATGCATATGTGTGACAAAAGCTTAGAATTGAGTGAAATTCAGAATCATACACACATCTACGTACAATTTGATCTGAGCAATACTTCCACAAATAAGGGTCATCCCAAACATAGAAACGTGCATCATTTTTAAGCTTATCACGTTGGTGTTTGTTTAGTTCATTTGGAAATTGTTTAGCCACCAAGTAATTCACTAAATCTGCATACCATGGTTCACTTACCTCAATGGATAGCAGCTGCTCATCGGGAAAAGTTTCAGGGATAGGTACGGCATGTTCATGCTCCTCGTGGATCATTCGGCTTAAATGGTCAGCCACTACATTCTCGCTTCCTTTCTTATCCCGGATTTCAATATCAAATTCTTGAAGAAGAAGAATCCAACGGATAAGCCTCGGCTTTGCTTCCTTTTTCGTGATCAAGTACCTCAAAGCTGCATGATCAGAATAAACGATTACTTTAGTACCAATTAAATATGAACGGAATTTATCTAAAGCAAAAACCACAGCTAGAAGTTCTTTTTCCGTCGTGGAGTAGTTCAATTGGGCATCATTGAGAGTCCGAGAGGCATAGTATATGACATGCGACCGCTTGTCTCTTCTTTGTCCTAGAACAGCTCCTAATGCATAGTCGGATGCATCGCACATGAGCTCGAACGGAAGGCTCCAATCTGGAGGTACAATAATAGGGGCCGAGACTAGCTTTTCCTTGAGTTGGTTAAATGCCGAATTACACTCTTCATCAAACTTGAATGGCACATCTTTTTGAAGCAATCGGCAAAGAGGGCTGGACATCTTGGAGAAGTCCTTGATAAAACGCCTATAGAACCCTGCATGGCCAAGAAACGAACGTACCTCTCTAACCGAAGTAGGAGAGAGTAAGTGACGTACAAGGTCTATTTTCGATTTATCTACTTCAATTCCTTTTTCTGAAACAATATGTCCTAAAACTATACCTTGTTTCACCATAAAGTGACATTTCTCCCAATTCAAGACAAGGTTAGTTTCAACACATCGTTTCAAAATTAAGGTCAGATTATCCAAGCAATTATCAAATGAACTCCCAAATACACTGAAATCATCCATGAAAACCTCAATGATCTTTTCAACAAAATCGGAAAATATACTTACCATACACCTTTGGAAAGTGGCCGGTGCGTTGCATAAGCCAAATGGCATGCGACGATAAGCAAATGTTCCAAAGGGACATGTGAATGTGGTCTTCTCTTGATCATCCGGGGCTATCACAATTTGGTTATATCCAGAGTATCCATCAAGAAAACAGTAAAAAGCATGACCCGCTAACCTTTCGAGCATCTGGTCGATGAATGGCAAAGGAAAGTGATCTTTCCTAGTCATGGCATTTAGCTTCCGGTAATCGATACATACTCGCCATCCAGTCTGAATGCGTGTAGGCACGAGCTCATTCTCATCATTCTTGATAACAGTTACTCCGGATTTCTTGGGAACGACTTGAACCGGAGAGACCCAACGGCTATCGGAGATAGGGTAGATCACTCCGCAATCCAAAAGCTTGATTATTTCCTTCTTCACTACTTCCATCATCGGAGGGTTGAGACGGCGTTGAGCCTCTCGGGATGGCTTAGTCCCCTCCTCAAGAAGTATACGGTGCATGCATGTGGTAGGGCTTATTCCTTTAATGTCGGCCAAAGTCCACCCTATGGCCGTTTTGTGTTCTCGCAGCACCCTCACAAGCTTCTCCTCCTCCATTGCCGTGAGACTTGATGAAATGATGACGGGCAATGTTTCGCCTTTTCCCAAAAACACATACTTCAAATGGTCCGGCAACGGCTTAAGTTCAAGCGATGGTGCCTGAACAACAGAAGGTAGCATCTTAGTGGAAACTGAATTTGAAAGTGAGAGTGGAACCTTACCATATTGTTGTGGCAATGACTCAAGGGCTGCCACAACCTCAATTATTTCTTCACTAGAACCCATTGCAAAGAATTCCTCCTCCTTGTCGTGGCCTTGCATTGGCCCAAATCCTTCATTTTTGCGCTCTATGGCCTTAGTGATGGTTGTTTCCAGGGCGTCCTCGTTCAATTCTTCAAGGTATACCTGCGCCAAAGAATCGATAACATCAATGGAAAAACAAGAATGGTCATCAACGGGATATCTCATAGTTTCAGAAATATTAAAATCAATCACTTCCCCATCGAATTCCATTGTCAATGTGCCTTTGTATACATCAATCTTTGTTCGGGCCGTCTTCATGAATGGCCTACCAAGGAGAATCGGCAAAGATGTAGAATGGGCTGAATCCTCCATGTCTAGGACGTAGAAATCAGCCGGAAAAATTAAATGGTTCACCTGCACAAGCACATCTTCCAAAACTCCTTTTGGATACGCGTTAGAACGATCGGCCAATTGTATAATTACACCATCTTGTTTTAATTCACCCAAATTCATAGATGCATAAATAGAATAAGGCATGACATTTATGGATGCACCTAAATCAAGCATGGCATGTTCAAAACGATTATGTCCAATCACACAAGGAATCGTGAAACTACCGGGGTCTTTGCACTTGGTAGGCAGTTTACGTTGCAAAACAGCGGACACATTCTCGCTTACCTTCACTACCTCTTTGTTTGCCCTTCTTCTCTTTGTATTGCATAGGTCCTTGAGGAATTTAGCATACTTTGGAACCTGTTTGATTGCATCGAGAAGTGGTATGTTCACTTGCACCTTCCGGAACGTTTCAAGAATGTCCTTCTCGCTTTCTTCCTTTTTTTCTTGCATGAACCTGCGAGGAAAAGGTACATTGGGCAGATTAGGACGTGAAGTACATGAATTTGAACTTAAATTACCTGATTTGGCCGAGTTAGGGTGATTGGGGGCTTGCGGCATTGGGTTTTTCACCCTTACCGTGGGTGAGCTAGACACTTCCTCAGGTTGTGTCGTCTCTTCATCTACTTTCTGGGCAGATTTGGGATTGTTTGGCTCGGTCCCAACTTCTTTTCCACCCCTTAGGGTGATGGCCTTGGCGGATTCGAATCCTCCCTTTGGATTGACTGTGGTTGAGCTACGAAGCTTTCCTTGCTCTCTAATCTGTCCAAGGAACTCAGAAATCTGCCCTATTTGTTTCTTCATATCCATCATCTCCTTCTCGTTATTTTCTATCCGGTTGTTTTGATTTTGCAACCCCTGCGAAATAGAGGTTAGTAATTGCATAGCTTGATTACTTTCCAAAGACGTACCTGAATGAGATGATGCCGAAGGTTGTTGGGATTGTTGGGGTGCATACGGCTTGGAATAAAAACCAGGGGGGTTTGGCCTAAATCCTCCTTGTTGGGCAGCTTGTTGTGGCTCCCTCCATTTGAAGTTTGGATGGTCCCTCCATCCGGCATTGTAAGTGTTCGAGTATGGGTTGTTTTGATTTTGTCCTTGGAAACCAATTGCATTGGCAGATTCCCACCCACCATTCTCGATTAGTTGAGGGCACTTGTCGGATGGATGCCCTTGAATTGAGCACACGCCACAAACTTGGTGTTCTTGTGCTTTTGGACCAATCACAACCTGAGAAACAAGAGAAGTAAGATTAGCAAGTTGTGATTGAATTTCAGAAATAACACTCACCTCATTTACACTTTGTTGTCGTGGGGCTTCCCTTTGACCCACTCCTTCATATTGTTGAGCGTTTAGCGCTCGGTTGGCTATGAGAATCCTGGCATCCCTTGGTGTTTTGTCCACCAATGCTCCTCCCGCTGATGCATCAAGCATTTGACGTTCGATAGGAAGGAGGCCCTCATAGAAATATTGAAGGAGAAGTTCCTCCTTCATTTGATGTTGAGGACATGAAGCTACAAGGCCCTTGAAGCGCTCATAATAAGCCGGGAATGTCTCACCATGATTCTGTTGAATACCACTAATTTTCTTCCGTAGGAGAATCACTCTCGAAGTAGGGAAGAATTTCTCCAAGAAAGCACGCTTCATACTCTCCCACGAAGTCACAGTTCCCGGGGCTAGTTCGTAGAGCCAATCTTTGGCCTTGTCCATAAGTGAAAATGGAAAGGCCTTCATCTTCAATATACTCCCATCCACATTGACGGGGGTCATGCTCGAACAAACCACCTCGAACTCCTTCAAGTGTTTGTTGGGGTCTTCCATAGACAAGCCATGGAACTTCGGAATATGGTGTAACAAACTGGATTTGAGTTCAAATTCCTCAGTCTTCCCCTCTGCAGCCGTGGGGTATTGGATACAAAGAGGCAATGCATTATCCAAACCTGAGGCCGAAAGCTCCTTGATGGTTCTATTATCTGCTGCCATGGCTTGTTCTTCTTCAAAAATCTGATCCGTGGGCTTTTCTTCTACACCTACTTCGTCTTCTTCAAGCCCAGGTTGTGGTGGCTCTTGTTGACTCCTCGTTCTCCTCAAAGTGCGTTCAAAATCACCGTCAAAGTCGGAGATGTTCTCTATAATAGGCCGAGAGCTACGAGTCATACACAGTACCTAAAAAACAAGGAAACAAACAAACTAAGAATCTGAAATAAGAATGCACGAAAAACAAAAAAAAATATAAAAATAAAGACAAGGGATTAGCAAAGTTGCTATTCCCCGGCAACGGCGCCAAAATTTTGATGTGAGAATTACTTGACACTCAAATTAAACCCTCGTTTGACAATTGTAGTAGAATGGATAAGTGAGGGATCGTTCTAGACCGGGGATTAGGAGGGCTTGCTAAAACCTTCTAAATTGACTTAAAAACATAAAAACACAATATAAAACACTATTTAATGCTCGAAGAAAGCAAAACTAAAAATAAGAAAGATTAAGACTAAGACTTCAACGAAATAGGGGGGAATTGGATTTGGACGAATTTAAACTAAAATGAATACTTGGAAACAAAACAAATTGTAAATATGGATTTGACGGAAATGAATGGATGGGAAGCTAGCTAAGGGTTCTTTCTCTACACATGATATTTATGCATATGAATCAATTTCCAGTTATTCCTTCATTGAATTATGAACGACAATGCCCCAAATTAACTGTGACATCACTAGTTAACCCTCAGATTTTCCTTATATTATTGGATTGGGTGGCATCATTCGACAACCCAAAACATTCTCAAAAGTTCCCTACATGTCATCATAATAGAGATACAATCGAAGATCATTAAGAATAATGAAAACCATAAGCATTGACAAAGCATTTGCAACTATGACATCATGTTACTCATGCTAAGAATTAAACTTAACGCGATCGTGACAAGCGACCTTCACTACTTTCAAGTATAAGTTAGTAACGATTATGTGAAACCTTCTTAAACTTTAGCCACATATTCATGCATGCTAATTAAGTGTCGACCCTCAATCAACAAACACAAATAAGTTAATCATCAAATAGTTAAGCCAATTGCATTCACGAATCAAGAGTTCATAACCGGAATTCATCAATTCATATCACATAAACAATCATGGTATTGAAATCACCCCTAGCCAAAAAGGGTTTAGTTCCTCATAACTTTGAAATCAAAGAAACACCTAAACATTCCAACAACTCAAACTTGAATTGTATGAACGTTTAGGCACTCTTCTCTTCCATTCCTCATATTATAAAACAAAGAGAATTGAATTTAAACATTGAAATCAAAGAAACGCGTAAACATTCCAACAACTCAAACGTGAATTGTATGAACGTTTAGGCCCTCTTCTCTTCGTCTTCGTTGTAGCACAAGGACTAAGGGATGTTGTTGGTGTGTTGAATGGATTGGGGGATTATGGAAATGGAAGAAATGGAGGAGAAAGGGAAGGGAATGGTGCAGAAAATGGAGAGACTTACGGCTAGGGAGAAGATGGAAGTGTTTGTGGTGTGTGGTGTATGAAAAATGAGATGTCCATGAATGAATGAATGCAAGGGTATTTATAGGAGTAGTGGAGGGAACATATGGCTATGTCATTTGTAGGTGAAGTAGGTGGATGTTGTAGGTGAAGTAGGTGGATGTTGTAGGTGAAGTGGATGTTGTAGGTGAAGTAGGTGGATGTTGTAGGTGAAGTAGGTGGATGATATGTTAAGTGATAAGTGATAAGTGATATGATATGTGGTTATGATATGATAAGTGGTTAAGTGGTGATGATAAGTGATAAGTGATTAAGTGATATGATATGTGGTGATGATAAGTGATAAGTGCATGTGGGTTAACTAATGAAGGAAATGCATGTGCAATGACAATGTGTTAGAATGGATGTGTGTTATGCATGGCATGATTGGGATTAGGAAAGGTTTAAATGTCCTAAAACTAAAGAGAACAAGGTTCCAACACTTTGGCTCCAATTAGGTCTTCAATTTCGTCCAACACTTTGGCTTCAAGCATAAGCTATCCGTCCTTAGCCCGAAAGTGCTCCAAAAGTCTCCAAAATGCATCTTTTTGCTCCTTTAGCCCTTTGGACCTACAAACACACGAAAATAGCTTAAAGTACTAAAATAACTAAAGAAACATAACGTAAATGTACGAGAACAAGCCATTTAAGTCGCATAAATATGCTCCTATCAGATAGGTGCGGCACCTAATTAGGAATATTTAAGGTGTCTTAGAAAGAGTATTTAGGGCAGATTTCTGAACCTAAATGGACAAGGACTCATGGCATAGGTGTAGAAAAGGGATTACAACTCCTAAACCTCTAAGGAATGGCCTATATGCGGCACACAAAGGGATTAGGCTTTTAGAATCTGAATTATTTGTTTAAATGTATAACTAATCCCTTCTAAATAGCTAGAATTAAGGCACAAACTGATTTGGATAAGATAAGATAGGATAATGCTAGATTTAGGAAAGGATAAGGTTGGTTAGGATATGATAAGATAAGGTTGGATAATGTTCCTTATTTCTTGCTTTTTCCTTATCTTCTTTGTATTTGAACTTATTTCTCCAAATTTGTAGCATTTCCTAGCCTCTCTTAACTTCAATTTCGTCCATCCATTTTGCTCCATAGCTAAGCCATCCAATCTATGCCCAAAATTCCTCCAAATGGCTCCAAAATGCACTTTCTTGCTTCTTTTGCCATTAAGACCTACAAACATACGAAAATAGCTTAAAAGAATGTAATAAGTAGTAATTAACCAACTAAATGCAAGGAAACAACATAGCTAAGTAGCATAAATATGCTCCTATCACCTGCCATCCAAGGCCTTTGGATTGCTGGAGCGTTTCTAGGTGTATTTTGTCTTTAGTTTTTAGTTCAATGTTTGGTTTAATTTGATTTTCAGTTATGATAGACATTTGGAACTAATTTCGTTTTAGCTAGAGGTCAGTTCAAGCCATGAACATATGTGTGATATGAATTGATTACATCCAGTTATTGTTTCATAAATCATGAATGCAATTTACTTATCTGTTTGATTGATAACTTATTCTTGTATGTTGATTAAGGAGGCCTACTTTGTTTGCATGCATGAATTTGATGCTAGAATATAAGGGAATTTCATCTAATAGTTATGAACTTATATTTGTAAGTAATGGAAATCCCTAGTCATGATTGTGTTAAGTAAATTCCTGGTAGGAATATCATGCTTTTCATAGTTATGAATGCCTTGTCAATGCTTATGTTTTTCATAGAACTTAATGATCTTTGATATGTATCTCTATCATGTAGTTCATATAGGGAACTTGATAAGAATAATTTGATTGCGTTGCAGAGTCCAATTCAATGAATTTAGGAAAATCTGATGGTTAATTTGTGCAATTCTTACTTAACTTGGGGCATTGTCATTCATGGTTTATAGGAATAGTAATTGGAGATCAATTTGTGTTGCATATGTGTTATGTGTGGAGACGGACCCTCTAGCTAGCCTTTCACCCCATTCATTCACCCCAATTTAGTATCAATTAGTTTGTTTTCTGCAAGTTACTTAGTTTGAGTTTTAAAATTCGTTCAAACCTGTCCCCCGTTAGTATTTTGAGTCAAGTTAAGTTTAGAATTCGTCCAAATCACCCTTTTGTTCCTATTTTGAGTCATTAGAGTCTAGTTTTGTGTTTTTAAGTCTAATTTGTGTTGATTAGCATCCCTTCTAATCCCCAGCCTAGAACGATCCCTACTTATGTATACTACAATTGTCTAAAAAAGGTTTAATTTGTGTGTTAGTTTTTACCACATCAAATTTTGGCACCGTTGTCGAGGATTAGCAAAATTGCTAATCTTCCCCTTTGTTTCTGTTTTCGTTTTTCTTGTGTTTCTGATTTAGTTTTGTTTTTTTCCTTTGTTTTAGGTATTAGTTTATGACTCGAAGTTCTCAACTTGTTCGTGAGCATATATTGGAGTTTGATGACAATTTTGATCGAACTTTGAGAAGGAAGAGGAAGCAGCTGGAATTCAATATACCTAGTTCTAGTTCCGAATCTGAATTTGAAGTTGAAATTGAAGAGGAATTGGAAGAGAAACAAGACATGGTTGTGGACAATCGAACAATCAAGGAACTTTCCTCCTCGGGATTGGACAATGTTGTGCCTATCTGCATTCAATATCCTAGGGCAGCTCAAGGCAAGACCAATAAGTTGAAATTGAAGTCTTGTTTGCTACATCACATTCCCAAATACCATGGGCTGTCCATGGAAGATCCAAACAAGAATCTTAAGGAATTTGAAGTAGTATGCTCGAGTATGACACTAATCAACGTGGATGGCAATAGTTTGAAGATGAAAGTCTTTCCATTCTCTCTTTTGGAAAAGGCTAAGGATTGGCTCTTTGAATTGGCACCTAGAACCGTCACTTCTTGGGAAAGCATGAAGAGAGTGTTCTTAAAGAAATTCTTCCCAACTTCGAGAGTCATTCTTTTGAGGAAGAGGATTAGTGGAATTCAACAAGGCCAAGGAGAATTCTTTCCAGTGTATTATGAGCGTTTCAAGACTCTTGTTGCATCGTGCCCTCAACATCAAATGAAAGAAGAGCTTCTAATTCAATATTTTTATGAATGACTTCTTCCAATTGAGAGACAAATGCTAGATGCGTTGGCAGGAGGTGCTTTGGTGGACAAAACACCAGTTGATGCAAATATCTTAATTGCAAATCGAGCCTTGAATGCACAACAATACGAAGGAATTGGACAAAGAGACCCCCCACGGTAACAAGAAGTTAATGAGGTAAGTTCAATTTCAGAACTTCAATCTCAAATAGCTAATCTCTTTATTCTTTTGTCACAGGTTGTGGAATGATCAAAAGTGCAAGGAAATAGTACTTGTGGCGTGTGCTCTATGCATGGACACCCCTCTAATCAATGCCCTCAATTGATAGAGAATTGGGGGAGGGGGGGGGATGGGAAAGTGCCAACGTCATTGGGTATCAAGGCCACAATCAGCCAAAGTATGATCCATACTCCAACACTTACAAATCGGGCTGGAGAGATCACCCAAATATGAAGTGGAGGGAGCATCAACAAACTCAACAACAAGGCGGATTTAGACAGCCATTCCCCAGGATATTTCAAAGGCCATTCGCACCAACATAACCTCAACCACAATCTGCCCAACCAAATTCAGATTCATCAATGGATAACGATAAAAATTTTCAAACACTAACTTCGTTGATGCAGAGATTACAAAATCAAGCCAAAGAGGCGGGTGAATTGAAGAATCATATGGGGCAAGTGGCGAAATTCATGGGACAGTTTAGAGAACAAGGCAAACTACCTAGTTCAACCATTGTAAATCCAAATGGAGGATTTGAAACGCCAAGACAATCACGTTAAGAAATGGTAAGGAGGTTGGAACCAACCCACAAAAATCTAAATTAAGCCAAAAGGAGGACGAGAAGCTGTTGCTCGAGGAGGAGGAAGAAGACAAGGCCACGGCAAGGGTAAAACAACCCTTGCCGCAGCCCCCTGAAGCTTCTAAGTCATCTAATACAGGTAAGTTAGGTTCAAATTCAGTTAAGCCTAACAATATTCCACTGAATGTGCCTTTCCCTTGCAGATTTATGCAATCTAAGAAAGAAGAGAATGAAAAGGACATTCTAGAGACATATAGGAAAGTGCAAGTCAATATCCCGCTCCTTGATGCAATCAAGCAAGTTCCGAAGTATGCCAAGTTTTTGAAAGAGCTTTGCACAATGAGGAAATGAATCTTGAACAAGGAAGTGGTACGGGTAAGTGAGAATGTTTCAACAGTTTTACGAAGAAAACTACCCCTTAAATGCAAGGATCCAGGTAGTTTTACAATCCCTTGTGTTATTGGCAATACTAAATTCGAGCATGCCATGTTAGACTTAGGTGCATTGATAGGAGCATATTCATGCGACTTAAATGGCTTGTTCTCGTGCATTTACGTTATGTGTCTCTCGTTATTTTAGTCCTTTATGCTTCTTTTGTGTGTTTTCAGGTTCTAAGGGCCTAGGGAGCAAGAAAGTGCATTTTGAGGCCATTTGGAGCATTTTTGGGCATGGATTGGATAGCTTATCCATGGAGCCAAGAGGATGGACGAATTTGAAGGCCTTGTATGCACTTGAAGACACAAAACAATGGCTCTAGCCCAATCAAACACATTATGCCATACAAACCAACCTATTTTAGGCCCATTCTATGTACTTAAACCCTAGCCCTTTAAACTAATTCATTGATCACTTATCAAACCATTCACTTATCACTCACCACATATCATTCACTTATCACTTAACATATCATTCATTTATTTCACTTCCATACTCCTCTTAATTCCACATGCATTCTCACACATGCACATCATTCACTCACATTTCCACCATTCATTCTTTATTCCTTTCCAAACATCTCACATGCATTTCCACCTTCCTACTTCATCATTTCACCACATTCTCCCTCTTTAACTCACATGCATTCATCATAATTCACAACACAAAACAACTTCATTGCCATGGGTTCCCATTTCCTTTCCAAACATCTCACATGCATTTCTTCATTATTTCCTAAACCCTACATGCATTATTTATTGCATCTTCACATGCATTCACACACACTTTACACATTCAAACCGTGAGCTCCCATTCCTATATGCCATTTTCATATTTCCACCCACTAACCTAGTCATCAACACATGCACTTCCACCTTTCATCCACAATGATTCATGATTCATTCACTTTGCATCCTTTAAATCACATACTTTTCCATCATTAATTAGCCACTTGCATCTTAAACAAACAACCATATGTTCCCTCCACTACTCCTATAAATACCCTTGCACCCATTCAATTCATATCTCATATTTCCATTCACAACACTTCACACAACACAAATACCATTCCATTGCCGTGAGTCCTATTTCATTTTCTGCATATTTTCTCTTCATTCTTCCATCTCCAACCACTCCCTACTCCATTCCACATACACCTAAAGCCCTTAAGCTCACCTTAGACCTTGTGCTACAACAACGAGGAAGAAAAGAGTGCTTAAACGTTCATACAATTCAAGTTTGAGTTGTTGGAATGTTTAGGTGTTTCTTTGATTTCAAAGTTTAAATTTAATTCTCTTTGTTTTGTACGTATGAGAAGGGAAGAGAAGAGTGCCTAAACGTTCATACAATTCACGTTTGAGTTGTTGGAATGTTTAGGTGTTTCTTTGATTTCAAAGTTATGAGGAACTAAACCCCCCTTTAGCTAGGGGGTGATTCGAAACTATGTTTATATTTGCATTTTGAATTGATTACGTTTGGTTGGAATTTCATAAGTTGTGGATTCAATTCGTTTAACTGTTTGATTGATAACTTATTTATGTATGTTCATTGAGATTGCAAGCTTAATTTTCATGCATAAATATGACGCTAGAATATAAGTGAATTTCACCTAATCGTTATGAACTTATATTCACAAGTAGTAGAGGTTGCTTATAAACAATCTCGTTAAACGAATTCTTGGCATAAGTTTCATGCGTATTCCATAGTAACGAATGCCTCGTCGATGTTTATGATTTCCGTTGAACTTAATGATCTTGGTTAAATGTCTCTATCATGCGTATTCCATAGTTAGGGACTTTGATTAAGAATAATTTGGTTGTAATGCGTATTCCATTCAATCCAACAAATTTAGGGAAATCTGAAAGTTAATCTAAGCGGATCTAATTAACTTGGAGCATTGAGTTTCACAACTTATCGAAAGACCAACTGAGAATCAATTTTGTTTGCAAGTGTAACATGTGTGGAGAAGAACCCCTTGGCTATTCCATCATCCATATTTTTATCACATTCATATTTACATTTTGCCTTTAATTATATTCTGTCTTTTTAATTTAATATCGTCCAACCACAATTCCCCCCCTATTTTGTTAATTCTTAATCATTCGTATTTGTTTTATTTTTGTATCTTTAAGCTTGTGGAGTCATAAACAATTGCAAATTCGTCTAAATCAAGTTCTAGCTTCTATTTGAGTCAATTTGATTGTTTTAGACAATTTGAGTTTTTCAAAGCCTTTCTGAGTCATAGTAGTCTTGTTAAGAGTATTTTAATTTAGTTTTTATGTTTTTAAGTCAATTTAGAAGGTTTTAGCAAGCCCTCCTAATCCCCGGTCTAGAACGATCCCTCACTTATCCATTCTACTACAATTGTCAAACGAGGGTTTAATTTGAGTGTCAAGTAAATCTCGCATCAAATTTTGGCGCCGTTGCCGGGGATTAGCAACTTTGCTAATCCTTTGTCTTTATTTTTATATATTTTTTTTTTTTTTTTTCGTGCATTCTTATTTTAGATTCTTAGTTTGTTTGTTTCCTTGTTTTTTAGGTACTGTGTATGACTCGTCGCTCTCGGCCTATTATAGAGAACATCTCCGACTTTGACGGTGATTTTGAACGCACTTTGAGGAGAACGAGGAGTCAACAAGAGCCACCACAACCTCCACCACAACCTGGGCTTGAAGAAGACGAAGTAGGTGTAGAAGAAAAGCCCACGGATCAGATTTTTGAAGAAGAACAAGCCATGGCAGCAGATAATAGAACCATCAAGGAGCTTTCGGCCTCAGGTTTGGATAATGCATTGCCTCTTTGTATCCAATACCCCACGGCTGCAGAGGGGAAGACTGAGGAATTTGAACTCAAATCCAGTTTGTTACACCATATTCCGAAGTTCCATGGCTTGTCTATGGAAGACCCCAACAAACACTTGAAGGAGTTCGAGGTGGTTTGTTCGAGCATGACCCCCGTCAATGTGGATGGGAGTATATTGAAGATGAAGGCCTTTCCATTTTCACTTATGGACAAGGCCAAAGATTGGCTCTACGAACTAGCCCCGGGAACTGTGACTTCGTGGGAGAGTATGAAGCGTGCTTTCTTGGAGAAATTCTTCCCTACTTCGAGAGTGATTCTCCTACGGAAGAAAATTAGTGGTATTCAACAGAATCATGGTGAGACATTCCCGTCTTATTATGAGCGCTTCAAGGGCCTTGTAGCTTCATGTCCTCAACATCAAATGAAGGAGGAACTTCTCCTTCAATATTTCTATGAGGGCCTCCTTCCTATCGAACGTCAAATGGTTGATGCGTCAGCGGGAGGAGCATTGGTGGACAAAACACCAAGGGATGCCAAGATTCTCATAGCCAACCGAGCGCTCAACGCTCAACAATATGAAGGAGTGGGCCAAAGGGAAGCCCCACGGCAACAAAGTGTAAATGAGGTGAGTGCTATTTCTGAAATTCAATCACAACTTGCTAATCTTACTTCTCTTGTTTCTCAGGTTGTGATTGGTCCAAAAGCATAAGAACACCAAGTTTGTGGCGTGTGCTCAATTCAAGGGCATCCATCCGACAAGTGCCCTCAACTAATCGAGAATGGTGGGTGGGAATCTGCCAATGCAATTGGTTTCCAAGGACAAAATCAAAACAACCCATACTCGAACACTTACAATGCCGGATGGAGGGACCATCCAAACTTCAAATGGAGGGAGCCACAACAAGCTGCCCAACAAGGAGGATTTAGGCCAAACCCCCCTGGTTTTTATTCCAAGCCGTATGCACCCCAACAATCCCAACAACCTTCGGCATCATCTCATTCAGGTACGTCTTTGGAAAGTAATCAAGCTATGCAATTACTAACCTCTATTTCGCAGGGGTTGCAAAATCAAAACAACCGAATAGAAAATAACGAGAAGGAGATGATGGATATGAAGAAACAAATAGGGCAGATTTCTGAGTTCCTTGGACAGATTAGAGAGCAAGGAAAGCTTCCTAGCTCAACCACAGTCGATCCAAAGGGAGGATTCGAATCCGCCAAGGCCATCACCCTAAGGGGTGGAAAAGAAGTTGGGACCGAGCCAAACAATCCCAAATCTGCCCAGAAAGTAGATGAAGAGACGACACAACCTGAGGCAGATCACCCTAACTCGGCCAAATCAGGTAATTTAAGTTCAAATTCATGTACTTCACGTCCTAATCTGCCCAATGTACCTTTTCCTCGCAGGTTCATGCAAGAAAAAAAGGAAGAAAGCGAGAAGGACATTCTTGAAACGTTCCGGAAGGTGCAAGTGAACATACCGCTTCTCGATGCAATCAAACAGGTTCCAAAGTATGCTAAATTCCTCAAGGACCTATGCAATACAAAGAGAAGAAGGGCAAACAAAGAGGTAGTGAAGGTAAGCGAGAATGTGTCTGCTGTTTTGCAACGTAAACTGCCTACCAAGTGCAAAGACCCCGGTAGTTTCACGATTCCTTGTGTAATTGGACATAATCGTTTTGAACATGCCATGCTTGATTTAGGTGCATCCATAAATGTCATGCCTTATTCTATTTATGCATCTATGAATTTGGGTGAATTAAAACAAGATGGTGTAATTATACAATTGGCTGATCGTTCTAACGCGTATCCAAAAGGAGTTTTGGAGGATGTGCTTGTGCAGGTGAACCATTTAATTTTTCCGGCTGATTTCTACGTCCTAGACATGGAGGATTCAGCCCATTCTACATCTTTGCCGATTCTCCTTGGTAGGCCATTCATGAAGACGGCCCGAACGAAGATTGATGTATACAAAGGCACCTTGACAATGGAATTCGATGGGGAAGTGATTGATTTTAATATTTCTGAAACTATGAGATATCCCGTTGATGACCATTCTTGTTTTTCCATTGATGTTATCGATTATTTGGCGCAGGTATACCTTGAAGAATTGAACGAGGACGCCCTGGAAACAACCATCACTAAGGCCATAGAGCGCAAAAATGAAGGATTTGGGCCAATGCAAGGCCACGGCAAGGAGGAGGAATTCTTTGCAATGGGTTCTAGTGAAGAAATAATTGAGGTTGTGGCAGCCCTTGAGTCATTGCCACAACAATATGGTAAGGTTCCACTCTCACTTTCAAATTCAGTTTCCACTAAGATGCTACCTTCTGTTGTTCAGGCACCATCGCTTGAACTTAAGCCGTTGCCGGACCATTTGAAGTATGTGTTTTTGGGAGAAGGCGAAACATTGCCCGTCATCATTTCATCAAGTCTCACAGCAATGGAGGAGGAGAAGCTTGTGAGGGTGCTGCGAGAGCACAAAATGGCCATAGGGTGGACTTTGGCCGACATTAAAGGAATAAGCCCTACCACATGCATGCACCGTATACTTCTTGAGGAGGGGGCTTGATGCGAGTTTTATACGCGCACAAATTAAACCCTCTTTTTGTCAAATTGTAGTATAGGTGCAAGTAGGGATCGTTCTGGACCGGGGATTAGGAGGGATTGTTAATCTCTTGGAAACTGACTTAAAAACGTAAAAACAATATAAAACACTAAACTAGACTCAAAGAATTCAAAAATACTTTAAAACATAAACTAAACAGATTCTAACAAGTTCAAAAGACTCAAAACTCTTAAAAACACAAACTAAATTGATTTCTAACTAATTTGACATTAAAGTAAAGGGGGATTTAGGTTTTGACAAAATTAAACTAAATGAACAAATTGCAATTAAAACAGAATGTAAATATGAATGTGAATAAAATATGGATGATGGAATAGCCAAGGGGTTCTTCTCCACACATGTTACACTTGCATACAAGATTGATTCTCAGTTGGTCTTTCGATAAATTATGAAACTCAATGCTCCAAGTTAATTAGGTCCGCTTAAATTAACTTTCAGATTTCCCTAGATTCGTTGGATTGAATGGAATACGCATTACAACCAAATTATTCTTAATCAAAGTCCCTAACTATGGAATACGCATGATAGAGACATTCAACAAAGATCATTAAGTTCAACGGAAATCATAAACATCGACGAGGCATTCGTTACTATGGAATACGCATGAAACTTATGCCAAGAATTCGTTTAACGCGATTGTTTATAAGCAACCTCCACTACTTGTGAATATAAGTTCATTACGATTAGGTGAAATTCACTTATATTCTAGCGTCATATTTATGCATGAAAATTAAGCGCGCATTCTTAATAAACATTCATAAATAAGTTATCAATCAAACGGTTAAACAAATTGAATCCACAACTTATTAAATTCCAACAAAAGTAATCAATTCATAATGCAAGCATAAACATGTATTTTGAATCACCCCCTAGCTAAAGGGGGTTTAGTTCCTCATAACTTTGAAATCAAAGAAACACCTAAACATTCCAACAACTCAAACTTGAATTGTATGAACGTTTAGGCACTCTTCTCTTCCATTCCTCATACGTACAAAACAAAGAGAATTAAATTTAAACTTTGAAATCAAAGAAACACCTAAACATTCCAACAACTCACACTTGAATTGTATGAACGTTTAGGCCCTCTTATCTTCCTCGTTGTTGTAGCACAAGGTCTAAGGTGAGGTTTGGGGGATTATGGAAATGGATGAGGAGTGGTGTTTGGATTATAAGGGAATGGATGGGAAGCTCACGGCTAGGGAAGGGAGAATGTGTTTGTAATGTGTTGTGTATGAAAATGAGATGTCCATGAATGAATGAATGCAAGGGTATTTATAGGAGTAGTGGAGGGAACATATGGCTATGTCATTTGTAGGTGAAGTAAGTGTGTGAGGTTGGTGAAGTAAGTGGAGGTTGTAGGTGAAGTAGGTGGATGTTGTAGGTGAGGTAGGTGGATGTTGTAGGTGAAGTAGGTGTGTGAGGTTGGTGAAGTAAGTGGAGGTTGTAGGTGAAGTAGGTGGATGTTGTAGGTGAAGTACATGTGTTTAAATGGTTGAAATGTGTAGATGATTATGAGTGATAAGTGATAAGTGTATGATATGTTAAGTGATAAATGAATGTATGATATGATAAGTGGTGAATGATATGTGGTGAATGATAAGTGGTAAGTGATATGTGATAAGTGATATGTGATAAGTGAATGATTATGATAAGTGGTGAATGATATGTGATAAGTGATATGTGGTGTATGATATGTGATAGTGTGGAATGTTGGAATGTTATGCACGGCTAAGGATAAAGGAAAGGTTTAAATGTCCTAAAACTAAAGGGAACAAGGTTCCAACACTTTGGTCTTTAATTAGGTCTTCAATTTCGTCCAACACTTTGGCTTCAAGCGTAAGCTATCCGTCCTTAGCCCAAAAGTGCTCCAAAAGTCTCCAAAATGCATCTTTTTGCTCCTTTAGCCCTTTGGACCTACAAACACACGAAAATAGCTTAAAGTACTAAAATAACTAAAGAAACATAACGTAAATGCACGAGAACAAGCTATTTAAGTCGCATGAATATGCTCCTATCAGGGCTAAACCAACTCGAGAGGCTCAACGCCGTCTCAACCCTCCAATGATGGAAGTGGTGAAGAAGGAAATAATCAAGCTTTTGGATTGCGGAGTGATCTACCCTATCTCCGATAGCCGTTGGGTCTCTCCAGTTCAAGTCGTTCCCAAGAAGTCCGGAGTAACTGTTATCAAGAATGATGAGAATGAGCTCGTGCCTACACGCATTCAGACTGGATGGCGAGTATGTATCGATTACCGGAAGCTAAATGCCATGACTAGGAAAGATCACTTTCCTTTGCCATTCATCGACCAGATGCTCGAAAGGTTAGCCGGTCATGCTTTTTACTGTTTTCTTGATGGATACTCTGGATATAACCAAATTGTGATAGCCCCGGATGATCAAGAGAAGACCACATTCACATGTCCCTTTGGAACATTTGCCTATCGTCGCATGCCATTTGGCTTATGCAACGCACCGGCCACTTTCCAAAGGTGTATGGTAAGTATATTTTCCGATTTTGTTGAAAAGATCATTGAGGTTTTCATGGATGATTTCAGTGTATTTGGGAGTTCATTTGATAATTGCTTGGATAATCTGACCTTAATTTTGAAACGATGTGTTGAAACTAACCTTGTCTTGAATTGGGAGAAATGTCACTTTATGGTGAAACAAGGTATAGTTTTAGGACATATTGTTTCAGAAAAAGGAATTGAAGTAGATAAATCGAAAATAGACCTTGTACGTCACTTACCCTCTCCTACTTCGGTTAGAGAGGTACGTTCGTTTCTTGGCCATGCAGGGTTCTATAGGCGTTTTATCAAGGACTTCTCCAAGATGTCCAACCCTCTTTGCCGATTGCTTCAAAAAGATGTGCCATTCAAGTTTGATGAAGAGTGTAATTCGGCATTTAACCAACTCAAGGAGAAGCTAGTCTCGGCCCCCATTATTGTACCTCCAGATTGGAGCCTTCCGTTCGAGCTCATGTGCGATGCATCCGACTATGCATTAGGAGCTGTTCTAGGACAAAGAAGAGACAAGCGGCCGCATGTCATATACTATGCCTCTCGGACTCTCAATGATGCCCAATTGAACTACTCCACGACGGAAAAAGAACTTCTAGCTGTGGTTTTTGCTTTAGATAAATTTCGTTCATATTTAATTGGTACTAAAGTAATCGTTTATTCTGATCATGCAGCTTTGAGGTACTTGCTCACGAAAAAGGAAGCAAAGCCGAGGCTTATCCGTTGGATTCTTCTTCTTCAAGAATTTGATATTGAAATCCGGGATAAGAAAGGAAGCGAGAATGTAGTGGCTGACCATTTAAGCCGAATGATCCACGAGGAGCATGAACATGCCGTACCTATCCCTGAAACTTTTCCCGATGAGCAGCTGCTATCCATTGAGGTAAGTGAACCATGGTATGCAGATTTAGTGAATTACTTGGTGACTAAACAAATTCCAAATGAACTAAACAAGCACCAACGTGATAAGCTTAAAAATGATGCACGTTTCTATGTTTGGGATGACCCTTATTTGTGGAAGTATTGCTCAGATCAAATTGTACGTAGATGTGTGCATGATTCTGAATTTCACTCAATTCTAAGCTTTTGTCACACATATGCATGTGGTGGTCATTTTGGCACACAACGCACTGCCCTCAAGGTTCTAGAGTGTGGTTTTTATTGGCCGACTATATTTAGGGATGCTAGAACCTTTTGTATGTCTTGTGATCGTTGCCAACGAATGGGTAACATAGGTACCAAGGACCAAATGCCGCAAACCCCTGTCTTTAATGTTGAAATTTTTGATGTTTGGGGCATTGATTTCATGGGCCCTTTTCCTCCATCTTATGGTTTCACTTATATCTTGCTAGCCGTTGATTATGTTTCTAAATGGGTGGAAGCAAAAGCCACCCGTACTAACGATTCTAAGGTGGTTGCAGATTTCGTGAAAACTAACATTTTTGCTAGGTTTGGAATGCCGAGAGTAATCATAAGTGATGGAGGGTCTCACTTTTGCAATCGGACCATTGAGGCGTTGCTAAGAAAGTACCATGTCAACCATAAGGTCTCCACACCTTACCATCCTCAAACAAATGGCCAAGCCGAGGTGTCTAACCGAGAAATCAAACAAATTTTGGAGAAGACCGTTGGACCAACAAGGAGGGATTGGAGCTTACGTTTAGATGATGCACTGTGGGCATATCGTACGGCATACAAAACACCCATTGGGATGTCACCTTTTCGGCTCGTCTATGGTAAGCCATGTCATTTGCCCGTAGAGTTAGAGCACAAGGCACATTGGGCCGTGAAGATTTTCAACAAGGACATAGATGCAGCGGGAGTTCATAGGAAGCTCCAATTGAATGAACTTGAGGAGATTCGGAATGAAGCCTATGAGAATGCCCGGATGTACAAAGCCAAGACCAAAGCATTCCATGATAAAATGATTCGAACCAAGACCTTCACAGTTGGGCAGAAAGTGTTACTTTTCAACTCTCGCCTACGTTTGTTTCCTGGTAAGTTGCGTTCTAAATGGATTGGCCCGTTTGTTGTTACTAATGTTTTCCCTCATGGTGCAGTGCAAATCAAAAGTTTAAGGACGCAGCAAGAATTCAAAGTGAATGGGCATCGATTGAAGCCCTATTACGAGATGTTTGAGGAGCATGTCGTGGAGGAGGTACCCCTCCATGCCGTGGAACCTAGTCAAGCTTAAACGGAGGTACCGTCCGGCTGCAAGACGTAAAAGAAAGCGCTTCGTGGGAGGCAACCCATGCATCCGAATAGAGAAGAACTTGGAAACCCCTTTAAGAGACTTATTTTTATTCCTTTCTTTTTCTTTACTGCCTTTACTTTGCTTTCTTTCTCGTATTTGTTTATTTGCTTGCTCTGTTGTGACTTTCTGCTTAAAACATTGAGGACAAAGTTTGATTTAAGTGTGGGGGGGTAAACAATTTGTATTTGCATGAATTTCGTGGGATTTATTCACCTATCACTTAGAATGTTGTTTCTTGCTGTTTTAAGCGTTTTTAGAGTGTTTTATAGTGTCTTGGTATAAAACTTCGAAAATTTGATAAAAATTAAAAAAAAAATAAAATAAAAAAATAAAAAAAAAAAAACTCTTCTCTTTGTTGCTATTTCGTTTCTGCCTTGTTAGGTTGTTTAGTTGTTATTGTTTGTTTGTTTATTAATTGTGTGAGTCTATGATTGTAACATTGAGAAAATGTTTGATTTATTGATAGGCACTGCTAAACAAAGAAAGCTGGTGCTTCACAAAGGTTGTTTGCTTGAGGCCCCACTACGTGGCTTTACTCTTGAAGCGGAAGGTGTAGGAACAGAAGGCATCGGAGCGGAAGGCGTAGGAACAGAAGGCATCGGAGCGGAAGGCGTAGGAGCAGGAGGCATCGAAGATAGAGCATTCCAGGCCTCAATACTTGGCCAAGCGCTGGATGAGCCAGGAAAAAGGTGCCTCTGGAGGAAAGACGAAAACCTTTGACGGTCACTGTGAATCCGACCTTCAGACTCTTGCAGCTCATCAAGCTTCCTCTTCATGCCCGACGAATAGTTATTTGCAAGCACATGCAAACTTCTATTCTCATACTTCAGCTGCTGGATCTCCTGCTTGAGACTTTCTACCTCTGCCATCAATGATTCCACCTGACGGGAGCGGGCAAGCAGGCGTTGGCCCATGTTGGACACAGAACTCGCACACTGAACACTAAGTGCGAGGGACTCTTGAACGGCCAACTCATCGGACCGTCCTGACAGCAGCCTACTATCTTTTGGTGTGAGGAGGTTCCTAGCTACTATTGTAGCTGTTGTGGCGTCCTGCATCACAGAGTCTTCACCTGAAAGAGGACCGTTAGAAGAAAAGAAAGAAAGACGCCATACGTTACCTTGACGCGGCGCGCCCGTATCACTGCTAAGGCTCAATTCCAAGCTAAGGTTCGATGAGTTTGCCATTTTTCAAAAGTGTTCAAAGAGAAGGGATGGAGTTAAATTTCAAAGGGCCGGAGTCGATTTTCTTCAGAGTGTGTTTGTTGTGGTGATCGATAGCTCAATAAAAAAGCCAAGGCGACGCGTCCACCAATTCAAAAAGCCGGAATTTCCGGCGTAAGTTCGGCGACGCTTTCTCGGCTTTTCAGAAGGCGCGTTCAACTTTGTCAAAAGATTTCTTCTTTTCAGACAACACGTGGAGGCCATCACCGCAACTACACATCTTTAGCCGACAAGCGCAAAGTTCGGCGACGCTTTCTCTGCTTTTCAGAAGACGCGTGCAGCTTTGTCAAAAGGAGCCGCATCTGCACTACCACGTGTCGTTCAGAAAACGAAGGGGCGCCTGCTCAGAAATCGAAGAGGTGTGTTCAGAAATCGAAGAGGCGTGTTCAGAGATCGAAGAGGCGCCACTATTTCAAAAAGCCAGATTTGCGGGATCAAAACGTTTGTCGACAAAGGTAAAAAGTACCACCACTTGATATTATCTCTATATATGTCGACCTTCGTCTTTTATGGCAGGGCAAACCTGAAGAAAAATGCCCAACTCTCCCTCACCTCTGAGGGCGTACTCCCAGCAAAGCCTTTCGAAAGACTCAATTCTTTCTTCTTCCCCAAAGATGATACCAGATGCCTGGAGTACATATGAACCAGGAGGAAACAGCACAACAAATACATGTGCTGATTCATTCACCGCTTCTTCAAAAGCAAAGGTATCTCATATCATCAAGGTCAAAAGCAAAAGTATCTCATATCATGCTCTTTCCCTGTCTTTTTCTTTGTCCTTGTTCTTACTCGCATGGCAAAGTAAAACAAGCAATCAGCCGGCACTTGGAGTCAGTCTTCCGATCTGGAGCCAACTGCCTGGAATCTATTCCTGATTGCTTACCTAGCGTTGCTCTCGAGTAGTCATCTTCAACGGTTGATACACTTCCGGAGAAGGGACCACTTCTGCAAAGGGGAGCGAGTAAGGCAAGTGAAAATGATACATTGAAGCATGTGGAGACAAACATAGGCTGAGTTATCCTCCAACCCTTTTCAATACGAATTGGAAAGATTGAACAAAGAAACAGACCAAAGGGGTAAGCTCAGACCTTCGGGGGAGACCAAATGAACCATCATGCTGCCCAGTTCAAGAAGTAGCACAAAGGAAAATCAACGATGGGCGGAAACCAGTTCGAGAGTAAGCCTGTGGAATCATCAAGATCAAGCCTCAATGCAATCAACAAAGAGAAGATGGAATTTACACTCTATAACCAGATTTGCGTCTCTAAACTCTTCTCTTTGTTAATTACATTATGCCATGTTTAGTATGTTTAAGTGCTTTTTGTGTATTTACTTATGCTTTGTGTGAATCTATGCTTAAAACATTGAGGACAATGTTTGATTTAAGTGTGGGGGGGTAACTAAGTATATTTGATGCAAATTCGTTGGATTTTATCACCTATCACTTCACATGTTGTTTCTCACTGTTTTAAAACTGTTTTAGTGTGTTTTGTCTTAAAAATTCGAAAATCCCATAAAAATTTGAAAAATTGTTTTGAAAAACCCAAAAAGAGTTGTTTTAAAGTTGTTTTTGTGTGTGTGTTTGTGTCTTAGGATACCTTCCAACACAATGATAAGGATTTGGTTTGTAATTGCATGACTGTTAAAAAGAGTTATTAACATAGAGAAAAGTTTGATTTACTCTTGGTATATGCTTGGTTATGGTTATAATGTATAACTTCACATGCAATCATAAAAGAAAATTTAGTTTTTGTAACATGCCTGAAGGAAGGAACTCAAACAAATGCTACAACCCTGGGAGACTTGAGCCTATAACGTTCTTTGTTTACCCACTTTATCTTCACCTAACCTAGAATATGACCGTCCTTACCCTTGTTCTTAAAAGATAGTGAGCATGACTTAATTGAATTCCTTTTGAGTTACATTATGAAAGAAAATAAGTGTGGGGGAGAGAATGTTTAAGTGTTTTTGTTTTGAGATTCAAAAGAAAAAAAAAAAAAAAAAAAAAAAAAAAAAAAAAAAAGGAGAAAAGAATAAGTGATTGAAGAAAGGTTCCAAAACACCAATTCTGGGCGTAAATTGTCTAAATTCTCCCTTTTTGTTCAAAAGTTGAGTTTTCATTCAAAAGTGAATTCTAAGTTGATTAAAATGCTTTGCTCACTATTTCTTTAAGAACCTTTGTTTTCCATATCCCTTCTTTATCCACATACCCCAAGCCCCGTTACAACCCTTGACTTCTATCTTGAGTGTTGTGTATTTCAATTTGTGGAGTTTGAACTTGGTATGAGCTTATGGTGTCACTGGTTCTCGCGTCTAAGTAGTAGCATTCCATTCATGAGATCATATCTAAACTTGATTATTAACTCCAGAATTTGCGTTCTTTGTGATACATATATGTGAGTGTCGTTTTCATGTTTACATCAATCTTCTCACATATGACTAGATTAGGGTGTGTAGTTAGAAAATCTGAGTAAAAATTGAGTGCATATCTTGAACGGAATTGAGCAAATTCTCTAAGGCATTTTACTACATTCAAAACATGGTTTTAAATGCTTAATTGTGAACTAGTATATGGTGACTATGATTAAGAATGTACTTAAATGTGAAGATGACTAAAATCTGTGAGAATGATGATTTTTAACTTGTCATGTGCATTGGAAATCCCTAAGACGGTTGTTGGAAGGTTTAGGTTGTGTTTTACGTGTTTAGTGTCGTTTTGTTTATTTGTTTTTATTCTGTTTTGCTCGAGGACTAGCAAAAGCTAAGTGTGGGGGTATTTGATAGGAGCATATTCATGCGACTTAAATGGCTTGTTCTCGTGCATTTACGTTATGTTTCTCTCGTTATTTTAGTCCTTTATGCTTCTTTTGTGTGTTTTCAGGTTCTAAGGGCCTAGGGAGCAAGAAAGTGCATTTTGAGGCCATTTGGAGCATTTTTGGGCATGGATTGGATAGCTTATCCATGGAGCCAAGAGGATGGACGAATTTGAAGGCCTTGTATGCACTTGAAGACACAAAACAATGGCTCTAGCCCAATCAAACACATTATGCCATACAAACCAACCTATTTTAGGCCCATTCTATGTACTTAAACCCTAGCCCTTTAAACTAATTCATTGATCACTTATCAAACCATTCACTTATCACTCACCACATATCATTCACTTATCACTTAACATATCATTCATTTATTTCACTTCCATACTCCTCTTAATTCCACATGCATTCTCACACATGCACATCATTCACTCACATTTCCACCATTCATTCTTTATTCCTTTCCAAACATCTCACATGCATTTCCACCTTCCTACTTCATCATTTCACCACATTCTCCCTCTTTAACTCACATGCATTCATCATAATTCACAACACAAAACAACTTCATTGCCATGGGTTCCCATTTCCTTTCCAAACATCTCACATGCATTTCTTCATTATTTCCTAAACCCTACATGCATTATTTATTGCATCTTCACATGCATTCACACACACTTTACACATTCAAACCGTGAGCTCCCATTCCTATATGCCATTTTCATATTTCCACCCACTAACCTAGTCATCAACACATGCACTTCCACCTTTCATCCACAATGATTCATGATTCATTCACTTTGCATCCTTTAAATCACATACTTTTCCATCATTAATTAGCCACTTGCATCTTAAACAAACAACCATATGTTCCCTCCACTACTCCTATAAATACCCTTGCACCCATTCAATTCATATCTCATATTTCCATTCACAACACTTCACACAACACAAATACCATTCCATTGCCGTGAGTCCTATTTCATTTTCTGCATATTTTCTCTTCATTCTTCCATCTCCAACCACTCCCTACTCCATTCCACATACACCTAAAGCCCTTAAGCTCACCTTAGACCTTGTGCTACAACAACGAGGAAGAAAAGAGTGCTTAAACGTTCATACAATTCAAGTTTGAGTTGTTGGAATGTTTAGGTGTTTCTTTGATTTCAAAGTTTAAATTTAATTCTCTTTGTTTTGTACGTATGAGAAGGGAAGAGAAGAGTGCCTAAACGTT
Organism: Pyrus communis; assembly: GCF_041283825.1. Classification (NCBI taxonomy): domain Eukaryota; kingdom Viridiplantae; phylum Streptophyta; class Magnoliopsida; order Rosales; family Rosaceae; genus Pyrus; species Pyrus communis. The sequence continues at coordinate 16,071,691 of NC_142576.1, read as the reverse complement.
CATACAATTCACGTTTGAGTTGTTGGAATGTTTAGGTGTTTCTTTGATTTCAAAGTTATGAGGAACTAAACCCCCCTTTAGCTAGGGGGTGATTCGAAACTATGTTTATATTTGCATTTTGAATTGATTACGTTTGGTTGGAATTTCATAAGTTGTGGATTCAATTCGTTTAACTGTTTGATTGATAACTTATTTATGTATGTTCATTGAGATTGCAAGCTTAATTTTCATGCATAAATATGACGCTAGAATATAAGTGAATTTCACCTAATCGTTATGAACTTATATTCACAAGTAGTAGAGGTTGCTTATAAACAATCTCGTTAAACGAATTCTTGGCATAAGTTTCATGCGTATTCCATAGTAACGAATGCCTCGTCGATGTTTATGATTTCCGTTGAACTTAATGATCTTGGTTAAATGTCTCTATCATGCGTATTCCATAGTTAGGGACTTTGATTAAGAATAATTTGGTTGTAATGCGTATTCCATTCAATCCAACAAATTTAGGGAAATCTGAAAGTTAATCTAAGCGGATCTAATTAACTTGGAGCATTGAGTTTCACAACTTATCGAAAGACCAACTGAGAATCAATTTTGTTTGCAAGTGTAACATGTGTGGAGAAGAACCCCTTGGCTATTCCATCATCCATATTTTTATCACATTCATATTTACATTTTGCCTTTAATTATATTCTGTCTTTTTAATTTAATATCGTCCAACCACAATTCCCCCCCTATTTTGTTAATTCTTAATCATTCGTATTTGTTTTATTTTTGTATCTTTAAGCTTGTGGAGTCATAAACAATTGCAAATTCGTCTAAATCAAGTTCTAGCTTCTATTTGAGTCAATTTGATTGTTTTAGACAATTTGAGTTTTTCAAAGCCTTTCTGAGTCATAGTAGTCTTGTTAAGAGTATTTTAATTTAGTTTTTATGTTTTTAAGTCAATTTAGAAGGTTTTAGCAAGCCCTCCTAATCCCCGGTCTAGAACGATCCCTCACTTATCCATTCTACTACAATTGTCAAACGAGGGTTTAATTTGAGTGTCAAGTAAATCTCGCATCAAATTTTGGCGCCGTTGCCGGGGATTAGCAACTTTGCTAATCCTTTGTCTTTATTTTTATATTTTTTTTTTTTTTTGTTTTTCGTGCATTCTTATTTTAGATTCTTAGTTTGTTTGTTTCCTTGTTTTTTAGGTACTGTGTATGACTCGTCGCTCTCGGCCTATTATAGAGAACATCTCCGACTTTGACGGTGATTTTGAACGCACTTTGAGGAGAACGAGGAGTCAACAAGAGCCACCACAACCTCCACCACAACCTGGGCTTGAAGAAGACGAAGTAGGTGTAGAAGAAAAGCCCACGGATCAGATTTTTGAAGAAGAACAAGCCATGGCAGCAGATAATAGAACCATCAAGGAGCTTTCGGCCTCAGGTTTGGATAATGCATTGCCTCTTTGTATCCAATACCCCACGGCTGCAGAGGGGAAGACTGAGGAATTTGAACTCAAATCCAGTTTGTTACACCATATTCCGAAGTTCCATGGCTTGTCTATGGAAGACCCCAACAAACACTTGAAGGAGTTCGAGGTGGTTTGTTCGAGCATGACCCCCGTCAATGTGGATGGGAGTATATTGAAGATGAAGGCCTTTCCATTTTCACTTATGGACAAGGCCAAAGATTGGCTCTACGAACTAGCCCCGGGAACTGTGACTTCGTGGGAGAGTATGAAGCGTGCTTTCTTGGAGAAATTCTTCCCTACTTCGAGAGTGATTCTCCTACGGAAGAAAATTAGTGGTATTCAACAGAATCATGGTGAGACATTCCCGTCTTATTATGAGCGCTTCAAGGGCCTTGTAGCTTCATGTCCTCAACATCAAATGAAGGAGGAACTTCTCCTTCAATATTTCTATGAGGGCCTCCTTCCTATCGAACGTCAAATGGTTGATGCGTCAGCGGGAGGAGCATTGGTGGACAAAACACCAAGGGATGCCAAGATTCTCATAGCCAACCGAGCGCTCAACGCTCAACAATATGAAGGAGTGGGCCAAAGGGAAGCCCCACGGCAATTTGTGCAATTCTTACTTAACTTGGGGCATTGTCATTCATGGTTTATAGGAATAGTAATTGGAGATCAATTTGTGTTGCATATGTGTTATGTGTGGAGACGGACCCTCTAGCTAGCCTTTCACCCCATTCATTCACCCCAATTTAGTATCAATTAGTTTGTTTTCTGCAAGTTACTTAGTTTGAGTTTTAAAATTCGTTCAAACCTGTCCCCCGTTAGTATTTTGAGTCAAGTTAAGTTTAGAATTCGTCCAAATCACCCTTTTGTTCCTATTTTGAGTCATTAGAGTCTAGTTTTGTGTTTTTAAGTCTAATTTGTGTTGATTAGCATCCCTTCTAATCCCCGGCCTAGAACGATCCCTACTTATGTATACTACAATTGTCTAAAAAAGGTTTAATTTGTGTGTTAGTTTTTACCACATCAAATTTTGGCACCGTTGTCGAGGATTAGCAAAATTGCTAATCTTCCCCTTTGTTTCTGTTTTCGTTTTTCTTGTGTTTCTGATTTAGTTTTGTTTTTTTCCTTTGTTTTAGGTATTAGTTTATGACTCGAAGTTCTCAACTTGTTCGTGAGCATATATTGGAGTTTGATGACAATTTTGATCGAACTTTGAGAAGGAAGAGGAAGCAGCTGGAATTCAATATACCTAGTTCTAGTTCCGAATCTGAATTTGAAGTTGAAATTGAAGAGGAATTGGAAGAGAAACAAGACATGGTTGTGGACAATCGAACAATCAAGGAACTTTCCTCCTCGGGATTGGACAATGTTGTGCCTATCTGCATTCAATATCCTAGGGCAGCTCAAGGCAAGACCAATAAGTTGAAATTGAAGTCTTGTTTGCTACATCACATTCCCAAATACCATGGGCTGTCCATGGAAGATCCAAACAAGAATCTTAAGGAATTTGAAGTAGTATGCTCGAGTATGACACTAATCAACGTGGATGGCAATAGTTTGAAGATGAAAGTCTTTCCATTCTCTCTTTTGGAAAAGGCTAAGGATTGGCTCTTTGAATTGGCACCTAGAACCGTCACTTCTTGGGAAAGCATGAAGAGAGTGTTCTTAAAGAAATTCTTCCCAACTTCGAGAGTCATTCTTTTGAGGAAGAGGATTAGTGGAATTCAACAAGGCCAAGGAGAATTCTTTCCAGTGTATTATGAGCGTTTCAAGACTCTTGTTGCATCGTGCCCTCAACATCAAATGAAAGAAGAGCTTCTAATTCAATATTTTTATGAATGACTTCTTCCAATTGAGAGACAAATGCTAGATGCGTTGGCAGGAGGTGCTTTGGTGGACAAAACACCAGTTGATGCAAATATCTTAATTGCAAATCGAGCCTTGAATGCACAACAATACGAAGGAATTGGACAAAGAGACCCCCCACGGTAACAAGAAGTTAATGAGGTAAGTTCAATTTCAGAACTTCAATCTCAAATAGCTAATCTCTTTATTCTTTTGTCACAGGTTGTGGAATGATCAAAAGTGCAAGGAAATAGTACTTGTGGCGTGTGCTCTATGCATGGACACCCCTCTAATCAATGCCCTCAATTGATAGAGAATTGGGGGAGGGGGGGGGGATGGGAAAGTGCCAACGTCATTGGGTATCAAGGCCACAATCAGCCAAAGTATGATCCATACTCCAACACTTACAAATCGGGCTGGAGAGATCACCCAAATATGAAGTGGAGGGAGCATCAACAAACTCAACAACAAGGCGGATTTAGACAGCCATTCCCCAGGATATTTCAAAGGCCATTCGCACCAACATAACCTCAACCACAATCTGCCCAACCAAATTCAGATTCATCAATGGATAACGATAAAAATTTTCAAACACTAACTTCGTTGATGCAGAGATTACAAAATCAAGCCAAAGAGGCGGGTGAATTGAAGAATCATATGGGGCAAGTGGCGAAATTCATGGGACAGTTTAGAGAACAAGGCAAACTACCTAGTTCAACCATTGTAAATCCAAATGGAGGATTTGAAACGCCAAGACAATCACGTTAAGAAATGGTAAGGAGGTTGGAACCAACCCACAAAAATCTAAATTAAGCCAAAAGGAGGACGAGAAGCTGTTGCTCGAGGAGGAGGAAGAAGACAAGGCCACGGCAAGGGTAAAACAACCCTTGCCGCAGCCCCCTGAAGCTTCTAAGTCATCTAATACAGGTAAGTTAGGTTCAAATTCAGTTAAGCCTAACAATATTCCACTGAATGTGCCTTTCCCTTGCAGATTTATGCAATCTAAGAAAGAAGAGAATGAAAAGGACATTCTAGAGACATATAGGAAAGTGCAAGTCAATATCCCGCTCCTTGATGCAATCAAGCAAGTTCCGAAGTATGCCAAGTTTTTGAAAGAGCTTTGCACAATGAGGAAATGAATCTTGAACAAGGAAGTGGTACGGGTAAGTGAGAATGTTTCAACAGTTTTACGAAGAAAACTACCCCTTAAATGCAAGGATCCAGGTAGTTTTACAATCCCTTGTGTTATTGGCAATACTAAATTCGAGCATGCCACGTTAGACTTAGGTGCATCCATTAATGTCATGCCCTACTCTATTTATGCATCTATGAACCTAAGAGAGCTGAAAAACCATGGAGTTATTATTCAATTAGCTGATCGTTCTAATGCATATTCGAAATGAGTTTTGGAAGATGTTTTGGTACAGGTTGATCATTTAATCTTCCTAGCCGATTTTTATGTGCTTGAGATGGAAGATTTGGCCCATTCTACTCCATTAGCGATCTTACTTGGAAGACCATTCATGAAAGCAGCCCGCACCAAGATAGATGTGTTCAAAAGGACATTGACAATGGAATTTGATGGCGACATTATTTATTTCAATATTTCTGAAGCCATAAGGTATCCTATTGATGATCATTCTTGTTTTTCTATTGACGTACTCAATTCGTTGGCGCAGGAATATCTTTAAGACCTAAATAGGGATGCCCTTGAAACTACTATTGCAAAAGGAATGAGACTCAAAAACCAAGGGGCATAAATTGTGCACACTCACGGTAGGAATGAGGATGCCCTTGCCGTGCCTCTTTGTGAAGAAGTGGCCGAGATGATGGCTACCCTTGAATCGTTGCCACAGCATGTTGGTAAGCCTTAAAACCCAAATTCAATTCCCGTTTCTTCTAATAAGTTGTTACCCTCAATGATTCAGGCACCCTTCCTCAAGCTTAAACCATTACCAAATCATTTGAAGTACATTTTCTTGGGAGACCAAGAGACTTTGCCAGTCATAGTCTCTTCCACGCTAAAAAACTTGATGTGATATAAACTAGCACTCAAATTAAACCCTTTTATTGACAATTGTAGTAAAGATGTAAGTAGGGATCGTTCTAGGCCGGGGATTAGAAGGGATTGCTAATCTACTCTAAACTGACTTAAAAACACAAAACTAGGCTTAAAAACACTTAACTAGACTTAAAGAACTCAAAACAAACTAAAAAGACTTAAAACAACACAAAACAAGCAAATTGACTTAAAAAGAAACTAAGAATGATTTCGGACGAATTTTAACTTAACTTTGACTTAATACACTAAAGGAAACAAACTAAAACAGGTTCTAACTAAGTAAAACACGAAATATTAAAGGGGGGGGGGGATTGGTTTTGACGAATTTAAAGTAAAAACAAGTAATTGCAGAAACAAACTAAGTTTAATACGAAATTGGGTGAATTAATGGGTGATAGGCTAGCTAAAGGGTCATTCTCCACACATGATACACTTGCATACATGTTGATTTCCAGTTGCTTTTCCAATAAACCATGAACCTCAACACCCTAGATTAACCATGAACCTCAACACCTCAGATTTTTCTTAAGTCATTGAATTGGATGGAATACGCATCAGCAACCAAATTATTCTTCAAAAGTTCCCTACATGAACAACATAATAGAGATACAATCAAAGATCATTAAGCTTTGTGAAAATCATAAGCATTGACAAGGCATTTGTAACTATGAATAACATGATACCCCTGCCAGGAATTCACTTAACACGATTGTGACTAGCAACCTCCACTACTTATGAATATAAGTTTATAACGATTAGGTGAAACTCCCTTATGTTCTAGCATCAAATTCATGCATGCAAACTAAGTATGCATCCTTAATTAACATACAAGGATAAGTTATCAATCAAACAGTTAAGTAAATTGCATTCATGATTTATGAAATCACAACTAGAGGTAATCAATTCATATTGCAACTATAATCATGGTTTCAAAGTCTCCTCTAGCCAAAAAGAGTTTAGTTCCTCATGTTCATAGCAAAACAAAGAAAACTTAAATTAAACATTGAAAACAAAGATAGATTACACCTAAGAATGTCCAACAATCCAACTTGAATGGCCAAAACGTCCAAGGCTGCTCCTCCTCTCTTTCTTCCTTGTTAGGCTGCGACATAAGGGTGATTGAGTGTGGATTTGGGCTGTGGTGTGTTGTGGAAGGGTTGTGTGGACTTTGGTTGAAGGAAAGATGAATGTATGGTGTAGATGTGTGTATGGAAGGGATGAATGGCTAAATGGTTGGATGGTGGAGTGAATGGTCAAGGATTAGGGTCTTTTTGGTGCGGTAAGCCTCTTTATTTATATGGGAAGGAAAAGGCATAGCTAGAAATTAAATTGGGAAAGGTTTAAGACTCCAAATCCTCCAAGAAAAGGGGAACAAATCAGAATCCCAAGGGAAAAAGGGTAAGTGATATGCGGTAAAGACTAGGAAAAAGGAAAGGGGATGCCTTGCATGGCAAGGGAAAGGGAAAGGGAGAATTGGTGCGGCATCCCTCTTTGACTAGAATTAGGGCTTCTAGAACTTATATTTAAGTGCCCTAAATTAATTTGGAACCCCTTTGGTAGGTGGAACATAAGTAGGAAAAGATTAGGATTGACTAAGTCAAAATAAGGAAGTTTGACTCATGTTTCCTTATTTGTAGCTGATTCCTAGTCTTCCAAGTCTTGAATTAATTTCTTCCATCTCTTAAGCAGATTCTTAGCCTTTCTTGAACTTCAATTTCATCGATCCACCTTGCTCCATGCACGTGCCATCCATTCCAAGCCCAAAACTGCACCAAAATGCACTTTTTTGCCTCTTTAGCCCTTTGGACCTACAAACACACGAAAATAGCTTAAAATACTAAAATAACTAGGAACTAACAACATAAATGCAAGAAAACACGCTAACTAAGTCCCATAAATATGCTCCTATCAACGGCAGAAGAGGAGGAGAAATTGGTGAGGGTGTTGAAGGAATACAAAACAGCGATTGGATGAACCTTGGCTGATATCAAGGGGAAAAGTCCTTCAACATGCATGCATCACATACTTTTGGAGGAGGGGGCTAAACCATCTCGAGAGGCTCAATGCCAACTTAACCCTCCAATGATGGAAGTTGTGAGGAAGGAGATTATCAAGCTTCTTGGTTGTTGAGTGATTTACCCAATTTCGAACAGTCGGTGGGTCTCACCGGTTCAAGTTGTTCCAAAGAAATCGGGAGCCACTATGGTGAAGAATGAAGAGAATGAACTTATGCCTACCTATATCCAAACAGGTTGGAGAGTTTGCATCGATTATAAGAAGCTCAACGCCACCACAAAGAAGGATCAGTTTCCTCTGCCGTTCATTAATCAAATGCTTGAAAGGTTAGCTGGTCATTCATTTTATTGTTTTCTTGATGGGTATTCTGGATACAATCAGATTGTCATAGCTCCGGACGATCAAGAAAAGACCATTTTTACTTGTCCATTTGGTACCTTTGCTTATTGTCGAATGCCATTTGGTTTATGTAATGCACCAGCCACGTTTCAAAGATGCATGGTTAGTATCTTTTTAGATTATGTTGAGAAGATTATTGAAGTCTTCATGGACAATTTAGTGTTTTTGGTGATTGTTTTGATGATTGTTTAGCTAATCACACTTTGATCTTGAAACGATGCATTGAAACTAACCTTGTTTAAATTGGGAAAAATGTCACTTTATGGTAAAACAAGGCATAGTTTTAGGTCATATAGTTTCAGAAAAGGGAATTGAAGGTGATAAATCAAAAATAGATCTTGTACTATTTACCTTCTCGCACTTTAGTGAGAGAGGTTCGTTCGTTCCTTGGACATGCAGGATTCTATAGATGTTTTATCAAAGATTTCTCGAAGATTACAACACCCCTGTGTCGACTCCTACAGAAGGATGTGCCATTTTGTGTTCAATGACGAATGTGAGAAGGCATCCAACCACCTCAAGGAAATGCTAACTTTGACCTCCATCATAGGTCCACCAGATTAGAGTCTTCCTTTTGAACTTATGTGTGATGCCTCAAATTATGCAATTGGGGCTGTTTTGGGACAAAGGTAGGACAAGCAGCTGCATGTCATCTACTATGCGTCACGGACCTTATGTGAATTCATTTCATTTTAGCTAGAGGTGAATTCAAAGCCATGAACATATGTGTGATATAAATTGATTACATCTAGTTATTGTTTCATAAATTGTGAATGCAATTTACTTATCTGATTGATTGATAACTTATTCTTGTATGTTGATTAAGGAGACCTACTTAGTTTGCATGCATGAATTTGATGCTAGAATATAAGGAATTTCACCTAATAGTTATGAACTTATATTTATAAGTAGTGGAAATCACTAGTCATGATTGTGTTAAGTAAATTCTTGGTAGGAGTATCATGCCTTTCATAGTTATGAATGCCTTGTCAATGGCTATGATTTTTATAGAACTTAATAATCTTTGATATGTATCTCTATCATCCAGTTCATATAGGGAACTTGATAAGAATAATTTGATTGCGTCGCTGAGTCCAATTCAATGAATTTAGGGAAATCTGATGGTTAATTTGTGCAGTTCACAGTTAACTTGGGGCATTATCAATCATGGTTTAGAGGAATAGTAATTGGAGATTGATTTTTGTTGCATATGTGTCATGTGTGGAGAAGGACTCTCTAGCTAGCCTTTCACCCCCTTCATTCACCCTAATTTAGTATCAATTAGTTTATTTTCTGCAAGTTACTTAGTATCTTGAGTCAAGTTAAGTCTAGAATTCGTCCAAATCACCCTTTAGTTCCTATTTTGAGTTAATTTGTTTGTTTTGCACTATTTTGAGTCAGTTTGGTCAGTTTTGAGTCATTGGAGTCTAGTTTTGCGTTTTTAAGTCTAATTTGTGTTGACTAGCATCCTTTCTAATCCTCGGCCTAGAACGATCCCTACTTATGTATACAATAATTGTCTAAAAAGGGTTTAATTTGTGTGTTAGTTTCTACCACATCAGAATTCAACTCCTTCTAACCGTATTCCACCAAATGTGCCTTTTCCTCGCGAGTTTATGCAATCAAAGAAAGAAGAGAATGAAAAAGACATCTTAGAAACCTTTAGGAAGGTACAAGTCAATATCCCACTTCTTGATGCAATAAAGCAAGTTCCAAAGTATGCTAAATTTTTGAAAGAGCTTTGTACAACAAGGAGACGAATCTCGAACAAGGAAGTTGTACGGGTAAGTGAAAATGTTTCTGCAGTTTTGCCAAGAAAACTGCCACCTAAATGCAAGAATCCAGGTAGTTTCACAATCCTTTGTGTTATTGGCAATACCAAGTTTGAACATGCTATGCTAGATTTAGGTGCTTCCATTAATGTAATGCTTTACTCTATCTATGCATCTATGAATCTAGGACAACTTAAAAATGATGGTGTTATTATTCAATTAGCTGATCGTTCTAATGCATATCCGAAAGGAGTTCTGGAAGATGTTTTGGTGCAGGTTAACCACTTGATCTTTCCAGCAAATTTTTATATACTTAAGATGGAAGATTCAGCCCATTCTACGCTATTGCCAATCTTACTTGGAAGACCTTTCATGAAAACAACCTGAACCAAGATAGATGTGTTCATGGGGACATTAACAATGGAATTTGATGGCGATGTCATTGACTTTAATATTTCTGAAGCTATAAGGTATAATATTGATGATCATTCTTGCTTTTCTATTGATGTAGTTGATTCTTTGGCGCAGGAATATCTCGAATTCTTAAATAGGGATGTCCTTGAAACAACCATTACCGAAGGAATTGGACTCAAAACCAATGTGACCGAGCCTCATCATGCAGAAATGGTCAAGATGGTGGCTTCCCTTGAGTCTTTGCCACAACACATTGGTAAGCCTCCAATCCCAATTCCAATTCCTGTTTCTACTAATAAGTTGTTATTTTCAGTGATTTAGGCACTTTCTCTTGAGCTTAAACTGTTATCGAATCATTTGAAGTATGTTTTCTTGGGAGATAAAGAGACTTTGCCAGTTATAGTCTCTTCAACACTCAGGGCATTAGAGGAGGAGAAACTGATTAGGGTGTTGAAAGAGTACAAAACAACCATTGGATAGATCGCATACTTTTAGAGAAGGGGGCTAAACCAACTCGAGAAGATCAACCCCGACTCAACCCTTCTATGATGGAAGTTGTGAAAAAAGAGATCATCAAGCTTTTTGATTGTGGAGTCATTTATCCAATTTCGGTTAGTCATTGGGTTTCAGTGGTTCAAGTAGTACCAAAGAAATCTGGAGCCACTGTGGTAAAGAATGCAGATAATGAACTTGTGCCCACTCGTATCCAAACAGGTTGGAGAGTTTGTATTGACTATAGGAAGCTCAACACTACCACAAGGAAAGACCATTCTCCTCTACCATTCATTGATCAAATGCTTGAAAGGTTAGCTGGTCATTCTTTTTATTGCTTTCTTGGTGGTTATTCGGGATATAATCAGATTGTTATAGCTCCAAATGATTAAGAAAATACTACTTTTACTTGTCCATTTGGTACTTTTGCTTATCGTCGAATGCCATTTGGTTTATGTATTGCACTAGCCATCTTTCAAAGATGTTTGGTAAGTATCTTTTCAGATTTTGTTGAGAAGATTATTGAAGTTTTCATGGATGATTTTAGTGTCTTTGGTGATTCTTTTGATGATTGTCTAACTAATCTCACTTTGATATTGAAACGCTACATCGAAACTAACCTTGTTTTAAATTGGAAAAAATGTCACTTCATGGTAAAATAAGGTATAGTTTTAGGTCATATAGTTTCAGAAAAAGGAATTGAAGTCGATAAATCTAAAATAGATCTTGTACGTTACTTACCCTCTCCCATTTCGGTGAGAGAGGTTCGTTCTTTCCTTGGACATGCAGGATTCTATAGACATTTTATCAAAGATTTCTCAAAGATTTCAACACCCTTGTGCCAACTTTTACAAAAGGATGTGCCATTTGTGTTTGATGAGGAATGTGAGAAGGCATTCAAGCACCTCAAAAAGATGCTAACTTCGGCATCTATCATTGTTCCACTAGATTGGGGTCTTGCTTTTGAGCTTATGTACGATGCTTCAAATTATGCTTTAGGGGCTATTTTGGGATAAAGAAAGGATAAGAAGCTGCATGTCATCTACTACGCTTCTCGGACCTTGAATGATGCTCATTTGAATTAATCCACTGAAAAAGAACTCCTTGTTGTTGTGTTTTCTTTAGATAAGTTTCGTTCTTATTTACTTGGAACTAAAGTGATCATTTACTCTGACCACGCAGCTTTGAAGTACTTACTTACGAAGAAAGAAGCCAAGCCAAGGCTTATTCGCTGGATTCTTCTTCTCCAAGAGTTTGACGTGGAACTCCGAGACAAAAAAGGTAGCGAAAATGTAGTAGCTAACCATTTGAGTCGTTTGGTACATGAAGAAGACCCTTTACCTATTCTAGAGACATTCCCAGATGAACAGTTGCTGGTCATTAAGGTAAGTGAGCCATGGTATGCTGATATTATGAATTATATTGTATATAAACAAGTTCCGAACACCATAAATAGGCACCAACGTGATAAACATAAAAAAGAGGCACGATTTATGTATGGGATGATCCTTATTTGTGGAAATATTACCCTGATCAAATTGTTCATAGATGTGTGCATGATTCTGAATTCAATTCAATTTTAACTTTCTGTCACACGCATGCTTGTGGAGGTCATTTTCGTACCCAACGAACAACACTCAAAGTTCTAGAATGTGGATTTTATTGGCCTACTATATTTAAAGATGCTAGAATTTTTTGCATGACTTGTGATCGTTGTCAAAGAACAGGCAATATAGGTTCAAGAGATCAAATGTCGCAAACTCCTATATTTTTTGTTGAGATTTTTGATGTTTGGGGCATTGACTTCATGGGTCTTTTTCCTTCCTCTCATGGTTTCAGTTATATTTTACTTGTTGTAGATTATGTTTGAAAATGGGTGGAAGCAAAAGCCACCCGTACTAATGATTCCAAATTGGTTGCAGATTTTGTCAAAACGAACATATTTGCCAGGTTTGCAATGCCGAGAGTAATTATAAGTGATGGGGGTTCTTATTTTGGTAATCGAACCATAAAGGCACTGCTAAAAAAATATAATGTCACACATAAGGTTTTGACACCTTATCATCCTCAAACAAGTGGGCAAGGCGAAGTTTCTAACCGAGAAATCAAGCAAATCTTGGAGAAGACAGTTGGACCAACTCGAAAGGATTAGAGCTTGTGTTTGAATGATGCATTGTGGGCATATTGTATTGCCTACAAAACACCAATTGGAATGTCTCATTTTCGGCTCATTTATGGGAAACCATGTGATCTTCTAGTTGAATTGAAGCACCATGCACATTGGGCAGTCAAGACTTTCAACATGAACATTGATGCTGTTGACCTTCATAGGAAGTTACAATTGAATGAGCTTGAGGAAATTCGGAATGAGGCTTATGAGAACGCTCATATTTACAAGGAGAAAACAAGGGCTTTCCATGATAAGATGATCCATAGTAAAACATTTTCTGTTGGGCAGAAAGTGTTGCTTTTCAACTCTCGCCTTTGATTGTTTCCAGGTAAGTTATGTTCTAAATGGATTGGTCCCCTTGTTATTACTAATGTTTTTCCCTATGGTGCAATCCAAATTCAAAGTTTAAAGAAGGGGAATGAATTCAAAGTGAATGGACACCATTTGAAGCCTTACTAGTATCGTCCGGCTGGATGACGTTAAAGCAAGCGCTTCTTGGGAGGCAACCCAGAGACTTTGGAATTTTCGGCTCCTATAATCAGATTTGCTCTCTTTTACCCTTCTCTTTATTGTTTTTACTTTGCCATGATTGTCTTGTTTGCTAGTTATCTTTTATTGCTTTCGTGTTTAAGTTTATTTTTGAAACATTGAGGACAATGTTTGGTTTAAGTGTTGGGGGGGGGGTAAACAGATTGCTTTTCATGACATATTTTCGAATTTCATCACCTATCACTTCTAATATTGTTATTCACTGTTTTAAAGTGTTAATTGTGTGTCATAAAAAAATTTTGAAAAAAAAAATTGAAAAAAGCTTGAGAAAATATCAAAAAGAGTCATTTTTGTTGCTTGTTTGTGTCTTAGGGTACCTTCCAACACAATGATGAGGATTTGGTTTTTAATTGCATGACTGTTAAAGAAAGTTACAAACATGGGTGGAAGTTTGATATGCACTTTGATTAATACTTAGTTATAGTTGTCATTTACGAATTCACTGTAATCACAAAGAGAAAAAAAATCAGTTTTTGTAACATGCTTGAAGGAAGAAAGTCCAACTAACGCTACAACCCTGTGAGACTTGAGCCTATTCTTTGTTTGGAGAGTTATTAATTTGTGATATTTTTGTTTTCTAATGTCGTTGCATGATCTCATTATCTCTTTGCTTGGTTGCTACTTAGAATGCTTTTTCATCATTTTAGTTCCAAATACTAGAACTCATGCCCGTTTCATTCAAAGCATAAAATTGATTGCATAACAAATAACAAGATGAAGTTGTTTAGTTACCACTAGAGCCAAAAATCCTTATCCCTTGCATATGTATTGTAGGTTTAACCCCTTTGAGCCTTATTTAGCCTATTTAGCCTATTTTCTTTGTTAGCTTGCATTATCCCTACCTAGCCTAGTATAGGAATATCCATACCCTTGTTCTTAAAGAATAGTGGAGCATGACTTGTTAGGAATTCCTTTTGATTTACGATTTGCAGAAAAACAAGTGTAGGGGAAGAATTTGCTCTTTTGAATCCAATGAAGTAGTGCGCGTACGTTTGGAAAAAAAAAAAAAAAGAAAAAAAAACTATTGAAAAGAAGAAGTGAGAATGGGTTGATAAGTGTTGGTTGTTGAAGAAAGGTCCAAAAATATGAATCTGACCCTAAAGTTGTATGAATCTCCCCCTTTGTGTTTAAAGTTGGGTGCTGCAAGCAAAAGTTGAGATTTCATTACTTTGCTTACTATCACTTTAAGAACCTTTGTTTATCCTTAACCTTTCTTTGTTAGGCAATACCTTAGCCCCATTACAACCCTTAGACTTCTATCTTGATTGTTATGTTATTCAATATGTTGAGTTTGAAATTGGTACGAGCATATGGAATCCCTGGTTCTTGTTTCTAAGTAGTGACATTCCATTCATGAGATCATATACATGTTTGTATTAATAATTCCAAAAAAGTGCCTTCTTATTGTAACATATGTGAGTGCTAGTCTACATCTTTACATCAATCTTCTCACATATACTTAGTATAGGGAGTGTAGTCAGAAAATCTGTGTGAAAATAGAGAGTATATCCGGTGAGGAATTGAGTGAATTCTCTAAGGCATGTTAACTACATTCAAATGTTGTTTTAATTGATTAAATGCGAGCTTGTGAATGGTTACTGCGGTTGAGTATAAACTCAAAGTAAGGATGGCTAAAATCTATGTGAGTAGTGATTTTTAACATGTCATGTTTCATTGGAAATCCTTGAGGCAATTGTTGGAAGGTTTAGGTTTTGTTTTGTTTGTTTTGCTCGGAGACTAGCAAAAGCTAAGTGTGGGGGAATTTGATAGGAGTGTATTTATGCGACTTTGTTATCTTATTTCTTTGCATTTACTTCATTAATTTCTATTTCTTTTGGTAATTTATTTTATTTTCGTATTATTGTAGGTCCAATTGGTAAATATGACAATAAATGGCCAAATGGAGCAATTTGGAGCAGTTTTGGACTTGGATTGGATAGCACGCGTGGAGAGCATTTGGGCTGGACATTTTTTGGTGTTTAACATGTGCTAAACATGTGCTAAGATTTGGTGGAATCAAAGTTGAAGCTTGGAAGACAAGGAAATACATAATCTTATCCGACCTTATCCAAACTTATCTCATCTTATCCAGTCTTATCTTATCTTATCTAATCTCATTTTAGGAGTCCTAAGATAATTCAAACACCCTAGTTGTTTTTCTCCTTGGATTCAGCCATGCCCTACCATATATATATATATATATATATATTTTTTCCGCAGTAAGCAAGGAGAGAGACGTGTGCCGCACGTTTATTAAAAGCTTGTGCCGTAACCTGTAACGGCTAGAGAAGAAAGAGTGTGCCGCATATTGCATTCAACCATTGGAGATTTCCAGAGTTCTTTCTACCCTTGTTTAGTTTCAATGTTTATTTTAGATTGCTGTTTAATTATGATGAACATGAGTAACTAAATTTCTTTTTAGTTAGAGGTGAATTCGAAGCCGTAATCATATGTTTTATATAAATTGATTACATCCAGTTCTTGTTTCATAAAATATGAATGCGATTTACTTATCTGTTTTATAGAGAACTTATTCTTGTATGCTTATTAAGGATGCATACTTAGTTTGCATGCAGGGATTTGATTATAGAATATAAGGGAAGTTCACCTAATCGTTATGAACTTATATTTGCAAGTAGTAAAAGTCACTAGTCATAATTGAGTTAAGTAAATTCTTGGCAGGAGTATCATGCTTTTCATAGTTACGAATGCCTTGTCAATGCTTATGATTTTCATAGAACTTAATGATCTTTGAGATGTATCTCTATCATGCTTTTCATAGTTAGGGAACTTGAGAAGAATAATTTGGTTGCGTCGCTGAGTCCAATTCAATGAACCTAGGAAAATCTAAGAGTTAATTTGTGCAGTTCACAGTTAATTTGGGGGATTGTCATTCATGGTTTATAGAAATAATAACTGGAAATCGATTTGTAGGCATATGTTTCATGTGTGGAGAACAATCCTCTAGCTAGCCTTTCACCTATATCTCGTACAAGACCTAATTCGTTTGCTGCAATTTACTTTATTTTTATTAAAATTCGTCCAAAAATCCCCCTCAGTTCTTATTTTGTGTTAGTCTACTTTAGTTTTTAGTTTCTAAGTTTAATTTGTGTTGATTAGCATCCCTCCTAATCCCCGGCCTAGAACGATCCCTACTTGCTCATAATACAATTGTCTAAATTATAGGGTTTAATTTGTGTGCTAATTTATACCACATCATCTGATAGTATCTACACTAAGGGAATGGGGGTGGGCTAAGTCTTACAATAGGTTTGTTATAATAATGTGGTTCAACTTCATCTTTAGCGAAAATCGAACCTAATACCTCTCACTTACATGTGAAGAAGAATACCTCTCACTTAACTTGAAGACTTGCATCATAAACGTGGCGTCTGATGTGATCATTGTGGAGCCAAAAATAATCAAGAGACGACACGTGGATTTTTGGGTTAAAAGGACAAAATTACCCTCGAGGCATACCGGGTTTCCTACGCACGAGCAGCGGGCAAGCATCCCCCAACCAAGCCAAAAGTGCCCAAAATAGGTAACAAATTCAGAATTATTTCATCCATCCTCATCTTATATTCCCTACAAGGTATTTACTCCATAACCTTCAAAACATTCCATATAAATTGAGTGAATTGGCCAATTAATGGATTTATTACCTAATTAGTCCATTAATTGCCAAATACCTCACTCATTAGATCCTAAAAAACATCCAAAGGCCGGCCACTCTGTAACAACCCAACCCAAAAATTTACGTTTTTATTGAGGGAATTGACGAAAATGCCCTAGAGGCAAGGATTTTGACTTCTGCTGACCATCGTCTAGTGGAATGTATGACTTATTCTTTCAGCGTAGTTGTGTAGTACTCGTTGATATGAACGCATAGGTGAAAGCCGCTTGCGAGTCCGAATTATAACGATATAGTCATAGGCATTTGAAAATTTTTATTTAAAGTTAGTTAAATAATTGGAGCTCCCATTTTGGTGGGAAGGAAGCTAACCAGATTTTAAGGGAAGGTGAAGGGACCAATTAGGAGGAGGAGAAAGGAGGGAAAGGAGAGAGGAAAAAGAACAAAGGTAAGTAATGATAGTTAATTTAATTAGTGTCTAATTGGACTTATCACCGATGATTACTCTCGAAAGTAAATAGTTCGGGAGTGGGGTGTTACAGTTATGCATTTCATGCCATTTGTATATATGTTTATATATCTGAAAATATTATGATATTGTTGAATTTCAGATTTACATCATGACATATTCACATGTATATTACCTAAACCTAATTATTATGAATGCTTTGAAGTGCCAAATGATGTTGCGAACGTCCAGGTAAGCTTCAGGTGAGTACATGTTGATGGTAGTGATAGTAGTGAGTATGATTGTGTTGAGATATGTTAGAGCTTATAAACCTGCACTTCGGTGTTAGTGCTCCGCTCGTGGCCAGAGCCTAGCCTTCACATGATCGTTTACCTTCCGCACCACACACTCACCTTGGATCGAAGGTAGGTGCCAGCCTGACGTACAGACCACTTTAGGTGGTTCCGACTCGTAGGTGACTTGCGATACTTCGCAAAGCCTTCACATGATCATAGCACTTGAGCATATTTATTTACACCCAGCCTGTCGTACAGACTACTTTAGGTGGTTCCGACTCGTGTGCAGGAATTGGTAAATAAGCTAAATGATGAGATATGTGATGATATGTGATGAGATATGGATAAGTCGTACATGTCACTATAGTTGACTCCGACTTATATGCTAGCTATGAATGATGAGATATGTGATGAGATATGGATAAGTCGTACAGGTCACTATAGGTGACTCCGACTTATATGCTATCTATGATTGATGAGATATGTGATGCTATGTGATGAGATATGGATAAGTCGTACAGGTCACTATAGGTGACTCCGACTTATATACTAACTATGATTGATGAGATATGTGATGATATGTGATGAGATATGGATAAGTTGTACAAGTCACTATAGGTGACTCCGACTTATGTGCTAGCATTGATTAATGTGATATGTGTACAGTTGTACAGACCATCATAGGTGATTCTAACTTGCATGCTAGTATGGTTTATTAAGCACGTGATTAATTTGTATTGCTAATGAGATGCTGGATAGTGGCATACTTCCGGGTTTACTATTAGTATACTTTTGATTTCATACTTTTACGTAGTATGATTTGTTGGAAACTATATAGATCTTATGGCGAGGGGTTACTACCTATGATAATGGAAATGATTTTGAAAATCTTTGTTTCGACCACTCACTCTTTCTATTTTTGCACCCCTCCAGGTTCTAATAGCAAAGTTCCGTATCGACGAGGACGTGTGGCACTCCCAGTTTAGGTGGCTCCTTATGATGGTATAATCATTATCTTACCTTACTGTGCTTACTTATGCTCTATATCACGCGTAAAATGGGTCCATACTCGCTCATCGCGTATTTATGTATATAGGCACTTTTAAGTTTAAATTTATTCACATTTTACACATTATCACATTCTATGGCTTTGTCAGCTTCCAGGTGTCAGTCAGCAAAGCTCGATTCGGAATCCTAGTGGACTTTCCGGGTTGGGATGTGTCAATTTGGTATCATAGCATAAGTTGGGCAGTATTACGTTCATCACATGCGTGATGTAAGCATTCTCGGTTCTTGAGGTCTAATGTTTGAATCTTGCCACCTCGTCGAATACCAAAAATATGTTAGTTGTTCCTAAGTATTAGACAGATTTGACAACTTGTCGATGTTTTAGAAAGTCATTTTGGCGAACGCCTCTAAATTATAAGGGAAGAATTTCCCTGCCGAGGAAAGAAGGGGATTTGGGATGAGTTGATGGCCCTGAAGCAGGACTATTATATTGATAATTGTGTATCTCAGGGGGAGAATCTCCAATCAATTACTAATTCCCTACATTATTGTTGGTGCTATACTCGTCATTTTGATGAGCATTTATATAGTATGCTTTGAAAACAGTTACCTTTGACATTAAATTCCTCAAATATTACCTTTGTGTAAATTGGTACTTCACTTGAAAGATGTGATTTCGTAATGTTATTCTTTTCTTTTCTCCAAAAAGGAAGTAGCAGAAGAAAGAAAATGTTGTGAAATTTGAGATAATCTTTGGTCTTGTCGAACTTATTAACAAATTGTTATCGATTTTTTTTTACTATAGTGTTTTCTTCATTTATTGACCAAGGAAAATTAATTTGGTTTGGGATGTTAATCATGAATAAAGTTTTTGACAAAGGAACTGTTGTCTCACCTTACCTTTTCTCTACACCTTTCGACGACATTGATCAATTGGAAATCCGTGATGACATGTTCATTAAATATTTTAATTGTGGGGAGACAACATGATGGAGCATTGCTTAGACTTTTCAACGATTAAAATCGTTTGAAATGAACCATTTTATTCATAACTAGAGTCAAGTGTTATTATCTTCCCTTGAAATATCGGATGACATTTTCGGTGTGAATGTGTCTAGAGCCTTTATTAACCTGAGATTTCTCAACTACATCTTCAATTGAGATAAACTAAAAATTTCTGATAATGATGATGGAAGAACTAAATCAACTTCTACGATTGCACTATCATGTAATATCCCGATTGTATGAATGTAATTACAATTTAATGCAGCAGAAGATATTTGTATACTTGAACACATTCGGCCTGTCTTATCCCGCCTTAGTTGGAGTTCACATGTATTGTTTTGAAGTTTCTTGTGAGATATCAAGAAATGGTTTGAATAGTTATAATCACTTCTCGTCTATAAAAGGAGTTGAGAAGTATCATTATACACTTTCAATACGAGGTATCTTGTACATGTGGGAATAATGATGATGCTTCAATGTTTATAGATAAACTTGATAAGTGAATTTTTTTTTCTTTTATCATTATTGGTCCAGAGGGACTACATTTTGACCACTTGGTAAAATTTCTCATTCAATGAAATTGTCAAATTCTCGGGTGTAGACCAGCGTATATTCTGATGGGGAATTTCATATTCACCTCTTTGTGTTGGAAGGTATTCTAGTCAATTTTGGGCTCGTGTCTACCCTATTACACTTTGTATTATTTTTGACACAGGCAAACCGTCTAGGGAAGTTTCTATGATATTGACATTAAGTCGTGAACATTAATTTCTCAATCACCTAATATATACTCTGCTAAACGAATCTTAACCATTGGTGACTGAATGTTTCAGAAGATATCGTTGTAACGAGATGTCATACATTAATTTCAATTACCCTGTATTCTAGATTTGTTGGACTTGTTGGACCTTCAAACTCTTGATTGTTGTATTGAAGTAGTTTTGCTAAACTTGAGGGAAGATTTGATTTGAACCTGCTCACTAAGGTGTTATGAACTGCATTGTTGGGTTATGTGGTGTGTATGTTGTAATAAATAGTTACCCTTATTTTAGTTGGTTGCAACTACGGTTACAATTTTTGGTTTTGAGTATGGCATTGTTGAGACGTTCTTTGAAAATTCTGTCCATGGCACATGATTGACAGAAAAATATTATGAACAGGTAGTTGAATGATCGAGATTATAATGTAGTAAATTGAGTATTATTTGCGTTGTCGCCTGGGAAGGCAATACGTGAGAGCAATTGAGGTGCTAATTGGATGAATTACGCATATGTTCCCAATGGGGGGCTTGATGGTAATATTTCACCCTCGGGAATTTATTACTTACTTATCGGGACAATAATGAGTTGTTGGAATTATGGACTACAGACCGTGATACTGGAAACTTAATTGTAGAACATGTTAAGCAAGTGGACATCTAGGTCCATCTACGGTTGGTTATTTAAATATTGTTTGGACTTCATCTTAAATATTGTTAAGCAACTATTTTAGCTTCACTTTATTATACGTACTTCGACATTATGTTCTACTTTATGTTGACTGAGTAACTTAGTACTATACTAAAGAAGAAGGAAAGTTTGAGTTTAGAGGCATGAAAGAGAAATCACTGCACTTTGATCACGATGGAATGACATTCTCTTTTATACAACATCTCTAGTTGATTTTAAATTTCGAGGATGAGATTTTTTAAGGTGGGTTTCCTAGAAACAAAACCATGAGGGCGTGGTCGGGGTTTAAAGCGGACAATATCGTGCTACGGTGGAGTCGGGCCCGGGATGTGGTGGCAGCCCGGGCTGGGATGTGACAATTCTCTCTCCCAAAGAGGGCCGGCCATGCTCTATAAATTGGACCCCATTTTCTCTAAAAAGCTAGGTTACACACTCTTGCAAAACTCCCAAAAACTCTCCAAACACTTTTCTCTCTAAATTCTAACTTTGGCATCGAAGGTTCTTCAGCCAAAGCCCAAACCCCCTCCCCCCCCAGCAATTCATTGTGGGCGCATGAGGCTCTTGGCCTTGACCCTACAGTGTTAATCGTTTTGTAGGTGCAATTTTGTCAAAGAAGGAGAAGGCGAAAATTTGCATCCACAATCATTGCATTTGTTTTCTGTAAGATTAATTGTGTAGCCAAAATGAAGCAACTTTTCCGGAACATGAACTTTTGGTTCATTGTGTACTCCCAACCCTGGTTATGGGAGAAACGAATCGCACTTCTACCACTAAACTATACTATACCCGCTACAATCCGAAGAAAATTGGCCCGGAAAAAAAATGTTTAAAGGATGGAATGGGAAGATGAGAAGAGTCTCGGATAAAGGGTGATTTGGATTCGAATTCTAGGTTTTGGAATCAAGGGATTTTAATTTACTTATACTATAAAGAATTTTTTTAATTCATAAAAGACAATAATCTAAACAACTATAATCTATCTGGTGGAGGATTTGTACATGATGGAAGGAGGCGAACACGTTGTCTTAAATCATATGTCACAAATTAGATAACTGAAAATGTAGGTAAGACCAATAAAAATGTGTTTCTAAAACTTACGTAGTTCATATCCGAGGGATTAGTTTTGATTCTCCCTCCTATGAACTCAAGTTCAAATCTCCTTTGCTGCTATTTAAATTAGCTTAATGTGGAATATTGTTTGTATAAAATAGACTACTTATTCCAATGAAAAGAAGTCGGTTCAAATTAGTAATATAACGTACATCAAATACTAACACACACACACACTCTCTCTACCCTTTGTCTTTAGGACTACACTGAGGATTAATGGAAGGATATGAAAGCCAAGGAAAACTCCGAGAATACTAGAATGGTTCCAAATGTTTTATGGTTCTCAGAGGTTGTAGGAAACAAACGACACTTCCTCTCAGCCACAAAGCAAAACACAAACATAGGAAAAGGAGTTGCACTGCACTCTCACCCATCGTTGCATGAAATTCCCATACAACAACCACCCACAACCAGATGATCAAACTCCCTTTCTTCTCTTCATATTTGAAATAATAGTATAATCTGATAAAATAATAACCATTTTTTCACAAATTAACAAACTAACTACGTCCTTAAACATGCATTTAGTGGCATGTTGCCTTAATTACTTAATTCTCTTGCGACAACCACGCCCGTTTTTAATGTTAATTTCAGAGAAATAACTTCATTCACATGTCAGAATTTCGACAGACACACTTCTTCATCTGGTTCAATCGCTCTTTTCGCTTTTCTCACAAAAACAAAGAATATTATACCAAAATATTTTTTTTCTTCGAATGGATGATTCATAATTTTTTATTTATTTTTTATCATCATTACATGAAGCTGCATTGTTATTTTGATTAATTCTTTCATGATTTCTGTTGTGCAAAAGTTACTTGATCGCCGTTCTTGTTTACTTTGCAAAATTTCATTTTGAAAGAGTGTATATATTCATGGAGACGTGAAATTATAAAGAGTTGGTGCAGAAATGAGCAAAGAAAGCGGTAGCAGTGTGTACAAGGCATGGGAGGCCACGGTGCGCAAAACACAGGCTGCAAGGAAGCGTGCTAACAGCATTTTCGGAATTTCAGTGGATCATCCAGACGATGATGATCATGACCATAGTAGCGATGAAAGTGATTGTGGCCCTGAAGATATGATATATAATGCAGATAGGATCCTTCCCAATGGAGACTACTACACCGGTCATTGGTGTGAAAATTTCCCTCATGGCCAAGGCAAGTACTTGTGGACGGATGGGTGTATGTACGTTGGAGAGTGGTTTAAAGGAAAAACCATGGGGAAAGGTAGGTTCAGCTGGCCTTCGGGAGCTACGTATGAGGGCGAATTTAAAAGTGGATACATGGATGGGAATGGTACATACACAGGGACTAATGGTGACACTTACAAGGGAGAATGGGTTATGAATTTGAAACATGGACACGGTACTAAGAATTATTCGAATGGGGATTGGTACGAGGGGGAATGGCGACGCGGGTTGCAGGAAGGTCAAGGGAGGTATCAATGGAAGGATGGGAATCATTACATAGGGGAATGGAAAAATGGAGTGATTTTTGGGAAAGGGACATTTGTTTGGAGTAATGGGAATAGGTATGATGGAAATTGGGAAGATTGTGTACCTAAGGGGAATGGGACTTTCCGATGGCCTGATGGGAGTCTTTACGTAGGGAATTGGAGTAAGGATCTGAGTGAGCAAAACGGGACTTATTATCCATCCCAATCATCGACAGACGCCCATCTTGAATGGAATCCTCAAGATGTGTACAATGTTGATTTGAAGAATTGTATAATTTGTCCAGGGGAGAAGGTTTCAATTTTGCCATCACAGAAGAAGCTTGCGGT
Organism: Pyrus communis; assembly: GCF_041283825.1. NCBI lineage: Eukaryota > Viridiplantae > Streptophyta > Magnoliopsida > Rosales > Rosaceae > Pyrus > Pyrus communis. Next base: position 16,047,770 of record NC_142576.1, on the reverse strand, counting down.
ATGGAGATCAGCAAAGGGTGAGAGTGTCAAGCCAAGAAGAATGTCGGTGGATGGAAGGGTAAGTGTCGGGCTGGATAAACCATTTGATAGGATGCAAATGTGGGATGGTAGTGCCCATGGCGGTGAATCACCTTGTAATGCCAGTGATCATAGGGCTTCTACTGTTGGGGGAGAACTGGATGAAGATATAATGGGTTTGCATGTTGAAGATGGGAATCAAAGGGGACTCCCAATGAAGGTACATAAGACTGCAAGGAGACAGGGGGAAACAATCAGCAGGGGCCACAAAAATTATGAACTCATGCTCAATTTGCAACTAGGAATCAGGTTTTAATTCATTATTAATTAACTTTGTACGATTTTGTATGCACCTTCGTGTTTCGATCTTATCTTTTTGGTTCAACTGCTAATATATCATACACACTGAAGTGTTATGCCAGTCATTTGATGTATGTGGATTGATTTCATGCACAGGCATTCTGTTGGAAGACCAGGTCCATCTGGATCCCTTGATCTGAAGCCTTCAGCTTTTGACCCCAGGGAAAAATATTGGACAAGATTTCCTTCAGAAGGCTCCAAGTACACTCCGCCGCACCAGTCCTGTGAATTTAAATGGAAGGATTACTGTCCATTAGTCTTCAGGTCTGACCTTGTACATAAGAAATATACATGTATGTTGCTGTTGCTTTATCTCCACAAAGAAGGAAAAATGTTACTTGATCTCACTAGATGTACACCAACTCCTAAGGCTCAAACAATTAGTTGTTAGGGAGTTGTTAGTAACTCCATTGCAGTCTTTGTTCCTAAGAAGAATGTCGAACAATTATTACCGTTACATATACTTTTTCTGTTCAGGACTCTTAGGAAGTTGTTTAAGGTCGATCCAGCCGACTACATGTTATCCATCTGCGGGAACGATGCACTTCGGGAACTCTCCTCTCCTGGTAAAAGTGGCAGCTTCTTTTACTTGACCAATGACGACCGCTACATGATTAAAACAATGAAGAAGGCAGAAGTAAAAGTAAGTTTTATTAGTACTTCCCTCATATATTTTTCTTTCAAATCAACACTCGTCTTAAGTGAGTACTTGGTTAATTTCTTTTTCACGACGAATTAGGTACTTATAAGAATGCTTTCAGCCTACTATAACCATGTTCGAGCATACGAAAGCACTCTGGTCACTAAATTTTATGGTCTACATTGTGTAAAGCTCATGGGTCAACCTATTCAAAAGAAGGTACTTTCCAAGTATTGATAGACCTATATAGAACTATTTTGTAATGTTAGTTTTGAATTACCATTCACGATTTTCTTATGATCCAGGTGCGGTTCATCATCATGGGGAACCTTTTCTGTTCCGAATATACCATTCACAGACGTTTTGACCTGAAGGGATCTTCCCTCGGTCGAACAACAGATAAGCCCGAGACAGAGATTGATGAAATGACCATTCTTAAAGATCTTGATCTTAACTTTATATTTCGACTCCAGAAGACATGGTTTCAAGATTTTTGCAGGTGAACTGTCTTCTTAGTTTTCATTGTTTTGCCAACATACTGGAGCAACTTGTTGGAAAATATAGTCCCACGTCAGAAATATAACAAATATATGTGGTGGGACCGTGGGAGGTTCACTACTACTATGAGTAAGGCCTTGGGGGCAAAATTTCACACTTAGTAGTAGGTGGTTAAGTTGGTGAAATTACCGGTGATGTTGGTGGTGGCAATGCTGGGCTGAAATGTTTGTCATGACAACTATTAAATGTACATACTTAAATGAACGTGTTTCGTGTTTTTGCAGGCAAATCGACAGGGATTGTGAGTTTCTTGAACAGGAGAGAATAATGGATTATAGTCTGTTGGTTGGACTGCATTTCAGAAATACATCAGCTGCTGGGGATCTCATTCCTTCTGGAGCACAAACTCCTACTGGTTATTAATTACTTTTTTGTATAAATAAAGTTTTATATTTTTCTTCAGTTTGCATTAACAACTTGCTCACCGTGCAAGAGGCTGCTATGTTTTCTTTCCCTCAGGTGACCAAGACAGCGAGGGAGCACCGCGTCTTTCTCGAGCAGATATGGATCAGCTTCTTTTAGATCCATCCAGGTCAAATCTCTCTCTACATAAACCATTCATGTTTGGTGCTTGAAACAAGTAATACCGATATCAGTATTTACAGAAAAAGCATAAGAGACATTATGAAAACATAAAACCGACTTGATCTGCTTAAAACCGAAAACCAGTAGGAAAATTTTAAATGACGATTTGGCTTTGAGATGCAGGTGGGCTAGTATTAAATTGGGGTTGAACATGCCAGCAAGAGCCGAAAAGACTGAGAGAAAAAGTGACGAATTTCAGCTTGTGGGAGATCCAACAGGAGAGTATTATGATGTTATAATGTTCTTTGGAATCATAGACATTCTTCAAGACTACGATATAAGCAAGAAGCTTGAGCATGCATACAAGTCGATCCAGTATGATCCAACTTCTATATCCGCTGTTGATCCGAGGCAATATTCGAGGCGCTTTCGTGATTTCATTTACAAAGTTTTTGCAGAAGAAACGGCCACTTGAAACTTGAAAATAAGTAATTCTCTCCTCATTTCTTGACTAGCAAGAAAACGGTTGAAATTTCGGGAATTTTCGTGTTTACAGAAATTAAGTTCATACGACATTTCATCAACACGACGAGAGTACGTACATATTTTCACTAATTTACAGAAAGTGGCAGAAGCAGCCCCTGTAAAACTGTATCAGAATCCAAAGTGTTCTGGTAATCTAATTCTCTCTCTTTCTCTGGGGTTGAGAGAGAGAGAGAGAGAGAGAGAGAGGTGTATGTATGGGACTTGTAGCATTTGTATTTGTATTCAATTGTATACAGGAAAAGTGAAGTTTTGGATTATCAATCATGTTTGTTATTTCTATAAAAACCCCAATTTACAACATCCGACTGAATTCTTCAATTTCTCACAGTTCTTTTCTCTTTTCTCTTTATTTATTTTATTTTTACAATAAGACCTAACCCAATCATATATTTCTGAATAAGACTATTATAAGATTGCTGACCTACTATATTCGTAATCACTTTGATAAGGCTTACCTTATTATCCAAGTAGCCACATGGTATTCGTTGCCTATATAAATTCATAAAGTCTCTCTCTGAACACAAAATTCTAACAAATGTCTAAATTATTATAAAAGCAGTGTGAATGTGTCACATCCCGGCCTGAGCCCCCACCACATCTCGGGCTCGACTCCACCATAACACGATATTGTCCGCTTTGGGCCCCTACCACACCCTCACGGTTTTGTTTCTGGGAACTCACACGAGAACTTCCCAGTGGGTCACCTATCATGAGATTGCTCTCGCACGCTACTCGCATAACTTCCAAGTTCCGATGGAATCCGAAACCAGTGAGCTCCCAAAAGGCCTCTTGCTAGGTAGGGATAAGAATATACATATAAGGATCACATGATCCACTCCCCTGGGCGATATGGGATGTTATAGAATGCCCACTGAAGAAGCAGTATAATTGAAGACTTCGAAAGATGATTAGAGTTTACTATTCACTTGTTGACTTTGGTTCCCGTTGATAGGATTTTTACCACACGCACAAAAGGGTTAAGAACACCCATAATACTTGCAAGAGAAACAAGGATATTGTAGTATAGATGACTCTAGTAAGGTCATTCTCCACAAGGATTATTAAATAATTCGTATTAAACCAAATCTCAATTAATTATTGAAAGCAAAGTTTTGGGAATATTGATTTTTATGACCTAATTAAATAAAAACGAATTTAATTTTAAAGAGTAGAAAATTTTGCAATATTAAAGAGAGAGAAGGAAACAATTTTTAGAAATCAAATTGAGAAACCACTAGGGTTCCGCCGTCACTTTAATAATCCTATGTAATTTTCCCAATTACTTATGAATTACACACGCAACTTTGAAGTTTAGGTTTTCCTAATGCATATTCTCCTCGTGATATTCAAGTAAGAACGTATATAATATGCAATTTGTCTATGATATTCAGATCAAATATGAACATGCAAGACTCATTAAGTTTTGTAAAAACCCTTTGAAAAACCATGCAACCCCTAAGAGCGTGATATTCGCTTTAAGTGAAATTACAATTATTAACCAGAAGAAGTAATACTCAATCCTCCAGTGATATTCCGACCGAATTGCATTTGATTACGTATCTAAACATCTTAATGGTCGTGAATCACTAAGACCTAGAGACAATTTAAGCACAGTGATTAATAATTCAAAGTATGCGTGCATTATCATAAGCAATTGAATAAAGACTACATATTCAAGCTAAGGCTCGTGGTCTCACCCTAGCAAAATAGATTAGTTACACAAATTCATAATTAAAATCAAAAGGAATTTTATTAAAATAGAAAATGATCAAAAACACCTTGAATGTAAAAGTCTAAAGTCTCTAAGCTTGGCTAATTTCCCCTGTCGAACATAGAAGAAAGAAAATAGGGCTAGCCACAATGGCTTTTTAGAATAAATAAAGAAGAAAGAAAATATTGCTATAATTAAATCCTCCTAATCAAAGGTTTTAGAATAAGACTAAGAGATCTAATAAATTAAAATAAATTAGAAAACATAATCCTAAATTGACCAGTAAAATTCGCCCAAAATCTGCACAGTCGCATTTTGGATCCGTATCTGCTCCAAAATTGGCCCAAAATAGCTAAATTTAAAGCTTGGAATATTCTGAACACTTCTCCAGAAGGTGACGAACCCATCAGAGGTCATCTTGAGCTCCAAAAATTGCAATTAAGCTCAAAAACGTCAATTTCCATCACAACGTACTGCTTCTTTATTTCACTGCCAGAAAATAATCTTTTACTATTTACATATAAAAGATAATATTTGATGTGTATGCACACTAGTTACATACATAAGATTTAGTAGATAGTCCTATTTACATAACAAAAGATAAAATTCGATGTACATGTACACAAATAGTTACATACGTCGATTTACTATATTGTCCTATTTGTATGGCTAACGTCTCATTGGCCGTCGAACTCTTGAACATTAAGAAATATGTCCACCTGGTCCTTTACTTTGATAGCAAAGTGAATCAAGAAAGAACGAAAAGAACGAAAAGAAAAGAAAAGTTGGCTGTATAATGTGTATTTGCTTGGTAGTACTCTGTTGATGTTGAAATGAATATTTAAAACAAAGAGTAAACATAGGCATACAGAGATTAGAAGCATGATTATTAAAGAACATAGGTGTATCCATTCCCAATTTTTTCCTCATCCAATCCAACAAAATGCTGAATCAACGCAGGAAAGAACGCTACGAACATGCCGACTCAACTCAGAGTCACATAGATGAGTGCAAGCATGTAAAAATGATAGAGTCCACTGCAGTCCGTAATTGACAACACAAACATATTCTCATCTATTTGAGCAACACAAAGGACCAACTCATTAACTCACAATAATCTTAAACATGCATTTAAAATATGCACACCTACCACCTTTTTCCAACTATTACAAATTTTGAAAGAAACCCCAAAATAAGAGCAAAACGAAATACATAGGTAATTCAACTAGTTGCATTTTAGTGATATTTTTGAGTTAAACTAGTTGCATTTTACCCTCTTTTGTGTTAGTGTGCAGCTAATCATATTTTGGAGCTCAGTTGAGGACAAATAAGGCAAAATGGTGCTAAAAGTGGAGAATTGAAAAAGGATGCTGATGTAGACAAAGAATTAAAAGTGAAAATTGAATATGGTGATGAATATGGCTCTTTATACCACCAATAACAGCAAAAAAAAATGTGGGAATTAAATGCCCAATTACTAGGATGGCAATCTGTAACAGCCTCTTTAACATCATAGAACCTAGCCTTTCAGCCACTTTTACACACACCTTTCATTCTGAGCGAATTTCACAACTCCAATCACTATTTTTCTTCTTTTCATCCACACTCAAAACTCCACCCATTCTATACACTCCAACATCACCGAAGACTCATCCCGATAGGCTGTTCTTGAAGAAGTTCAACATCAGAATTGCTTCAAGGGTTTCCTCTCTTTGATTTATTTTCACTCATGTTGTGTATTTCCAATTTCATCTCTGTGAACATGATGTGTAACTAAATTAATAACTAGGGATTTCGATGTAACCTTGCACAATTAGCCCATGTTTTTATGTTAAAATATTCAATTCATCAATTTGTCTCTTGTTTCATTCATTGAATCTTTTCTTAATTTTGTTTGTTAATTTTAATTGATCACCATTAGGATTTCTTACAGATCATTTGATCAAGATTATAGTAAGCATCCTGCTTAATCTTGGTAGACATGTGAATGAATGAAGAAATGCTATGCAAACATCCTGCCATGTATTTTCTTTGGTTCTTTAATGTTTCCTTGTATGCTAAAGACTCTTAAATTGGAACCGAAGTTCAACATCCCAATTAGGTTGTAGATTAGGAGAATTTGATCAAAACCACACATCATATGGCTGATCATATATATGTAAAACAAACTCTGAAAACATGTTAGTAATTGAATACGGCTTAACTTTATAAACATGGAATTGGTTTTGTAATGGTGAACTCAAAATCCCTAGACCCATCCTCATCGTTTCTCAATCAACATATCATTCATTGTTTCATTTTTCTTGCATTTTTAGTTATTCTCATTAACAGCACTGATAGGAGCATATTTATGCTACTCTGTTTGCCTATTTCCTTTCATTTAGTGAGTTAGTTTCTATTTATTATAGTGATTTAAGCTATTTTCGTGTGTTTGTAGGTTGAATTGGCTAAAGTGGCAAGAAAAGGCAATTTGGAGCATTTTAGAGTAGTTTTGGGCTTGGAATGAATAGCAAATGCATGGAGCAAGGTGGATGGACGAATTTGAAGTTCAAGAAGGCTGAGAATATGCTAAAGAGATAGAAGAATGAATTCAAGACAAAGAAGATTTGGAGTCTAGAGGCCTAATCCCTTTCCTAAAGTGGCTAAAGTGGCAAGAAAAGGCATTTTGGAGCATTTTAGAGTAGTTTTGGGCTTGGAATGAATAGCAAATGCATGGAGCAAGGTGGATGGACGAATTTGAAGTTCAAGAAGGCTGAGAATATGCTAAAGAGATAGAAGAATTAATTTAAGACAAAGAAGATTTGGAGTCTAGAGGCCTAATCCCATTCCTAAAGGGAGCCGCACCTATTTATTCTAGAAAACCCTTCCCTTGCCGTGCAAGGCATTCCCCTTTCCTCTAGGATCTGCTGCACCTCTCTTTCCCTTTTCCTCTTGGATTCTGACATTTATTTACCTTTTTTCCTTGAGGATTTGGTGTAAAAATCTGTCTTCAAAAAAATTAATTAGGGTTGTGACTCTCTTGTCATATAAATTCAAGCATCTGCCGCATAATGGGGAGATTCCTTACCACAATTCGCACCACACATCCATCATACACAAAAACATCTTTGTGCCGTAGCCTTGCAAGGAGAAAGGAGAGGAGACCTTTGGAACCGTGCTCTGCCATTCAAAGTTTGGATTGTTGGAACGTTCTTAGGTGTATTCTATATTTTGTTTTCAATGTTTAATTTAAGTTATCTTTGTTTAAGTGCGAACATAAGGAGCTAAACTCATTTTGGCTAGAGGAGATTTCGAAACCATGAACATATATGTGATATGAATTGATTTCATCCAATTATTGTTTTGTAAAACATGAATGTGGTTTACTTATCTGTTTGATTGATAACTTATTCTTGTATGTTGATTAAGGATGCATACTTAGTTTGCATGCACGAATTTGATGCTAAAATATAAGGGAATTTCACCTAATCGTTATGAACTTATATTTGCAAGTAGTGGAGGTCGCTAGTCACGATCGTATTAAGTAAATTCATGGCAGGAGTATCATGCTTTTCATAGTTACGAATGCCTTGTCAATGCTTATGATTTTCATAGAACTTAATGATCTTTGATAAGTATCTCTATTATGCTGTTCATATAGGGAACTTGATAAGAACAATTTGATTGCGTCACGGAGTCCAATTCAATGAAATTAGGGAAATCTAAGAGTTAATTTGTGCAGTTCACAATTAATTTGGGACATTGTCATTCATGATTTATTGGAATAATAATTGGAAATCGATTTGTAAGCATATGTGTCATGTGTGGAGAAGAACCCTCTAGCCAGCCTATCACCCACCAATTCACCCAAATTCGTGTCAATTTACTTTGTTTCTGCAACTTGTTTGTTTAAGTTTTAAATTCATCAAATGATGTGTAAATTAACTTGACACACAAATTAAACCCTATTTGTGACAATTGTAGTATATATGCAAGTAAGGATCGTTCTAACCGGGGATTAAGATGCCAATCTACTCTAAACTGACTTAAAAACATAAAACTAAACTTAAAAACACTTAACTAAACGTATATGACTCAAAGAAAATTAAAAATACTCAAAACAACACAAAACAATCAAATAGACTCAAACTAGACTCTAAAGGATGATTTGGACGAAATTTAACTAACTTAGACTCAAAACACTAATTTGGACAGATTCAAACACTTTTCTAACTAATCTAACACACTTAATAAAAGGGGGAATTGATTTGGACGAAATTAATTAAATTGGACAAATTGTAAACTAAACAGATTAGGCACTAAATTAGGTGAATTGAATGGGAAAAAGGCTAGTTAGAGGGTCCTTCTCCACACATGCACATATGTAACACAAATTGATTTCCAGATTTATCCCTTTAAACCATGAATGACAATGCCCCAAATTAATTGTGAAAAGCACAAATTAACTTTCAGATTTTCCTAGTTTCATTGAATTGATGGAATACGCATCGACAATCAAATTATTCTTATCAAATTCCCTACATGAACTGCATAATAGAGATAAAATCAAAGATCATTAAGCTTCTTCAAAACCATAAACATTGACTACGCATTCATAACTATGAATTGCATGATACTCTTGCTTAGAATTTACTTAATACAATCATGACTAGTGATTTTCACTACTTGTGAATATAAGTTCATAACGATTAGGTGAAATTCCCTTATATCCTAGCATCAAATTCATGCATGAAAACTAAGTATGCATCCTTAATTAACACACAAGAACAAGTTCTCAATAAATCAATTAAGTAAATCACATTCACAATTCAAGAAACAAAATATGGAGGAAATCAATTCATATAAAACATATGTCCATGGCTTTGAATTCACCTCTAACTAAGAAAAACTTAGTTACACATGTTCATAACAATTGAAAAACAAATTAAAATAAACATGGAAACGAAACGAGGGAAGAAAGAACACCCAGAGTCTCCAATGGATGCAGATTCTTGCGGCACAAGGGCCTCTTTCTCCTATGGAAGCCACGACACTCCTTCTTCTCCCTAGGGTTTGCGGCACAAGGTTATGTTTTCTGAATGGATGGTGTGTGTGGGAATGAATGGATGAATGAATGATGAATGGCTGCCTAGGGTGTGTAGGGGGTGCGGCAACTTAAGGTTCCTATATATATTGCTCGGCCAAAACCCTAGCAATAAAAAATTAGGGTTAAACCTAGCAGAAATAATTGATTAGGGCCCCTAGGTTGCGGCAAGGGTTTGGAAATTAAGTCCTAGCCCAATTAATTTCAGATATGGACTTATACAATCCAAATCCAAGAGGAAAAGGGCCAAATAAAATAAGAATCCAATCAGAAAAAGGTTTAGGAAATTCGTCCAAAATTGGGCTTTCTAGAAACTAAGTGTTTTGTGGCTGATTTTGGGTGTTCTAGAAGGCATAAAAAGGGGAAAAGGTGTGGCACCCCTTTAGGTCAGATAAGGCTTCTAGAAATTAGGTTTTTAGGTCCACTTGCAGCTAGGATTAAGGTGGAACAAGATTAGGTTAGGATAAGATAGGATAAGGTTTGGATAAGATAAAGTTGTTAGGATAAGTTTCCATATTTCTTGCTCTTTCCTTATCTTCTTTGTCTTGAACTTTCCTTTTCTGATTTGTGGCATGTTTCTAACCTCTTTTGACTCCAAATTCGTCCACCCACCTTGCTCCATATACAAGCTATCCATAATAAGCCCAAAACTGCTCTAAAAGGCTCAAAATTGCCTTTTCTTGCCAACTTTGTCATTAGGACCTACAAACAAACAAAAATAGTTTAAAACACTATAATAAGTAGTAATTAGCTCACTAAATGTAAGGAAATAACATAACTAAGTAGCATAAATATGCTCCTATCAAATTCCCCCGCACTTAGCTTTTGCTAGTCCTCGAGCAAAACGAAATAAACAAATCAAACAAAACACAACCTAGACCATCCAACATTACCTCAGGGATTTCCAATGCAACATGACACATTAAAGATCATCACTCACATAGATTTTAGTTATCCCTACCCTCGAGCACATACTTAATCATCGTTACCACTCATTAGCTCGCATTTCATCAATTAAAACATGATTTTGAATCTAGTAACATGTCTTAGAGAATCCCTCAATTCCTCACAAGATATACTCTCTATTTTCACATAGATTTTCTGACTACACTCCCTACACTAGGTATAAGTGAGAAGATTGATGTAAACATGTAGACTAGCACTCACATATGTATAATGAAAGAAGACACTTTCTGGAATTATTAACATGTATATGTATATGATCTCATGAATGGAATGCCACTACTTAGACGCGAGAACCAAGGATACCATATGCTCAAACCAATTTTAAGCTCCACATATTGAAACACATAACAATCAAGATAGAAGTCTAAGGGTTGTAACGGGGCTAAGGTATTGACTAACAAAGAAGGGTAAGGATAAACAAAAGTTCTTAAAGCAATAGTAAGCAAAGTAATGAACTAAACACTTAGAATTCACTTTTGAATGCAGAAACCAACTTTGAACACCCAAGGGGATTCACACAAAACTTAGGGCCGGATTCAAACTTTTGGACCCTTTCTTCAACAACCAACACTTGTAAGTTCATTCTCACTTATTTTCAACTCCTTTTCTTTCTTTTCTTCTTCTTTTTCACATTTTTTCCTTTTCTTTTATTTTTATTTTATTTTTTATTTTTTTCCCGTGCCTCCTTTAAGACTTTGGCACACACATACACACAAAAATCCCTTCCCCCACACTTGTTTTCTGCATGAATGTCACTCAAAATGAATTCCTTCTAAGTCATGCTCCACTATACTTCAAGAACAAGGGTATGGAAAGTCCTATTCTAGGCTAGGTAAGGATATTGTGGTTAACAAATAAAATAGGCTAAATAAGGCTCAAAGGGGTTAATCCTACAATACATAAGCAAAGGGTTAAGGCTTTCTGGCTCTGGGTTTGAACTAAACAACTTCATCTTGTTATTTGTTATGCGAATCAATTTCATGCTTTGAATAAAACAGGTATGAGTTCTAGTATTTGGAACTATAGTGATTCAACGCATTCTAAGTAGCAACCAAGCAAAGAATAATGAGATCATGCGACGACTTTAGAAAACAAGAAATCAAGATTAATAACTCTCGAAAGAACGTTTAGGCTCAAGTCTCTCAGGGTTGTAGCGTTAGTTTGAGTTCCTTCCTTCAAGCATGTTACAAAAACTGATTTTTCTTTTGTGATTACATGTGAATTTGTAAATGTCAACTACAACTAAGCATAAACCAAAGAGTATATCAAACTTCTATCCATGTTTGTAACTTTCTTTAATAGTCATGCAATTAAAAACCAAATCCTCATCATTGTGTTGGAAGGTATCCTAAGACACAAACAAACATAAAAACAAAAAACGACTCCAAAAACAACTCTTTTTGGATTTTTAAAACACTTTTTTCGATATTTTTTTTTCAAAAATTTCGTATTTTCTGATCAAAATACATTAAAACACTTCAAAACACACTAAAAACACTTAAAAATAGTGAGAAACACATTAGAAGTGATAGGTGATAAAAACCCACAAAAATCATGCAAAAACAACTTGTTTACCCCCCCACACTTAAACAAACATTGTCCTCAATGTTTTAAACATAGACTCATAAACTACCAAACAAATAACACAACTAACAACATGACAAGCTTGGCAAAGTAAAAGCAATAAAGAGTAGGGTTTAAGAACACAAATCTGGTTGTGGAGTTAGAGTTCCATCGTCTCCTCGTTCGAAATGGGTTGCCTCCCAAGAAGCGCTTGCTTTAACGTCTTCCAGCTAGACGATACCTCCTTTTAATCTTCACTAGGGCTCATGGCATGGAGGGATATATCCTCCACTCCATGCTCCTCAAAGTGCTCATAGTATGGCTCAATGAATGGGAGGGGATAGTGATCCTCCCTGATTGTGGTGTTTTGGTTCCTAAAGTCCATGTAAATGCTCCCACCACCTTGAAATTGATTGGGTACCTGCACCAAAGAAGGTAACAACCTATTAGTTGAAATGGGAATTGGAATTGGGATTGGAGACTTACTAGGATGTTGTGGCAATGCCCCTAGGGCAGCCACCATCTCGCCAATTTTATCACTAGGCACGCCCGTATTGGGTGTTTTTAGGGTAGTGGCGTGCTCCTTGTGCTCCACTCGAATTCCTTCCTCGATGGTGGTTCTAGATACATCCTTCTTGATTGATGCTGAACGTTCCTGCACTAAATTTTTAATTATACCAATGGCAAAACAAGAACGAACATCATTCGTATTCTTAATGGATTCAGAAACTTTAAAGTTAATCATATCACCACCAAACTCCATAGTTAAGGCTCCCTTGGCCACGTCAATCTTGGTGTGGGCTGTTTTCATGAAAGGTCGTCCAAGTAAGAGTCGCGATGGTGGAGAGTGGGTTGAATCCTCCATGTCAAGCACATAGAAATCTACAGGAAAAATCAAGTGGTCTACCTACACCAAAACATCTTCCAAAACTCCTCTCAGGTATGCATTAGATCGATCGGCTAATTGAATAATAACACCATCATTTTTAAGCTCTCCTAGATTCATTGATGCATAAACAGAGTATGGCATGACATTAATTGATGCACCTAAATCTAGTATAGCATGTTCGAACCTTGTATTACCAATTACACAAGGGATAGTGAAACTACCTGGATCTTTGCATTTAGGTGGCAGCTTTCTTTGCAATATTGCAGAGACATTCTCACTTACATGTACCACCTCTTTCTCCCAAATCCATTTCCTTGTTGTACAAATCTTCTTCAAAAACTTAGCGTACTTTGGAATTTGTTTTATTGCATCAAGGAGCAGGATATTGACATGCACCTTCCTAAACATCTCCAGGATGTCTTTTTCATCCTCCTCTATCTTGGCTTGCATAAAACTGCTAGGAAAGGGCACGTTTAGTGGAATAGAACTAGACAAATTCGAATTTGGACTTACCATGGTGGTTTGGGATGGTTTTGGTGCACTAAGGGGCTGCGGCAAGGTTTTGGCTTCCCTTGCCGTGGCCTTTGCTCCCTGTTGTTCTTCTGGCAACAACTTTTCCTCCTCTTGGCTTGTTTTGGACAGTTTTGGGGTGGTTTCAGCCTCCTTACCACTTCTCAACGTAATAGCCTTGGCGGTTTCAAAGCTTCCCTTTGGATTCATAATGGTTGAACTATGAAGCTTGCCTTGGTCTCGGAATTGTCCTACAAAGTCTGCAATCTGCCCGATTTGCTTCTCCAAGCGGTCCACCTTTTTGTCTTAGTTTTGCATCGCTTTGTTTTGATTCTCTTGCCCTTGAGACAAATTGGTTAGTAACTTAATAAGTGTATCATTGTCCAAAGACGTACCTTGATTGTTTTGGGCAAGTTATGCTTGGTTTGGATTGGGGCCGTATGGCTTGGTGTAGAACCCCAGGGGTTGTTGTCTAAAGCCTCCACTTGAAATTTGGGTGATCTCTCCAACCTGGATTGTATATACTTGAGTATGGATCATTCCTTGGTTGATTTTGAATTTGGTACCCCATGGCATAGGCACTCTCCCATCCTCCATTCTCTATCAATTGAGGACATTGATCATTGAGATGTCTTTGCATAGAGCATACTCCACATATGGCCGCACCTTGCATTTTGGATCCTTCAACAACTTGAGACACAAGCATAGTGAGATTAGCTAATTGAGATTGAATTTCAGAAATTGCACTTACCTCATTCATTTGTTGTTGCCGTGAAGGGTCGCTTTGTCCAACTCCTTCGTATTGTTGTGCATTCAATGCTCGATTTGTAATTAGAACCTTGGCAGCCACTGGTGTTTTGTCAACCAAAGCACCTATCGCTGAAGCATCTAGCATTTGTCTCTCAATTGGAAGGAGTCTTTCGTAAAAGTATTGAATTATAAGCTCTTCCTTCATTTGGTGTTATGGGCAAGATGCAACAAGGGTTTTGAAACGCTCATAATATGCTGGAAATGATTCTCCTTGGTTTTGTTGAATTCCGCTAATCTTCTTCCTCAAAAGAATTACTCTTGATGTTGGGAAGAATTTCTCCAAGAACGCTCGTTTCATACTTTCCCAAGAAGTAACAGTTCCGGGCGCCAATTCGTATAGCCAATCTTTAGCCTTTTCCAAAAGAGAAAATGGAAAGGCTTTCATCTTCAAAATGTTCCCATCCAAGTTAATTGGTGTCATGCTTGAGCATACAACTTCAAACTCCTTCAAATGCTTGTTTGGATCTTCCATGGACAGCCCATGGTATTTAGGAATATGATGCAGTAAGCTTGACTTTAATTCAAACTCATTGGTCTTGCCTTGAGCCGCCCTAGGGTATTGAATGCAAATAGGCACGGCATTGTCCAACCCCGAGGCAGAAAGCTCCTTGATTGTTCGATTATCCGCAGCCATGGCTTGTTCTTCTTCTTCCACTTCTACTTCTTCTTCAGATTCGGCCTCTGAACTTAAACTAGGTAGATTAGGTTCTAGTTGCTTCCTCTTTCTTCTAAAAGTTCGTTCAAAATCGTCGTCAAACTCCAAGATATTCTTACGAACGGGATGAGAACTACGAGTCATACAGTTGTACCTAGAACAATGAAACAAAAGAATTCAGCAACTCTCTTAGAGGGCACGACAAACACACAAAAATTAAGAAATAAGGCACGCTAAACACTAAAAGAAAGAACAAATAAACACATGACACTCTTGACCTTAAGACACACCTTGACACGACACAAACACAAGGGATTAGCAGGTTTGCTAATCCCCGGCAACGCACCAAAATTTGATGTGAAAATTAACTTGACACACAAATTAAACTCTATTTGTGACAATTGTAGTATATATGCAAGTAGGGATCGTTCAAACGGGGGATTAACTAGGGATGCCAATCTACTCTAAACTGACTTAAAAACACAAAACTACACTTAAAAACACTTAACTAAACCTATATGACTCAAAGAAAATTAAAAAGACTCAAAACAGAACAAAACAATCAAATAAACTCAAACTAGACTCTAAAGGGTGATTTGGACGAAATTTAACTAACTTAGACTCAAAACACTAATTTGGACAGATTCAAACACTTTTCTAACTAATCTAACACACTTAATAAAAGGGGGAATTGATTTGGACGAAATTAATTAAATTGGACAGATTATAAACTAAACAGATTAGGCACTAAATTAGGTGAATTGAATGGGAAAAAGGCTAGTTAGAGGGTCCTTCTCCACACATGCACATATGTAACACAAATTGATTTCCAGATTTTATCCCTTTAAACCATGAATGACAATGCCCTAAATTAATTGTGAAAAGCACAAATTAACTTTCAGATTTTCCTAGTTTCATTGAATTGATGGAATAAGCATCGACAATCAAATTATTCTTATCAAATTCCCTACATGAACACCATAATAGAGATAAAATCAAAGATCATTAAGCTTTTTCAAAACCATAAACATTGACTACGCATTCATAACTATGAATTGCATGATACTCTTGCTTAGAATTTACTTAATACAATCATGACTAGTGATTTTCACTACTTGTGAATATAAGTTCATAACGATTAGGTGAAATTCCCTTATATCCTAGCATCAAATTCATGCATGAAAACTAAGTATGCATCCTTAATCAACACACAAGAACAAGTTCTCAATAAATCAATTAAGTAAATCACATTCACAATTCAAGAAACAAAATATGGAGGAAATCAATTCATATAAAACATATGTCCATGGCTTTGAATTCACCTCTAACTAAGAAAAACTTAGTTACACATGTTCATAACAATTGAAAACAAAATTAAAATAAACATGGAAACGAAACGAGGGAAGAAAGAACACCCAGAGTCTCCAATGGATGCAGATTCTTGCGGCACAAGGGCTTCTTTCTCCTATGGAAGCCACGGCACTCCTTCTTCTCCCTAGGGTTTGCGGCACAAGGTTATGTTTTCTGAATGGATGGTGTGTGTGGGAATGAATGAATGAATGAATGATGAATGGCTGCCTAGGGTGTGTAGGGGGTGCGGCAACTTAAGGTTCCTATTGATAGGAGCATATTTATGCGACTTAAATGGCTTGTTCTCGTACATTTACGTTATGTTTCTTTAGTTATTTTAGTTCTTTATGCTTCTTTTGTGTGTTTTCAGGTTCTAAGGGCAAAGTATGCAAAAGGATGCCTTTTGGAGCCTTTTGGAGCAAATTAGAGATTGGAATGGATATCATATGCTTGGAGCCAAAAGGATGGACGAAATTGAAGACTTGAAGTAGGAAAGTTAAATCCTAAAAAGACCTCATGTTTGAGCATCATTGAAAACTCCTACGCATTTTAGAACACAAAAACAACATTCCTAGCAACCTTAGGACATTGTCGTGTGTTTCCTTGTGTCTCCCTTCCTTGCCATGCAAGGAAGGGCTTTGTTCCCTATTTTAAATACTTAAACACTACCACTTATCATTCACCACATATCATTCACCACTTATCATATCATACATTCATTTATCACTTATCATAATCATTCACTTATCACTTAACATATCATACACTTATCACTTATCACTCATAATCATCTACACATTTCAACCATTTAAACACATGTACTTCACCTACAACATCCACCTACTTCACCTACAACATCCACCTACTTCACCTACAACATCCACCTATTTCACCTACAACATCCACCTATTTCACCTACAACATCCACCTACTTCACCTACAACATCCACCTACTTCACCTACAAATGACATAGCCATATGTTCCCTCCACTACTCCTATAAATACCCTTGCATTCATTCATTCATGGACATCTCATTTTCATACACAACACACCACAAACACATCCCTTTCTCTCTTAGCCGTGAGTCTCCCTTAGAATCCAAAAACCATCTTTCCATTTCCATCACTCCTCACTCCATTCCACACTTCCATTCCCCCAAACCAACTATCCTTAGACCTTATGCTACAATAAAGAGGAAGAGAAGAGGGCCTAAACGTTCATACAATTCAAGTTTGAGTTGTTGGAATGTTTAGGTGTTTCTTTGATTTCAATGTTTAATTTTAATTCTCTTTGTTTTGTATGAGGAACTAAACCCCCCCTTAGCTAGGGGGTGATTCGAAATATATGTTTATGCTTGCATTTTGATTTGATTACTTCTAATTGCATTTCATAAGTTGTTGATTCAATTTGTTTAACCGTTTGATTGATAACTTATTTATGTATGTTTATTAAGAATGCGCGCTTAATTTTCATGCATGAATATGACGCTAGAATATAAGTGATTTTCACCTAATCGTTATGAACTTATATTCACAAGTAGTGGAGGTTGCTTATAAACAATCGCGTTAAACGAATTCTTGGCACGAGTTTCATGCTCATCATAGTAACGAATGCCTCGTCAACACTTATAGTTTTCATAATGTTTAATGATCTTTGATTGTATCTTTATTGTGCTGTTCACGTAAAGGACTTTTGGAGAATGTTGTGAATTGCGTTGCGCTAACCCATCCAATTCATTAACTTAAGGAAAACTTGACGGTTAATTTAAGCGGACCTAATTAACCCGGGGTGATGAGTTTCATAATTTATCGAAAGATCAACTGGAAATCTTTTTATTATGCAAGTGTAACATATGTGGAGATGACCCCCTTAGCTATTCTATCATCCATTCATTCCATTTCATCAATTTCATATTTACATTCTGTCTAGTTTATTTAACTTGTTTCGTTATTTCAATTTTCGTATAAACTTAAATCCCCCTTTACTTTAATGTCAATTTAGTTAGAAATCATTTTAGTTTGTGTTTTTAAAAGCATTTTGAGTCTTTGGTTTGTCTTAGTGTTTTAAAGTTTAGTTTTACATTCTTTGAGTCTAGTTTAGTGTTTTATATTGTGTTTTTACGTTTTTGAGTCAAATCCAAGTGATTAACAATCCCTCCTAATCCCCGGTCCAGAACGATCCCTACTTATACATATACTATAATTTGACGAAAAGAGGGTTTAATTTGTGTGCGTATAAATTACGCATCACCTATATATATTGCTCGGCCAAAACCCTAGCAATCAGAAATTAGGGTTAAACCTAGCAGAAATAATTGATTAGGGCCCCTAGGTTGCGGCAAGGGTTTGGAAATTAAGTCCTAGCCCAATTAATTTCAGATATGGACTTATACAATCCAAATCCAAGAGGAAAAGGGCCAAATAAAATAAGAATCCAATCAGAAAAAGGTTTAGGAAATTCGTCCAAAATTGGGCCTTCTAGAAACTAAGTGTTTTGTGGCTGATTTTGGGTGTTCTAGAAGGCATAAAAAGGGGAAAAGGTGTGGCACCCTTTTAGGTCAGATAAGGCTTCTAGAAATTAGGTTTTTAGGTCCACTTGCAGCTAGGATTAAGGTGGAACAAGATTAGGTTAGGATAAGATAGGATAAGGTTTGGATAAGATAAAGTTGTAAGGATAAGTTTCCATATTTCTTTCTCTTTCCTTATCTTCTTTGTCTTGTACTTTCCTTTTCTGATTTATGGCATGTTTCTAACCTCTTTTGACTCCAAATTCGTCCATCCACCTTGCTCCATATACAAGCTATCCATAATAAGCCCAAAACTGCTCTAAAAGGCTTAAAATTGCCTTTTCTTGCCAACTTTGTCATTAGGACCTACAAACAAACGAAAATAGTTTAAAACACTATAATAAGTAGTAATTAGCTCAATAAATGTAAGAAAATAACATAACTAAGTAGCATAAATATGCTTCTATCATCAAAACCAACTTCCCTTTTAATATTTCGTGTTTACTTAGCTAGAACCTATTTTAATTTGTTTCCTTTAGTGTTTTGAGTCAAAGTTAAGTTAGAATTCGTCCAAAATAACCCTTAGTTTATGTTTTGAGTCAATTTGCTTGTTTTGTGCTATTTTGAGTCATTCTAGTTTGCTTTTAGTCATTAGAGTCTAGTTTAGTGTTTAGAGTTTAAAATTGAGAGGTTAGCATCCCTTCTAATCTCCGGCCTATAACGATCCCTACTTATTCATACTAGAACTACATAAAAAGGGTTTAAGTTTGTGTGCTATTTTATCTCACATCAAGCACAAAACTTACATTCAATTTGTTATTTTCATTATTTAGTTAAGGTTCTTTCAAGGCTAGTAATTTATAAAGGTCTAATCAATCTCTGTGGTTTGACATCCTTACTTGTGTCATTATACTGACCATATATTGTACTCAGAAGGAACACAACAAAATTATGGCGCCATTGCCAGGGACCGATTTCAGCCCCCTTCGTCAAACCCTATCTACTTTCATTTTCAGTTTAGATTTCTAAATTTCATTTGTTTTCTATTTCTCAGGTAGTATTTGTCAGATAAACTTGCTGAGATAGGCCAAAGACTTGAACGTATAAAGAGCAACACTTTTGAGAAATTTCCATCAACTAGTGCTCAAATTAACCATGAAGAAGATGACAATCAATCTTTTAGATCAGCGAGTGTAGGTGTGTATTCTGAGCACTCCAATTCTGAGCAAAAAGAAGAGATGGTAGACAATGACGATGACAATCGAGCTTTGGAGGACTATGCTCAGCCGGTTATACCAAATTCACCTTCATGCATCATGTTGCATGTTGAAGCTAGAAACTATGATCTCAAATCTTCACATTTTCA
Source organism: Pyrus communis (assembly GCF_041283825.1). Taxonomy (NCBI): domain Eukaryota; kingdom Viridiplantae; phylum Streptophyta; class Magnoliopsida; order Rosales; family Rosaceae; genus Pyrus; species Pyrus communis. Next base: position 16,027,712 of record NC_142576.1, on the reverse strand, counting down.
TATGCTTCCTTCTTTTTATGGTTTACCTAGTGAATGGGTAAGCGATGTTCAAGTAATGCCTAAGAAGATTGGAATAACGGTGATAAAAAATCAAAACAAAGGGCTTGTACAAACAAGGTGTGCAACTAGTTAGCGTGTTTGCACCGATTACAGGAAGTTGAATTTGCACACTAGAAAAGATTATTTTCCTATGTCTTTTATTGATCAAATGCTTAAGCGATTAGCTAGTTACTCACATTATTGTTTTCTTGATGGATATTTAGGATATAACCAAATTGCAATAGCTCCGGAAGATCAAGAGAAGGCTACAGTCACCTGCCCATTTAGCACTTTTGCATATAAGAGGATGCCCTTTGGCCTTTGCAATGCCCTAGCAACTTTCCAAAGATATATGTTAGCGATGTTTTCGGATATGGTTGAGAGATTTATTGAGGTATTTATGGATGGTTTTTCAGTTTTTGGTTATTCTTTCGATGATTGCCTTAACCACCTCTATCTAGTTCTTCAAAGATGTCAGGAAACAAATTTGATTCTCAATTGGGAAAAACGTCAATTTATGGTGAAACAAGGTGTTGTCTTGGGCCATGTAATATCCAGCAAAGGAATTGAAGTTGATGAAGCAAAAATTGACATCATCTCAAATATGGCAGCCCCTACTTCAGCGAAGGGAGTCAGAAGCTTTCTAGGACATGCTGGTTTTTATCGCCGTTTCATTAGATATTTTTCCAAGATCACTCATCCATTGTGCAATCTTTTGGCTAAAGATGTTGTATTTGACTTTGATAAAGCTTGTATGAATGCGTTTAATACCATGAAACATGAATAACCTTTGCTCCTATTATTATGGCACTAGATTGGTCTTTACTTTTTGAATTAATGTGTGATGCCTCTGACTACGCTATTAGTGTTGTTTTAGGTCAAAGAGTGAATAAACTCCCACATTTGATCTACTATACAATCTGGACATTATTTGATGCTTAACTCAATTACCCTAATTGGAATAAGCTTTTATCGACTTGTGTTTGGAAAAGCATGTCATTGCCGATGGAGCTTGAGCAATGTGCATATTGGGCCATAAAGAAGTTCAATTTTGATCTCAAAGAAGCTGGTACAGTGAGGAAACACCAACTTAATGAGTTGGAAGAACTCAAAAATGAATCATATGAGAATGCTAAGATCTACAAAAGAACTAATCGAGCTCTACCATGACAAAGCAATTCTTAGGAAAGAGTTTCAAACAGGTATTAAAGTAATTTTGTATGACCCACGTTTGTGACTTTTTCGAGGTAAATTGAAGTCTAGATGGGTTGGACCTTTCAAAGGGATTCAAGTATTTCCCCATGAAGCTGTGAAGATATAAAACATCAAGAATGGCACTCGTTTTAAGGTCAATGAGCAGTGTTTGAAGGCTTATTTGGAGAATGTGGCACAAGCACAGGTGATAGGAGCATATTTATGCGACTTAATTGGCTTGTTCTCGTGCATTTACGTTGTGTTTCTTTAGTTATTTTAGTCCTTTATGCCATTTTCGTGTGTTTCTAGGTTCATATGGCTAAGTAAGCAAAAAGGTGCATTTTGGAGCATTTTGGAGCAAAATTGGGCTTGGAATGGATAGCTTATGTTTGGAGCCAAGGTGTTGGACGAAATTGAGGCACTTTAGGACACAAAACAATGGCCCTAGCCCAATTACATAACCTTGCCATGGCTTATCCCTTCTCCCCTTCCCTTGCCATGCAAACCACCCTATTTTAGGCCCATTCTATGTACTTAAACCTTAGCCCTTTAACCTTGCAGCCATATCCCCTCTTTTATCCACATGCATTCATATTCATTCACCACCAATTCAGCCATATGCACTTGTTCTTTCATCATTGCACCACAATCCTTTACCATTGCAGTCACATGCACTTCCCCCTTCATCATTTCAGCCACCAAATACCCACATGTACTCTTAATCATCCACCACACATTCCAGCCCATTTCTCCCTCTCTTTGCCGTGCACATGCACTCCCACTCCAGATTTTCAGCCATCCCAATTCATCATTGCACATCAACACATTCTATCATTTCCACATGCATTCCCCTTACAATTTCAGCCACTCCACATGCATTTCCAGCTTTCCACCAAGTTCCTAGCTGTCATGTTCCCTCTTCTTCACCTATAAATAAGCATCCATTGCAGCCACAAATCACTAACTCTTCCATATTCAGAAAAACATCTCATTTTCATACACAACACACCACAAACACATCCAATCTTCCCTCATTGTCGTGAGCTCCCATTCCCTTATAATCCAAACACCACTCCTCTTCCATTTCCATCACTCCCCAACCATTCACACCATCAAGCTATCCTTAGACCTCGTGCTACAACAAAGAGGAAGAGAAGCGGGCCTAAACGTTCATACAATTCAAGTTTGAGTTGTTGGAATGTTTAGGTGTTTCTTTTCCTTCGAATTCAATGTTTAATTTCAATTCTCTTTGTTTTGTACTATGAGGAACTAAACCCCCCTTGGCTAGGGGGGGATTCGAAATAAATGTTTATGCTTGCATTTTGATTTGATTACTTCTAATTGCGTTTCATAAGTTGTGGATTCAATTTGTTTAACCGTTTGATTGATAACTTATTTATGTATGTTTATTGAGAGTGCACGCTTAATTTTCATGCATGAATATGACGCTAGAATATAAGTGAGTTTCACCTAATCGTTATGAACTTATATTCACAAGTAGTGGAGGTTGCTTATAAACAATCGCGTTAAATGAATTCTTGGCACTAGTTTCATGCTCATCATAGTAACGAATGCCTCGTCAACACTTATAGTTTTCATAATGCTTAATGATCTTTGATTGTATCTTTATTGTGCTTTTCACGTAAAGGACTTTTGGAGAATATGGTGAATTGCGTTGTGCTAACCCATCCAATTCATTAACTTAAGGAGAATTTGAAGGTTAATTTAAGCAGACCTAATTAACCCGGGGTGATGAGTTTCATAATTTATTGAAATGCAATTGGAAATCTTTTTATTATGCAAGTGTAACATATGTGGAGATGACCCCCTTAGCTAGCATTCATCCATTCAATTCCATCACATTCATATTTACATTCTGCTTTAATTTACAATCTGTGCATTTAGTTTAATTTAGTCCAAAACTCAATCCCCTTTACTTTATTGTCCAATTTAGTTAGAAATCAATTTATTTTATGTTTTAAAGTATTTTGAGTCTTTGGTTTGTCTTAGTGTTTTAAAGTTTAATTTTGCATTCTTTGAGTCTAGTTTAGTGTTTTAAACTTTATTTTACGTTTTTGAGTCAAATCCAAGTGATTAACAATCCCTCCTAATCCTCGGTCCAGAACGATCCCTACTTATACTTATACTACAATTTGTCAAAAAGAGGGTTTAATTTGTGTACGTATAAATCTCGCATCAGTACCTAATTAACTTGGGGTGTTGAGGTTCATGGTTCGTTGAATAAGCAACTGGAGATTGTTTTGTATGCAAGTATGTCATGTGTGGAGAAAGACCTCCTAGCTAGGCCATCATTCATCTAATTTCACCCAATTCGTGCAAATCTGCATAGTTTAAAGTCTTGTTTTTGTTTACTTTATTTTCATCCAAAACCAAATCCCCATTTAGTTTTGGACGAAAATCTGTTTTAGATTGTGTTTTCGAGTGTGTTGAGTCAAGTTAGAACCAAAATTCGTCCAAATTTGTGTTTAGAGTCAAATCTGCCCAGTTTGTGTTTTTAGGCAGTTTTGAGTGTTTTTAGCTTATTTTGAGTCTTGTGAACTTGTTTTGAGTCTTTTAAGTTGAGTTAAGTGTTTTAAAGTTTAGTTTTAGTTATTTGAGTCAGTTTAAAGTGTTTAGCAATCCCTCCTAATCCCCGGTTTAAGAACGATCCCTACTTACTTATATACTACAATTGTCAAAAGAGGGTTAATTTGTGTGTTAAGTTAATTTTCGCATCAAATTTTGGCGCCGTTGCCAGGGATTAGCAACTTTGCTAATCCCTTGTTATTTCTTTTTGTTTATATTTGTGTGTTTTTGGTTTTAGTTGCTGACTTGTTTTGTTTTCTTGTTTTTAGTACTAGTTTATGACTCAGAGTTCTCAACCGGTTCGTAAGAATATCTTAGACTTTGACGACGATTTCGAGTGAACTTTGATAAGGAAGAAGAATCAACAAGAGCCTCAACCACCTCAACCTGCACCAGATCTTGAAAAAGAAGAAGTACAAGTGGGAGAGGAGGCCACGGCGCATATTTTATAGGAAGAACAAGTTATGGCAGCCGACAATCGAACAATCAAAGAGCTTTCCGCTTCGGGATTGGATAATGCCATGCCTCTATGCATTCAATATCCAAGGGCAGCCCCAGACAAGACCGACGAGTTCGAACTCAAGTCTAGCTTATTGCACCATATTCCTAAGTTCCATGGGTTGTCCATGGAAGATCCTAATAAGCACTTGAAGGAGTTTGAAGTTGTATGCTCAAGCATGACACCCATTAACGTTGATGGGAATATTATGAAGATGAAAGCTTTTCCATTCTCTCTTGTGGAAAAGGCTAAGGATTGGCTTTATGAATTGGCACCCGGGACCGTTACTTCTTGGGAGAGCATGAAGAGAGCATTCTTGGAGAAGTTCTTCCCTACTTCAAGAGTCATTCTCTTGAGGAAGAAAATTAGCGGAATCCAACAAAGTCAAGGAGAATCTTTTCCGGCATACTACGAGCGTTTTAAAGCCCTTGTTGCATCATGTCCTCAACATCAAATGAAGGAGGAGCTTCTCCTTCAATATTTCTATGAGGGCCTTCTTCCCATTGAAAGGCAAATGCTCGATGCTTCGGCGGGAGGTGCATTGGTGGACAAAACTCCTATGGCAGCCAAGACCCTAATTGCAAATCGTGCTCTAAATGCACAACAATATGAAGGACTTGGGCAAAGGGACCCCCCACGGCAACACTTGAATGAGGTAAGTTCTCAATCCGATATTCAATCTCAGTTAGCTAATCTTACTTCTATTATGTCTCAGATGGCCGAAGGAATGAAGATACAAGGACCGATTGTATGTGGTGTATGTTCTATCCAAGGACACCCTTCGGAAAGATGCCCTCAATTGATTGAGAATGGGGGATGGGAGAGTGCAAATGCCATTGGATTTCCGAGCCACAATCAACCAAGGAATGATCCATATTCCAACACATACAATCCAGGTTGGAAAGACCATCCAAACTTCAAGTGGAGGGAGCCTCAACAACCTCAACAACAAGGAGGCTTTAGACAACAACCCCCGGGGTTCTACACCAAGCCATTCGGCCCCAATTCAAACCAAGCACAACCTGCCCAAAACAATCAAGGTACGTCATTGGACAATGAAACACTTCTTAAGTTACTTACCAATTTGTCTCAGGGGCAAGAGAATCAAACCAAAGCCATGCAAAACCAAGACAAAAGGGTGGATCACTTGGAGAAACAAATTGGGCAGATTGCGGAGTTTGTAGGACAATTCCGAGAGAAAGGCAAGCTCCCTAGCTCAACCATTGTCAATCCAAGGGGAGGGTGCGAATCTGCCAAGGCAATCATGTTGAGAAGTGGTAAGGAGGTCGGAACCACCTCAAGGCCATCCAAAACAAGTCAAGAAGAGGACATGTTGCTGCAAGAAGAGGAGGAACAAGCAAAGAAGGCCACGACAAGGGTGAAAGAAACTTTGCCGCATCCCCCTATTATGCCAAAACCGTCCAACACGCCTAAGGTAAGTCCAAATTCGACTTTGTCAAGTTCTATTCCACTAAACGTGCCCTTTCCTGGCAGGTTTAGGCAAACAAAGAAGGAGGAGCATGAGAAGGACATTCTTGAGACATTTAGGAAAGTTCAAGTCAATATCCCTCTCCTAGATGCCATAAAGCAAGTGCCCAAATACGCTAAGTTCTTGAAGGAATTGTGCACTACAAGGAAGAGGGCGTCACATAAAGAGGTAGTAAGGGTAAGTGAGAACGTTTCCGCTGTTCTACAAAGAAAGTTACCACCAAAGTGCAAAGATCCAGGTAGCTTTACAATCCCTTGTATTATTGGTCAAACTAAGTTCGAACATGCTATGTTAGACTTAGGAGCTTCAATTAACGTCATGCCATACTCTATTTATGCTTCAATGAACCTTGGTGAATTGAAAAATGATGGTGTGATTATTCAGTTGGCCGATAGATCTAATGCCTATCCAAAGGGCGTATTGGAAGATGTCTTAGTGCAGGTGAATGATTTGATCTTCCCGGCGGATTTCTATGTCCTTGAAATGGAGGAAACCACCCATGCTCCATCCTTGCCGATTCTTCTTGGGAGGCCATTCATGAAGACAGCCCGAACTAAGATAGACGTGTTTAAAGGCTCTTTAACAATGGAATTTGATGGGGAAGTCATTGATTTCAATCTTTCTGAAAGTATTAAATTTCCTAAGGACGATCATTCCTGCTTTTCTATTGATATAATTGATGATTTGGCGCAGGAATTTCTCGATTCTTTGGAGAGGGATACACTTGAAACAACAATTGCACAAGGAATTGGGCAAAAATCTGGTTTTGCCGTGCCTAGAAGTGAAGATGAGGCCGAGATGGTCGCTGCACTTGAGTCATTGCCACAACACTTTGGTAAGCCTTCTAACCCAATTTCAATTTTAGTTTCCACTAATAAGTTGTTACCCTCAGTGATTCAGGCACTCGTACTTGAGCTTAAACCGTTGCCCGATCATTTAAAGTACGTCTTCTTGGGAGACAACGAGACATTGCCCGTCATTGTTTCCTCATCACTCATGGCCATAGAGGAGGAGAAGTTGATCCGAGTGTTGAAAGAGCACAAGACGGCCATTGGATGGACTTTGGCCGATATTAGGGGAATTAGCCCGACTACGTGCATGCATCGCATACTTCTAGAGGAGGGGGCTAAACCAACTCGAGAGGCTCAGCGCCGTCTCAACCCTCCAATGATGGAAGTTGTGAAAAAGGAGATTATCAAACTTCTTGATTGTGGAGTGATTTATCCGATCTCTGATAGTCGTTGGGTGTCACCGGTGCAATGTGTTCCAAAGAAGTCCGGAGTGACAGTGGTGAAGAATGCTGAGAATGAGCTTGTGCCAACCCGTATCCAAACAGGTTGGCGAGTGTGCATTGATTATAGGAAGCTCAACGCCACCACAAGGAAGGACCACTTCCCTTTGCCGTTCATTGATCAAATGCTTGAAAGGTTAGCCGGTCATTCTTTTTATTGTTTCCTTGATGGTTATTCTGGATATAATCAGATTGTCATAGTGCCGAATGACCAAGAAAAGACAACTTTCACATGCCCCTTTGGTACTTTTGCTTATCGTCGCATGCCTTTTGGTTTATGCAATGCTCCGGCCACGTTTCAAAGGTGTATGGTAAGTATCTTTTCAGATTTTGTGGAAAAGATTATTGAGGTATTTATGGATGATTTCAGTGTGTTTGGTGATTCATTTGATGGTTGTTTGGAAAATCTCACAATGATTTTGAAACGATGTGTAGAAACTAACCTTGTGCTTAATTGGGAAAAATGTCACTTTATGGTTAGACAAGGCATAGTTCTAGGGCATATTGTTTCAGAAAGAGGAATTGAAGTGGATAAATCGAAAATAGATCTTATACGCTACTTACCCTCTCCTACTTCGGTTCGAGAGGTTCGTTCGTTTCTTGGTCATGCAGGATTTTATAGGCGATTTATCAAGGACTTCTCCAAGATCTCAAACCCTCTTTGCCGTCTCCTCCAGAAAGATGTGGTGTTTGACTTCAACGAGGAGTGTGAGAAGGCGTTCAATCACCTCAAAGAAACACTAACTTCGGCCCCTATCATAGTTCCACCGGATTGGAGCCTTCCTTTTGAGCTTATGTGCGATGCTTCCGATTATGCATTAGGAGCTGTTTTGGGGCAAAGGAAGGAAAAGAGGCTGCATGTTATCTATTATGCCCCTCGGACTTTAAATGATGCACAATTGAATTATTCTACCACTGAAAAAGAACTTCTTGCTGTTGTATTTGCTTTAGATAAATTCCGTTCTTATTTGCTTGGTACTAAAGTTATTATTTATACTGACCATGCAGCATTGAAGTATTTGTTCACCAAGAAGAAGGCCAAACCACGACTCATTCGTTGGATGCTTATTCTCCAAGAGTTCGATATCGAAATCCGGGACAAGAAGGGAAGTGAAAACGTGGTGGCTGACCACTTGAGCCGTATGGTGCATGAGGAGGATGTCGTGCCTATCATAGAGACATTCCCAGATGAGCAACTGATGTCCGTCAAGGTAAGTGAACCGTGGTATGCTGATTTGGTGAATTATTTGGTGTCTAAACATGTTCCTAGTGAATTACTTAAATACCAATGTGATAAATTGAAGAAAGAGGCACGGTTTTACGTGTGGGATGACCCGTATTTATGGAAATATTGCCCGTTCTTTGGCATCTATCACAAGACATGCAAAATGTTCTAGCATCCCTAAAGATGGTAGGCCAATAGAAACCACATTCTAACACCTTAAGTGCTGTTCTTTGAGTGCCAAAGTGTCCCCCACAAGCATAAGTGTGACAAAAGGTTAGAATAGCATTAAACTCAGAATCGTGCACACACCTACGTATAACTTGGTCAGGGCATATTATGAAGATGAAAGCTTTTCCATTCTCTCTTGTGGAAAAGGCTAAGGATTGGCTTTATGAATTGGCACCCGGGACCGTTACTTCTTGGGAGAGCATGAAGAGAGCATTCTTGGAGAAGTTCTTCCCTACTTCAAGAGTCATTCTTGATAGGAGCATATTCATGCGACTTAAATGGCTTGTTCTCGTGCATTTACGTTATGTTTCTCTAGTTATTTTAGTCCTTTATGCTTCTTTTGTGTGTTTTCAGGTTCTAAGGGCAAGGTATGCAAAAGGATGCCTTTTGGAGCCTTTTGGAGCAAATTAGAGATTGGAATGGATATCATATGCTTGGAGCCAAGAGGATGGACGAAATTAAAGACTTGAAGTAGGAAAGTTAAATCCTAAAAGACCTCATGTTTAAGCATCATTGAAGACTCCTACGCATTTTAGAACACGAAAACAACATTCCTTGCAACCTTAGGACATTGTCGTGTGTTTCCTTGTGTCTCCCTTCCTTGCCATGCAAGGAAGGGCTTTGTTCCCTATTTTAAACACTTAAAGCATTCATTTATCATATCATTCATTTATCATATCATTCACTTATTATAAGCATTCACTTATCAAACCATTCACTTATCACTTCCATTCACTTATCACTTATCACTTCCATTCACTTATCACTCACCACATATCATTCATTTATCACTTAACATATCATACACTTATCATAATCATTCACTTATCACTTATCATAATCATTCACTTATTCTTTCATCATTCAACCACCAATTCAACACATGCATCTTCAAACATATCAACCCTACAAGCACATGCTCCCCCTAATCCCTTGCCGTGCCTTCCTCAACCATTTCAACCACATTCTTCCACTTTGTCTCTCATCATTTCAGCCACATTTCTAACTCACATGCATCACATTCATTTCCAAACAACAATCACTTCAAATGCCATGCATTCACATGCATTTACACCACCAAAAACCCCTTTGCCGTGGGCTTTCAATGCCTTTCCAGCTTTCCCTTTTATTTTCCAGCTTTCATTCTTCACAATTTCAGCCATTACACATGCATTTCAAACCTTTCAACACCCTTTAATCATCTCCCTTTAAGTTATGATTTTATTTCCTAACCCTACATGCATTATTTATTAGCATCTTCACATGCATTCACACACACTTCACACAAACAAATCCATCCATGCCGTGGGTTCCCTTTGCTCCCCTTGTGCAATTCCAGTTTTCACATGTGTCCTAGCTGTTTTTCCATCATTCCTCCACACAAATGCTTAAACAAACAGCCATATGTTCCCTCCACTACCCCTATAAATACCCTAGCATTCATTCATTCATGCATATCTCATTTCATACACAACACCCCTCAAACACTTCCATTCCCTCCCCTAGCCGTGAGTTCCCTTGTAATCCAAAAACCATTTCTCCATTCCCCTTCCACTTCTCCACCACTCCTTTTCCATTCCACACTTCCATCCCCCAAACCAATTATCCCTAGACCTTATGCTTCAATAAAGAGGAAGAGAAGAGGACCTAAACGTTCATACAATTCAAGTTTGAGTTGTTGGAATGTTTAGGTGTTTCTTTGATTTCAATGTTTAAATTCAATTCTCTTTGTTTGTACGTATGAGGAATGGAAGAGAAGAGGGCCTAAACGTTCATACAATTCAAGTTTGAGTTGTTGGAATGTTTAGGTGTTTCTTTGATTTCAAAGTTATAATAAACTAAACCCCCTTTAGCTAGGGGATGATTCGAAATATATGTTTATGCTTGCATTTTGATTTGATTACTTCTAATTGCGTTTCATAAGTTGTGGATTCAATTTGTTTAACCGTTTGATTGATAACTTATTTATGTATGTTTATTGAGAATGCGCGCTTAATTTTCATGCATGAATATGACGCTAGAATATAAGTGATTTTCACCTAATAGTTACGAACTTATATTCACAAGTAGTGGAGGTTGCTTATAAACAATCGCGTTAAACGAATTCTTGGCATAAGTTTCATGCGTATTCCATAGTAACGAATGCCTCGTCAACACTTATAGTTTTCATGATGCTTAATGATCTTTGATTGTATCTTTATTGTGCTTTTCACGTAAAGGACTTTTGGAGAATGTTGTGAATTGCGTTGCGCTAACCCATCCAATTCATTAACTTAAGGAAAACTTGACGGTTAATTTAAGCGGACCTAATTAACCCGGGGCGTTGAGAATTAATGATTTATTGAAATGCAATTGGAAATCGTTTCATTATGCAAGTATAACATATGTGGAGATGAACCCCGTAGCTAACTTTCCATCCATTCGTTCTTTCTTTTCTTGTTTCTGTTTTCATGTTTAAATTAACTTGTTATTCAATTATGTTAAACATGTGAAACTAATTTCTTTGTAGTTAGAGGTGAATTTGAAGCCATGGACATATGTTGGTTATGATTTGATTTACTCCAGTTATGAATTCATGAACTTTAGATGTGGGTTACTTTTCTGTTTTGATTAAGAACTTGTTTATGTATGTGGGTTGAGGGTCGACACTTAATTTGCATGTCTAAACTTGATGCTAGGATATAAGGGAATTTCACCTAATCGTTATGAACTTATATTCATGAGTAGTAAAGATCGCTAGTCACGATTGTGTTTAGTAAACCCTAGGCTGGATTAACATGCGTATTCCATAGTTATGAATGCCTAGTCGATGCTTATGATTTCCGTTGAACTTAATGATCTTTGTTGAATGTCTCTATCATGCGTATTCCATGGTTAGGGACTTTGATTAGGAATAATTTGGTTGTAATGCGTATCCCATTCAATCCAATGAATCTAGGGAAATCTGAAAGTTAGTTTAAGCGAACCTAATTAACTTGGAGCATTGTCATTCATCGTTTGTTGAAGTCATAACTGGGAGTCAATTTATATGCTTATGTTCATGTGTGGATAAGGAACCCTCTAACTAGTTGTTCATCATTCTATTTCATTAATTTCGTTTTTAGAATCTGTTTTAATTCCAAATTTCTGTTTTTAGTTTAAATTCATCCAAAACCAATCCCCCATTTATTTTAAAGTGTTAGATTAGTTAGAAATACATTCATATTGTTATTTTACGTTTTTGAGTCAAATCCAAGTGATTAACAATCCCTCCTAATCCCCGGTCCAGAACGATCCCTACTTATACATATACTACAATTTGACGAAAAGAGGGTTTAATTTGTGTGCGTATAAATCTCGCATCAATTCTCTTGAGGAAGAAAATTAGCGGAATCCAACAAAGTCAAGGAGAATCTTTTCCGGCATACTACGAGCGTTTTAAAGCCCTTGTTGCATCATGTCCTCAACATCAAATGAAGGAGGAGCTTCTCCTTCAATATTTCTATGAGGGCCTTCTTCCCATTGAAAGGCAAATGCTCGATGCTTCGGCGGGAGGTGCATTGGTGGACAAAACTCCTATGGCAGCCAAGACCCTAATTGCAAACCGTGCTCTAAATGCACAACAATATGAAGGACTTGGGCAAAGGGACCCCCCACGGCAACACTTGAATGAGGTAAGTTCTCAATCCGATATTCAATCTCAGTTAGCTAGTCTTACTTCTATTATGTCTCAGATTTTCTAACTCGAATTTTTCTAAGGTTTTCTGTTATATGACACTAAAACACATCAAAACACACTAAAAACACTTTAAAACGGTGAGAAACAACATGTGAAGTGATAGGTGATAAAATCCCACGCATTTCATGCAAAAACAGCTTGTTTACCCCCCCACACTTAAACCAAACATTGTCCTCAATGTTTCAAACTTAGATTAACACAAAAACAATCAACTAACACAACTAGCAAACATAACACAACTGGCAAAGTAATAGCAATAAAGAGATAGGTTAGGGATGCAAATCTGGGTTTGGAGTGACAGTTCCTTCTTCTCGTGTTTCAACACATGGGTTGCCTCCCAAGAAGCGCTTGCTTTAACGTCTTCCAGTCGGACGGTACCTCCGTTTAAGCTTGACTAGGTTCCACGGCATGGAGGGCTACCTCCTCCACGACATGCTCCTCAAACATCTCGTAATAGGGCTTCAATCGATGCCCATTCACTTTGAATTCTTGCTGCGTCCTTGAACTTTTGATTTGCACTGCACCATGAGGGAAAACATTAATGACAATAAAAGGACCAACCCATCTGAAAAGCAACTTACCCGGAAACAACCGAAGGCGAGAATTGAACAACAACACTTTCTGCCCAATAGAGAACGTCTTGGCACGAATCATCTTGTCATGAAATGCCTTTGTTTTCTCCTTGTAAATCCGCGCATTCTCATATGCTTCATTTCGGATTTCATCAAGCTCACACAATTGAAGCTTCCTATGTAAACCTGCGGCATCAAGGTCCATATTGCGCTAACCCATCCAATTCATTAACTTAAGGAGAATTTGAAGGTTAATTTAAGCGGACCTAATTAACCCGGGGTGATGAGTTTCATAATTTATTGAAATGCAATTGGAAATCTTTTTATTATGCAAGTGTAACATATGTGGAGATGACCCCCTTAGCTAGCATTCATCCATTCAATTCCATCACATTCATATTTACATTTTGCTTTAATTTACAATCTGTGCATTTAGTTTAATTTAGTCCAAAACTCAATCCCCTTTACTTTATTGTCCAATTTAGTTAGAAATCAATTTATTTTATGTTTTAAAGTATTTTGAGTCTTTGGTTTGTCTTAGTGTTTTAAAGTTTAATTTTGCATTCTTTGAGTCTAGTTTAGTGTTTTAAACTTTATTTTACGTTTTTGAGTCAAATCCAAGTGATTAACAATCCCTCCTAATCCCCGGTCCAGAACGATCCCTACTTATACTTATACTACAATTTGTCAAAAAGAGGGTTTAATTTGTGTGCGTATAAATCTCGCATCGGTACCTAATTAACTTGGGGTGTTGAGGTTCATGGTTCGTTGAATAAGCAACTGGAGATTGTTTTGTATGCAAGTATGTCATGTGTGGAGAAAGACCTCCTAGCTAGGCCATCATTCATCTAATTTCACCCAATTCGTGCAAATCTGCATAGTTTAAAGTCTTGTTTTTGTTTACTTTATTTTCATCCAAAACCAAATCCCCATTTAGTTTTGGACGAAAATCTGTTTTAGATTGTGTTTTCGAGTGTGTTGAGTCAAGTTAGAACCAAAATTCGTCCAAATTTGTGTTTAGAGTCAAATCTGCCCAGTTTGTGTTTTTAGGCAGTTTTGAGTGTTTTTAGCTTATTTTGAGTCTTGTGAACTTGTTTTGAGTCTTTTAAGTTGAGTTAAGTGTTTTAAAGTTTAGTTTTAGTTATTTGAGTCAGTTTAAAGTATTTAGCAATCCCTCCTAATCCCCGGTTTAAGAACGATCCCTACTTACTTATATACTACAATTGTCAAAAGAGGGTTAATTTGTGTGTTCAGTTAATTTTCGCATCAACAGGTTTATCTAGTTGTGGATTTTCTCGAATTTATAGCTTAAACATGTTGTCATGTCTTGCCTAGACATTAAATAAAGCACTTGCTAGGAGGCAACCTAACTGGGTTTGTGTCCTTTCCTTTTAATTGTGTATTTTTGTTTTTGTTTTATTTTCATTCCATGTGCACTCTACCTATTCGTATTGCATGCGTTCCATTCATTTTTAATCATCGAGGACAATGTTTAGTTAAGGTTTGGGGGTGTTGGAAATTGAAAATTTTCTTTTGATTTTGCATTTTGGTCAAAGTTTGCTTTTGCTTACTAATGTGAATGCATATGATGGCTGTGTATACAATATGACTATGGTGCTGTCATGAAAAGTTCCATATCATAATTTTTGTAGTTCACAAAGTTATTACCCTTGAATTATGGTGATTAAAGTGTCATGCTGAAATTATGGAAGAAGAATAGTGGAGACTACCCTAGTGAGCTATTTTAAGCCTATTTGCATCTTTGAGAGGGTTTAAAATGTTTCTACTCCTATCTTCTTCTTTCAAATTTACTTTAAATGATCTCATTATTTTGTCGTTGATTGAATACTAAGAATAATTCTCTGTTGCAGATACCATGTGCTTGTTATCACTTAGGAATGAACGCACTGAGACAATGTTAGGCTATGCATGTTTTAACCACCAAATGGCTTTATTCCCAACCCTTTGTGTGTTCCATTCATCTCTTTTGCAGCCAAACACTTTTAACTTATTCTTTCATCACCTACACCAAACTCTACCCATCTTAGCCCATTACAGCCATACCTTATAGTTTGGAGAATACCAAAGTGATGAAGACAAAGATAGATTGAGCTCTAGATCAAGAGTGTGGCGTGTACCGAGGTAACATGTGCTTGAATTGCAAAACAAGAAAGAAAAAAAGTTTCAAAAGAAAAAGAAAAAGAAAAAAAATGAATAAATAAGATGCAATTTCCAAATCCTTCACTATTGTACCAGTGTCTTGGTCACCAAGAACAAGCAATGAGGATCAATTCAAGAGGAGAGCTTGCTGGTTTCACAACAAAAACACTTTGGTATGTCCCAGGCTCTAGTATTTCCTATCCATTCTTTAGTAGCCCCTAGCCTAAGCTAACATTACAACCTTATGAAAGACTGAGCTGATCTTTGGGGATATATTCATGGGTGCTAGTAAGCATGTGTGCTATCCATATTCTTAGTGTTTGATTCCTTTCATGGGATATATTCAGAAATTGTGCTTTTATTTCATATTTTATATATGAGAATTTTGATTCCCTTTTACATAACTTCACTCATATATGTTTAATAAGAGACAAAACCATAAGACCTAAGTGAATTTGAGTGACAATCTGTGAGAATTAGAGTTGAGGCGAATTCTATCTTCAATCTTTGAGTATGGTGCTTTTGAAGTCATGAGCCATGGAGCAATTCTTTTACATTACACACATGATATAATTCTTTTAAGTGGCAGTGTTTTGTTTGATGATATGACTAAGCATTCATTGGTTCTTATTAGTTTGTTTCAAGTGAGTTTTAACCAATTTATTTGTCGAGCTTGTAGATGTTTGTGGGTGTCATCGCTGTAAACACTCAGGAGACACAACTCCTCCTACTAGGGACACTTGGAGGTTTAATGGCTTGTTGCACATGCTCACTGCAATTGTTTAGGCAGCGAAAGTGGTCTAGTTAGATTTTTATTTGTTTTGTTTGTTTTCAATTTTAGTTTTGCTCAAGGACCAGCAAAACCCAGGTTTGGGGGTATTTGATAACTCATATAGTTCATACATTTATACCATCCATTCCTAGTCCCCTTGTGATATTTCTGAGTTAAACTCATTGCATTTTACCCTCTTTTGTGTTAGTGTGCAGCTAATCATATTTTGGAGCTTACTTGAGGACAAATAAGGCAAAATGATGCTGAAAGTGAAGAATTGAATAAGGATGCTGATGTAGACAAAAAATTAAAAGTGGAAACTAAATATGGTGATAAATATGGCCCCTTGTACCACCAATAACAGCAAAAAAAAAAAATGTGGGAATTAAATGCCCAATTACCGGGATGTATTGGCAATCTGTAACAGCCTCTTGAACATTATAAAACCTAGCCTTTCAGCCACTTTTACACAACCTTTAATTCTGAGCAAATTTCACAACTCTAGTCAGTATTTTTCTCTCTTTTCATCCACACTTAAAACTCCACCCATTCTATACACTCCAACATCACCGAAGACTCATCCCAACAAGCTGTTCTTGGAAAAGTTAAACATCAGAATTGCTTCAAAGGTTTCTTCTCTCTTTGATTTATTTCACTCATGTTGTGTATTTCAAATTTCATCTATGTGAACTGATAGGAGCATATTTATGCGCCTTAGTTTGCTTGTTTTCTTGCATTTATGTTGCTAGTACTTAGTAATTTTAGTACTTTAAGCTATTTTCGTGTGTTTGTAGGTCCAAAGGGCTAAAGGAGCAAAAAGATGCATTTTGGAGACTTTTGGAGCACTTTTGGGCTAAGGATGGATAGCTTATGCTTGGAGCCAAAGTGTTGGACGAAATTGAAGACCTAATTAAATACCAAAGTGTTGGAACCTTGTTCCCTTTAGTTTTAGGACATTTAAACCTTTCCTAATCCCAATCATGCCATGCATAACACACCAACAACAACCTAGCCGTGCATCCCATTCAACTTTGCACATGCATTCATCATCATAACCTAGCTGTCATTCCACTTTAATTCACATGCATACCTATTCTTTAAATCAGCCACATGCATTCATATTCTCCTTTGCCATGCATAATCTCCCATCATTGCAGCCACATTTCCAACCCACATGCACTTTAACCATTCAAACATACACCCATTCACCACCAGAAATCATCCTTGCCGTGAGTTTCATACCCTTTCCAGCATTCCCTTTCATTTCTGTCAAAGCACATGCACTCCCACTCTTTAATCCATTTCAAAGCACATGCACATTCACCCTAATCACTCACATACACAACCTGCCATCATTCCAGAAAATCACCATCATTGCCGTGCATCCCATTCCACTTTCCAGCCATTCCACATGCCATTGTCATTCCACTTCATTTCACCTTGCATTTCCAGATTATTCCTTCATCATTGCACCACAAATCAGCCACACATTCACCCACATGCACCCTTTAATCATTCAACCATAAAGCCACATGCAATCTCATTCATCCACCACACATTCCAGCCCATTCCTACACATTGCCGTGCACTCCCACTCCAGATTTCCAGCATCCCATAATCATTCACACCCCTTTAATCCACATGCAGCCACATATTCATTGCACATGCTTTCACATTCAATTCCAGCACCAAACATCCCATGCCATGCATTCCCTTTCATTTCTGTCAAAGCACATGCACTCCCACCCTTTAATCACATGCATAAATCAGCCACATGCATCTCCCATCACCATTCCAGCTTTCCACCAAGTTCCTAGCTGTCATGTTCCCTCTTTTTCACCTATAAATAAGCATCCATTGCAGCCACAAACCATTCATTCTTCCATTTCAGAAAATCATCCATACACACCAACTTGTGCCGTGAGCTCCCTACTAATCCAAACACCACCAGAAATTCAGCCATTCACCACTCACTATCCTACCACCCCACTCCATTCTACATCATCCATAATCCCAAAACTCACCTTAGACCTTGTGCTACAACAAAGAGGAAGAGAAGCGGGCCTAAACGTTCATACAATTCAAGTTTGAGTTGTTGGAATGTTTAGGTGTTTCTTTTCCTTTGAATTCAATGTTTAATTTCAATTCTCTTTGTTTTGTACGTATGAGGAACTAAACCCCCCTTGGCTAGGGGGGGATTCGAAATATATGTTTATGCTTGCATTTTGATTTGATTACTTCTAATTACGTTTCATAAGTTGTGGATTCAATTTGTTTAACCGTTTGATTGATAACTTATTTATGTATGTTTATTGAGAGTACACGCTTAATTTTCATGCATGAATATGACGCTAGAATATAAGTGAGTTTCACCTAATAGTTATGAACTTATATTCACAAGTAGTGGAGGTTGCTTATAAACAATCGCGTTAAACGAATTCTTGGCATAAGTTTCATGCGTATTCCATAGTTATGAATGCCTAGTCGATGTTTATGATTTCCGTTGAACTTAATGATCTTTGTTGAATGTCTCTATCATGCGTATTCCATAGTTAGGGACTTTGATTAGGAATAATTTGGTTGTAATGCGTATTCCATTCAATCCAATGAATCTAGGGAAATTTGAAAGTTAATTTAAGCGGATCTAATTAACTTGGAGCATTGAGAATTCATGGTTTATTGAAATGCAATTGGAAATCATTTTATTATGCAAGTGTAACATGTGTGGAGATGAACCCCTTGGCTAGCATCCATTCATTCCGTTTCATCAATTTCATATTTACATTCTGTTTTAATTGCAATTTGTTCATTTAGTTTAATTTCGTCAAAACCTAAATCCCCCTTTACTTTAATGTCAAATTAGTTAGAAATCAATTTAGTTTGTGTTTTTAAGAGTCTTGAGTCAAGTTACAACTTAATTTCGTCCAAATTTGGGTTTGTGCTCAAAACTGCCCAGAAAGTGGTCTTTAGGCAGATTTGAGTGTGTTTGTGCTATTTTGAGTCTTTTGGTTTGTCTTAGTGTTTTAAAGTTTAGTTTTGCATTCTTAGAGTCTAGTATAGTGTTTTAAACTTTATTTTACGTTTTTGAGTCAGTTTCCAAGTGATTTGCAATCCCTCCTAATCTCCGGTTAAGAACGATCCCTACTTATATCTATACTACAATTGTCAAAAAGAGGGTTTAATTTGTGTGCGTATAATTCTCGCATCATGAACATGATGTCAAACTAAATTCATAGCTAGGGATTTCAATGTAACCTTGCACAATTAACCCATGTTTTTATGTTAAAATTTTCAATTCATCAATCTGTCTCTTGTTTCATTCACTGAATCTTTTGTTAAATTTGTTTGTTAATTTTAATGATTGATCACCATTAGGATTTCTTACAGATCATTTGATCAAGATTATAGTAAACATCATGCTTAATCTTGGTAGACATGTGAATGAATGAAGAGAATGCTATGCAAGCATCCTGCCATGTATTTTCTTTGGTTCTTTAATGTTTTCTTGCATGCTAAAGACTCTTAATTTGGAACCGAAGTTGAACATCCCAATTAGGTTGTAGATTAGGAGAATTTGATCAAAACCACACATCATATGGCTAATCATATATATGTAAAACAAACTCTGGAAACAGGTTGGTAATTGAATATGGTTTAACTTTATAAACATGGAATTGGTTTTGTAATGGTGAACTTGAAATCCCTGAACCCATCCTCATCGTTTCTCAATCAACATATCATTTGTTGTTATATTTTTGTTGCATTGTTAGTTATTCTCATTAACAGCACAAAACCTACATTCAATTTGTTATTTTCATTGTTTAGTTAGGGTTCTTTTAGGGCTAGTAATTTATAAAGGTCTAATCAGTCCTTGTGGTTCGACACCCTTACTTGTGCCGTTATACTAACCATATATTGTATTTGAAAGGAACACAACATTATGTAGTTTCAATGATAAAGAGCTTAACTGACGTTGAGTGTTGAAGTTCCTTTCGAGTGCAAACATAAGGATAGTATAGCAGGACAAGTAAGGGTGTCGAACCACAGGGACTGAGAAACAACTTAGTAAAACCTTTTACTCTTACAAATTAGCATTAGTTAAAGACTCCTATGACTTAAAATGGGGGGTTTGAGTAATTTTGGAAAAGAAATAAAAACAGAAAGAAAAGGGAAAAATTAGAACTATCTAATGATAGGAGCATATTCATGCGACTTAAATGGCTTGTTCTCGTGCCTTTACGTTATGTTTCTCTCGTTATTTTAGTCCTTTATGCTTCTTTTGTGTGTTTTTAGGTTCTAAGGGCCTAGGGAGCAAGAAAGTGCATTTTGAGGCCATTTGGAGCATTTTTGGGCATGGATTGGATAGCTTATCCATGGAGCCAAGAGGATGGACGAATTTGAAGGCCTTGTATGCACTTGAAGACACAAAACAATGGCCCTAACCCAATTACATTCACCTTGCCTTGGGCTTAACACAAACACCATTCCTTGCCATGCAAGGGGGAGCAATTTGGGTCCATTTCATGTACTTAAACTCTAGCCCAATCCACAATCACTTCAAAGCCATGCAAAACCTTTCAACACCCTTTAATCATCCCCCTTTAAGTTATGATTTTATTTCCTAACCCTACATGCATTATTTATTAGTATCTTTACAAGACATTATCATTGCATAACATTCCATTTCCACCTCTTTCCAACCTAATTCACATGCATATCAACCCTACAAGCATTCCCATCATAATTCCACCACCAATTCAGCCACAAAACATTATCATTGCACCACATTCAACCACTCCACATCCCTCACCAAGAAATCATTCAACACATGCATCCATAATCAGTTTTTCCAACCTTTGCCGTGCATAACCATTGATAATTCCAGCATTTCCACATGCATAATCAACCTAGTGTCACTCCCATTCATTCCCTTTAATCATTCAGCCACCATCATACATTTATTCTCTTCCCAAACACATACACAACCTGCCATCATTCCACAAACAACACCCTTTGCCGTGGCCTACATTCACATGCATTTCCAGCATTTCCCTTGTGCAATTCCAGCTTTCCACCCACTTTCCTAGCTGATTTTCACATGCATTGCAGCCACATTCTCACCCACTCTCTCCCTATATAAACCACACACACTTCATTCATTTGCATTCATTCATTCCCCATTCAAATCTCTCCATTTCTCACACCACAACACAAACACACACCATCTTCACATCCTGAAATTCCAAACCTTGCCGTGGGTTTCTTTCCATTTTCTCCTCCATTTCTTCCATTTCCATAATCCCCAAACCACTCATCCCCCAAAAACTCACCTTAGACCTTGTGCTACAACAACGAAGAAGAGAAGAGTGCCTAAACGTTCATACAATTCAAGTTTGAGTTGTTGGAATGTTTAGGTGTTTCTTTGATTTCAATGTTTAAATTCAATTTTCTTTGTTTTGTAATGGAAGAGAAGAGTGCCTAAACGTTCATACAATTCAGTTTGAGTTGTTGGAATGTTTAGGTGTTTCTTTGATTTCAAAGTTATGAGGAACTAAACCCCCTTTAGCTAGGGGGTGATTCGAAACTATGTTTATATTTGCAATTTGAATTGATTACGTTTGGTTGGGAATTTCATAAGTTGTGGATTCAATTCGTTTAACTGTTTGATTGATAACTTATTTATGTATGTTCATTGAGATTGCAAGCTTAATTTTCATGCATAAATATGACGCTAGAATATAAGTGAATTTCACCTAATCGCTATGAACTTATATTCACAAGTAGTGGAGGTTGCTTATAAACAATCGCGTTAAACGAATTCTTGGCATAAGTTTCATGCGTATTCCATAGTAACGAATGCCTCGTCGATGTTTATGATTTCCGTTGAACTTAATGATCTTTGTTGAATGTCTCTATCATGCGTATTCCATAGTTAGGGACTTTGATTAAGAATAATTTGGTTGTAATGCGTATTCCATTCAATCCAACGAATTTAGGGAAATCTGAAAGTTAATCTAAGCGGATCTAATTAACTTGGAGCATTGAGTTTCACAACTTATCGAAAGACCAACTGAGAATCAATTTTGTTTGCAAGTGTAACATGTGTGGAGAAGAACCCCTTGGCTATTCCATCATCCATATTTTTATCACATTCATATTTACATTTTGCCTTTAATTATATTCTGTCTTTTTAATTTAATATCGTCCAACCACAATTCCCCCCCCCCCTTATTTTGTTAAGTCTTAATCATTCGTATTTGTTTTATTTTTGTATCTTTAAGCTTTTGGAGTCATAAACAATTGCAAATTCGTCTAAATCAAGTTCTAGCTTCTATTTGAGTCAATTTGATTGTTTTAGACAATTTGAGTTTTTCAAAGCCATTCTGAGTCATAGTAGTCTTGTTAAGAGTATTTTAATTTAGTTTTTATGTTTTTAAGTCAATTTAGAAGGTTTTAGCAAGCCCTCCTAATCCCCGGTCTAGAACGATCCCTCACTTATCCATTCTACTACAATTGTCAAACGAGGGTTTAATTTGAGTGTCAAGTAAATCTCGCATCATCTAACAACAAACCTAAGACATGGAATAGGTTAAAATGTTTTTAGCACATAAATCTAACTTCAAATAAACAAAGGCCTTCCCCTAAACATTCCTGAATCAATGATTTGATCTTTTAACTTATCTCTTTCAAATGCACAACTAAGATGTTCATATATCTAGCATGGCATATAACTAGATTGTATGAATCCTCTCTTACTTTGCATGTTAGATGCATGGCATATACATAAAACTTATATTTGTAGGTGCAACCTAGCATGGCATATACTCAGATCTAGCACTTAGAAACTCATTAAGAACAAAGAGGATTATGAGCATCACATGAACCCTAGAACATGGCGTTTATCCTAGAACTTCATGGAATCAATTTACATGATTAGTTATGAACCTAACCACATGTTGCTAATGAATGAAAGAAGATATGGCAGTCACCCTTATCATTCTCAATAGAAAGCAAACATAAATAAGGTAGCTAAGCTTGAAAATATGTGCTTGAAATGATTGAAACAGAAAACTGATTCTAGCTTGCAAATGAAATTGATAAACTAAATCTGCATCATAACATTAATTCAATCATGTCTAGGGCTTCAAAGCAGCCCTAAATATCCATAAAAACAAAATACATAAAAGGTTAGGAAAGTTAGAACCTAGAAACTGCTTAAGGCCGAAGACTCATGCTCTCTCTCTCTCCAGATTCTTCTCATTCTGTTGAGTATTTTTCTCCTATTAAAAGGCTTAGGACTTATCTAACATCCGACACATTTACATCCTTGAATTGACTTTCATTTATAACTAGTATTGGAGTAACTGAAAACTAGCTATTATCAGAATTTGTAACTGAACACATCCTCTTTATTATGTTATAACTTCTTGTGACATCCCGTCCCAGGATTATTAAAACGCACGTGTGAAATTACATTATTGCCCCTAGTTCGTTTTTGTCACGTTTTTGGTTGTTTTGTGTGGTGTGGCATGTGTTGGACCACACACACACACACACTGTCACACTCTCCCTCTCCCTCTGTCTCTGTCCCGTGTCTCTCTCTCTCTCTCCCTTCCCGTTCACCTTAATACGTACGGACAAACCCACAACCCACCAAACGAAGAAACTAAGGACATCTTCGAACTCGTGAAGCTCGTGCGAGTGCAACCATACCATTTTCAGGTAGGAACTCTAACGTTTTCACGTCGATTAGACAATGGCAGTTTTGAGCACTATTCATGCAAACTTAATCTAGCATGTTTTTGGATTTTTGAAGCTCACAGGTGTCTTAGTGAGGTCCCAAGGAGCCTCGGATTGCTTCGTTGGACGAATTTGGACGTCGGGATCGTCCTGCTTGAAGTTGGCCGGTTTTGGTTGTTTGCACAGGTAAGATCGCGTAAGTTTTAGCCCTTGAAACTTGTTGGGACGTGTTCTACTAGTTTAGGGCTTCATTTTGGCGTTAAAATCATGAAAAACGGTTGAGAAATGTGCGAGAAAACCCAAGTTGCAGGTTTTCCCAGTTTCCAGCGTCGGCGACGTCGCCGGAGTTTGAACGAAGAAGGTGACGGAATATTCCGTCAATTCTGATGGAATATTCCTGACGCCGTTAACGGAATCTGTCAGTTTTGACGGAATATTCCTAACGGCATCAGTTGACGCCGTCAGTGTCCGCCGCACGTGCCCGCGCGTGGCCGGCGCGTGAGGGCGCGTGCGGCGGAGGAAAATTTTTCTAAAAATATGGTTGTGATCCTGAGGTTGTGTAGAGCACGTTGGTATATTCATTTGTCCATTTTGAGCAATGTATGAGAAGTTATTACGAGAAGTTGGTTATGTGCTTTAAAGTTAACGTTTTTATAGTTATTTCGCATATAGGTGACACGTACCCCGAGGACGAGCGTTCGCACTCGAGGCAGGGGGGCTACGACCCTTCCACTTACCAGTGAGTGGGCTTTTGTTTTCCGTATATACCTATATACATTTATATTCCCAGAAATTGATTAAAAAGGGTTATTTATTTTATGCCATGCACTTTATTGTTATCGTTTATGCATCATCATATGCATTAATAGCGGCTTGCATATACATATACATATTGGGTGATGTGGACGCACAGGTAGGTGCCAGGTAAGTGGTATTCATATTTACATTCAGTAGTGGTTTGAGATGATTAGAGAGCTCATAACCTGCACCCCCGGTGTTAGTGCTCCCGCCTAGAGTAGGGCACAGTCCTTCACGTGATGTTCACCTCCCGCACCACATGCTCAGCTTGGATCCAAGTTAGGTGCACAGGCCTGTCGTACAGACCACATTAGGTGGTTCCGACTCGTAGGTGACCCGCGATTATTCGCACAGCCTTCACGTGATCGTAGCACTAGAGCGTATATATATGTTACACCCAGGCCTGTCGTACAGACCACTTTAGGTGGTTCCGACTCGTGGGCAGGTTCAGTTATTGAGTTTTGAGATTTGAGCTCTATATGCAGCCGTACAGGTCACGTTAGGTGACTCCGGCTGCCAGATGTTATATTATTGATATGATTCATACCTGAGCACATACATTGCTTTATAAGGCTTTGACATGGCATAGTTGAGCATGATTGGCATACCCTTGAGCATGATTGGCATATTTATACTTACGTATATATGATTATTTT
Source organism: Pyrus communis (assembly GCF_041283825.1). NCBI lineage: Eukaryota > Viridiplantae > Streptophyta > Magnoliopsida > Rosales > Rosaceae > Pyrus > Pyrus communis. Next base: position 16,002,745 of record NC_142576.1, on the reverse strand, counting down.
ATGGGAAGTATACAGGTTTTACGGCGAGGGGTTAGAATATATTTTGCTAAATGGTTTTCAAAGAGCTTTGTTTTTGCCCACTCACACTTTTGTTTTGCGCCCCTCCAGGTTCTAGTTGATTAGCAGTTTCGGTGGTATTCCCAGAGGATTCTCCCGGCTTTTCTGACAGATACTCACTAGCGTAGGGTCACCTTCGGGTGTACTTTTGTCGCAACTTTCTTTTGGACTGCTGTAGACCTGCTCTAGAATTGTCTTTCACTTACGCTAGCACTTGTTTAGTACTTTGTATGCTAGTTTGTAATTATTCGTACTTTTATATTATTACTTTATTAGCTTCCGCACGTGCACATGGTACGTCACCTTCGTGTGACGGCCAGCACGCTCCGACCTCGGTCGGGGTGTGTCAGTTTGGTATCAGAGCCTAGGTTTGGCAGTCCTGTGTCCTTGTGAGTATTCTAATGATTTTGGTGTCTTCTGTCAGAATTATGCCTCCTCGTCGGGAACCACGTCGTTCTTCTGAGTCTAGCTTCCCCGATGTTGCTCAGTTGGGGGAAGTTTTTGCTACAGCCCTTCAGTCAGTGATGCGCCCTCCCCAGAGGACTCCTCTGGAGACTATGTACAATCTGAAGTTGGATAAGTTTAAGGGTAGTGAGGGGCATGAGGGCGCAGAGCGCTGGCTAGAACACATAGAGAAGACTTTCCGTGTGCTGCATAATCAGGGGAACTTGCTTATGGAGAGGTGGGTCGAGACGACCTTATGGTTTCTAGATACGGAGTCGGCAGCTTGGTGGGAGCAGGAGCTCCGTAGGTTGACTCCAGATCAGAGGACGGATTGGAATGTTTTTACGGATTTGTTCAAGATGAGATATGTGCCCCCTGAGTACATTGACCGAAAGAAGCAGGAGTTTACCGAACTGAAGCAGCGGAAGATGTCGGCGAATGAGTACTTCCTTAAGTTTACTGATCTGTCCCGCTACCATCCTGATGTTGCTGGTAATCCAGCAGAGATGCTCCATCGTTTCCGTTTGGGCACCAGGAAGAAGTGGCGTTCTATGGCGACTGCTGTCCACAGCAAGACTTACCAGGACTTCTATGAGATACTGCTGAGAATTGAGGACTCTGAGAATATGTCGAGCGACAGTGATGAAGAGAAAAACGGCAATCAGAAGAAAGATGACAAAGGTAAAGGTCAGGCATCGCTCGGGCCCCGTCAGACTCAGAACTTCAAGAGAGGTGGAGCTAGTTCTAGTTCTTCGAGTGGTGGCTTCAGTGCCACTGGACAGGGTCGTGGAGGTAGATTTTCTGGTGGCGCTAGAGGCCAGAGGCAGGGCGATGGTGGGCGAGGCAGAGCCCTAGTTTGCCGTAGGTGTAACAACCGGCATTTCGGCGAGTGTAGACGTGGTAGCAGTGGTTGCTTCACGTGTGGACAGATGGGACATAGAGCGGCTAATTGTCCCCAGGGTCAGCAGCAGCAGAAACCGCAGCAGACCTTTATGCCACCACCTGCACCACTCCAGCAGATCCAGGGTCTTAGTAGCTACGGCCAGACGGGTCGAGGTGGTGTTTACCACTATCAGGGTGATGCTGTCCCTTATGCTCCGGGGCAGTATCAGTACCCTCAGGATCCCTATTCCCAGGGTGGCTATCCCCAGTATTCAGGCGGCTATATGCCGTATCCTCCAGCTCCAGCGGGTGGTTCTCAATGGTATCAGGGAGGACAGTATCAGCAGGGTGAGATTGCCACTAGCAGTGCAGGGTCTTCGAGACAGTCGGGTCAGCCCAACCAGGGGCGTGGTGCTCAGGGACGCGGCATTCAGGCAAGCAGAGGTCGCGGCGGGCGTCAGCAGGGACAGGGGCGTCTTCACAATATTTCTCTGCAGGACGCTCAGAACAACCCAGACTTGATTATGGGTACGTTGAACATTCTTGGTTGTTTCGCTAGAGTCTTAATTGATTGTGGAGCTACACATTCCGTAATTTCTCATACATTTGCTCAAGTGACGCAACCTCGCCCCACACCTCTAGGGTATGATTTAGAGTTTGCTATGCCTAGAGGAGAAAGATGTGTTGTAGATTGTGTGTACCCAGGATGTCCAGTGATCGTAGAGGGTGTTGCTTTGTCAGCCGATCTTATCCCGTTAGATATTGTGGATTTTGATGTGATTCTGGGCACGGATTGGTTGCACTTCTATCGTGCCAACATTGACTGTTACGGGAAAGTAGTTACGTTTCACCGACCTGGACTACCTGTGGTTACTTTTGTTGGTGAGCAGAGTGGGGTGAGACACGGCGTTATTTCGGTGCTACGAGCGAAAAAGTTGTTGTCTAAGGGTTGTCAGGGGTATCTAGCTCATGTGGTGTTAGATGAGGCTGTTCCTAACAGAGTTGAGGATGTGAGAGTGGTCAGACACTTCCCTGATGTATTCCCCGAGGATTTACCTGGTGTACCCCCAGATCGAGACGTGGAGTTCACTATTGAGTTGCTTCCAGGTACTAATCCCATTTCTTTAACTCCTTATCGTATGGCTCCCGCGGAGTTAAGGGAATTGAAAGTTCAGTTGCAGGAGTTAGTGGATAAGGGATTTATTCAGCCTAGTACTTCGCCTTGGGGCGCTCCAGTTCTGTTTGTGAAGAAGAAGAATGGAACTTTGAGGCTGTGCATCGACTATAGGCAATTGAATCGGGTGACGATTAAAAACCGTTATCCATTGCCTCGTATCGATGATTTGTTCGATTAGCTGAGAGGTGCTTGTGTGTTTTCTAAGATAGACTTGAGGTCTGGTTACTATCAGCTGAAGATCAGTAGGGATGATGTCCCTAAGACGGCGTTCAGGACTCGTTACGATCATTATGAGTTTCTGGTTATGCCCTTTGGGTTGACGAATGCACCAGCCGCCTTCATGGATTTGATGAATCGGGTGTTCCAGCCCTACTTGGATAGATTTGTTATTGTCTTCATCGACGATATTCTGGTGTATTCTAAGTCGAAGGCGAAGCATGTTCGACATCTTACTTTAGTGTTCAAGAGGTTGAGGGAACACCAGTTGTATGCTAAGTTTAGCAAGTGCCAGTTCTGGTTAGACCAAGTTGCGTTCTTGGGGCACACCATTTCTGCTCAGGGTATTTTGGTTGACCCTCACAAGGTTGCAGCAATGGAGAGTTGGGAGCAACCGCGAACCGTCACCGAGGTGAGAAGTTTCCTTGGTTTGGCGGGGTATTATCGGAGATTCGTTAAGGATTTTTCGGTGATTGCCTTGCCACTGACGAGATTAACGAGGAAGGATGTTAAATTTGAGTGGGATGATAGGTGTGAGCAGAGTTTCCAGCAGTTGAAGCATTGTCTCACTCATGCACCTGTTTTGGCACTCCCAGACGATAGTGGTGATTTCGAGGTTTATAGCGATGCTTCCTTGAATGGTCTGGGATGTGTATTGATGCAGCATGGTAGGGTGATTGCTTATGCTTCGCGGCAGTTGAAACCCCATGAGTTGAATTACCCTACACATGATTTGGAGTTGGCTGCTATCATCTTTGCGTTGAAGTTGTGGAGACACTATCTTTACGGAGAGAAGTGTAGGATCTTTACAGATCACAAGAGTCTCCAATATCTTTTTACTCAGAAAGAACTTAATCTTCGTCAACGGAGGTGGTTGGAGTTGCTCAGCGATTACGATTGCACGATTGATTATCATCCTGGTCGTGCGAACATAGTGGCGGATGCACTTAGCAGGAAGTCACAGGGCCGTATTAACGCGTTGTACGCTAGTCGTGTTCCTCTTTTGGCTGACTTGCGTGCTACGGGAATAAGGTTAGAAGCCGAAGATCGAGAAGTGGCGTTACTTGCTAATTTCCAAGTTAGGCCGATACTTGTTGATCGGGTGCTTGAAGCTCAAGTAGCTGATCAGGAGACTCAAGAACTAATCCAAGCTCGAAATCAAGGAAGGAGGCGAGATCTCAGAGTTCGTGATTCAGATGGCATGTTGATGCTAGAGGGTAGAATGTTCGTGCCTAATAATGTGGAGTTGAAGAAAGAAATTCTCGATGAAACACATATCTCGGCTTATGCCATGCATCCAGGAGCTACTAAAATGTATCATACCATTCGACCATTTTATTATTGGCCGGGTATGAAGAGGGAGATAGCCGAGTATGTGAGCAGGTGTGCTGTGTGTCAGCAGGTTAAAGCAGAGAGGAAGAAGCCGTTTGGGTTGTTGCAGCCGCTTCCCGTTCCAGAGTGGAAATGGGAAAATATCACCATGGATTTTGTGTACAAGTTGCCGCGTACACAAAATGGCTTTGACGGCATTTGGGTGATCGTTGATCGACTCACTAAGTCGGCTCATTTTATTCCTGTGAGAGAGAAGTATTCTTTGAGCCGTTTAGCGGAGTTGTTTATCTCGAAGGTGGTGAAGTATCATGGTGTCCCAGTGAGTATTGTCTCGGATCGTGATCCACGATTCACATCGAAGTTTTAGGTGGCTTTCCAGGAAGCTTTGGGCACGAGATTCCTTTACAGTACGGCGTATCATCCACAGACAGACGGACAGTCAGAGAGAACTATTCAGACTTTGGAGGATATGCTGCGAGCTTCGGTGTTGCAGTTTGGTGATGCTTGGCACCAGCGGTTAGATTTAATGGAATTTGCCTACAACAACAGTTTTCATTCGAGCATCGGCATGGCGCCATTTGAGGCCTTGTATGGCAGAGCTTGTCGCACACCGTTGTGTTGGTCAGAGGTTGGCGAGAGAGTTTTAGTGGGTCCAGAGATTGTCGAGGAGACTACTCAGAATGTTCAGGTAATTAAGTCTAACCTGAAAGCAGCTCAGGACAGGCAGAAGAGTTTAGCGGATCGGCATGCTACGGACAGAGTGTATGAGGTCGGAGATTGGGTTTTTCTGAAGCTTTCACCGTGGAGAGGTGTCGTGCGATTTGGAAAGAAGGGGAAGTTGAGTCCCAGGTACATCGGACCATACATGGTCACAGAACGAGTTGGTGAGGTATCTTACAGGTTGGAGTTGCCTCCGGAGTTGGCTAGAGTGCATAACGTCTTTCACGTGTCTATGCTCCGACACTATGTTGCTGATCCATCTCACGTGATACCTCCTTAACCGCTTGAGATTAATCCAGATTTGACGTATGACGAGGAACCGGTGACGATCATCGATTGGAAAGAGAAGGTTCTGAGGAACAAGACGGTGAATTTAGTGAAAGTTTTGTGGAGGAATCATTCAGTTGAGGAAGCTACGTGGGAGACAGAAGATCGGATGAGGGACTTGTATCCTCGATTGTTCTTCGACCGCTAGGGGTTATACTTGGTTGTTTTGAATTTCGGGATGAAATTCTTTTAAGGTCGGAAGGTTGTGACATCCCGTCCCGGGATTATTAAAACGCACGTGTGAAATTACATTCTTGCCCCTAGTTCGTTTTTGTCACGTTTTTGGTTGTTTTGTGTAGTGTGGCATATGTTGGACCAAACACACACACACTGTCACACTCTCCCTCTCCCTCTGTCTCTGTCCCGTGTGTGTGTCTCTCTCTCCCTTCCCGTTCACCTTAATACGTACGGACAAACCCACAACCCACCAAACGAAGAAACTAAGGACATCTTCGAACTCGTGAAGCTCGTGCGAATGCAACCATACCATTTTCAGGTAGGAACTCTAACGTTTTCACGTCGATTCGACAATGGCAGTTTTGAGCACTATTCATGCAAACTTAATCTAGCATGTTTTTTGATTTTTGAAGCTCACAGGTGTCTTAGTGAGGTCCCAAGGAGCCTCCGAGTGCTTCGTTGGACGAATTTGGACGTCGGGATCGTCCTGCTCGAAGTTGGCCGGTTTTGGTTGTTTGCACAGGTAAGATCGCGTAAGTTTTAGCCCTTGAAACTTGTTGGGACGTGTTCTACTAGTTTAGGGCTTCATTTTGGCGTTAAAATCATGAAAAATGGTTGAGAAATGTGCGAGAAAACCCAAGTTGCAGGTTTTCCCAGTTTCCGGCGCCGGCGACGTCGCCGGAGTTTGAACGAAAAAGGTGACGGAATATTCCGTCAATTCTGACGGAATATTCCTGACGCCGTTAACGGAATCTGTCAGTTTTGACGGAATATTCCTAACGGCGTCAGTTGACGCCGTCAGTGTGCGCCGCACGTGCCTGCGCGTGGCCGGCGCGTGTGGCCGTGCCTTGGCTGGCGCGTGGAGGCGTGTGCGGCGGAGGAAAATTTTTCTAAAAATATGGTTGTGATCCTGAGGTTGTGTAGAGCACGTTGGTATATTCATTTGTCCATTTTGAGCAATGTATGAGAAGTTATTACGAGAAGTTGGTTATGTCCTTTAAAGTTAACGTTTTTATAGTTATTTCGCATATAGGTGACACGTACCTCGAGGACGAGTGTTCGCACTCGATGCAGGGGGGCTACGACCCTTCCACTTACCAGTGAGTGGGCTTTTGTTTTCCGTATATACCTATATACATTTATATTCCCAGAAATTGATTAAAAAGGGTTATTTATTTTATGCCATGCACTTTATTGTTATCGTTTATGCATCATCATATGCATTAATAGCGGCTTGCATATACATATACATATTGGGTGCTGTGGATGCACAGGTAGGTGCCAGGTAAGTGGTATTCATATTTACATTCAGTAGTGGTTTGAGATGATTAGAGAGCTCATAACCTGCAACCCCGGTGTTAGTGCTCCCGCCCAGAGTAGGGCACAGTCCTTCACGTGATGTTCACCTCCCGCACCACACGCTCAGCTTGGATCCAAGTTAGGTGCACAGGCCCGTCGTACAGACCACATTAGGTGGTTCCGACTCGTAGGTGACCCGCGATTATTCGCACAGCCTTCACGTGATCGTAGCACTAGAGCGTATATATATGTTACACCCAGGCCTGTCGTACAGACCACTTTAGGTGGTTCCGACTCGTGGGCAGGTTCAATTATTGAGTTTTGAGATTTGAGCTCTATATGCAGCCGTACAGGTCACGTTAGGTGACTCCGGCTGCTAGATGTTATATTATTGATATGATTCATACCTGAGCACATACATTGCTTTATGAGGCTTTGACATGGCATAGTTGAGCATGATTGGCATACCCTTGAGCATGATTGGCATATTTATACTTACGTATATATGATTATTTTCTGGGAAGTATACAGGTTTTACGGCGAGGGGTTAGAATATATTTTGCTAAATGGTTTTCAAAGAGCTTTGTTTTTGCCCACTCACGCTTTTGTTTTGCGCCCCTCCAGGTTCTAGTTGATTAGCAGTTTCGGTGGTATTCCCAGAGGATTCTCCCGGCTTTTCTGACAGATACTCACCAGCGTAGGGTCACCTTCGGGTGTACTTTTGTCGCAACTTTCTTTTGGACTGCTGTAGACCTGCTCTGGAATTGTCTTTCACTTACGCTAGCACTTGTTTAGTACTTTGTATGCTAGTTTGTAATTATTCGTACTTTTATATTATTACTTTATTAGCTTCCGCACGTGCCCATGGCTACGTCACCTTCGTGTGACGACCAGCACGCTCCGACCTCGGTCGGGGTGTGTCATTCTTGTCGAAACCTCCAAATCACAAGCTGTAAAGACCATCAGAAAGAAGACTTCCAGGGCTTTCCAACCATATATGGCCCATTTTCTAATTCGTTCTGAGCACTTTGGGGCAAAGCTCACAAGTTAGCTGTTTTGCAAGGACCTTTTCTGGCGGATCTTGGGCCACTTGTTACAATATTCAAAACAAGATGATTTCTTCAAGCCCTTACTTTCATCCTGAAATACAATACAAACAACAAAATACCTTGTGATGCATAGAGATTTTAAGTAGAAAACCTAAGCAAAAGAGGGCATAAAAGTATAACTTTATGCACTCAACATTTAGATTTTTATAAATAAGTTGTGTATTTGCTTATGCTACGAACACCTATCTTTTCATATGAACTACGTAAATAAATTTTGATATGAACTATGTATATATAATTGTCCAACGGTTTTTTTCTTGTATATATACATAGATGTTGTTATCTTAGGTTGGGTCAACTTCATCAATATGCTGCTTAAAAGAAAGGAATTTTTTTGGCATTTTCAAATTATTAATGATGGAATTCCAATGCCTTAACCAGGTGTATCGAAACTATGTGTTTCATTTGATCACCCCTTTGCAATTTTGCATAGTGATGGAATTTCAAAATCAATCCAAATTTGTCATTGCTCAAACAAATTGTAATTTTAGAACCAATCCCAATGATCAAATTCACGAAATATTCAATATAAGAAAAACTTTCAAGCTAATATAGAAAATGGCAAATTGCGAGATTTTAATGGAATTTGAAGAATGAGGGCGAAAAAGAAAAAAACAAATTAGAAGGTCATGTCATCTCCCTCACAAAATCAATCTCACAAAAACCATAGCTTTTGATGGAATTTCAAAACCAAACGAATCCAGATCATGTCTTTTCTCGGTCACAAATTCAATCCCATAAAAAACCATAGCTGTCAATGGAATTTCAAAACCAAACGAATCTCTATGATGAATTTGTCATGTAAGCACATATAACACATATTTCTCAATTATTAACACTACTCTTTGGCAATTTATTAATACAAATAAAATACATAACTTCAAATTTTGGAGGGGTTAAATAAACCAAATTACCATTTTTTTTTTCCTTCAATCCATTGAGAAATCTATACATTTTAGTTTCAATATAATAAAACTTAAAACAAAACTGAAAGCTAAATTAAAAATAAAGATCAAAGTGAACTGGGTGTAGAATTATATACCTCAAAATGTCAAGCAACCAACTTCTTCCACCAATGGCCCAAAATTCTGAAAATTCCAACAAATAGTAAATCCATGAGCAATGCAGAGCCTTTCAAATTATTATCATTTTCTTGCTACAACTTGACTAAGAGGGGTGTGGTGGTCGTTTTACAATAGTCGTGGTTGGGAGGGGTGGTGAGTCGCGCATAGAAGAGAACAGAGAAGGCATGAGGAAGAAACGGAGAAACAAAAATTTGACATATATATAAACAGACCGTGGCAGACTTGAAATAACAGAAACTAAGGGAGGGTAAAACTGGAACAACACTGTGTTATGAACGGTAATTATTTCAAGGCAAATTAAGTTTTATAGTATATAATTATTTATTATTATCATTTTTTTTTTCCAAACGATGGGGTTCAAACCCACACCTAGTGCAATAACAACACTCTTGTCTATCACTATGTAGAGGGCCTCTTGCAGTATATATTAAATTTTCATTACACCCTTTATCAACACCAGATTGGGACTATAAATCCACATTTAGATGTTTTAATCTACGGTCCCCTACTATTGAAGGATCCCTCAAATAATTTTGAGTGTTGTTATTTCCACCCTAGTGTTTTATCTCCCCATCTACTTTTAAATGAAGATTTTAATAACAAGTTTGCTCATTTGTAAAATGACTGATAAGAATCTAAAAAATATGTAATAATAACAGGTTGGCTTGGGTGCAAAAAAGTAATACGAGTCCTAGACTTACATTGAATTGTGAAAGGAATGAACAATATATAATTTAAAATCATCAAAATAAATAAATAAATAAAAATGAGGATAGAAGGAATTTTGGAACAAAGCTAGGGATTAGGGTAAGAAGCTAGCAACTGATGATGAATGGACATTGATGGTAGTTATTGGAGTGCATAATCATATAGTAGCAAAGCATTTGGAGGGTCATTCAATTGCTAGTAAGCTAGTCATAATAATTTGGTTTGAATTTGCCTTTGGCGAGAATCGAACATAAGGTCTCTTACTTACAAGTAAAGAGGAATATCACTAGACTGTAGAACTACACCTAAGAATTTAAAAATAAATGATTGAAACAATAAAATACATTAGAAAATGAGCCTTACAAGAGATGACACACCCCGATCGAGATCGGGGTATGCTGGCCGTCACGTGGAAGTGACGTAGCCATGTGCACAGTGCGGAAGCTAATAAAATAATAATGGGAATAGTAATACGAATAAATAAAAACTGGTTGTACATAAAGTAATAATAAGTGCGACGCTAAGTTCAGAGCATAAAGCCTAAAGCAGTCCAAATGAAAATGACGCAACCAAAGTTCACCCGAAGGTGGCCCTACGCTGGTGATCGTCTGTCAGAAATGCCCGGAAATTCCTCTGGGAAACCACCAAACCTGCTAGTCAACTAGAACCTGGAGGGGCGCAAAACAAAAACGTGAGTGGGCAAAAACAAAGCTTTTCGAAAACCATTTAACAAATAAGTTCTAACCCCTCACCGTAAAACCTGTATACTTCCCAGAAAATAGATATATATATATATATATACCAATCATGCTCAAGAATATGCCATGCCAAAACCTCAGAATGAGATGCAAGTGCTCAGGTATAAATCATATCAATAACATATAATCTGGCAGCCGGAGTCACCTAACGTGACCTGTACGGCTGCATCTAGAGCTCAAATCTCAATCTCACTAACTGGACATGCACACGAGTCGGAACCACCTAAAGTGGTCTGTATGACAGGCCTGGGTGTAACATATATATACGCTCAAGTGCTACGATCACGTGAAGGCTGGGCGAATAATCGCGGGTCACCTACGAGTCGGAACCACCTAGAGTGGTCTGTACGATAGGACTGTGCACCTAACTTGGATCCAAGCTGAGCGTGTGGTGCGGGAGGTGAACATCACGTGAAAGACTGTGCCCTACTCTGGGCGGGAGCACTAACACCGGGGGTGCAGGTTATGAGCTCTCTAAGCATCTCAAATCACTACTGAAATATAAACATGAATAACACTTACCTGGCACTTACCTGTGCATCCGCAGCACCAAATATGCATGTATATATATATATATATATATATATATATAAACGACTAATAATGCAACTAACGATGCATAAACAACGGTAATATAATGCATGGCATATAAACGAATAAACGTTTCAATCAAATTCTGGGAAAATATAAGTATATAGGTATATACGGAAAATCAAAAGCCCACTCACTGGTATGTGGAAGGGTCGTAGCCCCCCTGCCTCGAGTGACCACGCTCGTCCTCGGGATAGGTATCACCTATATGCGAAACAACTACAAAAAGGTTAATTTTAAAGCACATAACCAACCTTTAGAAATAACTTCTCATACAATGCTCAAATGGGGTGTATGAATACACCAATGTGATCTACTCAACCTCAGGAACATCCCTATATTTTTAAAATAAAATTTCACCGTGGCACGCGCCCCCACGCGGAGGCACGTGCCTGGCACGCTGACGGCGTCAGTTGACGCCATCAGGAATATTCCGTTATTACTAACAGATTCCGTCAACGGCGTCAGGAATATTCCGTCAGATTTGACGGAATATTCCGTCGTCTTCTCCGGCGCCGTCGCCGGCACCGGAAAACTGGGAAATTTTCAAATCGTCTTATCTTCTTCGTTTTTCAACCAAATTTCACAAAATTGGTACCAAAATGAAGCTTACAACGAGATGAACACAATCATACCACTTTCAAGTGCTAAAATCCATGAAATCTCACCTGAAAAATCACCCCAACTCCGGCCAACCTCGAATCTCGTGATCCCGACGTCCAAAACCTTCAAATGAACCACCCCGAGCCTCCTAGGGACCTCACCAAGCTTCCTACAAGCTTGAAATTCCCAAAAACGTGAGAAATCACGTGTGCATGAACAGTACCAAAATCGGGCATCGTGAGTTCGACGTGAAAACGAAGGTATTCTTACCTAAAATGGGTACGGTTGGACTCCTACAAGCCTCACAAGCCTGAATATGTGCTTGGTTTCTTCGATCTGTGGAGGTTTGATGGGTGTGTCCGTACGTTTTAAAGAAAATGGGAAGGGAATGGGAACTCGGGACAAACACAGGGAAAGGGACAAAAGGGTGTGGAGTGTGGGAGTGAGTGTGTGGCTCAAAACATGCCAACAAAACCCAAAACATGACACGAAACGTAAAGAAATCGAACTAGGGGCAAAATCGTCTTTTCACACGTACGTTTTTAAAATTTCTCGGGACGGGCTGTCACAATAGATCCATTCTTCCATAAGAGTAAGGGGAGCAATAGTATCATAGGTTAATGATATTCAAGTTGGAGCGTGTTTTTTACCATGAGAAAGAATAGGGATATAAAAGAATAGAGAATGAAGGATTATATAGATACAGGATAAACAATCGTCCTAGAAATCTTATATTTTAAGTTTTTCATGTATGACGTCACTTAGTACTATGGTTTAGTGGTATTCCTTTTCATTTATAAGTGAAAGGCTTTAAGTTCAATTTTCGCCAAAGGCAAAGTTAAATCACATTATTGATGTGATAAATATTAGCACACAAATTAAACCCTCTTTTTGACAATTGTAGTATAGATACAAGTAGGGATCGTTCTAGGCCGGGGATTAGGAGGGATTGCTAATCCAATGAAAACTGACTCAAAGATACAAAAATATGTTTAAAAACACTTAAACAAACTCAAAGACTCTTAACTAAACTTATATGACTCAAGACAAATTTAAAAGACTCAAAACAATATCAAACAATCCAAAAGACTCAATTTAGACTCTAGGACTTAATTTGGACGAAAATAGAATTAGTTTTGACTCAAAAGACTCAAAAACACACTTTAGGACAGATTTGAAACAAGTAAGTAAAGGGGATTGGGTTTTGGACGAATTTAAGTGAAAAACAAGTAAATAAAAGACTTAAAAGAGATTTTGACGAATTTAGGAAAACCAATGGATGATTAGATAGCTAGGGGATACTTTTCCACACATGATACATTCAAACACAAATTGATTTCCAGTTACTTTTCCGATAAACCATGAACCTCAACACCCCAGATTAACCGTGACATCACTAATTAATCCTCAGATTTTCCTTAAGTTATTGGATTGGATGACTTCATACGACAACCCAAAGCATTCTTCAAAAGTTCCCTACATGACATCATAATAGAGATACAATCAAAGATCATTACGTTCAATGAAAATCATAAGTATTGACAAAGCACTTGTAACTATGACATCATGATACTCATGCTAGGAATTTACTTAACATGATTGTGAAAACAACCTTAACTACTTGTGAATATAAGTTTGTGACGATTGTGTGAAACTCCCTTGTATTCTAGCACCAAATTCAAGCATGCAAATTAAGTAGGCCTCCCTAATCAACATACAAGAATAAGTTATCCATCAAACGGTTAAGTAAATTGCATTCACAATTTATAAAATCACAACAGGAATTAATCAACTCATATTATAAACGTAATCATGGTTTCAAAGCCTCCCCTAGCTGAAACGAATTTAGCCTCTCATGTTCACAACAACACAAAGGAAAATTGAATTAAACATTGAAAACAAAAGATAGATTACACCTAAAAACGTTCCAACACTCCAACTTGAATGCACAAACGTCCAAGGCTTCTTCTTCTTCTCTTCTTCCTTGCAAGGCTGCAGCACAAGAGTCTAGGGATGATTTTGGATGGATTTCTGGGTTATGAATAGGTTTAGGTTGGTAGGGTGGTGCGGCAAAGGTTGGGAATGATGTATGGATGTTTGGGTGAAGGTATGAAAGTGTATGAATGGTGGAAGGAGAGTTGAAGGCTGCGGCAAAGCTTAGGAATTTGTGAATGATGGCAGATTGTGTGTGAGAGTGTTTAGGGTTGACTGAGGGTGCAGTTTTGGTATTTATTTGGGAGAAAGAATCCTGAGGTTTATTACATAATTTAGGAAAGGATTGGACCCCCAAATCCTTAAGGAAAAGGAGATATGAAATCAGAAATCAAAGGGAAAAGGGAAAGTAACTTGCGGCCTTGAATTGTAAGAAAGGGAATGTGTTTTAAGGCTGAAATTAGGCAAGAATTTGGGATAGAAAAGGTATGTAAGGTGTGGTTGAGATTGAGGTGAAAAGGAGTGTAGTTTAATGACATAGAATAGGCAACAAGGACCTCCCTTGCACGGCAAGGAAGGGAAACACTTATGGGATGCACGGCAAAGATACTTAAGTTGTAAGGAAGGCTTGATTTGTGTCCTAACATGCATAGGAGTCTTCAATGTTGCTGAAACATGATGTCTTTTAGGATTAGGAAAGATTAAACCAAAATAGGAAACCTTGGCTTAACTTTCCTACTTCAAATAGGAAACCTTCTTTGACTAGGATTCCTCTTTTGATTAGGAATCCTCTTGTGATTAGGAATCCTAACACCTTTAGGTCTTCAATTTCGTCCATTCCTTTTGCTTATGCTCCAAAATGCTCCTTTTTGCTTCCTTAGCCATATGAACCTATAAACACACGAAAATAGCTTAAACTACTAAAATAACTATGAACTAACAACATAAATGCACAAAAACAAGCTAACTAAGTCGCCTAAATATGCTCCTATCAAATTCCCCCACACTTAGCTTTTGCTAGTCCTCGAGCAAAACAAAACAAACAAAACTAACAAACAAAGCAAAATACATTCTAAACCTTCCAACATGTATCTTAGGGATTTCCAACGAACATGACACATTAAAGAACATCGTTCCTACGGTTTTTGGCTTTCTTTACACTTTAGCAAACACTTAACCATAGCTACCACTTACTAGTTCACATTTAATCAATTAAAACAACGTTTTGAATGTAGTAACATGCGTTAGAGAATTCCCTCAATTCCTCACTAGAATGCTCTCTATTTTCACACAGATTTTCTAACTACATACCTTACACTAGGTATATGTGAGAAGATTGATTTAAACATGAAGACTAACACTCACATATGTTATAACAAAGAAAGCATTTTCTGGATTTACGACAATGACATGTATATGATCTCATGAATGGAATGCTACGACTTAGAACAAGAACCAGTGATTCCATATGCTCATACCACATTCAAACTCCACATATTGAACACATAACATCAAGATAGAAGTTGAGGGTTGTAACGGGGCTAAGGGTATTGGCTAACAAAGAAAGGTAAAGGATAAACAAAGGTTCTTAAAGCAATAGGAAGCAAAGTAATGAAATTGACACTTAAACTCACTTTTGATGGCAGAAATTTACTTTTAAACACAAGGGAAGATTCATACAACATTTAGGGTCAAATTCAAACTTTTGGACCCTTTCTTCAACAACCAATACTTGTGAGTTCATTCTCACTTATTTTTCAACGCTTTTTCTTTCTTTTCACCACTTTTTTATTTTCTTTTTATTTCTTCACGAATTGTTTTCTTTATTTTCTTCTTTGCCGTGCCCTATTACCTTCCCCCACACTTGTTTTCTGCAATATGTTGCTCAAAAGGAATTCATTCTAAGTCATGCTTCACTATCCTTTAAGAACAAGGGTATGGAAAGTCCTAATCTAGGCTAGGTGAGGATAATGGGGTTAACAAAGAAAATAGGCTAAATAGGCTCAAATGGGTTAATCCTACAATACATATGCAAAAGGGTTAGCTTTTTGGCTTTGATTTAACTAAACAACTTCATCTTATTGTATGTTATGCAATCTATATCATGCTTTGAATGAAATGGGCATGAGTTCTAGTATTTGAAACTATAATGAAATGCATTCCAAGTAGCAACCAAGCGAAGAATGATGAGATCATGCAACGACTTTAGAAAACAAGAAATCACAGATTTATACTCTCCAAAGAACGTTATAGGCTCAAGTCTCTCAAGGATGTAGCGTTAGTTTGAGTTCCTTCCTTCAAGCATGCTACAAAAACTAATTTTCTCTTTTGTAATTACATGTGAATTCGTAAACTATAACCATAACCAGGCATAAACCAAAGCGTAAATCAAACTTCCATCAATGTTTACAACATTCTTTAATAGTCATGCAATTAAAAACCAAATCCTCATCATTGTGTTGGAAGGTACCCTAAGACACAAGCAAACACACAAAAACAACTCTTTTTGGGTTTTTCAAAACTCTTTTGCAATTTTTTTGTAAATTTTCGGATTTTCTAATCCACACATATGAAAACACTTCAAAACACACTAAAAACACTTAAAAACAGTGAGAAACAACATTAGAAGTGATAGGTGATAAAATCCCACGAAAATCATGCAAAAACAACATGTTTACCACCCCGCCCCCCCAACACTTAAATCAAACATTGTCCTCAATGATTCAAACAAGGACTCACATCCAAACAAACAACATAAACTAATTAACAAGACGAAAAAAACAATTAAAGAAAGAGAGAGTTAGGAACGCAAATCTGACTTTGTGGAATGAATTGTTGAATTGCCCAAATCCTCTCTAGTTCAATGCATGGGTTGCCTCCCAAGAAGCGATTTCTTGAACGTCTTGCAGCCGGACGAACGCTCTTCTTAGCATCAATTGGAACCCACGGCATGGAGGGTAATGTCCTCCACAATCTGCCCTTCAACACTTGCATGATATGGCTTCAAACGATGCCCATTCACCTTGAATTCTTGGCCATTCCTGAAGCTTTGGATTTGAACTGCACCATATGGAAAAACATTAGTAACAACAGATGGCCCAATCCACTTAGAACGTAACTTACCAGGAAATAAACGAAGGCGAGAATTAAAAAGTAAAACTTTTTGTCCTATGGAGAATGTTTTGCTTCGGATCATCTTGTCATGGAAAGCCTTGGTCTTGTCCTTGTAAATGCAAGCATTCTCATATGCTTCAAGCCTAATCTCCACAAGTTCATTCAATTGAAGCTTCTTATGAAATCTCGCCACATCTATGTCCATATTGAATGTCTTGATTGCCAATGTGCCTTGTGTTCTAACTCCACGGGGAGATAGCATGGTTTGCCATAGACTACCCAAAATCGTGACATCCCTATGGGTGTTTTGTAGGCCGTGCGATAAGCCCACAATGCATCCTCCAAACGCAAGCTCCAATCTTTTCTTGTTGGCCCAACAATTTTCTCCAAGATTTGCTTGATTTCTCTATTAGACACCTCGGCTTAGCCATTGGTTTGAGGATGATAAGGTATTGAAACTTATGTGTGACTTGATATTTCTTGAGCAACGCCTCGATGGTACGATTGCAAAAATGAAACCCTCCATCACTAATAAGCACTCTAGGCATCCCAAATCTAGCAAAGATGTTAGTTTTGATAAAATCTGCAACAATTCTAGAATGATTAGTACAGGTGATTTTGGCTTCCACCCATTTTGAGACATAATCAACCGCAAGCACAATATAAGTAAAACCATATCAAGAAGGAAAAGGGCCCATGAAATCAATGCCCCAAACATCAAAAATTTCGACATTAAAGATGGGTATTTGCGGCATTTGGTCCCTTGCACCTATATTTCCCATGCGTTGACAACGATCACAAGTTAAACAAAAAGTTCTAGCATCTTTAAAGATTGTAGGCCAATAAAAACCACATTCTAACACCTTAAGGGCAATGCGTTGTGTGCCAAAATGTCCTCCACATGCATAAGTGTGGTAAAAGGTTAGAATTGAATTAAATTCACAATCATGCACACAACGACGAACAATCTGATCTGCAGAAAATTTCCATAAATATGGGTCATCCCATACATAAAACCGTGTCTCTTTCCTAAGTTTATCACGTTGGTGCTTGGTTATGGTGTTTGGAACACGTTTTGACACCAAAAAGTTCACCAAATCGGCAGACCAAGGTTCACTTACCTTAATGGACAACAATTGCTCATCGGGAAATGTCTCTTGGATGGGTAAGGAGTCCTCATTGCACACCAAACGACTTAGATGGTCAGCAACCACATTTTCACTCCCTTTCTTGTCTCTAATTTCAATGTCAAACTCTTAGAGAAGAAGCATCCATCAAATTAGCCTTGGCTTGGCCTCATTTTTGGTGAATAAGTACTTTAAAGCTGCATGGTCAGAATATACAATCACTTTAGTGCCAAGTAAATATGAAAGAAACTTATCTAATGCAAACACAATGGCAAGAAGTTCTTTTTCAGTGGTAGAGTAGTTTAATTGAGCATCATTCAAGGTCCGGGATGCATAATATATGACATGTGGTTGCTTGTTCTTCCTTTGGCCCAAAACAGCCCCAATTGCATAATCGGATGCATCACACATTAGCTGAAAAGGCAAAGTCCAATCTGGTAGGATGATAATTGGTGCCGTGGTAAGCATGTCCTTGAGATGCTTGAATGCCTTCTCACACTCCTCTTTGAACTCAAAAGCCACTTCTTTTTGTAGGAGACGGCATAGGGGTTGTGCAATCTTGGAAAAATCCTTGATAAATCACCTATAGAATCTTGCATGGCCAAGAAAAGAACGAACCTCTCTCACCGAAGTAGGAGTGGGTAAGTAACGTACAAGATCTATTTTAGACTTATCAACTTCAATTCCTTTTTCAGAGATGATAAGACCCAAAACTATGCCCTGTTTGACCATAAAATGACACTTTTCCCAATTTAAAACAAGGTTGGTTGCCATGCATCTTTTCAAAATTAAAGTGATATTATGCAAACAATCATCAAATGAGTCCCCAAACACACTAAAATCGTCCATAAACACCTTAATAAATTTCTCAATATAATCCGAGAATATACTTACCTACTTACCATGCATCGTTGGAACGTGGCCGGTGCATTGCATAAACCAAATGGCATACGACGATAAGCAAAAGTACCAAATGGACAAGTAAAAGTGGTATTTTCTTGATCATCCGGAGCTATGACAATTTGATTATAACCCGAATAACCATCAAGAAAGCAATAAAAAGAAGGACCGGCTAACCTTTCAAGCATTTGATCAATGAATGGCAAATGAAAGTGATCTTTCCTTGTTGCGGCATTTAGCTTCCTATAGTCAATGCAAACTCTCCAACCGGTTTGGATGCGTGTGGGCACAAGGTCATTCTCTTCATTCTTCACGACCGTGACTCCGAACTTCTTTGGAACTACTTGGACAGGTGAAACCCAACAACTATCCGAGATAGGATAGATGACGCCACAATCAAGTAGTTTGATGATTTCCTTCTTCACGACTTCCATCATTGGCAGGTTGAGTCGGCGTTGTGCTTCCCTTGATGGTTTGGCTCCTTCTTCCATGAGAATTTGGTGCATGCATGTGGTAGGGTTTATGCCCTTGATATTGGCCAAAGTCCACCCAATGACCGTTTTGTGCTCTTTGAGAACCCTCACCAATTTCTCATCTTCTTATGTCGTGGGTGAGGATGCCACAATGATGGGCAATGTGTCTTGCTTGCCCAAGAACACATACTTCAAGTGGCTTGGTAACGGTTTAAGCTCAAGGGTAGGTGGTTGTTCTATAGAAGTACGCAACTTGTTAATTGAAATAGGAATTGACATTGGGATAGGGGACTTACCATTGAGCCGTGGCAAGGACTCTAAGGCAGCCACAGTCTCAATCACTTCATCATCAAAGGGCACGGCATGAAAAGTCATGTTTGTGCCGTGGGTTGCTATGGGTGCAGCCACTTGATTCATCACTTCTATGCCATTTGTAAGGACCTTTTCAAGTGCATCTTCATGTAATTGATCAAGGTGTGCCTGTGCCAAGGAGTCAAGAATATCAATAGAGAAACATAAGTGATCATCATTAGGAAATTTCATGGTTTCAAAAATATTAAAATCAATCACTTCCCCATCAAATTCCATTGTTAAAGTGCCTTTAAACACATCAATCTTAGTTCGGGCCGTCTTCATGAATGCCCTCCCAAGAATGAGTGGCAAGGATGGAGCATGGGTGGTTTCTTCCATCTCAAGAATGTAGAAATCCGCCGGAAAGATCAAGTTATTCACCTGCACTAAGACATCTTCCAATACTCCCTTTGGATAAGCATTAGATCTATCGGCCAATTGAATAATCACACCATCAATTTTCAATTCACCAAGGTTCATGGATGCATAAATACAGTATGGCATGATGTTAATTGAAGCTCCTAAGTCTAACATAGCATGTTCAAACTTAGTTTGGCCAATAATACAAGGAATTGTAAAGCTACCTGGATCTTTGCACTTTGGTGGTAACTTTCTTTGTAAAACAGCGGAAACGTTTTCACTTACCCTAACCACTTCTTTATTTAAAGCCCTCTTCCTTGTGGTGCAAAGTTCCTTCAAGAATTTGGCATATTTGGGCACTTGCTTGATGGCATCTAGGAGCGGGATATTGACTCGAACTTTCCTAAACGTCTCAAGAATGTTTTTCTTATGCTCCTTCTTCTTTGCTTGCAAAAATCTGTGAAGAAAAGGAACATTGGGTGGAACGAGGTTAGAATTAATCAAATTTGAACCCAACTTACCTCTAGTGGCCGAATTGGAGGAATTGGATGCATTAGGGTCCCTAGGTAGTTGCGGCAAGGGTGTTTCTACCCTTGCCATGGCCTTGCTTGAATCCTCCTCTTCCAATTTTAGCTTTCCCTCTTCATTAGGACCTGTTTTGGATGGTTTGGATGTAGTGCCAACTTCTTTTCCACTTCTCAAGGTGATTGCTTTGGCAGATTTGAACCCTCCCTTTGGATTGACAATGGTTGAGCTCGGGAGCTTGCCTTGGTCTCGGAATTGCCCTACAAACTCCGCAATCTGCCCAATTTGCTTCTCCAAGTGGTCCACCCTTTTGTCTTAGTTTTGCATGGCTTTGTTTTGATTCTCTTGCCCTGAGACAAATTGGTAAGTAACTTAAGAAGTGTATCATTGGCCAAAGACATACCTTGATTGTTTTGGGCAGATAGGGTTTGGTTTGGATTAGAGCCGTATGGCTTGGTGTAGAACTCTGGGGGTTGTTGCCTAAAGACTCTTTGTTGTTGCGGTTGTTGAGGCTCCCTCCACTTGAAGTTTGGATGGTGTCTCTAACCCGTATTGTATGTGTTGGAATACGGATCATTCCTTGGCTAATTTTGGCTTGGAAATCCAATGGCATTGGCACTCTCCCATCCCCCATTCTCAATCAATTGAGGGCACTTTTCCGAAGGGTGTCCTTGGATAAAACATACACCACATACAATTGGTCCTTGTATCTTCGTTCCTTCGGCCATCTGAGACACAATAGAAGTAAGATTAGCTAATTGAGTTTGAATGTCGGATTGAGAACTTACCTCATGCACTTGTTGCCGTGGGGGGTCCCCTTTCCCAATTCATTCATATTGTTGTGCATTGAGAGCACGGTTTGCAATTAGGGTCTTGGCTGCCATGGGAGTTTTGTCCACCAACGCATCTCCCACCGAAGCATCGAGCATTTGCCTTTCAATGGGAAGTAGGCCTTCATAGAAGTATTGAAGTAGAAGCTCCTCCTTCATTTGATGTTGAGGACATGATGCAACAAGGGCTTTAGAACGCTCATAGTACGTTGGAAAAGACTCCCCTTGACTTTGTTGAATTCCGCTAATTTTCTTCCTCAAGAGAATAACTCTTGAAGTAGGGAAGAACTTCTCAAGAAACGCCCTCTTCATGCCCTCCCAAGAAGTGATCGTTCCGGGTGCTAGTTCGTATAACCAATCCTTGGCCTTCTCCAATAGTGAGAATGAAAGGGCCTTCATCTTCAAAATATTGCTATCGACATTAATTGGAGTCATGCTTGAACACACCACCTCGAACTCCTTTAAATGCTTGTTAGGATCCTCCATGGACAGTCCATGGAACTTTGGAATGTGGTGCAACAAACTTGACTTCAATTCAAATTCATCGGTTTTATCTTGAGCTGCCCTTGGGTATTGGATGCACAATGGTGTGGCATTGTCCATTCTCGAGGCGGAAAGCTATACGGTTGTCCACTGCCATGACTTCGACCTCTTCTTCCTCAAAGTTAGAGGATGAACTAGAACTTGATGGGTGAAGTTCTGGGTCCTTCTTCTTTCTTCTCAAAGTGCGCTCAAAATCGTCGTCAAAATCCAAGATGTTTGCACGAACAGATTGAGAACTACAAGTCATAAACTAGTACCTACAAACAAGAAAAGAAATAAGGTCAATAGCTAGACAAAAAGATATGAAAAAGAAACAAAAAGACACAACGTGGGATTAGCAAAGTTCCTAATCCCCGGCAACGGTGCCAAAAATTTGATGTGATAAATATTAGCACACAAATAAAACCCTTTTTTTGACAATTGTAGTATAGATATAAGTAGGGATCGTTCTAGGCCGGAGATTAGGAGGGCTTGCTAATCCAATGAACACTGACTCAAAGATACAAAAATATGTTTAAAAACACTTAAACAAACTCAAAGACTCTTAACTAAACTTATATGACTCAAGACAAACTTAAAAGACTCAAAACAACACAAAACAATCCAAAAGACTCAATTTAGACTCTAGGACTTAATTTGGACGAAAATAGAATTAGTTTTGACTCAAAAGACTCAAAAACACACTTTAGGACAGATTTGAAACAAGTAAAGGGGATTGGGTTTTGGACGAATTTAAGAGAAAAACAAGTAAATAAAAGACTTAAAAGACATTTTGACGAATTTAGGAAAACCAATGGATGATTAGATAGCTAGGGGATACTTTTCCACACATGATACATTCAAACACAAATTGATTTCCAGTTGCTTTTCCGATAAACCATGAACCTCAACACCCCAGATTAACCGTGACATCACTAATTAACCCTCAGATTGTCCTTAAGTTATTGGATTGGATGACTTCATACGACAACCCAAAGCATTCTTCAAAAGTTCCCTACATGACATCATAATAGAGATACAATCAAAGATCATTACATTCAATGAAAATCATAAGTATTGACAAAGCACTTGTAACTATGACATCATGATACTCATACTAGGAATTTACTTAACATGATTGTGAAAACAACCTTAACTACTTGTGAATATAAGTTTGTGACGATTATGTGAAACTCCCTTATATTCTAGCACCAAATTCAAGCATGCAAATTAAGTAGGCCTCCCTAATCAACATACAAGAATAAGTTATCCATCAAACGGTTAAGTAAATTGCATTCACAATTTATGAAATCACAACTGGAATTAATCAACTCATATTATAAACGTAATCATGAATTCAAAGCCTCCCCTAGCTAAAACGAGTTTAGCCTCTCATGTTCACAACAACACAAAGGAAAATTGAATTAAACATTGAAAACAAAAGATAGATTACACCTAAAAACGTTCCAACACTCCAACTTGAATGCACAAACGTCCAAGGCTTCTTCTTCTTCTCTTCTTCCTCGCAAGGTTCCGGCACAAGAGTCTAGGGATGATTTTGGATGGATTTCTGGGTTATGAATAGGTTTAGGTTGGTAGGGTAGTGCGGCAAAGGTTGGGAATGATGTATGGATGTTTGGGTGAAGGTATGAAAGTGTATGAATGGTGGAAGGAGAGTTAAAGGCTGCAACAAAGCATAGGAATTTGTGAATGATGGCAGATTATGTGTGAGAGTGATTAGGGTTGAATGAGGGTGCGGCTTTGGTATTTATTTGGGTGAAAGAATCCTGAGGTTTATTACATAATTTAGGAAAGGATTGGACCCCCAAACCCCTAAGGAAAAGGAGATATGAAATTAGAAATCAAAGGGAAAAGGGAAAGTAACTTGCGGCCTTGAATTGTAAGAAAGGGAATGTGTTTTAAGGCTGAAATTAGGCAAGGATTTGGGATAGAAAAGGTATGTAAGGTGTGGCTGAGATTGAGGTGAAAAGGAATGTAGTTTAATGACATAGAATAGGCAACAAGTACCTCCCTTGCACGGCAAGGAAGGGAAACACTTATGGGATGCACGGCAAAGATACTTAAGTTGCAAGGAAGGCTTGATTTGTGTCCTAAAATGCATAGGAGTCTTCAATGTTGCTGAAACATGAGGTCTTTTAGGATTAGGAAAGATTAAACCAAAATAGGAAATAGGAAACCTTGGCTTAACTTTCCTTCTTCAAATAGGAAACCGTCTTTGACTAGGATTCCTTTTTTGATTAGGAATCCTCTTGTGATTAGGAATCCTAACACCTTTAGGTCTTCAATTTCGTCCATTCCTTTTGCTCCAAGCGTATGCTATCCATTCCAAGTCCAATTTTGCTCCAAAATGCTCCAAAATGCTCCTTTTTGCTTCCTTAGCCATATGAACCTATAAACACACGAAAATAGCTTAAACTACTAAAATAACTATGAACTAACAACATAAATGCATGAAAACAAGCTAACTAAGTCGCCTAAATATGCTCCTATCAATTATTATGGCAAACTCTTTGTAAGGCTTAGCCTACTCCCCACCCTCTTAGTGATAGATATTGTCACTTGTTTAAAAAAATAATAAAAAAGAACTTTTTAACCTATGACAAGTATGGAAGAGGATTCTCTCCCCTCCTAATCTCTCTCCCCTTCCCTTTCCTCCTATTTGAATGGCTACGGTTTGGCCACGTCAACATGTTTTTATAGAGACAATAAGACAAAACACAATATGTTGAGCAGGGGCACTTGAGGTGCTTTTTACAAGAAGCACCAGTTATGTGGTTCTTGTAGGAATGATTTGCTTGCATTTTTACTAAGAATCGGTTACATGATAAGCTCATATTTATATAAATTTTACATCAAATTCACTTGTCTTTTCTTAGTTAGTTCCTTATATTTTTGAGCTATTTACTTTGTTTTTGTGTTTTGTAGGATTTGTCAAGTAAAGAAAAGAAAAATAACACAAGTGGAATTTTAAGTAACAAATTCATCAAAACTGCCTGTGCAGGTCAGCTAACTTTGGAAGCAAGTTGCGGACAGCTCAGAATGAATTAGAGAATGAGCCTTATATACTTGGAAAGCTACGGATGTCTATTTTCTGGAGCATTTCACGGATTGTTAATATCATTTTTCTAGAAGAAGTTATGGCCATTCTAACACTGAAAGGTTCCCAAGAGGCTGAGCAGTTTGTAACTGACAAGAAAGCATTGAAAGCAATAAATCCTATAAACCTAGCAGCCAAAACTGATGCAGCCAAGAACAAGTCAGCTGACACCTATTCAAGTATCAGAGGAAATGGAAAATTAAGAGGGAGTAATGGGCATAAAGGCTTCCCAAAGAGTTACAATTGTTTTAGCATTTCCTCTCACTTATTGTCATCACTAAATGGCTGTTAGTGGGGTGAGTTATGGAGAAAAAACCGTGGCAGCAGAAAAGAAGAAAAGGGCTGCAGGTTGCAGCGAAAAAGAGGGGAAAAAAAGAGGGAAAAAAAAGATAGAAAAAAAAGAAGGAAAGCAAGGAAAAAAGGCAAGGCTGCTGCGTTAGGGAAGGAAGGAAAGGAAGGAGGAAATCTTGGCATTTTCTTCTTTCGGTTTTATCTTCTCAAAGTCATGTCTTTCTTCTGGTTTAATTTGAGAATTATGTGTAACTAATTTTAGTAGTTAGGGGCTGTTTTGAAGCCCCGAATATGATTGCAATTTTGTTATGACATTTCGTTTGAATTACTTTTATGAATGGATGAAAATTGGTTCACTACTTATCTCATTGATGAATTCTTTATGTGTTTTCTGCGGATGCATACTTAGTAAGCATATCTAGGATTCTAATGCTATGAATATGTGTGTGCCTGCCCTTGTCGAATGAGGACCTACATATGTTCTAGAGTAGTACTTGTTAATTGCGATTAACATGTGAATCAATTTCTAGGATAAGTGAGACAACGCTAGTACTTACGATGCCTTGTGATGACTCGAACTCTTTTCATTCTTAATGATTTCTACTTGTTAAATCTGTGAACACACTATTCTAGATTGCATGTTAGGGACTAAGTTAAGTTGAAAATGCCATTCTCTTAACATACTACATAAGAAAGAGTAATAGGTTGAGTTCTAACATTGAGCTAACTTGAGCATCTTTATCCGAAAATGAAAGGAATTTGAATGAAACATAACATGTTTGCATGATTATTTGGTGGTGGATAGCAATTCCCCTAACTCGTTTTTCTTAATTTGTGAACTATTTAAAAATCTGTTTCTGTTCTGTTTTTGTTCGATTTAATTTAAATAGCAAATCAACTCCAAAAATCCCAAAAATAAGTTAGTCTAATAATTATTTTTCTGTGACTGGTCAGTAGGGACAGCAACACAGTCTTTGTAACATTTTAAGTAGTTAGATAAAACAATCTTCTGCGGGAAAGACCCTTATTTTCATATGCTACAATTGAAAAATCTTAGTGTTAATAAGGAAAATCAATAGGACATTTGTGTGCTACTTTGTGGTGTGCTCTTATTTTCTATGTGATTTTCTCCCCGAATACGTAAATTGACGTTTGTGCCTTTAATAACAAAGTGACATGGATGTATATGTGGCTCTATATTATTTTTATTACTATCATTGTCTACCAATTATTTTAGTTTCTATCCTCCCTAGCCAATAGATATTTTCTTTCTTTTAGACCAATTAAAACTACTCTCTCTCTTCTCTGCCAATCAGAACTTATCTCTTTCTCTCTCTCTCTTTTTCTCGAGACTTCCTCTTCCTTCTTCTTATTACACTCAAGAGACCCCCAGCTCACTTACACCTCGAATCAACACGGATCGAACTGGAAATCACCAGCATCACTATCCTTTCGAATTCAAGAACCCAGTGGTACCCTTAGTTTCTTAGTTGGTGAGCTGTAACACGTTAACTCGCGAGATCCGACGAGGAGCAAAGTTTCTCCAACGTGATCCCGGTAAGATTAAGAGGTTTTAGGACTTGGTAAGGTTTCGACGCAACTTCGCTTGCACTTTAGAGTATGTTTGAGGTTGCGTTGACGCTGGATCACACGGTTTTGAGGAACTCCAGTTTTGGTTGAAGCTGTCGAGGGATTTTCTGACCATTTTCCGTTAGATTTTAGACTTCTAATAGAAATCCAGTGATATTTTTCCAGAAACCTGCGAACCAGACGGCGGTGGACGGCAAGGGTGACTAGAGAAGCAAGCGAGTATTTCCTCAAAATTGACAGAATATGTTGACGACGTCAGGTGAGGCATACCTCGAGGACGAGCGTGGACAAGCAAAGCAAGGGGGCTACGATCCTGCTACGTATCAGTGAGTGGGCATTTGTTTATATATATATATGATTTATGATTTCCAGAAAACATTTTTTGTAAATGAATTTATGCCTTGTATGCCATGTCTTTACTGCTTATTACTATATTGTTGCATTAGTAAGAATGGTGAATTATACTATTTGATGCTGCAGAGGCTCAGGTAAGTTTCAGGTGAGTTAGCATGTGATTGGTCTTGTTGCATTGCATATTGCTATGCATTTATGCATTTAGAGCTTATTATGCTGCACCCCGGTGTTAGTGCTCCTACCCCAGGCCAGGGCACAGCTTTCACGTGATTGTTCACCTCCCGCACCGCACGCTCATCTTGCATCCAAGTTTTGGTGGTAGCTTGTCATATAGACCACAATAGGTGGTTCCGACTCGTAGGTGACTCGCGATCTGATAGAAGCATATTTATGCGACTTTGTTATCTTATTTCTTTGCATTTGCTTAGTTAATTTCCATTTATTATCGTAATTTAAGTTATTTTCGTATTATTGTAGGTCCAATTGGTAAAGATGACAATAAATGGCCAAATGGAGCAATTTGGAGCAGTTTGGGACTTGGATTGGATAACATGCGTGTGGAGCAGTGGGGCTGGATGTTTTTGGTGTTTAACATGTGCTAAATATGTGCTAAAATCTGGAGGAATCAAATTTGGAAGCTTGGAAGACAAAGAAAGACATAATCTTATCCAATCTCATCCAAACTTATCTTAGCTTATCCAGTTAAACTTATCTTATCTTATCCAAACATCATTCCACTTTATCCAACATTATCTCATATTATCTCCAGCTGCAAAAGGAATCCTTATCCTATTCTAAATATTTCCCATCTAATTCTAGGAGTCATAATCCATTCAAACACCCAAAACCTTTTCCTCCTTGGATTCAGCCATTCCCCCTATATATATGAAATTCCTGCAGAGATTCCATTGAAGTTGTTGGAATTTTTCAGAGTTCTTTCTATCTTTGTTTTAAGTTTCAATGTTTATTTTAGATTGTTTTTCAGTTATGTTGAACATGTGTAACTAAATTTCTTTTTAGCTAGAGGTGAATTCGAAGCCATGATCATATGTTTTATATGAATTGAGTACATCCAGTTATTGTTTCATAAAACATGAATGTGATTTACTTATCTACTAGTAAATCGCATTAATGTTTTATGAAACAATAACTGGATGTAATCAATTTATATAAAATATATGATCATGGCTTCAAATTCACCTCTAACTAAAAAGAAACTTAGTTACACTTGTTCATCAAAACTGAAAAATAATCTAAAATAAACATTGAAACTTAAAACAAAGAGAGAATGAACTCTGAAAATTTTAGCAACTTCAATGGACGAATGGTAGGCGCGGCACACCTGTTCAACGCTGCAGAACACTTCATATATATATATATATATATATAGGGCATGGCTAGGGTTTTCTTTAGAGTGAATGAAAAGAGAGTAAAAATAGGCAATCAAAATTGGGTAATTCACCTAGAATAAAAAGGCATGTAAAATGGCAAAAAGACAAGTTTTTATGGGGTAAAAGAGGCTGCAAGATATTCCAAAGTGATTCCAACAACTTAGCCTTTATTTTGCATGTTTTTGCCTTATTTTGCACCTCCAAATCAGGCTAGATATCCCAATTCCTTTCCTATTCTGTTCCTGGCCTTCTAACAAGCCAGATTCATCTTTGATTCTTTATTTTGACTTCAAAACAAGTAAGAACTTCTCTCCAACTAAGATTCCTCTTTCTTGTGTAATTCCTTCCCTTCCAAGCCTTAACTTTAATTTATCCAGATTTTAGCACATGTTTAGCACCTTTCAAAAACCAGCCCATATGCTATCCATGCTTGCTATCCAATCCAAGTCCAAAAATGCTCCAAATTGCTCCATTTGACCATTTATTGTCCTCTTTACCAACTGGACCTACAATAATACGAAAATAAATTAAATTACTATAATAAATGGAAATTAACTAAGTAAATGAAAAGAAATAAGATAACAAAGTCGCATAAATATGCTCCTATCAAATTCCCCCACACTTAGCTTTTGCTAGTCCCCGAGCAAAACTAAGAAAACAAAACAAATCTAAACGTTCCAACAATTGCCTTAGGGATTTCCAATGAAACATGACATGTTAAAAATCACTACTCACATAGATTTTAGCCATCCTTAATCTTGAGCTTATACTTAACCATAGTAACCACCCACTAGCTTGCATTTGATCAATTAAAACAATATTTGAAAGTAGTAACATGCCTTAGAGAATTCACTCAATTCCTCACCTAATATACTCTCTATTTTCACACAGATTTTCTAACTATGATAGGAGCATATTCATGCGACTTAAATGGCTTGTTCTCGTACATTTACGTTATGTTTCTTTAGTTATTTTAGTTCTTTATGCTTCTTTTGTGTGTTTTCAGGTTCTAAGGGCCTAGGGAGCAAGAAAGTGCATTTTGAGGCCATTTGGAGCATTTTTGGGCATGGATTGGATAGCTTATCCATGGAGCCAAGAGGATGGACGAATTTGAAGGCCTTGTATTCACTTTGGACATAAAACAAAGGGCCTAGCCCATTCTCTCTTATTCTCTCCCTTATAGCCATGCAAAGAACCATCCATTCCATCAAAAACAATCCATCAATTCACATGCAAAACCACCATTAACACACATGCACCCAAACAAAGCCAACCTAGCTAACCCTACATGCATTATTTATTAGCATCTTTACAAGACATTATCATTGCATAACATTCCACTTCCACCTCTTTCCAACCTAATTCACATGCATATCAACCCTACATACATTAATTAGTCATTCTTTTCATATTACACTCAAATGCATTCACATGCATTTCAAGAAGCAAAACAACATTGTGCCGTGAGCTTCCCTTGCATTTTCAGCTTTCCTCCTTGCATTCACATGCATAACCAACCTAGTGTCACTCCCATTCATTCCCTTTAATTATTTAGCCATTATCATACATTTATTCTCCCATAAACAACCCAACAATGCCGTGAGTTCCCACTCCCATTTCCAGCTTTCCATAACTTTTCCTAGTTGTTTTATTACATACATTCCCCCTTCATTATTCCAAACACATGCACCCATAATCATTCATCCCCTCCTAGCTGCAATATTCCCTCTTTTGTTCCCCCATTTCACCTATAAATAAGCATCCAACACTCCTCAAAATTCATTCACTCTTCCATACACATTTTCAGTTACAAACACTTCCATTTTCTGTGCAGTTTTTCTCCTTCATTGCAGCCACTATCCAACCACTTCCCATCCCTCCAAAACACTTCACATAATCCCCAAAGCTCACCTTAGACCTTGTGCTACAACAACGAGGAAGAAAAGAGTGCCTAAACGTTCATACAATTCAAGTTTGAGTTGTTGGAATGTTTAGGTGTTTCTTTGATTTCAAAGTTTAAATTCAATTCTCTTTGTTTTGTATGAGGAACTAAACCCCCCTTTAGCTAGGGGGGGATTCGAAATATATGTTTATGCTTGCATTTTGATTTGATTACTTCTAATTGCGTTTCATAAGTTGTGGATTCAATTTGTTTAACCGTTTGATTGATAACTTATTTATGTATGTTTATTAAGAATGCGCGCTTAATTTTCATGCATGAATATGACGCTAGAATATAAGTGAGTTTCACCTAATCGTTATGAACTTATATTCACAAGTAGTGGAGGTTGCTTATAAACAATCGCGTTAAACGAATTCTTGGCATAAGTTTCATGCAATCATAGTAACGAATGCCTCGTCAACACTTATAGTTTTCATGATGCTTAATGATTCTTGCTTGTTTCTCTATTATGCAATTCATGTAGGGAACTTGTGAGGAATGCTTTGGGTTGTCGTATGCAATCATCCAATTCATTAACTTAAGGAAAACTTGACGGTTAATTTAAGCGGACCTAATTAACCCGGGGTGTTGAGAATTAATGATTTGTTGAAATGCAATTGGAAATCGTTTTATTATGCAAGTATAACATATGTGGAGATGAACCCCTTAGCTAGCCATACCATCCATTCATTTCCGTCAATTTCATATTTACAATTTGTTTTCTTTACAATCTATCCATTTTAGTTTAAATTCGTCCAAAATCAATCCCCCCATATTTCGTTTAAGTCTTAGTCTTAATCTTTCTTATTTTTAGTTTTGCATTCTTTGAGTCTAAGTTAGTATTTCATATTGTTATTTTACGTTTTTGAGTCAGTTTCCAAGAGATTTGCAATCCCTCCTAATCCCCGGTCCAGAACGATCCCTACTTATACTTATACTACAAATCGACAAAAAGAGGGTTTAATTTGTGTGCGTATAAATCTCGCATCAAATTTTGGCGCCGTTGCCGGGGATTAGCAACTTTGCTAATCCCTTGGTTCTTTTTTTTTTTTTGGTTTAGTTGTTTTCGTTTTAGTTTCTAACTTAGTGTTGTTTCTTTGTTTGTTGTTACTTTTGATATTTGATTTAGTTCTCTTTCTTTGATTTTAGGTACTAGAGAAGTAAGATATGGATTTTGCTAGCATTCAAGCTCAATTAGCAAATCTTACTTCTCAATTGTCGCCGGATGCCGAAAGGACCACAATGCAGAGTGTCCCTACATTTGGTGCTTCATATAGGCAAGGATTTCAAGCCAATCAATGTCCACAAAGAGATTGGAGGGATCATTCAAACTCTATATGGTGGGAAGATCAACAAGTTCAACGTGAAGCATATTGGCAACCATATGAGGAGTTCTATTCAAGACCTATGCAGCCACCACAACTTCATATGCAATATGCTCAATTAAATTCAAGTTCGCCAGTAGATTATATTCAAATTCTTAATGAAATAAATTCTTTGGCGCAGGGGTCACAAAATCAAGCCAAGGAGGCTCAACAAGAAGCATATTGGCAACCATATGAGGAGTTCAATACAACACCTATGCAGCCACCACAACCTCCACAAAATCAAGACAAGAAGTTGGGTAAATTGGACGAGCAATTTGGGCAGATTATGGAGTTCATGAAACAAATTCAAGAGCAAAGTGAACTTTCCAACTCAACTATTGAAAACTCAAAGGAAGATTTTGAAATCCATAATGCTATCACTTTGGGAAGTGCTATAGAGGTTGGAGCGGACCTAAAAATGTCCAAACATAGCCTAGAAGTGGATGAGGAGCTGCTAATTGAGGAGGAGGAAGAAGACATGCAAACGGCAAGGGTAGAACAACCCTTGCCGCAGCCCCCTAAGCCCTCTAAACCACCCACCACAAGTAAGGACGTCCCAATTCCATGTTATTCTGATGTTATTCCACCCAAAGTCCCTTTTCCTAGCAGGTTTTTGATTCCCAACCAAGAAGAGAGTAAAAAGGACATCGTGGAAGCCTTCCCAAAGGTGCAAAATGCTATTCCAATTTTTGGTGCAACACAGCAAGTTTTAGATGGTGTTGAATTTTTCAAAGGACTTTGTACACCAAGAAGAATGATTCAAGAGAAGGTAGTGGCTGGAGAAGATGTAGAAGGCATCAAAGAGGACATAATTGAAACCACAATTCCCAAGGAACTTGGATTTTATGACACGGGACAAGTCATAACTTTCGAAGGGGTGTTTATTCTGGAGTTCATTTTGGAGCACACAGGTAAGCCGCCTCCCCGAATTTCAATTTTCTTTTATACTAACATGTGGTTAATGATTCAGGCACCCAATCTGGAATTTAAACTATTATCGGATCATTTCAAGTATCACCGCCCATTCAAAGATAAATTCCATGCCGTTTGATTTTATTTATGTTAATCAAAAAAAAAAAAAAAAAAAAAAAAAAAAAAAAAAAAAAAGTTGTGATACTAAACATGGAGAAAGGTGGAGCTTCACAAAGGTTGTTTGCGTGAAGCCCCACTACGAGGCGCAGAAGCGGAAGGCGCAGAAGCGGGAGGCATAGAAGCGGGAGGCATCGGAGCGGAAGCCATCGGAGCGGGAGGCATCGGAGCTAGAGCATTCCAGGCCTCAATACTTGGCCAAGCGCTGGATGACCCAGGAAAAAGGTGCCTCTGGAGATAAGACGCAAGCCTTTGACGGTCATTGTGAATTCGACCCTCAGATTCTTGCAGCTCATCAAGCTTCCTCTTCATGCCCGCCGAATAGTTATTTGCAAGCACATGCAAACTTCTATTCTCGTACTTAAGCTGTTTGATTTCCTGCTTAAGACTTTCCACCTCTGCCATCAACGATTCCACTTGGCGGGACCGAGCAAGCAGGCGTAGGCCCATGTTGGACACAGAGCTCGCACACTGAACACTAAGTGCGAGGGACTCTTGAACGGCCAACTCATCGGACCGTCCTGACAGCAGCCTACTATCTTTTGGAGTGAGGAGGTTCCTAGCTACTATTGTAGCTGTTGTGGCGTCCTGCATCACAGAGTCTTCACCTGAAAGAGGACCGTTAGAAGATAAAAAAGAAGGACGCCATACATTACCTTGACGGGGCGCAACCGGATCGCTGCTAAGACTCAAATCTAAGCTAAGGTTCGATGAGTTTGCCATTTTTTTCAAAAGTGTTCAAAGAGAATGGGTGGATGGAGTTAAATTTAGAAGGGTCGGAGACGGTTTTCAAGAATGGGAAATCTTCAGAGTGTGTTTGTGGCGGTGATCGATACCTCAATAAGAAGCCAAGGCAACGCGTCCACCGATTCAAAGAGCCGGAATTTCCGGCGTAATTTAGGCGACGTTTTCTCGGCTTTTCAGAAGACGCACGTGGAGGCCATCATCGCAACTACACCTCTTTAGCCGACAAGCGCAAAGTTCGGCGACGCTTTCTCTGCTTTTCAGAAGACGCGTGCAGCTTTGTCAAAAGGAGCCGCATCTGCACTACCACGTGTCGTTCAGAAAGCGAAGGGGCGTCGTTCAGAAATCGAAGGGGCGCCTGCTCAGAAATCGAAGAGGCGTATTCAAAGATCGAAGAGGCGCCACTATTTCAAAAAGCCGGAATTGCGGGATCAAAACGTTTGTCGACAAGGGTAAAAAGTACCACCACTTGATATTATCTCTATATATGTCGACCTTCGTCTTTTATGGCAGGGCAAACCTGAAGAAAATGCCCAACTCTCCCTTACCTCTGAGGGCGCACTCCCAGCAAAGCCTTTCGAAAGACTCAATTCTTTCTTCTTCCCCAAAGATGATACCAGATGCCTGGAGTACATATGACCCAGGAGGAAACAGCACAACAAATACATGTGCTGATTCATTCACCGCTTCTTCAAAAGCAAAGGTATCTCATATCATAAAGGTCAAAAGCAAAAGTATCTCATATCATGCTCTTTCCCTGTCTTTTTCTTTGTCCTTGTTCTTACTCGCATGGCAAAGTAAAAGAAGCAATCAGCCGGCACTTGGAGTCAATCTTCCGATCTGGAGCCAACTGCCTGGAATCTATTCCTGATTGCTTACCTAGCGTTGCTCTCGAGTAGTCATCTTCAACGGTTGATACACTTCCGGAGAAGGGACCACTTCTGCAAAGGGGAGCGAGTAAGGCAAGTGAAAATGATACATTGAAGCATGTGGAGACAAACATAGGCTGAGTTATCCTCCAACCCTTTTCAATACGAATTGGAAAGATTGAACAAAGAAACAGACCAAAGGGGTAAGCTCAGACCTTCGGGGAAGACCAAAAGAATCCTCCAGCCCAGTAGCACAAAGGAAAATCAATGATGGGCGGAAACCAGTTCAAGAGTAAGCCTGTGGAATCACAAAGATCAAAGCCTCAATGCAATTACCAAGGAGAAGATGGAATTTACACTCTATAACCAGATTTGCGTCTCTAAACTCTTATCTTTGTTAATTACATTATGACATGTTTAGTATGTTTAAGTGCTTTTTGTGTGTTTACTTATGTTTTGTGTGAATCTATGCTTAAAACATTGAGGACAATGTTTGATTTAAGTGTGGGGGGGGTAACTAATGTTGTTAATGCAAATTCGTGGGATTTTATCACCCATAACTTCAAATGTTGTTCCTTGCTGTTTTAAGGTGTTTTTAAACTGTTTTAGCGTGTTTTGTTTTATAACTCCGAAAAACACATAAAAATTTGAAAAAAAATGTTTTGAAAAGCCTAAAAAGAGTGTTTTGAGTCGTTTTTGTGTCGTAGGTTACCTTCCAACACAATGATAAGGATTTGGTTTCTAATTGCATGACTGTTAAAAAGAGTTATGAACATAGAGAAAAGTTTGATTTACTCTTGGTTTATGCTTAGTTATGGTTATAATGTATGACTTCACATGCAATCATAAAAGAAAAAAAATTCGTTTTTGTAACATGCTTGAAGGAAGGAACTCAAACAAACGCTACAACCCTGAGAGACTTGAGCCTATAACGTTCTTTGGAGAGTATAATCTGTGATTTCTTGTTTTCTAAAGTCGTTGCATGATCTCATTATTCTTTGCTTGGTTACTACTTAGAAGGCGTTTCATCATATAGTTCCAAATGCTAGAACTCATGCCCATTTCATTCAAAGCATGTTATTGATTTGCATAACATATATCAAGATGAAGTTGTGTAGTTGCCACCATAGCCAAATAGCCTCACTTCCCATATTTCGTATTTGTTGTAAGTTTTAACCCCGTTGAGCCTTGTTTAGCCTCTATTCTTTGTTTACCCATATTTTCCTCACCTAGCCTAGTTTAGGACAATCCACACCCTTGTTCTTAAAAGATAGTGAGCATGACTTAAATGAATTCCTTTTGAGTTACATTATGCAAGAAAATGAGTGTGGGGGAAGGAATGCTTGTTCTTAAGTATGTTTGAGATTCAAAAGAAAAGAAAGATAGAAAGAAAAAAAAAAAAAAAAAAAAAAAAGAGCTTGAAAAAAAAAAAAAAAAAATTAAATAAATGAAAGAATGAGTGATTGAAGAAAGGGTCCAAAAAGTGAATATGGCCCTAAGTTTTGTGTGACTTTCCCTTGGGTGTTCAAAGTTGACTTCTGCGTTCGTAAGGGAATTCTAAGTGCCTGATTCAATACTTTGCTCACTATTGCTTTAAGAATGTTTGTTTATCCTTCACCTTTCATTGTTAGCCAATACCCTAGCCCCGTTACAACCCTTGACTTCTATCTTGAGTGTTATGGGTTTCAATTTGTGGAGTTTGAACTTGGTATGAGCTTATGGTGTCACTGGTTCTCGCATCTAAGTAGTAGCATTCCATTCATGAGATCATATCTAAACATGCTTATTAACTCCAGAAATTGCGTTCTTTGTGATACATATATGTGAGTGTTCGTTTTCATGTTTACATCAATCTTCTCACATATGACTAGATTAGGGTGTGTAGTTAGAAAATCTGAGTAAAAATCGAGTGCATATCTTGTAAGGAATTGAGCAAATTCTCTAAGGCATGTTACTACATTCAAAACATGGTTTTAAATGCTTAATTGTGAACTAGTATATGGTGACTATGATTAAGAATGTACTTAAGTGTGAAGATGACTAAAATCTGTGGGAATGATGATTTTTAACGTGTCATGTGCATTGGAAATCCCTAAGACGGTTGTTGGAAGGTTTAGGTTGTGTTTTACGTGTTTAGTGTCGTTTTGTTTATTTGTTTTTATTCTGTTTTGCTCGAGGACTAGCAAAAGCTAAGTGTGGGGGTATTTGATAGGAGCATATTCATGCGACTTAAATGGCTTGTTCTCGTACATTTACGTTATGTTTCTTTAGTTATTTTAGTTCTTTATGCTTCTTTTGTGTGTTTTCAGGTTCTAAGGGCCTAGGGAGCAAGAAAGTGCATTTTGAGGCCATTTGGAGCATTTTTGGGCATGGATTGGATAGCTTATCCATGGAGCCAAGAGGATGGACGAATTTGAAGGCCTTGTATTCACTTTGGACATAAAACAAAGGGCCTAGCCCATTCTCTCTTATTCTCTCCCTTATAGCCATGCAAAGAACCATCCATTCCATCAAAAACAATCCATCAATTCACATGCAAAACCACCATTAACATACATGCACCCAAACAAAGCCAACCTAGCTAACCCTACATGCATTATTTATTAGCATCTTTACAAGACATTATCATTGCATAACATTCCACTTCCACCTCTTTCCAACCTAATTCACATGCATATCAACCCTACATACATTAATTAGTCATTCTTTTCATATTACACTCAAATGCATTCACATGCATTTCAAGAAGCAAAACAACATTGTGCCGTGAGCTTCCCTTGCATTTTCAGCTTTCCTCCTTGCATTCACATGCATAACCAACCTAGTGTCACTCCCATTCATTCCCTTTAATTATTTAGCCATTATCATACATTTATTCTCCCATAAACAACCCAACAATGCCGTGAGTTCCCACTCCCATTTCCAGCTTTCCATAACTTTTCCTAGTTGTTTTATTACATACATTCCCCCTTCATTATTCCAAACACATGCACCCATAATCATTCATCCCCTCCTAGCTGCAATATTCCCTCTTTTGTTCCCCCATTTCACCTATAAATAAGCATCCAACACTCCTCAAAATTCATTCACTCTTCCATACACATTTTCAGTTACAAACACTTCCATTTTCTGTGCAGTTTTTCTCCTTCATTGCAGCCACTATCCAACCACTTCCCATCCCTCCAAAACACTTCACATAATCCCCAAAGCTCACCTTAGACCTTGTGCTACAACAACGAGGAAGAAAAGAGTGCCTAAACGTTCATACAATTCAAGTTTGAGTTGTTGGAATGTTTAGGTGTTTCTTTGATTTCAAAGTTTAAATTCAATTCTCTTTGTTTTGTATGAGGAACTAAACCCCCCTTTAGCTAGGGGGGGATTCGAAATATATGTTTATGCTTGCATTTTGATTTGATTACTTCTAATTGCGTTTCATAAGTTGTGGATTCAATTTGTTTAACCGTTTGATTGATAACTTATTTATGTATGTTTATTAAGAATGCGCGCTTAATTTTCATGCATGAATATGACGCTAGAATATAAGTGAGTTTCACCTAATCGTTATGAACTTATATTCACAAGTAGTGGAGGTTGCTTATAAACAATCGCGTTAAACGAATTCTTGGCATAAGTTTCATGCAATCATAGTAACGAATGCCTCGTCAACACTTATAGTTTTCATGATGCTTAATGATTCTTGCTTGTTTCTCTATTATGCAATTCATGTAGGGAACTTGTGAGGAATGCTTTGGGTTGTCGTATGCAATCATCCAATTCATTAACTTAAGGAAAACTTGACGGTTAATTTAAGCGGACCTAATTAACCCGGGGTGTTGAGAATTAATGATTTGTTGAAATGCAATTGGAAATCGTTTTATTATGCAAGTATAACATATGTGGAGATGAACCCCTTAGCTAGCCATACCATCCATTCATTTCCGTCAATTTCATATTTACAATTTGTTTTCTTTACAATCTATCCATTTTAGTTTAAATTCGTCCAAAATCAATCCCCCCATATTTCGTTTAAGTCTTAGTCTTAATCTTTCTTATTTTTAGTTTTGCATTCTTTGAGTCTAAGTTAGTATTTCATATTGTTATTTTACGTTTTTGAGTCAGTTTCCAAGAGATTTGCAATCCCTCCTAATCCCCGGTCCAGAACGATCCCTACTTATACTTATACTACAAATCGACAAAAAGAGGGTTTAATTTGTGTGCGTATAAATCTCGCATCAAACTACACTCCCTACATTAAGTACATGTGAAAAGATTGATGTAAACATGCAGATTAGCACTCACATATGTCATAACAAAGAAGGCACTTTCTAGAATTATTAATACAAGCATGTATATGATCTCATGAATGGAATGCCCTTACTTAGAAGCAAGAACCAGGGATTCCATATGCTCATACCAATTTCAAACTCCACATATTAAAATACATAATAATCAAGATAAAAGTCTAAAGGTTAACATGGCTACGGTATTGGCTAACAAAGAAAGGTGAAGGATAAACAAAGGTTCTTAAAGTGATAGTAAGCAAAGTAATGAAATCGACACTTAGAATTCAACTTTTGATTGTAGCACCCAACTATAAACACAAAGGGGAGATTCGTACAACTTTAAGGTCAGACCCACATTTTTGGACCCTTCTTCAACAACCAACACTCAAGAACTCATTCTCACTTCTTTTCAATCTTGTTTTTTTCTTTTCTCAACTCTTTTTTTTTTTTTTTTTTTTTTTTTTTTTTTTTTTTTTTTTTTTTTTTTTTTTTTTTTTTTTGAAACATAAAACATAAACACTACTTCACCGGATTCAAAAGAACAAATGCTTCCCCCACACTTGTTTTTCTACAAATCGTAGATCAAAAGGAATTCCCAACAAGTCACGCTTCACTATTCTTTAAGAAAAAGGGTATGGATATTCCTATACTAGGCTGGGTAGGGATAATGCAGGCTAACAAAGAAAATAGGCTAAATAAGGCTCAAAGGGGTTAAACCTACAATACATATGTAAGGGATAAGGCTTTTTGGCTCTGGTGGTAACTAAACAACTTCATCTTGTTATTTGTTATGCAATCAATTTTATGCGTTGAATGAAATGGGCATGAGTTCTAGTATTTGGAACTAAAATGATGAAAAAGCATTCTAAGCAGCAACCAAGTAAAGAAATAATGAGATCATGCAACGACTTTAGAAAACAAGAATATCACAGATTAATAACTCTCCAAACAAAGAATAAGCTCAAGTCTCATAGGGTTGTAGCGTTAGTTTGAGTTTCTTCCCTTAAGCATGTTACAAAAACTGATTTTTTCTTGTGATTACATGTGAATTCATAAATGACAACTACAACTAAGTATTAACTTAAGAACATAATTGTTGAGAGCATAAGGTTATATTTATACGCCCTCTTTTACTTAGGTTTTTGACTTAAAATCTTTATGCATCACAAGGTATTTTTTGTTTCTATTGTATTTCAGTATGAAAGTAAGGGCTTGAAAAAATCATCTTATTTTGAATATTGTAACAAGTGGCCCAAGATCTGCCAAAAAGGCCTTTGTAGAACATCCAACTTGTGAGCTTTGCCCTGAAGTGCTCAGAACGAATTCGAAAATGGGCCATATATGGTTGGAAGGCCCTGGAAGTCTTCTTTCTAATGGTCTTTATATCTTGTGATTTGGAGGTTTCAACAAGAAGTTATGACAGAATAAAGAGGAGCTGTTCAGTTACAAATTCTAATAACAGCTAGTTTTCAGTTACTCCAATACTAAAACCTAGTTGTTATGAGCTATAAATGAGAGTCAATTCAAGGATGTAAATGTGTCAGATGTTAGATAAGTCCTAAGCCTTTTAATAGGAGAAAAATACTCAGCAGAAGGAGGAGAATCTGGAGAGAGAGCAGGAGCCTTCGGCCTTAAGCAGTTTCTAGGTTCTAGCTTTCCTAACTTTTTATGTATTTTTTGTTTATGGATACTTAGGGCTGCTTTGAAGCCCTAGACATGATTGAATTAATGTTGTGATGCAGATTTAGTTTATCAATTTCATATGCAAGCTAGAATCAGTTTTTTATTTCAATCATTTCAAGCACATATTTTTAAGCTTGGCTACCTTGTTTATGTTTGCTTTCTGTTGAGAATGATAAGGATGACTGCCATATCTTCTTTCATTCATTAGCAACATGTGGTTTGGTTCATAACTAATCATGTAAATTGATTCCATGAAGTTCTAGGATAAATGCCATGTTCTAGGTTATAGGAGCATATTTATGCAACTTTGTTAGCTTGTTTCTTTGCATTTAGTGAGTTAGTTTCTATTTATTATAGTGATTTAGTTTATTTTCGTATTATTATAGGTTTAATTGGTGAAGATGACAATAAATGGCTAAAATAAGCAATTTGGAGCAGTTTTGGACTTGGAATGGATAGCACATACATGGAGCAAGGTGGATGGACGTTTTTGAAGATTAAAAGAGGCTAGGAATGTGCTTAACATCTGGAGAAATTAATTCAAGACTTGGAAGATAAGGAATCAGCTAAAAGGAAGGGACATTATCCAAACTACCTTATCTTATCCAAACCTTATCCAACCTTATCTTATCTTATCCTATCCTAATCTTTTCCTACCTTAATTCCAGCTGCAAAGGGGAATCAATTTCACTTGAAATCACCTAAATATCTGCTTCTAGAAACCCTATACTCTGCCCTAGATTATTGCCACATATCTTATCCCTTGTCCTTCTAGAAACCTGTCACAATACCCCTTTTCTATAAGCCTAAGTTTGTGCCGAAATACCCTAGTCCTTGTCCTCCAAGGATTCGTGCCGTGAACCCTAGCCCTATATATACACATTTATGCCGCACAAAATAGGGGAGAGCTTTAGAGAGAAAATCAAAAAAAAAATTTTGTGTTGCGGCTTTGCAAGGAAGGAATAAGAAGAAGAACTTTGTGCTATGACCTGCCATCGAAGACCATTGGAGAGCTGGAGCGTTTATGGGTTCTTTCTATCCTTAGATTTAGTTCAATGTTTAAATTAGATTGGTTTTGTTTAATTGCAAACATGTGGAACTAATTTCGTTTTAGTTAGAGATGAATTCAAAGCCATGAACATATATGTGATATCAATTGATTTCCTCCAGTTATTGTTTCGTAAAACATGAATATGATTTACTTATCTGTTTGATTGATAACTTATTCTTGTATGTTGATTAAGGATGCATACTTAGTTTGCATGCATGAATCTGATGCTAAAATATAAGGGAATTTCACCTAATAGTTATGAACTTATATTTATAAGTAGTGGAAATCACTAGTCATGATTGTGTTAAGTAAATCCATGACAGGAGTATCATGCAGTTCATAGTTACGAATGTCATGTCAATGCTTATGATTTTCATAGAACTTAATGATCTTTGATATGTATCTCTATCATGCAGTTCATATAGGGAACTTGATAAGAATAATGAATAATTTGATTGCGTCACTGAGTCCAATTCAATGAAATTAGGAAAATCTGATGGTTAATTTGTGCAGTTCACAATTAATTTGGGGCATTGTCATTCATGGTTTATAGGAATAATAACTGGAAATCGATTTGTATGCATATGTGTCATGTGTGGAGAAGGACCCTCTAGCTAGCCTTTAACCCTTTAATTCACCAAATTTCATGCAAGCTTTAGTTTGTTTTTGCAACTACTTAGTTTTAGTTTAAATTAGTCAAAACAACCCCCAATTAGTATTCTGAGTCTTTTTAGTTTAATTTTCGTCCAAACTTCTTTCTAGTGCTTGTTTTGAGTCAATTTAACTTAGTTTTGTGTTATTTGAGTCAATTTAGCTTGTTTTGAATTGTTTGAGTTTAGTTTTCTGTTTTGAGTTAAATAAGTGTAGATTAGCATCCTTTCTGATCCCCGGTCTAGAACGATCCCTACTTTCACATACTACAACTATAAAAAAAATAGGGTTTAATTTGTGTGTTAGTTTATATCACATCACTAGGGTTCATATGATGTTCATAATCCTCTTCGTTCTTAATGAGTTTCTAGGTGAATTTGAGTATATGCCATGCTAGGTTGCACCTACAAATATAAGTTTTATGTATATGTCATGCATATAACATGCAAAGTAAGAGAGGATTCATACAATCTAGTTATAAGCCATGCTAGACATGTGAACATCTTAGTTGTGCATTTGAAAGGGATAAGTTGAAAGATCATATCACCGATTCAGGAATGTTGAGGGGAAGGCCATTGTTTATTTGAAGTCAGATTTATGTCCTAAAAACGTTTCTAATCAATTCCATGTCTTAGGTTTGTTTTTAGATAGTTCTAATTTTTCCCTTTTCTTTCTGTCTTTATTTCTTTTCCAAAATTACTTAAACCCCCCATTTTAAGCCATAAGAGTCTTTAACTAAAGCTAATTTGTAAGAGTCAAAGGTTTTACTAAGTTGTTTCTCAGTCCCTATGGTTCAACACCCTTACTTGTGCCACTATACTATCCTTATATTTGCACTCGAAAGGAACTTCAACAATATGATGTGGTAGAATCTAACACACAAATTAAACCCTTTTTAGACAATTGTAGTATGAGTAAGTAGGGATCGTTCTAACTGGGGATTAAAAGGGATGCTAATCAACATAATTTTGACACAAAAACCCTAAAAATTGACTAACACACACTAAAACAATGATATGGGGATTTTTGGACGAATTTTAAGAAGCTAAAGTAAATTGCATCAAACAAAGTAAATTGTGAATGAAAATTGGGTGAAAGGCTAGCTAGAGGATTCTTCTCCACACATGAACCATATGCATACAAATTGGTGTGATAAATAATAACACTCAAATTAAACCCTCTTATTCACAATTGTAGTAAAGATGTAAGTAGGGATCGTTCTAGGCCGGGGATTAGGAGGGATTGCTAATCTAATAAAAACTAACTCAAAAACATAAAACTAAACTTAAAAACACTTAAATAGACTCAAAGACATTAGACTTATAAAACTCAAAACAACACAAAACAATCAAATAGACTCAAACTAGACTCTGGGACTTAATTTGGACGAAAATAGAATTGGTTTTGACTCAAAACACTCAAAAACACAAATTGGACATATTCTAGCTATTTAAACAAAACAAAGAAAAGGGGATTGGGTTTTTGGACGAATTTAAAGTAAAAACAAGTAACTTAAAGATTTAACTAAAGTTTGGACGAATTTGGGTAAATGGATGGATGATTAGCTAGCTAGAGGATTCTTTTCCACACATGATACATTCGGACACAAATTGATTTCCAGTTGCTTCTTCAATAAACCATGAACCTCAATACCCCAGATTAACCGTGACATCACTAATTAACCTTCAGATTTTCCTTAAATCATTGAATTGGATGGATAACGCATCGACAACCAAATTATTCTTCCCAAGTCCCCTACATGAACTACATAATAGAGATACAAGTAAAGATCATTAAGTTTCGTGAAAATCATAAGTATTGACAAGGCATTCGTAACTATGACATCATGATACTCATGCTAGGAATTTAACTTAACATGATTGTGATAATCAACCTTTACTACTTGTGAATATAAGTTTGTAACGATTATGTGAAACTCCCTTATATTCTAGCATCAAATTCAAGCATGCAAACTAAGTAGGCCTCCTTAATCAACATACAAGAATAAGTTCTTAATCAAACAGTTAAGTAAATTGCATTCACAATTTATGAACTCACAACTGGAATTAATCAATTCATATCGCAAATATAATCATGGTTTCAAAGTTTCGCCTAACTA
Source organism: Pyrus communis (assembly GCF_041283825.1). Classification (NCBI taxonomy): domain Eukaryota; kingdom Viridiplantae; phylum Streptophyta; class Magnoliopsida; order Rosales; family Rosaceae; genus Pyrus; species Pyrus communis. The sequence continues at coordinate 15,958,584 of NC_142576.1, read as the reverse complement.
AAACAAGTTTATCTTCTCATGTTCATAGCAAAACAAAGAAAACTTGAATTAAACATTGAAAACAAAGATAGATTACACCTAAAAACGTTCCAACAGTCCAACTTGAATGCAAAAACGTCCATGGCTTCTTCTCTTTTCATTCTTCCTTGCTAGGTTGCGGCACAAAGCTTTTAGGGTGTGAAAATGATTTGTGGTGTGTTAGGGTCAAGGATAGATGTATGGCAGGAAAGTATGATGAAGGGAAGAGTACATAATGGTGTAAGGAAGGTGAAGAAGGCTGCGGCTCTCAGTGTGGAATGATGGTTGGTTGTGTATGTGAATGAATAGGGTTGTATATGAGTGCGGTAAAGGGTTATATATTTGAGGGAAAAGATCTTAACTTTAATTAAATGGTTTAGGAAAGAATTGGACCCCAAATCCACAAGGAAAAGGAGAATGAAAGTCAGAATAAAAGGGAAAAAAAGAATGTGTTTTGTGGCAGCATCCAAAGGGAAGGAAAAGGGAACTTTCTTGCACGGCAAGGAAAGGGAAAGGGTAAGGTGAGTGCGGCAAAGGCTAGAATGGTGCAAGGAAGGTTTAGTTTGTGTCCTAGAATGCATAAGAGACCTTCAATGTTGCTGGAATTTAGGGACATTTAGGATTAGGAAAGGTCAACCAAAAATAGGAAACCTTGGCTTAACTTTCCTACTTCAAGTAGGAAACCTTCTTTGATTAGGAATCCTAAAATCTTTAAGTCTTCAATTTCGTCCATTCCTTTTGCTCCAAGCATATGCTATCCATTACAAGCCCAATTTTGCTCCAAAATGCACCTTCTTGCTACTTTAGCCATATGAACCTACAAACACACGAAAATAGCTCAAAATACTAAAATAACTATGAACTAACAACATAAATGTAAGAAAACAAGCTAACTAAGTTGCCTAAATATGCTTCTATCACAAATCGATTTCCAGTTATTATTCCTGTAAACCATGAATGACAATGCCCCAAATTAATCGTGAACAACACTAATTAACTCTCAGATTTTCCTAATTTCATTGAATTGGACTTAGCAATGCAATCAAATTATTCTTATTAAGTTCCCTATATGAACAGCACGATAGAGATACATATCAAAGATCATTAAGTTCTGTGAAAATCATAAGCATTGACAAGGCATTCGTAACTATGAACTGTATGATACTCCTGCCAAGAATTTACTTAACACAATCATGACTAGTGACTTTTACTACTTACAAATATAAGTTCATAACGATTAGGTGAAGTTCCCTTATATTCTAGCATCAAATCTCTGCATGCAAACTAAGTGTGCACCCTTAATAAACATACAAGAATAAGTTTTCTATAAATTAGATAAGTAAATCGCATTCATGTTTTATGAAACAATAACTGGATGTAATCAATTTATATAAAACATATGATCATGGCTTCGAATTCTCCTCTAGCTAAAAGAAACTTAGTTACACATGTTCATCATAACTGAAAAACAATCTAAAAGAAACATTGAAAATTAAAACAAAGAGAGAAAGAACTCTGAAAATTCCAGCAACTTTAATGGATGAATGGTAGGCATAGTACTCCTCATCCTCTCCTTCCTTGTAAGCACAAATCACTCTTTTCCTCTCAGAAACTTGAGGCACTCTCTGTATTTTTCTCCTCTCCCCCCTTGAAAGTTGCGAGAATAGGTAGTATTTATAGGTAGGGGGCATGGCCCAATTTGTGGAGGTAAAGGATTAGGTTTTTTGCATTGTTTTAGGACTTATTAAATCAGATAGGAAGTGGTTTAATGTGATAAGGAATCCTTCTTGCAGCTGGAGATAAGGTAAAGCAGGATTAATCTAGGATAAGATAAGGTTTGTTAAGGATAAGGTTAGATAAGATAAGATTGGATAAGGTTTCCCTTTAATTTCTGATTCCTTGTCTTCCAAGCCTCAATCCTAATTCTTCCAGATTGTAGCACATTCCTGATAGGAACATATTTATGTGACTTAGTTAGCTTGTTTTCTTGCATTTATGTTGTTAGTTCCTAGTTATTTTAGTATTTTAAGCTATTTTCGTGTGTTTGTAGGTCTAAAGTGCTAAAGTAGCAAGAAAGTGCATTTTGGTGCATTTTGGAGCAATTTTGGGCTTGGAATGGATAACACCTGCATGGAGCAAGGTGGATGGATGAAATTGAAGCTCAAGAAAGGCTAAGAATCTGCTAAAGAGATGGACGAAATTAATTCAAGACTTGGAAGAAAAGGAATCAGCTACAAAGAAGGAAACATGAGTCAAAGTTCCTTATTTTGACTTAGCTTTCCTAATCTTTTCTTACCTAAGCTCTAGCTGCCAAAGAGGGTCCCTAATTAATTTAGAAAACTTAAATATAAGTTCTAGAATCCTTAATCCCAATCAAAGAGGGATGCCGCACCACCTTACCCTTTTCCTTTCCCTTGCCGTGCAAGGCATCCTCTTTCCCTTTGCTCTTGTCCTTGCCGCAACTTTCCTATCCTTTTCTCTCTTGGATTCTGATTTAATTACCCTTTTTCCTTGAGGATTTGGAGTGCAATTCTTTCCCAAAACATTTAGTTAATGCCTTACCCTTTCTTCCTTTAATTTACACATTATGCTGCACAAACAGGGGGGATATACATTGAACCCGGGGGCCATCATCCATCATACAGCCGCACCACCATTCCATAACACACCACAACCTAATTTCATACACAACCACCTTGTATCGCAGCCTTGCAAAGAAGAAGGAGGGGAAAATCCCTTGGAGTTATGCCTACCATTCAAACTTGGGATTGTTGGAATGTTGTTAGGTGTAATCTATCTTAGTTCTCAATGTTTAATTTAAGTTTTCTTTGTTTTTGTGAACATGAGAGGCTAAACTTGTTTTAGCTAGAGAAGACTTTGAAACCATGTTTATATATGCAACATGAGTTGATTAATTCTAGTTATAATTTTGTGAATCATGAATGCAATTTACTTAACTGTTTGATTCAGAACTTATTCTTGTATGTTGATTAAAGAGGCCTACTTAGTTTGCATGCATGAATTTGATGCTAGAATATAAGGGAATTTCACATAATCGTTACGAACTTATATTCACAAGTAGTGGAGGTCGCTGGTCACGATCGTGTTAAGTCAAATTCATGGCATAAGTATCATGATGTCATAGTTACGAATGCCTTGTCAATGCTTATGATTTTCACAAAGCTTAATGATCTTTGCCTGTGTCTCTATTATGCAGTTCATGTAGGGAACTTGGGAAGAATAATTTGGTTGTCGACGCGTTGTCCATCCAATTCAATGACTTAAGGAAAATATAAGGGTTAATTAGTGATGTTACGATCAATCTAGTGCATTGTCATACACGATTCAATGAAAAAGTAACTGGAAATCAATTCATGTTCATATATGTCATGTGTGGAGCAGGACCCTCTAGCTAGCTTATCACTCATCAATTCACCCCAAATTGCATTCCTTTACTTAGTTTCTACAATTAGTTTGTTTTTACTTTAAATTTGTCAAAAACCCATTCCCCTTTACTTTATGGTGTCAAATTAGCTAGAATCTGTCCTAGTTTGTGTTTTTGAGTGTTTTGAGTTATAATCAATTCAATTTTTTGTCCAAAGTAAGTCCTAGTGTCTGCTTTGAGTCTTTTTGGTTGTTTTGTGCTATTTTGAGTCTTTTTAGTTTGTTTTGAGTCATATAAGTCTAGTTAAGTGTCCTAGAGTCTAGTTTTCTGTTTTTAAGTTTAATTTTGTGTTTTCAAGTCAGTTTTAAGTAGATTAGCAATCCCTTATATTTCCCAGCCTAGAACGATCCCTACTTACATCTTTACTACAATTGTCAATAAGAGGGTTTAATTTGAGTGCTATTATACATCACATCAAATTTTTGGCGCTGTTGCTGGGGATTAGCAACTTTGCTAATCCCCCGTTTTTTCTTTTTGTTTCTTTTTCGTGTGTTTTTATTTTAGTTTCTAACTTTATTTTGTTTTCTTGTTTATAGGTACTAGTTTATGACTCGAAGTTCTCAACTGGTTCGTGGGCACATCTTTGACTTTGACGACGATTTTGAACAAACTTTGAGAAGGAAGAGGAAGGAGCCAGAACCTAATCCACCTAGTTCTAGCTTAGAATTTGAGTTTGAGGAGGAAGAAGAGGCCACGACTTAGGTGGAAGAAGAAGCACAAGTCATGGCAGCGGATAATCGAACAATCAAGGAACTTTCAGCCTCGGGATTGGACAATGCCACGCCCCTATGCATTCAATATCTTAGGGCAGCTCAAGACAAGACCGATGAGTTCGAATTGAAGTCTAGCTTGTTGCATCACATTCCAAAATACCATGGGCTGTCCATGGAGGATCCAAACAAGCACTTGAAGGAATTTGAAGTAGTGTGTTCAAGCATGACCCTAATCAACGTGGATGGCAACATTTTGAAGATGAAAGCTTCTTGGGAATTAGCACCTGGAACTATCATTTCTTGGGAAAGCATGAAAAGAGCATTCTTAGAGAAATTCTTCCCCACTTCAAGAGTCATTCTTTTGAGGAAGAAAATTAGTGGCATTCAACAAAACCAAGGAGAATCTTTTCCAGCGTATTATGAGCGTTTCAAGACTCTAGTTGTATCATGCCCTTAATATCAAATGAAAAAAAGAGCTTCTAATTCAATATTTCTATGAATGACTTCTTCCAATTGGGAGACAAATGCTAGATGCATCAGCGGGATGAGCTTTAGTTGACAAAACACTAATTGATGCCAAGACCTTAATTGCAAATCGAGCCTTGAATGCACAACAATATGAGGGAGTTAGACAAAGGGATATCCCACGGCAGCAACCACAAGTGAATGGGGTAAGTGCAATTTTTGAAATTCAATCTCAATTGGCTAATCTCATTGTTCTCATGTCACAGGTTGTTGATGGATCCAAAGTGCAAAAAGAAAGTGTATGTGGCGTGTGCACCATGCAAGGACACCTCTCTAAGCAATGCCTTCAATTGATTGAGAATGGAGGGTGGGAATCTGCCAAAGCTGTGGGTTTTCAAGGCCAAAATCAACCTAGACATGATCCATACGCCAACACTTAAAATCCAAGGTGGAGAGATCATCCAAACAGGAAGTGGATGGAGCCTCAACAACCTCAACAACAAGGAGGATTCCGTCCACCACCCCCTTGGATGTTTCCCAGGCCATACGCACCTACTCAACCCCAATCACAATTTGCCCAACCAAAAATAGGTTCGTCCATGGATAATGGTCAAATTGTTCAATTATTAACCACTTTGGCACAGGGAGTCCAAAATCAAACCCAAGCAATGCAAAATCAAGCCAAAAAGACAGATGAATTGGAGAAGCAAATGGGGCATATGGCGGAATTCATGGGCCAGTTTAGAGAGCAAGGCAAATTGCCTAGTTCAACCATTGTCAACCCGAATGGAGGATTTGAATCTGCCAAAGCCATCACACTAAGAAGTGGAAAAGAGGTTGGAACTAACCTAAGACCATCCAAATCAAGTCAAAAAGAAGATGAAAAGCTGGAATTCGAGGAAGAAGAACAAGATAAGGCCATGGCAAGGATTGGGCAATCCTTGCCGTAGCCTTCCAAAGACCCTAAACAGTCCACTCAGATAAGGTAAGTCCTAATTCCATTAATTCTAACCCTATAACACCCAATGCACCCTTTCCTCACAGGTTCATGCAATCCAAGAAGGAGGAAAGTGAAAAGGACATTCTGGACACTTTTAGGAAGGTGCAAGTCAACATTCCACTCCTTGATGCAATCAAACAAGTTCCAAAATATGCTAAATTCTTGAAGGAACTTTGCACCACAAAGAGGAAAATTTTGAACAAGGAGGTAGTAAGGGTAAGTGAGAATGTTTCAGCCGTTTTGCAATGAAAATTCCCCCCTGAATGCAAGGACCCAGAAAGCTTTAATATCCCTTGTGTTATTGGCATTACCAAATTTGAACATGCCATGTTAGACTTAGGTGCATCCATTAATGTCATGCCGTATTCAATTTATGCATCTATGAACTTAGGTGAGCTGAAAAATGATGGAGTGATTATTCAATTAGCCAATCGTTCTAATGCACATCCAAATGGAGTTTTGGAAGATGTTTTGGTGCCGGTTAATCATTTAATCTTTCCGGCGGATTTTTATGTGCTTGACATTGATAGGAGCATATTTATGCAACTTCGTTAGCTTGTTTTCTTGCATTGACATAGTTAGTTTCTATTTATTGTAGTGTTTTAAGCCATTTTCGTGTGTTTGTAGGTCCAATTGACAAAGTTGGCAAAAAAGAGCATTTTGGTTCATTTAAGAGCAGTTTTGGGCTTGGAATGGATAGCTTGCATATAGAGCAAGGTGGATGGATGAATTTGAAGTTAAAAGAGGTTAGGAACATGCTACAAATCTGGAAAAACAAGTTCAAGACAATGAAGATAAGCAAACAGCAAGAAACATGGAACATTATCCAAACAACCTTATCTTATCCAAACCTTATCCAACCTTATCTTATCTTATCCTATCCTAATCTTTTCCTACCTTAATTCCAGCTGCAATGAGGACTCATTTTTACATTAAATCACCTAAATATCAGGTTCTAGAAGCCCTATTTTTGTGCCCTAAGTTTATGCCACATGTAACCTTTCTAGAAGTTTTAGAATCTGCCACAGGGACCATTCCTTGTCCTCCCTGGAATCTGATTGAAAGTGTCCTTGTTCTTTGGTGATTTGGAGTCCTAATTCCTCTCTTTTTTAGCCCAATTTCGTACTTTCCCTTCACCCTATAAATACATGATGCCGCAGCACTCATAAGCACCACCCTCTACCACAATCTCACACCACACCTCAAGAGCTTAAATTCAGAAAATTCCCATTGCATCGCAGCAAGGAAGGAAGGAGGAGCCACCTGGAGCCGTGCTTGCCTTCAAGACGTTGGATTGTTAGAGCGTTTCTAGGTGTATTTTATCTTTGTTTTCAATGTTTAAATTTAATTATCTTTGTTTAATTGCAAACATGAGGAGCTAAACTCGTTTTAGCTAGAGGAGACTTTGAAAGCATGATTATATTTGCAATATGAATTGATTACCTCCAGTTATTGTTTCGTAAAACATGAATGGGATTTACTTATCTGTTTGATTGATAACTTATTCTTGTATGTTGATTAAAGGTGCACACTTAGTTTGCATGCATGAATTTGATGCTAAAATATAAGGGAATTTCACCTAATCGTTATGAACTTATATTTATAAGTAGTGGAGGTTGCTAGTCATGATTTTGTTAAGTAAATTCCTGGCAAGAGAGTATCATGCTTTTCATAATTACGAATGCCTTGTCAATGCTTATGATTTTCACAAAGCTTAATGATCTTTGATTGTATCTCTATTATGTTGTTCATGTAGGGAACTATTGAAGAATAATTTGGTTGCTGATGCATATTCCATCCAATTCAATGACTTAAGGAAAATCTGAGGCCTAATTAGTGTTGTTCACAATTAATCTGGGGCGTTAAGGTTTATTATTTAAAGGAATAATAGCTGGAAATTGATTTGTGTTGCATATGTGTCATGTGTGGAGAATGACACTCTAGCTAGCCATTCACCCATTTAAACACCCAATTTCATCCAAATTGTTTAGAGTCTTTAAATTTGTTAATTTTTACTTTAATTTCATCCAAATCAATTGATGTGAATATTCTAACATTCAAATTAAAACCCTATGATTGTAGTATATGAAAGTAGGGATCATTTTAGGTGAGGGGTTATAAGGGATGCTAATCTACTCTAAACTAACACAAAACTAAACTTAAAAACACTTAACTGGACTTATATGACTCAAAACAAACTAAAAAGACTCAAAACAGCACAAAACAATCAAATAGACTCAAACTAGACTTTAAAGGGTGATTTGGACGAATTCTAACTTAACTTTGACTCAAAACACTTAAAAACATAAATTTGGACAGATTCTAACTAAAATACACAACCAAGTAAAAGGGGATTGGATTTTGGACGAAATTAAAGTAAAGACAAGCATATTAAAGACTCTTAAACAACTTGGACGAAATTGGGTGAAATATGGGTGAATGGCTAGCTAGAGGGTCCTTCTCCACACATGACACACATGCATACAAATCGATTTCCAGTTATTATTCCTTTAAACCATGAATGACAATGCCCCAAGTTAACTGCATTGCTGATAGGAGCATATTCATGCGACTTAAATGGCTTGTTCTCGTGCATTTACGTTATGTTTCTCTCGTTATTTTAGTCCTTTATGCTTCTTTTGTGTGTTTTCAGGTTCTAAGGGCCTAGGGAGCAAGAAAGTGCATTTTGAGGCCATTTGGAGCATTTTTGGGCATGGATTGGATAGCTTATCCATGGAGCCAAGAGGATGGACGAATTTGAAGGCCTTGTATTCACTTTGGACATAAAACAAAGGGCCTAGCCCATTCTCTCTTATTCTCTCCCTTATAGCCATGCAAAGAACCATCCATTCCATCAAAAACAATCCATCAATTCACATGCAAAACCACCATTAACACACATGCACCCAAACAAAGCCAACCTAGCTAACCCTACATGCATTCTTTATTCACTCTTCATCATTGCATTCATTCTCCAAACACTTTCATTAATTAAAACACATTTGCACATCCACTCATTCTTTCCCCAAAGCCGTGCATTCCCAATCCCTTTCCAACATTTTACATGCATTTCCACCTTGGTCATGCTTTCCCATTTCATTATTCATTCACTTTGCATTCATTCAATCAACCCACATGCACTTTAATCATTCAAACATGTAGCCACATAATCATTCACCCTATCCATTCTTTGTCACAAAACAATGTCACATACACTCATCATCACACAACCTAGCTAACCCTACATGCATTATTTATTAACTCTTCATCATGCATCAACATTTTAAATCATCAAAAAAACCAACCCATGGTCGTGCATAATCTCTCATCATTTCAGCCACATTTCTAACTCACATGCATCACATTCATTTCCAAACAACAATCACTTCAAATGCCATGCATTCACATACATTTACACCACCAAAAACCCCTTTGCCGTGGGCTTTCAATGCCTTTCCAGCTTTCCCTTTTATTTTCCAGCTTTCATTCTTCATCATTGCAGCCATTCCACATGCAATTCTCCATCATTCCTCCACACAAACACCTTAAACAAACAGCCATATACATCTCCACTCCTCCTATAAATACCCTTGCATTCCCATCATTCAATTCACATCTCTCCATTTCTCACACCACAACACAAACACACACCATCTTCACATCCTGAAATTCCCTTCCTTGCCGTGGGTTTCTTTCCATTTTCTATCTTTCCCCATCCAATTCATTAACTTAAGGAGAACTTGACGGTTAATTTAAGCGGACCTAATTAACCCGGGGTGTTGAGTTTCATAATTTATCGAAAGACCAACTGAGAATCAATCTTGTATGCAAGTGTAACATGTATGGAGATGAACCCCTTAGCTAGCATTCATCCATAAATTTCATATTTACATTCTGTCTAGTTTATTAACTTGTTTCGTTATTTCAATTTTCGTAAAACCTCAATCCCCCTTTTGCTTTAATGTTCATTTTAGTTAGAATTCAATTTAGTTTGTGTTTTTAAAGCATTTTGAGTTTTTGGTTTGTCTTAGTGTTTTAAACTTTAATTTTGTATTCTTTGAGTCTAGTTTAGTGTTTTATATTACGTTTTTACGTTTTTGAGTCAGTTTCCAAGTGATTAACAATCCCTCCTAATCCCCGGTCCAGAACGATCCCTACTTGCACCTATACTACAATTGATAAAAAGAGGGTTTAATTTGTGTGCGTATAAAATTAACGCATCAATTGCACAACCAACCGTCAGATTTTCCTTATTTCATTGAATTGAATGAATACGCATTACAACCAAATTATCTTTCTCAAGTTCCCTATATGAAACGCATGATAGAGATACATATCAAAAGTCATTATATTCTATGAAAATCATAAGCATTGACAAGGCATTCATCACTATGAAACGCATGAGACTCCTACCAAGGATTCACTTAACACAATCATGACTAGTGACTTCCACTACTTGTGAATATAAGTTCATAGTGATCAGGTGAAATTCCCTTATATTTTAGCATCAAATTCATGCATGCAAACTAAGTAGGCCTCCTTAATCAACATACAAGAATAAGTTATCAATCAAGCAATTAAGTAAATTGCATTCACGATTTATGAAACAATAATTGGATGAAATCAATTCATATCACACATATGTTCATGGCTTTTAATTCGCAAAACAAAGACAATTAAATTTAAACATTGAAAACAAAGAATAGAATACACCTAGAAACGCTCCAACAATCCAACGTTTTTAATGGTAAGCACGGCACCCGGTGTGGCGGATGGTGTGGTGTGAATTTGTGGTAGATGGTCGTGGACTATGAGTGTTGCGGCATCATGTATTTATAGGGTGAAGGGAAGGCATGAAATTGGGCTGAAAATGAGAGAAATTAGGACTCCAAATCACCAAAGAACAACAACACTTTCAATCAGATTCCAAGGAGGACAAGGAATTGTCCTTGTGACAGATTCTAGAACTTCTAGAAGGGTTACATGTGGCATAAACTTAGGGCACGAAAATAGGGCTTCTAGAACCTGATATTTAGGTGATTTAATGTGAAAAGGAGTCATCTTTGAAGCTAGAATTAAGGTAGGAAAAGATTAGGATAGGATAAGATAAGATAAGGTTGGATAAGGTTTGGATAAGATAAGGTAATTTGGATAATATTCCTTCTTTGTAGCTGATTCCTTATCTTCGAAGTCTTCAATTTAATTCTTCCAGATGTTAATCACATTCCTAGCCTCTCTTGATCTCCAAATTCGTCAATCCACCTTGCTCCATGCATGTGCAATCCATTCCAAGCCCCAAACTGCTCTGATATGCTCCAAATTGCACTTTCTTGAAAACTTTGTCAATCGAACCTGAAAACACACGAAAATAGCTTAAAACACTCTAACAAGTAGAAGTTAGCTATGTAAATGCAAGAAAACAAGCTAACTAAGTCGCATAAATATGCTCCTATCAAATTCCCCCACACTTGGCTTTTGCTAGTCCCCGAGCAAAAGAAAACAAACAAAACATATCCTAGTCCTTCCAATATTTACCTTAGGGATTTCCAATGCAACATGACATGTTAAAAATCACTACTCACATAGATTTTAGCTATCATTATTCTTGAGCATACACTTAACCGTAGTCACCACTTACTAGTTCGCATTTAATCAATTAAAACAACATTTTGAATGTAGTAACATGCCTTAGAGAATCCCTCAATCCCTCAATTCCTCACTGAATACACTCCCTACACTAGGTATATGTGAGAAGATTGATGTAAACATGTAGAATAATACTCACATATGTATAATCAAAGAGGGCACTTTCTGGAATTATTAACATGTATATATATGATCTCAAGAATGGAATGCCACTACTTAGACGTGAGAACTAGGGATACCATATGTTTGTAGCAATTTTAAACTCCACATATGAAAACATATAACAATCAAGATCGAAGTCTAAGGGTTGTAACGGGGCTAAGGTATTGGCTAACAAAGAAAGGTAAGGATAAACACAAGTTCTTAAAGTGATAGTGAGCAAAGTAATGAAAAAAACACTTAGAATTCACTTTTGAATGCAGAAACCAACTTGAAACACGAAAGGAAGATTCACACATCACTTAGGGCTAGATTCAAACTTTTGGACCCTTTCTTCAACAACCAATACTTGTGAGTTCATTCTCACTTATTTTCAACTCTTTTTTCTTTCTTTTCTTCAACTTTTTCTTCTTCTTTTTTTATTTTTAACATTTTTTTTTCTGTGCTCTATTCTTCTTCTTTGGCACATAAATCAGACATCCTCCTAGATTTCCATGAAAATCCTTCCCCCACACTTGGTTTTTTTGCAATTTTTAGGTCAAAAGGAATTCCCTCTAAGTCATGCTTTACTATCCTTTAAGAATAAGTGTATGGATAGTCCTATTCTAGGTCTAGGTAAGGATAAGGTGGTTAACAAAGAAAATAGGCTAAATAAGGCTCAAAGGGGTTAAACCTACAATACATATTGATAGGAGCATATTTATGTGACTTAATTAGCTTGTTTCCTTGCATTTACTTAATTAGTTCTTAGTTATTTTAGTATTTTAAGCTATTTTCATGTGTTTGTAGGTCCATAGGCCTTATGAAGCAATAAGGTGCATTTTGGAGCCTCTGGGAGCAAAATTGGGCTTGGAATGGATAGCATGTGCTTGGAACAAAAGGAATGGACGAAATTGAAGACTTGAAAATGTTAGGATTCCTAATAAAAGAAGGATTCCTATTCAAATGAGAATTCTTACTTGAAGTAGGAAAGCTAAGCCAAGGTTTCCTATTTTGGTTTGACCTTTCCTAATCCTAAATGTCCCTAAGTTTGAGCAACATTGAAGGTCTCCTATGCATTCTAGGACACAAACCAAAGGTTCCTTGAACCATTCTAGCCCTTGTCGCACCACCTTTCCTTTTCCCCTTCCATTCTCCTTCCTTGCCGCACAAGGGAGACCTTCCCTTTCCCATTTTCTGCACCAAATCACATTCCCTTTTTAATTTAAGACCTTTCCTCTTTCCCTTTGCCACACCCTGTATTCCCTTTCCTTTTAATTTCTGACTTTGATTTAGTCTTTTTCCTAGTGGTTTTAGAATAAAAATCCTTTTGACATTAATAAAACTTTATTTCCTTTTCTCATTTAATTTCTGCTGCACCTTTACCTTATTTCCCTAGGGTTTTAGATACTTGGCTATTTTAATAAACCTTGGCCGCACCCTTTGGGGATCCATCACGCCATACACCATCTCTACACACTTCTAATTCATCCCACTACTCTGCCGCACCCTACACTAATTCTCCACCATTCCCATACATTCATACCTTCAACCACACATACACACACGATCCCTCTACTTTGCCGTACGCCCTTACCAACCCAAATCTATTCTTAACCCAAAAACACATCCAAAATCATCCCTTAACCTCTGTTCCGCAGCAAGGAGAAGAAGAGAGAGGAGCTTGAACGTGTAAGGCATTCAAGTTGATTCGCTAGGTGTTTTAGGTGTAATCAATCTTTTGTTTCTTTTGCTGTGAACATGAAAGGCTAAACTTGTTTTAGCTAGGGGAGACTTTGAAGCCATGATTTTATATGCAATATGAATTGATTAAATGCAGTTATGAATTTGGAATCGTGAATGCAATTTGCTTAACTGTTTTATTCAGAACTTATTCTTGTATGTCGATTAAGGGTGCACACTTAGTTTGCATGCATGAATTTGATTCTAGAATATAAGGGAATTTCACATAATCGTTAGGAACTTATATTCACAAGTAGTGAAGGTTGCTAGTCATGATCGCGTTAAGTTAAATTCCTGGCATGAGTATCATAATGTTATAGTTACGAATGCTTTGTCAATACTTATGATTTTCACAGAACGTAATGATCTTTAATTGTATCTCTATTATGATGTCATGTAGGGAACTTTTGAGGAATACTTTGGGTTGTCGAATGATGTCATCCAATCCAATAACTAAAGGAAATTCTGAGGGTTAATTAATGATTGACACGGTTAATCTGAGGCATTGTCATTCATAATTCAACAAAAGAGTAACTAGAAATCGATTCATGTTCATATAAGTTATGTGTGGATAAGGAACCTCTAGCTAAGCCCACAAACCATCCAGAAATCCAAATTCGTACCAAACTTTGTCTAGTTTCTGTCTTCTTTTAGTTCAAATTCGTCAAAACCAAAACCCCCCTTTGTTTTAAGTGTCAATTAGGTTAGAATCTGTGTTATTTTGTGTTTTTGAGTGTCTTGAGTCATAATTAAATCAATTTTCATTCAAAGTCAATCCTAGTGTCTAGTTTGAGTCAATTTGATTGTTTGAAGCTGTTTTGAGTCTTTTAAGGTTGTTTCAGTTATATAACCTTAGTTAGAGTTTTAGAGTCTAATTTTTATGTTTTTAAGTCAGTTTAGTTTAGATTTGCAATCCCTCTTAATCCCCGATTTAGAACGATCCCTACTTATACACATACTACAATTATCAAAAGTGGGTTTTAATTTGTTTGCTTGTTTTACATCGCATCAAATTTTTGGCACCGTTGCTAGGGATTAGAACCTTTGCTAATCCCCGTTCTCTCTTTTTGTTTTATTTTCGTGTGTTTTGTTTTGTTTTAGTTTCTGATTCTATTTTATTTTCTTGTTTCAGGTAGTAGTTTATGACTCGTAATTCTCAGTCCATTCCTGAGAGCGTCCTTGACTTTGACGACGATTTTGAACGGACTTTGAGAAGGATGAGGAATCAGCAAGAGATCAATCCACTTAACCCTGAGCTTGAGCTTGAAGAAGAAGTTGTAGTCGAGGAAGAAAGGGAACCCATGGTAGAAAGGGTTGTTATGGAACAACCAATCATGGCGGCCGATAATCGAACAATCAAGGAACTCTTGGCCTCGGGATTGGATAATGCCGTGCCCTTATGCAGTCAATATCCAAGGGCGGCCCAAGATAAGACTGACGAGTTCGACTTAAAGTCTAGCCTATTGTACCATATTCCTAAGTTGCATGGGCTGTCCATGGAAGATCCTAATAAACATTTGAAGGAGTTTGAGGTTGTTTGTTCAAGCATGACCCTTGTGAATGTTGATGGGAGCATTTTGAAAATGAAGGCTTTTCCCTTTTCTCTCATGGAAAAGGCCAAGGATTGGTTATATGAATTAGCTCCCGAAACTGTCACATCTTAGGAGAGCATGAAACGGGCGTTCTTGGAGAAGTTTTTCCCAACTTCTCGAGTCATTCTTCTACGCAAAAGGATTAGTGGTATTCAGCAAAATCAAGGAGAATCCTTCCCTGCGTACTATGAACGTTTTAAAAGGTCTTGTTGCTTCATGTCCTCAACACCAAATGAAGGAAGAATTGCTCATTCAATACTTTTACGAAGGACTTCTTCCTATTGAACGCCAAATGTTAGATGCCTTAGCGGGAGGTGTATTGGTTGATAAGACACCCATGGCAGCCAAGTAAATGAAGGAGTTGGGTAGAAAGACCTCCCACGACAGCAAGTAAATAAGGTAAGTTTTGTTTCCGATTTGCAATCTTAAATAACTAACCTTACTTTTATGTTTTCACAGTTTATGGAAGGATGCAAAACGCAAGGAATTTCCCCAAGTGTGTGTGGCGTATGCTCTATTCAAGGCCACTGATGCGAGTTTTATACGCGCACAAATTAAACCCTCTTTTTGTCAAATTGTAGTATAGGTGCAAGTAGGGATCGTTCTGGACCGGGGATTAGGAGGGATTGTTAATCTCTTGGAAACTGACTTAAAAACGTAAAAACAATATAAAACACTAAACTAGACTCAAAGAATTCAAAAATACTTTAAAACATAAACTAAACAGATTCTAACAAGTTCAAAAGACTCAAAACTCTTAAAAACACAAACTAAATTGATTTCTAACTAATTTGACATTAAAGTAAAGGGGGATTTAGGTTTTGACAAAATTAAACTAAATGAACAAATTGCAATTAAAATAGAATGTAAATATGAATGTGAATAAAATATGGATGATGGAATAGCCAAGGGGTTCTTCTCCACACATGTTACACTTGCATACAAGATTGATTCTCAGTTGGTCTTTCGATAAATTATGAAACTCAATGCTCCAAGTTAATTAGGTCCGCTTAAATTAACTTTCAGATTTCCCTAGATTCGTTGGATTGAATGGAATACGCATTACAACCAAATTATTCTTAATCAAAGTCCCTAACTATGGAATACGCATGATAGAGACATTCAACAAAGATCATTAAGTTCAACGGAAATCATAAACATCGACGAGGCATTCGTTACTATGGAATACGCATGAAACTTATGCCAAGAATTCGTTTAACGCGATTGTTTATAAGCAACCTCCACTACTTGTGAATATAAGTTCATTACGATTAGGTGAAATTCACTTATATTCTAGCGTCATATTTATGCATGAAAATTAAGCGCGCATTCTTAATAAACATTCATAAATAAGTTATCAATCAAACGGTTAAACAAATTGAATCCACAACTTATTAAATTCCAACCAAAAGTAATCAATTCATAATGCATGCATAAACATGTATTTTGAATCACCCCCTAGCTAAAGGGGGTTTAGTTCCTCATAACTTTGAAATCAAAGAAACACCTAAACATTCCAACAACTCAAACTTGAATTGTATGAACGTTTAGGCACTCTTCTCTTCCATTCCTCATACGTACAAAACAAAGAGAATTAAATTTAAACTTTGAAATCAAAGAAACACCTAAACATTCCAACAACTCACACTTGAATTGTATGAACGTTTAGGCCCTCTTATCTTCCTCGTTGTTGTAGCACAAGGTCTAAGGTGAGGTTTGGGGGATTATGGAAATGGATGAGGAGTGGTGTTTGGATTATAAGGGAATGGATGGGAAGCTCACGGCTAGGGAAGGGAGAATGTGTTTGTAATGTGTTGTGTATGAAATGAGATGTCCATGAATGAATGAATGCAAGGGTATTTATAGGAGTAGTGGAGGGAACATATGGCTATGTCATTTGTAGGTGAAGTAGGTGGATGTTGTAGGTGAAGTAGGTGGATGTTGTAGGTGAAGTACATGTGTTTAAATGGTTGAAATGTGTAGATGATTATGAGTGATAAGTGATAAGTGTATGATATGTTAAGTGATAAGTGAATGATTATGATAAGTGATAAATGAATGTATGATATGATAAGTGGTGAATGATATGTGGTGAATGATAAGTGGTAGTGTAAAATAGGGAACAAAGCCCTTCCTTGCATGGCAAGGAAGGGAGACACAAGGAAACACACGACAATGTCCTAAGGTTGCTAGGAATGTTGTTTTTGTGTTCTAAAATGCGTAGGAGTTTTCAATGATGCTCAAACATGAGGTCTTTTTAGGATTTAACTTTCCTACTTCAAGTCTTCAATTTCGTCCATCCTTTTGGCTCCAAGCATATGATATCCATTCCAATCTCTAATTTGCTCCAAAAGGCTCCAAAAGGCATCCTTTTGCATACTTTGCCCTTAGAACCTGAAAACACACAAAAGAAGCATAAAGAACTAAAATAACTAAAGAAACAAAACGTAAATGTACGAGAACAAGCCATTTAAGTCGCATAAATATGCTCCTATCAGCCACCCATCTGAGAAGTGTCCTCAATTGATTGACAATGGTGGATGGGAAAGTGCAAACGTCATTGGCTACCAAGGCCCGAATAGCCCCGATATGATCTATATGCTAACACTTACAATCCGGGATGGCGTGATCACCCAAATTTCAAATGGAAGGAGTCTCAACAACCTCAAGGAATTCAGCCCCTACCCCTTGGGATACACCCAAGGCCCTATGCACCAACTCAACCTCAACCACAACCTGCCCAAACCAATTCAGGTACATCCATGGATAATGATCAAATTGTTCAATTACTAACCTCTTTGGTGCAGGGGCAGCAAAATCAAAACAAAACAATGCTCAATCAAGCTAAGGAGGTGGATGAGTTGAAGAAACAAATGGGCCAAATGGTGGAGTTTATGGGGCAATTCAAAGAGGAAGGCAAACTGCCTAGCACAACCATTGTGAATCCAAGGGGAGGATTTGAATCCGCCAAGGCCATTACGTTGAGAAGTGGAAAGGAAGTTGGAACGGACCCCCAAGCATCAAAATTTGCCCAAACGGAAAACGAGAAGTTGCAACAAGAGAAGGATGTCCAACATACACCCACGACAAGGAAGAAAACAACCTTGCTGTGCACTCCTAGCACCCCTAAATCGTCCACCACAGGTAAGTTGGGTTCAAATTGTGTTAATTTTAACCCTATTCCACCTGATGCACCATTTTCTCCCAGATTTATGCAAACAAAGAAGGAGGAAAACGACAAGCACATTCTGGACACTTTTAGGAAAGTGCAAGTGAACATCCCACTCCTTAAAGCAATCAAACAAGTCCCAAAGTATGCCAAGTTCTTGAAGGAGCTGTGCACAACCAAAAGGAGAATGTTGAACAAGGAGGTAGTAAGGGTGAGTGAGAATGTGTCCGTTATTTTGCAACGCAAACTGCCACCTAAGTGTAAAGACCCAGGTAGCTTTACTATCCCTTGTGTTATTGGAATTACCAAGTTCGAACATGCCATGTTAGACTTAGGTGCATCAATAAATGCCATGCCCTAGTCCATTTATGCATCCATGAACTTAGGTGAGCTGAAAAATGATGGCGTAATTATTCAATTAGCTGATAGATATAATGCCTACCCAAAGGGAGTTTTAGAGGATGTTTTGGTGCAAGTCAATCACTTGATCTTCCCGGCTGATTTTTATGTTCTTGAGATGGGGGATTCGGCCCACTCTTCCCCATTGCCCATCTTACTTGGCCGACCATTCATGAAGACGGCTCGAACCAAGATTGACGTGTTCACAAGGACAGTGACCATGGAGTTTGATGGCGACATTATAAACTTTCAAATTACAGATGCCATAAGGTACCCTAGTGATGATTATTCCTGCTTTTCAATTGATATTGTTGATTCATTGGCGTAGGCACATCTTGAACAATTACATGATGATGCACTTGAAACGGCCCTTCTAAATGGAATGGAGTCCAAAAACTATACGGCAGCAAGCACACAACCCATGACCACCATGAAGAAGACCTTGTTGTGCATCCTAGTGAGGAAGTGGTCGAGATGGTTGCTACCCTTGAGTCACTACCACTACAATTTGGTAAGTTTCCAATCCCAATTTCCAATTTAGTTTCTACTAATAAGTTACTTCCCTCAATGGTGCAGCCACTTTCCCTAGAACTCAAACCATTACCAAGTCACTTAAAGTATGTCTTCTTGGGAGATAATGAGACATTTCCCGTCATCATCTCAAGCATACTCACACCACAAGAAGATGACAGATTGGTGAGGGTGTTATAGGAGCACAAACTGCAATTGGATGGACCTTGGCTGACATTAAGGGAATATGTCCTACCACTTGCATGCACCGCATACTTCTAGAGGAGGGGGCTAAACCATCTCGAGAGGCTCAACACCGACTCAACCCTCCTATGATGGAAGTTGTGAAGAAGGAGATAATCAAGTTACTTAATTGTGGAGTGATCTATCCCATCTCTGATAGCCATTAGCTTTCGCCGGTCCAAGTTGTTCCTAAGAAATCTAGAGTGACGGTTGTGAAAAATGAAGAGAACGAGCTTATGCCCACCCGAATCCAAACCGGTTGGCGAGTGTGCATCAATCATAGGAAGATCAACTCCACAACAAGGAATGATCACTTTCTTTTGCTGTTTCTGGACCAAATGTTAGAAAGGTTAGCCGGTCATGTGTTTTATTGTTTTCTTGATGGATATTATGGGTATAATCAGATTGTTATCGTGCCGGATGACCAAGAAAAGACCACAATCACGTGCCCCTTTGGTACGTTTGCCTATCAACGCATGCCATTCGGTCTATGCAATGCTCCTGCCACGTTTCAAAGGTGTATGGTTAGTATATTCTCTAATTATGTTGAAAAGATTATTGAGATATTCATGGATGATTTTAGTGTGTTTGGTGATTCATTTGATGATTGCTTGGATAATCTCACTTTAATCTTGAAACGTTGCATTGAAATAAACCTTGTGTTAAATTGGGAGAAATGTCATTTTATGGTTCAACAAGGTATTGTTTTGGGTCACATAATCTCTGAAAAAGGCATTGAGGTTGATAAGTCTAAAATGGATCTTGTGCGTTACTTACCCTCTCCTAATTCGGTTAAAGAGGTACGTTATTTTCTTGGCCACGCAGAGTTTTATAGGCGATTCATCAAGGATTTTTCTAAGATTGCACAACCCCTATGCCGATTGCTTTAAAAGGAAGTGGCTTTTGAGTTCAATTAGCAATGTGAAACGGCATTCAAACCTCTCAAGGAATCACTAACCTCGGCCTCCATCATCACTTCACTAGATTGGAGCCTTTCTTTCAAGCTCATTGATGCGAGATTTACTTGACACTCAAATTAAACCCTCGTTTGACAATTGTAGTAGAATGGATAAGTGAGGGATCGTTCTAGACCGGGGATTAGGAGGGCTTGCTAAAACCTTCTAAATTGACTTAAAAACATAAAAACTAAATTAAAATACTCTTAACAAGACTACTATGACTCAGAAAGGCTTTGAAAAACTCAAATTGTCTAAAACAATGAAATTGACTCAAATAGAAGCTAGAACTTGATTTAGACGAATTTGCAATTGTTTATGACTCCACAAGCTTAAAGATACAAAAATAAAACAAATACGAATGATTAAGACTTAACAAAATAGGGGGGGGGGGAATTGTGGTTGGACGATATTAAATTAAAAAGACAGAATATAATTAAAGGCAAAATGTAAATATGAATGTGATAAAAAAAATATATGGATGATGGAATAGCCAAGGGGTTCTTCTCCACACATGTTACACTTGCAAACAAAATTGATTCTCAGTTGGTCTTTCGATAAGTTGTGAAACTCAATGCTCCAAGTTAATTAGATCCGCTTAGATTAACTTTCAGATTTCCCTAAATTCGTTGGATTGAATGGAATACGCATTACAACCAAATTATTCTTAATCAAAGTCCCTAATTATGGAATACGCATGATAGAGACATTTAACCAAGATCATTAAGTTCAACGGAAATCATAAACATCGACGAGGCATTCGTTACTATGGAATACGCATGAAACTTATGCCAAGAATTCGTTTAACGCGATTGTTTATAAGCAACCTCTACTACTTGTGAATATAAGTTCATAACGATTAGGTGAAATTCACTTATATTCTAGCGTCATATTTATGCATGAAAATTAAGCTTGCAATCTCAATGAACATACATAAATAAGTTATCAATCAAACAGTTAAACGAATTGAATCCACAACTTATGAAATTCCAACCAAACGTAATCAATTCAAAATGCAAATATAAACATAGTTTCGAATCACCCCCTAGCTAAAGGGGGTTTAGTTCCTCATAACTTTGAAATCAAAGAAACACCTAAACATTCCAACAACTCAAACGTGAATTGTATGAACGTTTAGGCACTCTTTTCTTCCTCGTTGTTGTAGCACAAGGTCTAAGGTGAGCTTTGGGGATTATGTGAAGTGTTTTGGAGGGATGGGAAGTGGTTGGATAGTGGCTGCAATGAAGGAGAAAAACTGCACAGAAAATGGAAGGGGAATTGCGGCAATGGATGTGTATTTGTGTTGTGTGAAGTGTTGTGAATGGAAATATGAGATATGAATTGAATGGGGAGTGAATGAATGAATGCTAGGGTATTTATAGGGGTAGTGGAGGGAACATATGGCTGTTTGTTTAAGCATTTGTGTGGAGGAATGATGGAAAAACAGCTAGGACACATGTGAAAACTGGAATTGCACAAGGGAAGCAAAGGGAACCCACGGCAATTAGAGTTTGTTTGATGATGATGCATGTGATAGGTGGGAACAAAGGGGGAAACATGGCACAAGGGGGCTTGAATGAATGATTGAATGTGCATGTGGATTTAAAGAATGAGTGGTGGTGTAATGATGAAGTGAATGCATGTGGAATTAGAAGGAGGAAAGCTGAAATTGTGAAGGGAAGGCACGGCAATGTTTGGAATGTGGAGAAAAGGGTGCATGTGGTTGTAATGTTTGTTGGTTAAAGATGCATGTGGATGTATTATACAATGGGAAAGTATGTGATTGAATTAAAGGATGCAAAGTGAATGAATCATGAATCATTGTGGATGAAAGGTGGAAGTGCATGTGTTGATGACTAGGTTAGTGGGTGGAAATCTGAAAATGGCATATAGGAATGGGAGCTCACGGTTTGAATGTGTAAAGTGTGTGTGAATGCATGTGAAGATGCAATAAATAATGCATGTAGGGTTAGGAGATAATGAAGAATGAGTGGTGGAAATGATGAAGTAGGAAGGTGGAAATGCATGTGAGATGTTTGGAAAGGAATAAAGAATGAATGGTGGAAATGTGAGTGAATGATGTGCATGTGTGAGAATGCATGTGGAATTAAGAGGAGTATGGAAGTGAAATAAATGAATGATATGTTAAGTGATAAGTGAATGATATGTGGTGAGTGATAAGTGAATGGTTTGATAAGTGATAAATGAACTAGTTTAAAGGGCTAGGGTTTAAGTACATAGAATGGGCCTAAAATAGGTTGGTTTGTATGGCATAATGTGATTGTGGATTGGGCTAGAGTTTAAGTACATGAAATGGACCCAAATTGCTCCTCCTTGCATGGCAAGGAATGGTGTTTGTGTTAAGCCCATGGCAAGGTGTTATGTGATTGGGTTAGGGCCATTGTTTTGTGTCTTCAAGTGTATACAAGGCCTTCAAATTCGTCCATCCTCTTGGCTCCATGGATAAGCTATCCAATCCATGCCCAAAAATGCTCCAAATGGCCTCAAAATGCACTTTCATGCTCCCTAGGCCCTTAGAACCTGAAAACACACAAAAGAAGCATAAAGGACTAAAATAACGAGAGAAACATAACGTAAATGCACGAGAACAAGCCATTTAAGTCGCATGAATATGCTCCTATCAAATACCCCCACACTTAGCTTTTGCTAGTCCTCGAGCAAAACAGAATAAAAGCAAATAAACAAAACGACACTAAACACGTAAAACACAACCTAAACCTTCCAACAACCGTCTTAGGGATTTCCAATGACATGTTAAAAATCATCATTCTCACAGATTTTAGTCATCTTCACACTTAAGTACATTCTTAATCATAGTCACCATATACTAGTTCACAATTAAGCATTTAAAACCATGTTTTGAATGTAGTAACATGCCTTAGAGAATTTGCTCAATTCCTTACAAGATATGCACTCGATTTTCACTCAGAATTTCTAACTACACACCCTAATCTAGTCATATGTGAGAAGATTGATGTAACATGAAAACGAACACTCACATATAAGTATCACAAAGAACGCAATTTCCGGAGTTAATAAGCATGTTTAGATATGATCTCATGAATGGAATGCTACTACTTAGACGCGAGAACCAGTGACACCATAAGCTCATACCAAGTTCAAACTCCACAAATTGAAATACACAACACTCAAGATAGAAGTCAAGGGTTGTAACGGGGCTTGGGGTATGTGGATAACAAAGAAGGGATATGGAAAACAAAGGTTCTTAAAGAAATAGTGAGCAAAGCATTTGAATCAACTTAGAATTCACTTTTGAATGAAAACTCAACTTTTGAACAAAAAGGGAGAATTTAGACAATTTACGCCCAGAATTGGTGTTTTGGAACCTTTCTTCAATCACTTATTCTTTTCTCTTTTTTTTTTTTTTTTTTTTTTTTTTTTTTTTTTTTTCTTTTGAATCTCAAAACATAAACACTTAAACATTCTCTCCCCCACACTTATTTTCTTTCATAATGTAACTCAAAAGGAATTCAATTAAGTCATGCTCACTATCTTTTAAGAACAAGGGTGGGGATTGTCCTAAACTCGGCTAGGTGAGGAAAAAGTGGGTTAACAAAGAACATGGGCTAACACGGCTCAACGGGGGTACAACTTACAACATATACGAAATATGGGAAGTGAGGCTATTTGGCTATGGTGGCAACTACACAACTTCATCTTGAATATGTGTTATGCAAATCAATAACATGCTTTGAATGAAATGGGCATGAGTTCTAGCATTTGGAACTATATGATGAAACGCCTTCTAAGTAGTAACCAAGCAAAGAATAATGAGATCATGCAACGACTTTAGAAAACAAGAAATCACAGATTATACTCTCCAAAGAACGTTATAGGCTCAAGTCTCTCAGGGTTGTAGCGTTTGTTTGAGTTCCTTCCTTCAAGCATGTTACAAAAACGAATTTTTTTTTTTTTTTTTCTTTTATGATTTCATGTGAAGTCATACATTATAACCATAACCAAGCATATACCAAGAGTAAATCAAACTTTTCTCTATGTTTATAACTCTTTCTAACCGTCATGCAATTATAAACCAAATCCTTAACATTGTGTTGGAAGGTACCCTAAGACACAAACTCACAAAAACGACTCAAAACACTCTTTTTAGGCTTTTCAAAACAATTTTTCAAATTTTTATGTGCTTTTCGGAGTTATAAAAACAAAACATACTAAAACACTCTAAAACAACTTAAAAACACCTTAAAACAGCAAGGAACAACATTTGAAGTTATGGGTGATAAAATCCCACGAATTTGCATTAACAACATTAGTTACCCCCCCCACACTTAAATCAAACATTGTCCTCAATGTTTTAAGCATAGATTCATACAAAACATAAGTAAACACACAAACAACAACTAAACATACTAAACATGGCAGAATGTAATTAACAAAGAGAAGAGTTTTAGAGACGCAAATCTGGTTATAGAGTGTAAATTCCATCTTCTCCTTGGTAATTGCATTGAGGCTTTGATCTTTGTGATTCCACAGGCTTACTCTTGAACTGGTTTCCGCCCATCATTGATTTTCCTTTGTGCTACTGGGCCGGAGGATTCTTTTGGTCTTCCCCGAAGGTCTGAGCTTATCCCTTTTATCTGTTTCTTTGTTCAATCTTTCCAATTCGTATTGAAAAGGGTTGGAGGATAACTCAGCCTATGTTTGTCTCCACATGCTTCAATGTATCATTTGCACTTGCCTTACTCGCTCCCCTTTGCAGAAGTGGTCCCTTCTCCGGAAGTGTATCAACCGTTGAAGATGACTACTCGAGAGCAACGCTAGGTAAGCAATCAGGAATAGATTCCAGGCAGTTGGCTCCAGAACGGAAGACTGACTCCAAGTGCCGGCTGATTGCTTGTTTTACTTTGCCATGCGAGTAAGAACAAGGACAAAGAAAAAGACAGGGAAAGAGCATGATATGAGATACTTTTGCTTTTGACCTTGATGATATGAGATACCTTTGCTTTTGAAGAAGCGGTGAATGAATCAGCACATGTATTTGTTGTGCTGCTTCCTCCTGGGTCATCTGTACTCCAGGCATCTGGTATCATCTTTGGGGAAGAAGAAAGAATTGAGTATTTCGAAAGGCTTTGCTGGGAGTGCGCCCTCAGAGGTGAGAGAGAGTTGGGCATTTTCTTCAGGTTTACCCTGCCATAAAAGACGAAGGTCGACATATATAGAGATAATATCAAGTGGTGGTACTTTTTACCTTTGTCGACAAACGTTTTGATCCCGCAAATCCGGCTTTTTGAAATAATGGCGCCTCTTCGATCTCTGAACACGCCTCTTCGATTTCTGAGCAGGCGCCCCTTCGATTTCTGAACGACGCCCCTTCGCTTGCTGAACGACACGTGGTAGTGCAGATGCGGCTCCTTTTGACAAAGCTGCACGCGTCTTCTGAAAAGCTGAGAAAGTGTCGCCGAACTTTGCGCTTGTCGGCTAAAGATGTGTAGTTGCGATGATGGCCTCCACGTGTTGTCTGAAAAGAAGAACTCTTTTGACAAAGTTGAACACGTCTTCTGAAAAGCTGAGAAAGCGTCGCCTAAATTACGCCGGAAATTCCGGCTTTTTGAATCGGTGGACGCGTCGCCTTGGCTTCTTATTGAGGTATCGATCACCGCCACAAACACACTCTGAAGATTTCCCATTCTTGAAAATCGACTCCGGCCCTTTGAAATTTAACTCCATCCCTTCTCTTTGAACACTTTTGAAAAAATGGCAAACTCATCGAACCTTAGCTTGGAATTGAGCCTTAGCAGTGATACGGGCGCGCCGCGTCAAGGTAACGTATGGCGTCCTTCTTTCTTTTCTTCTAACGGTCCTCTTTCAGGTGAAGACTCTGTGATGCAGGACGCCACAACAGCTACAATAGTAGCTAGGAACCTCCTCACACCAAAAGATAGTAGGCTGCTGTCAGGACGGTCCGATGAGTTGGCCGTTCAAGAGTCCCTCGCACTTAGTGTTCAGTGTGCGAGTTCTGTGTCCAACATGGGCCAACGCCTGCTTGCCCGCTCCCGTCAGGTGGAATCATTGATGGCAGAGGTGGAAAGTCTCAAGCAGGAGATCCAGCAGCTGAAGTATGAGAATAGAAGTTTGCATGTGCTTGCAAATAACTATTCGTCGGGCATGAAGAGGAAGCTTGATGAGCTGCAAGAGTCTGAAGGTCGGATTCACAGTGACCGTCAAAGGTTTTCGTCTTTCCTCCAGAGGCACCTTTTTCCTGGCTCATCCAGCGCTTGGCCAAGTATTGAGGCCTGGAATGCTCTATCTTCGATGCCTCCCGCTCCGATGCCTTCTGCTCCTATGCCTTCTGTTCCTACGCCTTCCGCTCCGATGCCTTCTGTTCCTACGCCTTCCGCTTCAAGAGTAAAGCCACGTAGTGGGGCCTCAAGCAAACAACCTTTGTGAAGCACCATCTTTCTTTGTTTAGCAGTGCCTATCAATAAATCAAACATTTTCTCAATGTTACAATCATAGACTCACACAATTAATAAACAAACAAACAATAACAACTAAACAACCTAACAAGGCAGAAACGAAATAGCAACAAAGAGAAGAGTTTTTTTTTTTATTTTTTTTTTTTTATCAAATTTTCGAAGTTTTATACCAAGACACTATAAAACACACTAAAACACTCTAAAAACGCTTAAAACAGCAAGAAACAACATTCTAAGTGATAGGTGAATAAATCCCACGAAATTCATGAATAAATCCCACGAAATTCATGCAAATACAAATTGTTTACCCCCCCACACTTAAATCAAACTTTGTCCTCAATGTTTTAAGCAGAAAGTCACAACAGAGCAAGCAAATAAACAAATACGAGAAAGAAAGCAAAGTAAAGGCAGTAAAGAAAAAGAAAGGAATAAAAATAAGTCTCTTAAAGGGTTTTCCAAGTTCTTCTCTATTCGGATGCATGGGTTGCCTCCCACGAAGCGCTTTCTTTTACGTCTTGCAGCCGGACGGTACCTCCGTTTAAGCTTGACTAGGTTCCACGGCATAGAGGGGTACCTCCTCCACGACATGCTCCTCAAACATCTCGTAATAGGGCTTCAATCGATGCCCATTCACTTTGAATTCTTGCTGCGTCCTTGAACTTTTGATTTGCACTGCACCATGAGGGAAAACATTAGTAACAACAAACGGGCCAATCCATTTAGAACGCAACTTACCAGGAAACAAACGTAGGCGAGAGTTAAAAAGTAACACTTTCTGCCCAACTGTGAAGGTCTTGGTTCGAATCATTTTATCATGGAATGCTTTGGTCTTGGCTTTGTACATCCGGGTATTCTCATAGGCTTCATTCCGAATCTCCTCAAGTTCATTCAATTGGAGCTTCCTATGAACTCCCGCTGCATCTATGTCCATGTTGAAAATCTTCACGGCCCAATGTGCCTTGTGCTCTAACTCTACGGGCAAATGACATGGCTTACCATAGACGAGCCGAAAAGGTGACATCCCAATGGGTGTTTTGTATGCCGTACGATACGCCCACAGTGCATCATCTAAACGTAAGCTCCAATCCCTCCTTGTTGGTCCAACGGTCTTCTCCAAAATTTGTTTGATTTCTCGGTTAGACACCTCGGCTTGGCCATTTGTTTGAGGATGGTAAGGTGTGGAGACCTTATGGTTGACATGGTACTTTCTTAGCAACGCCTCAATGGTCCGATTGCAAAAGTGAGACCCTCCATCACTTATGATTACTCTCGGCATTCCGAACCTAGCAAAAATGTTAGTTTTCACGAAATCTGCAACCACCTTAGAATCGTTAGTACGGGTGGCTTTTGCTTCCACCCATTTAGAAACATAATCAACGGCTAGCAAGATATAAGTGAAACCATAAGATGGAGGGAAAGGGCCCATGAAATCAATGCCCCAAACATCAAAAATTTCAACATTAAAGACAGGGGTTTGCGGCATTTGGTCATTGGTACCTATGTTACCCATTCGTTGGCAACGATCACAAGACATACAAAAGGTTCTAGCATCCCTAAATATAGTCGGCCAATAAAAACCACACTCTAGAACCTTGAGGGCAGTGCGTTGTGTGCCAAAATGACCACCACATGCATACGTGTGACAAAAGCTTAGAATTGAGTGAAATTCAGAATCATGCACACATCTACGTACAATTTGATCTGAGCAATACTTCCACAAATAAGGGTCATCCCAAACATAGAAACGTGCATCATTTTTAAGCTTATCACGTTGGTGCTTGTTTAGTTCATTTGGAATTTGTTTAGCCACCAAGTAATTCACTAAATCTGCATACCATGGTTCACTTACCTCAATGGATAGCAGCTGCTCATCGGGAAAAGTTTCAGGGATAGGTACGGCATGTTCATGCTCCTCGTGGATCATTCGGCTTAAATGGTCAGCCACTACATTCTCGCTTCCTTTCTTATCCCGGATTTCAATATCAAATTCTTGAAGAAGAAGAATCCAACGGATAAGCCTCGGCTTTGCTTCCTTTTTCGTGAGCAAGTACCTCAAAGCTGCATGATCAGAATAAACGATTACTTTAGTACCAATTAAATATGAACGGAATTTATCTAAAGCAAAAACCACAGCTAGAAGTTCTTTTTCCGTCGTGGAGTAGTTCAATTGGGCATCATTGAGAGTCCGAGAGGCATAGTATATGACATGCGGCCGCTTGTCTCTTCTTTGTCCTAGAACAGCTCCTAATGCATAGTCGGATGCATCACATGAGCTCGAACGGAAGGCTCCAATCTGGAGGTACAATAATGGGGGCCGAGACTAGCTTCTCCTTGAGTTGGTTAAATGCCGAATTACACTCTTCATCAAACTTGAATGGCACATCTTTTTGAAGCAATCGGCAAAGAGGGTTGGACATCTTGGAGAAGTCCTTGATAAAACGCCTATAGAACCCTGCATGGCCAAGAAACGAACGTACCTCTCTAACCGAAGTAAGAGAGGGTAAGTGACGTACAAGGTCTATTTTCGATTTATCTACTGCAATTCCTTTTTCTGAAACAATATGTCCTAAAACTATACCTTGTTTCACCATAAAGTGACATTTCTCCCAATTCAAGACAAGGTTAGTTTCAACACATCGTTTCAAAATTAAGGTCAAATTATCCAAGCAATTATCAAATGAACTCCCAAATACACTGAAATCATCCATGAAAACCTCAATGATCTTTTCAACAAAATCGGAAAATATACTTACCATACACCTTTGGAAAGTGGTCGGTGCGTTGCATAAGCCAAATGGCATGCGACGATAAGCAAATGTTCCAAAGGGACATGTGAATGTGGTCTTCTCTTGATCATCCGGGGCTATCACAATTTGGTTATATCCAGAGTATCCATCAAGAAAACAGTAAAAAGCATGACCGGCTAACCTTTCGAGCATCTGGTCGATGAATGGCAAAGGAAAGTGATCTTTCCTAGTCATGGCATTTAGCTTCCGGTAATCGATACATACTCGCCATCCAGTCTGAATGCGTGTAGGCACGAGCTCATTCTCATCATTCTTGATAACAGTTACTCCGGACTTCTTGGGAACGACTTGAACTGGAGAGACCCAACGGCTATCGGAGATAGGGTAGATCACTCCGCAATCCAAAAGCTTGATTATTTCTTTCTTCACCACTTCCATCATCGAAGGGTTGAGACGGCGTTGAGCCTCTCGAGTTGGTTTAGCCCCCTCCTCAAGAAGTATACGGTGCATGCATGTGGTAGGGCTTATTCCTTTAATGTCGGCCAAAGTCCACCCTATGGCCGTTTTGTGTTCTCGCAGAACCCTCACAAGCTTCTCCTCCTCCATTGTCGTGAGACTTGATGAAATGATGACGGGCAATGTTTCGCCTTCTCCCAAAAACACATACTTCAAATGGTCCGGCAACGGCTTAAGTTCAAGCGATGGTGCCTGAACAACAGAAGGTAGCATCTTAGTGGAAACTGAATTTGAAAGTGAGAGTGGAACCTTACCATATTGTTGTGGCAATGACTCAAGGGCTGCCACAACCTCAATTATTTCTTCACTAGAACCCATGGCAAAGAATTCCTCCTCCTTGCCGTGGCCTTGCATTGGCCCAAATCCTTCATTTTTGCGCTCTATGGCCTTAGTGATGGTTGTTTCCAGGGCGTCCTCGTTCAATTCTTCAAGGTATACCTGCGCCAAAGAATCGATAACATCAATGGAAAAACAAGAATGGTCATCAACGGGATATCTCATAGTTTCAGAAATATTAAAATCAATCACTTCCCCATCGAATTCCATTGTCAAGGTGCCTTTGTATACATCAATCTTCGTTCGGGCCGTCTTCATGAATGGCCTACCAAGGAGAATCGGCAAAGATGTAGAATGGGCTGAATCTTCCATGTCTAGGACGTAGAAATCAGCCGGAAAAATTAAATGGTTCACCTGCACAAGCACATCTTCCAAAACTCCTTTTGGATACGCGTTAGAACGATCGGCCAATTGTATAATTACACCATCTTGTTTTAATTCACCCAAATTCATAGATGCATAAATAGAATAAGGCATGACATTTATGGATGCACCTAAATCAAGCATGGCATGTTCAAAACGATTATGTCCAATCACACAAGGAATCGTGAAACTACCGGGGTCTTTGCACTTGGTAGGCAGTTTACGTTGCAAAACAGCGGACACATTCTCGCTTACCTTCACTACCTCTTTGTTTGCCCTTCTTCTCTTTGTATTGCATAGGTCTTTGAGGAATTTAGCATACTTTGGAACCTGTTTGATTGCATCGAGAAGTGGTATGTTCACTTGCACCTTCCGGAACGTTTCAAGAATGTCCTTCTCGCTTTCTTCCTTTTTTTCTTGCATGAACCTGCGAGGAAAAGGTACATTGGGCAGATTAGGACGTGAAGTACATGAATTTGAACTTAAATTACCTGATTTGGCCGAGTTAGGGTGATCTGCCTCAGGTTGTGTCGTCTCTTCATCTACTTTCTGGGCAGATTTGGGATTGTTTGGCTCGGTCCCAACTTCTTTTCCACCCCTTAGGGTGATGGCCTTGGCGGATTCGAATCCTCCCTTTGGATTGACTGTGGTTGAGCTAGGAAGCTTTCCTTGCTCTCTAATCTGTCCAAGGAACTCAGAAATCTGCCCTATTTGTTTCTTCATATCCATCATCTCTTTCTCGTTATTTTCTATCCAGTTGTTTTGATTTTGCAACCCCTGCGAAATAGAGGTTAGTAATTGCATAGCTTGATTACTTTCCAAAGACGTACCTGAATGAGATGATGCCGAAGGTTGTTGGGATTGTTGGGGTGCATACGGCTTGGAATAAAAACCAGGGGGGTTTGGCCTAAATCCTCCTTGTTGGGCAGCTTGTTGTGGCTCCCTCCATTTGAAGTTTGGATGGTCCCTCCATCCGGCATTGTAAGTGTTCGAGTATGGGTTGTTTTGATTTTGTCCTTGGAAACCAATTGCATTGGCAGATTCCCACCCACCATTCTCGATTAGTTGAGGGCACTTGTCGGATGGATGCCCTTGAATTGAGCACACGTCACAGACTTGGTGTTCTTGTGCTTTTGGACCACTCACAACCTGAGAAACAAGAGAAGTAAGATTAGTAAGTTGTGATTGAATTTCAGAAATAGCACTCACCTCATTTACACTTTGTTGCCGTGGGGCTTCCCTTTGGCCCACTCCTTCATATTGTTGAGCGTTGAGCGCTCGGTTGGCTATGAGAATCTTGGCATCCCTTGGTGTTTTGTCCACCAATGCTCCTCCCGCTGACGCATCAACCATTTGACGTTCGATAGGAAGGAGGCCCTCATAGAAATATTGAAGGAGAAGTTCCTCCTTCATTTGATGTTGAGGACATGAAGCTACAAGGCCCTTGAAGCGCTCATAATAAGCCGGGAATGTCTCGCCATGATTCTGTTGAATACCACTAATTTTCTTCCGTAGGAGAATCACTCTCGAAGTAGGGAAGAATTTCTCCAAGAAAGCACGCTTCATACTCTCCCACGAAGTCACAGTTCCCGGGGCTAGTTCGTAGAGCCAATCTTTGGCCTTGTCCATAAGTGAAAATGGAAAGGCCTTCATCTTCAATATACTCCCATCCACATTGACGGGGGTCATGCTCGAACAAACCACCTCGAACTCCTTCAAGTGTTTGTTGGGGTCTTCCATAGACAAGCCATGGAACTTCGGAATATGGTGTAACAAACTGGATTTGAGTTCAAATTCCTCAGTCTTCCCCTCTGCAGCCGTGGGGTATTGGATACAAAGAGGCAATGCATTATCCAAACCTGAGGCCGAAAGCTCCTTGATGGTTCTATTATCTGCTGCCATGGCTTGTTCTTCTTCAAAAATCTGATCCGTGGGCTTTTCTTCTACACCTACTTCGTCTTCTTCAAGCCCAGGTTGTGGTGGAGGTTGTGGTGGCTCTTGTTGACTCCTCGTTCTCCTCAAAGTGCGTTCAAAATCACCGTCAAAGTCGGAGATGTTCTCTATAATAGGCCGAGTGCGACGAGTCATACACAGTACCTAAAAAACAAGGAAACAAACAAACTAAGAATCTAAAATAAGAATGCACGAAAAACAAAAAAAAAAAAAAAAAAAAAAATATAAAAATAAAGACAAAGGATTAGCAAAGTTGCTAATCCCCGGCAACGGCGCCAAAATTTGATGCGAGATTTACTTGACACTCAAATTAAACCCTCGTTTGACAATTGTAGTAGAATGGATAAGTGAGGGATCGTTCTAGACCGGGGATTAGGAGGGCTTGCTAAAACCTTCTAAATTGACTTAAAAACATAAAAACTAAATT
Organism: Pyrus communis; assembly: GCF_041283825.1. Taxonomy (NCBI): domain Eukaryota; kingdom Viridiplantae; phylum Streptophyta; class Magnoliopsida; order Rosales; family Rosaceae; genus Pyrus; species Pyrus communis. The sequence continues at coordinate 15,925,729 of NC_142576.1, read as the reverse complement.
AAAATACTCTTAACAAGACTACTATGACTCAGAAAGGCTTTGAAAAACTCAAATTGTCTAAAACAATGAAATTGACTCAAATAGAAGCTAGAACTTGATTTAGACGAATTTGCAATTGTTTATGACTCCACAAGCTTAAAGATACAAAAATAAAACAAATACGAATGATTAAGACTTAACAAAATAGGGGGGGGAATTGTGGTTGGACGATATTAAATTAAAAAGACAGAATATAATTAAAGGCAAAATGTAAATATGAATGTGATAAAAAAAATATATGGATGATGGAATAGCCAAGGGGTTCTTCTCCACACATGTTACACTTGCAAACAAAATTGATTCTCAGTTGGTCTTTCGATAAGTTGTGAAACTCAATGCTCCAAGTTAATTAGATCCGCTTAGATTAACTTTCAGATTTCCCTAAATTCGTTGGATTGAATGGAATACGCATTACAACCAAATTATTCTTAATCAAAGTCCCTAATTATGGAATACGCATGATAGAGACATTTAACCAAGATCATTAAGTTCAACGGAAATCATAAACATCGACGAGGCATTCGTTACTATGGAATACGCATGAAACTTATGCCAAGAATTCGTTTAACGCGATTGTTTATAAGCAACCTCTACTACTTGTGAATATAAGTTCATAACGATTAGGTGAAATTCACTTATATTCTAGCGTCATATTTATGCATGAAAATTAAGCTTGCAATCTCAATGAACATACATAAATAAGTTATCAATCAAACAGTTAAACGAATTGAATCCACAACTTATGAAATTCCAACCAAACGTAATCAATTCAAAATGCAAATATAAACATAGTTTCGAATCACCCCCTAGCTAAAGGGGGTTTAGTTCCTCATAACTTTGAAATCAAAGAAACACCTAAACATTCCAACAACTCAAACGTGAATTGTATGAACGTTTAGGCACTCTTTTCTTCCTCGTTGTTGTAGCACAAGGTCTAAGGTGAGCTTTGGGGATTATGTGAAGTGTTTTGGAGGGATGGGAAGTGGTTGGATAGTGGCTGCAATGAAGGAGAAAAACTGCACAGAAAATGGAAGGGGAATTGCGGCAATGGATGTGTATTTGTGTTGTGTGAAGTGTTGTGAATGGAAATATGAGATATGAATTGAATGGGGAGTGAATGAATGAATGCTAGGGTATTTATAAGGGTAGTGGAGGGAACATATGGCTGTTTGTTTAAGCATTTGTGTGGAGGAATGATGGAAAAACAGCTAGGACACATGTGAAAACTGGAATTGCACAAGGGAAGCAAAGGGAACCCACGACAATTAGAGTTTGTTTGATGATGATGCATGTGATAGGTGGGAACAAAGGGGGAAACATGGCACAAGGGGGCTTGAATGAATGATTGAATGTGCATGTGGATTTAAAGAATGAGTGGTGGTGTAATGATGAAGTGAATGCATGTGGAATTAGAAGGAGGAAAGCTGAAATTGTGAAGGGAAGGCACGGCAATGTTTGGAATGTGGAGAAAAGGGTGCATGTGGTTGTAATGTTTGTTGGTTAAAGATGCATGTGGATGTATTATACAATGGGAAAGTATGTGATTGAATTAAAGGATGCAAAGTGAATGAATCATGAATCATTGTGGATGAAAGGTGGAAGTGCATGTGTTGATGACTAGGTTAGTGGGTGGAAATCTGAAAATGGCATATAGGAATGGGAGCTCACGGTTTGAATGTGTAAAGTGTGTGTGAATGCATGTGAAGATGCAATAAATAATGCATGTAGGGTTAGGAGATAATGAAGAATGAGTGGTGGAAATGATGAAGTAGGAAGGTGGAAATGCATGTGAGATGTTTGGAAAGGAATAAAGAATGAATGGTGGAAATGTGAGTGAATGATGTGCATGTGTGAGAATGCATGTGGAATTAAGAGGAGTATGGAAGTGAAATAAATGAATGATATGTTAAGTGATAAGTGAATGATATGTGGTGAGTGATAAGTGAATGGTTTGATAAGTGATAAATGAACTAGTTTAAACGGCTAGGGTTTAAGTACATAGAATGGGCCTAAAATAGGTTGGTTTGTATGGCATAATGTGATTGTGGATTGGGCTAGAGTTTAAGTACATGAAATGGACCCAAATTGCTCCTCCTTGCATGGCAAGGAATGGTGTTTGTGTTAAGCCCATGGCAAGGTGTTATGTGATTGGGTTAGGGCCATTGTTTTGTGTCTTCAAGTGTATACAAGGCCTTCAAATTCGTCCATCCTCTTGGCTCCATGGATAAGCTATCCAATCCATGCCCAAAAATGCTCCAAATGGCCTCAAAATGCACTTTCATGCTCCCTAGGCCCTTAGAACCTGAAAACACACAAAAGAAGCATAAAGGACTAAAATAACGAGAGAAACATAACGTAAATGCACGAGAACAAGCCATTTAAGTCGCATGAATATGCTCCTATCACTCATGTGCGATGCCTCTGATTATGCAATTGGAGCTGTTTTGGGCCAAAGGAAGAACAAATAGCCACACGTCATTTATTATGCATCCCGCACCTTAAATGACACTCAATTGAACTATTCCACAACGGAAAAAGAACTTCTTGCTGTTGTCTTTTCTTTATATAAATTTCGTTCATATTAATTGGCACTAAAGTGATTGTCTATTCTAACCATGTAGAATTGAAATAGAATTGAAATACTTGCTTACAAAGAAGGAGGCTAAACCAAGACTTATCCGTTGGATGCTTATTCTCCAAGAGTTCGACATTGAAATTCAGGACAAGAAAGGGAGTGAAAACGTGGTGGTTGACCACCTAAGCTGTATGGTGCATGAAGAGGACTCTCTCCCTATTTTAGAGACATTCCCGGATGAGCAATTGTTGTCCATTAAGGTAAGTGAACCTTGGTATGCAGATTTGGTGAACTATTTGGTTACTAAACGATTTCCAACCACTTTCACTAAACCCCAACGTGGCAAACTTAGGAATGATGTACTATTTTATGTGTGGGATGATCCATATTTGTGGAAGTATTGCCCTGACTAGATTATTCGTAGATGTGTGCACAATTCTGAGTTTAATTCAATTCTTCCATTCTGCCATAGTTATGCATGCGGGGGTCATTTGACACCCAAAAGACAGCCCTTAAGGTTTTAGAGAGTGGTTTCTATTGGCTTACATTGTTTAAAAATGCTCAAATGTTTTGCTTAACATGTGATAGATGTCAAAGAACAGGAAACTTTAGTGCAAAGGATTAAATGTCGTAGTCTCCCATCTTTAATGTGGAGATCTTTGACGTATGGGGTATAGATTTCATGAGACCCTTTCCACCCTCATATGGTTTTACTTATATTTTGCTAGCTGTTGATTATGTGTCGAAATGGGTGGAAGTCAAAGCCACCCGTACTAACGATTCTAGAGTGGTTGCAGATTTTATCAAGGCTAACATCTTTTCCAGATTTGGCATGCCGAGGGTGTTCATAATCGATGGAGGCTCCCACTTTTGCAATAGGACCATTGAGGCGCTGTTTAAAAAGTACAATGTCAAGCATAGGGTTTCGACGCCTTACCATCCTCAAACTAGTGGCCAAGCCGAAGTTTCGAATAGAGAAATCAAACAAATTTTGGCGATGACCGTTGGGCCAACAAGGAGGGACTGGAGCTTACGTTTGGAGGATGCACTGTGGGCATATAGGACAGCCTAGAAAACACCACTTAGGATGTCCCCATTCCGGCTTGTCTATGGGAAACCGTGCCATCTCCCTATAGAATTAGAGCACAAGGCACATTGGGCTATCAAGACATTCAATATAGACATTGATGCAGTTGGAATTCGTAGAAAGCTCCAATTGCATGAACTTAAGGAAATCCGGAACGATGCATATGAGAATGCTCAAATCTACAAGGAGAAAACCAAGGCATTTCATGATAAGATAATTCGTGGCAAGACATTCACCATTGGGCAGAAAGTGTTGCTCTTCGATTCTCGTCTATGTTTGTTCCCTGGTAAGTTACGTTCTAAGTGGATTGGGCCGTTTGTTGTTACTAATGTTTTTCCCCACGGTGCAGTCCAAGTTAAAAGCTTAAGGAACAGTGACGAATTCAAGGTGAACGAGCATTATTTGAAGCCATACTATGAGAATGGCGTGGGGCATATTATGGAAGAAATCCCACTCACTGTTGTGGGCCCTATCCAAGCCTAGAAGGAAGTTTCATCCGACTACAAGACGTTAAAGCAAGCATTTCTTGGGAGGCAACCCATGCATTCCATTAAGAACAATAGACTTCTCACTCCAAAACCAGATTTGCGTTCCTAAACCCTTCTCTTTACTATTTTCTTTTTCCATGCTTTGTTAGTTGTTTGTTTGTTTGCTTTTGTGTGAGTCTATGCTTGAAATATTGAGGACAATGTTTGGTTTAAGTGTTGGGGGGGGGGGGCGGTAAACAATCTGTTTTTGCATGATTTTCGTGGGATTTATTCACCTATCACTTCTATGTTGGTACTCACTGTGTTTAAGTGTTTTTAGTGTGTTTTGAAGTGTCTTTTGTGTCATATAACAGAAAATCTGAAAATTTGAAAAAAAAATAAAAAAAGAGTCGTTTTTGTTTTTATGTTTGTTTGTGTCTTAGGATACCTTCCAACACAATGATGAGAATTTGGTTTTTAATTGCATGACTGTTAAAGAAAGTTGCAAACATGGATGGAAGTTTGATTTGCTCTTTGGTTTATGCTTAGTTGTAGTTGACATTTACGAATTCACATGTAATCACAAAGGGAAAATCAGTTTTTGTAACATGCTTGAAGGAAGGAACACAAACTAACGCTACATCCCTGAGAGACTTGAGCCTAAAACGTTCTTTGGAGAGTTATTAATCTGTGATGTTTTTATTTTCTAAAGTCGTTGCATGATCTCATTATTCCTTGCTTGGTTGCTACTTAGAAGGCGTTTTATCACTTAGTTCCAAATACTAGACTCATATCCGTTTCATTCAAAGCATAACATTGATTTGCATAACACATAACAAGATGAAGTTGTTTAGTGAACCAAAGCCAAAAAGCCGACCCATTCACATGTTTTGTAGATTTAAACCCCGTTGAGCCATTGTTTAGCCTATGTTCTTTGTTAACCCACATTACCCCGACCTAGCCTAGATTAGGACTTTCCATACCCTTGTTCCTGAAGCATAGTAAAGCATGACTTAGAGGGAATTCGTTTTGATTATGCAGCAAAACAAGTGTGGGGGAAGGGTTTTCAAAGTTTGTGTGTTTGTGAAAAAATAAATAAATAAATAAAGAAAAAAAATTCGTGGAAAAGAAAAAGAAAAGAAAAAAGTTGTGAAAAGAATGAAAAAGTGTTGAAAAATAAGGGAGACTAAACCCACATGTGTTGGTTGTTGAAGAAAGGGTCCAAAAGTTTGAATTTAACCCTAAGTGTTGCATGAATCTTCCCTTATGTTTAAAAGTTGTTTTTTGCATTCAAAAGTGAATTCTAAGTGTCAATTTCATTACTTTGCTTACTATTGCTTTAAGAATGTTTGTTTATCCTTACCTTTCTTTGTTAGCCAATACCATTAGCCCCGTTACAACCCTCAACTTCTATCTTGAGTGTTGTGTATTTCAGTATGTGGAGTTTGGAATTGGTATGAGCATATGGTATCCTTGGTTCTTGCATCTAAGTAGTGGCATTCCAGTCATGAGATCATAAATATACATGCATTAATAATTCCAGAAGAGTGCTTTCTTTGTATAACATATGTGAGTATTAGTTTTCATGTTTACATCAATCTTCTCACATATACCTAGTGTAGGGAGTGTAGTTAGAAATTCTTGTGTGAAAATAAGAGAGCACCTGGTAAGGAATTGAGTGAATTCTCTAAGGCATGTTACTACATTCAAAACCATGTTTTAAATTGATTAAACGCGAGCTAGTAAGTGGTGACTGTGATTAAGTATGTGCTTGAGGGTAAGGATGATTAAAATCTATGTGAGTAGTGATTTTTAACATGTCACGTGCATTGGAAATCCCTGAGGCAAATGGTGGAAGGTCTAGTTGTGTTTTGCTTCTTTTGATTGTTTCGTTTTGCTCAAGGACTAGCAAAAGCTAAGTGTGGGGGAATTTGATAGGAGCATATTTATGTGACTTAATTAGCTTGTTTCCTTGCATTTACTTAATTAGTTCTTAGTTATTTTAGTATTTTAAGCTATTTTCATGTGTTTGTAGGTCCATAGGCCTTATGAAGCAATAAGGTGCATTTTGGAGCCTTTTAGAGCAAAATTGGGCTTGGAATGGATAACATATGCTTGGAGCAAAAGGAATGGATGAAATTGAAGACTTGAAGATGTTAGGATTCCTAATAAAAGAAGGATTCCTAATCATAGAAGGATTCCTACTCAAATGAGGATTCTTACTTGAAGTAGGAAAGTTAAGCCAAGGTTTCCTATTTTGGTTTGACCTTTCCTAATCCTAACTGTCTCTAAGTTCGAGCAACAATGAAGGTCTCCTATGCACTCTAGGACACAAACCAAAGGTTCCTTGTACCATTCTAGCCCTTGCCGCACCACCTTTCCCTTTCCCATTCCATTCTCCTTCCTTGTCGCACAAGGGAGACCTTCCATTTCCCATTTTATGCACCAAATCACATTCCCTTTCTAATTTAAGACCTTTCCTCTTTCCCTTTGCCTTTGCCGCACCCTATATTCCCTTTCCTTTTAATTTCTAACTTTGATTTAGTCTTTTTCCTAGTGGTTTTAGAATCAAAATCCTTTGACATTAATAAAACTTTATTTCCTTTTGTCATTTAATTTCGGGTTGTCGAATGATGTCATCCAATCCAATAACTATAGGAAATTCTGAGGGTTAATTAGTGATTGACACGGTTAATCTGGGGCATTGTCATTCGTAATTCAACAAAAGAGTAAGTGGAAATCGATTCATGTTCATATAAGTTATATATGGATAAGGAACCTCTAGATAAGCCCACAAACCATCCAAAAATCCAAATTCGTATCAAACTTTGTCTAGTTTAGCTTCTGTCTTGTTTTAGTTCAAATTCGTCAAAACCAAACCCCCCCCCCCTTTGTTTTAAGTGTCAATTAGGTTAGAATCTATGTTATTTTGTGTTTTTGAGTGTCTTGAGTCATAATCAAATCAATTTTCGTTCAAAGTCACTCATAGTGTCTAGTTTGAGTCAATTCGATTGTTTGAAGCTGTTTTGAGTCTTTTAAGGTTGTTTTAGTCATATAACCTTAGTTAGAGTTTTAGAGTCTAGTTTTTATGTTTTTAAGTCAGTTTAGTTTAGATTAGCAATCCCTCTTAATCCCCGGTTTAGAACGATCCCTACTTATATACATACTACAATTGTCAAAAGAGGGTTTTAATTTGTGTGCTTGTTTTACATCGCGTCAAATTTCATATGCAAAGGGTAAGACTTTTTGGCTCTAGTTTTAACTAAACAACTTCATCTTGTTATATGTTATGCACTCAATTTTATGCTTTGAATGAAACGGGCATGAGTTCTAGTATTTAGAACTATAGTGATGAAAACGCATTCTAAGTAGCAACCAAGCAAAGAATAATGAGATCATGCAACAACTTTGGAAAACAAAAACATCAAGATTAATAACTCTCCAAACAAAGTTTAGGCTATAGTCTCTCAAGGCTTTGTGATTACATGTGAATTCGTAAATGTCAACTACAACTAAGCATAAACCAAAGAGCATATCAAACTTCCATCCATCTTTGTAACTTTCTTTAATACTCATGCAAATAAAAATTTCAAACTTCCATCCATGTTTGTAACTTTCTTTAATACTCATGCAAATAAAAACCAAATCATCATCATTGTGTTGGAAGGTATCCTAAGACACAAACAAACATAAAAACAAAAACGACTCTAAAAACAACTCTTTTTGGGTTTTTAAAACTCTTTTTCAATTTTTTTCAAATTTTCGGATTTTCTGCAACAGCTTGCTTAGAAGTAATAGGTGATAAAATCAGTGAGTAACAACACTAAAAACACTTAAAAACAGTGAGTCACAACTTTAGAAGTAATAGGTGATAAAATCCCACGAAAATTATGCAACAGCTTGCTTACCCCCCTGTGACATCCCACATCGCCCAAATGAGTGATCCTTATATGTATATTCCCATCCCTACCTAGCACGAGGCCTTTTGGGAGCTCACTGGCTTCGGGTTCCGTGGGAACTCCAAAGTTAAGCGAGTAGCGCATGAGAGCACTCCCAGGATGGGTGACCCATTGGGAAGTTCTCGTGTGAGTTCCCAAAAACAAAACCGTGAAGGAATGGTAAGCCCAAAGCGGACAATATCGTGCTACGGTGGTGGAGCAGGCCCGGGAAGTGATCCGCCCCGGGTCGAGATGTGACAATTTGGTATCAGAGCCTAACCCTGGCCGTGATGTGCTGACGAGGACATCGGACCCCTAAGGGGGGTGGATTGTGACATCCCACATCGCCCAGAGAAGTGATCCTTATATGTATATTCCCATCCCTACCTAGCACGAGGCCTTTTGGGAGCTCACTGGCTTCGGGTTCCGTAGGAACTTCGAAGTTAAGCGAGAAGGGGGCTAGAGCAATCCCATGAGTGGTAACCCATTGGGAAGTTGCTCGTGAGTTCCCAAAAACAAAACTGTGAGGGCGTGGTCGGAGCCCAAAGTGGACAATATCGTGCTACGGTGGTAGAGCGGGCCCGAGAAGTGATCCGCCCATATCGCTCAGATGAATGATCCTTATATGTATATTCCCATCCCTACCTAGCACGAGGTCTTTTGGGTGCTCACTGGCTTTGGGTTCCGTAGGAACTCCGAAGTTAAGCGAGAAGGGGGCTAGAGCAATCCCATGATGGGTGACCCACTGGGAAGTTGCTCGTGAGTTCCCAAAAACAAAACCGTGAGGGCGTGGTCGGAGCCCAAAGCGGACAATATCGTGCTACGGTGGTGGAGCGAGCCTAGGAAGTGATCTGCCCTGGGGCAGGATGTGACACCCTCCCCCCCCACAGTTAAACCAAACATTGTCCTCAATGTTTTAAGCATATACTCACAAATAAACAAACAAATAACACAACTAACAAACATGACAATCATGGCAAAGTAAAAGCAATAAAGAGTAGGGTTTAGGAATGCAAATCTGGTTATGGAGTGTTGGAGATTCCTAGGTTTTCTTTATTTGCATGCATGGGTTGCCTTCCAAGAAGAGCTTGCTTTAACGTCTTCTAGCTGGACGCTACTTCCTTTTAAGCTCTTTTAGTGCCCACGGCATGGAGGTGATCTTTGAAGGGGAGGTGATACTTGAAATGATCCAGTAATGGTTTAAATTCTAAAGTGAGTGCCTGAATCATTAACAACATATTAGTATAAAACAAAATTGAAATTCGGGGAGGTGGCTTACCTGTGTACTTCGACATGAACTCAAGAATAAACAACCCTTTGAAAGTTGTAGGACTAGAAAATTCAGCTAGATTTGGTGTTTTGAGAGTTATGACTTGTCCCGTGTCATAAAATCCAACTTCTTTGGGAATTGTGGTCTCAAGTATATCCTCTTTGATGAATTCTAGACATTCCCCAGCCATTTCTTGCTCTTGATTCTTTGGAAAGGTTTCGAAGATGCCTTTTTGTAAGATCCCACATCGTCCAGAGGAGTGATCCTTATATGTATATTCCCATCTCTACCTAGCACGAGGCCTTTTGGGAGCTCACTGGCTTCGGGTTCCATAGGAACTCTGAAGTTAAGGGAGTAGTACGCGAGAGTACTCCCATAATGGGTGACCCATTGGGAAGTTCTTGTGTGAGTTCCCAGAAACAAAACCGTGAGGGTGTGTTGGGGACCCAAAGCAGACAATATCGTGCTACGGTGGAGTCGGGGCTGGGAAGTGGTCCCGCCCGAGCCGGGATGTGACAATTTCTCACCCTCTTCTTATTTGGATTGCATGATCCTGCAAGGGATAGGGACATTTAGTGGAATGGGGTCAAGGCGAATTGAATTTGCGCTTACCTTGGTTGTAATGGACGGTATAGAAGGCATATGGGTTACAGGAAGGGTGGTTCTTCACTTGCCGTGGCCTTGTTATCCTCCTCTTCATTGAGCAACAGTTATTCAACCATGTTTTGGCTTGGTTTGGACGTCTTAGGTTCATCTCCAACCTTCGTGCCAATTTCCAAGGTGATAGCTTCAGCAATTTCAACAGTTGAGTCGGATAGTTCACTTTGTTCTTGCATTTGCCCCATGAATTCCATGATTTCTCCCATTTCATTCTTCAATTCGCTCATCACTTGGGCTTGATTTTGTAATTCATGCGTCAAAGAAGTTAGTACATCAAGAATTTGAGCACAATCTATTGACGAACCTAAATTCGGTTGGAATTGTTACGGGGCAGACTGTGGTGGTTGCATAGGCGTTGTATAAAACTCCTCACATGGCTCCCAATATTCTCCTTGTTGAGCCTCCTTAGCTTGATTTTGTGAGCCCTACGCCAAAGAAGTTAATTCATCAAGAATTTGATTACAATCTATTGATGAACTTGAGTTTGGTTGGCCATATTTTCTATGAGGTTGTGGTGGCTACGCAGGTCTTGAATAGAACTCCTCATATGGCTGCCAATATCCTTCGTGTTGAACTTGTTGAGATTCTCACCACATAGAGTTTGAATGATCACTCTAATTTGAATTGTACATGTTGGAAAACAAATAGTTCCCTGATTGATTATGATCTTGATAATCCCAGGTATTGACATTCTTCAAACCTCTTTGTGGACATTGATTTGCTTGATATTCTTGCCTATAAGAAGCACCAAATGTAGGGACACTTTGCATTGTGGACCCTTCGGCATACTGTGACAACTGAGAATTAAGATTCGCTATTTGAGCTTGAAGATTAGCAATTGCCATGTCTTGCTTCTCTAGTACCTGAAATCAAAGAAATTAAGATAAATCAAATATCAAAAGAAAAATAAACAAACAAACAAAGGGATTAGCAATTTTCCTAATCCCCGGCAACGGCGCCAAAATTTGATGTGAAATATTCTAACATTCAAATTAAAACCCTATGATTGTAGCATATGAAAGTAGGGATCGTTTTAGGCCGAGGATTAGAAGGGATGCTAATCTAATCTAAATTGACTTAAAAACACAAAACTAAACTTAAAAACACTTAACTAGACTTATATGACTCAAAACAAACTAAAAAGACTCAAAACAGCACAAAACAATCAAATAGACTCAAACTAGACTCTAAAGGGTGATTTGGACGAATTCTAACTTAACTTTGACTCAAAACACTTAAAAACATAAATTTGGACAGATTTTAACTAAAAGACACAACCAGGTAAAGGGGGATTGGATTTTGGACGAAATTAAAGTAAAGACAAGCAGATTAAAGACACTTAAACAACTTGGACGAAATTGGGTGAAATATGGGTGAATGGCTAGCTAGAGAGTCCTTCTCCATGCATGACACACATGCATACAAATCGATTTCCAGTTATTATTCCTTTAAACCATGAATGACAATGCCCCAAGTTAATTGCATCACACAACTAACCATCAGATTTTCCTTATTTCATTGAATTGAATGAATAAGCATTACAACCAAATTATCTTTCTCAAGTTCCCTATATGAAACGCATGATAGAGATACATATCAAAAGTCATTAAATTCTATGAAAATCATAAGCATTGACAAGGCATTCATCACTATGAAACACATGAGACTCCTGCCAAGGATTCACTTAACACAATCATGACTACTGACTTTCACTACTTGTGAATATAAGTTCATAACGATTAAGTGAAATTCCCTTATATTTAGCATCAAATTCATGCATGCAAACTAAGTAGGCCTCCTTAATCAACATACAAGAATAAGTTATCAATTCAGCAAATTACATTCATGATTTATGAAACAATAATTGGATGAAATCAATTCATATCACATATATGTTCATGGCTTTGAATTCACCTCTAACTAAAATGAATTTAGTTCCTCATGTTCACAAAACAAAGAAAATTAAATTTAAACATTGAAAACAAAGAGTAACACCTAGAAATGCTCCAACAATCCAACATTTTTAATGGCAAGCACAGCTCCAGGTGTGGTGTGAATTTGTATAGAGGGTCGTGCTTTATGAGTGTTGCGGCATCATGTATTTATAGGGTGAAGGGAAGGCACAAAATTGGGCTGAAAATGAGAGGAATTAGGACTCCAAATCACCAAAGAACAAGGACACTTTCAATCAGATTCCAAGGAAGACAAGGAATGGTCCTTGTGGCAGATTCTAGAACTTCTAGAAGGGTTACATGTGGCATAAACTTAGGGCACAAAAATAGGGCTTCTAGAACCTAATATTTAGGTGATTTAATGTGAAAATGAGTACTCTTTGAAGCTGGAATTAAGGTAGGAAAAGATTAGGATAGGATAAGATAAGATAAGGTTGGATAAGGTTTGGATAAGATAAGGTAATTTGGATAATATTCCTTCTTTGTACATGATTCCTTATCTTCCAAGTCTTCAATTTAATTCTTCCAGATGTTAATCACATTCCTAGCCTCTCTTGATCTTCAAATTCGTCCATCCACCTTGCTCCATGCATGTGCAATCCATTCCAAGCCCAAAATAAGGTAATTTGGATAATATTCCTTCTTTGTACATGATTCCTTATCTTCCAAGTCTTCAATTTAATTCTTCCAGATGTTAATCACATTCCTAGCCTCTCTTGATCTTCAAATTCGTCCATCCACCTTGCTCCATGCATGTGCAATCCATTCCAAGCCCAAAACTGCTCTAAAATGGTCCAAATTGCACTTTCTTGCCAACTTTGTCATTTGAACCTGAAAACACACAAAAATAGCTTCAAACACTCTAACAAGTAGAAATTAGCTATGTAAATGCAAGAAAACAAGCTAACTAAGTCGCATAAATATGCTCCTATCATCAATCCCCCCTTTAATTAAGTGTGTTAGATTAGTTAGAAACGTGTTCAAATCTGTCCAATTTAGTATTTTGAGTCTTTTTAGTTAAAATTTGTCCAAATTACTCCTTAGGTCCTGTTTTGAGTCAATTTAACTTAGTTTCTATGTTTTGAGTCTATTTAGCTTGTTTTGAATAGTTGTTAGAGTCTAGTTTTCTGTTTTTGAGTCTAGTTTAGTTTGTTAGAGTTTAATTTGAGTAGATTATCATCCCTTCTAATCCCTGGCCTAGAATGATCCCTACTTACACATACTACAATTGTAGGGTTTAATTTGTGTGTCAAGTTAATTTTCACATTAGACATGGAGGATTCGACCCATTCCACACCTTTGCCAATCCTACTTGGAAGGCCATTCATGAAAATAGCCCGCACCAAGATTGATGTGTTCACGGGAATGTTGACAATGGAATTTGATGGCAACATTATTAACTTTCAAATTTCTGAAACTATGAGATACCTTAGTGATGATCGTTCATGTTTTTCTATTGATATTATTGATTCATTGGCCCAGAAACATCTTGAACAATTACATGAGGATGCACTTGAAACGGTCATTACAAATGGAATTGGACTCAAAAACCAATGGGAAACAGTAAACCACACCCACGGCATCCTTGAAGAATTCCATGTCGTGCCCCCTTGTGAAGAAGTAGCTGAGATGGTAGCTGCCCTAGAATCATTGCCACAACAATATAGCAAGTTTCCAATCCTAATTTCAGATTCCATTTCTACTAATAAGTTACTTCCTTCAGTGATACAACAACCATCCCTTGAATTTAAACCACTACCAAGTCATTTGAAGTATGTTCTCTTGGGAGACCACGAGACGTTGCTAGTCATAATCTCATCCACACTCATGGGACAAGAGGAGGAAAAATTAGTGCGAGTGTTGAGGGAACACAAAACAGCCATTGGATGGACCTTGGCCGACATTAAGGAGATAAGTCCTATAACTTGCATGCATCAAATACTTTTGGAGGAGGGGGCTACACCAACTAAAGAAGCTCAACGTCGACTTAATCCTCCAATGATGGAAGTTGTGAAGAAGGAGATTATCAAGTTACTTGATTGTGGAGTGATTTATCCAATTTCGGATAGTCGTTGGGTTTCACCAATCCAAGTTATTCCAAAGAAATCCGAAGTCATTGTGGTGAAGAATGAAGAGAACGAGCTTGTGCCTACCTGTATCCAAATAGGTTGGAGAGTTTGCATTGATTATAGGAAGCTAAACACCACCACAAGAAAGAATCACTTCCCTTTGCCGTTCATTGATCAAATGCTTGAAAGGTTAGCCAGCCATTCTTTTTATTGTTTCCTTGATGGTTATTCGGGATATAATCAGATTGTTATAGCTCCGGATGACCAAGAAAAGACCACATTCACGTGTCCCTTTGGTACCTTTGCCTATCATCACATGCCATTTGGTTTGTGCAACGCACCAGCCACATTTCAAAGGTGTATGGTAAGTATATTCTCAAATTTTGTGGAAAAGATCATTGAGGTATTTATGGATGATTTTAGTATTTTTGGTGATTCATTTGATGTTTGCTTATCTAATCTCACTTTAATCTTAAAACGATGCATTGAAACTAACCTTGTTTTAAATTGGGAAAAGTGTCACTTTATGGTAAAACAAGGCATAGTTTTGGGTCATATAATTTCAAAAAAGGGAATTGAGGTTGATAAGTCAAAAATAGATCTTGTACGCCACTTACCCTCTCCTACTTCGGTGAGAAAGGTTCATTCTTTTCTTGGACATGCATGATTCTATAGGCAATTCATCAAGGACTTTTCAAAAATTTCACAACCCATTTGCCGTCTCCTTAAAAAAGAAGTGCCATTTGAGTTCAACAAGGAATGTGAGAAGGCCTTCAAGCACCTTAAGGATTTGTTAACTTCGGCCCCCATCATAGTTCCAGCAGATTGTAGTCTTCCTTTTGAGCTCATGTGCGATACCTCATCTATTATGCATCCCGGACCTTGAATGATGCTTAATTGAACTACTATACCACTGAAAAATAACTTCTTGCGATTGTGTTTACTTTAGATAAGTTTCGTTCTTATTTACTTGGTACTAAAGTTATTGTTTATACTGACCATGCAGCGTTGAAGTACTTACTCACCAAAAATGAGGCAAAACCAAGGCTAATTTGCTGGATGCTTCTCCTCCAATAGTTTGATATCGAAATTAGAGACAAGAAAGGAAGTGAAAACGTGGTGGCTGACCACTTGAGTCGTGTGGTGCACAATGAGGAGTCTCTACCTATCCTAGAAGCATTCCCAGATGGGCAATTGTTGTCTATTGAGGTAAGTGAGCCATGGTATGCTGATTTGGTGAATTATTTGGTAACCAAACAAGTTCCAAGCACTCTAAATAAGCACCAACGTGATAAACTCAAAAAAGATGCACGATTTTATGTGTGGGATAACCCATATTTGTGGGAATATTGCTCTAATCAGATTCTTTGTAGGTGTGTGCATAATTATGAGTTTAATTCAATTTTAACTTTCAGTCACACTTATGCATGGGGGGATCATTTTGGCGCCCAACACACAGCCCTTAAGGTGTTAGAATGTGGATTTTATTGGCTTACTATCTTTAAGGATGCTCGAATTTTTTGTATGATGTGTGATCGTTGTCAATGAACTGGAAACATAGGTGCAAAGGATCAAATATCGCAGGCCCCTATATTCAATGTCGAAATTTTTAATGTTTGGGGCATTGATTTCATGGGTCATTTTCCTTCCTCATATGGTTTTACTTATAGTTTGCTTGCGGTTGATTATATTTCGAAATGGGTGGAAGCAAAAGCCACCCATACTAATGATTCTAGAGTGGTTGCAGATTTCATCAAAACTAACATCTTCTCCAGATTTGGGATGCCAAGGGTGTTCATAAGTGATGGAGGCTTCCATTTTTGCAATCGGACCATTGAGGCGCTGTTTAAAAAGTACAATGTCAAGCATAAGGTTTCGACACCTTACCATCCTCAAACAAGTGGGCAAGCAGAGGTTTCCAATAGAGAAATCAAGTAGATTTTGGAGAAGACCGTTGGACCAACTCGGAAAGATTGGAGCTTGCGTTTGGATGATGCACTTTGGGCATATCGTATAGCCTATAAAACACCACTTGGGATGTCTCCATTTCGGCTAATCTATGGGAAACCATGCCATCTCCCTATGGAATTGGAGCACAACGCACATTGGGCCGTCAAGACATTCAATTTGGACCTAGATGCGGCTGGAATTCATAAGAAGCTCTAATTGAATGAACTAGAAGAAATTAGGAACGAAGCTTATGAGAATGCGCGTATTTACAAGGAGAAAACCAAGGCATTCCATGACAAGATGATTCGTGGCAAAACATTCTCAAAAGGGCAAAAAGTTTTGCTTCTCAACTCTTGCCTACGTTTGTTTCCCGGTGAGTTAAGTTCTAAGTGGATTGGTCCTTTTGTTATTACTAGTGTCTTTCCTTATGGTGCAGTCCAAATCCAAAGCTTAAGGAACAGCCAAGAATTCAAGGTGAATGGGCATCGTTTGAAGCCATACTATGAGAATATCGAGGGGCAGGTTGTGGAGGAAATACCACTCCATGTCGTGGGCTCCAATGAAGCTTAAAGAGAGGTATTGTCCGGTTGGAAGACGTTAAAAGCAAGCGCTTCTTAGGAGGCAACCCATGCATTCGAATAAAGAAGACCTAGGAATCTCCAACAATCCACAACCAGATTTGCGTTCTTAAACCCTACTCTTTATTTCTTTTACTTTGCCATGCTTGTGTTTTGTGTTGTTTTGATTGTTTGCATGTGAGTCTATGTTTGAAACATTGAGGACAATGTTTAGTTTAAGTGTTGGGGGGGGGGGGTAAACAAGCTGTTTTGGCATGATTTTCGTGGGATTTATTCACTTATCACTTCTAATCTTGTCTCTCACTTTTTAAGTGTTTTTTAGTGTGTTTTGTAGTGTTTTAATGTGTTTTGAACAGAAAATACGAAAATTTGAAAAAAAAATCGAAAAAGCTTTGAAAAACACCAAAAAGAGTCATTTTGGAATTGTTTTTGTGTGTTTGTTTGTCTTACGGTACCTTCCAACACAATGATGAGGATTTGGTTTTTAATTGCATGACTATTAAAGAAAGTTACAAACATGGATACAAGTTTGATTTGCTCTTTGGTTTATGCTTAATTGTAGTTGTCGTTTACGAATTCACATGTAATCACAAAGAAAAAAATCAGTTTTTGTAACATGCTTGAAGGAAGGAACTCAAACTAACGCTACAACCCTGAGAGACTTAAGCCTAAACGTTATTTGGAGTTATTAATCTATGATTTCTTGTTTTCTAAAGTTGTTGCTTGATCTCATTGTTTCTTTGCTTGGTTGCTACTTAGAATGCGTTTTCATCATTATAGTTCCAAATACTAGAACTTATGCCCGTTTCATTCAAAGCATGATATTGAGTGCATAGCATACAATAAGATGAAGTTGTTTAGTTAAACCAGAGCCAAAAAGCCTTACCCTTTGCATATGTATTGTAGGTTTAACCCTTTTGAGCCTTATTTAGCCTATTTTCTTTGTTAGCCACATTATCCTTACCTAGCCTAGAATAGGACTATTCATACCCTTGTTCTTAAAGGATAGTGAAGCATGACTTAAAGGGAATTCCTTTTGATCAACATTTTGTAGAAAACAAGTGTGGGGGAAGGGTTTTCATTGAAAAAAAAAGGAAAAAAAAAACATGAAAAAGAAAAGAAAAAGAGTTGAGAAATAAGTGAGAATAAGCTCACAAGTATTGGTTGTTGAAGAAAGGGTCCAAAAGTTTGAATTTGACCTTAAGTGTTGTGTGAATCTTCCCTTTGTGTTTAAAGTGGATTTCTGCAATCAAAAGTGAATTCTAAGTGCTTATTTCATTACTTTGCTTCCTATTGCTTTAAGAACCTTTGTTTGTCCTTTACCTTTCTTTGTTAGCCAATACATTAGCCCTGTTACAACCCTTAGACTTCTATCTTGATTGTTATGTGTTTCAATATGTGGAGTTTGAAATTGGTATGAGCATATGGAATCCCTGGTTCTCGCTTCTAAGCAGTGAAATTCCGTTCATGAGATCATATACATGTCATATAATAATTCCAGAAAATGCTTTCTTTGTTATAACATATGTGAGTGCTAGTCTATATGTTTACATCAATCTTCTCACATATACTTAGTGTAGGGAGTGTAGTTAGAAAATCTGTGTGAAAATAGAGAGTATATCTAGTGAGGAATTGAGGGAATTCTCTAAGGCATGTTACTACATTCAAAATATTGTTTTAATCGATTAAATGCGAACTAGTGAGTGGTGACTGTGGTTAAGTGTTTGCTTAAGTGTAAAGAGAGCTACAATTTGTGGGAGTAGTGATTTTTAACATGTCATGTGCATTGGAAATCCTTGAGGCAAATGTTGGAAGGTTTAGATTAAGGAGGCCTACTTAGTTTGCATGCATGAATTTGATGCTAGAATATAAGGGAATTTCACATAATCGTTATGAACTTAATGACTATCATGATGTCATAGTGGAGGTCGCTGGTCACGATCGTGTTAAGTCAAATTTCTGGCATGACTATCATGATGTCATAGTTACGAATGCCTTGTCAATGCTTATGATTTTCACAAAGCTTAATGATCTTTGCTTGTGTCTCTATTATGCAGTTCATGTAGGGAACTTGGGAAGAATAATTTGGTTGCCGACGCGTTATCCGTCCAATTCAACGACTTAAGGAAAATTTTGAGGGTTAATTAGTGATGACGCAGTTAATATGGGGCATTGTCATACATGGTTCAATGAAAGAATAACTGGAAATCAATTCATGTTCATATATGTCATGTGTGGAGAAGGACCCTCTAGCTAACTTATCACCTATCAATTCAACCCAATTTGCATTCCTTTACTTAGTTTCTGTAATTAGTTTGTTTTTACTTTAAATTCGTCAAAAACCCAATCCCCTGTACTTTGTGGTGTCAAATTAGCTAGAATCTATCCCAGTTTGTGTTTTTGAGTGTTTTGCGTTATAATCAATTTAATTTTTGTCCAAAGTAAGTCCTAGTGTCTGTTTTGAGTCTTTTTGGTTGTTTTGTGCTGTTTTGAGTCTTTTTAGTTTGTTTTGAGTCATATAAGTCTTGTTAAGAGTCCTAGAGTCTACTTTTCTGTTTATAAGTTTAATTTTGTGTTTTCAAGTCAGTTTTAAGTAGATTAGCAATCCCTCCTAATCCCAGGCCTAGAACAATCCCAACTTACATCTTTACTACAATTGTCAATAAGAGGGTTTAATTTGAGTGATGATGCGATGTAAAACAAGCACACAAATTAAAACTGTCTTTTGACAATTGTAGTATGTGTATAAGTAGGGATCGTTCTAAACCGGGGATTAGGAGGGATTGCTAATCTAAACTAAACTGACCTAAAAACATAAAAACTAGACTCTAAAACTGTAACTAAGATAATATGACTCAAACAACCTTAAAAGACTCAAAACAGCTTCAAACAATCAAATTCACTGAAACTAGACACTAGGAATGACTTTGAACAAAAATTGATTTGATTATGACTCAAGACACTCAAAAACACAAAATAACACAGATTCTAACCTAATTGACATTTAAAACAAAGGGAGGTTTTGGTTTTGACGAAATTGAACTAAAACAAGACAGAAACTAAACTAGACAAAGTTTGGTACGAATTTGGATTTCTGGATGGTTTGTGGGCTTAGCTAGAGGTTCCTCATCCACACATCACTTATATGAACATGAATCGATTTCCAGTTACTCTTTTGTTTTGAATTATGAATGACAATGCCCCAGATTAACCGTGTCAATCACTAATTAACCCTTAGAATTTCCTTTAGTTATTGGATTGGATGACATCATTCGACAACCCAAAGCATTCTTCAAAAGTTCCCTACATGACATCATAATAGAGATACAATTAAAGATCATTATCTTCTGTGAAAATTATAAGCATTGACAAAGCATTTGTAACTATGACATCATGATACTCATGCCAGGAATTTAACTTAATGCAAACGTGACTAGCAACCTTCACTACTTGTGAATATAAGTTCCTAACGATTATGTGAAATTCGCTTATATTCTAGCATCAAATTCATGCATGCAAACTAAGTGTGCACCCTTAATTGAGATACAAGAATAAGTTCTGAGTAAAAAAATTAAGCAAATTGCATTCACGATTCACAAATTCATAACTGGATTTAATCAATTCATATTGCATATAAAATCATGGCTTCAAAGTCTCCCCTAGCTAAAACAAGTTTAGCCTCTCATGTTCACAGCAAAAGAAACAAAATTGAATTTAAACATTGAAAACAAAAGATTGATTACACCTAAAACGCCCAGCGAATCAACTTGAATGCCCTACACGTTCAAGCTCCTTTCTCTTCTTCTCCTTACTGCGGCACAAAGGTTAAGGGATGATTTTGGATGTGTTTCTGGGTTAGGAATGGATTTGGGTTGGTAAGGGGGTGCGGCAAAGTAGAAGGACGGTGTGTGGATGTGTGGTTGAAGGTATGAATGTATAGGAATGGTGCAAAATCAGTGTAGGGTGCGGCAGAGTAGTGGGATGAATTAGGGGTGTGTAGAGATGGTGTATGGCGTGATGGATCCCTAAAGGGTGCGGCCAATGTTTATTAAAGTAGCCAAGTATCTAAAACCCTAGGGAAATAAGGTAAAGTTACAGCAGAAATTAAATGAGAAAAGGAAATAAAGTTTTATTAATGTCAAAGGATTTTTATTCTAAAACCATTAGGGAATATAGGGTGCATCAAAGGCAAAGAGGAAAGGTCTTAAATTAAAAAGGGAATGTGATTTGGTGAAGAAAATAGGAAAGGGAAAGTCTCCCTTGTAGGGCAAGGAAGGAGAATGGAAAGGGAAAGGGAAAAGTGGTGCAGCAAGGGCTAGAATGGTGCAAGGAACCTTTGGTTTGTGTCCTAGAATGCATAGGAGACCTTCAATGTTGCTCGAACTTAGGGACATTTAGGATTAGGAAAGGTCAAACCAAAATAGGAAACCTTGGCTTAACTTTCCTACTTCAAGTAAGAATCCTCATTTGAGTAGGAATCCTTCTTTTATTAGGAATCTTAACATCTTCAAGTCTTCAATTTCGTCCATTCCTTTTGCTCCAAGCATACGCTATCCATTCCCAGCCTAATTTTACTCCAAAATGCACCTTATTGCTTCATAAGGCCTATGGACCTACAAACACACGAAAATAATTTAAAATACTATAATAACTAAGAACTAATTAAGTAAATGCAAGGAAACAAGCTAATTAAGTCGCATAAATATGCTCCTATCAAGTGCGATTATACATCACATCAATTCCTAGCCTCATTTGACCACCAAAAACGTCCATCCCAAGTGCTCCCCACGCATGCTATCCAATCCAAGTCCAAAACTGCTCCAAATTGCTCCATTTTGCCCTTTTTTTACCACCTTTGCCAATTGGATCTACAAACACACGAAAATAGCTTAAATCACTACAATAAATAGAAACTAGCTAAGTAAATGCAAAGAAATAAGCTAACAAAGTCACATAAATATCCTCATATCACAATATCAAACTTCCACCCATGTTTATAACCTTCTTTAACAGTCATGCAATTAAAAACCAAATCCTCATCATTGTGTTGGAAGGTACCCTAAGACACAAACAAGCAAGAAAAATTACTCTTTTTTTTGTTTTTTTTTCTTAAGCTTTTTCAAATTTTTTTTCCTTCAAATTTTTAATGACACACAATAAAACACTTTGAAACAGTGAATAACACATTAGTAGTGATAGGTGGTGAAATTCGAAGAGAAATCATGAAAAGCATTATATTTACCTCCCCACACTTAAACGAAACATTGTCCTTAATGTTTCAAAAAAAAAAAAAAACTTAAACAAGAAAGCAATAAAAGATAACTAGCAAACATGACAATCATGGCAAAGTAAAAACAATAAAGAGAAGGGTAAAAGACAACAAATCTGGCTGTATGAGCCTGAAATTCCATTGTCTCTTTATTTGAATACATGGGTTGCCTCCCAAGAAGCACTTGCTTTAATGTCTTCCAGCCGAACGATACCTCCATTTAAGCTTCACTATGGCATGCAGTATGGAGGGGTACATCATCCACGACATGCTCCTCAAAACATTCATAGTAAGGCTTCAATCGATGTCTATTCACTTTGAATTTGTTTCCAGTCTTTAAACTTTGAATTTGGACTACACCATGAGGAAAATTATTAGTAACAACAAAAGGAGCAATCCATTTAGAACGCAACTTACTTGGAAACAATGGAAGGAGGGAGTTAAAGAGTAACAATATCTACCCCCACAGAAAATGTCTTACTATGGATCAGCTTGTCATGAAAAGCCTTTGTTCTTGTAAATCTGAGCGTTCTCATAAGCCTCATTCAATTGTAACTTCCTATGAAGGCCAGCAACACCAATGAAGGCCTATGAAGGCCAGCAGCACCAATGTCCATGTTGAAAGTCTTGACTACCCAATGTGCATGATGCTATAACTCAACTGGAAGATGACATGGTTTCCCAAAAATTAGCCGAAAATGAGACATTCCAATTGGTATTTTGTAGGCAGTACAATATGCCCACAATGTATCATTCAAACACAAGCACCAATCTCTTCGAGTTGGTCCAACTGTCTTCTCCAAGATTTGCTTGATTTCCCAGTTAGAAACTTTGGCTTGTCCACTTGTTTGAGGATGATAAGGTGTCGAAAGCTTATGTGTGACATTGTACTTTTTGAATAGCGCCTCTATGGTCCGATTACAAAAGTGAGAACCCCCTTCACTTGTAATTACTCGCGGCATTCCAAACCTTGGAATCATTAGTACGGGTGCCTTTTGCTTCCACCCCTTTCGAAACATAATCTACAACAAGTAAAATATAAATGAAACCATGAGAGGAAGGAAAAAGACACATGAAGTAAATGCCCCAAACATAAAAAATCTCTACATAAAATATAGGAGTCTATGGCATTTGGTCTCTTGGTCCTATATTGCTTGTTCTTTGACAATGATCATAGGTCATGCAAAAAATTCTAGCATCCTTAAATATAGTAGGCCAATAAAATCCACATTCTAGAACTTTAAGTGCTGTTTTTTTAGTACCAAAATGACCTCCACAAGCATAAGTGTGACAGAAAGTTAAAATTGAATTGAATTCAAAATCATGCACACACTTACGAATAATTTGATCAGGGCAATATTTCCACAAATAAGGGTCATCCCACACATAAAAACGTGCTTCTTTTTTAAGTTCATCATGTTGGTGTCAGTTTATTGTGTTTGGAACTTGTTTAGACATAATATAATTCACAATATCAGCATACTATGGCTTACTTACCTTAATTGTCAGCAGCTGTGCATCTTGAAATGCCTCTAGGATAGGTAATGGGTATTCTTCATTTACCAAACGACTTAAATGGTCAGCTAGTACATTCTCGCTTCCTTTTTTTGTCTCGAATTTCCACATCAAACTCTTGGAGAAGAAGCATCTAGCGAATAAACCTTGGCTTGGCTTCTTTCTTCACAAGTATGTACTTCAAAGCTGCATGGTCAGAGTAAATTATAACTTTAGTTCCAAGTAAATAAGAACGAAACTTATCAAAAGTAAACACAACCGCAAGGAGTTCTTTTTTAGTAGTGAAGTAATTCAATTGAGCATCATTCAAGCTCCGAGAAATGTAATAGATGACTGATGCGAAAATTAACTTAACACACAAATTAACCCTCTTTTGACAATTGTAGCATATAAATAAGTAGGGATCGTTCTTACACCGGGGATTAGGAGGGATTGCTAAACACTCTAAATTGACTCAAATAAATAAAACTGACCTGTAAAACACTTAAACTCACTTAAAATGACTCAAACACGTTCACAAGACTCAAAATAGGCTAAAAACACTCAAACTGCCTTAAAAACATGATATGGGCAGTTTTGAGCCTAAACACAAACTTGGACGAAAATTGGTTCTAACTTGACTCAAAACTCTTAAAAACACAATCTAAAACATATTTGGACCAATTAGACACTCTAAGACAATTGGGGATTTGGTTTTGGACGAAAATCAAACAAACAAAACAAATATGTAAACTAGGCAGATTTGGAAGAAATTGATAAAATTAAGTGGATGGTGAGATGGCTAGGAGGTTTTTCTCCACACATGGCATACTTGCATACAACACAATCTTCAGTTGCTTATTCAATGAATTTATGAACCTCAACACCCCAAGTTAATTAGGTACGCTTAAATTAACTCTCAGATTTCCCTTAGGCCATTGAATTGAATGGAATTAGCGCATTGCAATCAAATTATTCCTTAAAAGTTTTCTATATTGATGCGAGATTTATACGCGCATAAATTAAACCCTCGTTTGACAATTGTAGTAGAATGGATAAGTGAGGGATCGTTCTAGACCGGGGATTAGGAGGGCTTGCTAAAACCTTCTAAATTGACTTAAAAACATAAAAATACAATATAAAACACTAAACTAGACTCAAAGAATGTAAAACTAAACTTTAAAACACTAAAACAAATCAAAAGACTCAAAATGCTTTTAAAAACACAAACTAAAATGCTATACTAAACTCGAAGAATTCAAAACTAAAAATAAGAAAGATTAAGACTAAGACTTAAACGAAATATGGGGGGATTGATTTTGGACGAATTTAAACTAAAATGGATAGATTGTAAAGAAAACAAATTGTAAATATGAAATTGACGGAAATGAATGGATGGTATGGCTAGCTAAGGGGTTCTTCTCCACACATGTTACACTTGCATAATAAAAAGATTTCCAATTGCATTTCAATAAATTATGAAACTCATCACCCCGGGTTAATTAGGTCCGCTTAAATTAACCGTCAAGTTTTCCTTAAGTTAATGAATTGGATGATTGCATACGACAACCCAAAGCATTCCTCACAAGTTCCCTTCATGAATTGCATAATAGAGAAACAAGCAAGAATCATTAAGCATCATGAAAACTATAAGTGTTGACGAGGCATTCGTTACTATGATTGCATGAAACTTATGCCAAGAATTCGTTTAACGCGATTGTTTAAAAGCAACCTCCACTACTTGTGAATATAAGTTCATAACGATTAGGTGAAACTCACTTATATTCTAGCGTCATATTCATGCATGAAAATTAAGCGTTCATTCTCAATAAACATACATAAATAGGATATCAATCAAATAGTTAAACAAATTGAATTCACAACTTATGAAACGTAATTAAAAGTAATCAAATCAAAATGCAAGCATAAACATATATTTCGAATCACCCCCTAGCTAAAGGGGGTTTTAGTTCCTCATTACGTTGAAATCAAAGAAACACCTAAACATTCCAACAACTCAAACTTGAATTGTATGAACGTTTAGGCACTCTTCTCTTCCATTCCTTATACGTACAAAACAAAGAGAATTAAAATGAAACATTGAAATCAAAGAATCACCTAAACATTCCAACAACTCAAACTTGAATTGTATGAACGTTTAGGTCCTCTTCTCTTCCTCGTTGTTGTAGCACAAGGTCTAAGGTGAGCTTTGGGGATTATGTGAAGTGTTTTGGAGGGATGGGAAGTGGTTGGATAGTGGCTGCAATGAAGGAGAAAAACTGCACAGAAAATGGGAGTGTTTGTAACTGAAAATGTGTATGGAAGAGTGAATGAATTTTGAGGAGTGTTGGATGCTTATTTATAGGTGAAATGGGGGAACAAAAGAGGGAATATTGCAGCTAGGAGGGGATGAATGATTATGGGTGCATGTGTTTGGAATAATGAAGGGGGAATGTATGTAATAAAACAACTAGGAAAAGTTATGGAAAGCTGGAAATGGGAGTGGGAACTCACGGCATTGTTGGGTTGTTTATGGGAGAATAAATGTATGATAATGGCTAAATAATTAAAGGGAATGAATGGGAGTGACACTAGGTTGGTTATGCATGTGAATGCAAGGAGGAAAGCTGAAAATGCAAGGGAAGCTCACGGCACAATGTTGTTTTGCTTCTTGAAATGCATGTGAATGCATTTGAGTGTAATATGAAAAGAATGACTAATTAATGTATGTAGGGTTGATATGCATGTGAATTAGGTTGGAAAGAGGTGGAAGTGGAATGTTATGCAATGATAATGTCTTGTAAAGATGCTAATAAATAATGCATGTAGGGTTAGCTAGGTTGGCTTTGTTTGGGTGCATGTATGTTAATGGTGGTTTTGCATGTGAATTGATGGATTGTTTTTGATGGAATGGATGGTTCTTTGCATGGCTATAAGGGATAGAATAAGAGAGAATGGGCTAGGCCCTTTGTTTTATGTCCAAAGTGAAAATAAGGCCTTCAAATTCGTCCAAACTTTGGCTCCATGGATAAGCTATCCAATCCATGCCCAAAAATGCTCCAAATGGCCTCAAAATGCACTTTCTTGCTCCCTAAGCCTTTAGAACCTGAAAACACACAAAAGAAGCATAAAGAACTAAAATAACTAAAGAAACATAACGTAAATGTACGAGAACAAGCCATTTAAGTCGCATGAATATGCTCCTATCAAATACCCCCACACTTAGCTTTTGCTAGTCCTCGAGCAAAACAGAATAAAAACAAATAAACAAAACGACACTAAACACGTAAAACACAACCTAAACCTTCCAACAACCGTCTTAGGGATTTCCAATGCACATGACATGTTAAAAATCATCATTCTCACAGATTTTTAGTCATCTTCACACTTAAGTACATTCTTAATCATAGTCACCATATACTAGTTCACAATTAAGCATTTAAAACCATGTTTTGAATGTAGTAACATGCCTTAGAGAATTTGCTCAATTCCTTACAAGATATGCACTCGATTTTCACTCAGAATTTCTAACTACACACCCTAATCTAGTCATATGTGAGAAGATTGATGTAAACATGAAAACGAACACTCACATATATGTATCATAAAGAGAGCAATTTCTGGAGTTAATAAGCATGTTTAGGTATGATCTCATGAATGGAATGCTACTACTTAGAATGAGAACCAGTGATTCCATAAGCTCATATCAATTTCAAACTCCGCAAATTGAAACACATAACACTCAAGATAGAAGTTGAGGGATGTAACGGGGCTAAGGGTAATGGTTTAACAAAGAAAGGTAGAGTACACAAACGTTCTTAAAGCAATAGTGAGCAAAGTATTGAATTAGGCACTTAGAATTCCCTTTAGAACGAAAACTCAACTTTTGAACAAAAAGGGAGAACAAGCTCTTTTTTCTTTCTTTCTTTCTTTTCTTTTCTGTTTTTCTTTTTCATATGTTTTTCACAATTTTTTTTTTTTTTTTTCTTTTCTTTTGACTCTCAAAACATACATAAACGCTTAAGAACAAAACATTCTCCCCCACACTCATTTTCTTTCATAATGTACTCAAAAGGAATTCATTTAAGTCATGCTCACTATCTTTTAAGAACAAGGGTAAGGACGGTCATATTCTAGGTTAGGTGAAGATAAAGTGGGTTAACAAAGAACATGGGTTAACATGGCTCAACGGGGGTAAAACTTACAACATATACGAAATATGGGAAGCGAGGCTATTTGGCTATGGTGGCAACTACACAACTTCATCTTGATATATGTTATGCAAATCAATAACATGCTTTGAATGAAATGGGCAT
Organism: Pyrus communis; assembly: GCF_041283825.1. NCBI lineage: Eukaryota > Viridiplantae > Streptophyta > Magnoliopsida > Rosales > Rosaceae > Pyrus > Pyrus communis. The sequence continues at coordinate 15,898,065 of NC_142576.1, read as the reverse complement.
GAGTTCTAGCATTTGGAACTATATGATGAAACGCCTTCTAAGTAGTAACCAAGCAAAGAATAATGAGATCATGCAACGATTTTAGAAAACAAGAAATCACAGATTATACTCTCCAAAGAACGTTATAGGCTCAAGTCTCTCAGGGTTGTAGCGTTTGTTTGAGTTCCTTCCTTCAAGCATGTTACATAACTAATTTTTTTCTTTTATGATTGCATGTGAAGTCATACATTATAACCATAACCAAGCATATACTAAGAGTAAATCAAACTTTTCTCCATATTCATAACTCTTTTTAACAGTCATGCAATTAGAAACCAAATCTTTATCACTGTGTTGGAAGGTGACCTACGACACAAAAACGACTCAAAACACTCTTTTTAGGATTTTCAAAACATGTTTTTCAAATTTTTATGTGATTTTTGAATTTTTAAGTCAAAACAAAAAAAAAAAACACCTTAAAAACATTTAAAACAGCAAGGAACAACACTTGAAGTTATGGGTGATAAAATTCAACGAATTTGCATCAACATACTTAGTTACCCCCCCACACTTAAATCAAACATTGTCCTCAATGTTTTAAGCATAGATTCACACAAAGCATAAGTAAATACACAAAAAGCACTTAAACATACTAAACATGGCAGAATGTAATTAACAAAGAGAAGAGTTTAGAGACGCAAATCTGGTTATAGAGTGTAAATTCCATCTTCTCCTTGGTAATTGCATTGAGGCTTGATCTTGATGATTCCACAGGCTTACTCTCGAACTGGTTGCCGCCCATTGTTGATTTTCCTTTGTGCTACTTCTTGAACTGGGCAGCAGGATTCTTTTGGGTCTCCCCTGAAGGTCTGAGCTTGGTCTGAGCTTCCTCCTTTTATCTGTTTCTTTGTTCAATCTTTCCAATTCGTATTGAAGAGGGTTAGAGGATAGCTCAGCATATGCAGTTGTTGCTTGTCTCCACATGCTTCAATGTATCATTTTCACTTGCCTTACTTGCTCCGTTGAAGATGACTACTCGAGAGCAACGCTAGGTAAGCAATCAGGAATAGATTCCAGGCAGTTGGCTTCAGATCGGAAGACTGACTCCAAGTGCCGGCTGATTGCTTCTTTTACTTTGCCATGCGAGTAAGAACAAGGACAAAGAAAAAGACAGGGAAAGAGCATGATATGAGATACTTTTGCTTTTGACCTTGATGATATGAGATACCTTTGCTTTTGAAGAAGCGGTGAATGAATCAGCACATGTATTTGTTGTGCTGCTTCCTCCTGGGTCATATGTACTCCAGGCATCTGGTATCATCTTTGGGGAAGAAGAAAGAATTGAGTATTTCGAAAGGCTTTGCTGGGAGTGCGCCCTCAGAGGTGAGAGAGAGTTGGGCATTTTCTTCAGGTTTGCCCTGCCATAAAAGACGAAGGTCGACATATATAGAGATAATAGCAAGTGGTGGTACTTTTTACCTTTGTCGACAAACGTTTTGATCCCGCAACTCCGGCTTTTTGAAATAGTGGCGCCTCTTCGATCTTTGAATTCGCCTCTTCGATTTCTGAGCAGGCGCCCCTTCGATTTCTGAACGACGCCCCTTCGCTTTCTGAACGACACGTGGTAGTGCAGATGCGGCTCCTTTTGACAAAGCTGCACGCGTTTTCTGAAAAGCAGAGAAAGCGTCGCCGAACTTTGCGCTTGTCGGCTAAAGATGTGTAGTTGCGATGATGGCCTCCACGTGTTTTCAGCTTTGTCAGAAATCTTTTGACAAAGTTGAATGCGTCTTCTGAAAAGCCGAGAACGCGTCGCCTAACTTACGCCGGAAAATCCGGCTCTTTGAATCGGTGGACGCGTCGCCTTGGCTTTTTATAGAGTTATCGATCACCGCCAACATACACACTCTGAAGAACTCCCATTCTTGAAAATTGTCTCCGGCCCTTCGAAATTTAACTCCATCCACTCTTTCTCTTTGAACACTTTTGAAAGAAAATGGCAAACTCATCGAACCTTAGCTTAGATTTGAGTCTCAGCAGCGATCCGGTTGCGCCCCGTCAAGGTAATGTATGGCGCCCTTCTTTTTTATCTTCTAACGGTCCTCTTTCAGGTGAAGACTCTGTGATGCAGGACGCCACAACAGCTACAATAGTAGCTAAGAATCTCCTCACTCCGAAGGATAGTAGGCTGCTGTCAGGACGGTCCGATGAGTTGGCCGTTCAAGAGTCCCTCGCACTTAGTGTTCAGTGTGCGAGCTCTGTGTCCAACATGGGCCTACGCCTGCTTGCTCGGTCCCGCCAGGTGGAATCGTTGATGGCAGAGGTGGAAAGACTTAAGCAAGAGATCCAGCAGCTTAAGTACGAGAATAGAAGTTTGCATGTGCTTGCAAATAACTATTCGTCGGGGATGAAAAGGAAGCTTGATGAGCTGCAAGAATCTGAGGGTCGAATTCACAGTGACCGTCAAAGGCTTGCGTCTTATCTCCAGAGGCACCTTTTTCCTGGGTCATCCAGCGCTTGGCCAAGTATTGAGGCCTGGAATGCTCTAGCTCCGATGCCTCCCGCTCCGATGGCTTCCGCTCCGATGCCTCCCGCTTCTATGCCTCCCGCTTCTGCGCCTTCCGCTTCTGCGCCTCGTAGTGGGGCTTCACGCAAACAACCTTTGTGAAGCTCCACCTTTTCTCCATGTTTAGTATCTTTCTTTCTTTTTTTTTTTTTCTTTTTTTTTTTTTTTTTTTTTTTTTTTTTTTTTTACATAAATAAAATCAAACGGCATGGAATTTATCTTTGAATGGGCGGTGATACTTGAAATGATCCGGTAATAGTTTAAATTCCAGATTGGGTGCCTGAATCATTAACCACATGTTAGTATAAAAGAAAATTGAAATTCGGGGAGGCGGCTTACCTGTGTGCTCCAAAATGAACTCCAGAATAAACACCCCTTCGAAAGTTATGACTTGTCCCGTGTCATAAAATCCAACTTCCTTGGGAATTGTGGTTTCAAATTTGTCCTCTTTGATGCCTTCTACATCTTCTCCAGCCACTACCTTCTCTTGAATCATTCTTCTTGGTGTACAAAGTCCTTTGAAGAATTCAACACCATCTAAAACTTGCTGTGTTGCACCAAGAATTTGAATAGCATTTTGCACCTTTGGGAAGGCTTCCACGATGTCCTTTTTACTCTCTTCTTGGTTGGGAATCAAAAACCTGCTAGGAAAAGGGACATTGGGTGGAATAACATCAGAATAACATGGAATTGGGACGTCCTTACTTGTGGTGGGTGGTTTAGAGGGCTTAGGGGGTTGCGGCAAGGGTTGTTCTACCCTTGCCGTGTGCATGTCTTCTTCCTCCTCCTCAATTAGCAGCTCCTCATCCACTTCTAGGCTATGTTTGGACATTTTTAGGTCAGCTCCAACCTCCATAGCACTTCCCAAAGTGATAGCATTATAGATTTCAAAATCTTCCTTCGAGTTTTCAATAGTTAAGTTGGAGAGTTCACTTTGCTCTTGAATTTGTTTCATGAACTCCATAATCTGCCCAAATTGCTCGTCCAATTTACCCAACTTCTTGTCTTGATTTTGTTCGTCCTGCGTAGGTGTTGTATTGAACTCCTCATATGGTTGCCAATATGCTTCTTGTTGAGCCTCCTTGGCTTGATTTTGCGACCCCTGCGCCAAAGAATTTATTTCATTAAGAATTTGAATATAATCTACTGGCGAACTTGAATTTAATTGAGCATATTGCATATGAAGTTGTGGTGGCTGCATAGGTCTTGAATAGAACTCCTCATATGGTTGCCAATATGCTTCACGTTGAACTTGTTGATCTTCCCACCACATAGAGTTTGAATGATCCCTCCAATCTCTTTGTGGACATTGATTGGCTTGAAATCCTTGCCTATATGAAGCACCAAATGTAGGGACACTCTGCATTGTGGTCCTTTCGGCATACGGCGACAATTTAGAAGTAAGATTTGCCAATTGAGCTTGAATGCTAGCAAAATCCATATCTTACTTCTCTAGTACCTAAAATCAAAGAAAGAGAACTAAATCAAATATCAAAAGTAACAACAAACAAAGAAACAACACTAAGTTAGAAACTAAAACGAAAACAACTAAACCAAAAAAAAAAAAAAAAAAGAAAAGAACCAAGGGATTAGCAAAGTTGCTAATCCCCGGCAACGGCGCCAAAATTTGATGCGAGATTTATACGCGCATAAATTAAACCCTCGTTTGACAATTGTAGTAGAATGGATAAGTGAGGGATCGTTCTAGACCGGGGATTAGGAGGGCTTGCTAAAACCTTCTAAATTGACTTAAAAACATAAAAATACAATATAAAACACTAAACTAGACTCAAAGAATGTAAAACTAAACTTTAAAACACTAAAACAAATCAAAAGACTCAAAATGCTTTTAAAAACACAAACTAAAATGCTATACTAAACTCGAAGAATTCAAAACTAAAAATAAGAAAGATTAAGACTAAGACTTAAACGAAATATGGGGGGATTGATTTTGGACGAATTTAAACTAAAATGGATAGATTGTAAAGAAAACAAATTGTAAATATGAAATTGACGGAAATGAATGGATGGTATGGCTAGCTAAGGGGTTCTTCTCCACACATGTTACACTTGCATAATAAAAAGATTTCCAATTGCATTTCAATAAATTATGAAACTCATCACCCCGGGTTAATTAGGTCCGCTTAAATTAACCGTCAAGTTTTCCTTAAGTTAATGAATTGGATGATTGCATACGACAACCCAAAGCATTCCTCACAAGTTCCCTTCATGAATTGCATAATAGAGAAACAAGCAAGAATCATTAAGCATCATGAAAACTATAAGTGTTGACGAGGCATTCGTTACTATGATTGCATGAAACTTATGCCAAGAATTCGTTTAACGCGATTGTTTAAAAGCAACCTCCACTACTTGTGAATATAAGTTCATAACGATTAGGTGAAACTCACTTATATTCTAGCGTCATATTCATGCATGAAAATTAAGCGTTCATTCTCAAATTAAACCCTCGTTTGACAATTGTAGTATAAGTATAAGTAGGGATCGTTCTAGACCGGGGATTAGGAGGGCTTGCTAAAACCTTCTAAATTGACTTAAAAACATAAAAATACAATATAAAACACTAAACTAGACTCAAAGAATGTAAAACTAAACTTTAAAACACTAAAACAAATCAAAAGACTCAAAATGCTTTTAAAAACACAAACTAAAATGCTATACTAAACTCGAAGAATTCAAAACTAAAAATAAGAAAGATTAAGACTAAGACTTAAACGAAATATGGGGGGATTGATTTTGGACGAATTTAAACTAAAATGGATAGATTGTAAAGAAAACAAATTGTAAATATGAAATTGACGGAAATGAATGGATGGTATGGCTAGCTAAGGGGTTCTTCTCCACACATGTTACACTTGCATAATAAAAAGATTTCCAATTGCATTTCAATAAATTATGAAACTCATCACCCCGGGTTAATTAGGTCCGCTTAAATTAACCGTCAAGTTTTCCTTAAGTTAATGAATTGGATGATTGCATACGACAACCCAAAGCATTCCTCACAAGTTCCCTTCATGAATTGCATAATAGAGAAACAAGCAAGAATCATTAAGCATCATGAAAACTATAAGTGTTGACGAGGCATTCGTTACTATGATTGCATGAAACTTATGCCAAGAATTCGTTTAACGCGATTGTTTAAAAGCAACCTCCACTACTTGTGAATATAAGTTCATAACGATTAGGTGAAACTCACTTATATTCTAGCGTCATATTCATGCATGAAAATTAAGCGTTCATTCTCAATAAACATACATAAATAGGATATCAATCAAATAGTTAAACAAATTGAATTCACAACTTATGAAACGTAATTAAAAGTAATCAAATCAAAATGCAAGCATAAACATATATTTCGAATCACCCCCTAGCTAAAGGGGGTTTTAGTTCCTCATTACGTTGAAATCAAAGAAACACCTAAACATTCCAACAACTCAAACTTGAATTGTATGAACGTTTAGGCACTCTTCTCTTCCATTCCTTATACGTACAAAACAAAGAGAATTAAAATGAAACATTGAAATCAAAGAATCACCTAAACATTCCAACAACTCAAACTTGAATTGTATGAACGTTTAGGTCCTCTTCTCTTCCTCGTTGTTGTAGCACAAGGTCTAAGGTGAGCTTTGGGGATTATGTGAAGTGTTTTGGAGGGATGGGAAGTGGTTGGATAGTGGCTGCAATGAAGGAGAAAAACTGCACAGAAAATGGGAGTGTTTGTAACTGAAAATGTGTATGGAAGAGTGAATGAATTTTGAGGAGTGTTGGATGCTTATTTATAGGTGAAATGGGGGAACAAAAGAGGGAATATTGCAGCTAGGAGGGGATGAATGATTATGGGTGCATGTGTTTGGAATAATGAAGGGGGAATGTATGTAATAAAACAACTAGGAAAAGTTATGGAAAGCTGGAAATGGGAGTGGGAACTCACGGCATTGTTGGGTTGTTTATGGGAGAATAAATGTATGATAATGGCTAAATAATTAAAGGGAATGAATGGGAGTGACACTAGGTTGGTTATGCATGTGAATGCAAGGAGGAAAGCTGAAAATGCAAGGGAAGCTCACGGCACAATGTTGTTTTGCTTCTTGAAATGCATGTGAATGCATTTGAGTGTAATATGAAAAGAATGACTAATTAATGTATGTAGGGTTGATATGCATGTGAATTAGGTTGGAAAGAGGTGGAAGTGGAATGTTATGCAATGATAATGTCTTGTAAAGATGCTAATAAATAATGCATGTAGGGTTAGCTAGGTTGGCTTTGTTTGGGTGCATGTATGTTAATGGTGGTTTTGCATGTGAATTGATGGATTGTTTTTGATGGAATGGATGGTTCTTTGCATGGCTATAAGGGATAGAATAAGAGAGAATGGGCTAGGCCCTTTGTTTTATGTCCAAAGTGAAAATAAGGCCTTCAAATTCGTCCAAACTTTGGCTCCATGGATAAGCTATCCAATCCATGCCCAAAAATGCTCCAAATGGCCTCAAAATGCACTTTCTTGCTCCCTAAGCCTTTAGAACCTGAAAACACACAAAAGAAGCATAAAGAACTAAAATAACTAAAGAAACATAACGTAAATGTACGAGAACAAGCCATTTAAGTCGCATGAATATGCTCCTATCATATATGAAAGCACATAAAAGAAAGACAATCAAAGATCATTAGGTTCTATGGAAATCATAGGTGTTGACGAGGCATTCGTAACTATGAAAGCGCATGATACTTATGCCAAGAATTTACTTAACATAATTGTGACCAACAATCTTAACTACTCATGAATATAAGTTCCCAACAATTAGGTGAAGTTCCCTCATACCCTAGCATCATGTTTATGCATGCAAATTAAGCGTGCACTCTCAATTCATATACATAAACAAGTTTTAATTAAAACAGATAAGTAAATTGAATTCATCATTCATGAAATCACAACTGAAAGTAATCAATTCATCATGCAATTATAACCATGGTTTCGAAATTCCCCCTAGCCAAAAGGGGATTAGTTCCTCATGCTTGCACAACAAAAAGTATTGAAATTAAACATTGAAATCATAAGAAAGATTACACCTAAACACTCAGCAATTCCAAGATGGATTTGATGCACAGTTTGGCTCCTCCTCCTCCTCCTTGCTGCGGCACAAGATATGTGTGGTGGAATTGGGGGTTTTGGATGGTGTTTCCTTGTTTGGAGGGATGGAGGATGGTTGATTATGGTGGAAAGGGTGCGGCAGATGTGTATGGATGTGTAGGGAGGTGTATGGAGGTTGAGAATGGAGAATGGAGGTTGCGCCATAAGGGTTTCTGAATAGCATAAAGGGGTGTACGAAATTTTGGCTGATTTTATGTTTATATAGTCCTAGGGTTAAGTACATTAGGGCAAGGCCTTCTAGAAAGGTTTGGTGCGCCACTTTTGTAGGGTTTCTAGAAAGAATGGGTTTTGTGGCTGATTTGGGCCTTCTAGAATAGGATGCTTCTAGAAATAGGTTCTAGGATTATCTATTTAGGTCCCCTTGCAATTAGGATTAAGACATGATAAGGTTTGGATAGGATAAGATGAGATAAGGTTTGCATAATGTTTTGGAAATGTTGGATAAGGTTTGGATAAGGTTTTAGATAGGGTTTCCTCTTTTGAGCTACTTCCTTATCCACTTTGTCCTTAGCTTAGTTCCTTCCTCTTCTTATCACATTTCTAGCCTCTTGAAGTCCAAATTCGTCCATCCATGTTAGCCCATATGCAAGCTATCCACATAGTGTCCAAAATAGCTCCAAAATGCACTTTCTTGATACTTTAACCCATAGGACCTACAAACACACGAAATTGAGTTGTAATACGACATTAACTAAGAAATAATAGCACAAATGCACAAGAATAAGCTAGTTAAGTCACGTAATTATGCTCCTATCAAATTCCCCCACACTTATCTTTTGCTAGTCCTCGAGCAAAACAAACAAACAAAAGTTACAAAACATATACTCTAAACCTTCCAACGTTTGCGTCTGGGATTTCCAATGAAACATAACATGTTAAAGATCACTACTCACATAGATTTAAGCAATCCTTACCCTCGAGCATACTTAATCATAGTCACCATTCACTAGCTTGCATTTAATCAATTAAAACGACATTTTGAATGTAGTAACATGCCTTAGAGAATTCTCTCAATTCCTTACTATATGTACTCTCAATTTTCACACAGATTTTCTGACTACACTCCCTACACTAGGTATATGTGAGAAGATTGATGTAAGCATGTAGGCAAACACTCACATATGTTATAACAAGGAAAGCATTTTCTGGAATTATCAACATGTATATATATGATCTCATGAATGGAATGCCACTACTTAGACGCGAGAACCAGGGATACCATATGCTTAAACCCATTTTAAACTCCACATATTGAAACACATAACAATCAAGATAGAAATCAAAGGGTTGTAACGAGGCTAGGGTATTGGCTAACAACGAAAGGTGAAGGATAAACAAACATTCTTAAAGCAATAGTGAGCAAAGTATTGAATTAGGCACTTAGAAAGAATGCAGAAGTCAACTTTGAACACCCAAGGGGAAGTCACACAACACTTAGGGCCATATTCAAACTTTTTGGACCCTTTCTTCAACAACCACACTTGTGAGTTCATTCTCACTTATTTTTAACTCCTTTTCTTTCTTTTCTTCTTCTTTTTCTTCTTTTTTACAAATTTTTTTTTTTTTCTTTCTTTTTTTTCGCGCCTCTTTTTTTACTTTGGCACACACACACTCACAAAATCCCTTCGCCCACACTTGTTTTCTGCACAACTGTCACTCAAAAGGAATTCCTCCTAAGTTATGCTCCACTATACTTCAAGAACAAGGGTATGGAAAGTCCTATTCTAGGCTAGGTAAGGGTGGTGTGGTTAACAAGAAAATAGGCTAAATAAGGCTTAAAGGGGTTTAAACCTACAATACAAATGATAAGGCTGGAATCGGCTATTTGGCTATGGTGGTGATTACTACATAACTTCATCTTGTTATTTGTTATGCTAATCAATTTCATGCTTTGAATGAAACGGGTATGAGTTCTAGTATTTGGAACTATAGTGATGAAACGCATTCTAAGTAGCAACCAAGCAAAGAATAATGAGATCATGCAACGACTTTAGAAAACAAGAATGCACAGATTAATAACTCTCCAAATAAACGTTTAGGCTTAAGTCTCTCAGGGATGTAGCGTTTGTTTGAGTTCCTTCCTTCAAGCATGTTACAAAAACTGATTTTATCCTTTGTGATTACATGTGAATTCGTAAACTATAACTACAACCAAGCATAAACCAAAGAGCATATCAAACTTCCATCATTGTTTATAACTCTCTTTAACAGTCATGCATTAAAAACCAAATCCTCATCATTGTGTTGGAAGGTACCCTAAGACACATAAACACACAAAAACAACTCTTTTTGGCTTTTTCAAAACACTTTTTTCGACTTTTTTTTTTCAAATTTTCGGATTTTTACTTCAAAACACACTAAAACAGCTTAAAACGCACTAAAAACACTTAAAACAGTGAGAAACAACATTCAAAGTGATAGGTGATAGAATCGCACGAGTTTTTGCATAAAAACACTTGTTTACCCCCCCCCCCCCACACTTAAATCAAACATTGACCTCAATGTTTCACACAAAGACTCACATAAAAGCCAACAAATAATAAACAACTAAGCATGATAAAATAAACAGCAAGAAGAAGGGTTTAGAAACGCAAATCTGGGTTTGGAGTGGAAGTTCCATCTTCTCCTTGTTGAATGCATGGGTTGCCTCCCAAGAAGCGCTTGCTTTAACGTCTTCTAGCTGGACGAATATGCCATGCTAACCTTCACTAGTACCCACTGCATGGAGGGGTACATCATCTACAACATGCTCCTCGAAATTCTCATAGTAGGGCTTTAATCGATGGCCATTCACCTTGAACTCTTGTCCTGTTTTCAAGCTTTGAACTTGGACTGCACCATAAGGAAAGACGTTAGTAATAACAAACAGGCCAACCCACTTAGAATGCAACTTACCAGGAAACAAGCGAAGGCGGGAATTAAAGAGTAGCACTTTCTGCCCAATGGAGAATGATTTGCCTCGAATCATCTTATCATGGAAAACCTTTGTCTTCTCCTTGTAAAGTCGAGCGTTTTCATATGCCTCGTTCCTAATCTCTTCTAATTCATTCAATTGGAGCTTCCTGTGAATTCCAGTGGCATCAATGTCCATGTTGAATGTCTTGATGGCCCAATGCGCCTTGTGCTCCAATTCCACGGGAAGATGGCATGGTTTGCCATAGATGAGCCGAAATGGGGACATGCCTAGGGGGTCTTATATGCCGTGCGATATGCCCACAATGCATCCTCCAAACGTACACTCCAATCCTTCCTTGTAGGGCCCACAGTTTTTTCTAGAATCTGCTTAATCTCCCTATTTGAAACCTCAGCTTGCCCATTGGTTTGAGGATGATAAGGTGTTGAAACCTTATGCGTGACGTTGTACTTCTTGAGCAAAGCCTCAATGGTTCGATTGCAAAAGTGAGACCCTCCATCACTTATGATTACTCGTGGCATTCCAAACCTTGCAAATAGGTTAGTTCTAATGAAATCTGCAACCACTCGAGAATCATTAGTTCGGGTGGCTTTTGCTTCCACCCATTTCGACACATAATCCATAGCAAGTAAGATATAAAGGAAACCATGTGAGGAAGGAAAAGGACCCATAAAATTAATGCCCCAAACATCAAAAATTTCAACAGGAAGTATGACATTTTGCGGCATTTGATCCTTTGCATTAATGTTACCCATTCTTTGGCAACGATCACAAGACATACAAAAGTTTCTAGCATCCTTAAATAAAGTTGGCCAATAGAATCCACATTCTAAAACCTTAAGGGTTGTGCATTGTGTCCCAAAGTGTCCCCCACATGCATAAGTGTGACAGAATGTTAAAATAGAATTGAATTCCATGTCATGCACACACTTACGTATAATCTGATCCAAGCAATATTTCCACAAGTATGGATCATCCCAAACATAAAACCTAGCCTCTTTTTTCAATTTATCACATTGGTTTCTATTTAAAGTGTTTGGAACTTGTTTAGTCACCAAATAATTCACCAAATCTGCATACCAAGGCTCACTTACCTTAATGGATAACAATTGCTCATCGGGGAAGGTTTCTGCAATAGGGTACGGTTCCTCCTCATGTATCATACGGCTTAGGTGGTCAGCCACCACATTTTCACTTCCCTTTTTGTCCTTGATTTCGATGTCAAACTCTTGAATAAGTAGCATCCATCGAATTAGCCGTGGTTTGGCTTCCTTCTTGGTGAACAAGTACTTTAAAGCTGCATGATCAGTGAAAATAATAACCTTAGTACCAAGTAAATATGATCGAAATTTATCTAAAGCAAAGACAATGGCAAGAAGTTATTTTTCAGTAGTCAAATAGTTCAATTGAGCGTCATTCAACGTCCGGGATGCGTAGTAGATGACATGCAGCTTCTTGTCTTTCCTTGGGCCCAAAACAGCTCCTAACGCGTAGTCGGATGCATCACACATTAGCTCGAATGGAAGGCTCCAATCCGGTGGCACAATAATGGGTGTCGTGGTTAGCATGTCCTTGAGGAGTTGGAAAGCTGCCGTGCATTCCTTGGTGAAGTCGAAAGGTGCATCTTTTTGTAGGAGGCGGCATAAAGGTTGGGAGACCTTCGAGAAATCTTTGATGAACCTCCGATAAAAACCTGCATGTCCAAGGAACGAACGAACCTCTCTAACCGAAGTAGGAGAGGGTAAGTGACGCACAAGATCTATCTTTGACTTATCTACCTCAATACCTTTTTCAGAAATAATATGACCTAAAACTATGCCTTGTTTAACCATGAAATGACATTTTTCCCAATTTAACACAAGATTAGTTTCAATGCATCGTTTTAAAATCAAACTAAGATTATTCAAACAACCATCAAATGAATCACCAAAAACGCTGAAATCATCCATAAAAACCTCAATAATTTTCTCAACATAATCTGAAAATATGCTCATCATGCATCTTTGAAATGTGGCAGGTGCATTACATAAACCAAATGGCATGTGAAAGTGGTTTTCTCTTGATCTTCCGGAGCTATCACAATTTGATTATAACCTGAATATTCATCAAGAAAACAATAAAAAGCATAACCCGCTAACCTTTCAAGCATTTGATCAATGAATGGCATTGAGTGATCCTTCCTTGTAGTGGCATTGAGCTTCCTATAGTCAATACAAACCCTCCAACCTGTTTGGATTCGAGTAGGAACAAGCTCATTTTCGGCATTTGTCACCACAGTTACTCCGGATTTCTTTGGAACACATTGCACCGGAGACACCCACCGACTATCTGAAATTAGATAGATCACTCCACAATCCAAGAGCTTGATTATCTCCTTCTTCACAACTTCCATCATTGGAGGGTTGAGTCGGCGTTCAGCCTCTCGAGATGCTTTGGACCCCTCCTCCAAAAGTATACGATGCATGCACGTGGTCGGGCTTATTCCCTTGATGTCGGCCAAGGTCCAACCAATTGCAATTTTGTACTCCTTTAACACCCTCACTAACTTACCTTCTTCTTGTGTCATGAGTGAGGAGGATATGATGACGGGCAAGGTTTCTTGATCTCCCAAGAAAACATACTTCAAATGGCTTGGCAATGGTTTAAGTTCAAGGGAAGGTGGCTGCACAACTGAAGGAATGGGCTTATTAGTCGAAATTGGAATTGAAATTGGGTCCGAAGACTTACCAGATTGTAGTGACTCAAGGGTAGCCACTATCTCAACCATGTCAACACTAGGGGGCACGGCATGGTGCTCACCATGCATGCCGTGGGTATGCAATTGCCCTACTTCCTTGTCTTTGAGTTCCATTCCTCTTGTAATGACCAATTCAAGTGCATCTTCGTTCAATTGTTCAAAATGGTCCTGCGCCAACAAATCAATTACATCAATAGCAAAACAGGAATGATCATCAAGAGGGTACTTGATAGATTCAGAAAGATTGAAATTAATAACTTCCCCATCAAATTCCATTGTCAAAGTCCCATTAAACACATCAATCTTCGTGCAGGCGGTTTTCATAAATGGGCGGCCAAGAAGAATTGGCAATGACGGGGCATGGTTTGATTCTTCCATTTCCAACACGTAGAAATCCGCCGGAAAGATTAGATGATGAACCTGCACTAAAACATCTTCCAAAACACCCTTTGGATAGGCATTAGATCTATCGGCCAATTGAATAATCACACCATCATTTTTTAACTCACCTAGGTTCATAGATGCATAAATTGAGTAAGGCATAACATTAATAGATGCACCTAAGTCTATTGCCAATAACACAAGGAATTGTAAAACTACCCGGATCTTTGCATTTAGGGGGCAATTTATGTTGCAAGATGGTTGAGACATTCTCACTTACCTTTACAACCTCTTTGTTTGAAATTCTCTTCCTAGTAGTGCAAAGTTCTTTTAAAAACTTAGCATACCTTGGAACTTGCTTAATTGCATCCAAAAGTGGTATATTGACTTGTACTTTTCTAAACGTCTCTAAAATGTCCTTTTCAGCTTCCTCCTTCTTTGTTTGCATGAATCTACAAGGAAATGGTACATTTGCAGGAATGACATTAGAAATAATTGAATTTGGAACATCCTTACCCTTAGAAGCTGAGTGGTGTAATTGGGGTGGCTGCGGCATGGGGTCTCCTACCCTTGCCGTGGCTTGTTCTTGCTCCCCCTCCTCAAATTGCAACTTTTCGTCCTCCATTGGGGCTGAATTAGAGGGTTATGAGGTCGTTCCAACTTGTTTTCCACTTCGCAACATGATTGCTTTAGCAGATTCGAATCCTCCTTTTGGGTTGACAACGGTTGAACTAGGCAACTTACCTTGCTCTCTAAATTGGCCCATGAACTCCGCAATCTGCCATACTTGCTTTTCTAATTCATCAACCTTTTTTTCCCTATTTTGCATTCCCTGCGCCATAGAAGTTAGTAATTGAAAATTTTGATCATTATCTATGGACGAACCTGATTTGGGTTGTGTAGGTTGTGCTTGGGCTGGTGTAGGTGCATACGGCCTTTAGTAGAACCCCAGAGGTTGCTGCCTAAATGTGCTTTGTTGGTAGGGTTGTTGTGGTTCCCTCCATTTGAAATTTGGATGATCTCTCCAACCGGGATTGTATGTGTTAGAGAAAGGATCACTCCTTGGTTGGTTTTGGTTCCCATAACCCACGGCATTGGCAGATTCCCACCCTCCGTTCTCAATCAATTGAGGGCACTTGTCTGTGAGATGTCCATTCATGGAGCATACGCCACAAACAGCCACACTTTGTACCTTTGGTATTTGAACCACCTGCAAAAGAAGAGAAGTAAGATTAGCCATTTGATTTTGAAGTTCGGAAATAACACTTACCTCATTCACTTGTTGCTGTCGTGGCATGTCTCTTTGGCCAACTCCTTTGTATTGTTGAGCATTCAAAGCTCTATTAGCAATGAGAGTCTTGGCGGCCATAGGTGTCTTGTCCACTAAAGCTCCACCCGCTGAGGCATCCAGCATTTGACATTCAATTGGTAGAAGCCCTTCGTAGAAATATTGAAGAAGAAGCTCCTCCTTCATTTGGTGTTGTGGACATGAAGCAACAAGGGTTTTAAAACATTCATAATAAGTTGGAAATGATTCACCTTGATTTTGCTGAATTCCACTAATTCTTTTACGTAAAAGAATGACTCGAGAAGTTGGGAAAAACTTCTCCAAAAACGCCCTTTTCATACTCTCCCATGATGCGACAGTTCCGGGAGCTAGTTCATACAACCAATCTTTAGCCTTTTCCAAGAGAGAAAAGGGAAAAGCCTTCATCTTCAAAATGCTCCCATCAACATTCACCGGGGTCATACTTGAGCAAACAACCTCGAACTCTTTCAAGTGCTTATTAGGATCTTTAATGGACTACCCATAGAACTTAGGAATATGGTGCAATAAACTGGACTTGAGTTCGAACTCGTCAGTCTTGTCGGGGACTGCCCTTGGATATTGAATGCATAGAGGCATGGCATTATCCAATCCCGAAGCGGAAAACTCCTGGATTGTTCGGTTGTTGGCTGCCATAACTTGTTCTTCCTCAAAAATCCTTGTCGTGGCCTCCTCTCCCTCTTGTGTTTTGTCCTCTTCAAGCTCAGGTGCAGGTTGAGGTGGTTGAGGCTCTTGTTGATTCTTCTTTCTTCTCAAGGCTCGCTCAAAGTCATCGTCAAAGTCTAAGATATGCGCATGAACCGGTTGAGAACTCCGAGTCATAAACTAGTGCCTAAAACAAGAAAACAAACAAGTCAGAAACTAAAACAATTAACAAACCAATAACACACGAAAATAACTAAAAAGAAATAACAAGGGATTAGCAACTTTGCTAATCCCCGGCAACGGCGCCAAAATTTGATGCGAAAATTAACTTAACACACAAATTAACCCTCTTTTGACAATTGTAGCATATAAATAAGTAGGGATCGTTCTTACACCGGGGATTAGGAGGGATTGCTAAACACTCTAAATTGACACAAATAAATAAAACTGACCTTTAAAACACTTAAACTCACTTAAAAAGACTCAAACACGTTCACAAGACTCAAAATAGTCTAAAAACACTCAAAACTGCCTTAAAAACACAATCTGGGCAGTTTTGAGCCTAAACACAAACTTGGACGAAAATTGGTTCTAACTTGACTCAAAACTCTTAAAAACACAATCTAAAACATATTTGGACCAATTAGACACTTTAAGACAATTGGGGATTTGGTTTTGGACGAAAATCAAACAAACAAAACAAATATGTAAACTAGGCAGATTTGGACGAAATTGATAAAATTAAGTGGATGGTGAGATGGCTAGGAGGTTTTTCTCCACACATGGCATACTTGCATACAACACAATCTTCAGTTGCTTATTCAATGAATTTATGAACCTCAACACCCCAAGTTAATTAGGTACGCTTAAATTAACTCTCAGATTTCCCTTAGGCCATTGAATTGAATGGAATTAGCGCATTGCAATCAAATTATTCCTTAAAAGTTTTCTATATGAAAGGGCATAAAAGAAAGACAATCAAAGATCATTAGGTTCTATGGAAATCATAGGTGTTGACGAGGCATTCGTAACTATGAAAGCGCATGATACTTATGCCAAGAATTTACTAAACATAATTGTGACCAATAATCTTAACTACTCATGAATATAAGTTCCCAACAATTAGGTGAAGTTCCCTCATACCCTAGCATCATGTTTATGCATGCAAATTAAGCGTGCACTCTCAATTCATATACATAAACAAGTTTTAATTAAAACAGATAAGTAAATTGAATTCATCATTCATGAAATCACAACTGAAAGTAATCAATTCATCATGCAATTATAACCATGGTTTCGAAATTCCCCCTAGCCAAAAGGGGATTAGTTCCTCATGCTTGCACAACAAAAAGTATTGAAATTAAACATTGAAATCATAAGAAAGATTACACCTAAACGCTCAGCAATTCCAAGATGGATTTGATGCACAGTTTGGCTCCTCCACCTCCTCCTCCTTGCTGCGGCACAAGATGTGTGTGGTGGAATTGGGGGTTTTGGATGGTGTTTCCTTGTTTGGAGGGATGGAGGATGGTTGATTATGGTGGGAAGGGTGGGGCAGATGTGTATGGATGTGTAGGGAGGTGTATGGAGGTTGAGAATGGAGAATGGAGGTTGCGCCACAAGGGTTTCTGAATAGCATAAGGGGGTGTACGAAATTTTGGCTGATTTTATGTTTATATAGTCCTAGGGTTAAGTAGATTAGGGTTAGGCTTAGCAGATTTTATGGACTAGGGCCCCAGAATTCGGCCATAGGTGATCAAATCCACCTAGGAAGGGGTTTGACCCAATTAGTTTCATAATAGGCTTGTGTAACCCCAATCCAAAAGGGATTAGGCCTTGAAAATCAGAATGCAAAGGGAATTGGGCCTAGGAAGGTGCGGCACAAGTGGGGGAGAGGGTTGCTTGGCTTGCAAGGCAAGGCAAGGCCTTCTAGAAAGGTTTGGTGCGCCACTTTTGTAGGGTTTCTAGAAAGAATGGGTTTTGTGGTTGATTTGGGCCTTCTAGAATAGGATGCTTCTAGAAATAGGTTCTAGGATTATCTATTTAGGTCCCCTTGCAATTAGGATTAAGACATGATAAGGTTTGGATAGGATAAGATGAGATAAGGTTTGCATAATGTTTTGGATAATGTTGGATAAGGTTTGGATAAGGTTTTGGATAGGGTTTCCTCTTTTGAGCTACTTCCTTATCCACTTTGTCCTTAGCTTAGTTCCTTCCTCTTCTTATCACATTTCTAGCCTCTTGAAGTTCAAATTCGTCCATCCATGTTAGCCCATATGCAAGCTATCCACATAGTGTCCAAAATAGCTCCAAAATGCACCAAAATGCACTTTCTTGATACTTTAAGCCATAGGACCTACAAACACACGAAATTGAGTTGTAATACGACATTAACTAAGAAATAATAGCACAAATGCACAAGAATAAGCTAGTTAAGTCGCCTAAATATGCTCCTATCAATGACACGTGGCTTCTTGTCATTTCTTTGTCCCAAAACAGTCCCTAAAGCATAATTGATGACTCATATATTTCACGCGTTTATACCATCAATTTCTAGCCTCTTTGTGATGTTTTTGAGTTAAACTGATTGCATTTTACCTTATTTTGTGTTAGTGTGCAGTTACATGTACTTTAGGATCAATTTGTAGGCAAAAGAAGTGAAAACATGCCATTTTTGGGGTTGACCCTTATTCAAACGTGGAAAGAAGTTTAGTGGCCTGTTTTGAAGCCCAAGTAAAGAATCCAAGATGAATCTGGCTTGTTTGAACGTTTTTCCTTATTTGGAGGAGCCAAATAAGATATTCCAATTCCTTTCCCATTCTGCTCCTGGTCTTCTAACAAGCCATATTCATCTTGGATTCTTTATTTGGGCTTCAAAACAGGTCACTAAACTTCTTTCCATGGTTGAATATGGGTTAACCCCAAAAATGGCATGTGTTTCACTTCTTTTGCCTTCAAATTGATCCTAAAGAACATGTAATTGAACACTAACACAAAATAAGGTAAAATGCAACCAGTTTAACTCAAAAACATCACAAAGAGGCTAGAAATGGATGGTATAAATGCATGAAATATATGAGTCATTAGAACTTAAGCAAATCAACACATATAATATGCTACTAAGACATTAGTAATGTGTTCTCAAAAGATCAAATGCATATTTGGGGGTCAAAAGTGCACTATTTTTGTATTTGGAGTGTATTTTGATGTGATATATAATAGCACACAAATTAAACCTTATAATTGTAGTATGTGTAAGTAGGGATCATTCTAGGCCGGGGATTAGAAGGGATGCTAATCTACTTAAAACTGACTCAAAAACACTAAACTAGACTCAAAAACAGAAAACTAGACTCTAACAACTCAGAACAAGCTAAATAGACTCAAAACAAAACAGGACCTAAGGAGTAATTTGGACGAATTCTAACTTATGTTGACTCAAAACACTAAAAAGAAACCAATTTAAACAGATTCTAACTAATTTGACACAACAAAGTAAAGGGGATTGGGTTTTTGACGAATTTAAAGTAAAAACAAGTAGATTAAAGACTCTAAATAACTTTGGACGAAATTGGGTGTTTAAATGGGTGAATGGCTAGCTAGAGGGTCCTTCTCCACACATGACACATATGTATATAAATTGATTTCCAGTTGCTTTTCCAATAAATCATGAACCTCAACACCCCAGATTAACCGTGAACAACACTAATTAACCTTCAGATTTTCCTTAAGTCATTAAATTGGATGGAATACGCATCGGCAACCAAATTATTCTTCAATAGTTCCCTACATGAACAGCATAATAGAGATACAATCAAAGATCATTAAGCTTTGTGAAAACCATAAGCATTGACAAGGCATTCGTAACTATGAACTGCATGATACTCCTGCCATGGATTTACTTAATGCAATTGTGACTAGCAACCTCCACTACTTATAAATATAAGTTCATAATAATTAGGTGAAATTCCCTTATATTTTAGCATCAAATTCATGCATGAAAACTAAGTAGGCCTCCTTAATCAACATACAAGAATAAGTTCTTAATCAAACAGTTAAGTAAATTGCATTCACAATTTATGAAATCACCACTGGAGGTAATCAATTCATATTGCAAATATAATCAAGGTTTCAAAGTCTCCTCTAGCTAAAACGAGTTTAGCTCTTCATGTTCGCAATTAAACAAAGATAATTAAATTTAAACATTGAAAACAAAGATAGAATACACCTAGGAATGCTCCAACAATCCAACGTCTTGAATGGCAAGCACGGCTCCAGGTCACTCCTCCTTCCTTCCTTCTTGCGGCACAATGGGGATTTTCTTAATTTAGGCTCTAGAGGTGTGGTGGATGGTGTGGTGTGAATATGTGGTAAAGGGTGGTGGTGAATGATGGGTATGACATCATATACTTATAGGGCAAAGGGAAGGCACAAAATTGGGCTGAAAAGGAAAGGAATTAGGACTCCAAATGACCAAAGAACAAGGTTACTTTCAATTAGATTCTAGGGAGGACAGGGAATGGTCCTTGCGGTAGATTCTAGAATTTCTAGAGGGTTACATGCGGCATAAACTTAGGGCACAAAATAGGGCTTCTAGAACTTGATATTTAGGTGATTTAATGTGAAAAGGAGTCCTCATTGCAGCTGGAATTAAGTTAGGAAAAGATTAGGATAGGATAAGATAAGATAATGATGGATAAGGTTTGGATAAGATAAGGGTGTTTAGATAATTTTCCATGTCTTCTTGCTCTTTCCTTATCTTCATTGTCTTGAGCTTGTTTCTCCATATTTGTAGCATGTTCCTAGCCTCTTTTAACTTCAACTTCGTCCATCCACCTTGCTCCATATGCAAGCTATCCATTCCAAGCCCAAAACTGCTCTAAATAGCTCCAAATTGCACTTTCTTGCCAACTTTGTCATTTGAACCTACAAACACAAGAAAATAGCTTAAATCACAATAATAAACAGAAACTAACTTACTAAATGCAAACAAACAAACTAACAAAGTCACATAAATGTGTTCCTATCATATTTGCACTGTTTTAAGCATTCATGGGATAAAACAAGCGTGCCTTTGACGCGCTTTGAAATTCAAGCAAATAAACACATATAATACACTACTAAGACATTAATAATGAGTTGTCAAAATATCAAATGCTTATTTGGTGTTAAAAGTACACTATTTTTGTATTTGGGAGTGTATTTGCACTGTTTTAAGCATTCGTGGGACAAAACGAGTGTGCATTTGACGCACTTTGGAACTTAAGCAAATAAGCACATAGAATATGCTACTAAGACATTAGTAATGAGTTCTCAAAAGATCGAATGCTTATTTAGGGTCAAAAGTGCACTATTTTCGTATTTAGAGTGTATTTGCATTGTTTTAATCTGTGATATTCTTGTTTTCTAAAGTTGTTGCCTCATTATTTCTTTGCTTGGTTGCTACTTAGAATGCTTTTTCATCATTTTAGTTCCAAATACTTGAACTCATGCCTATTTCATTCAAAGCATAAAATTGATTGCATAACAAATAACAAGATGAAGTTGTTTAGTACCACCAGAGCCAAAAAGCCTTATCCCTTGCATATGTATTGTAGGTTTAACCCTGTTGAGCCTTATTTAGCCCATTTTCATTGTTAGCTTCCATTATCCCTACCTAGCCTAGCATAGGAATATCCATACCCTTGTTCTTAAAGAATAGTGAAGCATGACTTATTGGGAATTCCTTTTGATTTACGATTTGCAAAAAAACAAGTGTGGGGGAAGGATTTGTTCTTTTGAATCTGGTGACGTAGTGTCTATGTTTTATGTTTCAAAGAAGAAGAAAAACGAAAAAAAAAAAGAAAAAAAAAAGAAGAAAAACGTTGAAAAAATAAAAAATAAAAAAGAGAGAAGAAAAAGAGGTTGAAAAGAAGTGAGAATGAGTTCATAAGTGTTGGTTGTTGAAGAAGGGTCCAAAAAAGTGAATTTGACCCTAAAGTTGTACGAATCTCCCCCTTGTATTTAAAGTTGGATGCTGCAATCAAAAGTTGAATTCTAAAAACGTTGAAAAAATAAAAAATAAAAAAGAGAAAAGAAAAAGAGGTTGAAAAGAAGTGAGAATGAGTTCATAAGTGTTGGTTGTTGAATAAGCGTCCAAAAAAGTGAATTTGACCCTAAAGTTGTACGAATCTCCCCCTTGTATTTAAAGTTGGATGCTGCAATCAAAAGTTGAATTCTAAGTGTTGATTTCATTACTTTGCTTACTATCACTTTAAGAACCTTTGTTTATCCTTAACCTTTCTTTGTTAGCCAATACCTTAGCCCTTTTATCTTGATTGTTATGTTATTAAATATGTGGAGTTTGAAATTGGTACGAGCATATGGAATCCCTGGTTCTCGCTTCTAAGTAGTGGCATTCCGTTCATGAGATCGTATACATGTTTGTATTTATAATTCCAGAAAGTGCCTTCTTTGTTATAACATATGTGAGTGCTAGTCTACATATTTACATCAATCTTCTCACATATACTTAGTATACGGAGTGTAGTCAGAAAATCTGTGTGAAAATAGAGAGTATATCCGGTGAGGAATTGATTGAAATCTCTAAGGCATGTTACTACTTTCAAATGTTATTTTAATTGATTAAATGCAAGCTAGTGAGTAGTTACTGTGGTTAAGTATAAGCTCAAGAGTAAGGATGGCTAAAATCTATATGAGTAGTGATTGTTGGAAGATTTAGGTTTTGTTTTGTTTTCTTTGTTTTGCTCAGGGACTAGCAAAAGCTAAGTGTGGGGGAATTTGATAGAAGTGTTGAGTGCATAAAATTATATTTATATGCCCTCTTTTACTTAGGTTTTTTACTTAAAATCTCTATGCATCACAAGGTATTTTGTTGTTTGTATTGTATTTCAGGATGAAAGTAAGGACTTAAAGAAATCATCTTATTTTGAATATTGTAACAAGTAGCCCAAGATCCGCCAGAAAAGGCCCTTGCAGAACAGCCAGCTTGCAAGCATTGCCCCGAAGTGCTTAAAACGAATTAGAAAATGGGCCATATATGGTCGGAAAGAGAGCCCCCACACCAAGGATTAGCAAAATTGCTAATCTTCCCTTAGTTAGTGCCGTGTTTTCCCCTTTGTTTCTCTCCGCGTGTTTTTGTTTTGTTTTCTGATTTTATTTTGTTTTGTTTGCTTTGTTTTAGGTACTAGTTTATGACTCGTAGTTCTCAACCTGTTCGTGAGCATATATTGGAGTTTGACGACGACTTTGAACGAAAGTTGAGAAGAAAGAAGAGGCATCCAGAACCTAGTCCACCTAGTTCTGAGGCCGAATCTGAAGAAGAAGAAGTGGAACAGGAAGAACAAGCCATGGCTACGGATAATCGAACAATCAAGGAACTTTCAACCTCGGGATTAGACAATGTCGTGCCCTTATGCATTCAATATCCTAGGGCAGCTCAAGGCAAGATCGATGAGTTCGAATTGAAGTCTAGCTTGCTGCATCATATTCCCAAATACCGTGGGCTGTCCATGGAAGATCCAAACAAGCATCTTAAGGAGTTTGAAGTGGTATGTTTGAGCATGACACCCATCAATGTCGATGGGAACATTTTGAAGATGAAGGCCTTTCCATTATCTCTTTTGGAAAAGGCTAAATATTGGCTATACGAATTGGCACCCGGAACCGTCATCTTTTGGGAAAGCATGAAGCAAGCATTCTTAGAGAAGTTTTTCCCAACCTCGAGAGTCATTTTCTTAAGGAAGAGAATTAGTGGAATCCAACAAAACCAAGAGGAGTTTTTGCCAGCGTACTATGAGCGTTTCAAGACTCTAGTTGCATCGTGCCCTCAACATCAAATGAAGGAAGAACTTTTAATTCAATATTTCTATGAGGAACTTCTTCCAATTGAGAGGCAAATGCTAGATGCCTCAGCAGGGGGTGCTTTGGTTGACAAAACACCGGTGGCTGCCAAGATCTTAATTGCAAATCGAGCCTTGAATGCAAAACAATAAGAGGGAGTTGGACAAAGAGAGCCCCCACAGCAACAACAAGTGAATGAGGTAAGTGCAATTTCTGAAATTCAATCTCAATTCGCTAATCTCACTGTTCTTGTGTCACAGGCTGTTGATGGATCCAAAGTGGAAAAAGCTAATGTATGTGGCGTGTGCACCATGCAAGGACACCCCTCGGAGCAATGCCCTCAATTGATTGAGAATGGAGGATGGGAATCTGCGAATGTCGTGGGTTATTAAGGCCAAAATCAACCTAGGCATGATCCATACACCAATACTTACAATCCAGGGTGGAGTCATCCAAATATGAAGTGGAGGGACGCTCAACAAACTCAACAACAAGAAGGATTTCGTCCACCACCCCTTGGGATGTTTCCAAAGCCATACGCACCAATTCAAAACCAACCACAATATGCCTAACCAAAAACAGGTTCGTCCATGGATAATGATCAAATTGTTCAATTATTAACCACTTTGGCACAGGGAGTCCAAAATCAATCCCAAGAAATGCAAAATCAAGCCAAAAAGGTGGATGAATTAGAGAAGCAAATGGGGCATATTTCAGAGTTCCTTGGGCAGTTTCGAGAACAAGGCAAACTTCCTAGTTCAACCGTTGTGAATCCAAAATGAGGCTTTGAAACCGGCAAGGGCATTACGTTGAGAAGTGACAAAGAGCTTGGAAATCACCCAAAACCATCCAAACAAGGCCTTAACGAGGAAGAAAAACTGCTGCAAGGAGAAGAACAGAAAGTAAGGGCCACGGCAAGGGAAGACCAATCCTTGTCGCAGCCCCCTAAGGCCCCAAAACCGTCCCAAACCACCAAGGTAAGTCCAAATTCGAATTTTTCTAGTTCTATTCCACTAAATGTGCCCTTTCCTAGCAGGTTTAAGCAATCAAAGAAAGAAGAGAATGAGAAGGACATTTTGGAAACCTTTAGGAAAGTTCAAGTCAATATCCCGCTCCTTGATGCAATAAAGCAAGTTCCTAAGTATGCCAAATTCTTGAAAGACCTTTTTACAACAAGGAAGAGAATTTCGAACAACGAAGTGGTCCCGGTAAGTGAGAATGTTTCTGCAGTGTTACAAAGGAAACTACCACCAAAATGCAAAGATTCGGATAGTATTACAATTCCTTGTGTCATTGCCAGTACTAAGTTTGAACATGCTATGTTAGACTTAGGAGCTTCAATTAATGTCATGCCTTACCTAATTTATGCATCTATGAACTTAGGAGAGTTAAAAAACGATGGTGTGATTATTCAACTGGCCGATCGTTCTAATGCATATCCAAAAGGAGTTTTGGAAGATGTTTTGGTGCAGGTTAATAATTTGATTTTTCCAGCGAACTTTTACGTGCTTGACATGGAAGATTCAGCCCAATCTACCCCATTGCCGATCCTACTTGGGAGACCTTTTATGAAAACAGTTGATGTGATATATTCTAACACATAAATTAAACCCTATAATTGTAGTATATATAAGTAGGGATCGTTTTAGGCCGGGGATTAGAAGGGACGCCAATCTACTTAAAACTGACTCAAAAACACTAAACTAAGCTTAAAAACACTTAACTAGACTCTAGTGACTTAAAACAAACTAAATAGACTCAAAACACACA
Source organism: Pyrus communis (assembly GCF_041283825.1). Taxonomy (NCBI): domain Eukaryota; kingdom Viridiplantae; phylum Streptophyta; class Magnoliopsida; order Rosales; family Rosaceae; genus Pyrus; species Pyrus communis. The sequence continues at coordinate 15,872,737 of NC_142576.1, read as the reverse complement.
AACTAAGTTAAATTGACTTGACATAAACTTTAAGAAGTTATTTGGATGAATTTTAGACTAGTAAGACTCAAAACACTAAATTGGACAGATTTGAACACGTTTCTAGCTAATCTAACACACTTAATTAAAGGGGAGATTGATTTGGACGAAATTAAAGTAAAAACAAACAGATTTAAAGACTCTAAACAATTTCGACGAAATTGGGTGAAATATGGGTGAATGGCTAGCTAAAGGGTCCTTCTCCACACATGACACACTTGCATACAAATTCATTTCCAGTTGCTTTTCCAATAAACCATGAACCTCAACGCCCCAGATTAACCATGAACAATACTAATTAACCCTCAAATTTTCCTTAAGTCATTGAATTGGATGGAATACACATCGGCAACCAAATTATTCTTCAATAGTTCCCTACATGAACAACATAATAGAGATACAATCAAAGATCATTAAGCTTTGTGAAAATCATAAGCCTTGACAAGGCATTCGTAACTATGAACAGCATGATACTCCTGCCAAGAATTTACTTAATACGATTATGACTAGCAACCTCCACTACTTATGAATATAAGTTCATAACGATTAGGTGAAACTCCCTTATATTCCAGCATCAAATTCATGTATGCAAACTAAGCGTGCCCACTTAATCAACACACAAGAATAAGTTCTTAATCAAACAGTTAAGTAAATTGTATTCACGATATATGAAATCACAACTGAAAGTAATCAATTCTTATTGCAAATATAATCATGGTCTCAAAGTCTCCTCTTGCTAAAACGAGTTTAGCTCCTCATGTTCGCAATTAAACAAAGATAATTAAATTTAAACATTGAAAACAAAGATAGAATACACCTAGAAACGCTCCAACAATCCAACGTCTTGAATGGCAAGCACGGCTCCAGGTGGCTCCTCCTTCCTTCCTTGCTGAGGCACAATGGGGATTTTTTGAATTTAAGCTCTTCAGGTGTGGTGGATGGTGTAGTGATCTGATTGTAGAGGGTGGTGCTGAATAATGGGTGTTGCATCATATATTTATAGGGCAGGGATGCGGCACCAATGTAGCTTAGGAAAAGGATTTTAGCACCACAAATCCATAAGGAAAAGGTCAACTATATGGCAAAAACCAAAGAGGAAAAGGAGAAAGAGGTGCGGTAGGTTCTTAGGCTTCTAGAAAGAGGTTTTGTGACAGGTTTCTAGAAGGACAAGGGATAAGATACGTGGCACAAACTTAGGGCACGAAAATAGGGCTTCTAGAACCTGATATTGAGGTGATTTAATGTGAAAATGAGTCCTCTTTGTAGCTGGAATTAAGGTAGGAAAAGATTTGGATAGGATAAGATAAGATCATATTGGATAAGGTTTGGATAAGATAAGGTTATTTAGATAATGTTCCTTCTTTGTAGCTGATTCCTTATCTTCAATGCTTCCAAATTTGTTTCTCCAAATATTAAGCACATTCCTAACCTTTCTTGATCTTCAAATTCATCATCCACCTTGCTCCATGCATGTGCAATCCATTCCAAGCCCAAAACTGCTCTAAAATGCACCAAAATTCACTTTCTTGCCTCTTTTGCCATTTAAACCTACAAACACACGAAAATAGCTTAAATCACTATAATAAATAGAAACTAACTTACTAAATGCAAAGAAACAAGCTAACAAAGTTGCATAAATATGCTCCTATCAACAACCCGCACCAAGATAGATGTGTTCAAGGGGACGTTAACAATGGAATTTGATGGGGAAGTTATTGATTTCAATCTTTCTGAAACTATAAAATATCCTAAAGATGATTATTTTTGTTTTTCTAGTGATGTATTTGATTCATTGGCGCAGGATTATCTTGACTCTTTGGAGAGGGATCCCCTTGAAAGGACCATTACAAAAGGAATAGCACTAAAAAACAAAGGGGCAGGAAAGGACCACACTCACGGCATGCATAAGGAAGTCCTTGCCGTGCCTACATGTGAAGAAGAGGCCAGATGGTTGCTACACTTGAGTCATTGCCACAACACCTTGGTCACCTTTCAATCCCAATTCCAATTCCCGTTTTTACTAACAAGTTGTTACCTTCGGTGATTCAGGCACCCATTCTTGAGCTTAAACCATTACCGGATCATTTGAAGTATGTCTATTTGGGAGAAAAAGAGATGTTGCCCATTATTGTTTCTTCATCCCTCACGACAATGGAGGAGGAGAAGTTGGTGCGGGTGTTAAAAGATTACAAAACAACCATTGGATGGACTTTGGCCGACATTCAGGGAATTAGCCCTACAACATGCATGCATCGCATACTTCTAGAGGAGGGGCTAAACCAACTTGAAAGGCTCAACGCCAACTTAAGCTTCCAATGATGGAAGTTGTGAAGAAGGAAATTATCAAGCTTGAGTGATTTGTCCTATCTCGAATAGCCATTGGGTTTCGCCGGTTCAAGTTGTTCCAAACAAATCGGGAGTTTGCAGTGGTGAAAAATGCCAAGAATGAGCTTGTGCTAACCCGTATCCAAATAGGTTGGAGAGTTTGCATTGATTATAGGAAGCTCAACGCCACCACAAGGAAAGATCACTTCCTTTTGCCGTTTATTGATCAAATACTTGAAAGGTTAGCCGGTCATTCTTTTTATTATTTTCTTGATGTTTGTTCGGGATATAATCAAATTGTTATAGCTCCAGATGATCAATAAAAGACTACTTTTACTTGTCCATTTGGTACTTTTGCTTATCGTCGAATGCCATTTGGTTTATGTAATGCACCAGCCACTTTTCAAAGATGCATGGTAAGTATCTTTTTAGATTTTTTGGAGAAAATTATTGAAGTTTTCATGGATGATTTTAGTGTTTTTGGTGATTTATTTGATGATTGTTTACATAATCTCACTTTAATCTTGAAACGATGCATTGAAACTAACCTTGTTTTAAATTGGGAAAAATGTCATTTCATGGTAAAACAAGGCATAGTTTTAGGTCACATTGTTTCGGGGAAGGGTATTGAGGTTGATAAATCGAAAATAGATCTTGTACGTTACTTACCCTCTCCTACTTCAGTGAGAGAGGTTCGTTTTTTTCTTGGACATGTAGGATTTTATAGACGATTCATCAAAGATTTTTCTAAGATTTCCCAACCCCTATGCTGACTTCTCCAAAAAGATGTACCTTTGAAGTTCGATGAAGCATGTGAGAAAGCCTTCAAACACCTTAAGGAGATGCTCACTTCGACCCCCATCATTGTTCTGATGTGATAAATAATAGCACACAAATTAAACCCTCTTATTGACAATTGTAGTAAAGATGTAAGTAGGGATCGTTCTAGGCTGGGGATTAGGAGGGATTGCTAATCTAATAAAAACTGACTTAAGAATACAAAACTAAGCTTAAAAACACTTAAATAAACTCAAAGACTCTTAACTAAACTTATATGACTCAAAACAAACCAAAAAGACTCAAACGGACTCTAAGGAGTTATTTGAACGAATTCTAAACTAATAAAACTCAAAACACTAAATTGGACAGATTATAACGCGTGTCTAACTAATCTAACACACTTAATTAAAGGGGGAATTGGTTTTGACGAATTTAAAGTGAAAACAAACAGATTTAAAGACTTAAACAAAGTTTGGACGAATTTGGGGAAAACTATGGGTGATAAGCTAGCTATAGGGTCCTTTTCCACACGTGACACACTTGAACACTAATTGATTTCCAGTTGCTTTTTCAATAAACCATGAACCTCAACACCCCAGATTAACCATGACATCACTAAATAACCCTCAGATTTTCCTTTGGTCATTGAATTGGATGGGATACGCATCGTCAACCTAAATTATTAAGCTTTGTGAAAACCATAAGCATTGACAAGGCATTCGTAACTATGAACAACATGATACTCCTGCCAGGAATTTACCTAACGCGATCGTTTATAAGCAACCTCCATTACTTGTGAATATAAGTTCATAACGATTAAGTGAAACTCCCTTATATTCTAGCATCAAATTCATGCATGCAAATTAAGTGTGCACCCTTAATCAACATACAATAATAAGTTCTTAATCCCAATAGTTAAGCAAATTGCATTCACGATTTATGAAACCACAACTAGAAGTAATCAATTCATATTGCAAATATAATCATGCTTTTGAAGTCTCCTCTAGCCAAAACGAAATTAGTTCCTCATGTTTACAGCAAAACAAAGAAAACTTAAATTAAACATTAAAAACTAAGATAGATTACACCTAGAAACGCTCCAACAATCCAAGCTTGAATGGCCAAAACGTCCAAGGCTTCTCCTTCTTCTTTCTCCTTCTTTGTTGTGGCACAAGAGTGTTTGGGTATGAATTATGGTGGTGGATGGATAGGTTGGATGGTGGTAGGGGGTGGATGACGGCTGAATGAATGGAGAGTGATGAATAATGAGTATGGATGTCTTGGATCCCTAATATGTGTGGCAGATTATGTAATATATTGGAAGAAAGGGCAAAGTATTAATTAAATGTTTTGGGAAAGAATTGGGCTCCAAATCCTCAAGGAAAAAGGATAACAAATCAGAATCTCAACAGAAAAGGGACAAAAAAGGTGCAGAATTGACTAGGAGAAAAGGGAAAAGAAGATATGTGGCAAATTTTGGAAGAAAAGGGTAAGAAGGGTGCGGCTCCATCTTGGACTGGGATTAAGGCTTCTAGAACATATATTTAAGTGTCCCAAATCAATTAGGAACCCTCTTTGCAGCTGGGAATTAAGTAGGAAAAGATTAGGATTGACTAAGTTAAAATAAGGAAGTTTGACTTAATTTTCGTTCTTTGTAGTTGATTCCTTTTCTTCCAAGTCTTGAATTAATTTCTTCCAACTCCTTAGTAGATTCCTAGGCTTCTTTGGACTTCAATTTCATCCATCCATCTTGCTCCAAGCATATGTTATCCAATCCAAGCCCAAAACTGCTCCAAAATGCACCAAAATGCACTTTCTTGCCACTTAAGTCAATGAGACCTACAAACACACGAAAATAGCTTAAAATACTAAAATAACTAAGAACTAACTAAGTAAGTGCAAGGAATTAAACTAACAAAGTCACATAAATATGCTCCTATCATGTTCCACCAGATTGGAGTCTTCCTTTTGAGCTTATGTGTGATGCCTCATATTATGCATTAGGAGCTGTTTTAGGCTAAAGGAAGAACAAGCAGCCACATGTCATATATTATGCATCCCGGAATTTGAATGATGCTCACTTGAACTACTCCACAACAGAAAAAGAACTTTTTGCTGTTGTTTTTGCTTTAGATAAGTTTTGCTTTTATTCACTTGGCACTAAAGTTATAATGTACTCTGATCATGCAACGTTGAAGTACTTACTTACGAAGAAGGAGGCCAAACCAAGGCTTATTCATTGGATGCTTCTTCTCAAAGAGTTCGATATCGAAAGCCGAGACAAGAAAGGAAGTGAAAATGTGGTGGTTGACCACTTGAGTCGTATGGTGCATGAAGAGGATGTCGTGCCTATCCCAGAGACATTCCCAGATGAGTAGTTATTGTCCATCGAGGTAAGTGTGCCATGGTATGCCGATTTAGTGAATTATTTGGTGTCTAAACAAGTTCCAAGCACTCTAAATAAGCACCAACGTGATAAAATGTATGGGATGACCCATATTTATGGAAATATTACCCTGATCAGATTCTACATAGGTGTGTGCATGAATCGGAGTTTAATTCAATTTTAACTTTTTGTCACACTTATGCAAATGGGGGTCATTTTTGCACTCAAAGAACAACACATAAAGTTTTAGAATGTGGATTTTATTGGCCTACTATATTTAAGGATGCTAGAACTTTTTGTGTGATTTGTGATCGTTGTCAAAGAATGGGCAATATAGGTGCAAAGGACCAAATGCCGCAAAATCCCATCTTTGTTGTCGAAATTTTTGATGTTTGGGGTATTGATTTTACGGGTCCTTTTTCTTCATCTTATGGTTTTGTTTATATTTTACTTGTGGTTGATTATGTTTCGAAATGGGTGAAAGCAAAGGCCACCCGTACTAATGATTCTAAAGTGGTTGCAGATTTTGTGAGAACTAACATATTTGCAAGATTTGGAATGCTAAGGGTTCTTATAAGTGATGGGGGTTCCCATTTTAGCAATTGAACCATTAAGGCGTTGCTCAAGAAGTATAATGTCACGCATAAGGTGGCCACAACTTATCATCCTCAAACAAGTGGGCAAGCTGAAGTTTCTAATGGGGAAATCAAATACATTTTGGAGAAGACCGTTGGCCCAAACCGAAAAGATTAGAGCTTACGTTTGAATGATGTATTGTGGGCGTATCATACGGCCTACAAAACACCAATTGGAATGTCCCCATTTCGGCTTATCTATGAGAAACCATGTCATCTTCCTGGCTTACAAAAACGATGCTTAGTTGTAGTTTGATATGCTCTTTGGTTTATGCTTAGTTGTAGTTTGATATGCTCTTTGGTTTATGCTTAGTTGTAGTTGTTGTTTACGAATTCACATGTAATCACAAAAAGAAAAAATCAGTTTTTGTAACATGCTTGAAGGAAGAAACTCAAACTAACGCTACAACCCTGAGAGACTTGAGCCTAAACTTTGTTTGTAGAGTTATTAATCTGTGAATTCTTGTTTTCTAAATTCGTTGTATGATCTCATTATTTCTTTGCTTGGTTGCTACTTAGAATGCGTTTTATCACTATAGTTCCAAATACTAGAACTTATGCCCATTTCATTCAAAGCATGGTATTGATTGCTTAACATATAACAAGATGAAGTTGTTTAGTTAAAAGCAGAGTCAAAAAGCCTTACCCTTTGCATATGTATTGTAGGTTTAACCCATTTGAGCCTTATTTAGCCTATTTTCTTTGTTAATCACATTATCCTTACCTAGCCTAGAATAAGATTATCCATACCCTTGTTCTTAAAGAATAGTGGAGCATGACTTAGAGGGAATTCCTTTTGATCTACAATGTGCAGAAAAACAAGTGTGGGTGATGTGAAAATTAACTTGACACACAAATTAAACCCTAATGTTGACAATTGTAGTATATATGCAAGTAGGGATCGTTCTAGACCGGGGATTAACTAGGGATGCTAATCTACTCAAAACTGACTCAAAAACATAAAACTAGGCTTAAAAACATAAAACTAGACTCTAATGACTCAAAACAAGCTAAATAAACTCAAAACACACAAACTAAGTTGAATTGACTCAAAACAGGTCCTAGAAAGTGATTTGGATGAAAATTGAACTAAAAAGACTCAATATGGCATATTCTGACGAATTGAAACAAAACTAACACAAATAAGAACTAATGGGTTATTTGGACGAATTTTGACCTTTACTTGACTCAAAACACTAATAGAACTAAACTTAAACATATTCTAACTAAGTTAAAACACTAAATATTAAAGGGGATTGATTTTGACGAAATTAACTAAACTAGGCAAATTGCAAAACTAAACAGATTATACACTAAATTGGTTGAATTGAATGGGTAAAGGCTAGCTAGAGGGTTCTCCACACATGCACATATGCAACACAAATTGATTTCCAGTCATTATCCCTTTAAACCATGAATGACAATGCCCCAAATTAATCGTTGATGTGATAAATAATAGCACTCAAATTAAACCCTCTTATTGACAATTGTAGTAAAGATGTAAGTAGGGATCCTTCTAGGCTAGGGATTAGGAGGGATTGCTAATCTAATAAAAACTGACTCAAGAATACAAAGCTAGGCTTAAAAACACTTAAATAAACTCAAAGCCTCTTAACTAAACTTATATGACTCAAAACAAACTCAAAACAACACAAAATAATCAACTAGACTCAAACTAGACTCTAGGACTTAATTTGGACGAAAATAGAATTGGTTTTGACTCAAAACACTTAAAAACACAAATTAGACAGATTCTAGCTATTTAGACACAACAAAGTAAAGGGGAATGGGTTTTTGACGAATTTAAAGTGAAAACAAGTAAATTAAAGACTCAAACAAAGTTTGGACGAATTTGGGGAAAAACTATGGATGATTAGCTAGCTAGAGGATTCTTTTCCACACATGATACATTTGAACACAAATTGATTTCCAATTGCTTTCTCAATAAACCATGAACCTCAACACCCCAGATTAACCGTGACATCACTAATTAACCCTCAGATTTTCCTTTAGTTATTGGATTAGATAAGCAAGGATTTAGGATAGAATAGGAATGCAAGGTGCGACATTAACTAAGGTGAAAGAGGAATGTGATCTTATGACACAAAATAGGGAATAAGCATTCCCTTTGCAAGGCAAGGAAAGGGCAGGTTAGGCAAGGCACGGCAAAGGCAATAAGGGTGCAAGGAAGGTTTAGTTTGTGTCCTAAAATGCATAAGAGTCCTCAATGTTGTTGGAACTTAGGGGCTTTTAGGATTAGGAAATGTCAAACCAAAATAGGAAACCTTGGCTTATCTTTCCTACTTCAAGTAGGAAACCTTCTTTGACTAGGAATCCTTCTTTGATTAGGAATCCTAACATCTTTAGGTCTTCAATTTTGTCCATTCCTTTTGCTCCAAGCATATACTATCCATTCCAAGTCCAATTTTGCTCCAAAAGGCTCCAAAATGCACCTTCTTGCTACTTTAGCCATATAGACCTACAAACACACGAAAATAGCTTAAAATACTATAATAACTATGAACTACCAACATAAATGTAAGAAAACAAGCTAACTAAGTCACCTAAATATGCTCCTATCAATTGTTCGATTGTCCGCTGCCATGACTTGAACTTCCTCTTCCTCTCTTGCCGTGGCCTCTTCTTCCTCCTCAAAATCAGATTCTGAGCTAGAACTTGGTGGGTTAAGTTCTGGCTCCTTCCTCTTCTTTCTCAAAGTCTGCTCAAAATCGTCATCAAAGTCCAAGATATTTGCATGAACAGGTTGAGAGCTTTGAGTCATAAACTAGTACCTAAAAAACAAGAAAAGAAAACAAGGTCAGTAGCTAAACAAAAACACCCGAAAAAGAAACAAAAAGAAACAACGGGGGATTAGCAAAGTTGCTAATCCCCAGTAACGGCGCCAAAAATTTGATGTGATAAATAATAGCACTCAAATTAAACCTCTTATTGACAATTGTAGTAAAGATGTAAGTAGGGATCATTCTAGGCCAGGGATTAGGTGGGATTGCTAATCTAATAAAAACTGACTCAAAGATACAAAATTAGGCTTAAAAACACGTAAATAAACTCAAAAATTCTTAACTAAACTTACATGACTCAAAACAAACTAAAAAGACTCAAAACAGCATAAAACAATCAAATAGACTCAAACTAGACTCTGGTACTTACTTTGGACGAAAATTGAATTAGTTTTGACTCAAAACATTTAAAAATACACAATAGGACAGATTCTAACTAATTTGACACAACAAATATAGAAGATTGGGATTCTAACGAATTTAAAGTAAAAACAAGTAACTTAAAGACTTACACAAAGTTTAATACAAAATTGGGTAAATGGATGGATGATTAGCTAGCTAGAGGGTCCTTTTTCCACACATGACACACTTGCATGCAAATTGATTTCCAGTTGCCTTTTCAATAACCTTGAACCTCAACACCCCAGATTAACCGTGACATCACTAATTAACCCTCATATTTTCCTTAAGTCATTGAATTGGATGGACAACGCATCGGTAACCAAATTATTCTTCCCAAGTTCCCTACATGAACTGCATAATAGAGACACAAGCAAAGATCATTAAGTTTCGTGAAAATCATAAGCATTGGCAAGGCATTCATAACTATGACATCATGATACTCATGCTAGGAATTTAACTTAACATGATTGTGACCAGCAACCTTTACTACTTGTGAATATAAGTTTGTAACGATTATGTGAAACTCCCTTATATTCTAACATCAAATTCAAGCATGCAAACTAAGTAGGCCTCCTTAATCAACATACGAGAATAAGTTCTTAATCAAACGGTTAAGTAAATTGCATTCACAATTTATGAAATCACAACTGGAATTAATCAATTCATGTCACAAATATAATCATAGTTTCAAAGTCTCCCCTAGCTAAAACAAGTTTAGTCTCATGCTCACAACAAAACAAATAAAACTTAAATTAAACATTGAAAACAAAGGATAGATTACACCTAAAAATGTTCCAACAATCCAATTTGAATGCAAAAACGTCCAAGGCTGCTTCTCCTCTCCTTCTTCCTTGCTATGCTGCGGCACAAAGGTTTTAAAGGTGTGAAAGTGGGTTGTCGTGTGTTAGGGTGAAGGATAGATGAATGGCAGGGAGATATGGTGAGTGAAGAGATGCGGAATGGTGTATGGAAAGTGATAAAGGTTGCGGATGAAGGTGCAGAAGGATGACTCATGTTTCCTTCTTTGTGGCTGATTTCTTTACTTCCAAATCTTGAATTAATTTCTTTCATCTCTTTAGCAAATGCCTAGCCTCCTTTGGTCTTCAATTTCGTCCATCCACCTTGCCCCAAGCATATGCTATCCATTCCAAGCCCAAAACTGCTCCAAATTGCTCCAAATTGCACTTTCTTGCTACTTGATAGGAGCATATTTAGGCGACTTAGTTAGCTTGTTTTCATACATTTATGTTGTTAGTTCATAGTTTATTTTAGTAGTTTAAGCTATTTTCGTGTGTTTTAAGCATTTTGGAGCAAAATTTGACTTGGAATGGATAGCATGTGCTTGGAGCAAAAGGAAGGGACAAAATTGAAGACCTAAAGGTGTGAGGATTCCTAATCACAAGAGGATTCTTAATCAAAAGAGGAATCCTAGTCAAAGAAGGTTTCCTAGTTGAAGTAAGGAAAGTTAAGCCAAGGTTTCCTATTTTGGTTTAGCCTTTCCTAATCCTAAAAGACCTTATGTTTCAGCAACATTGAAGACTCCTATGCATTTTAGGACACAAACCAAGCTTTCCTTGCAACCTAATTGCCCTTGCCGTGCATTCCATAGAGTTTCCCTTCCTTGCCGTGCAAGGGAGGTCCTTATTTCCTATTTTATGTCATAAAATCACATTCCTTTTCACCCCAATCTCAGCCGCACCTTACATACCTTTTCTATCCCAAATCCTTGCCTAATTTCAGCCTTAAATCACATTCCCTTTCATACAATTTAATGCCGCAAGTTTCCTTTCCTTTTTCCCTTGGATTTCTGATTTTACATCTCATTTTCCTTATGAATTTGGGGTTGAATCCTTTCCTAAACTATGTAATAAACCTTAGGATTCTTGCTCTCAAATAATTACCAAAGCCGCACCTTTATTCTACCCTAATCATTCACCCACACAATCTGCCATCCTTCATCCTTTCTCCCAACCTTTGTCGCAGCCTTCAACCTTTCTTTCACCATTCATACACTTCCATACCTTCACCCAAACACCCATACACCATTCCCAACCTTTGGCGCACCACCCTACCAACCTAAATCCATTCACAACCCAGAAATCCATCCAAAATCACCCAAGAACTCTTGTGCCACAGCCTTGCAAGGAAGAAGAGAAGAAGAAGAAGCCTTGGATGTTTGTGCATTCAAGTCGGAGTGTTGGAACATTTTTAGGTGTAATCTATCTTTTGTTTCCAATGTTTAATTCAATTTTCCTTTGTTTTGTTGTGAACATGAGAGGCTAAACTCGTTTTAGCTAGGGGAGGCTTTGAAACCATGATCATATTTATGATATGAATTGATTAAGTGCAGTTGTGATTTCATAAATTGTGAATGCAATATACTTAACCGTTTGATGGATAACTTATTCTTGTATGTCGATTAGGTAGGCCTACTTAATTTGCATGCTTGAATTTGGTGCTAGAATATAAGGGAGTTTCACATAATCGTCACAAACTTATATTCACAAGTAGTTAAGGTTGTTTTCACAATCATGTTAAGTGAATTCCTAGCATGAGTATCATGATGTCATAGTTACAAGTGCTTTGTCAATACTTATGATTTTCATTGAACGTAATGATCTTTGATTGTATCTCTATTATGATGTCATGTAGGGAACTTTTGATGAATGCTTTGGGTTGTAGTATGATGTCATCCAATCCAATAACTTAAGGAAAATTTGAGGGTTAATTAGTGATGTCACGGTTAATCTGGGGTGTTAAGGTTCATGGTTTATCGAAAAAGCAACCGGAAATCAATTTGTGTTTGAATGTATCATGTGTGGAAAAGTATCCTCTAGCTATCTAACATTCATTGGTTTTCCCAAATTCGTCCAAATCTCTTTTAAGTATTTTAATTACTTGTTTTTCTCTTAAATTCATCAAAAACCCAATCCCCTTTACTTACTTGTTTCAAATCTGTCCTAAAATGTGTTTTTGAGTATTTTGAGTCAAAACAATTCTATTTTCGTCCAAATTGAGTCCTAGAGTCTAGTTTAAGTCTTTTTGATTGTTTTCTGTTGTTTTGAGTCTTTAAAGTTTGTTTTAAGTTATATAAGTTTAATTAAGAGTCTTTTGAGTTTGTTTAAGTGTTTTGAAGCATAATTTTGTATTTTTGAGTGAATTTTCATTAGATTAGCAATCCCTCCTAATCCCCGACCTAGAACGATCCCTACTTATATCTATACTACAATTGTCAAAAAGAGGGTTTAATTTGTGTGCTATTATTTATAACATCACTACTTTAGCCATATGGACCTACAAACACACGAAAATAGCTCAAACTACTAAAATAACTATGAACTAACAACATAAATGTAAGAAAGCAAGCTAACTAAGTTGCCTAAATATGCTCCTATCAAATTCCCCCACACTTAGCTTTTGCTAGTCCTCGAGCAAAACAAAATAAACAAAACACAATCTAGACCTTCCAACATTTACCTCAGGGATTTCCAATGAAGATGACACATTAAAGAACACTACTCCCACCAATTTTAGCTCTCTTTACACTTGAGCAAACACTTAACCATAGTTACCACTTACTAGCTCACATTTAATCGATTAAAACAACATTTTGAATGTAGTAACATGCCTTAGAGAATTCCCCCAATTCCTCACTTGATGTACTCTCTATTTTCACACAGATTTTCTGACTAGGTATATGTGAGAAGATTGATGTAAACATGTAGACTAGCACTCACATATGTTATAACAAAGAAAGCATTTTTTGGAATTATTACAATGACATGTATATGATCTCATGAATGGAATGCTACTACTTAGAATGAGAACCAGGGATTCCATATGCTCATACCAATTTCAAACTCCACATATTGAACACATAACATCAACATAGAAGTCAAGGGGTTGTAATGAGGCTAAGGTATTGGCTAACAAAGAAAGATAAAGGATAATCAAAGGTTCTTAAAGCAATAGGAAGCAAAGTAATGAAATTGACACTTAAATTCACTTTTGATGGCAGAAATTAACTTAAACACAAGGGGAAAATGCATGTAACACTTAGGGTCAAATTCAGAGTTTTGGACCCTTTCTTCAACAACGAATACTTGTGAGTTCATTCTCACTTATTTCTTAACTCTTTTTCTTTCTTTTCTTTATTTTCTTTTTCCTATGCCCTCTCACTTTTTCTTTGGCACATCAATCATACATCCTCCTAGATTTCCACGAAGAACACATTCCCCCACACTTGTTTTTCTGCAAATGGTAGATCAAAAGGAATTCCCTCTAAGTCATGCTCTACTATACTTTAAGAACAAAGGTATGGATAGTCCTATTCTAGGCTAGGTAAGGATAATGTGGCTAACAAAGAAAATAGGCTAACTAAGGCTCAAAGGGGTTAAACCAACAATACATATGCATAAGGTAAGGCTTTTTGGCTCTAAAAAAAAAAACACAAAAACGTGAAAAGAAAAGAAAAAAGAAGAAAAAGTTGAAGAAAAGAAAGAAAAAGAGTTGAAAATAAGTGAGAATGAACTCACAAGTATTGGTTGTTGAAGAAAGGGTCCAAAAGTTTGAATCTGGCCCTAAATGATGTGTGAATCTTCCCTTCGTGTTTAGAGTTGATTTTTACATTCAAAAGTGAATTCTAATTGTTTATTTCATATTACTTTGCTTACTATTGCTTTAAGAACGTTTGTTTATCCTCACCTTTCTTTGTTAGCCAATACCTTAGCCCCGTTACAACCCTTAGACTTCCATCTTGATTGTTATGTGTTTCAATATGTGGAGTTTAAAATTGGTTTGAGCATATGGTATCCCTGGTTCTCGCATCTAAGTAGTGGCATTCCATTCATGAGATCATAATCATATACATGTTAATAATTCCAGAAAGTGCCTTCTTTGATTATACATATGTGAGTATTAGTCTACATGTTTACATCAACCTTCTTACACATACCTAGTGTAGGGAGTGTATTCAGAAAATTTGTGTGAAAATAGAGAGTATATCAGTGAGGAATTTAGGGAATTCTCTAAGGCATGTTACTACATTCAAAATGTTGTTTAATTGATTAAATGCAAGCTAGTGAGTGGTTACTACGATTAAGTGTATGCTCGAGGGTGGGGATAACTAAAATCTGTGGGAGTAGTGATTTTTAACATGTCATGTTGCATTGGAAATCCCTGAGGTAATTGTTGGAAGGTTTAGTTTATGCTTTGTTTGTTTTGTTTTGCTGGAAGACTAGCAAAAGCTAAGTGTACGGGAATTTGATAGGAGCATATTTATGCGACTTAGTTAGCTTGCTTTCTTGCATTTATATAGTTATTTTCCATTTATTATAGTATTTTAAGTTATTTTCGTGTGTTTGTAGGTCCTAATGGCAAAAGAGGCAAGCAAGTGCATTTTGGAGCTATTTGGAGCAGTTTTGGGCATGGAATGGATAGCTTACATACGAAGCAAGGTGGATAGACTAATTTGAAGACAAAAGAGGCTAGGAACATGCTACAAATCTGGAGAAATAAGTTCAAGACAAAGAAGATAAGGAAAGAGCAAGAAACTTGGAACATTATCCAAACAACCTTATCTTATCCAAACCTTATCCTATCTTATCATATCCTAATCTTTTGCTACCTTAATTCCTGCTGCAATGAGGACTTAATTTCACATTAAAACACCTAAACATATGGTTCTGGAAGCCTTATCCTTCTCCTAAGAGGATGTCGCACCCTTTATGCATTTCCTTCTAGAAATCTGCCACAATACCCTTTCTAGAAAGCCTATTCCTAAATAAAAGGGTTGTGCCGCACCTTGTGTCCCTTTTCCCTCTTGGATTCTGAATTGAATTAGGCTTTTTCCTTGTGGATTTGGATTGTGCAAAGCCTTTTCAGAAATTAATTAGGTTTTGACCCTTTTCTTGAGGCCTAAGTCTTGTGCTGCACCTTAAGGCCTTAATCTTTTATTTCTGCTAACTTCTAACCCTAGTCTGATTTCCCTAGGGTTTGTCATGCATCATACCTATATATATACTTGCTTATGCTGCAGAAAACCACGCCCTCCCTCCCCAATTCATTCATTCACTCATTCATTCATACATTCAACCATCTCACACCATAATTCACACCACATACACCTAATTCACCCTAGTGCCGCAGCAAGGAAGGAAGGAGAAGAGGACTTGTGCCGTGCTTGCCATCATCCAAGAGAGTGTCGTACCTGCCATTGGAGTGTGGAGTGTTTCTGGGTTCTTTCTATCCTTAGTTTTAGTTCAATGTTTATTTTAATTTGGTTTTCAATTATGATGAACATGAGGAACTAATTTCTTTATAGTTGGAGGTGAATTCGAAGCCATGATTATATGTTTTACATGATTTGATTACATCCAGTTATTGTTTCTTGAGTCTTGAATGTGATTTGCTTATCTGAGTTATCAAAACTTGTTTATGTATGTTGATTGAGGGTCGACACTTAATTTGCATGCATGAATTTAATGCTAGAGTATAAGGGAGTTTCACTTAATAGTTATGAACTTATATTCACAAGTAGTGGAAGTCACTACTCATGATTGTGTCAAGTAAATCCTTGGTATGAGTATCATGTTTTTCATAGTTACGAATGCCTCGTCAATGCTTATGGTTTTCAATGAACTTAATGACTTTTGATATGTCTTTCTATCATGCTTTTCATAGTTAGGAAACTTGATAAGGATAATTTGGTTGAGATGTGTATTCCATCCAATTCAATGAGTTAAGGAAAATCTGAGAGTTAATTGGTGCTTTTCACGATTAATTTGGGGCATTGTCATTCATAGTCTAAAGGAATAATAACTGGAAATTGGTTTGTATGCATATGCCATGTGTGGAGAAGGACCCTCAAACTAATCTTTCATCCATTCATTCACCTTAATTTCGTACCTTTTAGTTTGTCTATACAATCTGATTGTTTAAGTCTTAAATTCGTCAAAACCAATCCCCCTTTAATATTTTGTGTTTGAAATTAGTTAGAATCTATTTAAGTTTAGTTATATTAGTGTTTTGAGTCAAGTAAAGTTTAAATTTCGTCCAAATACCCTTTTAGTTTAGTTTTAATTCGTCAGAATCTGTCCATATTGAGTCTTTTGAGTCTTTTTAGTTCAATTTTCGTCCAAATCATTTTCTAGGACCTGTTTTGAGTCAATTCAACTTAGTTTGTGTGTTTTGAGTCTATTTAGCTTGTTTTGAGTTCTTAGAGTCTAGTTTAGTGTTTTTAAGTCTTATTTGTGTTGGTTAGCATCCCTAGTTAATCCCTGGTCTAGAACGATCCCTACTTATATATATACTGCAATTGTCAACATTACGGTTTAATTTGTGTGTCAAGTTAATTTTCACATCAATAAGTAGGGATCATTCTAGGCCAAGGATTAGGGGGGATTGCTAATCTACTTAAAACTGACTCAAAAACATAAAACTAGGCTTAGAAACACTTAACTAGACTCAAAGAACTCAAAACAAACTAAAGAGACTCAAAACAGCACAAATTAATCAAATAGACTCAAACTAGACACTAAAGGTTGATTTGGACGAAAATTGATTTTAACTTGACTCAAAAAAGTTAAAAACACAAATTTGGACAGATTCTAACTAGTTTGACACAAAAAAGTAAAGGGGATTGGGTTTTTGACGAATTTAAACTTAAACAAACAAATTGCAGAAACTAAGTAAAGGGATACGAATTTGGGTGAATTGATGGGTGATTGGCTAGCTAGAGGGTTCTTCTCCACACATGACACATATGCATACAAATCGATTTCCAATTATTATTCCAATAAACCATGAACCTCAACGCCCCAAATTAACCGTGAATAACACTAATTAACCCTTAGATTTTCCTTAAGTCATTGAATTGGATGGAATACGCATCGGCAATCAAATTATTCTTCAATAGTTCCCTACATGAACAACATAATAGAGATACAATCAAAGATCATTAAGCTTTGTGAAAATCATAAGCATTGACAAGGCATTCATAACTATGGAAAGCACGATACTCTTGCTAGGAATTTTAGTGTGAAAATTAACTTGACACACAAATTAAACCCTATTGTTGACAATTGTAGTATATATGTAAGTAGGGATCATTCTAGACTGGGGATTAACTACGGATGCTAATCAACACAAATAAGACTCAAAAACACTAAACTAGACTCTATAGACTCAAAACTAACTTAAAACACTCAAAACAGCAACAAAAAATCAAAAAGACTCAATTTTAGACCTAACAAGTGATTTTGACGAAAATAAAACTTAACTTGACTCAAAAGACTAAATGAAAACAGATTTTCACTCAAATAACAACACTAAATGAAAGGGGGATTGTTTTTGACGAATTTAAAACTTAAAACAGAAACTTTGCATAAAACACTTTGTAAAAATGAATTTGGGTGAATTAAATGGGTGAAAGGCTAGTTAGAGGGTCCTTCTCCACACATGATATATGCATACAAACCAATTTCCAATTATTATTCCTTTAGACTATGAATGACAATGCCCCAAATTAACCATGAAAAGCATAAATTAACTTTCCTTATTTCATTGAATTGGATGGAATACGCATCACAACCAAATTATCTTTCTCAAGTTCTCTATATGAAACGCATAATAAACATACATATCAAAAGTCATTAAGTTCTATGAAAATCATAAGCATTGACAAGGCATTCATCACTATGAAACGCATGAGACTCATACCAAAGATTTACTTAACACGATTGTGACTAGCAACCTCCACTACTTGTGAATATAAGTGAATAACGATTAGGTGAAATTCCCTTATACTCTAGCATCAAATTCATGCATGCAAATTAAGTGTCGACCCTCAACCAACATACATAAACAAGTTTTGATAACTTAGATAAGCAAATCACATTCAAGACTTAAGAAACAATAACTGGATGTAATCAATTCATATAAAACATATAATCATGGCTTCAAATTCACCTCCAACGAAAAAGAAAATAGTTCCACATGTCTCTTAAAACTGAAAACAACATTAAAACCAACATTGAAACAAATCTAAAGATACAAAGAACCCGGTACATCCCCAGCAACTCCAATGGCAGATTTCGAACCTCCCTTGGAATGCAAAACACGGCCAAGACTCCTTCTTCTTCTTCCTTCCTTGCAAGCACGCACAAATCTCCAAGACTTCTCCAAGGGACCTGCGGCACTCACTCTCAATTTCTCTGAATATATGGTGGTGTCCTCTGAAATTAGTGCATAAGGAATATATATATATATATAGGTTATCACGGCATAGAAAGGGAGTAGAGAAAGGATTCTACAACCAAAACCCAAGTGGAATGGGTTAAAACAATCAGAAACCAAAGAGAATTAAACTAGAAAGGTGCGGCAACCAATTAGGATCAGGAATAGGCTTCTAGAAAGAATGTATTTAGACAAATTTCTGGACCTAAGTGATAATGACACACGGCATAGGTGTAGGATAGGGATTACAACTCCTAAACCTCCAAGGAATGGCATATATGCGACACATAAGGGATTAAGCTTCTAGAATCTGAGTTATGTGTCTAAATATATAATTAATCCCATCTAAATAGCTGGAATTAGGGCACAACCTGATTTGGATAAGATAAGATAGGATAATGCTAAATTTAGGAAAGGATAAGGTTGGTTAGGATAGGATAAGATAAGGTTGGATAATGTTCCTTATTTCTTGCTCTTTCCTTATCTTCTTTGTATTTGAACTTGTTTCTTCAGATTTGTAGCATTTCCTAGCCTCTCTTGACTTCAATTTCGTCCATCCACCTTGCTCCACTCATAAGCTATCCAATTCTTGCTCATTTTGCCATTAGGACCTACAAACATATGAAAATAGCTGAAAAGAATATAATAAGTAGTAATTAACCAACTAAATGCAAGGAAACAACATATCTAAGTAGCATCAATATGCTCTTATCAAATTCCCCCACACTTAGCTTTTGCTTGCCCTCGAGCAAAACGAAACAAACAAAACACAATCTAAACCTTCCAACAATTGCCTCAGGGATTTCCAATGCAACATGACATATTAAAGATCACCAGTAACATAGATTTTAGTTATCCCTACCCTCGAGCACATACTTAATCATAGTCACCACTCACTAGCTCCCATTTAATCAATTAAAACATGATTTTGAATGTAGTAACATGCCTTAGAGAATTCCCTCAATTCCTCACTTGATATACTATCTATTTTCACACAGATTTTCTGACTACACTCCCTACGCTAGGTATATGTCAGAAGATTGATGTAAACATGTAGACTAGCACTCACATAAGTTATAATCAAAGAAGGCACTTTATGGAATTATTAACATGTATATGATCTCATGAATGGAATGCCACTACTTAGACGTGAGAACCAGGGATACCATGTGCTCATACCAATTTTAAACTCCACATATTTAAACACATAACAATGAAGATCGAAGTCTAAGGGTTGTAACGGGGCTAAGGTTTTGGCTAACAAAGAAATGTAAGGATAAACAAAAGTTCTTAAAGCAATAGTAAGCAAAGTAATGAAATGCTTAGAATTCACTTTTGAATGCAGAAATCAACTATGAACACCAAGGGAAATTTCACACAATACTTAGGGCCATATTCAAACTTTTAGACCTTTTCTTCAACGACCAATACTTGTGAGTTCTTTCTCACTTATTTCCAACTCTTTTTCTTTCTTTTCTCTTTCTTTTTCACGTTTTTTTTTTTTTCGTGCCCTATTCTTTCTTTGGCGCACAAATCATACATTCTCCTAGATTCCCATGAAAAACACCTTCCCCCACACTTGTTTTTTTGCAAATTGTAAATCAAAAGGAATTCACTCTAAGTCATGCTTTACTATCCTTAAGAATAAGGGTATGGATAGTCCTATACGAGGCTAGATAAGGATAATGTGGTTAACAAAGAAAATAGGCTAGATAAGGCTCAAAGGGGTTAAACCAACAATACATATGCAAAGGGTAAGGCTTTTTGGCTCTGGTTTTAACTAAATAACTTCATCTTGTTATATGTTATGCACTCAATTTTCTGCTTTGAATGAAATGGGCATGAGTTCTAGTATTTGGAACTATAGTGGTGAAACACATTCTAAGTAGCAACCAAGCAAAGAAATAATGAGATCATGCAACGACTTTAGAAAACAAGAACATCAAGATTAATAACTCTCCAAATAAAGTTTAGGCTCAAGTCTCTTAGGATTGTAGCGTTAGTTTGAGTTTCTTCCTTCAAGCATGTTACAAAAACTGATTTTTTCTTCTTTGTGATTACATGTGAATTCGTAAATGTCAACTGCAACTAAGCATAAACCAATGAGCATATCAAACTTCCATCCATGTTTGTAACTTTCTTTAATAGTCATGGAATTAGAAACCAAATCCTCATCATTGTGTTGGAAGGTATCCTAAGACACAAACAAACATAAAAACAAAAACAACTCTAAAAACAACTCCTTTTTTTTTTTTTTGGGTTTTTAAAACACTCTTTTTCGATTTTTTTTTCTTTCAAATTTTCAGATTTTCTGTTTAAGATACATAAGAACACCTCAAAACACACTTAAACAGTGAATAACAACATTAGAAGTGATAGGTGATAAAATCCCACGAAATCTTGCAAAAACAACTTGTTTACGCCCCTACACTTAAACCAAACATTGTCCTCAATGTTTTAAGCATAGACTCACAAACAAACAACTAAATAATACAACTAACAAACATGACAAACATGGCAAAGTAAAGCAATAAAGAGTAGGGTTTAGGAACGCAAATCTGGTTATGGATTGTTGGACATTCCTAGCTCTTCTTTATTTGCATACATGGGTTGCCTTCCAAGAAGCACTTGCTTTAACGTCTTCTAGCCGGACGATACCTCCTTTTAAGCTTCTTTGGAGCCCACGGCATGGAGGGGTATATCCTCCACTACATGCTCCTCAAAGTGCTAATAGTATGGCTCAATCAATGGGAGGGGATAATGATCCTCCCTGATTGTGGTGTTTTGGTTCCTAAAGTCCATGTAAATGCTCTCACCACCTTGAAATTGATTGGGAACTTGCACCAAAGAAGGTAACAACCTATTAGTTGAAATGGGAATTGGAATTGGGATTGGAGACTTACTAGGATGTTGTGGCAATGCCCCTAGGGCAGCCACCATCTCGCCAATTTTATCATTAGGCACGGCCAGATTGGGTGTTTTTAGGGTAGTGGCGTGCTCCTTGTGCTCCACTCCAATTCCTTCCTCGATGGTGGTTCGAGATGCATCATTCTTGATTGGTGTTGAACGTTCCTGCCCTATATTTTTAATTATACCAATAGAAAAATAAGAACGAACATCAGTAGGATTCTCAATAGATTCAGAAACTTTAAAGTTAATCATATCACCACCAAACTCCATAGTTAAAGCTCCCTTGGCCACATCAATCTTAGTGTGGGCTATTTTCATGAAAGGTTGTCCAAGTAAAATTGGCAACGGTGGAGAGTGGGTTGAATCCTCCATGTCAAGCACATAGAAATCTGCAGGAAAAATCAAGTGGTCTACCTGCACCAAAACATCTTCCAAAACTCCTCTCGGGTATGCATTAGATCGATCGGCTAATTGAATAATAACACCATCATTTTTAAGTTCTCCTATATTCATAAATGCTTAAATAGAGTATGGCATAACATTAAATGATGCACCTAAATCTAGCATAGCATGTTCAAACCTTGTATTACTAATTACACAAGGGATAGTGAAACTACCTGGATCTTTGCATTTAGATGGCAGCTTTCTTTGCAACATTGCAGATTCTCACTTACATGTACCACCTCATGCTCCCGAATCCGTTTCCTTGTTGTACAAAGCTTCTTAAAAAACTTAGCATACCTTGGAATTTGCTTTATTGCATCAAGGAGTGGGATATTGACGTGCACCTTCCTAAACGTCTTTAGAATGTCTTTTTCATCCTCCTCTATCTTAGATTGCATAAACCTGCTAGGAAAGGGCACATTTAGTGGAATAGAACTAGAAAAATTCAAATTTGGACTTACCTTGGTGGTTTGGGACTAGGGGGTTGTGGCAAGGTTTTGGATTCCCTTGCCGTGGCCTTTTCTCCTTATTCTTCTTCTTGCAGCAGCTTTTTGTCCTCATTAAGGCCTTGTGTGGATGGTTTTGGATGATTTCCAAGCTCCTTACCACTTCTCAATGTAATGGCCTTGGCGGTTTCGAAGCTTCCCTTTGGATTCACAATGGTTGAACTAGGAAGTTTGCCTTGCTCTCGAAACTGCCCAAGGAACTCTGAAATCTGCCCTATTTGCTTATCCAATTCATCCACCTTTTTGGCTTGATTTTGCATTCCCTGCTCCACAGTGGTTAGTAATTGAACAATTTGATCATTATCCATGGACGAACCTGGTTTTGGTTAGGCAGATTGGGGTTGGTTTTGAATTGGTGCGTATGGCTTTGGAAACATCCCAGGGGGTGGTGGACGAAATCCTCCTTGTTGTTGAGATTAATGGGGCTCCCTCCACTTGAAATTTAGGTGATCTCTCCACCACGGATTGTAAGTGTTGGCGTATGGATCATGCCTAGGTTGATTTTGGCCTTGATAACCTATGGCATTGGTAGATTCCCATCCTCCATTCTCAATCAATTAAGGGCATTGCTCAGAGGGGTGTCCTTGCATGGTGCACTGATAGGAGCATATTTAGGCAACTTAGTTAGCTTGTTTTCCTACATTTATGTTGTTAGTTCATTGTTATTTTAGTAGTTTAAGCTATTTTCGTGTGTTTATAGGTAATTTCCCCTTCCTTGCCGTGCAAGGGAAATGCTTATTTCCTATTCTATGTCACAAAATCACGTTCCTATTTCACCTTAGTTAATGCCGCACCTTACATACCTTTTCTATCCTAATCCTTGCCTAATTTCAGCCTTAAATCACATTCCCTTTCATATAATTGAACGGCGCAAGTTACCTTCCCTTTCTCCTTTGATTTCTGATTTCAAGTCTCATTTTCCTTGTGGATTTAATCCTTTCCTAAACTATGTAATAAAACTTAGGACTTTTTCCGTCAAATAAATACAAGAGCAGCACCCTTATTTCACCCTAATCATTCATCCACACAATCTGCCATCTTTCACAAACACTTAAGCCTTTGCCGCAGCCTTCAACCTATCTTTCCACTATTCTCCTACTTCCATACCTTCACCCAAACACTCATACATCTTCCTTAACCTTTGCCGCACCACTCTACCAACCTAAGTCCATTCACAACCTAGAAATTCATCCAAAATCACCCCTAGACTCTTGTGCCGCAGCTTTGCAAGGAAGAATAAGAGAATAAGAAGCCTTGGACGTTTGTGCATTCAAGTTTGAGTGTTGGAACGTTTTTAGGTGTAATCTATCTTTTGTTTTCAATGTTTAATTGAAGATTTCTTTGTTTTGTTGTGAACATGAGAGGCTAAACTCGTTTTAGCTAGGGGAGGCTTTGAAACCATGATTGACACACCCCGATCTAGATCAAGGCATGCTGGCCGTCACGTGGAAGTGACGTAACCATGTGCACAGTGCGGAAGCTAATAAAATAATAATGGAAATAGTAATATGAATAAATAAAAACTAGTTTTACATAAACTAATAACAATAAGTGCAAGCGTAAGTGTGACGCTAAGTTCAGAGCATAAAGCCTAAAGCAGTCCGGGAGAAAATGACGTAACAAAAGTACACCCGAAGGTGGTCCTACGCTGGTGATCGTCTGTCAGATATGCCGGGAAAATCCTCAGGGAAACCACCAAACGTGCTAGCCAACTAGAACCTGGAGGGGCGCAAAACAAAAGCGTGAGTGGGCAAAAACAAAGCTTTTCGAAAACCATTTAATAAATAAGTTCTAACCCCTCGCTGTAAAACCATTTAATAAATAAGTTCTAACCCCTCACTAACTAGACCTGCACACGAGTCGGAACCACCTAAAGTGGTCTGTACGACAGGCCTGGGTGTAATATATATATATGCTCAAGTGCTACGATCACGTGAAGGCTGGGCGAATAATCGTGGGTCACCTACGAGTCGGAACCACCTAGAGTGGTCTGTATGACAGGACTGTGCACCTAACTTGGATCCAAGCTGAGCGTGTGGTGCGGGAGGTGAACATCACGTGAAGGACTGTGCCCAACTCTGGGCGGGAGCACTAACACCGGGGGTGCAGGTTATGAGCTCTCTAAGCATCTCAAATCAATATTGAATGTAAACATGAATTACACTTACCTGGCACTTACCTGTGCATCCGTAGCACCAAACATATATATATATAAATGCAACTAATCATGCATAACAACCGGCAATATAAATATGGCATGTAACGAATAAACGTTTTAAATCACTTTCTAGGAAAAATATAAGTATATAGGTATATACGGAAAACCAAAAGCCCACTCACTGGTATGTGGAAGGGTCGTAACCCCCCTGCCTCGAGTGACCACGCTCGTCCTCGGGATAAGATTCACCTATATGCGAAACAACTACAAAAACGTTAATTTAAAAGCACATAACCAAACTTAAGAAATAACTTCTCATACAATGCTCAAATGGGGTGTATGAATACACCAACGTGATCTACTCAACCTCAGGATCATCCCCATATTTTTAAAATAATTTTTCACCGCCGCACGCGCCCCCATGCGCCGGCCAAGGTATGACCACACTCGCCGGCCACGCGCAGGCACGTGCCTGGCACGCTGACGGCGTCAGTTAACGCCGTCAGGAATATTCCGTTATCTTTAACGGATTCCATCAACGGCGTTAGGAATATTCCGTCCAAACTGACGGAATATTCCGTCGTCTTCTCCAAACTAACGGATTCCATCATCGGGAAATTTTCAAATCGTGATATCTTCTTCGTTTTTCAACCAAATTTCACAAAATTGGTACGAAAATGAAGCTTACAACGAGAGGAACAAGATCATACCACTTTCAAGTGCTAAAATCCATGAAATCTCGCCTGGAAAATACCCCCAACTCCGACCAACCTCGAAACTCGTGATCCCGACGTCCAAAACCTTCAAACGAACCACCCCGAGCCTCCTAAGGGCCTCACCAAGCTTCCTACAAGCTTGAAATTCCCAAAAACATAAGAAATTATGTGTGCATGAACAGTACCCAAAATCGGGTATCCCGAGTTCGACGTGAAAACGAAGGTATTCTTAGCTGAAATGGGTATGGTTGGACTCCAATGAACCTCACGAGCATGGATATATACTTTGTTTCTTCGATCTGTGAAGATTTGGGTGGTTTTGGATGTGTGTCTGTACGTTTGGATGGAAAATGGGAAAGAAAGGGAACTCGGGACAGGGTGCAGGGTAGGGAAAAAGGGTGTGGGGTGTGGGAGAGTATGTATGGCCCAAAACATGCCAACAAATCGCACTAGGGGCAAAATCGTCTTTTCACGCGTACGTTTTAAAATTTTCAAAACGGGCTGTTACAATGATTATATTTATGATATGAATTGATTAAGTCCAGTTGTGATTTCATAAATTGTGAATGCAATTTACTTAACAGTTTGATGGATAACTTATTCTTGTATGTTGATTAGGGAGGCCTACTTAATTTGCATGCTTGAATTTGGTGCTAGAATATAAGGGAGTTTCACATAATCGTCACAAACTTATATTCACAAGTAGTTAAGGTTGTTTTCACAATCATGTTAAGTGAATTCCTAGCATGAGTATCATGATGTCATAGTTACAAGTGCTTTGTCAATACTTATGATTTTCATTGAATGTAATGATCTTTGATTGTATCTCTATTATGATGTCATGTAGGGAACTTTTGAAGAATGCTTTGGGTTGTCGTATGATGTCATCCAATCCAATAACTTAAAGAAAATCTGAGGGTTAATTAGTGATGTCACGGTTAATCTGGGGTGTTGAGGTTCATGGTTTATCGAAAAAGCAACTGGAAATCAATTTGTGTTTGAATGTATCATGTGTGGAAAAGTATCCTCTAGCTATCTAATCATCCATCATTTTTCTCAAATTCGTCCAAAGTTTTATTTAAGTTTTTAAGTTACTTGTTTTCATTCTAAATTCGTCCAAAATCCAATCCCCTTTACTTACTTGTTTCAAATCTGACCTAAAGTGTGTTTTTGAGTATTTTGAGTCAAAACCAATTATATTTTCGTCCAAATTGAGTCCTAGGGTCGAGTTTGAGTCTTTTTTATTGTTTTGTGTTGTTTTGAGTCTTTAAAGTTTGTTTTGAGTCATATAAGTTTAGTTAAGAGTCTTTTGAGTTTGTTTAAGTGTTTTGAAGCATAATTTTGTATTTTTGAGTCAATTTTCATTAGATTAGCAATCCCTCCTAATCCCCAGCCTAGAACGATCCCTACTTATATCTATACTACAATTGTCAAAAAGAGGGTTTAATTTGTGTGCTATCTTTTATCACATCATGCACATGCCCCAAACACTATGTTTTTGCACTTTGTTTCCTTCAACAACCTGAGACACAAGGAAAGTAAGATTAGCCAATTGTGATTGAATTTTGGACATGGAACTTACCTCATTCACTTGGTGTTGCCGTGGGGGGTCCCTTTGTCCAACCCCTTCGTATTGTTGTGCATTTAAGACTCGATTTGCAATTAGAATCTTTCTCTTTCTTCTCAAAGTTCATTCAAAATCATTGTCAAACTCCAAGATGTTTGCACGAATAGGTTGAGAACTACGACTCATAAATTAGTACCTAAAACAAAGCAACAAACACGAAATAAAATCAGATAACAAAACAAAACAACAATAGACACAAAAGTAAAGAAAACACACGGCACACTTGACCTTAAGACTCACTTTGACAAGGCACAAACAAAAGGGATTAGCAAGTTTGCTAATCCCCGGCAACGGCGCCAAAATTTGATGTGAAAATTAACTTGACACACAAATTAAACCCTATTGTTGACAATTGTAGTATATATGTAAGTGGGGATCGTTCTAGACCGGGGATTAACTAGGGATGCTAATCAACACAAATAAGACTCAAAAATACTAAACTAGACTCTATACACTCAAAACTAACTTAAAACACTCAAAACAGCAGCAAACAATAAAAAAAACTCCATTTTAGACCTAACAAGTGATTTTGACGAAAATAAAACTTAACCTGACTCAAAAGACTAAATGAAAACAGATTTTGACTCAAATAACAAGACTAAATGAAAGGGGGATTGTTTTTGACGAATTTAAAACTTAAAACAGAAACTTTGCATAAAACACTTTGTAAAAACGAATTTGGGTGAATTAAATGGGTGAAAGGCTAGTTAGAGGGTCCTTCTCCACACATGATATATGCATACAAACCAATTTCCAATTATTATTCCTTTAGACTATGAATGACAATGCCCTAAATTAACCATGAAAAGCATAAATTACTTGTTCTTATTTCATTGAATTGGATGGAATACGCATCGCAACCAAATTATCTTTCTCAAGTTCTCTTTATGATACGTATAATAAAGATACATATCAAAAGTCATTAAGTTCTATGAAAATCATAAGCATTGACAAGGCATTCATCACTATGAAACGCATGAGACTCATACACAGGATTTACTTAACACGATTGTGACTAGCAACCTCCACTACTTATGAATATAAGTGAATAATGATTAGGTGAAATTCCCTTATACTCTAGCATCAAATTCATGCATGCAAATTAAGGGCCGACCCTCAACCAACATACATAAACAAGTTTTGATAACTTAGATAAGCAAATCACATTCAAGACTTAAGAAACAATAACTGGATGTAACCAATTCACATAAAACATATAATCATGGCTTCGAATTCATCTCCAACTAAAAAGAAATTAGTTCCACATGTCTCTTAAAATTGAAAACAACATTAAAACCAACATTGAAACAAATCTAAAGATAGAAAGAACCCGGTACGTCCCCAGCAACTCCAATGGCAGATTTCGAACCTCCCATGGAATGCAAAACACGGCCAAGACTCCTTCTTCTTCCTTCCTTCCTTGTAAGCATGCACAAATCCCCAAGACTTCTCCAAGGGACCTGCGACACTGACTCTCAATTTCTTTGAATATATGGTGGTGTCCTCTGAAATTGGCGCATAAGGAATAGATATATACAGGTTATCACGGCATAGAAAGGGAGTAGAGAAAGGATTCTACAACCAAAACCCAAGTGGAATGGGTTAAAACAATCAGAAACCAAAGGGAATTAAACTAGAAAGGTGCGGTAACCAATTAGAATCAGGAATAAGCTTCTAGAAAGAATGTATTTAAACAAATTTCTGGACCTAAGTGATAATGACCCACGACATAGGTGTAGGATAGGGATTACAACTCCAAAACCTCCAAGGAATGACATATATGCGGCACATAAGGGATTAGGCTTCTAGAATTTGAGTTATGTGTCTAAATATATAATTAATCCCTTATAAATAGCTGGAATTAGGACACAACCTGATTTGGATAAGATAAGATAGGATAATGCTAGATTTAGGAAAGGATAAGGTTGGTTAGGATAGGATAAGATAAGGCTGGATAATGTTCCTTATTTCTTGCTCTTTCCTTATCTTCTTTGTATTTGAACTTGTTTCTTCAGATTTGTAGCATTTCCTAGCCTCTCTTGACTTCAATTTCGTCCCTCCACCTTGCTCCACTCATAGGCTATCCAATTGATGCCCAAAATTGCTCCAAATGGCTCCAAAATGCACTTTCTTGCTTCTTTTGCCATTAGGACCTACAAACATACGAAAATAGCTGAAAAGACTATAATAAGTTGTAATTAACTAACTAAATGCAAGGAAACAACATAACTAAGGAGCATATTTATGCTACTTAGTTATGTTATTTCCTTACATTTAGTGAGCTAATTACTACTTATTATAGTGTTTTGAGTTATTTTCGTTTGTTTGTAGGTCCTAATGACAAACTTGGCAAGAAAAGGCAATTTTGAGCCTTTTAGAGCAGTTTTGGGCTTATTATGGATAACTTGTATATGGAGCAAGGTGGATGGACGAATTTGGAGTCAAAAGAGGTTAGAAACATGCTACAAATCAGAAAAGGAAAGTTCATGACAAAGAAGATAAGGAAAGTGCAAGAAAAGAGGAAACATTATCCAAAACCTTATCCAACCTTATCTTATCCAAACCTTATCCTATCTTATCCTAACCTAATCTTGTTCCACCTTAATCCTAGCTGTAAGTGGGCCTAAAAACCTAATTTCTAGAAGCCCTATCTGACCCTAAAAGGGTGCCACACCTTCCCCCCCCCCCTTTTATGCCTTCTAGAACACCCAAAATCAGCCATAAAACACTTAGTTTCTAGAAGACCCAATTTTGGACGAAAATTCTTAAACCTTTTTCTGATTGGATTCTGATTTTATTTGGCCTTTTTTCTCTTGGATTTGGATTGATTGGGCTAGGACTTAATTCCCAAACCCTTGCCGCAACTTAGGGGCCCAAAAACACTTGTATCAGCTAGGTTTAACCCTAAATCTGATTGCTAGGGTTTCGGCCATGCTATATATATCTGCCTATTATTGTGCCGCACCCCCGGAGACACCCTAGGCAGCCATTCAACATTGAATTCATTCATCCATTCATACCATTCGCCATCCATTCAGAAAATACACTTTGTGCCGCAAGTCCTAGAGAGAAGGAGTGTTGTGGCTTCCATAGGAGAAAGACCATCTTGTGCCGCAAGAAATCTGCATCCATTGGAGACTTTCAGAGTTCTTTCTTCCCTTGTTTCGTTTCCATGTTTATTTTAATTTGCTTTTCAATTGTTATGAACATGTGTAACTAAGTTTTTCTTAATTAAGGGTGAATTCGAAACCATGGGCATATGTTTTATATGAATTGATTTCCTCCAGATTTTGTTTCTTGAATTGTGGATGTGATTTACTTAATTGATTTATTGAGAACTTGTTCTTGTGTGTTGATTAAGGATGCATACTTAGTTTTCATACATAAATTTGATGCTAGGATATAAGGGAATTTCACCTAATCGTTATGACCTTATATTCATAAGTAGTGGAAATCACTAGTCATGATTGTATTAAGTAAATTCTAGGCAAGAGTATCATGCAATTCATAGTTATGAATGCCTAATCAATGCTTAGGATTTTCAAAAAGCTTAATGATCCTTGATTTTATCTCTATTATGCAGTTCATGTAGGGAATTTGATAAGAATAATTTGATTATCGATGCGTATTCCATCCAATTCAATGAAACTAGGAAAATTTGAAAGTTAATTTGTGCTTTTCACAATTAATTTGGGGCATTGTCATTCATGGTTTAAAAGGGATAAAATCTGGAAATCAATTTATGTTACATATGTGCATGTGTGGAGAAGGACCCCCTAACTAGCCTTTTTCCCATTCAATTCACCTAGTTTAGTGCCTAATCTGTTTAATTTACAATCTGTCCATTTTAATTAATTTCGTCCAAATCAAGCCCCCATTTTATTAAGTGTGTTAGATTAGTTAGAAAAGTGTTTGAATCTGTCCAATTTAGTGTTTTCAGTCTAAGTTAGTTAAATTTCGTCCAAATCACCCTTTAGAGTCTAGTTTGAGTCTATTTGAGTGTTTTGGGCTGTTTTGAGTCTTTTTAAGTTGTTTTGAGTCATTTAGGTCTAGGTAAGTGTTTTAAAGTTTAATTTTGTGTTCTTAAGTCAGTTTAGAGTAGATTAGCATCCCTAGTTAATCCCCGGTTAGAATGATCCCTACTGGCATATATACTACAATTGTCACAAATAGGGTTTAATTTGTGTGTCAACATAATTTTCACATCACTAAGTAGGCCTCATTAATCAACATACAAGAATAAGTTCTCAATCAAACAGTTAAGTAAATTGCATTCACAATTTATGAAATCTAAGTAGCCTCCTTAATCAACATACAAGAATAAGTTCTCAATCAAACAGTTAAGTAAATTGCATTCACAATTTATGAAATCACAACTAGAATTAATCAATTCATATCACAAATATAATCATGGTTTCAAAGCCTCCCCTAGCTAAAACGGGTTTAGCCTCTCATGTTCACAGCAAAACAAAGAAAACTTAAATTAAACATTGAAAACAAAAGATAGATTACACCTAAAAACGTTCCAACAATCCAACTTGAATGCAAAAACGTCCAAGGCTTCTTCTCCTCTCCTTCTTCCTTGCTATGCTGCGGCACAAAGGTTTTAAGATGTGGAAGGGTGGTTTGTAAGGTATTAGGGTTAAGGATAGATGTATAGTGGGAAGTATGATGAAAAGGAAGAGTGCAGAATGGTGTGTGGATGGTGATGAAGGCTGCGGATTGATGAGTAAGGATGAATAATGGCTTGTTGTGTATATGAGTGAATAGGATTGTATATGGGTGTGGCAAAGGGTTATATAATTGAGGGAAAGGATCTTAACATTTATTAAATGGTTTAGGAATGAATTAGACCCCAAATTCACAAGGAAAAGGAGAACTAAAGTCAGAATAAAAGGGGAAACGGGAATGTGTTTTGCAGCAGCATCCAAAAGGAAGGAAAAGGGAATGCATAAGAGGCTAGGAAGGTTTAGTTTGTGTCCTAGAATGCATAAGAGACCTTCAATGTTGCTGGAACTTAGGGACATTTAGGATTAGGAAAGATCAAACCAAAATAGGAAACCTTGGCTTAACTTTCCTACTTCAAGTAGGAATCCTTCTTTGATTAGGAATCCTAACATCTTTAATTCTTCAATTTCGTCCATTCCTTTTGCTCCAAGCATATGCTATCTATTCCAAGCCCAATTTTGCTCCAAAAGGCTCCAAAATGCACCTTCTTGCTACTTTAGCCGTAAGGACCTACATACACACGAAAATAGCTCAAAATACTAAAATAACTATGAACTAACAACATAAATGTAAGAAAACAAGCTAACTAAGTCGCCTAAATATTCTCCTATCAATGTCCTAAAATAATTAGGGATCCTCCTTGCAGCTGGAACCTAGGTAGTGAAGGATTAGGATTGACTAAGTCAAAATAAGGTGGTTTGACTCATGTTTCCTTCTTTGTAGCTGATTCATTGTCTTCCAAGTCTTGAATTTCTTCAACTCTTTAGCATATTCCTAACCCTTCTTGAACTTCAATTTCGTCCATCCACCTTCTCCAAGCATGTGCTAACCATTCCAAGCCCAAAACTGCTCCAAAATGCTCCAAATTGCACTTTCTTGCCACTTTAATCAATTGGATCTACAAACGCACAAAAATAGCTTAAATTACTATAATAAATAGAAACTAACTCACTAAATGCAAGGAATTAAACTAACAAAGTCGCATAAATATGCTCCTATCAAATTCCCCCACACTTAGCTTTTGCTAGCCCTCGAGCAAAACAAAACACACTCTAGACCTTCCAACATTTGCCTCAGGGATTTCCAATGAACATGACATATTAAAAATCACTACTCCCACATATTTTAGTTCACTTTACACTTGAGCAAACACTTAACCACAGTCACCACTCACTAGTTCGCATTTAATCAATTAAAACAACATTTCGAAAGTAGTAACATGCCTTAGAGAATTCCCTCAATTCCTCACCGGATATACTCTCTATTTTCACATAGATTTTCTGACTACACTCCCTACACTAAGTATATGTGAGAAGATTGATGTAACCATGTAGACTAGCTCTCACAAATGTTATAACAAAGAAAGCATTTTCTGGAATTATTAATATGACATGTATATGATCTCATGAACGGAATGCCACTACTTAGAAGCGAGAATCAGGGATTCCATATGCTCATACCAATTTCAAACTCCACATATTGAAACACATAACAATCAAGATAGAAGTCTAAGGGTTATAACGGGGCTATGGTATTGACTAACAAAGAAAGGTAAGGATAATCAAAGGTTCTTAAAGCAATAGTAAGCAAAGTAATGAAATAAGCACTTAGAATTGACTTTTGAATGCAGAAATCTACTTTGAACACCCATGGGAGATTCACATAATACTTAGGGCCGGATTCAAACTTTTGGACCCTTTCTTGAACAACCAATACTTGTGAGTTCATTCTCACTTATTTCTCAACTCTTTTTCTTTCTTTTCACAACTTTTTCTTTTCTCTTTTTTTTCCCTTTTACATTTTTTATTTTTTATTATTTTTTATTTTTCTTTTCCCCTACCCTTTTACCTTCCCCCACACTTGTTTTTCTACATAATGTAAGTCAAAAGGAATTCCCTCTAAGTCAAGGTCCACTATTCTTTAAGAACAAGAGTATGGATAGTCCTAATCTTGGCTAGGTAAGGATAATGTGGCTAACAAAGAAAATAGGCTAAATAAGACTCGAAAGGGTTAAACCTACAATACATTTGCAAAGGGTAAGGCTTTTTGATTCTGGTTTAACTAAACAACTTCATCTTATTGTATATTATGCACTCAATATTATGCTTTGAATGAAACGGGCATGAGTTGTAGTATTTGGAACTATAATGATGAAAACGCATTCTAAGTAACAACCAAGCAAAGAATAATGAGATCATGCAACGACTTTAGAAAACAAGAAATCACAGATTAATAACTCTCCAAACAAAGTTTAGGCTTAAGTCTCTCAGGGGTGTAGCGTTAGTTTGAGTTCTTTCCTTCAAACATGTTACAAAAACTAATTTTTTCTTTTGTGATTACATGTGAATTTGTAAACGACAACTACAATTAAGTATAAACCAAAGAGCAAATCAAACTTCCATCCATGTTTGTAACATTCTTTAACAATCATGCAATTAAAAACCAAATCCTCATCATTGTGTTGGAAGGTACCCTAAGACACAAACAAACATAAAAAAACGACTGTTTTTGGGTTTTTCAAAGGTTTTTTGATTTTTCTTCAAATTTTCATATTTTCCTTTCAAAACACATTAAAACACTTCAAAACACAATAAAAACATTTAAAAACAGTGATTAACAACTTTAGAAGTGATGGGTGATAAAATCTGACAAAATTTCATGAAAAACACTTTGTTTAACCCCCCCACACTTAAACCAAACATTGTCCTCAATGTTTCAAACATAGACTCACACACAAACAATCAGAGAACACTAACAATCACGACTATCCTGGCAAAGTAAGAGCAATAAAGAGTAGGGTTTAGGAATGCAAATCTAGTTGTGGATTATTGGGGATTCCTAGGTCTTCTTTATATAGATGCATGGGTTGCCTCCCAAGAAGCGCTTGCTTTAACGTCTTCCAGCTGGACGATGCCTCTCTTTAAGCTTCATTGGAGCCCACGACATGGAGGGGTATTTCCTCCACAGCATGCTCCTAAAAAAGGTTGTAGTAAGGCTTTAAGCGGTGTCCATTTACTTTGAATTTGGACTACACAATAAAGAAAAACATTAGCAACAACAAAAGGGCCAATCCATTTAGAACGTAACTTACGGGGAAACAAACGAAGGAGGGAATTGAAAAGTAGCACTTTCTGCCCTATTGAGAATGTCTTGCTACGAATCATTGATAGGAGCATATTTATGCGACTTAGTTAGCTTATTTTCTTGCATTTACATAGTTAGTTTCCATTTATTATAGTTTTTTAAGCTATTTTTGTGTGTTTGCGGGTCCTAATGGCAAAAGAAGCAAGAAAGTGCATTTTAGAGCTATTTGGAGCAGTTTTGGGCTTGGAAGGGATAGCTTGCATATGGAGCAAGGTGGATAGATGAATTTGAAGTCAAAAGAGGCTAGGAACATGCTACAAATCTAGAGAAACAAGTTCAAGACAAAGAAGATAAGGAAAGAGCAAGAAACATGGAACATTATCCAAACAACCTTATCTTATCCAAACCTTATCCTAACCTAATCTTGTTCGACCCTAATTCCAGCTGCAAGGAGGACTTAATTTCACATTAGAACACCTAGATATATGGTTCTAAAACACCCTATCTGTCCCTAAACACATGCCGCACCACCCTTTCTAGAATCCCTAGAAAGGTGGCGCCTCTCCCTCTTCTAGAAGCTTTAGAACCTACAATCCTTTTCCTTAAGGGATTGAGCAATCATTTTCCCTTCATATTTTGGTGCACCCTAGTCCTTTTCCTACCTGATTTCTACCAAACCCTGGACCTAATTCTGAGGGTTTTCAGCCGTGCCTAATACATACATATATATATATATTTAAGTTTGTGCTGCAGGGGGGATCCATCCATTCACTCATTCATTCATTCATTCAGCCATCTCACACCATAATTCACACCACATACACCTAAATCACCCTAGTGCTACAGCAAGGAAGGAAGGAGAAGAAGAGTGTCGTGCAATCTGCCACCATTCAAGGGAGTGCCGCAAGCCTACTTTGGAGTGTGGAGTGTTTCTGGGTTCTTTCTATCCTTAGTTTTAGTTCGATGTTTATTTTGATTTGGTTTCCAATTATGATGAAAATGAGGAACTAATTTCTTTATAGTTGGAGGTGAATTCGAAGCCATGATTATATGTTTTGTATGAATTGATTACATCCAGTTATTGTTTCTTGACTCTTGAATGTGATTTGCTTATCTGAGTTATCAAAACCTGTTTATGTATGTTGATTGGGGGTCGACACTTAATTTGCATGCATGAATTTGATGCTAGAGTATAAGGGAGTTTACCCCACACTTAGCTTTAGCTAGTCCCTGAGCAAAACAAAGAAAACAAAACACAACCTAAACCTTCCAACAATTGCCTGAGGGATTTCCAATGCAACATGACCTGTTAAAAATCACTACTCCCATAGATTTTAGCTATCCTTACTCTTAAGCATACACTTAAATGTAGTCACCACTCACTAGCTTGCATTTAATTAATTAAAACAACATTTTGAATGTAGTAACTTGCCTTAGAGAATTCACTCAATTCCTCACTGGATATACTCTATATTTTCACACAGATTTTCTGACTGCACTCCCTACACTAGGTATATGTGAGAAGATTGATGTAAACATGTAGACTAGCACTCACATATGTATAATCAAAAAGGCACTTTCTGGAATTATTAACATGTATATGATTATGATCTCATGAATGGAATGCCACTACTTAAACATGAGAACCAGGGATACCATATGCTTCAAACCAATTTTAAACTCCACATATTGAAACATAACAATCAAGATAGAAGTCTAAGGGTTGTAATGGTGCAAAAGTGTTGGCTAACAAAGATAGGTGAGGGTAAACAAAAGTTCTTAAAGCAATAGTAAGCAAAGTAATGAAATAAACACTTAGAATTCACTTTTGAATGCAGAAATCAACTCTAAACACAAAGGGAAGATTCACACATCACTTAGGGCCAAATTCAAACTTTTGGACCCTTTCTTCAACAACTAGTACTTGTGAGTTTAATCTCACTTATTTCTCAACTCTTTTTCTTTCTTTTCTCAACTTTCTCTTCTTTTTTCTTTCTTTTTCACGTTTTTTTTTTCTTTGGCACTCAAACATACAACCTCATGGAATTCCAAAGAAACACCTTCCCCCACACTTGTTTTTCTAAAAGGAATTCCCTCTAAGTCATGCTTCACTATCCTTTAAGAACAAGGGTATGGATAGTCCTATTCTAGGCTAGGTAAGGATAGTGTGGCTAACAAAGAAAATAGGCTAACTAAGGCTCAAAGGGGTTAAACCTACAATACTTATGCAAGGGTAAGGCTTTTTGGCTCTGGTTTAAACTAAACAACTTCATCTTGTTATTTGTTATGCACTCAATTTTATGCTCTGAATGAAACGGGCATGAGTTCTAGTATTTGGATCTATAATGATGAAAACACGTTCTAAGTAACGACCAAGCAAATAAATAATGAGATCATGCAACGACTTTAGAAAACAAAAACATCACAGATTAATAACTCTCCAAACAAAGTTTAGGCACAAGTCTCTCAGGGTTGTAGTGTTAGTTTGAGTTTCATCTTTCAAGCATGTTAGAAAAAATGATTTGTTTTCTTTGTGATTACATGTGAATTTGTAAATGATAACTACAACTATGCATAAACCAAAGAGCATATCAAACTACCATCCATGTATGTAATTTTCTTTAAGAGTCATGCAATTAAAAACCAAATCCTAATCATTGTGTTGGAAGGTATCCTAAGACACAACACACAAAAACAAAAAACGACTCCAAAAACAACTCCTTTTGGGTTTTTCACTCTTTTTCAAATTTTTTTCAAACTTTTGGATTTTCCTTAATAAACACATTAAAACACTTAAAAACAGTGAGTAACAACTTTAGAAGTGATAGGTGATAAAAACCCACTAAAATCAATGAAAAACACTTTGTTTATTCCCCCCCCCCCCCGCGCCACACTTAAACCAAACATTGTTCTCACATGCAAACAATCAAACAACACAACTAACAAACATGACAATTATGGCAAAGTAAAAGCAATAAAGAGTAGGGTGAAGGAATGCAAATCTGGTTTTGGAGGTGGAGAGTCCTAAGTCTTCTTTATTGAAACGCATGGGTTGCCTCCCAAGAAGCGCTTGCTTTAACGTTTTCCAGCCGGACGATACCTCATTTTAAGGTTCATTATAGCCCACAACATAGAGGGGTACATCCTCCACGACATGCTCCTCAAAATTCTCATAATAAGGCTCAATGAATGGAAGAGGATAGTGATCTTTCCTGATTGTGAAGTTGAGCTTCCTAAAGTCCATGTAAACTCTCTCACCACCTTAGATTCGATTGGGAACCTGCACCAAAGAAGGTAACAACCTATTAATTGAAATGGGAATTGGAATTGGAATAGGTGGCTCACCAATATATTGCAATGAAGGCTCCAAAGTAGCAGCATTGTCAACAAAATCATTAGGGGTGCTTTCGGCCAGATTCGGTTTCTTGATGGCAGGGGCGTGTCCCTTGTGCTTTATTCCAATTCCCTCTTCGTTGGTGGTTTGAAATGCATCCTTCTTAATTAGTGTTGAACGTTCCTGCCCTATATTTTTAATTACATCAATGGCAAAACAATAACGAACATCATTAGGATTCTCAATAGATTCAAAAACTTTAAAGTTAATCGTCTCACCACCAAACTCCATAGTTAAGGCTCCCTTGGCCACGTCAATCTTGGTGTGGGTTGTTTTCATGGAAGGTCGTCCAAGAGAGATTAGCGATGGTGGAGAGTGGGCTGAGTTCTCCATGTCAAGCACATAGAAATCTGCAGGAAAAATCAACTGGTGTACCTGCACCAAAACATCTTCCATAACTCCTTTCAGGTATGCATTAGATCAATCGGCTAATTGAATAATAACACCATCATGTTTAAGCTCTCTTAGATTCATAGATGCATAAATAGAATATGGCATGACATTAATTGATGCACCTAAATCTATCATAGCATGTTCAAACCTTGTATTACCAATTACACAAGGGATAGTGAAACTACCTGGATCTTTGCATTTGGGTGGTAGCTTTCTTTGCAACATTGCAGAGACATTCTCACTTACATGTACCACTTATTTCTCCCGAATCCGTTTCCTTGTTGTACAAAGCCTCTTAAAAAACTTAGCGTACTTCGGGATTTGCTTTATATTGATGTGCACCTTCCTAAATGTCTTTAGAATATCTTTTTCGTTCTCTTCGTTCTTAGATTGCATAAACCTGCTAGGGAAAGGCACATTTGGTGGAATAATGTTAGAAGGAATTGAATTTGAACCTACCTTACATGGATTGGACGGGTTAGGAGCATTAGGGGGCTACGGCAAGGGTTGCTCTACCCTTGTCGTGGCTTTGGCATCCCCCTCTTCCTCGAGCAGCAACTTTTCATCCTCCTTTTGACTTGATTTGGACGTTGTGGGTTGGTTCCAACCTCCTTTCCACTTCTTAATGTGATGGCATTGGCGTTTTCAAAACCTCTGATAGGAGCATATTTATGGGACTTAGTTAGCTTGTTTTCTTGCATTTACATAGTTAGTTTCTATTTATTATAGTGATTTCAGCTATTTTCGTGTGTTTGTAGGTTCAATTAACAAAGTAGGCAAGAAAGTGCAATTTGGAGCATTTTATAGCAGTTTTGGGCTTGGAATGGATTGCAGATGCATGGAGTAAGGTGGATGGACGAATTTGAAGATCAAGAGAGGCTAGGAATCTGCTTAATATCTGGAGAAACAAATTTGGAAGCACTGAAGATAAGGAATCAGCTACAAAGATGGAACATTGTCCAAACAACCTTATCTTATCCAAACCTTATCCAATCTTATCTTATCTTATCCTATCCTAATCTTTTGGTACCTTAATTCCTACCGCAAGGGGGACATCCAAATGACATTAGAACACCTAAATATCAGGTTTCTAGAAGCCTTATCCTTCTCCTACATTGGTGCCGTACCTATCCCTTTCTAGAAGCCTAACTCTATGCCGCATGGTCCCTTTGATGTGATAAAAGATAGCACTCAAATTAAACCCTCTTATTGACAATTGTAGTAAAGATGTAAGTAGGGATCGTTCTAGGCCAAGTATTAGGAAGGATTGCTAATCTACTTAAAACTGACTCAAAATCATAAAACTAGGCTTGTGATGCGTTACGAATGTGACACACAAATTAAACCCTATTTGTGACAATTATAGTAATGATGTAAGTAGGGATCGTTCTAACCGGGGATTAACTAGGGGTGCTAATCTATTATAAATTGACTTAAAAACACAAAAACTAAACTTAAAGACTCTAACTAGACTACTATGACTCAAAACAGATTTGAAACACTCAAAACTGCCTAAAACAATCAAATTGACTCAAACTGAAACTAAAACTTGATTTGGACGAATTTGAAAGTGCTTGTGACTCAAAATACTTAAAAACACAAAATAAGACAAATTATAATGACTAAGACTTAACAAAATATGGGGGGATTGTGTTTGAGCGAAATTAAATTTAATGGACAGATTGTAAAGAAAAACAAATTGTAAGACAATTTGTGATGAAGCAATGGATGATGGAATAGCTAAGGGGTTCTTCTCCACACATGAAATATATGCAACGTAAATCAATTTCTAGTTATCAATTCAATAAGTTATGAACCTCGACACTCCAAGTTAATTAGGTCCGCTTAAATTAACCTTCAGATTTCCCTAGAATCATTGAATTGGATGAATATGCATCACAACCAAATTATTCCTAACAAGTTCTCTATATGAACAGCATGATAAAGACACAAGTTAGAATTATTACGTTCTTTGGAAATCATAAGCATCGACAAGGCATTTGTAACTATGAAAAGCATGATACTCCTACCAGGAATCTACTTAACACGATCGTGACTAGCGACCTTCACTACTTGCGAATATAAATTCATAACGATTAGGTGAAACAAACTTATACCCTAGCACCAGATTCAAGCATGCAAATTAAGCGTGCACTCTCAATCAACATACAAGAATAAGTTCTAAATCAAACGGTTAAGCAAATTGTATTCACGACTTATGCAATGATAACTGGAAGTAATCAACTTATTTCACATATATAATCATGGTTTCGAATACACCCTTAGCCAAAACGAATTTAGCCAATCATACTCAAAGCAAAACAAAGATTACATGAATTAGACATTGAAATATAAGATAGAATACACCCAAATTGTTCAACAACTCAAAATGAAGAGCTAAACATTTGAGTGAATCTATCTCCTTTCCCTTGCTTGCGGCAGATTGGGTGATGATGGTTTCTGGGTTGTTTTGATGATGTAGAATGGA
This sequence comes from Pyrus communis, assembly GCF_041283825.1. Lineage (NCBI taxonomy): Eukaryota > Viridiplantae > Streptophyta > Magnoliopsida > Rosales > Rosaceae > Pyrus > Pyrus communis. The sequence continues at coordinate 15,831,687 of NC_142576.1, read as the reverse complement.
TTTGGGGTGTTTAGAGGCACGGCAAGGGATGTAGGTTGAGTGTGGATGAGTGTTTCATGGTTGGAAGGTGGTGGAGGACTTGGCAATGATGGTGGAAGAATGTGGAATGGCTGGTTGTGTTTCTGGGTTGCAGAATGGTGTTTTTGGGATGGATCGATGTGCGTGGGAGTGAATGGACGAGTTTTTTTTTGTGAATCCCCCTCTAGGGTTCGGCCAAGGGTTGATTATAAGCATTTTGGGAAGTTAATAACATACCTAATTGAGTTATGATTCAGATTTCCTAGTCTAAATAGAAAAGGTAAGTGAATAAAGTCCAAATAAGGTCAGAAAAGGGGAATGCACGAATTTAAAACAAGTAAGGAATGTCCTTGCCTTGCAAGGAGTTAGAAATTAAACCTCTTGCACAGCAAGGAAAGGGAATTTAAGGTAAGGTACGAAATTGGTGCAAAAGAAGGAAGGAAAAGTTCATTCCTTGCAAGAAATCAGAAATTAGGACTTTAGGGAAAGTTTTAGAACTAGGAAAGTGAATTAAACTAGGAAATAGGAAATTAAAATTAGGAAACACAAGGGAAGGGTGCGGCACATAGTTTAGGGAAAGGTAAGACACAAAGCAAGAGGTATTAGAATAAGGGAAAGGTCCTAACACAGATGGAAAATAGGGAAGTTTACACAAAGAAAGGGAAACAACCTTCCTTGCACAACAAGGAAGGGAAAGTTGCAAAGAACCTTTGTTTGTTGTCCAAGGGTGCTCGGGAGCCATCTTAGTTGCTAAAACTTAGAGCATTCTTGATTTAGGAAAGGTCAACCAAAATAGGAAACTTTGGCTTAACTTTCCTACTTCAAGTAGGAATCCTTGTGTGATTAGGAATCCTCATCCAACTAGGAATCCTCATGTGAGTGGGAAACCTCCTTCAATTTGGAAACCTTCTCGTAATTGGAATCCTCGTCATAGTAGGAATCCTTGCGACATCAACTCTTCAATTTCGTCCATTCCTTTTGCTCCAAGCATAAGCTATCCAATTTGTGCCCGAAAGTGCTCCAAAAGGCTCCAAAATGCATCCTTTCGCCAAATACGTCTTATGAACCTGAAAACACACAAAAGAAGCTTAAAGAACTAAAATAACTAAGAACTAATAACATAAATGCATGAAAACAAGCAAACTAAGTCGCATAAATATGCTCCTATCAGCTTGGAAACACTTAACTAGACTCAAAGAACTCAAAACAAACTAAAAAGATTCAAAACAACACAAAACAATCAAATAGACTCAAATTAGACACTAGGACTTAATTTGGACGAATTCTAATTTTAACTTGACTCAAAACACTTAAAAACACAATTTGGACAGATTCTAACTAATTTGACACAACAAAGTAAAGGGGATTGGGTTTATGACGAATTTAAAGTAAAGACAAGTAACTTAAAGACTTAAAAAAAATTTGGCATGAAATTGGGTGAATGGATGGGTGATAAGCTGGCTAGAGGGTCCTTTTCCACACATGACACACTTGCATACAAATTGATTTCCAATTGCTATTTCAATAAACCATGAACCTCAATGCCCCAGATTAACTGTGACATCACTAATTAACCCTCAAATTTTCCTTAAGTCGTTGAATGGATGGACAACGCATCGGCAACCAAATTATTCTTCCCAAGTTCCCTACATGAACTGCATAATAGAGACATAAGCAAAGATCATTAAGCCTTATGAAAATCATAGGCATTCGTAACTATGACATCATGATACTCATGCCAGGAATTTAACTTAACACGATTGTGATCAGGAACCTTCACAACTTGTGAATATAAGTTTGTAACGATTATGTGAAACTCCCTTATATTCTAGCATCAAATTCATGCATGCAAACTAAGTAGGCCTCCTTAATCAACATACAAGAATAAGTTCTTAATCAAACAATTAAGTAAATTGCATTCACAATTTATGAAATCACAACTAGAATTAATCAATTCATATCGCAAAAATAATCATGGTTTCCAAGTCTCCTCTAGCTAAAACAAGTTAGTCTCTCATGTTCACAGTAAAACAAAGAGAAATTAAATTAAACATTGAAAACAAAAGATAGATTACACCTAAAAACATTCCAATAATCCAACTTGAATGGAAAAAATGTCCAAGGCTACTCCTCCTCTCTTTCTTCCCTGCTAGGCTGCGGCACAAGGGTGTATAGGTGTGAAATTGGGTTGAGGTGTATTATGGTAAAGGATTGATGAATGGCAAGGAAGTATGAAGCATGATAAGGTACGTAATTGTGTATGGATGATGGTTGAATGGTTGGTGTGGTTGTGTGTGTGTAGAGAATGGCTGATTGCTTCAGAATTGTGTATTAAGATATAGATGTGTGAATGGGTGCAGCATAAGGTGAATATTTTAAGGAAAGGATCATGGCTTTAATTAACCCCAAATCCTCAAGGAAGAAGGGTAATTAAAGTCAGAATCCCAAGGCAAAAGGGATAGGAAAGTTGTGGCAAGGACAAGGGAAAGCCGAAAGAGGATACCTTGCACGGCAAGGGAAAAGAAAAGGGTAAGGTGGTGCGACATCCCTCTTTGACTGGGATTAAGGCTTCTAGAACTTATATTTAAGTGTCCTAAATTAATTAGGGACCCTCTTTGGCAGCTGGAACTTAGGTAGAAAAAGATTAGGAAAGTAAAGTCAAAATAAGGAAGTCTGACTCATGTTTCCTTCTTTATGGCTGATTCCTTTTCTACAAAATCTTGAATTAATTTCTTCCATCTCTTTAGCAGATTCCTAGCCTCCTTTGGTCTTCAATTTCGTCCATCCACCTTGCTCCAAGCATGTGCTAACCATTCCAAGCCCAAAACTGCTCCAAAATGCTCCAAATTGCACTTTCTTGCCACTTTAGACAATTGGACCTACAAACACATGAAAGTAGCTTAAAATACTAAAATAACTATGAACTAACAACATAAATGTAAGAAAACAAGCTAACTAAGTCGCATAAATATGCTCCTATCAAGAAACATGAGTCAAACTTCCTTATTTTGATTTGGTCAATCCTAATATTTTCCTACTTATTTCCCAGTTGCAAGAAGGGTTCCTAATTAATTTAGGACACTTAAATATAAGTTCTAAAAGCCCTAATCCCAATCAAAGAGGGATGCCGCACCCTTTCCCTTCCTTTCCCTTCATTGCCGTGCAAGGCAACCCTTTTTCCCTTTCTTTCTAAGCTTGCTGCAGATTTCCTTCTCATTTTCTCTTAGGATTCTGATTTATTACCCTTTTCTTGGAGGATTTGGAGTCTAGAACCTTTCCCAATTTAATTCCCAACCGTGCCCTTGCCTTCCCATATAAATAAGAGCCTTTCCGCAACTTTTGGGGGATCCATTCACTACCATTCAACTTTTCAACCATTGTTTCATACAATTCATCACTCAAACCTTTACCCAAGCCTTGTGCCGCAGCAAAGGAGAAGAAGGAGGACCTTGGGACGTGCTTGCCATTCAAGATTGGATTGTTGAAGTGTTCTTAGGTGTAATCCATCTTTTGTTTTCAATGTTTAATTTAAGTTTTCCTTGTTTTGCTATGAACATGAGGAACTAATCTTGTTTTGGCCAGAGGAGACTTTGAAACCATGATTATATTTGCAATATGAATTAATTACCTCTAGTTGTGATTTCATAAATCGTGAATGCAATTTACTTAACTGTTTAATTGATAACTTATTCTTGTATGTTGATTAAGGATGCATACTTAGTTCGCATGCATGAATTTGATGCTAGAATATAAAGGAGTTTTACCTAATCGTTATGAACTTATATTCATAAGTAGTGGAGGTTGCTAGTCACAATCGTGTTAAGTAAATTCCTGGCAGGAGTATCATGTTGTTCATAGTTATGAATGCCTTGTCAATGCTTATCATTTTCACAAAGCTTAATGATCTTTGATTGTATCTCTATTATGTTGTTCATGTAGGGAACTTTTGAAGAATAATTTGGTTGTCGATGCGTATTCCACCCAATTCAATGACTTAAGGAAAATCTGAGGGTTAATTAGTGTTGTTCACGGTTAATCTGGGGTGTTAAGGTTCATGGTTTATTGGAAAAGCAACTAGAAATCGATTTGTATGCAAGTGTGTCATGTGTGGAGAAGGACCCTCTAGCTAGCTTTATCACCCATCCATTCACCCAATTTAGTGTCAACTTTGTTTAATCTTTAAATCTGTTTGTTTTACTTTAAATTCGTCAAAATCAATCCCCCCTTTACTTTGTTCAGTCAAATTAGTTAGAATTTGTCCAAACTTGTGTTTTTAAGTGTTTTGAGTCAAAGTTAAGTAGAATTCCTCCAAATCACCATTTAAAGTCTAGTTTGAGTCTATTTGATTGTTTTGTGCTGTTTTGAGTCTTTTTAGTTTGTTTTGAGTCATATAAGTCTAGTATTTTGTTTTCGAGCCTTGTTTTATGTTTTAAAGTCAGTTTAGAGTAGATTAGCAATCCCTCCTAATCCCCATTCTAGAACGATCCCTACTTGCATCTTTACTACAATTTTCAACAGGAGGGTTTAATTTGAGTGCTATTATATAACACATCACAAAAGAGGCAAGAAAGTGCATTTTAGTGCATTTAGAGCAATTTTGGGCTTGGAATGGATAGCATAAGTATGGAGCAAGGTGGATGGACGAATTTGAAGATCAAGAAAGGCTAGGAATGTTCTCATATCTGGAGAAACAAATTTGGAAGCATTGAAGATAAAGAATCAGTGATATGAGCATATTTATGTGATTTAGTTAGCTTGTTTTCTTACATTTATGTTGTTAGTTCATAGTTATTTTAGTTTTCTAAGCTATTTTCATGTCTTTGTAGGTCCAAATGGTTAAAGTGGCGAGAAAGTGCAATTTGGATCATTTTGGAGTAGTTTTGGGCTTGGAATGGTTAGCACATGCTTGGAGCTAGGTGGATGGACGAAATTGAAGACCAAAGGAGGCTAGGAATCTGCTAAAGAGGTGGAAGAAATTAATTCAAGACTTGGAAGAAAAGGAATCAACCACAAAGAAGGAACCATGAGTTAAATTTCCTAATCAATTTGGGACACTTAAATATAAGTTCTAGAAGCCTTAATCCTAGCCAACGAGGGATGCCGCACCTCCTTGCCCTTTCTCCCTTCTTTGCCGTGCAAGGGAAACACATTCCCTTTCCTATTTTCCTTGTCGCAAATCCCTTCCCTTTTCCCTTAGGATTCTGACTTTAATTCTCATTTTCCTTGTGGATTTGGGTCCTATTCTTGCCCAAAACAATTAATTAAAGTTATGATCCTTTTCCTAAAATATATTTCATATGCCGCACCCATGCAGGCATCCATTCATTCATATACACAATTGAGCCATCATTCATCCTTGCACACCCCCATCCGCAGCCTTCATCACCATTCATACACTTTGTCGCACCCTATACTCCATCATACTTCCCTGTCATTCATCAATCCTTCACCATAACATACCACAACCCAATTACACACCCTTACACCCTTGTGCTGCAGCCTAAAGGAAGAAGGAGAGGAGAAGCAGCCTTGGACGCTTTTGCTATTCAAGTTGAATTGTTGGAACGTTTTTAGGTGTAATCTATCTTTTGTTTTCAATGTTTAATTTAAATTCTCTTTGTTTTGTTGTGAACATGAGAGGCTAAACTTGTTTTAGCTAGAGGAGACTTTGAAACCATGATTATATTTGCGATACGAATTGATTAATTCTAGTTGTGATTTCATAAATTGTGAATGCAACTTACTTAACGGTTTGATTAAGAACTTATTATTGTATGTTGATTAAGGAGGCCTACTTAGTTTGCATGCTTGAATTTGATGCTAGAATATAAGGGAGTTTCACATAATTGTTACAAACTTATATTCATAAGTAGTCGAGGTTGCTTGTCACAATCATGTTAAGTTAAATTCCTGGCATGAGTATCATGTTGTCATACTTACGAATGCCTTGTCAATGCATATGATTTTCACGAAGCTTAATGATCTTTGCTTGTGTCTCTATTCTGCAGTTCATATAAAGAACTTGGGAAAATAATTTGGTTGTCGATGCGTTGTCCGTCCAATTCAATGACTTAAGGAAAATCTGAGGGTTAATTAGTGATGTCACGGTTAATCTAGGGTGTTGAGGCTCATGGTTTTCTATTGATGTTATTGATTCATGTTAATTTGGGGTGTTGAGGTTCACGGTTAATTAGTGATTTCCTAGTGATGATCATTCATGTTTTTCTATTGATATTATTGATTCATTAATGCAGGAACATCTTGAACAATTGCATGAGGATGCACTTGAAGTAATCATTACGAGTGGAATGGAACTCAAAAACCAAGAAGCAGTACCAAATCACACCCACGTCACCAATCAGGAATTCCGAGCGGTGCCCCTTTGTGAAGATGTATTTGAGATGGTGGCTGGTCTAGAGTCATTGCCACGACAAAATGGTAAGTCTCTAATCCCAATTCCAATTCCCATTTCTACTAATAAGTTGTTTCCTTCAGTGATACAGCCATCTTCCCTTGAGCTTAAACCATTACCAAACCACTTGAAGTATATTTTCTTGGGAGAACAAGGAACTTTGCCCATCATTGTTTCTTCCTTACTCACGGCACAAGAAGAAGACAAGTTAGTAAGGGTGCTAAAGGAATACAAAACAGCCATTGGATGAACCTTGGCTAACATTAAGGGGCTAAGTCCTACAACTTGCATGCATAGAATACTCTTAGAGGAGGGGGCTAAACCATCTCGAGAAGCTCAACGCTGACTCAACCCTCCAATGATGGAAGTCGTGAAAAATGAGATTATCAAGCTACTTGATTGTGGAGTGATCTATCTAATCTCTAATAGTTGTTAGGTTTCGCCGGTCCAAGTTGTTCCAAAGAAATCCGGAGTCACTGTGGTGAAGAATGAAGAGAATGAGCTTGTGCCCATACATATCCAAACAGGTTGGAGAGTTGGCATCGATTATAGGAAGCTCAACGCCATTACAAGGAAATATCACTTCCCTTTGCCATTCATTGATCAAATGCTTGAAAGGTTAGCCGGTCATTCTTTTTATTGTTTTCCTGATGGTTATTTGGGATATAATCAAATTGTTACAGCTCCGGATGACCAAGAAAAGACCACATTCATATGTCCTTTTGGTACCTTTGCCTATCGTCAAATGCCATTTGGTTTGTGCAATGCACCAGCCATATTTCAAAGATGCATGGTAAGTATATTTTCAGATTATGTTAAAAAGATCATTGAGGTATTCATGGATGATTTTAGTGTTTTTGGTGATTCGTTTGATGATTGTTTACATAATCTCACTTTAACCTTGAAAAGATGCATTGAAACTAACCTTGTTTTAAATTGGGGAAAATGTCATTTCATGGTAAAACAAGGCATAGTTTTGGGTCACATAGTCTCTGAAAAAGGAATTGAGGTTGATAAATCAAAAACAGATCTTGTACACTACTTACCCTCTCCTACTTCGGTGAGAGAGGTTCATTCTTTTCTTGGACATGCATGATTCTATAGACGATTCATCAAGGACTTTTCAAAGATTGCACAACCTCTTGATAGGAGCATATTTATGAAACTTACTTAGTTTGTTTTCTTGCATTTATGTTGTTAGTTTCGATTTATTATAGTGATTTAAGCTATTTTCGTGTGTTTGTAGGTCCAATTGGCTAAAGTGGCAAGAAAGTGCAATTTGGAGCAGTTTTGGGCTTGGAATGGTTAGCACATGAATGGAGCAAGGTGGATGGACGAAATTGAAGACCAAAGAAGGTTAGGAATCTGCTACAGAGATGGAAGAAATTAATTCAAGACTTGGAAGAAAAGGAATCAGCTACAAAGAAGGAAACATGAGTCAAACTTCCTTATTTTGACTTAGCTTTCCTAATCTTTTCCTACCTATGTTCCAGCTGCCAAAGAGGGTCCCTAATTAATTTAGGACACCTAAATATATGTTTCTTGAAGTCCTAATCCTATTCCTAAAGGGAGCCACACATATCCTTTCTAGATTTCCCTTTTTATTGCAGCAAATCACTTTCCCTTTCTCTATAGGATGTTTCCACAGCTTTCCCTTTCCCTTTTCCCAATTCCTTGCCGCATATTTCCTTCCCTTTTCCCTTTTGGATTCTGAATTTAATTACCCTTTTTTCCTTGAGGATTTTGGGTGCAAATCTTTCCCAAAACAATTAATTATGGCTATGTTTTTCTCTCCTAAATTATATATAATCTGCCGCACAAATCCATTGAGGGTAATTGATCTTTCACCACTATCAAACCTATCCATTAACTCCACCATCCACCACAAGCCGCACCATCCATCCATAATACACCATAACCTAATTTTCAGCCATTCCACACCTTGTGCCGCAGCCTAGCAAGGAAGAAAGAGAGGAGGAGCAGCCTTGGACGTTTTGGACATCCAAGCTTGGATTGTTGGAATGTTTCTAGGTGTAATCCATCTTTGTTTTCAGTGTTTAATTTAATTTTTCTTTGTTTTGCTATGAACATGAGGAACTAATTTTGTTTTGGCTAGAGGAACTAGTTTCACATAATCATTATGAACTTATATGCATAAGTAGTGAAGGTTACTGGTCACGATCGTGTTAAGTTGAATTCCTGGCATAAGTATCATCATGTCATAGTTACGAATGTCTTGTCATTGCTTATGATTTTCACAAAGCTTAATGATCTTTGATTGTATCTCTATTATGCTATTCATGTAGGGAACTATTGAAGAATAATTTGGTTGCCGATGCGTTGTCCATCCAATTCAATGACCTAAGGAAAATCTAATTAATTAGTGATGTCACTGTTAATCTGGGGTGTTGAGGTTCATGGTTATTGAAAAAGCAACTGGAAATCAATTTGTATGCAAGTGTGTCTTGTGTGGAGAAGGACCCTCTAGCTACTGAATTACCCATCAATTCACCCAAATTCGCATTCCTGTACTTCGTTTCTGCAATTTACTTGTTTTTACCTTAAATTCGTCAAAAACCCAATCCCCTTTACTTTATGTGTCAAATTAGTTAGAATCTGTCCTAGTTTGTGTTTTTGAGTGTTTTGAGTCAAGTTAAAGTTAGAATTCGTCCAAAGTAAGTCCTAGAGTCTAGTTTGAGTCTATTTGATTGTTTTGTGCTGTTTTGAGTCTCTTTAGTTTGTTTTGAGTCATATAAGTTTAGTTAAGTGTTTTCTAGCCTAGTTTTATGTTTTAAAGTCAGTTTTAAGTAGATTAGTAATCCCTCCTAATCCCTGGCCTAGAACAATCCCTACTTGCATCTTTACTACAATTGTCAACAAGAGGGTTTAATTTGAGTGTTATTATATATCACATCACCTCTTTGCCGTCTCCTTCAAAAGGAAGTGTCATTTATGTTCGATGAAGAATATGAGAAGGCCTTCAAACACCTCAAGGAGATGCTTCCCTCAGCCCCTATCATAGTTCCACCAGATTGGAGCATACCTTTTGAGCTCATGTGTGATGCCTCAAATTATGCAATAGGGGCTGTTTTAGGCCAAAGGAAGAACAAGCAGCCACATGTCATCTATTATGCATCCTGGACTTTGAATGATGCTCAATTGAACTACTCTACCACTGAAAAAGAACTTCTTGTTGTTGTGTTTGCTTTAGATAAGTTTCGTTCTTATTTAATTGGCACTAAATTTGTTGTTTATTCTGACCATACAGCGTTGAAGTACTTATTCACTAAAAATGAGGCCAAACTAAGGCTAATTCATTGGATGCTCCTCCTCCAAGAGTTCGATATTGAAATTAGAGACAAGAAAGGAAGTGAAAACATGGTTGTTGACCACTTGAGTCGTTCGGTGCACAATGAGCAGTCTTTACCCATCCAAGAGACGTTCCCAAATGAACAATTGCTGTCCATTGAGGTAAGTGAGCCATGGTATGCAGATTTGGTGAATTATTTGGTGTCTAAACAGGTTCCATGCACCCTAAACAAACACCAATATGATAAACTCAAACAGGATGCACGGTTTTATGTGTGGGATGACCCATATTTGTGGAAATATTGCTCTGATCAGATTCTTCGTAGGTGTGTGCATGATTATAAGTTTAATTCAATTTTAACTTTTTTGTCACACTTATGCATGTGGAGGTCATTTTGGCACACAACGCACAACCCTTAAGGTGTTAGAATGTGGATTTTATTAGCCTACAATCTTTAAGGATGCTAGAACTTTTTGTATGACTTGTGATTGTTGTCAAAGAATGGGCAATATAGGTGCAAGGGATCAAATGTCGTAGACCCCTATTTTCAATGTTGAAATTTTTGATGTTTGGGGCATTGATTTCGTGGGTCCTTTTCCTTCTTCATATGGTTTCACTTATATTTTGCTTGCGGTTGATTATGTCTCGAAATGAGTGGAAGCAAAAGCCACCCGTACTAATAATTCTAAAGTGGTTGCAGATTTCATCAAAACTGACATCTTCTCTAGATTTGGGATGCCTAGAGTGCTCATAAGTGATAGAGGGTCTCATTTTTGTAATCACACCATTGAGGTGCTGCTTAAGAAATATAATGTCACCCATAAGGTTTCAACACCTTATCACCCCCAAACAAATGGCCAAGCCGAGGTTTCAAATAGAGAAATCAAGAAGATTTTGGAGAAGACCGTTGGGCCAACAAGAAAGGATTGGAGCTTGCGTTTGGAGGATGCCGATGTGAAAATTAACTTAACACACAAATTAACCCTCTTTTGACAATTGTAGCATATAAATAAGTAGGGATCGTTCTTACACCGGGGATTAGGAGGGATTGCTAAACACTCTAAACAAACTCAAATAATTAAAACTAACCTTTAAAACACTTAACTCACTTAAAAAGACTCAAACAAGTTCACAAGGCTCAAAATAGGCTAAAAGCACTCAAAACTGCCTAAAAACACAAACTGGGCAGTTTTGAGCCTAAACACAAACTTTGGACGAAAATTGATTCTAACTTGACTCAAAACTCTTAAAATCACAATCTAAAACATATTTGAACCAATTAGACACTCTAAGACAATTGGGGATTTGGTTTTGGACGAAAATCAAACAAACAAAACAATAATGTAAACTAGGCAGATTTAGACAAAATTGATGGAATTAAGTGGATGGTGAGATGGCTAGGAGGTTTTTCTCCACACATGGCATACTTGCATACGACACAATCTTCATTTGCTTAGTCAATGAATTATGAACCTCAACACCCCAAATTAATTAGGTACGCTTAAATTAACTCTCAGATTTCCTTTAGGTCATTGAATTGAATGGGATTAGCGCATTGCAATCAAATTATTCCTTAAAAGTTTTCTATATGAAAGCGCATAATAGAAAGACAATCAAAGATCATTAGGTTCTATGGAAATCATAGGTGTTGACAAGGCATTCGTAACTATGAAAGCGCATGATACTTATGCCAAGAATTTACTTACCATAATTGTGACCAACAATCTTAACTACTCATGAATATAAGTTCCCAATGATTAGGTGAAGTTTCCTTATACCCTAGCATCATATTTATGCATACAAATTAAGTGTGCACTCTCAATTCATATACATAAACAAGTTTTAATTAAAACAGATAAGTAAATTGAATTCATCATTCATGAAATCACAACTGAAAGTTAATCAAATCATCATGCAAATATAACCATGGTTTCGAAATTGCCCCTAGCCAAAAAGGGATTAGTTCCTCATGCTTGCAAAACAAAGATTATTGAATTTAAACATTGAAATCATAAGAAAGATTACACCTAAACGCTTCAGCAATTCCAAGATGGATTTGATGCACGGCTTGGCTCCTCTTCCTCCTTCTTGCTGCGGCACAAGGTGTGTGTGGTGGAATTGGGTATTTTGGATGGTGTTTCGTTGTTTAAAGGGATAGATGATGGTTGATTATGGTGGTGGGGTTGCGGCAGATGTGTATGGAGGTGTATGGAGGTGTGTGGAGGTTGAAGAATGGAGAACGGAGGTTGTGGCACAAGGGTTCTGAATAGCATAAAGGGGTCTACGAATTTTTGGCTGAATTTATGTTTATATAGTCCTAGGGTTAAGTAGATTAGGGTTAGACTTAACAGATTTTATGGATTAGGGCCCTAGAATTCGGCTATAGGTGATCAAATCCACCTAGGAGGGGGTTTGGCCCACTTAGTTTCATAATAGGCTTGTGTAACCCAAATCCAAAAGGGATTAGGCCTTAGAAATTAGAATCCAAAGGGAATAAGGCCTAGGAAGGTGCGGCACAAGTGAGGGAAAGGGTGGATTGGCTTGCAAGGCAAGGCAAGGCCTTCTAGAAGGGTTTGATGCGCCACTTTTGTAGGGTTTCTAGAAAGAATGGGTTTTGTGGCTGATTTGGGCCTTCTAGAAGAGGATGCTTCTAGAAATAGGTTCTAGAATTATCGATTTAGGTCCCCTTGCAATTAGGATTAAGACATGATAAGGTTTGGATAGGATAAGATGAGATAAGGTTTGGATAATGTTTTGGATAATGTTGGATAAGGTTTTAGATAAGGTTTTGGATAGGGTTTCCTCTTTGAGCTACTTCCTTATCCACTTTGTCCTTAGCTTAGTTCCTTCCTCTTCTTATCACATTTCTAGCCTCTTGAAGTCCAAATTCGTCCATCCATGTTGGCCCATATGCAAGCTATTCACATAGTGTCCAAAATTGCTCCAAATTGCCCCAAAATGCACTTCCTTGGTACTTTAACCCGTAGGCCTACAAACACACAAAATTGAGTTGTAATACGACATTAACTATGAAATAATAGCACAAATGCACAAGAACAAGCTAGTTAAGTCGCCTAAATATGCTCCTATCAAATTCCCCCACACTTATCTTTTGCTAGTCCTCGAACAAAATAAACAACAAAAAGTAACAAAACAAACAATCTAAACCTTCCAACGTTCGCCTCAGGGATTTCCAGTGAGACATAACATGTCAAAGATCACCACTCACATAGATTTAAGCAATCCTTACCCTCGAGTATACTTAATCATAGTCACCATTCACTAGCTCCCATTTAATCAATTATAACAACATTTTTAATGTAGTAACATGCCTTACAGAATTCCCTCAATTCCTCACCACATATACTCTCTATTTTCACTCAGATTTTCTGACTACACTCCCTACACTAGGTATATGTGAGAAGATTGATGTAAACATGTAGACGAACACTCACATATGTTATAACAAGAAAAGTATTTTCTGGAATTGTTAACATGTATATATGATCTCATGAATGGAATGCCACTACTTAGACGCGAGAACCAAGGATACCATATGCTCAAACCCACTTTAAACTCCACATATTGAAACACATAACAATCAAGATAGAAGTCAAAGGGTTGTAACGGGGCTAGGGTATTGGCTAACAACGAAAGGTGAAGGATAAACAAACATTCTTAAAGCAATAGTGAGCAAAGTATTGAATTAGGCACTTAGAATTTCCTTTAGAATGCAGAGGTCAACTTTGAACACCGAAGGGGGAATCACACAAAACTTAGGGCCATATTCAAACTTTTTGGACCCCTTTCTTCACAATCAACACTTGTGAGTTCATTCTCACTTATTTTCACTCCTTTTCTTTCTTTTCTTCTCTTTTTCTTCTTTTTCACAATTTTTTTCTTTCGTTTTTTTTTTTCTTTTTCCCGTGCCTCTTTTAAGACTTCGGCACACAAACACACTCACAAAATGCCTTCCCCCACACTTGTTTTCTGCACAACTGTCACTCAAAAGGAATTCCTTCCATTGTCATGCTCCACTACACTTCAAGAACAAGGGTATGGAGAGTCCTATTCTAGGCTAGGTAAGGGTGATGTGTTTAACAAGAAAATAGGCTAAATAAGGCTCAAAGGGGTTTAAACCTACAATACAATTGACAAGAGTGGATTCGGCTATTTGGCTATGGTGGTGACTACTACACAACCTCATCTTGTTATTTGTTATGCTAATCAATTTCATGCTTTGAATAAAACGGGTATGAGTTCTAGTATTTGGAACTATATGAGTTCTAGTATTTGGAACTATAGTGATGAAACGCATTCTAAGTAGCAACCAAGCAAAGAATAATGAGATCATGCAATGACCTTAGAAAACAAGAATGCACAGATTAATAACTCTCCAAATAAACATTTAGGCTCAAGTCTCTCAGGGATGTAGCATTTGTTTGAGTTCCTTCCTTCAAGCATGTTACAAAAACTTATTTTATCTTTTGTGATTACATGTGAATTCGTAAACTATAACTACAACAACCAAGGAGCAAATCAAACTTCCATCATTGTTTGTAACTCTCTTTAACAGTCATGCATTAAAAACCAAATCCTCATCATTGTGTTGGAAGGTACCCTAAGACAGAAACAAACACACAAAAACAACTTTTTTTTGCTTTTTCAAAACACTTTTTTCGATTTTTTTTCAAATTTTCGGATTTTTACTTCAACACACACCAAAACTGCTTAAAACACACTAAAAACACTTAAAAACAGTGAGAAGAAACATTAGAAGTGATAGGTGAAAGAATCCCACGAATTTTTGCATAAAAACACTTGTTTACCCCCCCCCCCCCACACTTAAATCAAACATTGTCCTCAATGTTTCACACAAAAGCAAACAAATAACAAACAACTAAGCATGATAAAATAAACAGCAAGGAGAAAGGTTTAGAAATGCAAATCTGGGTTTGGAGTGGAAGTTCCATCTTCTCCTTGTCGAATACATGGGTTGCCTCCCAAGAAGCACTTGCTTTAACGTCTTCCAGCCGGACGAATACGCCATGCTAACCTTCACTAGTACCCACGGCATGGAGGGGTACATCATCCATAACATGCTCCTCGAAATTCTCATCGTATGGCTCTATGAATGGAAGGGGATAGTGATCCTTCCTGATTGTGGTGTTTTGGTTCCTACAGTCCATGTAAATGCTCCCACCACCTTGAAATCGATTGGGTACCTACACCAAAGAAGGTAACAACCTATTAGTTGAAATGGGAATTGGAATTGGGGTTGGAGACTTACAAACATATTGTGATGGAGGCTCAAAAGTGGCAGCCTTATCAATAATGTCATTATGGCTACTCTCGGCTAGATTGGGTGGTTTTAGGGCAACCACTCCAATTCCCTCTTCAATGGTGGTTATTGATGCATCATTCTTGATAGGTGTGGATTGTTCCTGCCCTATATCCTTATGCACATCAATGGCAAAACAAGAACGAACATCATTAGGCTTCTTAATAGAGTTATAAACATTGAATTTAATTATATCACCACCAAACTCCATTGTTAATACTCCCTTGGCCATATCAATCTTTGTTTGAGCTATTTTCATGAACGGTCTTCCAAGTAGGAGTGGCAAGGGTGGAGAATGAACCGAGTCTTCCATTTCAAGCACGTAGAAATCCGCCGGAAAGATTAAATGATTGACATGCACTAAAACATCTTCCAAAACACCCTTTGGCTAGGCATTAGATCTATCGGCCAATTGAATAATCACACCATCATTTTTTAACTCACCTAGGTTCATAGATGTATAAATTGAGTAAGGCATGACATTAATAGATGCACCTAAGTCTAGCATGGCATGTTCAAAACGATTATTGCCAATAACACAAGGAATTGTAAAACTACCTGGATCTTTGCACTTAGGGGGCATTTTACGTTGTAAGATGGCTGAGACATTTTCACTTACCTTTACAACCTCTTTATTCGAAATTCTCTTCCTAGTGGTGCAAAGTTCTTTTAAAAACTTAGCATACCTTGAAACTTGCTTAATTGCATCCAAAAGTGGTATATTGACTTGTACTTTTCTAAATGTCTCCAAAATGTCCTTTTCAGCCTCCTCTTTCTTTGATTGCATGAATCTACGAGGAAATGGTGCATTTGGAGGAATAACATTAGAAATAGTCGAATTTGGAACCTCCTTACCTGTGGAAGCCAAATGGTGTAGTTTGGGTGGCTGCGGCATGGGTGGTGTTACCCTTGCCGTGGCTTGCTCTTGCTCCCCCTCCTCGAATTGCAACTTTTCGTCCTCCGTTAGGGCTGATTTAGAGGGTTATGAGGCCGTTCCAACTTGTTTGCCACTTCTCAAGGTGATAGCCTTAGCGGTTTCAAAACCTCCTTTTGGATTGACGATGGTCGAGCTAGGCAACTTGCCTTGCTCTCTGAATTGGCCCATGAACTCCGCAATCTACCCTACTTGCTTTTCTAATTCATCAACCTTTTTGTCCCTATTTTGCATTCCTTGCGCCATAGAAGTTAGTAATTGAAAATTTTGATCATTATCTATGGACAAACCTGATTTGGGTTTTGTAGGTTGTGCTTGGGGTGGTGTGGGTGCATACGGCCTTTGGTAGAATCCCGGAGGTTGCTGCCTAAATGTGCTTTGTTGTTGGGGTTGTTGTGGCTCCCTCCATTTGAAATTTGGATGATCTCTCCAATTGGGATTGTATGTGTTAGAGAAAGGATCACTCCTTGGTTGGTTTTGGCTCCCATAACCCACGGCATTGGCAGATTCCCACCCTCCGTTCTCAATCAATTAAGGGCACTTGTCCGTGAGATGTCCATTCATGGAGCACACGCCACAAACAGCCACACTTTGTACCTTTGGTATTTCAACCACCTGCAAAAGAAGAGAAGTAAGATTAGCCATTTGATTTTGAAGTTCGGAAATAGCACTTACCTCATTAACTTGCTGCCGTGGCATGTCTCTTTGGCCAACGCCTTCGTATTGTTGAGCATTCAAAGCTCGGTTGGCAATGAGAGTCTTGGCGGCCATAGGTGTTTTGTCTACTAAAGCTCCACCCGCTGAGGCGTCTAGCATTTGACGTTCAATTAGTAGAAGCCCTTCGTAGAAATATTGAAGAAGAAGCTCCTCCTTCATTTGATGTTGAGGGCATGATGCAACAAGGGCTTTAAAACGCTCATAGTACGTTGGAAAAGATTCTCCTTGACTTTGTTGGATTCCGCTAATTTTCTTCCTCAAGAGAATGACTCTTGAAGTAAGGAAGAACTTCTCTAAGAATGCTCTCTTCATGTTTTCCCAAGAAGTAACGATTCCGGGTGCCAATTCATAAAGCCAATCCTTAGCCTTTTCCGCAATAGAGAATGGAAAAGCTTTCATCTTCAAAATATTCCCATCGACGTTAATGGGTGTCATGCTTGAGCATACAACTTCAAACTCCTTCAAATGCTTGTTTGGATCTTCCATGGACAGCCCATGGTACTTGGGAATATGATGTAGCAAGCTTGACTTCAATTCGAACTCATCGGTCTTGCCTTGGGCCGCCCTAGGATATTGAATGCATAATGGCATGGCATTATCTAATCCCGAGGCAGAAAGCTCCTTGATTGTTCGATTATCCATCGCCATGACATGTTCTTCTTCCTCCACTTCTTCTTCAGATTCGGCCTCAGAACTAGAACTAGGTGGATTAGGTTCTGGTTGCTTCCTCTTTCTTCTCAAAGTTCATTCAAAATCGTCGTCAAACTCTAAGATATTCTCACGAACGGGATGAGAACTACGAGTCATACACTTGTACCGAGAATAAGGAAACAAAATAAATCAGTAACCCTTATAGAGGGTACGGCAAACACACAAAAACTATGAAATAAGGCACGGTAAACACTAAAATAAAGAACAAACAAACACACGACACTCTTGACCTTAAGACAGACTTTGACACGACACAAACACAAGGGATTAGCAAGTTTGCTAATCCTCAGCAACGGCGCCAAAATTTTATGTGAAAATTAACTTAACACACAAATTAACCCTCTTTTGACAATTGTAGCATATAAATAAGTAGGGATCGTTCTTACACTGGGGATTAGGAGGGATTGCTAAACACTCTAAACTGACTCAAATAATTAAAACTAACCTTTAAAACACTTAACTCACTTAAAAAGACTCAAACAAGTTCACAAGACTCAAAATAGGCTAAAAGCACTCAAAACTACCTAAAAACACAAACTAGGCAGTTTTGAGCCTAAACACAAACTTTGGACGAAAATTGATTCTAACTTGACTCAAAACTCTTAAAATCACAATCTAAAACATATTTGAACCAATTAGACACTCTAAGACAATTGAGGATTTGGTTTTGGACGAAAATCAAACAAACAAAACAATAATGTAAACTAGGCAGATTTGGACGAAATTGATGGAATTAAGTGGATGAGGAGATGGCTAAGAGGTTTTTCTCCACACATGGCATACTTGCATACGACACAATCTTCAGTTGCTTATTCAATGAATTATGAACCTCAACACCCCAAATTAATTAGGTATGCTTAAATTAACTCTCAGATTTCCCTTAGGTCATTGAATTGAATGGGATTAGCGCATTGCAATCAAATTATTCTTTAAAAGTTTTCTATATGAAAGCGCATAATAGAAAGACAATCAAAGATCATTAGGTTCTATGGAAATCATAGGTGTTGACGAGGCATTCGTAACTATGAAAGCGCATGATACTTATGCCAAGAATTTACTTAACATAATTGTGACCAACAATCTTAACTACTCATGAATATAAGTTCCCAACGATTAGGTGAAGTTTCCTTATACCCTAGCATCATATTTATGCATGCAAATTAAGTGTGCACTCTCAAATCATATACATAAACAAGTTTTAATTAAAACAGATAAGTAAATTGAATTCATCATTCATGAAATCACAACTGAAAGTTAATCAAATCATCATGCAAATATAACCATGGTTTCGAAATTCCCCCTAGCCAAAAGGGGATTAGTTCCTCATGCTTGCAAAACAAAGATTATTGAATTTAAACATTGAAATCATAAGAAAGATTACACCTAAACGCTTTAGCAATTCCAAGATGGATTTGATGCACGGCTTGGCTCATTTTCCTCCTCCTTGCTGCGGCACAAGGTGTGTGTGGTGGAATTGGGGGTTTTGGATGGTGTTTTGTTGTTTAGAGGGATAGAGGATGGTTGATTATGGTGGTAAGGTTGCAGCAGATGTGTATGGAGGTGTATGGAGGTGTGTGGAGGTTGAAGAATGGAGAATGGAGGTTGCGGCATAAGGGTTCTGAATAGCATAAAGGGGTCTATGAATTTTTGGCTGAATTTATGTTTATATAGTCCTAGGGTTAAGTAGATTAGGTTTAGACTTAACAGATTTTATGGATTAGGGCCCTAGAATTCGGCTATAGGTGATCAAATCCACCTAGGAGGGGGTTTGGCCCACTTAGTTTCATAATAGGCTTTTGTAACCCAAATCCAAAAGGGATTAGGCCTTAGAAATCAGAATCCAAAGGGAATTAGGCCTAGGAAGGTGTGGCACAAGTGAGGGAAAGGGTGGATTGGCTTGCAAGGCAAGGCAAGGCCTTCTAGAAGGGTTTGATGCGCCACTTTTGTAGGGTTCCTAGAAAGAATGGGTTTTGTGGCTGATTTGGGCTTTCTAGAAGAGGATGCTTCTAGAAATAGGTTCTAGAATTATCTATTTAGGTCCCCTTGCAATTAGGATTAAGACATGATAAGGTTTGGATAGGATAAGATGAGATAAGGTTTGGATAATGTTTTGGATAATGTTGGATAAGGTTTTAGATAAGGTTTTGGATAGGGTTTCCTCTTTGAGCTACTTCCTTATCCACTTTGTCCTTACTTAGTTCCTTCCTCTTCTTATCACATTTCTAGCCTCTTGAAGTCCAAATTCGTCCATCCATGTTGGCCCATATGCAAGCTATCCACATAGTGTCCAAAATTGCTCCAAATTGCCCAAAAATGCACTTCCTTGGTACTTTAACCCATAGGACCTACAAACACACGAAATTGAGTTGTAATACGACATTAACTAAGAAATAATAGCACAAATGCACAAGAACAAGCTAGTTAAGTCGCCTAAATATGCTCCTATTAGATGCACTATAGGCTTATTGTATAGCCTACAAACCATGCCATCTTCCCGTAGAATTAGAACACAAGGTCAATTGGGCTGTCAAAACATTCAACATGGACATAGATGCGGCTGGAATTCATAGGAACCTTCAATTGAATGAACTTGAAGAGATTAGGCATGGGGCTTATAAGAATGCTCGCATTTACAAGGAGAAGACAAAGGCATTCCATGACAAGATGATTCGTAGCAAGACATTCTCAATTGGGCAGAAAGTGTTACTTTTCAACTCTCACCTTTGATTGTGTCTTGGTAAGTTACGTTATAAATGGATTGGTCCTTTTATTATTACTAATGTTTTTCCTTATGGTGCAGTCCAAATTCAAAACTTAAGGAATGGCCAAGAATTCAAGGTGAATGGGCATCGTTTGAAGCCATATTATGAGAATGTTGAAGGGCAGGTTGTGGAGGATATACCCCTCCATGCCGTGGGCTCCAATAGAGCTTAAAATGAGGTATTGTCCAGCTGGAAGATGTTAAAGTAAGCACTTCTTGAGAGGCAACCTATGCATTTAAATAAAGAAGACTTAGGCAATCCAACAATCCACAACCAGATTTGCGTTCCTAAACCTTTCTCTGTATTGCTTTTATTTTGCCATGTTAGTTATGTTATTTGCTTGTTTGAGTGTGAGTTTTTCTTTGAAACATTGATAGGAGCATATATTATGCAACTTTGTTAGCTTGTTTCTTTGCATTTAGTAAGTTAGTTTCTATTTATTATAATGTTTTAAGCTATTTTCGTGTGTTTGTAGGTTTAAATGACAAAGTTAGCAAGAAAGTGCAATTTGGAGCATTTTAGAGCAGTTTTGGGCTTAGAATGGATTGCACATGCATGGAGCAAGGTGGATGGTCGAATTTGAAGATCAAGAGAGGTTAGGAATGTGATTAACATCTGGAAGAATTAAATTGAAGACTTTGAAGATAAGGAATCAGCTACAAAGAAGGAATATTATCCAAATTACCTTATCTTATCCAAACCTTATCCAACCTTATCTTATCTTATCTTATCCTAATCTTTTCCTACCTTAATTCAAGCTTTAAAGAGGACTCCTTTTCACATTAAATCACCTAAATATCAAGTTCTAGAAGCCCTATTTTCGTGCCCTAAGTTTATGCCACATGTAACCCTTCTAGAAGTTCTAGAATCTGCCACAAGGACCATTCCTTGTCCTCCTTGGAATCTGATTGAAAGTGTCCTTGTTCTTTGGTGATTTGGAGTTCTAATTCCTCTCCTTTTCAACCCAAATTTGTGCCTTCCCTTCACCCTATAAATACATGATGCTGCAACACTCATAAACCACCACCTTCTACCCCAAATTCACACCACATCATCCACCACACCTTAAGAGCCAAAATTCACACAAATCCCCATTGTGCGTAGCAAGGAAGGAAAGATGAGCCACCTGGAGTTTTTCTAGGTGTATTCTATCTTTGTTTTTAATGTTTAAGTTTAATTATCTTTGTTTTGCGAACATGAGGAACTAAATTCGTTTTAGTTAGAGGTGAATTCAAAGCCATGAACATATATGTGATATGAATTGATTTCATCCAATTATTGTTTCATGAATCATGAATGCGATTTACTTATCTGTTTGATTGATAACTTATTCTTGGTATGAGCATATGCAATCACTGGTTCTCGTTCTAAGTAGTAGCATTCCATTCATGAGATTATATACATATCATTGTCATAGTTCTAGAAAATGCTTTCTTTGTTATAACATATGTGAGTGTTAGTCTACATGTTTACATCAATCTTCTCACATCTACCTAGTGTAGGGAGTGTAGTTAGAAAATCTGTGTGAAAATAAAGAGTATTGTAGTGAGGAATTGAGGGAATTCATTAAGGCATGTTACTACATTCAAAATGTTGTTTTAATTGATTAAATGTGAACTAGTAAGTGGTAAACTAGGGGTAAGTGTTTGCTCAAGTGTAAAGAAGGCTAAAAACCGTGGGAGTAAAGTTCTTTAATGTGTCATGTTCGTTGGAAATCCCTGAGGTACATGTTGGAAGGTCTAGAGTTGTTTTGTTTTGTTTGTTTTGTTTGTTTTGTTTTGCTCGAGGACTAGCAAAAGCTAAGTGTGGGGGAATTTGATAGGAGCATATTTAGGCGACTTAGTTAGCTTGTTTTCTTACATTTATGTTGTTAGTTCATAGTTATTTTAGTATTTTAAGCTATTTTCGTGTGTTTATAGGTTCATTTGGCTAAGGAAGCAAGAAGGTGCATTTTGGAGCCTTTTGGAGCAAAATTGGACTTGGAATGGGTAGCATATGCTTGGAGCAAAAGGAATGGACGAAATTGAAGACCTAAAGGTGTTAGGATTCCTAATCAAAGAAGGATTCCTTGTCAAAGAAGGTTTCCTACCTGAAGTAGGAAAGTTAAGCCAAAGTTTCCTATTTTGGTTTGACCTTTCCTAATCCTAAAAGACCTTATGTTCCAACAACATTGAAGACTCTTATGCATTTAGGACACAAAATAAGCCTTCCTTGCATCCTTATGTCCCTTGCCGTGCTTTCCATAAACCTTCCTTTCCTTGCCGTGCAAGGGGAGTGATTATTACCTATTTTGTGTCACAAGATGACATTCCTCTTCTACCCTATTCAAAGCCGCACCTTACATACTTATTCTATCCTAAATCCTTGCCTAATTTCAACCGTAAATCACATTCCCTTTCCTATTCTATTTGGCCGTAAGTTTCCCTTCCCTTTTCCCTTTGATTTCTGATTTTAAGTCTCATTTTCCTTGTGGATTTGGGGTCTAATCCTTTCCTAAATTATGTAATAAAAGTTAGGATTCTTTCCTTGGAATAAATACCCAAGGCCGCACCCATAGAGGACCCTAATCACTTACTCATACAATCTGCCATCCTTCATTCTGTCCACTAACCTTTGCTGCAACTTTCCTTCACTCTTCCACCATTTCCCTACTTCCATACCTTCACCCAAACACCCATACATCATCCCTAACCTTTGCCGCACCCCCTACCAACCTAAATCCATCCTTAACCCAGAAATCCATCCAAAATCACCCAAGAAGTCTTGTGCCGCAGCTTTGCAAGGAAGAACAAGAGAAGAAGAAGCCTTGGATGTTTTTGCATTCAAGTTGGAGTGTTGGACGTTTTTAGGTGTAATCTATCTTTTGTTTTCAATGTTTAATTCAAGTTTTCTTTGTTTTGTTGTGAACATGAGACGCTAAACTCGTTTAAGCTAGGGGAGACTTTGAAACCATGATTATGTTTATGATATGAATCGATTAATTCCAGTTGTGATTTCATAAATTGTGAACGCAATTTACTTAACCGTTTGATGGATAACTTATTCTTGTATGTTGATTAGAAAGGCCTACTTAATTCACATGCTTGAATTTGGTGCTAGAATATAAGTGAGTTTCACATAATCGTTACAAACTTATATTCACAAATAGTTAAGGTTGTTTTCACAATCATGTTAAGTTAAATTCCTAGCATGAGTATCATGATGTCATAGTTACGAATGCTTTGTCAATACTTATGATTTTCATAGAACATAATGATCTTTGATTGTATCTCTATTATGATGTCATGTAGGGAACTTTTGAAGAATGCTTTGGGTTATCGAATGATGTCATCCAATCCAATAACTAAAGGAGAATCTGAGGGTTAATTAGTGATGTCACGGTTAATCTGGGGTGTTGAGGTTCATGGTTTATTGAGAAAGCAACTGGAAATCAATTTGTGTTCAAATGTATCATGTGTGGAAAAGAATCCTCTAGCTAGCTTATCACCCATAGTTTTCCCCAAATTCGTCCAAAAACCCAATCCCCTTTACTTTGTTGTGTCTAAATAGCTTAAATCTGTCCAATTTGTGTTTTTAAGAGTTTTAAGTCAAAACCAATTCTATTTTCGTCCAAATTAAGTCTTAGAGTCTGTTTTGAGTCTTTTTGTTAGTTTTGTGATGTTTTGAGTTTTTTTAGTTTGTTTTGAGTCATATAAGTGTAGTTAAGAGTCTTTGAGTCTATTTAAGTGTCTTTAAGTCTAATTTTGTATCCTTGAGTCAGTTTTCATTAGATTAGCAATCCCTCCTAATCCCCGGCCTAGAACGATCCCTACTTACATCTTGACTACAATTGTCAATAAGAGGCTTTAATTTGTGTGCTATTATTTATCACATCATTAGGATCCCTTCTAATCCCCGGCCTAAAACGATACCTACTTTCATATACTACAATTACAGGGTCTAATTTGTGTGTTCGAATATATCACATCAAACATTAAGGACAATGTTTGATTAAGTGTGGGGGAGTAAACAAGCTGTTTTTGCATGATTTTCATGGAATTTATTCACCTATCACTTCTAATGTTGTTACTCATTGTTTTTAAGTATTTTTATGTCTCTTAATCAGAAAATACGAAAATTTGAAAAATCCAAAAAGAGTTGTTTTAGAGTTGTTTTTGTGTGTTTGTTTATGTCTTAGGGTAATTTCCAGCACAATCATGAGGATTTGGTTTTTAATTGCATGACTATTAAAGAAAGTTACAAACATGGATGGAGGTTTGATTTGCCCTTTGGTTTATGCTTAGTTGTAGTTGTTGTTTATAAATTCACATGTAATCACAAAAGAAAAAAATCAGTTTTTGTAACATGCTTGAAGGAAGGAACTCAAACTAACGCTATAACCCTGAGAGACTTGAGCCTAAACTTTGTTTGGAGAGTTATAAATCTGTGGATTATTGTTTTCTAAAGTCGTTGCATGATCTCATTGTTTCTTTGCTTGGTTGCTACTTAGAATGTGTTTTCATCATTATAGTTCCAAATACTAGAACTCATGCCCATTTCATTCAAAGCATGATATTGATTGCATAACATACAATAAGATGAAGTTGTTTAGTTAAACCAGAGCCAAAAATCCTTACCCTTTGCATATGTATTGTAGGTTTAACCCTTTTGAGCCTTATTTAGCCTATTTTCTTTGTTAGCCACATTATCTTTACCTAGCCTAGAATAGGACTATCCATACCCTTGTTCTTAAAGAATAGTGGAGCATGACTTAGAGGGAATTCCTTTTGATCAACCTATTGCAGAAAACAAGTGTGGGGGAAGGTAAAAGAGCAAGGCAAAAGAAGGAAAAAAAAAAGAGAAAAGAAGAAAAAGTTTTGAAGAGAAAGAAAAAGAGTTAAGAAATAAGTGAGAATGAACTCAAAAGTATTGGTTGTTGAAGAAAGGGTCCAAAAGTTTGAATTTGACCCTAAGTGTTGCATGAACTTTCCCTTTGTGTTTAAGTTAATTTCTGCCATCAAAAGTGAATTTTAATTGTCAATTTCATTACTTTGCTTCCTATTGCTTAAGAACCTTTGTTTTTCCTTACCTTTCTTTGTTAACCAATACCTTAGCCCCGTTACAACCCTTAGACTTCTATCATAATGTTATGTGTTCAATATGTGGAGTTTGAAATTGGTATGAGCATATGGAATCCCTGGTTCTCGTTCTAAGTAGTAGCATTCCATTCATGAGATCATATACACGTCATTTTAATAATTTCAGAAAATGCTTTCTTTGTTATAACATATGTGAGTGCTAGTCTACATGTTTACATCAATCTTCTCACATATACATAGTGTAGGGAGTGTAGTTAGAAAATCGGTGTGAAAACAGAGATTACATCTAGTGAGGAATTGAGGGAATTCTCTAAGGCATGTTACTACATTCAAAATGATGTTTTAATTGATTAAATGTGAGCTAGTAAGTGGTAACTATGGTTAAGTGTTTGCTAAAGAGTAGAGATGGCTAAAATCTGTGGGAGTAGTGTTCTTTAATATGTCATGCTCATTGGAAATCCTTGAGGTAAATGTTGGAAGGTCTAGAGTGTTTTGTTTGTTTTGTTTGTTTTGTTTTGCTCGAGGACTAGCAAAAACTAAGTGTGGGGGAATTTGATAGGAGCATATTTATGCGACTTAGTTAGCTTGTTTCTTACATTTATATTGTTAGTTCATAGTTATTTTAGTATTTTAAGCTATTTTCGTGTGTTTGTAGGTCCAAATGGTTAAAGTGGCAAGAAAGTGCAATTTGGAGAATTTTATGACATCCCACATCACCTAGGGGAGTGATCCTTATATATATATATATATATTCCCATCCCTACCTAGCACGAGGCCTTTTGGGAGCTCACTGGCTTTGGGTTCCGTAGGAACTCCGAAGTTAAGTGAGAAGAGGGCTAGAGCAATCCCATGATGGGTGACCCACTGGGAAGTTGCTCGTGAGTTCCCAAAAACAAAACCGTGAGGGAATGGTAAGCCCAAAGCGGACAATATCGTGCTACGATGGTGGAACGGGCCTGGGTTCCTTTCCCTCACTGTTTTGTTTTTGGGAACTCACGAGCAACTTCCCAGTGGGTCACTCGTTATGGGATTGCTTTAGCCCCCTTCTTACTTCACTTCGGAGTTCCTACGGAACCCGAAGCCAGTGGGCTCCCAAAAGGCCTCGTGATAGGTAAGGATGAGAATATACATTTAAGGATCACGTAACATCCCACATCGCCCAGGGAAGTGATCCTTAAATGTATATTCCCATCCTTACCTATCACGAGGCCTTTTGGGAGCTCACTGGCTTTGGGTTCTGTAGGAACTTCGAAGTTAAGCGAGAAGGGGGCTAGAGCAATCCCATGATGGGTGACCCACTGAGAAGTTGCTCGTGAGTTCCCAAAAACAAAATCGTGAGGGAATGGTAAGCCCAAAGCAGACAATATCGTGCTACGGTGGTGGAGTGAGCCTAGGAAGTGATCCGCCCCTGGTTGGGATGTGACAATTTGGTATCAGAGCCTAACCCTGGTCGCGTGTGTGCCGACGAGGACGTCGGGCCCCTAAGGAGGGTGGATTGTGACATCCCACATCGCCCAGGGGAGTGATCCTTATATATATATTCCCATCCCTACCTAGCACGAGGCCTTTTGGGAGCTCACTGGCTTCGGGTTCCGTAGGAACTTCGAAGTTAAGCGAGAATGAGGCTAAAGCAATCCTATGATGGGTGACCCACTGAGAAGTTGCTCATGAGTTCCCAAAAACAAAACCGTGAGGGAATGGTAAGCCCAAAGCGGACAATATCTGCCCCGGGCCGGGATGTGACAATTTTGGAGCAGTTTTGGGCTTGGAATGGTTAGCACAAGCTTGGAGCAAGGTGGATGGATGAAATTGAAGACCAAAGGAGGCTAGGAATCTGCTAAAGAGGTGGAAGAAATTAATTCAAAACTTGGAAGAAAAGGAATCAACCACAAAGAAGGAAACATGAGTCAAACTTCCTTATTTTGACTTAGTCAATCCTAATATTTTCCTACTTATGTTCCAGCTATCAAAGTGGTTCCTAATCAATTTGGGACACTTAAATATAAGTTCTAGAAGCCTTAATCCCAGCCAAAGAGGGATGCCGCACCTCCTTGCCCTTTCTCCCTTCCTTGCCGTGCAAGGGAAACACATTCCCTTTCCCATTTTCCTTGCCGCAAATCCCTTCCGTTTTCCCTTAGGATTTTGACTTTAATTCTCCTTTTCCTTGTGGATTTAGGGTCCAATTCTTTCCCAAAACAATTAATTAAAGTTATGATCATTTTCCTAAAATATATACCTTGTGCCACACCCATACAGGCATCCATTCATTCATATACACAATTGAGCCATCATTCATCCTTATACACCCCCATCTGTAGCCTTCATCACCATTCATACACTTTGCCGCACCCTATCCTCCATCATACTTCCCGGTCAATCATCAATCCTTCACCATAACACACCACAACCCAATTTTACACCCTTACACCCTTGTGCCACAGCCTAACAAGGAAAAAGGAGAGGAGAAGCAGCCTTGGACGTTTTTGCTATCCAAGTTGGATTGTTGGAACGTTTTTAGGTGTAACCTATCTTTTGCTTTCAATTTTTAATTTAAATTCTCTTTGTTCTGCTGTGAACATGAAAGGTTAAACTTGTTTTAACTAGAGGAGAATTTGAAACCATGATTATATTTGCGATATGAATTGATTAATTCTAGTTGTGATTTCATAAATTGTGACTGCAATTTACTTAATGGTTTTATTAAGAACTTATTCATGTATGTTGATTAAGGAGGCCTATTTAGTTTGCATGCTTGAATTTGATGCTAGAATATAAGGGAGTTTCACATAATCGTTACAAACTTATATTCATAAGTAGTAAAGGTTGCTTGTCACAATCATGTTAAGTTAAATTCCTGGCATGAGTATCATGATGTCATAGTTACGAATGCCTTATCAAAGCTTATGATTTTCACAAAGCTTAATGATTTTTGCTTGTGTCTCTATTATGCAGTTCATGTAGGGAACTTGGGAAGAATAATTTGGTTGCCAATGCGTTGTCAATCCAATTCAATGACTTAAGGAAAATCTGAGGGTTAATTAGTGATGTCATGGTTAATCTGGGGTGTTGAGGTTCTTGGTTTATTGAAAAAGCAACTGGAAACCAATTTCTATGCAAGTGTGTCATGTGTGGAAAAGGACCCTCTAGTTAGCTTATCACCCATCCATTCACTCAATTTCGTGCCAAACTTTGTTCAAGTCTTTAAGTTACTTGTTTTTACTTTAAATTCGTCAAAAACCCAATCCCCTTTACTTTGTTTTGTCAAATTAGCTAGAATCTGTCCAATTTGTGTTTTGTGTTTTGAGTCAAGTTAAAGTTAGAATTCGTCCAAATTAAGTCCTAGTGTCTAATTGGAGTCTATTTGATTGTTTTGTGCTGTTTTGAGTCTTTTTAGTTTGTTTTGAGTTCTTTGAGTCTACTTAAGTGTTTTCAAGCCTAGTTTTATGTTTTTGAGTCAATTTTGAGTAGATTAGCAATCCCTCCTAATCCCCGGCCTAGAACGATCCCTACTTACATCTTTACTACAATTGTCAATAAGAGGGTTTAATTTGAGTGATATTATATATCACATCAATCAGCTACAAAGAAGAAACATTATCCAAATTACCTTATCTTATTCAAACCTTATCTAACCTTATCTTATCTTATCTTATCCTAATCCTATCTTACCTTATCTCCATCTGCAAAGGGGATTCCTTATCACATTAAACCACATCCCATCTGATTTAAGGAGTCCTTAAATCAGGCAAACAAGTAACCCTTTCCCCCTAGGAATATGTTGCACCTCTCTCTCATTTTCCTCTTTGGTTTCTGCCATATAGGTGACCTTTTCCTTATGGATTTGAAGTGTTAAAATCCTTTTC
Organism: Pyrus communis; assembly: GCF_041283825.1. Taxonomy (NCBI): domain Eukaryota; kingdom Viridiplantae; phylum Streptophyta; class Magnoliopsida; order Rosales; family Rosaceae; genus Pyrus; species Pyrus communis. The sequence goes on along the minus strand of NC_142576.1, from coordinate 15,802,541 downwards.
CTAAGCTTATAAATATATGTCTATGCTGCATAATTCAATCACCACCCTCTACCATCAGATCACCACACCATCCACCACACCTCAAGAGCCTAAATTCAGAAAATCCCCATTGTGGCGCAGCAAGGAAGGAAGGAGGAGCCACCTGGAGCCGTGCTTGCCATTCAAGGCATTGGATTGTTGGAGTGTTTCTAGGTGTATTTTATTGATGTGAAAATTATATTGACACACAAATTAAACCCTATTTGTGACAATTGTAGTATATATGCAAGTAGGGATCGTTCTAGACCGGGGATTAACTAGGGATGCTAATCAACACAATTAAGACTCAAAAACACTAAACTAGGCTCTATAGACTCAAAACTAACTTAAAACACTTAAAACAGCAACAAACACTAAAAAAGACTCAATTTTAGACCCAACAAGTGATTTTGACGAAAATAAAACTTAATTTGACTCAAAAGACTAAAAGAAAACAGATTTTGACTCAAATAACAAGACTAAATGAAAGGGGGATTGTTTTTGATGAATTTAAGACTTAAAACAGAAACTTTGTATAAAACACTTTGTAAAAACGAGTTTGGATGAATTAAATGGGTGAAAGGCTAGTTAGAGGGTCCTTCTCCACACATGATATATGCATAGGAACCAATTTCTAGTTTTTACTCCTTTAGACTTTGAATGACAACGCACCAAGTTAGTTGCATTGCACGACTAACCATCAGATTTTCCTTATTTCATTAAATTGAATGAATACGCATTACAACCAAATTATTGATAGGAGCATATTTAGACGACTTAGTTAGCTTGTTTTCTTACATTTATGTTGTTAGTTCATAGTTATTTTAGTATTTTAAGCTATTTTCGTGTGTTTGTAGGACCATATGGCTAAAGTAGCAAGAAGGTGCATTTTGGAGCAAAATTGGGCTTGGAATGGATAACATATACTTGGAGCAAAAGGAATGGACAAAATTGAAGACATAAAGATGTAAGGATTCCTAATCAAAGAAGGTTTCCTACTTGAAGTAGGAAGGTTAAGCCAAGGTTTCCTATTTTGGTTTGACCTTTCGTAATCCTAAATGTCCCTAAGTTCCAGCAACATTGAAGGTCTCTTATAATTCTAGGACACAAACTAAACCTTCCTTGCACCATTCTTGTCCTTGCCGCACTTACCTTAACCTTTCCCTTCCTTGCCGTGCAAGGGAAACCACTTTACCTCTCCTATTCTTCCTTACCTCAAGTTTCCTTCCCTCTTCCCTTAGGATTCTGACTTCAATTCTCTTTTTCCTTGAGGATTTGGGGTCCAATTCTTTCCTAAACTAATTAATTAAAGTTAAGATACTTTCACTCAAATATATAACCCTTTGCCGCACCCATATACAACCCTATTCACTCATACACGCAACCAACCATCCTTCATCCTTCCACACTCATAGCCGCAGCCTTCATCACCTTCCTTACACCATTCCGTGCTTTTCCCTTCATCATACCTCCCCGCCATACATCTATCCTTGACCCTAATACACTAAAAACCACTTTTCACACCCTAAAACCTTTGTGCTGCAGCCTAGCAAGGAAGAAGGGGAGGAGAAAAAGCCTTGGACGTTTTTGCATTCAAGTTGGATTGTTGGAACATTTTTAGGTGTAATCTATCTTTTGTTTTCAATGTTTAATTTAAGTTTTCCTTGTTTTGCTATGAACATGAGAGGCTAAACCCGTTTTAGCTAGGGGAGGCTTTGAAACCATGATTATATTTGTGATATGAATTGAATAATTCCAGTTATGATTTCATAAATTGTGAATGCAATTTACTTAACCGTTTGATTGAGAACTTATTCTTGTATGTTGATTAAGGAGGCCTACTTAGTTTGCATGCTTGAATTTGATGCTAGAATATAAGGGAGTTTCACATAATCGTTACAAACTTATATTCACAAGTAGTAAAGGTTGTTATTCACAATCATGTTAAGTTAAATTCCTGGCATGAGTATCATGATGTCATAGTGTTTGGGCCCGAAAAAATATTGTTGGGCTGAGCAGAGGGTTGTGCTTGGCCCAAAGCTGTGTCCAATGCCATGAGCTGAGTGATAGGTTCCGGGCCAGTTCGCAGGGACGGTCGAGTCCTATCCTAAGAATGAGTGCTCCAGATAAATAAAAAGGGTCGAGGGAGTCCTGGTGCAACCAGGATTCCCGGCCAGCAAGGAATAAAGCCTCAAAAGGGGGGAAAATTCAAAGTCCTAATAGGAGTATGTTTGTTTGAAGTAAAGTTGGAACGGGACAAGGACTCCCAATCCAGATAAGGGTTCGATTCGGTCTCAAGGAATGGGTGCTATAAATACAAGAAATCATGCAACAAAAGAAGACCTTCAATACAACATACAATTGCCCTGCGCAAAGCCTCTCAAATACCTTGAGATTTTTTTCCTTTTCTTTTTCTGCCGACACACCTTCAGTTTGGATAAACAGCACTGTGGAGGCACCCGGCGAACACCTTCAGTTTGGATAAACAGCACTGTTGCCGCAGATTCAGCCGACCGAGAAGCACCTTCAGTTTGGATAAACAACACTGCGTCGAGGCCGACTGGTTACCTATCCAAGTCTTGGCCGAGAAGGGTTTTCGAATCCTTGTTTGCAGAGGTCACCTTGCTAGCCCTCTCGGCGTAGTAAGGTGTTACGAGTTACGTTATTCGACGTACTGGACGCCGAATGATTTTATGATTGGATACTCACAAGTGAGTTTCAGAGTTCGGCATTCTGACGGCCGAACTATATTCACCATCAGGACATACATCACATTTGAGTACTTGTGTCCGTATAGTTTGGTGTCGATTCGACGTGCCTATAGTCTTACGAATATAATCACAGTGACCGAATTGGGCGTCGACGATTTGTGAACTTCGCAGAACTAGCAGCCTTGTCTTCAGGCTCCAGAACCCAAAGACTGAGAGTGTTCCTTCCTCGTTCGTAGTCGCAAGATAAAGAAGTCAACAACGCGCTCAACACGATATCAACGAATTTTACTCCTCGGCTGAGCTCGGCCGACGAGTTAGCACGCCCCGCATTCAACCAAAGGACGTAGTTAGCTTATTAGTTACTCGGCCTGTGCGCCACGTAGGTTTTGTAATTTTTAGAGTTAACACATAGTTACGAATGCTTTGTCAATGCTTATGATTTTCATAGAACGTAATGATGTTTGATTGTATCTCTATTATGAAGTCATGTAGGGAACTTTTGAAGAATGCTTTGGGTTGTCGAATGATGTCATCCAATCCAATAACTAAAGGAAAATCTAAGGGTTAATTAGTGATGTCACGGTTAATCTGGGGTGTTGAGGTTCATGGTTTATTGAAGAAGTAACTGGAAATCAATTTGTGTTCAAATGTATCATGTGTGGAAAAGAATCCTCTAGCTAGCTAATCATCCATAGTTTTTCCCCAAAGTCGTCCAACCTTTATTTAAGTCTTTAAGTTACTTGTTTTAGTTTAAATTCGTCCAAAAACCCAATCCCCTTTACTTTGTTGTGTCTAAATAGCTAGAATCTGTCCAATTTGTGTTTTTAAGTATTTTGAGTCAAAACCAATTCTACTTTCGTCCAAATTAAGTCCTAGAGTCTAGATTGAGTCTAGTTGATTGTTTTGTGTTTGCTTTGAGTCTATTTAAGTGTTTTCAAGCGTAGTTTTGTATTCTTGAGTCAGGTTTTATTAGATTAGCAATCCCTCCTAATCCCCGGCCTAGAACGATCCCTACTTACATCTTTACTACAATTGTCAATAAAAAGGAAAAAAATCATTTTTTGTAACATGCTTGAAGGAAGGAACTCAAACTAACGCTACAACCTTCAGAGACTTGAGCCTAAACTTTATTTGCAAAGTTATTAATTTGTGATTTCTTGTTTTCTAAAGTCGTTGCATGATCTCATTATTTCTTTGCTTGGTTGCTACTTAGAATGCGTTTTCATCATTATAGTTCCAAATACTAGAACTCATGCCCATTTCATTCAAAGCATGGTATTGATTGCATAACATACAATAAGATGAAGTTGTTTAGTTAAACCAAAGCCAAAAAGCCTTGTCCCTTTGCATATGTATTGTAGGTTTAACCCTTTTAAGCCTTAATTAGCCTATTTTCTTTGTTAGCCACATTATCCTTACCTAGCCTAGAATAGGACTATCCATACCGTTGTTCTTAAAGAATAGTGAAGCATGACTTAGAGGGAATTCCTTTTGGTCAACAACTTGCAGAAAAACAAGTGTGGGGGAAGGGTTTTCATTGAAAAAAGAATAAAAACGTGAAAAAGAGAAGAAAAAAAAAAGAAAGAAAAGAAAAGAAAAAGAGTTGAGAAATAAGTGAGAATGAACTTACAAGTGTTGGTCATTGAAGAAAGGGTCCAAAAGTTTGAATTTGACCCTAGGAGTTACATGCATTTTTCCCTTGTGTTTAAGTTAGTTTCTACCATCAAAAGTGAATTCTAAATTTTAATTTCATTACTTTGCTTCCTATTGCTTTAAGAACCATTGTTTATCCTTTACCTTTCCTTGTTAGCCAATACCTTAGCCCTGTTACAACCCTTAGACTTCTATCTTGATTGTTATGTGTTTCAATATGTGGAGTTTGAAATGGGTATGAGCATATGGAATCCCTGGTTCTCGCTTCTAAGTAGTAGCATTCTATTCATGAGATCATATACATGTTCATATTAATAATTCCAGAAAATGCTTTCTTTGTTATAACATATGTGAGTGCTAGTCTACATGTTTACATCAATCTTCTCACATATACTTAGTATAGGGAGTGTAGTCAGAAAATCTGTGTCAAAAGAGAGAATATATCTAGTGAGGAATTGAGGGAATTCTCCAAGGCATGTTACTACTTTCAAAATGTTGTTTTAATCGATTAAATGTGAGCTAGTGAATGGTGATTGTGGTTAAGTGTTTGCTCAAGTGTAAAGAGAGCTAAAATCTGTGGGAGTAGTGATTTTTAATATGTCATGTTCATTGGAAATCCCTGAGGCAAATGCTGGAAAGTTCAGATTGTGTTCTGTTTTGTTTGTTTTGTTTTGCTCGAAGACTAGCAAAAACTAAGTGCGGGGGAATTTGATAGGAGCATATTTATGCAACTTAGTCAGCTTGTTTTCTTGCATTCATGTTGTTAGTTCTTAGTTATTTTAGTATTTTAAACTATTTTCGTGTGTTTGTAGGTCCAATTGACTAAAGTGGCAAGAAAGTGCAATTTGGAGCAGTTTTGGGCTTGGAATGGATAGCACATGCATGGAGCAAGGTGGATGGACGAAATTGAAGTTCAAGAATAGCTAAGAATCTGCTAAATAGATGGAAGAAATTAATTCAAGACTTGGAAGAAAAGGAATCAGCTACAAAGAAGGAAACATGAGTCAAACTTCCTTATTTTGACTTAGTCAATCCTAATCTTTTCCTACTTATGTTCCAGCTGCAAAGTGGGTTCCTAATTAATTTAGGACACTTAAATATAAGTTCTAGAAGCCCTAATCCCAGTCAAAGAGGGATGTTGCACCTTTCCCTTCTTTTCCCTTTCCCTTGTCGTGCAAGGCATCACCTTTCCTAGTTCCCATTCCTTGCCGCACCCGTCATTTCCTTTTTCCCTTAGGATTCTGATTTAATTACTCTTTTAATTACCCTTTATTCCCTTTTTCCCTTAGGATTCATACAACCATACAACCATTCATTCATCCATCCCCTACAACCAGAATTCGCACCATCCATCCACCACAACCCAATTTCATACCCAAACACCCTTGTGCCGCAATTTTGCAAGGAAAAATGAGAAAAGACCCCTTGGAGCCGTGCCTGCCATTCAAGATTGGATTGTTGGAGCATTTGTAGGTGTATTCAATCTTTTGTTTTCAATGTTTAATTTAAGTTTTCTTTGTTTAATTGTGAACATGAGAGGCTAAACTTGTTTTAGCTAGAGGAGACTTTGAAACCATGATTATATTCGCAATATGAATTGATTACTTCCAGTTGTGATTTCATAAATTGTGAATGCAATTTACTTAACTGTTTGATTCAGAACTTATTCTTGTATGTTGATTAAGTATGTATACTTAGTTTGCATGCATGAATTTGACGCTAGAATATAAGGAAGTTTCACATAATCGTTATGAACTTATATTCACAAGTAGTGGAGGTCGTTGGTCATGATTGTGTTAAGTTAAATTCCTGGCATGAGTATCATGATGTCATAATTACGAATGCCTTGTCAATGCTTATGATTTTCACAAAGCTTAATGATCTTTGATTGTATCTCTATTATGCTGTTCATGTAGGGAACTATTGAAGAATAATTTGGTTGCCGATGCGTTGTCCGTCCAATTCAATGACTTAAGGAAAATCTGAGGGTTAATTAGTGATGTCACGGTTATTCTGGGGCATTGAGGTTCATGGTTTATTGAAAAAGCAATTGGAAATCAATTTGTATGCAAGTGTGCCATGTGTGGAGAAGGACCCTCTAGCTAGCCTATCACCCATTAATTCCCCAAATTCGTATTCCTTTAGCTTGTTATTCAAATCTGTTTGTTTAAACTTTAAATTCATCAAAAACCCAATCCCCTTTACTTTGTTGTGTCAAATTAGCTAGAATCTATCCAATTTGTGTTTTTAAGTGTTTTGAGTCAGTTAAACTTAGAATTTGTCCAAATCATTCTTTAGAGCCTAGTTTGAGTCTATTGGTAGAAGCATATTTATGCTACTTAGTTATGTTGTTTCCTTCCATTTAGTGAGTTAATTACTATTTATTTTAGTCTTTTAAGTTATTTTCGTATGTTTTTAGGTCCTAATGGCAAAAGGAGCAAGAAAGGGCATTTTGAAGCTAAATGGAGCAGTTTTGGGCATGGATTGGATAGCTTAACTATGGAGCATAGAGGATGGATGAAATTGAAGTCAAGAAGGGCTAGGAAATGCTACAAATCTGGTGGATGAAGTCCTAATGCAAAGAAGATAAGGAAATAGCAAGAAATAAGGAACCTTATCCAACCTTATCTTATCCTATCCTAACCAACCTTATCTTTTCCTAACTCTAACATTATCCTATCCAAATCAGGTTAGGACTTAAATCTAGCTAATTAGAAGGGATTAATTACACATGAAAACACCTATTTCAGTTTCTAGAAGCCTTATCCATTTGTTTGCCGCATGTGGACCATTCCTTGTAGGTTTAGAGTTGCAATCCTTCCTCTACACCTATATCATGAGTCCTTATCCATTTAGGTCCAGAAATCTACCCTTTACCCCTTCTAGAAGTCTAAATTCTGCCAAAAAATACCTAGTTTCTAGAAGCCCTTAATTTCTGGCTAAAATTTCCTATCCCATTCCCCTTTGGTTTCTACCTAGACTTAACCCTTTTTTCCATGGGATTGTACAATCCTTTTCCTTCACTAAGTGTGCATAATTAGCCTATATAAACAGCCTTATGCCGCAACATTCAATCATCCATTCACTCATTCATTCATTCATACTTTCAGCCATCAAACACCACCATTCACCCTACACCACCCTAGTGCCGCAAGCAAGGAAGGAAGGAGAAGAAGACTTGTGCAATCTGCCATTCAAGGAGGGTTTGAAATCTACCATTGGAGTGTGGAGAGTTTCTAGGTGTATTCTATCCTTTGTCTTAGTTCAATGTTTAAATTTAATTATCTTTGTTTTGCGAACATGAGGAACTAATTTCTTTTTAGTTGGAGGTGAATTCGAAGCCATGATTATATGTTTTATATGAATTGAGTACGTCCGGTTATTATTTCTTAAGGCATGAATGTGATTTGCTTATCTAAGTTATTAAAACTGGTCTATGTATGTGGGTTGGGGGTTAACACTTAATTTGCATGCATGAATTTGATGCTAGAATATAAGGGGGTTTCACATAATAGTTATTCACTTATATTCACAAGTAGTGGAGGTTGCTAGTCACAATCGCGTTAAGTAAATCCTTGGTATGAGTCTCATGTGTTTCATAGTGATGAATGCCTTGTCAATGCTTATAGTTTTCACAAAACTTAATGACTTTTGATATGTATCTTTGTTATGCGTCTCATATAAAGAACTTGAAAAAGATAATTTGGTTTAGATGCGTATTCCATCTAACTCAATGAAATAAGGAAAACTTGAGGGTTAGTTGTGCGATGCAACTAATTTGGGGCGTTGTCATTCATAGTCTAAAGGAATAATAACTGGACATTGGTTTGTACACATATATCATGTGTGGAGAAGGACCCTCTAACTAGCCTTTTACCCATTTATTTTACTTAAATTCGTTTTTCAATAGTGTTTTCTATAAAGTTTTTGTTTTAAGTTTAAAATTCGTCAAAAACAATCCCCATTTCACTTAGTCTTCATATTTGAGTCAAAACCTGTTTTCTTTTAGTCTTTTGAGTCAAGTCAAGCCCTTTTTTCGTTCAAAACACTTATTGAATCTAAAATTGAGTCTTTTTTATTATTAGTTGCTGTTTTAAGTGTCCAAAGTTAGTTTTGAGTCTATAGAGTCCAGTTTAGTTTTTTGAGTCTTATTTATATTGATTAGCATCCCTAGTTAATCCCCTGTCTAGAACGATTCCTACTTACACATCTACTACAATTGTCACAAATAGGGTTTAATTTGTGTGTCAAGTAATTTTCACATCATCTATTTAATTGTTTTGTGTTGTTTTGAGTCTTTTTAGTTTGTTTTGAATCATATAAGTCTAGTTAAGTGTTTTTAAGTTTAGTTTTGTGTTTTTAAGTCAGTTAGATTAGATTAGCAATCCCTCCTAATCCCAACCTAGAACGATCCCTACTTGCATCTTTACTACAATTGCCAACAACAGGATTTAATTTGAGTGCTATTATATATCACATCAGTTACTGCGATTGAGTATGAGCTCGAGAGTAAGGATGGCTAAAATCTATGTGAGTAGTGATTTTTAAAATGTCATTTTTCATTGGAAATCCCTGAGGCAATTGTTTTGCTTGTGGACTAGCAAAAGCTAAGTGTGGGGGAATTTGATAGAAGCATATTTATGCGAGTTTGTTAGCTTGTTTCTTTGCATTTAGTAAGTTAGTTTCTATTTATTAGAGTGTTTTAAGCCATTTTCATGTGTTTTTAGTGCCAAATGGCAAAGTTGGCAAGAAAGGACATTTTGGAGCGTTTTAGAGCAGTTTGGAATGGATAACACATGCATGGGGCGAGGTGGATGGACATTTTTGAAGTTCAAATAAGGCTAGGAATGTGCTAAAGAGATGGAGAAACTAAGTCAAGATATAAAAGATAAGGAATCAGCTAAAAAGAAAGAACCTTATCCAAACATTATCCAAACTAACTTCATCTTATCTTTCCTCATCCTAATCCTATTCTACCTAAATTCCAGCTGCAAGGGGAAATTACTTTCAGATTAGGACACCTAAAAACTTGGTTCCAGAAGCCACACCCTTTTCCTAAAAAGGTGCCGCATAGGCCCTTATCCTTTCTGCTAGGAACCTGCCGAGTATTTTTGTCCTTGTCCTCCCTGGTTTCTGCCTTATAATTAGCCTTTTCCTTGTGGGATTGGAGTGCCAAATCCTTCTCCAAAACAACTTTTGCGCCATGCCCTCAGCTTATAAATACAATCAAAGGTGCCGCATAATAAAAAAAAAAAAAAAAACACACCACACACCGCATAATAAAAAATAAAAAAAAAAACACACCACACACAAGAGCTTGATTTTCAGAGAATAAACACATAGTGCCGCAGCTTGCAAGGAAGGAGAGCTTGGAGCCATGCCTACCATCCAAGGCCTTTAGATTGCTGGAGCATTTCTAGGTGTATTCTGTCTTTAGTTTTTAGTTCAATGTTTGTTTTAATTTGGTTTTCAATTATGATAGACATGTGGAACTAATTTCGTTTTAGCTAGAGGTGAATTCAAAGCCATGAACATATGTGTGATATGAATTGATTACATCCAGTTATTGTTTCATAAATCGTGAATGAAATTTACTTATCTGTTTGATTGATAACTTATTCTTGTATGTTGATTAAGGAGGCCTACTTAGTTTGCATGCATGAATTTGATCCAAGAATATAAGGGAATTTCACCTAATAGTTATGAACTTATATTTATAAGTAGTGGAAATCACTATTCATGATTGTGTTAAGTAAATTCCTAGCAGGAGTATCATGCTTTTCATTGTTATGAATGCCTTGTTAATGCTTATGATTTTCATAGAACTTAATGATCTTTGATATGTATCTCTATCATGCAGTTCATATAGGGAACTTGATAAGAATAATTTGATTGCGCCTTTGAGTCCAATTCAATGAATTTAGGAAAATTTGATGGTTAATTTGTGCAGTTCATGGTTAACTTAGGGCATTGTCATTCATGGTTTATAGGAATAGTAATTGGAGATCGATTTGTGTTGCATATGTGTCATGTGTGGAGAAGGACCCTCTAGCTAGCCTTTCACCACCTTCATTCACCTTAATTTAGTATTAATTAGTTTGTTTTCTGCAAGTTACTTAGTTTTAGCTTTAAATTTCGTCCAAACCAAACCCCCGGCCATTGTGTTGTGTTAGTTTAGTTTTAAAATTCATTCAAACCCGTCCCCTGTTAGTATTTTGAGTCAAGTTAAGTCTAGAATTCGTCCAAATCACCCTTTAGTTCTTGTTTTGAGTCAATTTGTTTGTTTTACGCTGTTTTGAGTCAGTCTAGTCAGTTTTGAGTCATTAGAGTCTAGTTTTGTGTTTTTAAGTCTAATTTGTGTTGCTTAGCATCCTTTCTAATCCCCGGCCTAGAACGATCCTTACTTATGTATACTACAATTGTCTAAAAAGGGTTTAATTTGCGTATTAGTTTCTACCACATCAGCAACTGGACGAGAATATAGCAAGAAAACAGGGAGTAGACACCAAACCAAAGAGCTGATGAAGCATACTCGACATAACAGCTAAAGGCGGGCAAGAAGATTCCATGAGATTACAGTTGGATAGGATGGAATTGACCCCAGTATGCCAATCCAAGTCAAAAGACTTAGTCTCAGAGCCAGTTAAGAGTCTTTTCCTATAATCACATGAAAACCATGAAAACCAGTTGCTAAGAAAAAGGTAGAACCATAAATACTATCTGAAATAGTGAAGGGTGCTTGATAATATTCCATTCCTTGAAAGCTAGTGAATACTAGAGCCAGTGAAATAGCTCGAGAAACAATTGGGAGTTCAAGCATATGTGTGGCCAGATGCTCTGTGATAGGAGCATATTTATGCAACTTAGTTAGCTTGTTTTCTTGCATTCATGTTGTTAGTTCTTAGTTATTCTAGTAGTTTAAGCTATTTTCGTGTGTTTATAGGTCCAAATGGTTAAAGTGGCAAGAAAGTGCAATTTGGAGCATTTTGGAGCAGTTTTAGGCTTAGAATGGATAGCACATGCTTGGAGCAAGGTGGATGGACGAAATTGAAGACCAAAGGAGGCTAGGAATCTACTAAAGAGATGGAGGAAATTAATTCAAGATTTGGAAGAAAAAGAATCAGCTACAAAGAAGGAAACATGAGTCAAACTTCATTATTTTGACTTAGTCAATCCTAATCTTTCCTACTTATGTTCCAGCTATCAAAGGGGTTCCTAATCAATTTAGAACACTTAAATATAAGTTCTAGAAGCCTTAATCCCAGTCAAAGAGTCCTTGCCGCACCAAGTCTCCCTTTCCCTTTCCTTGCCGTGCAAGGAAATTCCTTTTCCTTCCCTTTGGATGCTACCGCAAGTCCCTTTCCCTTTTTCTCTTAGGATTCTGACTTAATTACTCTTCTTACTTGAGGATTTAGGGTCCAATTTTTTCTCAAAACATTTAATTAAAGTCATGATCATTTCCCAAAAATATATACAATGTACCGCACAAAAAAAGGCATTCATCATTCACCTATTCAGCCATCATCCATACACCCACATCCTTACCATACCATTCATACACCACAATCCAATTTCACACCCATTCACCCTTGTTGGATTGTTAGAGCGTTTCTAGGTGTATTCAATCTTTGTTTTCAATGTTTAATTTAAGTTTTATGTGTTATGCTGTGAACATGAGAGGCTAAACTCATTTTGGCTAAGGAGACTTCGAAACCATGATTATATTTGCAATATGAATTGATTAACTCTAGTTGTGATTTCATAAATCGTGAATGCAATTTGCTTAACGATCATGTTAAGTTGAATTCTTGGCATGAGTATCATAATGTCATAGTTATGAATGCCTTGTTGATAGGAGCATATTCATGCGACTTAAATGGCTTGTTCTCGTGCATTTACGTTATGTTTCTTTAGTTATTTTAGTCCTTTATGCTTCTTTTGTGTGTTTTCAGGTTCTAAGGGCAAAGTATGCAAAAGGATGCCTTTTGGAGCCTTTTGGAGCAAATTAGAGATTGGAATGGATATCATATGCTTGGAGCCAAGAGGATGGACGAAATTGAAGGATTCCTCCTCCATTGCAGCCACATGCACATTCAATCATTCACACCAAAACCTTGCACATGCTTTCCCATTTCATTATTCATTCACCTTGCAGCCACTCCACATGCATTTCTAGCTTTTCCTTTGCATTCCCCCTTTAATCAACACATGCATCCACTCACCAAGAAATCATTCATTCCACATGCACCCAAAACACCACCAGAAATCATCATTGCCGTGGGTACCTATCCCATTTCAGATTGTCATTCCACTTCATTGCACATGCATCTTCATAATTCAACACATGCATTCATTATTTATTTACTTTGCATCCTTTAATTTAATCACATGCACATTCAAACAAACACAATCATTCCAGCCATACCTTGCATTTTCAGATTGTTCCTCTATCATTGCACCACAATGCAGCCACATGCACTTGTTCCTCTAACATTTCAGCCACTTGCACTCCCATTCTCTCCCAAAACCGTGCACATGCCTTCTCCTTGCATTTCCAGCCATTCCACATGCTATTTCAGCCACATGCACTCATAATCATTCAACCAACATGTGCACATGCAACCTAGCTGTCATGTTCCCCCCATTTCACCTATAAATACTCATTCATTCACACTCATTCATACACAATTCATTTCACAACAGAAATTGGTCCCTTGGGGCCGTGCCCTTCACAAAGTCCATCCATTCCATTCATACACTTCATCCATTGCAGAAATGTAGACCATAAACCCCACTTTGTGCCGTGACTCTCCCTTACAAATCCAAACACCATCCTTCCATTCCTCCACCACTACCCAAACCATTCACACCACCAAACTATCCTTAGACCTTGTGCTACAACGAAGAGGAAGATAAGAGTGCCTAAACGTTCATACAATTCAAGTTTGAGTTGTTGGAATGTTTAGGTGTTTCTTTGATTTCAATGTTTAATTTCAATGCTCTTTGTTTTGTAGGAATGAGGAATGGAAGATAAGAGGGCCTAAACGTTCATGCAATTCAAGTTTGAGTTGTTGGAATGTTTAGGTGTTTCTTTGATTCTCTTTGTTTTGTACCATGAGGAACTAAACACCCCCCTTGGTTAGGGGGTGATTCGAATATATGTTTATGCTTGCATTTTGATTTGAATACTTCTAATTGCGTTTCATAAGTTGTGGATTCAATTTGTTTAACCGTTTGATTGATAACTTATTTATGTATGTTTATTGAGAATGCGCGCTTAATTTTCATGCATGAATATGACGCTAGAATATAAGTAAGTTTCACCTAATCGTTATGAACTTATATTCACAAGTAGTGGAGGTTGCTTATAAACAATCGCGTTAAACAAATTCTTGGCATAAGTTTCATGCAATCCATAGTAACGAGTGCCTCGTCAACACTTATAATTTTCATAGAGCGTAATGATTCTTGCTTGTATCTCTTCTATGCATTCATGTTGAGGACTTGTGGGGAATGTTTTGAATTGTTGTATGCGCTAACCCATCCAATTCAATAACGTTAGGAAGATTTGAAGGTTAATTAGTGCATCACGGTTAACCCGGGGTGTTGAGTTTCATGGTTTATTGAAATGCAATTGGAAATCATTTTATTATGCAAGTATAACATGTATGGAGATGAACCCCTTAGCCATTCTATCATCCATTCATTCCATTCCATCAAATTCGTTTTACAATCTGTTTAGTTTATTAACTTGTTTTGTTATTTCAATTCTCGTCAATTTAAAACCCCCCTTTACTTTCTTGTTCTTTAGTGTTTAGAATTTGTTTAGTTTATGTTTTAAAGTGTTTTGATTCAATTTTATTTCCCAATTTCGTCCAAATTCACCAAAGTGCTCAAAACTGCCCAGAAAGTGATTTTAAGGCAGTTTTGAGTGTTTTGGGTGATGTTTGAGTCTTTTGGTTTGTTTTAATGTTTTAAGTGTTTAGTTTTACATTCTTTGAGTTAGTTTAGTGTTTTATATTGTGTTTTTACGTTCTTGAGTCAAGTTATTACTTAATTTCGTCCAAATTTGTGTTTGTGCTCAAATCTGCCCAGAAAGTGGTTTTTAGGCAGATTTGAGTGTGTTTGTGTTGTTTTGAGTCTTTTGGTTTGTCTTAGTGTTTTAAAGTTTAGTTTTGCATTCTTTGAGTCTAGTATAGTGTTTCATATTGTTATTTTACGTTTTTGAGTCAAATCCAAGTGGTTAACAAACCCTCATAATCCCCGGTCTAGAACGATCCCTACTTGCACCTATACTACAATTGACGAAAAGAGGGTTTAATTTGTGCGCGTATAATTCTCGCATCAAATTTTGGCGCCGTTGCCGGGGATTAGAAAATTTGCTAATCCCTTGGATTGTTTTATTTTTGTTTGTTTTTATTCCAGATTCTTAATCTTGTTTTGTTTCTTGTTTTAGGTACTAGTTTATGACTCGGAGTTCTCATCCGATTCGTGAACATATCCTTGAGTGATTGGGTTCTTCGTCCGGTTGCAAGACGTAAAAGAAAGCGCTACTTGGGAGGCAACCCAATGCACTGAATAAAACAAAGCATGTTCAAAAAAAAAAAAAAAAAAAAAAAAAAAAGTGATACTAAACATGGAGAAAGATGGAGCTTCACAAAGGTTGTTTACGTGAAGCCCCACTACGAGGCATCGGAGCGGAAGGCATAGTAGCGGAAGGCATCGAAGCGGAAGGCTTTGAAACGGAAGGCATCGAAGCGGAAGGCATCGGAGCGGGAGCATTCCAGGCCTCAATACTTGGCCAAGCGCTGGATGAGCCAGGAAAAAGGTGCCTCTGGAGGAAAGACGAAAACCTTTGACGGTCACTGTGAATCCGACCTTCAGACTCTTGCAGCTCATCAAGCTTCCTCTTCATGCCCGTCGAATAGTTGTTGGCAAGCACGTGCAAACTTCTATTCTCGTACTTAAGCTGCTGGATCTCTTGCTTAAGACTTTCCACCTCTGCCATCAATGATTCCACCTGACGGGAGCGGGCAAGCAGGCGTTGGCCCATGTTGGACACAGAACTCGCACACTGAACACTAAGTGCAAGGGACTCTTGAACGGCCAACTCATCGGACCGTCCTGACAGCAGCCTACTATCTTTTGGAGTGAGGAGGTTCCTAGCTACTATTGTAGCTGTTGTGGCGTCCTGCATCACGGAGTCTTCACATGTAAGAAGACCGTTAGAAGATAAGAAAGAAGGGCGCCATACGTTACCTTGACGCGGCGCGCCCGTATCACTGCTAAGGCTCAATTCCAAGCTAAGGTTCGATGAGTTTGCCATTTTTCAAAGGTGTTCAAAGATAAGGGTTGATGGAGTAAATTTTCAAAGGGTCGGAGTCGATTTTCAAGAATGGGAATTCTTCAGAGTGTGTTTGTTGTGGTGATCGATAGCTCTATAAGAAGCCAAGGCGACGCGTCCACCAATTCAAAAAAACCGGAATTTCCGGCGTAATTTAGGCGACGCGTTCTCGGCTTTTCAGAAAACGCGTTCAACTTTGTCAAAAGATTTCTGACAAAGCTGAAAACACGTGGAGGCCATCATCGCAACTACACGTCTTTAGGGTTTATTGAAATGCAATTGGAAATCATTTTATTATGCAAGTATAACATGTATGGAGATGAACCCCTTAGCCATTCTATCATCCATTCATTCCATTCCATCAAATTCGTTTTACAATCTGTTTAGTTTATTAACTTGTTTTGTTATTTCAATTCTCGTCAATTTAAAACCCCCCTTTACTTTCTTGTTCTTTAGTGTTTAGAATTTGTTTAGTTTATGTTTTAAAGTGTTTTGATTCAATTTTATTTCCCAATTTCGTCCAAATTCACCAAAGTGCTCAAAACTGCCCAGAAAGTGATTTTAAGGCAGTTTTGAGTGTTTTGGGTGATGTTTGAGTCTTTTGGTTTGTTTTAATGTTTTAAGTGTTTAGTTTTACATTCTTTGAGTTAGTTTAGTGTTTTATATTGTGTTTTTACGTTCTTGAGTCAAGTTATTACTTAATTTCGTCCAAATTTGTGTTTGTGCTCAAATCTGCCCAGAAAGTGGTTTTTAGGCAGATTTGAGTGTGTTTGTGTTGTTTTGAGTCTTTTGGTTTGTCTTAGTGTTTTAAAGTTTAGTTTTGCATTCTTTGAGTCTAGTATAGTGTTTCATATTGTTATTTTACGTTTTTGAGTCAAATCCAAGTGGTTAACAATCCCTCATAATCCCCGGTCTAGAACGATCCCTACTTGCACCTATACTACAATTGACGAAAAAAGGGTTTAATTTGTGCGCGTATAATTCTCGCATCACTTGTCAATGCTTATGATTTTCACAAAGCTTAATGATTTTTGATTGTATCTCTATTATGCTGTTCATGTAGGGAACTATTGAAGAATAATTTGGTTGCCGATGCGTATTCCATCCAATTCAATGACTTAAGGAAAATCTGAGGGTTAATTAGGGATGTCACAGTTAATCTGGGGTGTTGAGGTTCATGGTTTATTGTAAAAGCAACTGGAAATCAATTTGTATGCAAGTGTGTCATGTGTGGAGAAGGACCCTCTAGCTAGCTAATCACCCATCAATTCACCCAAATTCGTATTCCTTTACTTAGTTTCTGCAATTTACTTGTTTGTTACTTCAAATTCGTCAAAAACCCAATCCCCTTGACTTTGTTGTGTCAAATTAGCTAGAATTTGTCCAATTTGTGTTTTTAAGTGTTTTGAGTCAAGTTAAAGTTAGAATTCGTCCAAATCACCCTTAGTGTCTAGTTTGAGTATTTTTTTATTGTTTTGTGCTGTTTTGAGTCTTTTTAGTTTGTTTTGAGTCATATAAGTCTAGTTAAGTTTTTTCAAGCCTAGTTTTATGTTTTAAAGTCAGTTTTAAGTAGATTAGCAGTCCCTCCAAATCCCCGACCTAGAACGATCCCTACATACATCTTTACTATAATTGTCAATAAGAGGGTTTAATTTGAGTGCTATTATTTATCACATCAAATTTTTGGCACCGTTGCCAGGGATTAGCAACTTTGCTAATCCCTCGTTGTTTCTTTTTGTTTCTTTTTCATGTCTTTTAATCTTAGTTTCTGACTTTGTTTTGTTTTCTTGTTTTTAGGTACTAGTTTATGACTCCAGTTCTCAACCCATTCGTGCAAATATCTTGGACTTTGACGACGATTTTGAACGAACTTTGAGAAGGAAGAAGAAGGAGCCATAACTTAATCCACCTTGTTCTAGCCCAGAATTTGAGTTTGAGGAGGAAGAAGAGGCCACGACAAGAGAGGAAGAAGAAGCACAAGTCTTGGTAGCGGATAATCGAATAATCAAGGAACTTTCAGCCTCGGGATTGGACAACGCCGTACCCCTATGCATTCAATATCCTAGGGCAACTCAAGACAAAACCGATGAGTTCGAATTGAAGTCTAGCTTGCTACATCACATTCCAAAGTACCATGGGCTGTCCATGGAGGATCCAAACAAGCATTTGAAGGAATTTGAAATGGTTTGTTCAAGCATGACTCCAATCAACGTGGATGGCAACATTTTGAAGATGAAAGCTTTTCCATGTTCTCTTTTGGAAAAAGGCTAAAGATTGGCTCTATGAATTAGCACTGGAACCGTCACTTCTTAGGAAAGCATGAAAATGGCATTCTTAGAGAAATTCTTCCTCAATTCAAAAGTTATTCTTTTGAGGAAGAAGATTAGTGGCATTCAACAAAACCAAGGGGAGTCATTTCCAGCTTATTATGAGCATTTCAAGACTCTAGTTGCCTCATGGCCTCAACATCAAATGAAAGAAGAGCTTCTAATTCAATATTTCTATTAAGGACGTCTTCCAATTAAGAGACAAATGCTAGATGCATTAGCGGGAGGAGCTTTAGTTGACAAAACACCAATTGATGCCAATACCTTAATTGCAAATCGAGCCTTAAATGCACAACAATACGAAGGAGTTGGACAAAGGGACATCCCACGGTAGCAACCACAAGTGAATGAGGTAAGTGCAATTTCTGAAATTCAATCTCAATTGGCTAATCTCACTGTTCTTATGTCACAGGTTGTTGATGGATCCAAAGTGCAAAAAGCTAGTGTATGTGGCGTGTGCACCATGCAAGGACACCCATATGAGCAATGCCCTCAATTGATAGAGAATGGAGGGTGGGAAAGTGCCCATGTCGTGGGGTTTCAAGGCCAAAATCAGCCCACATATGATCCATACTCAAACACTTACAATCCTGGATGGAGAGATCATTCAAACATGAAGGGGAGGAAGCCTCAACAACCTCAACAAGAAGGAGGATTTAGTCCACCACCCCTTGGGATATTCCAAAGGCCATTCACACCAATGCAACCTCAACCACCTCCGGTTCAATCAAATTCAGGTACATCTTTGGATAATGATAAGGTTATTCAATTATTAACCACTTTGATGCAGGGAGTACAAAATCAAGCTAAGGAGGTGGATGAATTAAAGAAGCAAATGGGGAAAATGGCAGAATTCATGGGCTAATTTAGAGAGCAAGGCAAACTGCCTAGTTCAACCATTGTGAATCCAAGAGGAGGATTTGAAACCGCCAACGTTATCACGTTAAAAAGTGGCAAGGAAGTTGGAACCACCCTACAACCACCCAAATCAAGCCAAAATGAGGATGAAAAGCTGCTGCAAGAGGAGAAAGACAAAGGCAAAGCCACGGCAAGGGTGGAACAACCCTTGTCGCAACCACACAATGCCCCTAAGCCACCCAACAAAGGTAAGTTAGGTCCAAATTCAATTGTTTCTAATGTTATTCCACCCAATGTACCTTTCCCTCGCAGATTTTTGCAATCAAACAAAGAAAAGAGTGACAAGGACATTCTTGAGACATTTAGAAAGGTGCAAGTCAATATCCCACTCCTTGATGCAATCAAACAAGTTCCAAAGTATGCCAAATTCTTGAAAGAACTTTGCACAACAAGGAAGAGGATTTCGAACAAGGAAGTGGTGCATGTAAGTGAAAATGTCTCTGCCATGTTACAAAGGAAATTGAATCCTAAATGAAAAGATCCAGGTAGTTTCACAATCCCTTGTGTAATTGGTAATACAAGGTTTGAACATGCTATTCTTGACCTAGGTACATCCATTAATTTCATGCCTTACTCTATTTATGCATCTATGAACTTAGGAGAGCTTAAAAATGATGGAGTTATTATTCAATTAGCCGATCATTCTAATGCATATCCAAAAGGAGTTTTGGAAGATGTTGTGGTGCAGGTTGATCATTTAATCTTTCCGGCTGATTTTTATGTGCTTGAAATGGAAGATTCGGCCCATTCTCCACCATTGCCACTCTTACTTGGAAGACCATTCATGAAAACAACCCAAACCAAAATTGATGTGGCCAAGGGAGCATTAACAATGGAGTTTGGTGGTGATATAATTAAATTCAATGATTCTAAATCTAATAAGAATCCTAATGATGTTCATCCTTATTTTGGCATTGATGTGAATAAAGATATAGGGCAGGAACAATCAGCACCTATCAAGAAGGATGCATCTAGAGCCACCATCAAAGAGGGAATTGGAGTGGCTACCTTAAAAGCACCCAATCTGGCCAAGAGCACCACTATCGATTTTGTTGACAGTGCTGCCCCTTTCGAGCCTTCATCACAATATGTTTGTAAGTCTCCAATCCTAATTCCAATTCCCATTTCAAATAATAGGTTGTTACCTTCTTTGGTGCAGATTTCCAATCGATTTCAAGGTGGTGGGAGTGTTTACATGGATTTTAGGAAGCTCAACACCATAATCAGGGAGGATCATTATCCCCTCCCATTCATAGAGCCTTATTATAAGTATTTTGAGGAACATGTCATGGAGGATGCACCCCTCCATGTCGTGGACTTTAATGGAGCTTGAAATGAGGTCTCGTCCAGGTGGAAGACGTTAAAGCAAGTGCTTCTTGGGAGGCAACCCATGCATTTGAATAAAGAACACCTAGGAATCTCCAACAATCCACAACCAAATTTGCGTTCCTCAACCCTACTCTTTATTCCTTTTACTTTGCCATGATAGTCATATTTGTTAATTGTTGTTTGATTGTTTGAGTGTGAGTCTTTGTTTGAAAGATTGAGGACAATGTTTAATTTAAGTGTTGGGGGGGGGGGGGGTAAACAAGCTGATTTGGCATGATTTTCGTGGGATTTTATCACCTATCACTTCTAATGTTTTTTTTCACTGTTTTTAAGTGTTTTTAGTGTGTTTTGAAGTGTTTTAATGTGTTTTGACCAGAAAATACGAAAATTTGAAAAAAAATTCGAAAAAAAGTTTTGAAAAACCCAAAAAGAGTTGTTTATGTGTGTTTGTTTGTGTATTAGGGTACCTTCCAACACAATGATGAGGATTTGATTTTTAATTGCATGACTATTAAAGAAAGTTACAAACATAGATGGAAGTTTGATTTGCTCTTTAGTTTATGCTTAGTTGTAGTTGTTGTTTACGAATTCACATGTAATCACAAAGAAAAAATGGTAACATGCTTGAAGGAAGGAACTCAAACTAACGCTACAACCCTGAGAGACTTGAGCCTAAACTTTATTTGGAGAGTTATAAATCTGTGGATTATTGTTTTCTAAAGTCGTTGCATGATCTCATTGTTTCTTTGGTTGGTTGCTACTTAGAATGCGTTTTCATCATTATAGTTCCAAATACTAGAAGTCATGCCCGTTTCATTCAAAGCATGATATTGAGTGCATAACATACAATAAGATGAAGTTGTTTAGTAAACCAGAGCCAAAAAGCCTTACCCTTTGCATATGTATTGTAGGTTTAACCCTTTTGAGCCATATTTAGCCTATTTTCTTTGTTAGCCACATTATATTTAGCTAGCCTAGAATAGGACTATCCATACCCTTGTTCTTGAAGAATAGTGAAGCATGACTTAGAGGAAATTCCTTTTGATCTACATTATGTAGAAAAACAAGTGTGGGGGAAGGTAAAAGGGCATCGCAAAGGAAAAAAAAAAGAGAGAAGAAAACTGTGAAAAAGAAAAGAAAAAGAAGAAAAAAGAGTTAAGAAATAAATGAGAATGAACTCACAAGTATTGTTTGTTAAAGAAAGGGTCCAAACGTTTGAATTTGACCCTAAGTGTTACATGCATTTTCCCCTTGTGTTTAAGTTGGTTTCTGCCATCAAAAGTGAATTCTAAGTGTCATTTTATTACTTTGCTTCCGATTGGTTTAAGAACCTTTGCTTATCCTTGCCTTTCTTTGTTAGCCAATACCCTAGCCTCGTTACAACCCTTAGACTTCTATCTTGATTGTTATGTGTTTCAATATGTGGTCTTTGAAATTGGTATGAGCATATGGAATCCCTGGTTCTCGTTCTAAGTAGTAGCATTCCATTCATGAGATCATATACATGTCATATTAATAATTCCAGAAAATACTTTCTTTGTTATAACATATGTGAGTGCTAAGGCATGTTACTACATTCACAATGTTGTTTTAATTGATTAAATGTTAGCTAGTAAGTGGTGATTGTGTTTAAGTGTTTACTCAATAGTAAAGAGGGCTAAAATCTATGTGAGTAGTGATAATTAAAATGTCATGTGCATTGGAAATCCCTGAGACAAATGTTGGAAGGTCTATGCAACTTAGTTAGCTTGTTTTCTTGCATTCATGTTGTTAGTTCTTAGTTATTTTAGTATTTTAAGCTATTTTCGTGTGTTTGTAGGCCCAAATGGTTAAATTGGCAAGAAAGTGCAATTTGGAGCATTTTGGAGCAGTTTTGGGCTTGGAATGGATAACACATGCTTGGAGGATGGACGAAATTGAAGACCAAAGGAGGCTACGAATCTGCTAAAGAGATGGAAGAAATTAATTCAAGATTTGGAAGAAAAGGAATCAGCTACAAAGAAGGAAACATGAGTCAAACTTCCTTATTTTGACTAAGTCAATCTTAATCTTTTCCTACTTATGTTCCAGCTATCAAAGGGGTTCCTAATCAATTTAGGACACTTAAATATAAGTTCTAGAAGCTTTAATCCCAGTCAAAGAGTCCTTGCCGCACCAAGTTTCCCTTTCCCTTTCCTTGTCGTGCAAGGAAGTTCCTTTTCCTTTCCTTTGGATACTGCCGCAAGTCCCTTTCCCTTTTTCTCTTAGGATTCTGACTTAATTACTCTTTTTCCTTGAGGATTTGGGGTCCAATTCTTGCCCAAAACATTTAATTACAGTCATGATCCTTTCCCTAAAATATATACAATCTGCCGCACAAAAGAAGGCATTCATTATTCACCTATTCAGCCATCATCCATACACCCACATCCGCACCATACCATTCATACACCACAATCCAATTTCACACCCATTCACCCTTGTGCCACAGCAAAGAAAAAGGAGAGAAGACCCCTTGAAGCCGTGTTTGCCATTCAAGATTGTTGGATTGTTGGAGCATTTCTAGGTGTATTCAATCTTTGTTTTCATTGTTTAATTTACATTTTCTTTGTTTTGCTGTGAACATGAGAGGCTAAACTTGTTTTGGCTAGAGGAGACTTTGAAACCACGATTATATTTGCAATATGAATTGATTAACTCCATTTGTGATTTCATAAATCGTGAAAGCAATTTGCTTAACTGTTGGATTAAGAACTTATTCTTGTATGTTGATTCAAGGTGCACACTTAGTTTGCATGCATGAATATAAAGGAGTTTCACATAATCGTTATGAACTTATATTCATAAGTACTGAAGGTCGCTGGTCACGATCGTGTTAAGTTGAATTCCTGGCATGAGTATCATGATGTCATAGTTACGAATGCCTTGTCAATGCTTATGATTTTCACAAAGCTTAATGATCTTTGATTGTATTTCTATTATGCTATTCATGTAGGGAACTATTAAAGAATAATTTGGTTGCTGATGCTTATTCCATCCAATTAAATGACTTAAGGAAATTCTGAGGGTTAATTAGTGATGTCACAGTTAATCTGGGGTGTTGAGGTTCATGGTTTATTGAAAAAGCAACTGGAAATCAATTTGTATGAAAGTGAGTCATGTGTGGAGAATGACCCTCTAGCTAGCTAATCACCCATCAATTCACCCAAATTCGTATTCCTTTACTTAGTTTCTGTAATTTACTTGTTTGTTACTTCAAATTCGTCAAAAGCCCAATCCCCTTTACTTTGTTGTGTCATATTAGCTAGAATCTGTCCAATTTGGGGTTTTAAGTGTTTTGAGTCAAGTTAAAGTTAGAATTCATCCAAATCACCCTTTAGTGTCTAGTTTGAGTCTTTTTTATTGTTTTGTGCTATTTTGAGTCTTTTAGTTTGTTTTGAGTCATATAAGTCTAGTTAAGTGTTTTCAAGGCTAGTTTTATGTTTTAAAGTCAGTTTTAAGTAGATTATCAATCCCTCCTAATCCCCGGCCTAGATCTTTACTACAATTGTGATAGGAGCATATTCATGCGACTTAAATGGCTTGTTCTCGTGCATTTACGTTATGTTTCTTTAGTTATTTTAGTCCTTTAAGCTATTTTCGTGTGTTTGTAGGTCCAAAGGGCTAAAGGAGCAAAAAGATGCATTTTGGAGACTTTTGGAGCACTTTTGGGCTAAGGATGGATAGCTTATGCTTGAAGCCAAAGTGTTGGACGAAATTGAAGACCTAATTGAAGACCAAAGTGTTGAAACCTTGTTCCCTTTAGTTTTAGGACATTTAAACCTTTCCTAATCCCAATCATACCATGCATTCACACCATTCTCTCCCAATACCGTGCATCTCCACAATCCCATTCATCAACACATGCATTCACTCACCACAAACAAGTCACATGCATTCATCAACATATCTAGCTGTCATTCACATGCATTTCATTCATCATTTCCACCCCCCACATGTCCCTTTAATCATTCAAACATGCAGCCACACCTTCACCCACATGCACCATTTAAACATACACCCAAACACCACCAGAAATCATCATTGCCGTGGGTACCTATCCCATTTCAGATTGTCATTCCACTTCATTGCACATGCATCTTCATAATTCAATGCATGCATTCATTATTTATTTACTTTGCATCCTTTAATTCACCCACATGCACTCATAATCATTCACACCTTGCATTCACATGCATTTCCAACCTAATCACTCACCCACACAATCTGAAATCATTCAAACAATCACCATCATTGCCGTGCATTCCATTACCTTTCTCCACTTCATCTTTGCAGAAATCCACATGCATCTCAATTAAATAAACCCCATGCTTGCACATTTCCCTTTTGCCATGCACCCATTATTCC
The DNA here is from genome assembly GCF_041283825.1 of Pyrus communis. Taxonomy (NCBI): domain Eukaryota; kingdom Viridiplantae; phylum Streptophyta; class Magnoliopsida; order Rosales; family Rosaceae; genus Pyrus; species Pyrus communis. The sequence goes on along the minus strand of NC_142576.1, from coordinate 15,777,855 downwards.
AGAAAACCATTCATCCCATCATTCCATGTGATTCCAGCTCCTCTTTGTCTATGCCGTGCACTTTGATACCCTTTCCAGGTTGTCATTTCAGCCTTTGCAGCCAATACACATGCATGATTCAACCAAAATAGCCAAATGCATGCATACTTCCCTAGTGCCGTGCGTCCACTACCTCAGAAACCCATCAATTCCAGCTCATTTATGCACTTCCATCTCACATGTGCAGATCCAAGATCCAATCTGAATGTTGGCAGCCACATTCCTTCCTATAAAACTAGGCACACTTCACACATCAAGGACACAATTCATTCACAACAGAAATTGGTCCCTTGGGGCCGTGCCCTTCACCAAATCCATCCATTCCATTCATAAACTCATCCATTGCATAAATGTAGTCCATAAACCCCCCTTTGTGCCGTGACTCTCCCTTACAATCCAAACATCATCCTTCCATTTCCATAATTCCCCAATCCATTCAACACACCAACAACATCCCTTAGACCTTGTGCTACGACGAAGAGGAAGATAAGAGGGCCTAAACGTTCATACAATTCAAGTTTGAGTTGTTGGAATGTTTAGGTGTTTCTTTGATTCTACATCAGTTTTGCTTCAAGGGTTCTTTCTTCTTATTAATTCTATGTTCATTCATGTTTTATATTTTTATGTTAAATCCTTTGCAAACATGAATTGTAACTAATCCTCCTCTAGGGATTCGATGTAGCCTTGCAAAGTTTGCCATGTAGTTAATTCGGAATTCTCATTTAATCTATCTATTTCTTGCTTCATTCTCCGATTTAATTGTGACTTAGTGTGTTGATTTTAATGCTTGATCATCATTTGAATTAACCACAGGTTGTTTAGCCAAGATTAAAAGCACACATCATGCATAATCTTGGTAGATATGTGAATGAATGAAGGGAATGTTTTGCAAACATCCTGCCGAGTGTTCCCTTTGGTTTTGTGAAAGTTTCTTGTGCACTACATAGTCTCTAATTAGGAACCAAAGTTGCACATCACAATTAGGCTCATAATTAGAGACATTTGATCAAATCCACACATCATATGGCTGATCATATCTAAGTGAAACAAACCCAAGAAATAAGTAGAGGGATGAGTATAATCTGACTTAACAAGCAAGAACTTGGCTTAGCGATGGTGAAATCGAATCTCTAGCTTCATCTTCATTGGTACTATCTTATTTTATTAGTTGTTGATTCATTCATCTTGTGTTTACTTCATTTCCTTATGTTTTAATTTACAATCTGCTTGTTTCCAAGTTTCTGTTTTTATTTCAAGTTTCATTCAAAACCAATCCCCCATTTCTTTTAAAGTGTTAGATTAGTTAGAAATACATTTAGTTTGTGTTTGTAAGTGTTTTGATTCATTTTGTTTCCCAAATTCGTCCAAAGTACTCAAGGTGCTCAAAACTGCCCAGAAAGTGATTTTAAGGCAGTTTTGAGTATTTTGGTGCTGTTTTGAGTTTTTTTGGTTTGTTTTAGTGTTTTAAAAGTTTAGTTTTGCATTCCTTGAGTCTAGTATAGTGTTTCATATTGTTATTTTACGTTTTTGAGTCAAATCCAAGTGGTCAACAATCCCTCCTAATCCCCGGTCTAGAACGATCCCTACTTATACATATACTACAATTTGACGAAAACAGGGTTTAATTTGTGTGCGTATAATTCTCGCATCAAATTATGGCGCCGTTGCCGGGGATTAGAAAATTTGCTAATCCCTTGGATTGTTTTATTTTCGTTTGTTCTTTTTATTTTATTCCAGATTCTTAATCTTGTTTTTGTTTCTTGTTTTAGGTACTAGTTTATGACTCGGAGTTCTCATCCGATTCGTGAACATATTCTGGAGTGATTGGGTTCTTCGTCCGGCTGCAAGACGTAAAAGAAAGCGCTACTTGGGAGGCAACCCAATGCACTGAAAAAAAAAAAAAAAAAATTCATTTATTAAATAAAATACTAAACATGGAGAAAGGTGGTGCTTCACAAAGGTTGTTTACGTGAAGCCCCACTACGAGGCGTCGAAGCAGAAGGCTTTGAAGCAGAAGGAATCGGAGCGGAAGGCATCGAAGCGGAAGGCATCGGAGCGGAAGGCATCGGAGCTAGAGCATTCCAGGCCTCAATACTTGGCCAAGCGCTGGATGAGCCAGGAAAAAGGTGCCTCTGGAGGAAAGACGAAAACCTTTGACGGTCACTGTGAATCCGACCTTCAGACTCTTGCAGCTCATCAAGCTTCCTCTTCATGCCCGTCGAATAGTTGTTGGCAAGCACGTGCAAACTTCTATTCTCGTACTTAAGCTGCTGGATCTCCTGCTTGAGACTTTCCACCTCTGCCATCAATGATTCCACCTGACGGGAGCGGGCAAGCAGGCGTTGGCCCATGTTGGACACAGAACTCGCACACTGAACACTAAGTGCGAGGGACTCTTGAACGGCCAACTCATCGGACCGTCCTGACAGCAGCCTACTATCTTTTGGAGTGAGGAGGTTCCTAGCTACTATTGTAGCTGTTGTGGCGTCCTGCATCACGGAGTCTTCACCTGTAAGAAGACCGTTAGAAGATAAGAAAGAAGGGCGCCATACGTTACCTTGACGCGGCGCACCCGTATCACTGCTAAGGCTCAATTCCAAGCTAAGGTTCGATGAGTTTGCCATTTTTCAAAAGTGTTCAAAGAGAAGGGATGGAGTTAAATTTCAAAGGCCCGAAGTCGATTTTCAAGAATGGGAAATCTTCAGAGTGTGTTTGTTGTGGTGATCGATAGCTCAATAAAAAAGCCAAGGCGACGCGTCCACCAATTCAAAAAGCCGGAATTTCCGGCGTAATTTAGGCAACGCTTTCTCGGCTTTTCAGAAGACGTGTCCAACTTTGTCAAAAGATTTCTTCTTTTCAGACAACACGTGGAGGCCATCACCGCAACTACATATCTTTAGCCGACAAGCGCAAAAGTTCGGCGACGCTTTCTCTGCTTTTCAGAAAACGCGTGCAGCTTTGTCAAAAGGAGCCGCATCCGCACTACTACGTGTCGTTCAGAAAGAAAAAGGGCGTCGTTCAGAAATCGAAGGGGCGCCTGCTCAGAAATCGAAGAGGCGTCTTCAAAGATCGAAGAGGCGCCACTATTTGAAAAAGCCGGATTTGCGGGATCAAAACGTTTGTCGACAAGGGTAAAAGAACAGTACCACCACTTGATATTATCTCTATATATGTCGATCTTCGTCTTTTATGGCAAGGAAAACCTGAAGAAAATGCCCAACTCTCCATCACCTTTGAGGGCCCACTCCCAACAAAGCCTTTCGAAATACTCAATTCTTTCTTCTTCCCCAAAGATGATACCAGATGCCTGGAGTACAGATGACCCAGGAGGAAACGGCGGATTGAAGTGTGCTGATTCATTCACCGCTTCTTCAAAAGCAAAGGTATCTCATATCATCAAGGTCAAAAGCAAAAGTATCTCATATCATGCTCTTTCCCTGTCTTTTTCTTTGTCCTTGTTCTTACTCGCATGGCAAAGTAAAAGAAGCAATCAGCCGGCACTTGGAGTCAGTCTTCCGATCTGGAGCCAACTGCCTGGAATCTATTCCTGATTGCTTACCTAGCGTTGCTCTCGAGTAGTCATCTTCAACGGTTGATACATTTCCGGAGAAGGGACCACTTCTGCAAAGGGGAGCGAGTAAGGCAAGTGAAAATGATACATTGAAGCATGTGGAGACAAACATAGGCTGAGTTATCCTCCAACCCTTTTCAATACGAATTGGAAAGATTGAACAAAGAAACAGACCAAAGGGGTAAGCTCAGACCTTCGGGGAAGACCAAAAGAATCCTCCAGCCCAGTAGCACAAAGGAAAATCAACAAGTGAAGGAGACCAAAAGAATCATGCAGCCCAGTTCAAGAGTATGCCTGTGGAATCACCAAGATCAAAGCCTCAATGCAATTACCAAGGAGAAGAGGGAATTTACACTCCATAACCAGATTTGCGTCCCTAAACTCTTCTCTTTGTTAATTACATTCTGCCATGTTTAGTATGTTTAAATTGCTTTTTGTGTGTTTTTTGTATGAATCTATGCTTAAAACATTGAGGACAATGTTTGATTTAAGTGTGGGGGGGGTAACTAATGTTGTTAATGCAAATTCGTGGGATTTTATCACCCATAACTTCAAATGTTGTTCCTTGCTGTTTTAAGGTGTTTTTAAGTTGTTTTAGAGTGTTTTTAGTGTGTTTTGTTTTATAACTCCGAAAATCACATAAAAATTTGAAAAACATGTTTTGAAAAGCCAAAAAAAAAAAAAAAGAGTGTTGTGAGTCGTTTTTTTTTTGTGTTTGTGTTGATAGGAGCATATTCATGCGACTTAAATGGCTTGTTCTCGTGCATTTACGTTATGTTTCTCTAGTTATTTTAGTCCTTTATGCTTCTTTTGTGTGTTTTCAGGTTCTAAGGGCAAGGTATGCAAAAGGATGCCTTTTGGAGCCTTTTGGAGCAAATTAGAGATTGGAATGGATATCATATGCTTGGAGCCAAGAGGATGGATGAAATTAAAGACTTGAAGTAGGAAAGTTAAATCCTAAAAGACCTCATGTTTAAGCATCATTGAAGACTCCTACGCATTTTAGAACACAAAAAACAACATTCCTTGCAACCTTAGGACATTGTCGTGTGTTTCCTTGTGTCTCCCTTCCTTGCCATGCAAGGAAGGGCTTTGTTCCCTATTTTAAACACTTAAAGCATTCATTTATCATATCATTCACTTATTATAAGCATTCACTTATCATATCATTCACTTATCAAACCATTCACTTATCACTTCCATTCACTTATCACTTATCACTTCCATTCACTTATCACTCACCACATATCATTCATTTATCACTTAACATATCATTCATTTATCACTTAACATATCATACACTTATCATAATCATTCACTTATACACTTATCATAATCATTCACTTATTCTTTCATCATTCAACCACCAATTCAACACATGCATTTCAAACCTTTCAACACCCTTTAATCATCTCCCTTTAAGTTATGATTTTATTTCCTAACCCTACATGCATTATTTATTAGCATCTTCACATGCATTCACACACACTTCACACAAACAAACAACTCAAAACCGTGAGCTCCCATTCCCTTATGCCATTTTCAGATTTCCGCCCACTAACCTAGTCATCAACACATGCATTCCCTTCACATTCACCCACATGCACTCCCACTCTTTAATCATATGCACTCCCATCATAATTCCACCACCAATTCAGCCACAAAACATTATCATTGCACCACATTCAACCACTCCACATCCCTCACCAAGAAACCATTCAACACACACATGCATCCTGAAATTCTTTGCCATGCAATCACATGCATTTCCCTTGACATTTTCAGCCATCACACTTCATCATTACACCACCATTCACTCTTTAACCCACACACACTTCACACAAACAACATTCACATGCATTCACATGCATTTCCAACACAAAACACACTCAAAACCGTGGCCACCTTTGCATTTCAGGATTCCCATTTGCATTTTCAGATTTCCAGCTTTCCCTTTTATTTTCCAGCTTTCATTCTTCATCATTGCAGCCATTCCACATGCAATTCTCCATCATTCCTCCACACAAACACCTTAAACAAATAGCCATATACATCTCCACTCCTCCTATAAATACCCTTGCATTCCCATCATTCAAAACATCTCATTCACAACACAACACACCACAAACACTTCCATTCCTTCTCTTTGCCATGAGTCCCCTTAGAATCCAAAACCATCTTTCCATTTCCACCACTTCCCAACCCTCCAAACCACTCTTCTACCATTTCCATAATCCCCCAAACCTCACCTTAGACCTTGTGCTACAACAACGAGGAAGATAAGAGGGCCTAAACGTTCATACAATTCAAGTTTGAGTTGTTGGAATGTTTAGGTGTTTCTTTGATTTCAAAGTTTAAATTCAATTCTCTTTGTTTTGTACGTATGAGGAATGGAAGAGAAGAGTGCCTAAACGTTCATACAATTCAAGTTTGAGTTGTTGGAATGTTTAGGTGTTTCTTTAATTTCAAAGTTATGAGGAAATAAACCCCCCTTTAGCTAGGGGGTGATTCGAAATAAATGTTTATACTTGCATTTTGATTTGATTACCTTTCGTTGGAATTTCATAAGTTTTGAATTCAATTTGTTTAACTATTTGATTGATATCCTATTTATGTATGTTTATTGAGAATGAACGCTTAATTTTCATGCATGAATATGACGCTAGAATATAAGTGAGTTTCACCTAATCGTTATGAACTTATATTCACAAGTAGTGGAGGTTGCTTATAAACAATCGCGTTAAACGAATTCTTGGCATAAGTTTCATGCAATCATAGTAACGAATGCCTCGTCAACACTTATAGTTTTCATGATGCTTAATGATTCTTGCTTGTTTCTCTATTATGCAATTCATGAAGGGAACTTGTGAGGAATGCTTTGGGTTGTCGTATGCAATCATCCAATTCATTAACTTAAGGAAAACTTGACGGTTAATTTAAGCGGACCTAATTAACCCGGGGTGATGAGTTTCATAATTTATTGAAATGCAATTGGAAATCATTTTATTATGCAAGTGTAACATGTATGGAGATGAACCCCTTAGCTAGCCATACCATCCATTCATTTCCGTCAATTTCATATTTACAATTTGTTTTCTTTACAATCTATCCATTTTAGTTTAAATTCGTCCAAAATCAATCCCCCCATATTTCGTTTAAGTCTTAGTCTTAATCTTTCTTATTTTTAGTTTTGCTTTCTTCGAGCATTAAATAGTGTTTTATATTGTGTTTTTACGTTTTTAAGTCAAATCCAAGTGATTAACAATCCCTCCTAATCCCCGGTCCAGAACGATCCCTACTTACATCATTACTACAATTGTCAAAAAGAGGGTTTAATTTGTGTGCGTATAATTCCCGCATCAAATTTTGGCGCCGTTGCCGGGGATTAGAAAATTTGCTAATCCCTTGGATTGTTTGTTTCTGTATTGTCTTTTAGATTTAGTTTTTTTTTTTTTATTTGTGTTTTGTTTGTTAAGAACAAGATGGCACTTGATAATGCTTCTCTTTTGTCACAACTCATGGAAAGGTCCCAAATGCAAAGAGTTGATATATTTAATCTTCAATCAAGGAATAACGTGTTTTCCAATACTTACAATTCGGATTGGAGTGATCATTCAAACTCTATGTGGTGGGAACCTCAAAATGCTCAACAAGGAGGATATTGGCAGCCACCACAACCTCATATTCAATATGCCCAACCAAATTTAAGTTCGTCAATAAATTATAACCAAAAGCTTGATGAATTAATTTGTTTGATGCAGGGCTTACAAAATCAAGACAATGAGGCTCAACAAGAAGGATATTGGCAGCCGTATGAGGAGTTCTATTCAACGCCTATGCAGCCACCACAACCTGCCCAAAGTAATGTAGGTAATTCAAATGATAATGATACGATTTTTCAATTACTTACTACTCTGGAAAAGCAAATTGGGCAGATAGCGGAGTTCGAAGGACAATTTTGCGACCAAGGCGAACTCCCTAGTTCAACCATTGCAAATCAGAAGGGAGAATTTGAAACTGCCAAGGAAATCATGTTGAGAAGTGACAAGGAGGTTGGAACGGACCCTCAACCATCAAAATCAAATCACAAGGAAGAGGAATACACCCAACCCACGGAAAGGGTGGAAACACCTTTACCGGAGGCTCCTATTGCTCCTATGCCATCTAATACAGGTATGGTTGTTCCAAATTTCATTATTTTTAACCCTATTCCTTGCAGATTCATGACTTCCAAGGAAGAAGAATGTGAAAAAGACATCTTGGAAGCCCTTCCAAAGGTGACAAGTAGGGAATGTCATGAATCCATCAAAGAGGACGTTCTTGAAACCACAAAATCCAAAGAAGTTAAATTTGATGACATTGGACAAGTAATAACCATCACTTGCAATCTGGCCAAGTCCAATATCCCTGAAACTTTCAAAGGAGTGGTATTTGTCATTGAGTTCTTGTCGGACAAAACAAGTAAGTATTTTTTTCCAAATTCCATTAGATTTTATACTAACTTGCTATTTTTTTTGAATCAGGCACCTACACTAGAATTCAAACCAATGCCGGTTCACTTCAATTATCACCTTCCATTCAAGGACCAATTCCATGCCGTTTGATTTTATTTATGTTAATAAAAAAAATAAAAAAAATAAAAAAGAAAAAAAGAAAAAAAGAAAGATACTAAACATGGAGAAAGGTGGAGCTTCACAAAGGTTGTTTGCGTGAAGTCCCACTACGAGGCGCAGAAGCGGAAGGCGCAGAAGCGGGAGGCATAGAAGCGGGAGGCATCGAAGCGGAAGGCATCGGAGCGGGAGGCATCGGAGCTAGAGCATTCCAAGCCTCAATACTTGGCCAAGCGCTGGATGACCCAGGAAAAAGGTGCCTCTGGAGATAAGACGCAAGCCTTTGACGATCACTGTGAATTCGACCCTCAGATTCTTGCAGCTCATCAAGCTTCCTCTTCATCCCCGACGAATAGTTATTTGCAAGCACATGCAAACTTCTATTCTCGTACTTAAGCTGCTGGATCTCTTGCTTAAGTCTTTCCACCTCTGCCATCAACGATTCCACCTGACGGGAGCGGGCAAGCAGGCGTAGGCCCATGTTGGACACAGAGCTCGCACACTGAACACTAAGTGCGAGGGACTCTTGAACGGCCAACTCATCGGACCGTCCTGACAGCAGCCTACTATCTTTTGGAGTGAGGAGGTTTTTAGCTACTATTGTAGCTGTTGTGGCGTCCTGCATCACAGAGTCTTCACCTGAAAGAGGACCGTTAGAAGATAAAAAAGAAGGGCGCCATACATTACCTTGACGGGGCGCAACCGGATCGCTGCTGAGACTCAAATCTAAGCTAAGGTTCGATGAGTTTGCCATTTTTTTCAAAAGTGTTCAAAGAGAAGGGGTGGATGGAGTTAAAAATTTCACAAAGGGCCGGAGTCGAGTTTCAGGAATGGGAAATCTTCAGAGTGTGTTTGTTGTGGTGATCGATAGCTCAATAAAAAAGCCAAGGCGACGCGTCCACCGATTCAAAAAGCCGGAATTTCCGGCGTAATTTTGGCGACGCTTTCTCTACTTTTCAGAAGACGCGTTCAACTTTTCAAAAGATTTCTTCTTTTCAGAAAACACGTGGAGGCCATCATCGCAACTACACGTCTTTAGCCGACAAGCGCAAAGTTCGGCGACGCTTTCTCTGCTTTTCAGAAAACGCGTGCAGCTTTGTCAAAAGGAGCCGCATCTGCACTACCACGTGTCGTTCAGAAAGCGAAGGGGCGTCATTCAGAAATCGAAGGGGCGCCTACTCAGAAATCGAAGAGGCGTATTCAAAGATCGAAGAGGCGCCACTATTTCAAAAAGCCGGAATTGCGGGATCAAAACGTTTGTCGACAAGGGTAAAAAGTACCACCACTTGATATTATCTCTATATATGTCGACCTTCGTCTTTTATGGCAGGGCAAACCTGAAGAAAATGCCCAACTCTCCCTCACCTCTGAGGGCGCACTCCCAGCAAGGCCTTTCAAAATACTCAATTCTTTCTTCTTCCCCAAAGATGATACCAGATGCCTGGAGGACATATGACCCAGGAGGAAACGGCGGATTGAAGCATGTGCTGATTCATCCACCGCTTCTTCAAAGCAAAGGTATCTCATATCATCAAGGTCAAAAGCAAAAGTATCTCATATCATGCTCTTTCCCTGTCTTTTTCTTTGTCCTTGTTCTTACTCGCATGGCAAAGTAAAAGAAGCAATCAGCCGGCACTTGGAGTCAATCTTCCGATCTGGAGCCAACTGCCTGGAATCTATTCCTGATTGCTTACCTAGCGTTGCTCTCGAGTAGTCATCTTCAACGGTTGATACACTTCCGGAGAAGGGACCACTTCTGCAAAGGGGAGCGAGTAAGGCAAGTGAAAATGATACATTGAAGCATGTGGAGACAAACATAGGCTGAGTTATCCTCCAACCCTTTTCAATACGAATTGGAAAGATTGAACAAAGAAACAGACCAAAAGGGTAAGCTCAGACCTTCGGGGGAGACCAAAAGAACCATCCTGCTGCCCAGTTCAAGAAGTAGCACAAAGGAAAATCAACAATGGGCAGAAACCAGTTCAAGAGTAAGCCTGTGGAATCATCAAGATCAAGCCTCAATGCAATCAACAAAGAGAAGAGGGAATTTACACTCCATAACCAGATTTGCGTCCCTAAACTCTTCTCTTTGTTAATTACATTCTGCCATGTTTAGTATGTTTAGTTGTTGTTTGTGTGATTACTTATGTTTTGTGTGAATCTATGCTTAAAACATTGAGGACAATGTTTGATTTAAATGTGGGGGGGTAACTAATGTTGTTAATGCAAATTCATGGGATTTTATCACCCATAACTTCAAATGTTGTTCCTTGCTGTTTTAAGGTGTTTTTAAGTTGTTTTAGAGTGTTTTAGTATGTTTTGTTTTTATAACTCCGAAAAGCACATAAAAATTTGAAAAATTGTTTTGAAAAGCCTAAAAAGAGTGTTTTGAGTCGTTTTTGTGAGTTTGTGTCTTAGGGTACCTTCCAACACAATGATAAGGATTTGGTTTGTAATTGCATGACTGTTAAAAAGAGTTATAAACATAGAGAAAAGTTTGATTTACTCTTGGTTTATGCTTAGTTATGGTTATAATGTATGACTTCACATGCAATCATAAAAGAAAAATTCGTTTTTGTAACATGCTTGAAGGAAGGAACTCAAACAAACGCTACAACCCTGTGAGACTCGAGCCATTACCTTCTTTGGAGAGTTATTTTCTGTGATTCTTTGTTTTCTAAAGTTGTTGAATGATCTCATTATTCCTTGCTTGGTTGCTACTTAGAATGCAATTGTATCATGATAGAACTAAATGCTAGAACTTATATCCGTTTCATTCAAAGCATGATATTGAGTTGCATAACATATATCAAGATGAAGTTGTGTAGTTGCCACCATAGCCAAATAGCCTTACTTCCCATATTTCGTATATATTGTAAGTCTTAACACCGTTGAGCCTCGTTTAACCTATTTTCTTTGCTAACCATATCACCCCTTACCTAGCCTAGATTAGGACCATCCGTACCCTTGTTCTTAAAAGATAGTGAGCATGACTTAAATGAATTCCTTTTGAGTACATTTTGCAAGAAAATGAGTGTGGGGGAGTAAAAGTTTGTTCTTAAGTTTGTATGTTTTGAGAGTCAAAAGAAAAGAAAAAAAAAAAAAATTTGTGAAAAAAATATGAAAAAGAAAAACAGAAAAGAAGAGAAAAGAAAGAAAGAAAAAAAAAAAAAAAAAAAAAGAGCTTGTTCCCCCTTGTTGTTCAAAAGTTGAGTTTTCATTCAAAAGTGAATTCTACGTTAATTCAAATGCTTTGCTCGCTATTTCTTTAAGAACCTTTGTTTTCCATATACCTTCTTTGTTAGCCAAACACCTTTAGCCCCGTTACACCCCTTTGACTTCTATCTTGATCGTTATGTGTTCAATAATGTGGAGTTTGAAATTGATATGAGCTTATGGAATCACTGGTTCTCATTCTAAGTAGTAGCATTCCATTCATGAGATCATATTCATGTCATTATCGTAAATCCAGAAAATGCTTTCCTTGTTATAACATATGTGAGTGTTCGTCTACATGTTTACATCAATCTTCTCACATATAACTAGTGTAGGGTGTGTAGTCAGAAAATCTGTGTGAAAAACGAGTGCATATCTTGTAAGGATTTGAGCAATTTCTCTAAGGCATGTTACTACATTCAAAACATGGTTTTAAATGCTTAATTGTGAACTAGTATATGGTGACTATGATTAAGAATGTACTTAAGTGTGAAGATGACTAAAATCTGTGGGAATGATGATTTTTAACGTGTCATGTGCATTGGAAATCCCTAAGACGGTTGTTGGAAGGTTTAGGTTGTGTTTTACTTGTTTTGTTTCGTTTGGTTTTGTTTTGTTTTTCTTTCTGTTTTGCTCGAGGACTAGCAAAAGATAAGTGTGGGGGTATTTGATAGGAGCATATTCATGCGACTTAAATGGCTTGTTCTCGTGCATTTACGTTATGTTTCTCTAGTTATTTTAGTCCTTTATGCTTCTTTTGTGTGTTTTCAGGTTCTAAGGGCAAGGTATGCAAAAGGATGCCTTTTGGAGCCTTTTGGAGCAAATTAGAGATTGGAATGGATATCATATGCTTGGAGCCAAGAGGATGGATGAAATTAAAGACTTGAAGTAGGAAAGTTAAATCCTAAAAGACCTCATGTTTAAGCATCATTGAAGACTCCTACGCATTTTAGAACACAAAAAACAACATTCCTTGCAACCTTAGGACATTGTCGTGTGTTTCCTTGTGTCTCCCTTCCTTGCCATGCAAGGAAGGGCTTTGTTCCCTATTTTAAACACTTAAAGCATTCATTTATCATATCATTCACTTATTATAAGCATTCACTTATCATATCATTCACTTATCAAACCATTCACTTATCACTTCCATTCACTTATCACTTATCACTTCCATTCACTTATCACTCACCACATATCATTCATTTATCACTTAACATATCATTCATTTATCACTTAACATATCATACACTTATCATAATCATTCACTTATACACTTATCATAATCATTCACTTATTCTTTCATCATTCAACCACCAATTCAACACATGCATTTCAAACCTTTCAACACCCTTTAATCATCTCCCTTTAAGTTATGATTTTATTTCCTAACCCTACATGCATTATTTATTAGCATCTTCACATGCATTCACACACACTTCACACAAACAAACAACTCAAAACCGTGAGCTCCCATTCCCTTATGCCATTTTCAGATTTCCGCCCACTAACCTAGTCATCAACACATGCATTCCCTTCACATTCACCCACATGCACTCCCACTCTTTAATCATATGCACTCCCATCATAATTCCACCACCAATTCAGCCACAAAACATTATCATTGCACCACATTCAACCACTCCACATCCCTCACCAAGAAACCATTCAACACACACATGCATCCTGAAATTCTTTGCCATGCAATCACATGCATTTCCCTTGACATTTTCAGCCATCACACTTCATCATTACACCACCATTCACTCTTTAACCCACACACACTTCACACAAACAACATTCACATGCATTCACATGCATTTCCAACACAAAACACACTCAAAACCGTGGCCACCTTTGCATTTCAGGATTCCCATTTGCATTTTCAGATTTCCAGCTTTCCCTTTTATTTTCCAGCTTTCATTCTTCATCATTGCAGCCATTCCACATGCAATTCTCCATCATTCCTCCACACAAACACCTTAAACAAATAGCCATATACATCTCCACTCCTCCTATAAATACCCTTGCATTCCCATCATTCAAAACATCTCATTCACAACACAACACACCACAAACACTTCCATTCCTTCTCTTTGCCATGAGTCCCCTTAGAATCCAAAACCATCTTTCCATTTCCACCACTTCCCAACCCTCCAAACCACTCTTCTACCATTTCCATAATCCCCCAAACCTCACCTTAGACCTTGTGCTACAACAACGAGGAAGATAAGAGGGCCTAAACGTTCATACAATTCAAGTTTGAGTTGTTGGAATGTTTAGGTGTTTCTTTGATTTCAAAGTTTAAATTCAATTCTCTTTGTTTTGTACGTATGAGGAATGGAAGAGAAGAGTGCCTAAACGTTCATACAATTCAAGTTTGAGTTGTTGGAATGTTTAGGTGTTTCTTTAATTTCAAAGTTATGAGGAAATAAACCCCCCTTTAGCTAGGGGGTGATTCGAAATAAATGTTTATACTTGCATTTTGATTTGATTACCTTTCGTTGGAATTTCATAAGTTTTGAATTCAATTTGTTTAACTATTTGATTGATATCCTATTTATGTATGTTTATTGAGAATGAACGCTTAATTTTCATGCATGAATATGACGCTAGAATATAAGTGAGTTTCACCTAATCGTTATGAACTTATATTCACAAGTAGTGGAGGTTGCTTATAAACAATCGCGTTAAACGAATTCTTGGCATAAGTTTCATGCAATCATAGTAACGAATGCCTCGTCAACACTTATAGTTTTCATGATGCTTAATGATTCTTGCTTGTTTCTCTATTATGCAATTCATGAAGGGAACTTGTGAGGAATGCTTTGGGTTGTCGTATGCAATCATCCAATTCATTAACTTAAGGAAAACTTGACGGTTAATTTAAGCGGACCTAATTAACCCGGGGTGATGAGTTTCATAATTTATTGAAATGCAATTGGAAATCATTTTATTATGCAAGTGTAACATGTATGGAGATGAACCCCTTAGCTAGCCATACCATCCATTCATTTCCGTCAATTTCATATTTACAATTTGTTTTCTTTACAATCTATCCATTTTAGTTTAAATTCGTCCAAAATCAATCCCCCCATATTTCGTTTAAGTCTTAGTCTTAATCTTTCTTATTTTTAGTTTTGCTTTCTTCGAGCATTAAATAGTGTTTTATATTGTGTTTTTACGTTTTTAAGTCAAATCCAAGTGATTAACAATCCCTCCTAATCCCCGGTCCAGAACGATCCCTACTTACATCATTACTACAATTGTCAAAAAGAGGGTTTAATTTGTGTGCGTATAATTCCCGCATCAAATTTTGCTTCTATGCCTCCCGCTAAACTGTAAAACTAAACTAGACTCAAAGAATGTAAAACTAAACTGTAAAACATTAAAACAAATCAAAAGACTCAAAATGCTTTTAAAAACACAAACTAAAATGCTATACTAAACTCGAAGAATTCAAAACTATCTTTCCATTTCCACCACTTCCCAACCCTCCAAACCACTCTTCTACCATTTCCATAATCCCCCAAACCTCACCTTAGACCTTGTGCTACAACAACGAGGAAGATAAGAGGGCCTAAACGTTCATACAATTCAAGTTTGAGTTGTTGGAATGTTTAGGTGTTTCTTTGATTTCAAAGTTTAAATTCAATTCTCTTTGTTTTGTACGTATGAGGAATGGAAGAGAAGAGTGCCTAAACGTTCATACAATTCAAGTTTGAGTTGTTGGAATGTTTAGGTGTTTCTTTAATTTCAAAGTTATGAGGAAATAAACCCCCCTTTAGCTAGGGGGTGATTCGAAATAAATGTTTATACTTGCATTTTGATTTGATTACCTTTCGTTGGAATTTCATAAGTTTTGAATTCAATTTGTTTAACTATTTGATTGATATCCTATTTATGTATGTTTATTGAGAATGAACGCTTAATTTTCATGCATGAATATGACGCTAGAATATAAGTGAGTTTCACCTAATCGTTATGAACTTATATTCACAAGTAGTGGAGGTTGCTTATAAACAATCGCGTTAAACGAATTCTTGGCATAAGTTTCATGCAATCATAGTAACGAATGCCTCGTCAACACTTATAGTTTTCATGATGCTTAATGATTCTTGCTTGTTTCTCTATTATGCAATTCATGAAGGGAACTTGTGAGGAATGCTTTGGGTTGTCGTATGCAATCATCCAATTCATTAACTTAAGGAAAACTTGACGGTTAATTTAAGCGGACCTAATTAACCCGGGGTGATGAGTTTCATAATTTATTGAAATGCAATTGGAAATCATTTTATTATGCAAGTGTAACATGTATGGAGATGAACCCCTTAGCTAGCCATACCATCCATTCATTTCCGTCAATTTCATATTTACAATTTGTTTTCTTTACAATCTATCCATTTTAGTTTAAATTCGTCCAAAATCAATCCCCCCATATTTCGTTTAAGTCTTAGTCTTAATCTTTCTTATTTTTAGTTTTGCTTTCTTCGAGCATTAAATAGTGTTTTATATTGTGTTTTTACGTTTTTAAGTCAAATCCAAGTGATTAACAATCCCTCCTAATCCCCGGTCCAGAACGATCCCTACTTACATCATTACTACAATTGTCAAAAAGAGGGTTTAATTTGTGTGCGTATAATTCCCGCATCATGTGTCTTAGGGACCTTCCAACACAATGATAAGGATTTGGTTTGTAATTGCATGACTGTTAAAAAGAGTTATAAACATGGAGAAAAGTTTGATTTACTCTTGGTATATGCTTGGTTATGGTTATAATATATGACTTCACATGCAATCCTAAAAGAAAAATTCGTTTTTTGTAACATGCTTGAAGGAAGAAACTCATAATAACACTACATCCCTGTGAGACTCGAGCCATTACTTTCTTTGGAGAGTTATTTTCTGTGATTCTTTGTTTTCTAAAGTTGTTGTATGATCTCATTATTCCTTGCTTGGTTGCTACTTAGAATGCAATTGTATCATGATAGAACTAAATGCTAGAACTTATATCCGTTTCATTCAAAGCATGATATTGATTGCATAACATACAATAAGATGAAGTTGTTAGTCAAGCCAAAGCCAAAAAGCCTATCCCTTTTCACATGTATTGTAGGATTACCCCTTTTGAGCCTTTTCAAGCTTATTTTCTTTGTTAACCCCCTTGTTCTTAAAGGATAGTGAAGCATGACTTAGAATGAACTCCTTTTGATCAATATACTGCAGAAAATAAGTGTGGGGGAAGATAATAGGGCACGGCCAAAGAATGAAATAAAGAAAAGAAAAAAAAAAAAAAAAAAAACAAAAAGAGTTGAAAAATAAGTGAGAATGATCTGACAAGCATTGGTTATTGAAGGAAGGGTCCAAAAGAGTGAATTTGACCCTAGTTGTTGCATGAATCTTCCCTTGTGTTTAAAAGTTGATTTCTGCCATTAAAAGTGAGTTTAAGTGTCAATTTCAATACTTCGCTTCCTATTACTTTAAGAACCTTTGTTTTACTTTACCTTTCTTTGTTAAACCATTACCCTTAGCCCCGTTACAACCCTCAACTTCTATCTTGATGTTTATGTATTCAATATGTGGAGTTTGGAATTGATATGAGCTTATGGTGTCACTGGTTCTCGCTTCTAAGTAGTAGCATTCCATTCATGAGATCATATTCATGTCATTATCGTAAATCCAGAAAATGCTTTCTTTGATATAACATATGTGAGTGTTAGAATTCATATTTACATCAATATTCTCACATATAACTAGTGTAGGGTGTGTAGTCAGAAAATCTGTGTGAAAAACGAGTGCATATCTTGTAAGGATTTGAGCAAATTCTCTAAGGCATGTTACTTCATTAAAAACATGGTTTTAAATGCTTAATTGTGAAATAGTATGTGGTGACTATGATTAAGAATGTATTCAAGTGTGAAGATGACTAAAATCTATGGGACTAATGATTTTTAACATGTCATGTGCATTGGAAATCCGTGAGACGATTGTTGGAAGGTGTAGGTTGTGTTTTGTTCGTTTTGTCTAGTTTCGTGTTCTTTTGTTGTTTTGTTTTGCTCGAGGACTAGCAAAAGATAAGTGTGGGGGTATTTGATAGGAGCATATTCATGCGACTTAAATGGCTTGTTCTCGTGCATTTACGTTATGTTTCTTTAGTTATTTTAGTCCTTTAAGCTATTTTCGTGTGTTTGTAGGTCCAAAGGGCTAAAGGAGCAAAAAGATGCATTTTGGAGACTTTTGGAGCACTTTTGGGCTAAGGATGGATAGCTTATGCTTGAAGCCAAAGTGTTGGACGAAATTGAAGACCTAATTGAAGACCAAAGTGTTGAAACCTTGTTCCCTTTAGTTTTAGGACATTTAAACCTTTCCTAATCCCAATCATACCATGCATTCACACCATTCTCTCCCAATACCGTGCATCTCCACAATCCCATTCATCAACACATGCATTCACTCACCACAAACAAGTCACATGCATTCATCAACATATCTAGCTGTCATTCACATGCATTTCATTCATCATTTCCACCCCCACATGTCCCTTTAATCATTCAAACATGCAGCCACACCTTCACCCACATGCACCATTCAAACATACACCCAAACACCACCAGAAATCATCATTGCCGTGGGTACCTATCCCATTTCAGATTGTCATTCCACTTCATTGCACATGCATCTTCATAATTCAATGCATGCATTCATTATTTATTTACTTTGCATCCTTTAATTCACCCACATGCACTCATAATCATTCACACCTTGCATTCACATGCATTTCCAACCTAATCACTCACCCACACAATCTGAAATCATTCAAACAATCACCATCATTGCCGTGCATTCCATTACCTTTCTCCACTTCATCTTTACAGAAATCCACATGCATCTCAATTAAATAAACCCCATGCTTGCACATTTCCCTTTTGCCATGCACCCATTATTCCAGAAAACCATTCATCCCATCATTCCATGTGATTCCAGCTCTTCTTTGTCTATGCCGTGCACTTTGATACCCTTTCCAGGTTGTCATTTCAGCCTTTGCAGCCAATACACATGCATGATTCAACCAAAATAGCCAAATGCATGCATACTTCCCTAGTGCCGTGCGTCCACTACCTCAGAAACCCATCAATTCCAGCTCATTTATGCACTTCCATCTCACATGTGCAGATCCAAGATCCAATCTGAATGTTGGCAGCCACATTCCTTCCTATAAAACTAGGCACACTTCACACATCAAGGACACAATTCATTCACAACAGAAATTGGTCCCTTGGGGCCGTGCCCTTCACCAAATCCATCTATTCCATTCATAAACTCATCCATTGCAGAAATGTAGTCCATAAACCCCCCTTTGTGCCGTGACTCTCCCTTACAATCCAAACATCATCCTTCCATTTCCATAATTCCCCAATCCATTCAACACACCAACAACATCCCTTAGACCTTGTGCTACGACGAAGAGGAAGATAAGAGGGCCTAAACGTTCATACAATTCAAGTTTGAGTTGTTGGAATGTTTAGGTGTTTCTTTGATTCTACATCAGTTTTGCTTCAAGGGTTCTTTCTTCTTATTAATTCTATGTTCATTCATGTTTTATATTTTTATGTTAAATCCTTTGCAAACATGAATTGTAACTAATCCTCCTCTAGGGATTCGATGTAGTCTTGCAAAGTTTGCCATGTAGTTAATTCGGAATTCTCATTTAATCTATCTATTTCTTGCTTCATTCTCCGATTTAATTGTGACTTAGTGTGTTGATTTTAATGCTTGATCATCATTTGAATTAACCACAGGTTGTTTAGCCAAGATTAAAAGCACACATCATGCATAATCTTGGTAGATATGTGAATGAATGAAGGGAATGTTTTGCAAACATCCTGCCGAGTGTTCCATTTGGTTTTGTGAAAGTTTCTTGTGCACTACATAGTCTCTAATTAGGAACCAAAGTTGCACATCACAATTAGGCTCATAATTAGAGACATTTGATCAAATCCACACATCATATGGCTGATCATATCTAAGTGAAACAAACCCAAGAAATAAGTAGAGGGATGAGTATAATCTGACTTAACAAGCATGAACTTGGCTTAGCGATTGTGAAATCGAATCTCTAGCTTCATCTTCATTGGTACTATCTTATTTTATTAGTTGTTGATTCATTCATCTTGTGTTTACTTCATTTCCTTATGTTTTAATTTACAATCTGCTTGTTTCCAAGTTTCTGTTTTTATTTCAAGTTTCATTCAAAACCAATCCCCCATTTCTTTTAAAGTGTTAGATTAGTTAGAAATACATTTAGTTTGTGTTTGTAAGTGTTTTGATTCATTTTGTTTCCCAAATTCGTCCAAAGTACTCAAGGTGCTCAAAACTGCCCAGAAAGTGATTTTAAGGCAGTTTTGAGTATTTTGGTGCTGTTTTGAGTTTTTTTTGTTTGTTTTAGTGTTTTAAAAGTTTAGTTTTGCATTCCTTGAGTCTAGTATAGTGTTTCATATTGTTATTTTACGTTTTTGAGTCAAATCCAAGTGGTTAACAATCCCTCCTAATCCCCAGTCTAGAACGATCCCTACTTATACATATACTACAATTTGACGAAAAGAGGGTTTAATTTGTGTGCGTATAATTCTCGCATCAAATTGTCAATAAGAGGGTTTAATTTGAGTGCTATTATTTATCACATCACTTTGCCATAAATCAAATTTTTTTTGTCTAAGTCTTAGTTTTGATATTAAAAGGGGTGCAGAAATGATGGTTGTGGGATGATTATTTTTGTACAATGATAACTTTTTTTTTTTTTTCCAGGTTAAGGCATGTCAATGTAACAATGACTTGTTTTTGGTTCCCCAAATTGGGCCATTCCATGACCTGAATGGAATCTTCTTCTTCTTTCATACTACTCACAGTATCCTTTGCACATAGGCTTGATTCTTTCTTTTCGACAAATGAATTAAGAAATTACAGTGAACTTTGGGGATTCTTTCCAATATCCTTTACAGATAGCTTCAAGCCTTTGCTATTCTTCCTGATGCAATTCTTACGAATTTTCTCTGCGATATTACACTGATATTCAAGAAATAGAGATTAAAAGATAAAGGCTAAATCGTCAAAATGGTCCCTGAGATTTGCATAACACATCACTTTGGTCCTTGAGATTCCAAATCAATAGAAGTGGTCCTTGAGATTGTCCACCATCCATCATTTTGGTTCTTCCGTTAAAAACTCCATTAAGTGTCCTGGAGCTCTTGGCCGGAAGTTTGGGCAATTTTCAAAGCTTCGTAACTCAATCGTTCTTAACCAAATTTGACCCATAATATATCAAAATGAAGATAGGAAAGTGTAGAATAAGATTATACCTATTTGGAAGCCCAATGGTTCCCAAATATGGCTGGAAAATAACCTCAAAGTTGACTGGTCTGAGAGAAAGCAGGAAAACTCGTTGGAAACTGGATAAACTTTAAACGTTCATAACTTCTTCAATACTCAACAAAATCAAGTGATTCAAAACAAAAATCATACTTCTCGATGAAGCGAAGAGAATGGTACTTTTTTTGACAGCTAAATCGCCTTGGTTTGGCCGAAACACGGCTTGAAAGTGGCTATCTTGGTCCCGATTTAGCCACTTTCCAGCTGTTTTTCGGCCAAACCACGGCGATTTAGCTGTCAAAAAAATTTGCCCATAATATATCAAAATGAAGCTAGGAAATGTAGAACAAGATTGCATCTGTTTGGAGTTCAAAAAGTGGCCGGAGATGGCCAAAAATGGCCTCAAATATGCGAAGGTCGCCGGAGTTTGTCCATTCACACTCATCGAAAATTGGAAAAGAGGGAAAAATTTGATGTACTAAGGACACCCACCAACTTTGAACTCGATAGCATTTCGTCGGAGTTCGTCGTCGGGGAAGACATGCATGCATAGATTCATAACAGGGTTTAAACCCTTGAAATTTTGACCTAAAAACGCAGCTCAAACAATATTTGTTTAACGCCCAAAATAATATTCTTAGTAGCAGGGGAAAATGATGTGATGTGTGATGTGTGATGAAGCAAGTTTTGGGTTTCTAAAACCCAAAATAATATTTGTTTAAAGCAACTTGCACACCAACCCTCATCATTAAGCCTTTTTGAAGGCTAATATATGTTTCCCACGCCAAACCAAGGTAGTGGTGCACACTGCACGAGGTTGGTTTTTAAAGTTTGAACCTCTTAGGTGAATTTATACTGTTTCAAACATAACTTGTTCGTTATAACTCCGAATTAAGTTCCGTTTGGGGCCACGTGTTTGTAAGAATGAGTACTATTCAGAAATAGTAAAATAAGACTGGAAAAGTGAAAGAAAAATTGAGGTCCATGTGGAAGACCAACGTGGCATCTCAGTTATATTTTGATAATTTCACTGCTACTAAGAATAAAATACGATAAATCTCGGGATTGGATGTCACAATCTACCCCCTTAAGAAAATTTCATCCTTGTAATTCAAAATGACATAATTTAATCAAGGAAGAAATGTTTAACGAACAACCCTGAGGCCGCGGGGTATTGAATGCATAATGGTGCGGCATTGGCCAACCCTGAGGCCGAAAGCTCTTTAATGGTCCGATTGTTCGCTGCCATAACTTCTTCTTCCACTTCTTCAAACTCAGATTCGGCCTCTGAATTTGAACTAGGTTCACTACGTTCGGGATGCCTCCTCTTTCTTCTCAAATCACGTTCAAAATCGTCGTTAAAGTCTAAGATATGTGCATGCACAGTTTGAGAACTCCGCGTCATGCACTAGTACCTAAAAAACAAGAAACAAAAATAGGTCAGAAACTAAAACAAAATCAGAAACAAAGTGAAATAAATGAAACAAAAGCAATCCAAGGGATTAGCAAAGTTGCTAATCCCCGGCAACGGCGCCAAAAATTTGATGCGAAATATATTAAGCACACAAATTAAACCCTCTTCTGACAATTGTAGCAAAGTATGTAAATAGGGATCGTTCAAAACCGGGGATTAGGAGGGATTGCTAAACTCTTGAAAACTGACCTAAGAACTCCAAAACAAAGTTAAAAACACTAATTTGGACTCAAAGAATGAAAAACCAAAGTTAAAACACTAAAACAAAACAAAAACTCAAAACAGCAACTAGAAGACTCAAAACTGCCTAAAAACCACTTTCTGGGCAGTTTTGAGCACCTACACTAATTTGGACGAAATTGGTTGAAAACTTGACTCAAAACACTTAAAAACATGAACCAAAACAATTTCTAACTAAATTGAGACTTCAAAGTAAAGGGGGATTTGATTTGGACGAAATTAAAGTTGAGAAAACAGATTGCAAAGTAAAACTGATTTTGAAACGTTTTTGGGGTTTTTAATGGATGATGGACTAGTTAGGGGTTCTTTCTCCACACATGACAAGTATGCAAATGACTCGATTTCCAGTTATTCCTTCATAGAATTATGAATGACAATGCCCCAAATTAACCGTGACATCACTAGTTAATTCTCAAGTTTTCCTTGTGTTATTGAATTGGATGACATCATACGACAACCCAAAGTATTCTTCAAAAGTTCCTTACATGACATCATAATAAAGATACAATCAAAGATCATTACGTTCAATGAAAACTATAAGCATTGACAAAGCACTTGTGACTATGACATCATGACACTTATGCTAGGAATTGAACTTCACGCGATTGTGACTAGCAACCTTCACTACTTGTGAATATAAGTGTGTGACAATTATGTGAAACAAACTTATATTCTAGCATCATATTCATGCAAGCCAATTAAGTGTCGACCCCTAATTAACAAACACAAATACGTTATTACTCGCACAGTTAAGCCAATTGCATTCACGATTCAAGAACTCATAACTGGAATTTATCAAATCAACTTGCACACATAGTTATGGCTTTTGAAATCACCCCTAACCAATAGGGGTTTAGCCACTCATGTTCATAGCAAAATGAAAGGAAAATAAATTAAACATTGAAATCATAAAACGAATTACACCTAGAATGCACCAACGACGAAGCTTGAGCATCCAAGAGTCTTTCCTTCTTTCTCCTTGCTACGGCACAAAGGTGGATGGGATGGTTGGGATGTGTTTTAGGATCAGGGATTATGGAATTGGATGGAGGATAGGCACGGCAAGGTGTAGTGTTTGGCTGGAATTGTGTTTCTAGGATTTTAGGATGTGTAGAGTGGTGTGGCTAGATGAATGGACGAAAATTGGGTGAATGAGTGATCCCCCAAGTGCCTTGCTTTAAAGCCTTATTTATAGGGCTAGGAAAGGTTTTGAACTTAGTTGAAACCAAAAGGTTTTTTTGTACCAGAAATTCTATACATGAAACACTTAAAGGATATATGTGTGTAGCTTGGACAAGGTAGGAGACAAGATAGGACGGCTAGGAGACAAGGTAGGACGGCTAGTGACGGCTAGGAGACAAGGTAGGACGGCTAGTGACAAGCTAGGACGGCTAGTAGACAAGGTAGGACGGCTAGTGACAAGCTAGGACGGCTAGGAGACAAGCTAGGACGGCTAGGAGACAAGCTAGGACGGCTAGTGACAAGCTAGGACGGCTAGGAGACAAGCTAGGACGGCTAGTGACAAGCTAGAAATTAGGCACCATGTGTGAATAGATAAAGCCTTCTAGAAATAAGGTTTTTTTTAGGCCCCCTTGCAGCTCCCTAACTGAATTCAAGCCTTCAAATTCGTCCATCCTCATGCCTCCATGCTTGCACTATCCAATCTTGGCCCAAAAATGCTCTAGAATGCTCCAAATTGCTTCTTTTTGCATACTTTGACACTAAAACCTGAAATTGCACGAAAATGACTTTAAACACTTAAACTAACTAAGGAAAAACAACATAAATGCATGAGAACAAGCCAATTAAGTCGCATAAAAATGCTCCTATCAAATTCCCCCACACTTAGCTTTTGCTAGTCCTCGAGCAAAACAAAGAAATAAAACAAGACAAAACAAACAAACATAATCTAAACCTTCCAACATTTGCCTCAGGGATTTCCAATGCACATGACATGTTAAAGATTATCATTCCCACATATTTGAGTCAATTTAACACTTAAGCACATGCTTAATCATAGTCACTACTTACTAGTTCACAATTAACCAATTAAAACAATGTTTTGAATGTAGTAACATGCCTTAGAGAATTCCTTCTATCCTTAATAGATTTGCACTCTATTTTCACTCAGATTTTCTAACTACACACCCTATACTAGTTATATGTGAGAGAATTGATGTAGATATAAAAACGAATGCTCACATATATGTATCACAAAGAACGCAATTTCCGGAGTTAATAGGCATGTTTAGATATGATCTCATGAATGGAATGCTACTACTTAGATGCGAGAACCAGTGACACCATATGCTCATACCAAATTCAAACTCAACAAATTGAAACACATAACACTCAAGATAGAAGTTTAAGGGTTGCAACGGGGCTTGGGGTATTGGTTAACAAAGAAAGGATAGGGAAAACAAACATTTCTTCAAGCATTAGTAAGCAAAGTAATGAAATTAAGACTTAGAATTCACTTAGTTTGCAGAAATTAACTTAAAAACACAAGGGGAAGACTTTAAACAACTTCTTGGGGCCGAATTCAACTTTTTGGACCCTTTCTTCAACAAACAACACCTTGGAACTCTTTTTCTCATGTTGTTCAACTCTTTTCATACTTTTTTTTTTTTTTTTACTAATTTTTCTTTTCTTTTCTTTCTACTTCCCCCACACTTGGTTTCTGCCATAAAGGAATTCCATTTGAATCATGCTTACTATACTTTAAGAACGAGGGTATGGATAGTCCTAATCTAGGCTAGGTGAGGGTAATGTGGGTTAACAAAGAAAAGGCTAAACAAGGCTCAATGGGGTTAACACCTAAACATATAATGGAGTAGGGCACACGGCTTTTTGGCTAAAGTGGTGGTCACTACACAACTTCATCTTGAAAATGTGTTATGCTAATCAATACCATGCTTTGAATGAAATGGGCATGACTTCTAGTGTTTGGAACTAAATGATGAAACGCCTTCTAAGTAGCAACCAAGCAAAGAATAATGAGATCATGCAACGATTTTAGAAAACAAAGAATGCACAGATTTTAACTCTCCAAATAAACGTTTAGGTTCAAGTCTCACAAGGTTGTAGCGTTAATTTGAGTTCCTTCCTTCAAGCATGTTACAAAAACTGATTTTTTTCTTTTATGATTGCATGTGAATTCATAAGTTATAACCACAACCAAGCATAAACATAGAGTAAATCAAACTTTCATCCATGTTAATCACTCTCTTTAACAGCCATGTATTTAAAAACCAAATCCTCATCATTGTGTTGGAAGGTACCCTAAGACACAAACAAACACACAAAAACAACTCTTTTTTGGGTTTTTTAAAACAAATTTTTCAAATTTTTCTTTGATTTTCGGATTTTTACTTCAAAACATACTAAAACACACCAAAACTGCTTAAAAACACTTAAAAACAGCAAGGAACAAGTTTTGAAATAATGGGTGATAAAATCCCACGAATTTGCATGAAAAACACTTAGTTACCCCCCCACACTTAAATCAAACATTGTCCTTAATGTTTTAAGCATAGAATCACACAAAGAAACACACAAACAGCAAGTAAAACAACTAAATAGGCAGATTAGAAAGAATCAACAAAGGGAAGGGTTTAGGAACGCAAATCTGGAATTGGAGTGCTTTCTAGGTCTTCCTTTGTTGAATGGCATGGGTTGCCTCCCAAGTAGCGCTTTCTTTAACGTCTTGCAGCCGGACGAAGAACACGTTCAGGCACCATTGGTGCCCACGGCATGGAGTGAGATCTCCTCCACAACCTGCCCCACGGCATTCTCATAATATGGCTTCAATCTATGTCCGTTGACCTTGAATTCCACCCCATTCCTTAAGCTTTGGACTTGAACTGCACCATGTGGAAAAACATTAGTAACAACAAAAGGTCCAATCCATTTAGAACGTAACTTTCCGGGAAATAAACGTAGACAAGAATTAAAAAGTAAAACTTTTTGCCCAATTGTGAAGGTTTTGCCCCTAATCATCTTGTCATGAAACGCCTTCGTCTTTTTCTTGTAAATGCGGGCATTCTCGTAGGCTTCATTCCTTAGTTCCTCAAGCTCATTCAATTGGAGCTTCCGATGTATTCCAGCAGCATCTAAGTCCAAATTGAACGTTTTGATGGCCCAATGTGCCTTATGTTCTAGCTCCACGGGTAAGTGACAAGGTTTTCCATAAAGTAGCCGAAATGGAGACATCCCTAGGGGTGTTTTGTAGGCAGTGCGATATGCCCATAGTGCATCGTCTAAACGCATGCTCCAATCCTTCCGGTTAGGCCCCACGGTCTTCTCCAAGATTTGCTTGACCTCTCTATTTGATACTTCGGCTTGGCCACTTGTTTGTGAGTGATAAGGTGTTGAAACCTTATGCTTGACATTGTACTTCTTGAAGAGTGCCTCAATGGTCCTATTGCAGAAATGTGAACCTCCATCACTTATAAATACCCGCGGCATCCCAAATCTAGAGAAAATGTTAGTCTTGATGAAATCTGAAACCACTCTAGAATCGTTAGTACGGGTAGCTTTTGCTTCTACCCATTTAGAAACATAATCAACCGCAAGCAAAATATAAGTGAAACCAAATGAAGAAGGAAAAGGACCCATGAAATCAATACCCCAAACATCAAAGATTTCAACATTGAAGATGGGTGTTTGCGGCATTTGGTCTTTTGCACCAATAGAACCTGTTCTTTGACATCTATCACATGTTAAGCAAAACATTCTAGCATCTTTGAACAATGTAGGCCAATAAAAACCAGATTCTAACACTTTATGAGCTGTCCTTTGGGTACCAAAATGGCCTCCACATGCATAAGAATGACAAAATGCTAGAATTGAGTTAAAATCAGAAGTTGGCACACATCTTCTAATAATCTGATCTGGGCAATATTTCCATAGATATGGATCATCCCACACATAAAATCTTGCATCATGTATCAATTTATCACGTTGGACCTTGCTTAGGGTGTTAGGAACTTGCTTAGTCACCAAGAAATTGACCAAATCGGCATACCAAGGGGTACTTACCTCAATGGACAGAAGTTGTTCATCCGGAAATGTCTCAGAAATGGGGAGGGATTCTTCTTCACGCACCAATCTACTCAAGTGGTCAGCCACCACGTTTTCACAACCTTTCTTGTCCCTAATTTCAATATCGAACTCTTGAAGTAGGAGCATCCAACGAATGAGCCTTGGTTTGGCCTCCTTTTTGGTGAAAAGATACTTCAAGGCTGCATGGTCAGTGAAAACAATTACTTTAGTGCCAATAAGATATGATCTAAACTTATCTAAAGCAAATACAACCGCCAAGAGTTCTTTTTCGGTTGTAGAATAATTCAATTGAGCATCATTTAAAGTGCGGGAAGCATAATAAATAACATGTGACCGTTTATTTTTCCTTTGACCCAAAACAGCCCCAAGTGTATAATCCGAGGCATCACACATCAATTCAAATGGAATGGACCAATCCGGGGGAGTTATGATGGGTGCCGTGGTTAGGAGCTCTTTGAGATGCTTGAATGACTTCTCGCATGCCTCGTTGAACTCAAAAGACACATCTTTTTGGAGGAGGCAGCATAGGGGTTATGCAATCTTGGAAAAGTCCTTGATAAATCGTCTATAGAATCCTGCATGACCAAGAAAAGAACGAACCTCTCTAACCGAAGTAGGAGAGGGTAAGTAGCGTACAAGATCTACTTTAGACTTATCAACTTCAATTCCTTTTTCAGAGATTATATGACCCAAAACAATACCTTGTTTAACCATAAAATGGCATTTTTCCCAATTTAAAACAAGGTTTGTTTCAACACAACGTTTCAAGATTAAAGTGAGATTATCCAAGCATTTATCAAAAGAATCACCAAAAACACTAAAGTCATCCATGAATATCTCAATAATCCTTTCAACATAATCAGAAAATATGCTTACCATACACCTTTGAAACGTGGCAGGGGCATTGCACAAACCAAATGGCATGCGTCGATATGCAAATGTTCCAAAGGGACAAGTAAAAGTGGTCTTTTCTTGATCATCCGGGGCAATGACAATTTGATTATAACCTGAATATCCATCAAGAAAGTAATAAAAAGAATGACCCGCTAACCTTTCCAACATTTGATCTAGGAACGGCAATGGGAAGTGGTCCTTCCTTGTGGTGGCATTTATCTTCCTATAATCAATGCATACACGCCAACCGGTTTGGATTCTCATGGGTACAAGCTCATTCTCGGCATTCTCCACAACCGTCACTCCGGATTTCTTCGGCACACATTGGATAGGTGAAACCCAACGACTATCGGAGATAGGATAAATGACTCCACAATCAAGAAGTTTGATTATCTCATTTTTCACAACTTCCATCATTGGAGGGTTAAGACGGCGTTGAGCCTCTCTAGTTGGTTTGGTCCCCTCTTCAAGAAATATGTGATGCATACAAGTTGTGGGGCTTATACCTTTGATATCGGCCAATGTCCATCCTAGGGCAGATTTGTACTCCTTCAACACATGCATGAGTTTTTCCTCCTCTTGTGCCGTGAGGGATGATGATATGATGGCAGGCAGTGTCTCATTTTTTCCCAAGAAAATGTACTTCAAATGGCTTGGCAAAGGTTTGAGTTCAAGGATAGGTGCCTGAATTATGGATGGAAGCAACTTGTTAGTCGAAATGGGAATGGACTCTTTGTTAGGAAACTTACCATCATGTATTGGTGATGACTCAAGGGCAGCAACTACTTCAAGAAAATCCTCACTAAGAGGCACGGCATAGGATAGTGTATTTGTGCCGTGGGGTTGCATGGATGTTGCTCCCTTGGTTTTGACTTCTACACCACTTGTAATGACTTTTTCAAGCATATCATCATTCAAATCTTCAAGGTATCCCTGCGCCAAAGAGTCAACAGTATCAATAGAGAAACATGAATGATCTTCACTAGGATACTTAATAGAATCAGAAAGATTGAAATTAACAACTTCCCCATCAAATTCCATGGACAAAGTTCCATTAAACACGTCAATCTTAGTCCGGGCCGTTTTCATGAATGGCCTTCCAAGTAGAATGGGCAGCGAGGGTGCATGATCCGATTCATCCATCTCAAGGACATAGAAATCCGCCGGAAAGATCAAATGATTAACCTGCACCAAAACATCTTCCAAAACTCCCTTTGGATAAGCATTAGATCTATCGGCCAATTGTATGATAACACCATCCTTTTTCAATGCTCCTAGGTTCATAGATGCATATATGGAATATGGCATAACATTTATAGAGGCACCTAAGTCAAGCATGGCAGATTCAAATCTAGTGTTACCTATGACACAAGGAATGGTGAAACTACCCGGATCTTTGCATTTGGGAGGTAGTTTGCGTTGCAAGATGGCGGACACATTCTCACCTACTTTTACCACTTCCTTGGTCGACATCCTCTTCCTAGTGGTGCACAACTCCTTCAAAAACTTGGCGTATCTAGGGACTTGCTTGATTGCATCCAACAAGGGTATGTTTACTTGAACTTTCCTAAATGTCTCAAGGATGTCCTTTTCAGCTTCTTCCTTCCTTGTTTGCATAAACCTACTAGGAAAAGGAGCATTCGAAGGAAAAGCATTAGTAGAAACCGAATTTGACACATTCTTACCCTTTTTGGCCGAATTAGACAGTTTTGGGGCACTAGGAACTTTCGGCAAAGACTCTCCCACCTTTGCCGTGGGTTTGCTTGATTCTTCCTCTTCAATTTGCAAGTTTTCATCACCTTTGGGACCTGATTGTGATGGTGTAGGATCTGCCCTATTCTCTTTTCCACTTCTCAAGGTTATGGCCTTTGCACTTTCGAAGCTTCCCTTTGGATTTGGAACGGTGGAACTAGGGAGCTTTCCTTGTTCACGAAACTGCCCCATAAACTCGGCAATTTGCCCCATTTGTTTCTCCAATTGATCCACCCTTTTGTCTTGGTTTTGCATAGCCTTAGCTTGATCGTCCTGCCCATTAGACAACTTAGTTAGTATCTTAAGAAGTGCATCATTGTCAAGAGACGTACCTGAGGCACTTGGGCCGGATTGGGCTTGATTTTGGGGTGGGGCGTAGGTTTTGGGAAAGAACCCAGGGGTTTGTTGCCTAAAGCCTCCTTGGTTTTGAGATTGTTGGGGCTCCTTCCATTTGAAATTTGGGTGGTCTCTCCAACCGGGATTATATGTGTTGGAATAAGGATCGTTCCTTGGTTGGTTTTTTCCTTGAAACCCAATTGCATTGGCGCTTTCCCATCCACCATTTTCAATCAACTGTGGACATTTTTCAGAGGCATGTCCATGCATAGAACATACGCCACATACAATTGGTCCTTGCATCTTCATGCCCTCGGCCAACTGAGACACAATAGAAGTAAGATTAGCCAAGTGTGAATTAATGTCGGAAGTAGAACTTACCTCATGAACATGTTGCTGTGGGGGTCCTCTTTGGCCTACTCCTTCGTATTGTTGATCGTTCAACGCTCGATTAGAAATCAAGGTCTTGGCAGCCATAGGTGTTTTGTCCACTAATGCTCCACCTGCCGAGGCATCAAGCATTTGACGTTCTAATGGTAGGAGGCCCTCGTAGAAGTATTGCAAAAGTAGCTCCTCCTTCATCTGATGCTGTGGACAAGAAGCAACAAGTGATTTAAAACGTTCATAGTATGCAGGAAAAGACTCACCTTCATCTTGTTGAATTCCACTTATTTTTTTACGAAGAAGAATGATGCGAGAAGTTGGGAAAAACTTCTCCAAAAACGCTCTTTTCATACTCTCCCATGAAGTGACAGTGCCAGGAGCCAACTCGTATAACCAATCCTTAGCTTTATCCATTAAAGATAACGGAAAAGCTTTCATCTTCAAAATACTTCCGTCAACATTGACGGGAGTCATGCTTGAACAAACTACTTCAAACTCTTTAAGATGCTTGTTTGGATCTTCCATGGAAAGCCCATGGTATTTAGGAATGTGGTGCAACAAGCTTGACTTCAACTCGAATTCATCGGTCTTGCCTTGGGCAGCCGCGGGGTATTGAATGCATAATGGTGCGGCATTGGCCAACCCTGAGGCCGAAAGCTCTTTAATGGTCCGATTGTCCGCTGCCATAACTTCTTCTTCTACTTCTTCAAACTCAGATTCGGCCTCTGAACTTGAACTAGGTTCACTACGTTCGGGATGCCTCCTCTTTCTTCTCAAATCACGTTCAAAATCGTCGTTAAAGTCTAAGATATGTGCATGCACAGTTTGAGAACTCCGCGTCATGCACTAGTACCTAAAAAACAAGAAACAAAAATAGGTCAGAAACTAAAACAAAATCAGAAACAAAGTGAAATAAATGAAACAAAAGCAATCCAAGGGATTAGCAAAGTTGCTAATCCCCGGCAACGGTGCCAAAAATTTGATGCGAAATATATTAAGCACACAAATTAAACCCTCTTCTAACAATTGTAGCAAAGTATGTAAATAGGGATCGTTCAAAACCGGGGATTAGGAGGGATTGCTAAACTCTTGAAAACTGACCTAAGAACTCCAAAACAAAGTTAAAAACACTAATTTGGACTCAAAGAATGAAAAACCAAAGTTAAAACACTAAAACAAAACAAAAACTCAAAACAGCAACTAGAAGACTCAAAACTGCCTAAAAACCACTTTCTGGGCAGTTTTGAGCACCTACACTAATTTGGACGAAATTGGTTGAAAACTTGACTCAAAACACTTAAAAACATGAACCAAAACAATTTCTAACTAAATTGAGACTTCAAAGTAAAGGGGGATTTGATTTGGACGAAATTAAAGTTGAGAAAACAGATTGCAAAGTAAAACTGATTTTGAAACGTTTTTGGGGTTTTTAATGGATGATGGACTAGTTAGGGGTTCTTTCTCCACACATGACAAGTATGCAAATGACTCGATTTCCAGTTATTCCTTCATAGAATTATGAATGACAATGCCCCAAATTAACCGTGACATCACTAGTTAATTCTCAAGTTTTCCTTGTGTTATTGAATTGGATGACATCATACGACAACCCAAAGTATTCTTCAAAAGTTCCTTACATGACATCATAATAAAGATACAATCAAAGATCATTACGTTCAATGAAAACTATAAGCATTGACAAAGCACTTGTGACTATGACATCATGACACTTATGCTAGGAATTGAACTTAACGCGATTGTGACTAGCAACCTTCACTACTTGTGAATATAAGTGTGTGACAATTATGTGAAACAAACTTATATTCTAGCATCATATTCATGCAAGCCAATTAAGTGTCGACCCTAATTAACAAACACAAATACGTTATTACTCGCACAGTTAAGCCAATTGCATTCACGATTCAAGAACTCATAACTGGAATTTATCAAATCAACTTGCACACATAGTTATGGCTTTTGAAATCACCCCTAACCAATAGGGGTTTAGCCACTCATGTTCATAGCAAAATGAAAGGAAAATAAATTAAACATTGAAATCATAAAACGAATTACACCTAGAATGCACCAACGACGAAGCTTGAGCATCCAAGAGTCTTTCCTTCTTTCTCCTTGCTACGGCACAAAGGTGGATGGGATGGTTGGGATGTGTTTTAGGATCAGGGATTATGGAATTGGATGGAGGATAGGCACGGCAAGGTGTAGTGTTTGGCTGGAATTGTGTTTCTAGGATTTTAGGATGTGTAGAGTGGTGTGGCTAGATGAATGGACGAAAATTGGGTGAATGAGTGATCCCCCAAGTGCCTTGCTGCAAAGCCTTATTTATAGGGCTAGGAAAGGTTTTGAACTTAGTTGAAACCAAAAGGTTTTTTTGTACCAGAAATTCTATACATGAAACACTTAAAGGATATATGTGTGTAGCTTGGACAAGGTAGGAGACAAGATAGGACTACTAGGAGACAAGGTAGGACGGCTAGTGACGGCTAGGAGACAAGGTAGGACGGCTAGGAGACAAGGTAGGACGGCTAGTGACAAGCTAGGACGGCTAGTAGACAAGGTAGGACGGCTAGTGACAAGCTAGGACGGCTAGGAGACAAGCTAGGACGGCTAGGAGACAAGCTAGGACGGTTAGTGACAAGCTAGGACGGCTAGGAGACAAGCTAGGACGGCTAGTGACAAGCTAGAAATTAGGCACCATGTGTGAATAGATAAAGCCTTCTAGAAATAAGGTTTTTTTTAGGCCCCCTTGCAGCTCCCTAACTGAATTCAAGCCTTCAAATTCGTCCATCCTCATGCCTCCATGCTTGCACTATCCAATCTTGGCCCAAAAATGCTCTAGAATGCTCCAAATTGCTTCTTTTTGCATACTTTGACACTAAAACCTGAAATTGCACGAAAATGACTTTAAACACTTAAACTAACTAAGGAAAAACAACATAAATGCATGAGAACAAGCCAATTAAGTCGCATAAAAATGCTCCTATCACATCATCATTTCTGATCTTCAGCTAGTCACAAGCAAAGTTCAGATCAATCTCGAAGAAAGCTTGGGTTCTATAGAGTTGGTCGAAGAGATCTTCAATTCAAGACATGGTTTAACAGTTTTTAATTGTCACCCAATTGAATTGCTAGTAAACAATGTACAATCTTAAGGTTCGGTCTTTGCTCTTCAAGAATGGAAGTAGAGGTTTCTATAATGAAGGTTCAAGGAAAATTGGTGTTATACCTGGACGTAGATCAATGTTGCCTCTCACACCTCCATCTAGTGGTATCACGGGTAGATATTTAGGAATGATGTCACAAATTTAGTTTAACTGGGTTCACAATTTCCAGTTGTACCAGATTGTCATCTTCCTCTACAACACGTGCTAATAAGCCTTCACAACTTTTCTTAATAAATGTTTCACCTTTATAGCTGGGACTAATTTATGCTTCAGTTTCTGATTTTGCCAGTGGGGCCGACCATAAGGATGATAGGTCGTCAAAAAATGACTAAAAGAATAATAATGATGTAGTCGATCCATCTCTTGGATTACGTGGAAATCCATGAAATCCAACAAAGTAAGATTAACTGGCATTACCAGATTCGTAATGAAAACGGTGCAACCACTATACTTGCACTAGACATACACACAATTGCCTTCTGGCATTGGAATTCTCAAGATGAGCCCAACGAAGGTACCATGTGGTTGAAGTATTTGAACAAACAAGGATAATATAACTGACTGGTGGTTAATGTCGTTGTCATGACTACGAGTTTGTTGTTCTCCTAGATGGCTTGCTCCTAAGTTTCTATGATTGTGATTTCGTTGGCCCTAATTGTCTTGATAAGTGTATAAGTCGGCGTGCCGCTACCTAACGTTTCTATGGTATTCTAGTAATGTCTGCCTCCATAAAACTATAAACCAATGTCCTAGCAATAGGGTTTGATAACCATTTATCAAAATGTATTTTCAATATAAAGAAACCGTTCCACCTATGTATTGGTTTACAACTCCCGAATACAGGATGATAGGAGCATATTTATGCGACTTTGTTAGCTTGTTTCTTTGAATTCAGTAAGTTAGTTTCTATTTATTATAGTGTTTTACGCTATTTTTGTGTGTTTGTAGGTTTAAACGACAAAGTTGGCAAGAAAGTGCAATTTGGTGCTATTTGGAGCAGTTTTGGACTTGGAATGGATTGCATATGCATGAAGCAAGGTGGATGGACGAAATTGAAGATCAAAAGAGGCTAGGAATGTGCTTAACATCTGGAAGAATTAAATCAAAGACTTGGAGGATAAGGAATCAGCCATGAAGAAGGAAACATTATCCAAATTACCTTATCTTATCCAAACCTTATCCAACCTTATTGATAGGAGCATATTTAGGCAACTTAGTTAGCTTATTTTCTTACATTTATGTTGTTAGTTCATAGTTATTTTAGTATTTTAAGCTATTTTCATGTGTTTGTAGGTCCATATGGCTAAAGTAGCAAGAAGGTGCATTTTGGAGCCTTTTGGAGCAAAGTTGGACTTGGAATGGATAGCATATGCTTGGAGCAAAAGGAATGGATGAAATGGAAGACCTAAAGATGTTAGGATTCCTAATCAAAGAAGGATTCCTAATCAAAGAAGGATTCCTAGTCAAAGAAGGATTCTTACTTGAAGTAGGAAAGTTAAGCCAAGGTTTCCTATTTTGGTTTGACCTTTCCTAATCCTAAAAGCCCTAAGTTCTAGCAACATTGAAGGTCTCATATGCATTTTAGGACACAAACTAAACCTTCCTTGCACCATTCTAACCATTGCCGTGGCTCACCTTACCCTTTCCTTTCTTTGCCGTGCAAGGGGATTGCTTATTCCCTATTTTGTGTCCCAAGATCACATTCCTTTTTAACCCTAATCAATGCCACACCCTACATTCCTATTCTATTCTAAATCCTTGCTCAATTTTAGCCTTAAAAGACATTCCCTTTCTTATTTTTCCTTGCCGCAAGTTCCTTTCCTTTTCCTTTTGGATTCTGACATTAAGTCTCTTTTTCCTCGTGGATTTGGGGTCTAATTCTTTCCAAAACCATTTAATAAAAGTTAAGATCTTTTCCTTTAAATAAGAACCCTTTATCGCACCCATAGAGAACCCTATTTATTCATATACACAATCAGCCATCCTTCACTCTGACACCACTCATAGCCGCAAGCTACATTCATTCTCCACCATTCCCATACTTCCATACCTTCAACCACACATTCATACACCATTCCTCTACTTTGCCGCACTCCCTTACCAACCCAAATCCACTCCTAACCCAGAAACACATCCAAAATCATCCCTAAAACCTTTGTGCCGCAACATAGCAAGGAAGAAGAAGAAAAGAAGAAGCCTTGGACATTTTTGCATTCAAGTTGGATTGTTGGAACATTTTTAGGTGTAATCTATCTTTTGTTTTCAATGTTTAATTCAAGTTTTCTTTGTTTTGCTGTGAACATGAGAGGCCAAACCCGTTTTACCTAAGGGAGGCTTTGAAACCATGATTATGTTTGTGATATGAATTGATTAATTCCAGTTGTGATTTCATAAATTGTGAATGCAATTTACTTAACTGTTTGATTGAGAACTTATTCTTGTATGTTGATTAGGGAGGCCTACTTAGTTTGCATGCTTGAATTTGATGCTAGAATATAAGGGAGTTTCACATAATCGTTACAAACTTATATTCACAAGTAGTTAAGATTGTTATCACAATCATGTTAAGTTAACTTCCTAGCATGAGTATCATGATGTCATAGTTACGAATGCTTTGTCAATGCTTATGATTTTCATAGAACGTAATGATCTTTGATTGTATCTCTATTATGATATCATGTAGGGAACTTTTGAAGGATGCTTTGGGTTGTCGAATGATGTCATCCAATCCAATAACTAAAGGAGAATCTGAGGGTTAATTAGTGATGTCACGGTTAATCTGGGGTGTTGATGCTCATGGTTTATTGAGAAAGCAACTGGAAATCAATTTGTGTTCAAATGTATCATGTGTGGAAAAGAATCCTCTAGCTAGTTAATCAACCATAGTTTTTCCCCAAATTCGTCCAAACTTTGTTTAAGTCTTTAAGTTACTTGTTTTACTTTAAATTCATCCAAAAACCCAATCCCCTTTAATTTGTTGTGTCTAAATAGCTAGAATCTGTCCAAATTGTGTTTTTGAGTGTTTTGAGTCAAAACCAATTCTATTTTCATCCAAATTAAGTCCTAGAGTCTAGTTTGAGTCTATTTGATTGTTTTGTGTTGTTTTGAGTCTCTTTAGTTTGTTTTGAGTCATATAAGTTTAGTTAAGAGTCTTTGAGTTTATTTAAGTGTTTTTAAGCCTAGTTTTGCATTCTTGAGTCAGTTTTTATTAGATTAGCAATCCCTCCTAATCCCCGGCATAGAATGATCCCTACTTACATCTTTACTACAAATGTCAATAAGAGGGTTTAATTTGAGTGTTATTATTTATCACATCACTTATCTTATCTTATCCTAACCTAATCTTTCCTACCTTGATTCCAACTGCAAAAATGACTCATTTTCACATTAAATCACCTAAATATCAGGTTCTAGAAGCCCTATTTTCGTGCCCTAAGTTTATGTCACATGCAACCTTTCTAGAAGTCTAAAATCTGCCACAAGGACCATTCCTTGTCCTCCTTGGAGTCGGATTGAAAGTGTCCTTGTTCTTTGGTGATTTGGAGTCCCAATTCCTCTCCTTTTTAGCCCAATTTCGTGCCTTCCCAACCCTATAAATACATGATGCCGCAACACTCATAAACCACCACCCTCTACCACAATTTCACACCACACCATCCACCACACCTCAAGAGCCTAAATTCACACAAATCCCCATTGTGCGCAGTGAGGAAGGAATGAGGAGCCACCTGGAGTGTTTCTAGGTGCATTCTATCTTTGTTTTTAATGTTTAAGTTTAATTATCTTTGTTTTGCGAACATGAGGAGCTAAACTTGTTTTAGCTAGAGGAGACTTTGAAACCATGATTATATTTGCAATATGAATTGATTACTTTCAGTTGTGATTTCATAAATCGTGAATACAATTTACTTTACTGTTTGATTAAGAACTTATTCTTGTGTGTTGATTAAGAGCGCCCGCTTAGTTTGCATGCAAGAATTTGATGCTAAAATATAAGGGAGTTTTACCTAATTGTTATGAACTTATATTTATAAGTAGTGGAGGTTGCTAGTCACGATCGTGTTAAGTAAATTCCTAGCAAGAGTGTCATGTTTTTCATAGTTACGAATGCCTTGTCAATGCTTATGATTTTCACAAGGCTTAATGATCGTTGATTGTATCTCTATTATGCTGCTCATGTAGGGAACTATTGAAGAATAATTTAGTTGCCGATGCGTATTCCATCCAATTCAATGACTTAAGGAAAATCTGAGGGTTAATTAGTGCTTTCACGGTTAATTTGGGGCGTTGAGGTTCATAGTTTATTGGAAAAGTAACTGGAAATCAATTTGTATGCAAATGTGTCATGTGTGGAGAAGGACCCTCTAGCTAGCTTATCACCCATATTTTCCCCTAATTTCGTCCAAAGTTATTTAAGTCTTTAAATCTGTTTGTTTTTACCTTAATTTCATCCAAAATCCAATCCCCCTTTACTTGGTTGTGTCTTTTAGTTAGAATTTGTCCAAACTTGTGTTTTTAAGTGTTTTAAGTCAAGTTAAAAGTAATTTTCGTCCAAATCATCCTTTGGTGTCTAGTTTGAGTCTATTTGATTATTTTGTGCTGTTTTGAGTCTTTTTAGTTTGTTTTGAGTTGTTAGAGTCTAGTTTAGTGTTGTAGAGTTTAATTTGAGTAGATTAGCATGCCTTCTAATCCCCGGCCTAGAATGATCCCCACTTACACATACTACAATCATGGGGTTTTAATTTAAGTGTTAGAATATTTCACATCATAGGACAATCTCGTTCTGGTGACAATTAGTGTCACCTAAGTTGGCTACTACCTAAGGCATGGTCAGCAAAGTAAGTAAGATTTTCTTGGAAGACTACTCCTATGAGGTGATTTTGTCGCTTTTGGGAACACTGACTACTGCTTTTGTTATGTAATTACGGAAA
The DNA here is from genome assembly GCF_041283825.1 of Pyrus communis. NCBI lineage: Eukaryota > Viridiplantae > Streptophyta > Magnoliopsida > Rosales > Rosaceae > Pyrus > Pyrus communis. The sequence goes on along the minus strand of NC_142576.1, from coordinate 15,738,799 downwards.
TTAGTGTTTGTTAAACTACCCTAAGCTCAAGAATGGGAATTATGGTTAAGTTTACCACAGAATGAGATTTATCGAAAGTCGATCTTCGTCCTAAAGATCCAGAATCATAACTGCTATGTGGGAAAGATTGATGTTGTTGGGGACCAAATGTCAGTATCCCCAGATGTTTTTCACTGCGCGTAACTACATCAGCACTAACATAGTCACTCAAGACATTTTCGGAAACATCGAGGTGAAGCAAAACCTCGACGAAATTATGGGACGTGGCACAAAAATTAAGATTGCCAAGGATGAAAGTGCTTGCAATTTCCCAACAAAGAAAGGTTGGTAACGAGGGTTGGATTGTAGTTAGGATTGGTCAGTAAAATTTTTGGTGGTACACAATTATTAATACGACTACCCTACTTCAGGGTCAACAAAACTTCTCCATTTCGGGTCTTTCTTTAGCAATGAGGCTTTTCGTGTAAAGTCTAGTGGTGGTCGCCAAAGTGTTCTTCTAGAAGGTCGGTAAGTCGTTAGAAAATTGTCAACAATAGTCATTCCAAATTGCTCAAACATCATGTAAAGCTGGTATATTTCATGTTCAATGAGGTGGTATAATTATGATGTTAGAGTTCAAGAACTGAGAATGCTTACATCACGTATGTGATGATAACGATACTGCCTAACCTATGCTCTGATACCAAACGGACACATACCAACTCGGAATGTCCACCTGGACACCTAAATCGCGATGTGTTGGTCGACACCTGGAAGGTGACGAAGCCATAAAGTGTAGTGATGTGGAAAATGTGAATAAATTAAAACCTAAAAGTGACTAATTTAGAGTGCGCGTGTGAGCGGGGATTGAACCTATATCATACAAGTGATGTCAGAGCACAGATAAATTAATGTAAAAGAAGAGTAGTGACATTTATATCTAAAGAAAAAGTCTCCTACATAACAGCTTTTGCCAACAATCCTCGTTATCTCGAAACCTCTGCCACTAACATCCTGGAGCGACAAAAAACAAGGGTGAGTGGGCTTGAAAATAAAGTTCTGTAAAACCTTTTCGAAAAGTGTAACCCCTCGCTGTAAAACAAGTATATGGTTTCCTAAAAAATATTATAATAGTAGTATGTAGTAGGTACCTGCAGTAGAAGTGAGTCCAAGATGTAGGGTACAACAACAAGGTATCTCAACAATACATCTCAAATCGATATCATAAGAAATCAATGCTCATTAATTTTTGTAGGCACACAAGTCCATTGCAGAGATGTTCAGATAATGGAACAGACTAGGTGTAGGTTTTACATATTAGTACTACATCACGTGAGCTGCACTAGTCCGATCACATACGAGTCCAAAACATCACACAAAAGGACAGGCTAGTACTTAACTCTGGATGCAAAGCGAATGTAAACGGTGCATGTGAACTACACGTGAAGATAGTCCTTGGCCCAGGGCAGTACAAATAACTAAAAGACACCATGCAAACATGTAATAATGAGCAAATAAAACGCAAAAATGTCATGCCACAAGTTTATGCTCACAAATAATATTAAAAGCATAAAGTGTAAGAAAAATCTATTTGTAAAGCTAAACATGGCATGTCACATCATATATATAAAAGCAGTTGTTGGAAAAAAAATCACATATACATATATATACATAAAAACAAAAGACCCATTCACAGATACTTGCGATGCCACATCCATTCAGGCTGGGAAAGTTGGAGTCTTTGATAGTAATCGCACCTAAGCATAATATTAGGACCTATTAGTAAATCTCAACTTAAACGACTAAATTTGGGAAAACGGAGTGCAGATTCGGAATCAGAGCGTCGAAATACGCTAAGAGGGGTCTCGGATAAATTTTATAAAAAGTCAATGGTCAACCGTAAAAGTCAATCGAGACGCCCTGGCGGTCAATTATGTTAAAACTTTGGAATTTTATTAAATGGATGTCAAAATGGACTCGGGACGTTGACATTATTGACTAGCATAAGAAGGGTAGTATGGTCAAAATGTGTAAAATGGTGCTGGTGTGTAAAACTGTTATAAAAGACATTTAGTTAGTTAGAGTTGTTAGCATTGGAAGCTTAGGAGATAAGATAACACTTGGGTATATAAGTGTGATAAATCTTGTAAACAATCTATCGAATGTAATACACTGAAAATCATATCTTTTCATCTTTTTCTCTTTATGATTCTCTCTCTCTATATTTCTAAGCATTTTCTGGTTTTCTTTGAGTTTCTGAGCACTGTTATCAGACATTAGCCTATGAGGGTTTCCGAGAAAATTTCGAAAAAGTCTACTAACCGTCAACATTTAACTTTAACAAAATGTTCCCTCCTGAGAAGGAATATTCTGTTAAAGTTAACTGGGAGTTAACGGAATATTTCAAGAGGAATATTCCCTCCATTTTCAAAAATGGGCCTGGGCTGGAACAAAGGCCCAAAGGTTTGGGCCGGGTTGGGGCTTAAGCCCTTTTTTTATTTTTTGAAAAGAATCTAGGCCGGTTTGCTAATCCGGGTTAGGGTTAGTGGATCATGGATTTTGGGCCGGTTCGTAAAAATGAGTACTATTCAAAAATAGTAAAATAAGATTGGAAAAGTGAAAGGAAAATTAAGGTCCACATGGAAGGTCTACGTGGCATCTCAGGGGTATTTTGATAATCTCACTACTACTGAGAATAAAATATGATAAATCTCAGGATAGGATGTCACATAAAATCCATAAAAGTGGTCCCTGAAATTGTCCACCATCAATCATTTTGGTCCTTGAGTGAAATATTATGTTAAATAAGGATCACAATGACAAAATTACCCTCAATTTACTAAATAGTAAGGCAAAATGATTTGACCAAAATTGAGGGTATTTTTGTTATTTTATCCTTATTCTATGGAGATAGTTCACAAATTGACCAAAATGATTGATTGTGGACAAACTCAAGGACCAATTCTATTGATTTCAAATCTCAGGGACCAAAATGATGAGTTATGCAAATCTCAGGGACCATTTTGGCTAAAAAGCCTTATTTTTATTTTGTTATGTTTTATTTCGTACATATTGTGTATTGGTACGTTTATATTATTCTCAATCCTATTTTTTCTAAATGTACTAAAAGAAAAACTTATTTTGGTACGTTTGATTTTGGGAAATTTAAAAATATTTTAAACTATTTTGGAAAGAAAATATCTTAAATCGTAGATAATCAGTGCTAAATTGTGACATTATTGTGAAAATAAATTGAATCTAACCAACATTTTTTTTGGCCACTTAGTATTACGGTCTAATGGTATTCTTCTTCACTTGTAAGTGAGAGGTCTTAGGTTCGATTCTCGCCAAAAGTGAAATTGAACCATAGCCCATTGTGAGGGTACGCCCACCCCTCCCTTTTAGTCCAGATAAATATCATTTGTTCAAATAAATAAAAAAATACTAGTTGCTATTAACCAACTTTTTTTGTTACAATTATCTGTAATAGAGGAGAGTGTAATCAAAATGCTAGATCACACAAAATTTGTTTCAATATGATGTGCATATTTTTTTTTTGTCAGATTTTAGTAAAGATGGGTAGTGGCATGTCGTGTAATTTTGGTAAAGAAAATGATTAATTCTGATACATATAGCACCAAAATTAGGACAAAAAAGTTTAATCAAATCACTAAAAGGCATGGATGTTTGATCTAAGAAATTTAAAACAGAGGCACTAGGCAACTTCGACCCAGGTGTACATGTGCATTAGGCAACTCGGACATAGATGTTATCATGGATTGATTTATGAGTTGTACAGGTTGCATTAGGAAACTCCGACTCGTGGGTTACCACAGAGTGATGAACACTTGATTTATATTGTTGTTGCCGATATGTAATGATTTGGAATATTCTTGGATTTACTATTGATTTACATTTGATTTCATACTTATATGTAGTATGAATTCCTGGAACCTATACAGGTATTACAGCGAGGGGTTATATTTTAAAAGGTCTTTATTAAAGCTTTATATTTTGGCCCACTCACTCTTGTTTTTACCCCTCAAGGGTCTAGTAGCAGATTTTTCGTATCGACGAGGATTCGTGGCAAGTCTTGGTATTGAAGATTACCTTCGATGGTATGATTTTCAATCCACTCTACTGTACTTTACTTATGTTCTGACGTCACATGTGAAATGGGGTCATTCCCGCTCACAGCGCATTCTCGTGTTTAGGCACTTTTAGGTTTAAAATTATTCACATATTCCACATCACCACACTTTATGGCTTCGTCACCTTTTAGGTGTTCGGCAACACATCTCAATTCGAAGTCTTAGTGGATAATCCGGGTTAGGATGTGTTAGTTTGGTATCAGAGCATAAGTTGGGAAGTATTGGGTTCATCACACACGTGACGTAAGCATTCTTGATTCTTGAACCTGATTTTCGAATCTTGCCACCTCGTCGAATACGAAAAATGTGCTAGTTTTCCTAAGTTTGGGCAGTTTTGTGGACTTGTCGGCGTTTTAGAAGATCATTTTGGTGAATGCCTCTAAATTATAAGGGAAGAATTTCCCTGCCAAGGAAAGAGGTAGATTTGGGATAAGTTGATGGCCCTGAAGCAGGGCTACTATATTGATAGTTGTGTATCTCGGGGGGAGAATTTCCTATCAATTCCACTACTATGTAGTCATTTTTCCAATCCTTTTGAGTTAGGAAACCATTGATAGTCTTGATTCCATGGCAGTAACCATTAATGTTTCACTTACTAGAATCTTTACAAAGTTTTAGTTTTCGTCGAAATTTTCAGAAAAGTCAGAGTGACTATGTAGTACTATAGGGGTAACACTCGACAAAAGAGCATCTTGGGATAATCACTTTTGGTCCCTGATAGCACAAATTTTTCCAAAAATGCTAGTGATCATTCTGGATCTTCAGAGGAAGATCAACTTCCGTCTAGGTTCGCTCTAAAGTAGATTACTCAAAAATTCTATTTTTCGACTTTAGAACACTCCAACCAATACTAATTTTGCCACGTTACTTTTGGTGCTATACCCGTCATTTTGATGAGCATTGGCATGAGAGTAAGAATTGTTATATCTACGATCAGTAGAAATCTTCGAAGTAGTAATTATTTTCCTTAGAATTGTGGAACCAGTTCTTTACCAATAGACTGACTAACAGTTATTGCTGGAGCCTAAGAAACTAAATTTAGGAAAGTTAGGGGCAAACTTTGTATTTAGATAGTAAACTCACGGTTTGTTAGCCATATTACCTATTTAGGTAATCAAAACTTCTTCGTTTGGCCATGCTTGATCACTTTCACAGGTAGACAGTAGAATCGAAAGATGAGATAATATCTATGTTGGAGTGATTTAAGTGTCAAGAAAATTGTGAAGACTGTTTAGTTTGTGTCGTAAAGTTGGTTAGTAGTATATTACGTTTTGAGGATGTTTACCTATGGCATCCATTCCCAAATGTGGGAAGTAGAATACACCGTTGATCCACCTTATTAAACATTTTTCGAACAAGTCCTATATCAGTTTTCCTTATGACTTTTCGAACAAGTCCTACTTCATTGAAAGAACATAGTTATTAAACACTTTATCTTGGAAATCTCAAACTTATCTGCAAAGGTGAAAGACTGAGCTTCAGGATTGTGCCTATATTTTAGCAACTCCCTCGGATGATGATTAGAAACCATTATCCCCTACTTTGAGTTGATGGTCTAATCGACCAACCTTTGTAAATTGAGTTTCCTTGTGTAGTTTAACGAATTCATAATAGTATTATAGACGACTATCTCATCTACTCTAGTAATGAGATTAAATTCTCCAATCATCGGAAGTCAACTTCACATCAAATTCCTCAAATATTGCCTTTGTGTAAATTGGTACTTTACTTGGGAGATTTGATTTACGTACATGATATTCTTTTCTTTTCTCCAAAAAGGGTAGTAGCAGAAGAAAGTTGGAATACTCATAAAGTGTTGTGCTCGAAACAACTTTGGTCTTGTCGACCTTGTTGACAAATAGTTATTGATTTTTCGACTATAGTGTTTTTCTTCACTTGTCGACCAAGGAAAATTAGTTCGGTTTGGGATGTTAATTATGAATAAACTTTCTGACAATGAACTGTTGTCTCACCTTACCTTTTCTTTACATTTTTCGATGACATTGATTATTTGAAAATCCATGATGACGTGTTCTCTGGATGTTTCGACTGTGCTGAGTTAGCATGCTGAAGAATCGCTTACACTTTCCAATGGTTAACTACTCAAATTGAACTCTAAGTCACTAAACTAGAATTGAAAACAGAAAACTAAACTTAAACTACTCAAAATAAGCTAAATTGATTCAAACCACATAAACTAAGTTAAATTGACTCGAAACAGGAACTAAAGGGAAGTTTGGATGAATATTAAACCAAAAAAACTTAGAATACTAAATATGGGGGGGGGGGGGTTGTTTTGACAAATTTCAAATTTAAACAAACTAACTAAGGGGTACGAAATTGGGTGAATTAAGGGGGTGAAAGGCTAGCTAGGCGGTCCTTCTCCACACATGACACATATGCATACAAATCGATTTCTAGTTATTCTTTCTATAAACCATAAATGACAATGGCCCAAGTTAATTGTGAACTGCACAAATTAACCATCAGATTTTCCTAAATTCATTGAATTGGACTCAACGACGCAACCAAATTATTTCCTACATGAACTGTGACAGGAGCATATTCATGCGACTTAAATGGCTTGTTCTCGTGCATTTACGTTATGTTTCTTTAGTTATTTTAGTACTTTAAGCTATTTTCGTGTGTTTGCAGGTCCAAAGGGCTAAAGGAGCAAAAAGATGCATTTTGGAGACTTTTGGAGCATTTTTGGGCTTAGGATGGATAGCTTATGCTTGGAGCCAAAGTGTTGGACGAAATTGAAGACCTAATTGAAGACCAAAGTGTTGGAACCTTGTTCCCTTTAGTTTTAGGACATTTAAACCTTTCCTATATCCTTAGCCGTGCATAAGATTCCAACATTCCACTTTTTCATTTCAGCCACACTCCCACATATCATTCACCACTTATCATTCACCACTTATCATATCATCCACTTATCATATCATTCACTTATCTTATCATTCACTTATCATATCATTCACTTATCATATCATACACTTATCATAACCATACACTTATCACTTATCACAACAACAACCTTGCACATGCACATTCATCCACATGCACCCATAATCATTCACTCATCTTTAATCCACATGCATCTTCCATAAATCAAATCAACCACATCCACATGCACTTATTCTACTTCATCATTACACCACATTCTCTCTCTTTAATCCACATGCATTCATCATCATTCACTCTAGTTTTAATTCCACATGCATTTCCAGCTTTGCACATGCATTCCCACATGCATTTCCACCCACATGCAACCATAATCATTCATACCTATCAGCCACATGCATTCACTCTTCATAAATCAGCCACATGCATTCAATCATTCACTCCACACTCATTACACATGCATTCCCTTTTATCTGTTTCTTTGTTCAATCTTTCCAATTCGTATTGAAAAGGGTTGGAGGATAACTCAGCCTATGTTTGTCTCCACATGCTTCAATGTATCATTTGCACTTGCCTTACTCGCTCCCCTTTGCAGAAGTGGTCCCTTCTCCGGAAGTGTATCAACCGTTGAAGATGACTACTCGAGAGCAACGCTAGGTAAGCAATCAGGAATAGATTCCAGGCAGTTGGCTCCAGAACGGAAGACTGACTCCAAGTGCCGGCTGATTGCTTGTTTTACTTTTCCATGCGAGTAAGAACAAGGACAAAGAAAAAGACAGGGAAAGAGCATGATATGAGATACTTTTGCTTTTGACCTTGATGATATGAGATACCTTTGCTTTTGAAGAAGCGGTGAATGAATCAGCACATGTATTTGTTGTGCTGCTTCCTCCTGGGTCATCTGTACTCCAGGCATCTGGTATCATCTTTGGGGAAGAAGAAAGAATTGAGTATTTCGAAAGGCTTTGCTGGGAGTGCGCCCTCAGAGGTGAGAGAGAGTTGGGCATTTTCTTCAGGTTTACCCTGCCATAAAAGACGAAGGTCGACATATATAGAGATAATATCAAGTGGTGGTACTTTTTACCTTTGTCGACAAACGTTTTGATCCCGCAAATCCGGCTTTTTGAAATAATGGCGCCTCTTCGATCTCTGAACACGCCTCTTCGATTTCTGAGCAGGCGCCCCTTCGATTTCTGAACGACGCCCCTTCGCTTGCTGAACGACACGTGGTAGTGCAGATGCGGCTCCTTTTGACAAAGCTGCACGCGTCTTCTGAAAAGCTGAGAAAGTGTCGCCGAACTTTGCGCTTGTCGGCTAAAGATGTGTAGTTGCGATGATGGCCTCCACGTGTTGTCTGAAAAGAAGAACTCTTTTGACAAAGTTGAACACGTCTTCTGAAAAGCTGAGAAAGCGTCGCCTAAATTACGCCGGAAATTCCGGCTTTTTGAATCGGTGGACGCGTCGCCTTGGCTTCTTATTGAGGTATCGATCACCGCCACAAACACACTCTGAAGATTTCCCATTCTTGAAAATCGACTCCGGCCCTTTGAAATTTAACTCCATCCCTTCTCTTTGAACACTTTTGAAAAAATGGCAAACTCATCGAACCTTAGCTTGGAATTGAGCCTTAGCAGTGATACGGGCGCGCCGCGTCAAGGTAACGTATGGCGTCCTTCTTTCTTTTCTTCTAACGGTCCTCTTTCAGGTGAAGACTCTGTGATGCAGGACGCCACAACAGCTACAATAGTAGCTAGGAACCTCCTCACACCAAAAGATAGTAGGCTGCTGTCAGGACGGTCCGATGAGTTGGCCGTTCAAGAGTCCCTCGCACTTAGTGTTCAGTGTGCGAGTTCTGTGTCCAACATGGGCCAACGCCTGCTTGCCCGCTCCCGTCAGGTGGAATCATTGATGGCAGAGGTGGAAAGTCTCAAGCAGGAGATCCAGCAGCTGAAGTATGAGAATAGAAGTTTGCATGTGCTTGCAAATAACTATTCGTCGGGCATGAAGAGGAAGCTTGATGAGCTGCAAGAGTCTGAAGGTCGGATTCACAGTGACCGTCAAAGGTTTTCGTCTTTCCTCCAGAGGCACCTTTTTCCTGGCTCATCCAGCGCTTGGCCAAGTATTGAGGCCTGGAATGCTCTATCTTCGATGCCTCCCGCTCCGATGCCTTCTGCTTCTATGCCTTCTGTTCCTACGCCTTCCGCTCCGATGCCTTCTGTTCCTACGCCTTCCGCTTCAAGAGTAAAGCCACGTAGTGGGGCCTCAAGCAAACAACCTTTGTGAAGCACCATCTTTCTTTGTTTAGCAGTGCCTATCAATAAATCAAACATTTTCTCAATGTTACAATCATAGACTCACACAATTAATAAACAAACAAACAATAACAACTAAACAACCTAACAAGGCAGAAACGAAATAGCAACAAAGAGAAGAGTTTTTTTTTTTATTTTTTTTTTTTTATCAAATTTTCGAAGTTTTATACCAAGACACTATAAAACACACTAAAACACTCTAAAAACGCTTAAAACAGCAAGAAACAACATTCTAAGTGATAGGTGAATAAATCCCACGAAATTCATGAATAAATCCCACGAAATTCATGCAAATACAAATTGTTTACCCCCCCACACTTAAATCAAACTTTGTCCTCAATGTTTTAAGCAGAAAGTCACAACAGAGCAAGCAAATAAACAAATACGAGAAAGAAAGCAAAGTAAAGGCAGTAAAGAAAAAGAAAGGAATAAAAATAAGTCTCTTAAAGGGTTTTCCAAGTTCTTCTCTATTCGGATGCATGGGTTGCCTCCCACGAAGCGCTTTCTTTTACGTCTTGCAGCCGGACGGTACCTCCGTTTAAGCTTGACTAGGTTCCACGGCATAGAGGGGTACCTCCTCCACGACATGCTCCTCAAACATCTCGTAATAGGGCTTCAATCGATGCCCATTCACTTTGAATTCTTGCTGCGTCCTTGAACTTTTGATTTGCACTGCACCATGAGGGAAAACATTAGTAACAACAAACGGGCCAATCCATTTAGAACGCAACTTACCAGGAAACAAACGTAGGCGAGAGTTAAAAAGTAACACTTTCTGCCCAACTGTGAAGGTCTTGGTTCGAATCATTTTATCATGGAATGCTTTGGTCTTGGCTTTGTACATCCGGGTAGTCTCATAGGCTTCATTCCGAATCTCCTCAAGTTCATTCAATTGGAGCTTCCTATGAACTCCCGCTGCATCTATGTCCATGTTGAAAATCTTCACGGCCCAATGTGCCTTGTGCTCTAACTCTACGGGCAAATGACATGGCTTACCATAGACGAGCCGAAAAGGTGACATCCCAATGGGTGTTTTGTATGCCGTACGATACGCCCACAGTGCATCATCTAAACGTAAGCTCCAATCCCTCCTTGTTGGTCCAACGGTCTTCTCCAAAATTTGTTTGATTTCTCGGTTAGACACCTCGGCTTGGCCATTTGTTTGAGGATGGTAAGGTGTGGAGACCTTATGGTTGACATGGTACTTTCTTAGCAACGCCTCAATGGTCCGATTGCAAAAGTGAGACCCTCCATCACTTATGATTACTCTCGGCATTCCGAACCTAGCAAAAATGTTAGTTTTCACGAAATCTGCAACCACCTTAGAATCGTTAGTACGGGTGGCTTTTGCTTCCACCCATTTAGAAACATAATCAACGGCTAGCAAGATATAAGTGAAACCATAAGATGGAGGGAAAGGGCCCATGAAATCAATGCCCCAAACATCAAAAATTTCAACATTAAAGACAGGGGTTTGCGGCATTTGGTCCTTGGTACCTATGTTACCCATTCGTTGGCAACGATCACAAGACATACAAAAGGTTCTAGCATCCCTAAATATAGTCGGCCAATAAAAACCACACTCTAGAACCTTGAGGGCAGTGCGTTGTGTGCCAAAATGACCACCACATGCATACGTGTGACAAAAGCTTAGAATTGAGTGAAATTCAGAATCATGCACACATCTACGTACAATTTGATCTGAGCAATACTTCCACAAATAAGGGTCATCCCAAACATAGAAACGTGCATCATTTTTAAGCTTATCACGTTGGTGCTTGTTTAGTTCATTTGGAATTTGTTTAGCCACCAAGTAATTCACTAAATCTGCATACCATGGTTCACTTACCTCAATGGATAGCAGCTGCTCATCGGGAAAAGTTTCAGGGATAGGTACGGCATGTTCATGCTCCTCGTGGATCATTCGGCTTAAATGGTCAGCCACTACATTCTCGCTTCCTTTCTTATCCCGGATTTCAATATCAAATTCTTGAAGAAGAAGAATCCAACGGATAAGCCTCGGCTTTGCTTCCTTTTTCGTGAGCAAGTACCTCAAAGCTGCATGATCAGAATAAACGATTACTTTAGTACCAATTAAATATGAACGGAATTTATCTAAAGCAAAAACCACAGCTAGAAGTTCTTTTTCCGTCGTGGAGTAGTTCAATTGGGCATCATTGAGAGTCCGAGAGGCATAGTATATGACATGCGGCCGCTTGTCTCTTCTTTGTCCTAGAACAGCTCCTAATGCATAGTCGGATGCATCACATGAGCTCGAACGGAAGGCTCCAATCTGGAGGTACAATAATGGGGGCCGAGACTAGCTTCTCCTTGAGTTGGTTAAATGCCGAATTACACTCTTCATCAAACTTGAATGGCACATCTTTTTGAAGCAATCGGCAAAGAGGGTTGGACATCTTGGAGAAGTCCTTGATAAAACGCCTATAGAACCCTGCATGGCCAAGAAACGAACGTACCTCTCTAACCGAAGTAGGAGAGGGTAAGTGACGTACAAGGTCTATTTTCGATTTATCTACTGCAATTCCTTTTTCTGAAACAATATGTCCTAAAACTATACCTTGTTTCACCATAAAGTGACATTTCTCCCAATTCAAGACAAGGTTAGTTTCAACACATCGTTTCAAAATTAAGGTCAAATTATCCAAGCAATTATCAAATGAACTCCCAAATACACTGAAATCATCCATGAAAACCTCAATGATCTTTTCAACAAAATCGGAAAATATACTTACCATACACCTTTGGAAAGTGGTCGGTGCGTTGCATAAGCCAAATGGCATGCGACGATAAGCAAATGTTCCAAAGGGACATGTGAATGTGGTCTTCTCTTGATCATCCGGGGCTATCACAATTTGGTTATATCCAGAGTATCCATCAAGAAAACAGTAAAAAGCATGACCGGCTAACCTTTCGAGCATCTGGTCGATGAATGGCAAAGGAAAGTGATCTTTCCTAGTCATGGCATTTAGCTTCCGGTAATCGATACATACTCGCCATCCAGTCTGAATGCGTGTAGGCACGAGCTCATTCTCATCATTCTTGATAACAGTTACTCCGGACTTCTTGGGAACGACTTGAACTGGAGAGACCCAACGGCTATCGGAGATAGGGTAGATCACTCCGCAATCCAAAAGCTTGATTATTTCTTTCTTCACCACTTCCATCATCGAAGGGTTAAGACGGCGTTGAGCCTCTCGAGTTGGTTTAGCCCCCTCCTCAAGAAGTATACGGTGCATGCATGTGGTAGGCCTTATTCCTTTAATGTCGGCCAAAGTCCACCCTATGGCCGTTTTGTGTTCTCGCAGAACCCTCACAAGCTTCTCCTCCTCCATTGCCGTGAGACTTGATGAAATGATGACGGGCAATGTTTCGCCTTCTCCCAAAAACACATACTTCAAATGGTCCGGCAACGGCTTAAGTTCAAGCGATGGTGCCTGAACAACAGAAGGTAGCATCTTAGTGGAAACTGAATTTGAAAGTGAGAGTGGAACCTTACCATATTGTTGTGGCAATGACTCAAGGGCTGCCACAACCTCAATTATTTCTTCACTAGAACCCATGGCAAAGAATTCCTCCTCCTTGCCGTGGCCTTGCATTGGCCCAAATCCTTCATTTTTGCGCTCTATGGCCTTAGTGATGGTTGTTTCCAGGGCGTCCTCGTTCAATTCTTCAAGGTATACCTGCGCCAAAGAATCGATAACATCAATGGAAAAACAAGAATGGTCATCAACGGGATATCTCATAGTTTCAGAAATATTAAAATCAATCACTTCCCCATCGAATTCCATTGTCAAGGTGCCTTTGTATACATCAATCTTCGTTCGGGCCGTCTTCATGAATGGCCTACCAAGGAGAATCGGCAAAGATGTAGAATGGGCTGAATCTTCCATGTCTAGGACGTAGAAATCAGCCGGAAAAATTAAATGGTTCACCTGCACAAGCACATCTTCCAAAACTCCTTTTGGATACGCGTTAGAACGATCGGCCAATTGTATAATTACACCATCTTGTTTTAATTCACCCAAATTCATAGATGCATAAATAGAATAAGGCATGACATTTATGGATGCACCTAAATCAAGCATGGCATGTTCAAAACGATTATGTCCAATCACACAAGGAATCGTGAAACTACCGGGGTCTTTGCACTTGGTAGGCAGTTTACGTTGCAAAACAGCGGACACATTCTCGCTTACCTTCACTACCTCTTTGTTTGCCCTTCTTCTCTTTGTATTGCATAGGTCTTTGAGGAATTTAGCATACTTTGGAACCTGTTTGATTGCATCGAGAAGTGGTATGTTCACTTGCACCTTCCGGAACGTTTCAAGAATGTCCTTCTCGCTTTCTTCCTTTTTTTCTTGCATGAACCTGCGAGGAAAAGGTACATTGGGCAGATTAGGACGTGAAGTACATGAATTTGAACTTAAATTACCTGATTTGGCCGAGTTAGGGTGATCTGCCTCAGGTTGTGTCGTCTCTTCATCTACTTTCTGGGCAGATTTGGGATTGTTTGGCTCGGTCCCAACTTCTTTTCCACCCCTTAGGGTGATGGCCTTGGCGGATTCGAATCCTCCCTTTGGATTGACTGTGGTTGAGCTAGGAAGCTTTCCTTGCTCTCTAATCTGTCCAAGGAACTCAGAAATCTGCCCTATTTATTTCTTCATATCCATCATCTCTTTCTCGTTATTTTCTATCCGGTTGTTTTGATTTTGCAACCCCTGCGAAATAGAGGTTAGTAATTGCATAGCTTGATTACTTTCCAAAGACGTACCTGAATGAGATGATGCCGAAGGTTGTTGGGATTGTTGGGGTGCATACGGCTTGGAATAAAAACCAGGGGGGTTTGGCCTAAATCCTCCTTGTTGGGCAGCTTGTTGTGGCTCCCTCCATTTGAAGTTTGGATGGTCCCTCCATCCGGCATTGTAAGTGTTCGAGTATGGGTTGTTTTGATTTTGTCCTTGGAAACCAATTGCATTGGCAGATTCCCACCCACCATTCTCGATTAGTTGAGGGCACTTGTCGGATGGATGCCCTTGAATTGAGCACACGTCACAGACTTGGTGTTCTTGTGCTTTTGGACCACTCACAACCTGAGAAACAAGAGAAGTAAGATTAGTAAGTTGTGATTGAATTTCAGAAATAGCACTCACCTCATTTACACTTTGTTGCCGTGGGGCTTCCCTTTGGCCCACTCCTTCATATTGTTGAGCGTTGAGCGCTCGGTTGGCTATGAGAATCTTGGCATCCCTTGGTGTTTTGTCCACCAATGCTCCTCCCGCTGACGCATCAACCATTTGACGTTCGATAGGAAGGAGGCCCTCATAGAAATATTGAAGGAGAAGTTCCTCCTTCATTTGATGTTGAGGACGTGAAGCTACAAGGCCCTTGAAGCGCTCATAATAAGCCGGGAATGTCTCGCCATGATTCTGTTGAATACCACTAATTTTCTTCCGTAGGAGAATCACTCTCGAAGTAGGGAAGAATTTCTCCAAGAAAGCACGCTTCATACTCTCCCACGAAGTCACAGTTCCCGGGGCTAGTTCGTAGAGCCAATCTTTGGCCTTGTCCATAAGTGAAAATGGAAAGGCCTTCATCTTCAATATACTCCCATCCACATTGACGGGGGTCATGCTCGAACAAACCACCTCGAACTCCTTCAAGTGTTTGTTGGGGTCTTCCATAGACAAGCCATGGAACTTCGGAATATGGTGTAACAAACTGGATTTGAGTTCAAATTCCTCAGTCTTCCCCTCTGCAGCCGTGGGGTATTGGATACAAAGAGGCAATGCATTATCCAAACCTGAGGCCGAAAGCTCCTTGATGGTTCTATTATCTGCTGCCATGGCTTGTTCTTCTTCAAAAATCTGATCCGTGGGCTTTTCTTCTACACCTACTTCGTCTTCTTCAAGCCCAGGTTGTGGTGGAGGTTGTGGTGGCTCTTGTTGACTCCTCGTTCTCCTCAAAGTGCGTTCAAAATCACCGTCAAAGTCGGAGATGTTCTCTATAATAGGCCGAGTGCGACGAGTCCTACACAGTACCTAAAAAACAAGGAAACAAACAAACTAAGAATCTAAAATAAGAATGCACGAAAAACAAAAAAAAAAAAAAAAAAAAAAAATATAAAAATAAAGACAAAGGATTAGCAAAGTTGCTAATCCCCGGCAACGGCGCCAAAATTTGATGCGAGATTTACTTGACACTCAAATTAAACCCTCGTTTGACAATTGTAGTAGAATGGATAAGTGAGGGATCGTTCTAGACCGGGGATTAGGAGGGCTTGCTAAAACCTTCTAAATTGACTTAAAAACATAAAAACTAAATTAAAATACTCTTAACAAGACTACTATGACTCAGAAAGGCTTTGAAAAACTCAAATTGTCTAAAACAATGAAATTGACTCAAATAGAAGCTAGAACTTGATTTAGACGAATTTGCAATTGTTTATGACTCCACAAGCTTAAAGATACAAAAATAAAACAAATACGAATGATTAAGACTTAACAAAATAGGGGGGGGGGGGAATTGTGGTTGGACGATATTAAATTAAAAAGACAGAATATAATTAAAGGCAAAATGTAAATATGAATGTGATAAAAAAAATATATGGATGATGGAATAGCCAAGGGGTTCTTCTCCACACATGTTACACTTGCAAACAAAATTGATTCTCAGTTGGTCTTTCGATAAGTTGTGAAACTCAATGCTCCAAGTTAATTAGATCCGCTTAGATTAACTTTCAGATTTCCCTAAATTCGTTGGATTGAATGGAATACGCATTACAACCAAATTATTCTTAATCAAAGTCCCTAATTATGGAATACGCATGATAGAGACATTTAACCAAGATCATTAAGTTCAACGGAAATCATAAACATCGACGAGGCATTCGTTACTATGGAATACGCATGAAACTTATGCCAAGAATTCGTTTAACGCGATTGTTTATAAGCAACCTCTACTACTTGTGAATATAAGTTCATAACGATTAGGTGAAATTCACTTATATTCTAGCGTCATATTTATGCATGAAAATTAAGCTTGCAATCTCAATGAACATACATAAATAAGTTATCAATCAAACAGTTAAACGAATTGAATCCACAACTTATGAAATTCCAACCAAACGTAATCAATTCAAAATGCAAATATAAACATAGTTTCGAATCACCCCCTAGCTAAAGGGGGTTTAGTTCCTCATAACTTTGAAATCAAAGAAACACCTAAACATTCCAACAACTCAAACGTGAATTGTATGAACGTTTAGGCACTCTTTTCTTCCTCGTTGTTGTAGCACAAGGTCTAAGGTGAGCTTTGGGGATTATGTGAAGTGTTTTGGAGGGATGGGAAGTGGTTGGATAGTGGCTGCAATGAAGGAGAAAAACTGCACAGAAAATGGAAGGGGAATTGCGGCAATGGATGTGTATTTGTGTTGTGTGAAGTGTTGTGAATGGAAATATGAGATATGAATTGAATGGGGAGTGAATGAATGAATGCTAGGGTATTTATAAGGGTAGTGGAGGGAACATATGGCTGTTTGTTTAAGCATTTGTGTGGAGGAATGATGGAAAAACAGCTAGGACACATGTGAAAACTGGAATTGCACAAGGGAAGCAAAGGGAACCCACGGCAATTAGAGTTTGTTTGATGATGATGCATGTGATAGGTGGGAACAAAGGGGGAAACATGGCACAAGGGGGCTTGAATGAATGATTGAATGTGCATGTGGATTTAAAGAATGAGTGGTGGTGTAATGATGAAGTGAATGCATGTGGAATTAGAAGGAGGAAAGCTGAAATTGTGAAGGGAAGGCACGGCAATGTTTGGAATGTGGAGAAAAGGGTGCATGTGGTTGTAATGTTTGTTGGTTAAAGATGCATGTGGATGTATTATACAATGGGAAAGTATGTGATTGAATTAAAGGATGCAAAGTGAATGAATCATGAATCATTGTGGATGAAAGGTGGAAGTGCATGTGTTGATGACTAGGTTAGTGGGTGGAAATCTGAAAATGGCATATAGGAATGGGAGCTCACGGTTTGAATGTGTAAAGTGTGTGTGAATGCATGTGAAGATGCAATAAATAATGCATGTAGGGTTAGGAGATAATGAAGAATGAGTGGTGGAAATGATGAAGTAGGAAGGTGGAAATGCATGTGAGATGTTTGGAAAGGAATAAAGAATGAATGGTGGAAATGTGAGTGAATGATGTGCATGTGTGAGAATGCATGTGGAATTAAGAGGAGTATGGAAGTGAAATAAATGAATGATATGTTAAGTGATAAGTGAATGATATGTGGTGAGTGATAAGTGAATGGTTTGATAAGTGATAAATGAACTAGTTTAAAGGGCTAGGGTTTAAGTACATAGAATGGGCCTAAAATAGGTTGGTTTGTATGGCATAATGTGATTGTGGATTGGGCTAGAGTTTAAGTACATGAAATGGACCCAAATTGCTCCTCCTTGCATGGCAAGGAATGGTGTTTGTGTTAAGCCCATGGCAAGGTGTTATGTGATTGGGTTAGGGCCATTGTTTTGTGTCTTCAAGTGTATACAAGGCCTTCAAATTCGTCCATCCTCTTGGCTCCATGGATAAGCTATCCAATCCATGCCCAAAAATGCTCCAAATGGCCTCAAAATGCACTTTCATGCTCCCTAGGCCCTTAGAACCTGAAAACACACAAAAGAAGCATAAAGGACTAAAATAACGAGAGAAACATAACGTAAATGCACGAGAACAAGCCATTTAAGTCGCATGAATATGCTCCTATCACTCATGTGCGATGCCTCTGATTATGCAATTGGAGCTGTTTTGGGCCAAAGGAAGAACAAATAGCCACACGTCATTTATTATGCATCCCGCACCTTAAATGACACTCAATTGAACTATTCCACAACGGAAAAAGAACTTCTTGCTGTTGTCTTTTCTTTATATAAATTTCGTTCATATTAATTGGCACTAAAGTGATTGTCTATTCTAACCATGTAGAATTGAAATACTTGCTTACAAAGAAGGAGGCTAAACCAAGACTTATCCGTTGGATGCTTATTCTCCAAGAGTTCGACATTGAAATTCAGGACAAGAAAGGGAGTGAAAACGTGGTGGTTGACCACCTAAGCTGTATGGTGCATGAAGAGGACTCTCTCCCTATTTTAGAGACATTCCCGGATGAGCAATTGTTGTCCATTAAGGTAAGTGAACCTTGGTATGCAGATTTGGTGAACTATTTGGTTACTAAACGATTTCCAACCACTTTCACTAAACCCCAACGTGGCAAACTTAGGAATGATGTACTATTTTATGTGTGGGATGATCCATATTTGTGGAAGTATTGCCCTGACTAGATTATTCGTAGATGTGTGCACAATTCTGAGTTTAATTCAATTCTTGCATTCTGCCATAGTTATGCATGCGGGGGTCATTTGACACCCAAAAGACAGCCCTTAAGGTTTTAGAGAGTGGTTTCTATTGGCTTACATTGTTTAAAAATGCTCAAATGTTTTGCTTAACATGTGATAGATGTCAAAGAACAGGAAACTTTAGTGCAAAGGATTAAATGTCGTAGTCTCCCATCTTTAATGTGGAGATCTTTGACGTATGGGGTATAGATTTCATGAGACCCTTTCCACCCTCATATGGTTTTACTTATATTTTGCTAGCTGTTGATTATGTGTCGAAATGGGTGGAAGTCAAAGCCACCCGTACTAACGATTCTAGAGTGGTTGCAGATTTTATCAAGGCTAACATCTTTTCCAGATTTGGCATGCCGAGGGTGTTCATAATCGATGGAGGCTCCCACTTTTGCAATAGGACCATTGAGGCGCTGTTTAAAAAGTACAATGTCAAGCATAGGGTTTCGACGCCTTACCATCCTCAAACTAGTGGCCAAGCCGAAGTTTCGAATAGAGAAATCAAACAAATTTTGGCGATGACCGTTGGGCCAACAAGGAGGGACTGGAGCTTACGTTTGGAGGATGCACTGTGGGCATATAGGACAGCCTAGAAAACACCACTTAGGATGTCCCCATTCCGGCTTGTCTATGGGAAACCGTGCCATCTCCCTATAGAATTAGAGCACAAGGCACATTGGGCTATCAAGACATTCAATATAGACATTGATGCAGTTGGAATTCGTAGAAAGCTCCAATTGCATGAACTTAAGGAAATCCGGAACGATGCATATGAGAATGCTCAAATCTACAAGGAGAAAACCAAGGCATTTCATGATAAGATAATTCGTGGCAAGACATTCACCATTGGGCAGAAAGTGTTGCTCTTCGATTCTCGTCTATGTTTGTTCCCTGGTAAGTTACGTTCTAAGTGGATTGGGCCGTTTGTTGTTACTAATGTTTTTCCCCACGGTGCAGTCCAAGTTAAAAGCTTAAGGAACAGTGACGAATTCAAGGTGAACGAGCATTATTTGAAGCCATACTATGAGAATGGCGTGGGGCATATTATGGAAGAAATCCCACTCACTGTTGTGGGCCCTATCCAAGCCTAGAAGGAAGTTTCATCCGACTACAAGACGTTAAAGCAAGCATTTCTTGGGAGGCAACCCATGCATTCCATTAAGAACAATAGACTTCTCACTCCAAAACCAGATTTGCGTTCCTAAACCCTTCTCTTTACTATTTTCTTTTTCCATGCTTTGTTAGTTGTTTGTTTGTTTGCTTTTGTGTGAGTCTATGCTTGAAATATTGAGGACAATGTTTGGTTTAAGTGTTGGGGGGGGGCGGTAAACAATCTGTTTTTGCATGATTTTCGTGGGATTTATTCACCTATCACTTCTATGTTGGTACTCACTGTGTTTAAGTGTTTTTAGTGTGTTTTGAAGTGTCTTTTGTGTCATATAACAGAAAATCTGAAAATTTGAAAAAAAAATAAAAAAAGAGTCGTTTTTGTTTTTATGTTTGTTTGTGTCTTAGGATACCTTCCAACACAATGATGAGAATTTGGTTTTTAATTGCATGACTGTTAAAGAAAGTTGCAAACATGGATGGAAGTTTGATTTGCTCTTTGGTTTATGCTTAGTTGTAGTTGACATTTACGAATTCACATGTAATCACAAAGGGAAAATCAGTTTTTGTAACATGCTTGAAGGAAGGAACACAAACTAACGCTACATCCCTGAGAGACTTGAGCCTAAAACGTTCTTTGGAGAGTTATTAATCTGTGATGTTTTTATTTTCTAAAGTCGTTGCATGATCTCATTATTCCTTGCTTGGTTGCTACTTAGAAGGCGTTTTATCACTTAGTTCCAAATACTAGACTCATATCCGTTTCATTCAAAGCATAACATTGATTTGCATAACACATAACAAGATGAAGTTGTTTAGTGAACCAAAGCCAAAAAGCCGACCCATTCACATGTTTTGTAGATTTAAACCCCGTTGAGCCATTGTTTAGCCTATGTTCTTTGTTAACCCACATTACCCCGACCTAGCCTAGATTAGGACTTTCCATACCCTTGTTCCTGAAGCATAGTAAAGCATGACTTAGAAGGAATTCGTTTTGATTATGCAGCAAAACAAGTGTGGGGGAAGGGTTTTCAAAGTTTGTGTGTTTGTGAAAAAATAAATAAATAAATAAAGAAAAAAAATTCGTGGAAAAGAAAAAGAAAAGAAAAAAGTTGTGAAAAGAATGAAAAAGTGTTGAAAAATAAGGGAGACTAAACCCACATGTGTTGGTTGTTGAAGAAAGGGTCCAAAAGTTTGAATTTAACCCTAAGTGTTGCATGAATCTTCCCTTATGTTTAAAAGTTGTTTTTTGCATTCAAAAGTGAATTCTAAGTGTCAATTTCATTACTTTGCTTACTATTGCTTTAAGAATGTTTGTTTATCCTTACCTTTCTTTGTTAGCCAATACCATTAGCCCCGTTACAACCCTCAACTTCTATCTTGAGTGTTGTGTATTTCAGTATGTGGAGTTTGGAATTGGTATGAGCATATGGTATCCTTGGTTCTTGCATCTAAGTAGTGGCATTCCAGTCATGAGATCATAAATATACATGCATTAATAATTCCAGAAGAGTGCTTTCTTTGTATAACATATGTGAGTATTAGTTTTCATGTTTACATCAATCTTCTCACATATACCTAGTGTAGGGAGTGTAGTTAGAAATTCTTGTGTGAAAATAAGAGAGCACCTGGTAAGGAATTGAGTGAATTCTCTAAGGCATGTTACTACATTCAAAACCATGTTTTAAATTGATTAAACGCGAGCTAGTAAGTGGTGACTGTGATTAAGTATGTGCTTGAGGGTAAGGATGATTAAAATCTATGTGAGTAGTGATTTTTAACATGTCATGTGCATTGGAAATCCCTGAGGCAAATGGTGGAAGGTCTAGTTGTGTTTTGCTTCTTTTGATTGTTTCGTTTTGCTCAAGGACTAGCAAAAGCTAAGTGTGGGGGAATTTGATAGGAGCATATTTATGTGACTTAATTAGCTTGTTTCCTTGCATTTACTTAATTAGTTCTTAGTTATTTTAGTATTTTAAGCTATTTTCATGTGTTTGTAGGTCCATAGGCCTTATGAAGCAATAAGGTGCATTTTGGAGCCTTTTAGAGCAAAATTGGGCTTGGAATGGATAACATATGCTTGGAGCAAAAGGAATGGATGAAATTGAAGACTTGAAGATGTTAGGATTCCTAATAAAAGAAGGATTCCTAATCATAGAAGGATTCCTACTCAAATGAGGATTCTTACTTGAAGTAGGAAAGTTAAGCCAAGGTTTCCTATTTTGGTTTGACCTTTCCTAATCCTAACTGTCTCTAAGTTCGAGCAACAATGAAGGTCTCCTATGCACTCTAGGACACAAACCAAAGGTTCCTTGTACCATTCTAGCCCTTGCCGCACCACCTTTCCCTTTCCCATTCCATTCTCCTTCCTTGTCGCACAAGGGAGACCTTCCATTTCCCATTTTATGCACCAAATCACATTCCCTTTCTAATTTAAGACCTTTCCTCTTTCCCTTTGCCTTTGCCGCACCCTATATTCCCTTTCCTTTTAATTTCTAACTTTGATTTAGTCTTTTTCCTAGTGGTTTTAGAATCAAAATCCTTTGACATTAATAAAACTTTATTTCCTTTTGTCATTTAATTTCGGGTTGTCGAATGATGTCATCCAATCCAATAACTATAGGAAATTCTGAGGGTTAATTAGTGATTGACACGGTTAATCTGGGGCATTGTCATTCGTAATTCAACAAAAGAGTAAGTGGAAATCGATTCATGTTCATATAAGTTATATATGGATAAGGAACCTCTAGATAAGCCCACAAACCATCCAAAAATCCAAATTCGTATCAAACTTTGTCTAGTTTAGCTTCTGTCTTGTTTTAGTTCAAATTCGTCAAAACCAAACCCCCCCCCCCCTTTGTTTTAAGTGTCAATTAGGTTAGAATCTATGTTATTTTGTGTTTTTGAGTGTCTTGAGTCATAATCAAATCAATTTTCGTTCAAAGTCACTCATAGTGTCTAGTTTGAGTCAATTCGATTGTTTGAAGCTGTTTTGAGTCTTTTAAGGTTGTTTTAGTCATATAACCTTAGTTAGAGTTTTAGAGTCTAGTTTTTATGTTTTTAAGTCAGTTTAGTTTAGATTAGCAATCCCTCTTAATCCCCGGTTTAGAACGATCCCTACTTATATACATACTACAATTGTCAAAAGAGGGTTTTAATTTGTGTGCTTGTTTTACATCGCGTCAAATTTCATATGCAAAGGGTAAGACTTTTTGGCTCTAGTTTTAACTAAACAACTTCATCTTGTTATATGTTATGCACTCAATTTTATGCTTTGAATGAAACGGGCATGAGTTCTAGTATTTAGAACTATAGTGATGAAAACGCATTCTAAGTAGCAACCAAGCAAAGAATAATGAGATCATGCAACAACTTTGGAAAACAAAAACATCAAGATTAATAACTCTCCAAACAAAGTTTAGGCTATAGTCTCTCAAGGCTTTGTGATTACATGTGAATTCGTAAATGTCAACTACAACTAAGCATAAACCAAAGAGCATATCAAACTTCCATCCATCTTTGTAACTTTCTTTAATACTCATGCAAATAAAAATTTCAAACTTCCATCCATGTTTGTAACTTTCTTTAATACTCATGCAAATAAAAACCAAATCATCATCATTGTGTTGGAAGGTATCCTAAGACACAAACAAACATAAAAACAAAAACGACTCTAAAAACAACTCTTTTTGGGTTTTTAAAACTCTTTTTCAATTTTTTTCAAATTTTCGGATTTTCTGCAACAGCTTGCTTAGAAGTAATAGGTGATAAAATCAGTGAGTAACAACACTAAAAACACTTAAAAACAGTGAGTCACAACTTTAGAAGTAATAGGTGATAAAATCCCACGAAAATTATGCAACAGCTTGCTTACCCCCCTGTGACATCCCACATCGCCCAAATGAGTGATCCTTATATGTATATTCCCATCCCTACCTAGCACGAGGCCTTTTGGGAGCTCACTGGCTTCGGGTTCCGTGGGAACTCCAAAGTTAAGCGAGTAGCGCATGAGAGCACTCCCAGGATGGGTGACCCATTGGGAAGTTCTCGTGTGAGTTCCCAAAAACAAAACCGTGAAGGAATGGTAAGCCCAAAGCGGACAATATCGTGCTACGGTGGTGGAGCAGGCCCGGGAAGTGATCCGCCCCGGGTCGAGATGTGACAATTTGGTATCAGAGCCTAACCCTGGCCGTGATGTGCTGACGAGGACATCGGACCCCTAAGGGGGGTGGATTGTGACATCCCACATCGCCCAGAGAAGTGATCCTTATATGTATATTCCCATCCCTACCTAGCACGAGGCCTTTTGGGAGCTCACTGGCTTCGGGTTCCGTAGGAACTTCGAAGTTAAGCGAGAAGGGGGCTAGAGCAATCCCATGAGTGGTAACCCATTGGGAAGTTGCTCGTGAGTTCCCAAAAACAAAACTGTGAGGGCGTGGTCGGAGCCCAAAGTGGACAATATCGTGCTACGGTGGTAGAGCGGGCCCGAGAAGTGATCCGCCCATATCGCTCAGATGAATGATCCTTATATGTATATTCCCATCCCTACCTAGCACGAGGTCTTTTGGGTGCTCACTGGCTTTGGGTTCCGTAGGAACTCCGAAGTTAAGCGAGAAGGGGGCTAGAGCAATCCCATGATGGGTGACCCACTGGGAAGTTGCTCGTGAGTTCCCAAAAACAAAACCGTGAGGGCGTGGTCGGAGCCCAAAGCGGACAATATCGTGCTACGGTGGTGGAGCGAGCCTAGGAAGTGATCTGCCCTGGGGCAGGATGTGACACCCTCCCCCCCCACAGTTAAACCAAACATTGTCCTCAATGTTTTAAGCATATACTCACAAATAAACAAACAAATAACACAACTAACAAACATGACAATCATGGCAAAGTAAAAGCAATAAAGAGTAGGGTTTAGGAATGCAAATCTGGTTATGGAGTGTTGGAGATTCCTAGGTTTTCTTTATTTGCATGCATGGGTTGCCTTCCAAGAAGAGCTTGCTTTAACGTCTTCTAGCTGGACGCTACTTCCTTTTAAGCTCTTTTAGTGCCCACGGCATGGAGGTGATCTTTGAAGGGGAGGTGATACTTGAAATGATCCAGTAATGGTTTAAATTCTAAAGTGAGTGCCTGAATCATTAACAACATATTAGTATAAAACAAAATTGAAATTCGGGGAGGTGGCTTACCTGTGTACTTCGACATGAACTCAAGAATAAACAACCCTTTGAAAGTTGTAGGACTAGAAAATTCAGCTAGATTTGGTGTTTTGAGAGTTATGACTTGTCCCGTGTCATAAAATCCAACTTCTTTGGGAATTGTGGTCTCAAGTATATCCTCTTTGATGAATTCTAGACATTCCCCAGCCATTTCTTGCTCTTGATTCTTTGGAAAGGTTTCGAAGATGCCTTTTTGTAAGATCCCACATCGTCCAGAGGAGTGATCCTTATATGTATATTCCCATCTCTACCTAGCACGAGGCCTTTTGGGAGCTCACTGGCTTCGGGTTCCATAGGAACTCTGAAGTTAAGGGAGTAGTACGCGAGAGTACTCCCATAATGGGTGACCCATTGGGAAGTTCTTGTGTGAGTTCCCAGAAACAAAACCGTGAGGGTGTGTTGGGGACCCAAAGCAGACAATATCGTGCTACGGTGGAGTCGGGGCTGGGAAGTGGTCCCGCCCGAGCCGGGATGTGACAATTTCTCACCCTCTTCTTATTTGGATTGCATGATCCTGCAAGGGATAGGGACATTTAGTGGAATGGGGTCAAGGCGAATTGAATTTGCGCTTACCTTGGTTGTAATGGACGGTATAGAAGGCATATGGGTTACAGGAAGGGTGGTTCTTCACTTGCCGTGGCCTTGTTATCCTCCTCTTCATTGAGCAACAGTTATTCAACCATGTTTTGGCTTGGTTTGGACGTCTTAGGTTCATCTCCAACCTTCGTGCCAATTTCCAAGGTGATAGCTTCAGCAATTTCAACAGTTGAGTCGGATAGTTCACTTTGTTCTTGCATTTGCCCCATGAATTCCATGATTTCTCCCATTTCATTCTTCAATTCGCTCATCACTTGGGCTTGATTTTGTAATTCATGCGTCAAAGAAGTTAGTACATCAAGAATTTGAGCACAATCTATTGACGAACCTAAATTCGGTTGGAATTGTTACGGGGCAGACTGTGGTGGTTGCATAGGCGTTGTATAAAACTCCTCACATGGCTCCCAATATTCTCCTTGTTGAGCCTCCTTAGCTTGATTTTGTGAGCCCTACGCCAAAGAAGTTAATTCATCAAGAATTTGATTACAATCTATTGATGAACTTGAGTTTGGTTGGCCATATTTTCTATGAGGTTGTGGTGGCTACGCAGGTCTTGAATAGAACTCCTCATATGGCTGCCAATATCCTTCGTGTTGAACTTGTTGAGATTCTCACCACATAGAGTTTGAATGATCACTCTAATTTGAATTGTACATGTTGGAAAACAAATAGTTCCCTGATTGATTATGATCTTGATAATCCCAGGTATTGACATTCTTCAAACCTCTTTGTGGACATTGATTTGCTTGATATTCTTGCCTATAAGAAGCACCAAATGTAGGGACACTTTGCATTGTGGACCCTTCGGCATACTGTGACAACTGAGAATTAAGATTCGCTATTTGAGCTTGAAGATTAGCAATTGCCATGTCTTGCTTCTCTAGTACCTGAAATCAAAGAAATTAAGATAAATCAAATATCAAAAGAAAAATAAACAAACAAACAAAGGGATTAGCAATTTTCCTAATCCCCGGCAACGGCGCCAAAATTTGATGTGAAATATTCTAACATTCAAATTAAAACCCTATGATTGTAGCATATGAAAGTAGGGATCGTTTTAGGCCGAGGATTAGAAGGGATGCTAATCTAATCTAAATTGACTTAAAAACACAAAACTAAACTTAAAAACACTTAACTAGACTTATATGACTCAAAACAAACTAAAAAGACCCAAAACAGCACAAAACAATCAAATAGACTCAAACTAGACTCTAAAGGGTGATTTGGACGAATTCTAACTTAACTTTGACTCAAAACACTTAAAAACATAAATTTGGACAGATTTTAACTAAAAGACACAACCAGGTAAATGGGGATTGGATTTTGGACGAAATTAAAGTAAAGACAAGCAGATTAAAGACACTTAAACAACTTGGACGAAATTGGGTGAAATATGGGTGAATGGCTAGCTAGAGAGTCCTTCTCCATGCATGACACACATGCATACAAATCGATTTCCAGTTATTATTCCTTTAAACCATGAATGACAATGCCCCAAGTTAATTGCATCACACAACTAACCATCAGATTTTCCTTATTTCATTGAATTGAATGAATAAGCATTACAACCAAATTATCTTTCTCAAGTTCCCTATATGAAACGCATGATAGAGATACATATCAAAAGTCATTAAATTCTATGAAAATCATAAGCATTGACAAGGCATTCATCACTATGAAACACATGAGACTCCTGCCAAGGATTCACTTAACACAATCATGACTACTGACTTTCACTACTTGTGAATATAAGTTCATAACGATTAAGTGAAATTCCCTTATATTTAGCATCAAATTCATGCATGCAAACTAAGTAGGCCTCCTTAATCAACATACAAGAATAAGTTATCAATTCAGCAAATTACATTCATGATTTATGAAACAATAATTGGATGAAATCAATTCATATCACATATATGTTCATGGCTTTGAATTCACCTCTAACTAAAATGAATTTAGTTCCTCATGTTCACAAAACAAAGAAAATTAAATTTAAACATTGAAAACAAAGAGTAACACCTAGAAATGCTCCAACAATCCAACATTTTTAATGGCAAGCACAGCTCCAGGTGTGGTGTGAATTTGTATAGAGGGTCGTGCTTTATGAGTGTTGCGGCATCATGTATTTATAGGGTGAAGGGAAGGCACAAAATTGGGCTGAAAATGAGAGGAATTAGGACTCCAAATCACCAAAGAACAAGGACACTTTCAATCAGATTCCAAGGAAGACAAGGAATGGTCCTTGTGGCAGATTCTAGAACTTCTAGAAGGGTTACATGTGGCATAAACTTAGGGCACAAAAATAGGGCTTCTAGAACCTAATATTTAGGTGATTTAATGTGAAAATGAGTACTCTTTGAAGCTGGAATTAAGGTAGGAAAAGATTAGGATAGGATAAGATAAGATAAGGTTGGATAAGGTTTGGATAAGATAAGGTAATTTGGATAATATTCCTTCTTTGTACATGATTCCTTATCTTCCAAGTCTTCAATTTAATTCTTCCAGATGTTAATCACATTCCTAGCCTCTCTTGATCTTCAAATTCGTCCATCCACCTTGCTCCATGCATGTGCAATCCATTCCAAGCCCAAAATAAGGTAATTTGGATAATATTCCTTCTTTGTACATGATTCCTTATCTTCCAAGTCTTCAATTTAATTCTTCCAGATGTTAATCACATTCCTAGCCTCTCTTGATCTTCAAATTCGTCCATCCACCTTGCTCCATGCATGTGCAATCCATTCCAAGCCCAAAACTGCTCTAAAATGGTCCAAATTGCACTTTCTTGCCAACTTTGTCATTTGAACCTGAAAACACACAAAAATAGCTTCAAACACTCTAACAAGTAGAAATTAGCTATGTAAATGCAAGAAAACAAGCTAACTAAGTCGCATAAATATGCTCCTCAATCCCCCCTTTAATTAAGTGTGTTAGATTAGTTAGAAACGTGTTCAAATCTGTCCAATTTAGTATTTTGAGTCTTTTTAGTTAAAATTTGTCCAAATTACTCCTTAGGTCCTGTTTTGAGTCAATTTAACTTAGTTTCTATGTTTTGAGTCTATTTAGCTTGTTTTGAATAGTTGTTAGAGTCTAGTTTTCTGTTTTTGAGTCTAGTTTAGTTTGTTAGAGTTTAATTTGAGTAGATTATCATCCCTTCTAATCCCTGGCCTAGAATGATCCCTACTTACACATACTACAATTGTAGGGTTTAATTTGTGTGTCAAGTTAATTTTCACATTAGACATGGAGGATTCGACCCATTCCACACCTTTGCCAATCCTACTTGGAAGGCCATTCATGAAAATAGCCCGCACCAAGATTGATGTGTTCACGGGAATGTTGACAATGGAATTTGATGGCAACATTATTAACTTTCAAATTTCTGAAACTATGAGATACCTTAGTGATGATCGTTCATGTTTTTCTATTGATATTATTGATTCATTGGCCCAGAAACATCTTGAACAATTACATGAGGATGCACTTGAAACGGTCATTACAAATGGAATTGGACTCAAAAACCAATGGGAAACAGTAAACCACACCCACGGCATCCTTGAAGAATTCCATGTCGTGCCCCCTTGTGAAGAAGTAGCTGAGATGGTAGCTGCCCTAGAATCATTGCCACAACAATATAGCAAGTTTCCAATCCTAATTTCAGATTCCATTTCTACTAATAAGTTACTTCCTTCAGTGATACAACAACCATCCCTTGAATTTAAACCACTACCAAGTCATTTGAAGTATGTTCTCTTGGGAGACCACGAGACGTTGCTAGTCATAATCTCATCCACACTCATGGGACAAGAGGAGGAAAAATTAGTGCGAGTGTTGAGGGAACACAAAACAGCCATTGGATGGACCTTGGCCGACATTAAGGAGATAAGTCCTATAACTTGCATGCATCAAATACTTTTGGAGGAGGGGGCTACACCAACTAAAGAAGCTCAACGTCGACTTAATCCTCCAATGATGGAAGTTGTGAAGAAGGAGATTATCAAGTTACTTGATTGTGGAGTGATTTATCCAATTTCGGATAGTCGTTGGGTTTCACCAATCCAAGTTGTTCCAAAGAAATCCGAAGTCATTGTGGTGAAGAATGAAGAGAACGAGCTTGTGCCTACCTGTATCCAAATAGGTTGGAGAGTTTGCATTGATTATAGGAAGCTAAACACCACCACAAGAAAGAATCACTTCCCTTTGCCGTTCATTGATCAAATGCTTGAAAGGTTAGCCAGCCATTGTTTTTATTGTTTCCTTGATGGTTATTCGGGATATAATCAGATTGTTATAGCTCCGGATGACCAAGAAAAGACCACATTCACGTGTCCCTTTGGTACCTTTGCCTATCATCACATGCCATTTGGTTTGTGCAACGCACCAGCCACATTTCAAAGGTGTATGGTAAGTATATTCTCAAATTTTGTGGAAAAGATCATTGAGGTATTTATAGATGATTTTAGTATTTTTGGTGATTCATTTGATGTTTGCTTATCTAATCTCACTTTAATCTTAAAACGATGCATTGAAACTAACCTTGTTTTAAATTGGGAAAAGTGTCACTTTATGGTAAAACAAGGCATAGTTTTGGGTCATATAATTTCAAAAAAGGGAATTGAGGTTGATAAGTCAAAAATAGATCTTGTACGCCACTTACCCTCTCCTACTTCGGTGAGAAAGGTTCATTCTTTTCTTGGACATGCATGATTCTATAGGCAATTCATCAAGGACTTTTCAAAAATTTCACAACCCATTTGCCGTCTCCTTAAAAAAGAAGTGCCATTTGAGTTCAACAAGGAATGTGAGAAGGCCTTCAAGCACCTTAAGGATTTGTTAACTTCGGCCCCCATCATAGTTCCAGCAGATTGTAGTCTTCCTTTTGAGCTCATGTGCGATACCTCATCTATTATGCATCCCGGACCTTGAATGATGCTTAATTGAACTACTATACCACTGAAAAATAACTTCTTGCGATTGTGTTTACTTTAGATAAGTTTCGTTCTTATTTACTTGGTACTAAAGTTATTGTTTATACTGACCATGCAGCGTTGAAGTACTTACTCACCAAAAATGAGGCAAAACCAAGGCTAATTTGCTGGATGCTTCTCCTCCAATAGTTCGATATCGAAATTAGAGACAAGAAAGGAAGTGAAAACGTGGTGGCTGACCACTTGAGTCGTGTGGTGCACAATGAGGAGTCTCTACCTATCCTAGAAGCATTCCCAGATGGGCAATTGTTGTCTATTGAGGTAAGTGAGCCATGGTATGCTGATTTGGTGAATTATTTGGTAACCAAACAAGTTCCAAGCACTCTAAATAAGCACCAACGTGATAAACTCAAAAAAGATGCACGATTTTATGTGTGGGATAACCCATATTTGTGGGAATATTGCTCTAATCAGATTCTTTGTAGGTGTGTGCATAATTATGAGTTTAATTCAATTTTAACTTTCAGTCACACTTATGCATGGGGGGATCATTTTGGCGCCCAACACACAGCCCTTAAGGTGTTAGAATGTGGATTTTATTGGCTTACTATCTTTAAGGATGCTCGAATTTTTTGTATGATGTGTGATCGTTGTCAATGAACTGGAAACATAGGTGCAAAGGATCAAATATCGCAGGCCCCTATATTCAATGTCGAAATTTTTAATGTTTGGGGCATTGATTTCATGGGTCATTTTCCTTCCTCATATGGTTTTACTTATAGTTTGCTTGCGGTTGATTATATTTCGAAATGGGTGGAAGCAAAAGCCACCCATACTAATGATTCTAGAGTGGTTGCAGATTTCATCAAAACTAACATCTTCTCCAGATTTGGGATGCCAAGGGTGTTCATAAGTGATGGAGGCTTCCATTTTTGCAATCGGACCATTGAGGCGCTGTTTAAAAAGTACAATGTCAAGCATAAGGTTTCGACACCTTACCATCCTCAAACAAGTGGGCAAGCAGAGGTTTCCAATAGAGAAATCAAGTAGATTTTGGAGAAGACCGTTGGACCAACTCGGAAAGATTGGAGCTTGCGTTTGGATGATGCACTTTGGGCATATCGTATAGCCTATAAAACACCACTTGGGATGTCTCCATTTCGGCTAATCTATGGGAAACCATGCCATCTCCCTATGGAATTGGAGCACAACGCACATTGGGCCGTCAAGACATTCAATTTGGACCTAGATGCGGCTGGAATTCATAAGAAGCTCTAATTGAATGAACTAGAAGAAATTAGGAACGAAGCTTATGAGAATGCGCGTATTTACAAGGAGAAAACCAAGGCATTCCATGACAAGATGATTCGTGGCAAAACATTCTCAAAAGGGCAAAAAGTTTTGCTTCTCAACTCTTGCCTACGTTTGTTTCCCGGTGAGTTAAGTTCTAAGTGGATTGGTCCTTTTGTTATTACTAGTGTCTTTCCTTATGGTGCAGTCCAAATCCAAAGCTTAAGGAACAGCCAAGAATTCAAGGTGAATGGGCATCGTTTGAAGCCATACTATGAGAATATCGAGGGGCAGGTTGTGGAGGAAATACCACTCCATGTCGTGGGCTCCAATGAAGCTTAAAGAGAGGTATTGTCCGGTTGGAAGACGTTAAAAGCAAGCGCTTCTTAGGAGGCAACCCATGCATTCGAATAAAGAAGACCTAGGAATCTCCAACAATCCACAACCAGATTTGCGTTCTTAAACCCTACTCTTTATTTCTTTTACTTTGCCATGCTTGTGTTTTGTGTTGTTTTGATTGTTTGCATGTGAGTCTATGTTTGAAACATTGAGGACAATGTTTAGTTTAAGTGTTGGGGGGGGGTAAACAAGCTGTTTTGGCATGATTTTCGTGGGATTTATTCACTTATCACTTCTAATCTTGTCTCTCACTTTTTAAGTGTTTTTTAGTGTGTTTTGTAGTGTTTTAATGTGTTTTGAACAGAAAATACGAAAATTTGAAAAAAAAATCGAAAAAGCTTTGAAAAACACCAAAAAGAGTCATTTTGGAATTGTTTTTGTGTGTTTGTTTGTCTTACGGTACCTTCCAACACAATGATGAGGATTTGGTTTTTAATTGCATGACTATTAAAGAAAGTTACAAACATGGATACAAGTTTGATTTGCTCTTTGGTTTATGCTTAATTGTAGTTGTCGTTTACGAATTCACATGTAATCACAAAGAAAAAAATCAGTTTTTGTAACATGCTTGAAGGAAGGAACTCAAACTAACGCTACAACCCTGAGAGACTTAAGCCTAAACGTTATTTGGAGTTATTAATCTATGATTTCTTGTTTTCTAAAGTTGTTGCTTGATCTCATTGTTTCTTTGCTTGGTTGCTACTTAGAATGCGTTTTCATCATTATAGTTCCAAATACTAGAACTTATGCCCGTTTCATTCAAAGCATGATATTGAGTGCATAGCATACAATAAGATGAAGTTGTTTAGTTAAACCAGAGCCAAAAAGCCTTACCCTTTGCATATGTATTGTAGGTTTAACCCTTTTGAGCCTTATTTAGCCTATTTTCTTTGTTAGCCACATTATCCTTACCTAGCCTAGAATAGGACTATTCATACCCTTGTTCTTAAAGGATAGTGAAGCATGACTTAAAGGGAATTCCTTTTGATCAACATTTTGTAGAAAACAAGTGTGGGGGAAGGGTTTTCATTGAAAAAAAAAGGAAAAAAAAAACATGAAAAAGAAAAGAAAAAGAGTTGAGAAATAAGTGAGAATAAGCTCACAAGTATTGGTTGTTGAAGAAAGGGTCCAAAAGTTTGAATTTGACCTTAAGTGTTGTGTGAATCTTCCCTTTGTGTTTAAAGTGGATTTCTGCAATCAAAAGTGAATTCTAAGTGCTTATTTCATTACTTTGCTTCCTATTGCTTTAAGAACCTTTGTTTGTCCTTTACCTTTCTTTGTTAGCCAATACATTAGCCCTGTTACAACCCTTAGACTTCTATCTTGATTGTTATGTGTTTCAATATGTGGAGTTTGAAATTGGTATGAGCATATGGAATCCCTGGTTCTCGCTTCTAAGCAGTGAAATTCCGTTCATGAGATCATATACATGTCATATAATAATTCCAGAAAATGCTTTCTTTGTTATAACATATGTGAGTGCTAGTCTATATGTTTACATCAATCTTCTCACATATACTTAGTGTAGGGAGTGTAGTTAGAAAATCTGTGTGAAAATAGAGAGTATATCTAGTGAGGAATTGAGGGAATTCTCTAAGGCATGTTACTACATTCAAAATATTGTTTTAATCGATTAAATGCGAACTAGTGAGTGGTGACTGTGGTTAAGTGTTTGCTTAAGTGTAAAGAGAGCTACAATTTGTGGGAGTAGTGATTTTTAACATGTCATGTGCATTGGAAATCCTTGAGGCAAATGTTGGAAGGTTTAGATTAAGGAGGCCTACTTAGTTTGCATGCATGAATTTGATGCTAGAATATAAGGGAATTTCACATAATCGTTATGAACTTAATGACTATCATGATGTCATAGTGGAGGTCGCTGGTCACGATCGTGTTAAGTCAAATTTCTGGCATGACTATCATGATGTCATAGTTACGAATGCCTTGTCAATGCTTATGATTTTCACAAAGCTTAATGATCTTTGCTTGTGTCTCTATTATGCAGTTCATGTAGGGAACTTGGGAAGAATAATTTGGTTGCCGACGCGTTATCCGTCCAATTCAACGACTTAAGGAAAATTTTGAGGGTTAATTAGTGATGACGCAGTTAATATGGGGCATTGTCATACATGGTTCAATGAAAGAATAACTGGAAATCAATTCATGTTCATATATGTCATGTGTGGAGAAGGACCCTCTAGCTAACTTATCACCTATCAATTCAACCCAATTTGCATTCCTTTACTTAGTTTCTGTAATTAGTTTGTTTTTACTTTAAATTCGTCAAAAACCCAATCCCCTGTACTTTGTGGTGTCAAATTAGCTAGAATCTATCCCAGTTTGTGTTTTTGAGTGTTTTGCGTTATAATCAATTTAATTTTTGTCCAAAGTAAGTCCTAGTGTCTGTTTTGAGTCTTTTTGGTTGTTTTGTGCTGTTTTGAGTCTTTTTAGTTTGTTTTGAGTCATATAAGTCTTGTTAAGAGTCCTAGAGTCTACTTTTCTGTTTATAAGTTTAATTTTGTGTTTTCAAGTCAGTTTTAAGTAGATTAGCAATCCCTCCTAATCCCAGGCCTAGAACAATCCCAACTTACATCTTTACTACAATTGTCAATAAGAGGGTTTAATTTGAGTGATGATGCGATGTAAAACAAGCACACAAATTAAAACTGTCTTTTGACAATTGTAGTATGTGTATAAGTAGGGATCGTTCTAAACCGGGGATTAGGAGGGATTGCTAATCTAAACTAAACTGACCTAAAAACATAAAAACTAGACTCTAAAACTGTAACTAAGATAATATGACTCAAACAACCTTAAAAGACTCAAAACAGCTTCAAACAATCAAATTGACTGAAACTAGACACTAGGAATGACTTTGAACAAAAATTGATTTGATTATGACTCAAGACACTCAAAAACACAAAATAACACAGATTCTAACCTAATTGACATTTAAAACAAAGGGAGGTTTTGGTTTTGACGAAATTGAACTAAAACAAGACAGAAACTAAACTAGACAAAGTTTGGTACGAATTTGGATTTCTGGATGGTTTGTGGGCTTAGCTAGAGGTTCCTCATCCACACATCACTTATATGAACATGAATCGATTTCCAGTTACTCTTTTGTTTTGAATTATGAATGACAATGCCCCAGATTAACCGTGTCAATCACTAATTAACCCTTAGAATTTCCTTTAGTTATTGGATTGGATGACATCATTCGACAACCCAAAGCATTCTTCAAAAGTTCCCTACATGACATCATAATAGAGATACAATTAAAGATCATTATCTTCTGTGAAAATTATAAGCATTGACAAAGCATTTGTAACTATGACATCATGATACTCATGCCAGGAATTTAACTTAATGCGAACGTGACTAGCAACCTTCACTACTTGTGAATATAAGTTCCTAACGATTATGTGAAATTCTCTTATATTCTAGCATCAAATTCATGCATGCAAACTAAGTGTGCACCCTTAATTGAGATACAAGAATAAGTTCTGAGTAAAAAAATTAAGCAAATTGCATTCACGATTCACAAATTCATAACTGGATTTAATCAATTCATATTGCATATAAAATCATGGCTTCAAAGTCTCCCCTAGCTAAAACAAGTTTAGCCTCTCATGTTCACAGCAAAAGAAACAAAATTGAATTTAAACATTGAAAACAAAAGATTGATTACACCTAAAACGCCCAGCGAATCAACTTGAATGCCCTACACGTTCAAGCTCCTTTCTCTTCTTCTCCTTACTGCGGCACAAAGGTTAAGGGATGATTTTGGATGTGTTTCTGGGTTAGGAATGGATTTGGGTTGGTAAGGGGGTGCAGCAAAGTAGAAGGACGGTGTGTGGATGTGTGGTTGAAGGTATGAATGTATAGGAATGGTGCAAAATCAGTGTAGGGTGCGGCAGAGTAGTGGGATGAATTAGGGGTGTGTAGAGATGGTGTATGGCGTGATGGATCCCTAAAGGGTGCGGCCAATGTTTATTAAAGTAGCCAAGTATCTAAAACCCTAGGGAAATAAGGTAAAGTTACAGCAGAAATTAAATGAGAAAAGGAAATAAAGTTTTATTAATGTCAAAGGATTTTTATTCTAAAACCATTAGGGAATATAGGGTGCATCAAAGGCAAAGAGGAAAGGTCTTAAATTAAAAAGGGAATGTGATTTGGTGAAGAAAATAGGAAAGGGAAAGTCTCCCTTGTAGGGCAAGGAAGGAGAATGGAAAGGGAAAGGGAAAAGTGGTGCAGCAAGGGCTAGAATGGTGCAAGGAACCTTTGGTTTGTGTCCTAGAATGCATAGGAGACCTTCAATGTTGCTCGAACTTAGGGACATTTAGGATTAGGAAAGGTCAAACCAAAATAGGAAACCTTGGCTTAACTTTCCTACTTCAAGTAAGAATCCTCATTTGAGTAGGAATCCTTCTTTTATTAGGAATCTTAACATCTTCAAGTCTTCAATTTCGTCCATTCCTTTTGCTCCAAGCATACGCTATCCATTCCCAGCCTAATTTTACTCCAAAATGCACCTTATTGCTTCATAAGGCCTATGGACCTACAAACACACGAAAATAATTTAAAATACTATAATAACTAAGAACTAATTAAGTAAATGCAAGGAAACAAGCTAATTAAGTCGCATAAATATGCTCCTATCAAGTGCGATTATACATCACATCAATTCCTAGCCTCATTTGACCACCAAAAACGTCCATCCCAAGTGCTCCCCACGCATGCTATCCAATCCAAGTCCAAAACTGCTCCAAATTGCTCCATTTTGCCCTTTTTTTACCACCTTTGCCAATTGGATCTACAAACACACGAAAATAGCTTAAATCACTACAATAAATAGAAACTAGCTAAGTAAATGCAAAGAAATAAGCTAACAAAGTCACATAAATATCCTCATATCACAATATCAAACTTCCACCCATGTTTATAACCTTCTTTAACAGTCATGCAATTAAAAACCAAATCCTCATCATTGTGTTGGAAGGTACCCTAAGACACAAACAAGCAAGAAAAATTACTCTTTTTTTTGTTTTTTTTTCTTAAGCTTTTTCAAATTTTTTTTCCTTCAAATTTTTAATGACACACAATAAAACACTTTGAAACAGTGAATAACACATTAGTAGTGATAGGTGGTGAAATTCGAAGAGAAATCATGAAAAGCATTATATTTACCTCCCCACACTTAAACGAAACATTGTCCTTAATGTTTCAAAAAAAAAAAAAAACTTAAACAAGAAAGCAATAAAAGATAACTAGCAAACATGACAATCATGGCAAAGTAAAAACAATAAAGAGAAGGGTAAAAGACAACAAATCTGGCTGTATGAGCCTGAAATTCCATTGTCTCTTTATTTGAATACATGGGTTGCCTCCCAAGAAGCGCTTGCTTTAATGTCTTCCAGCCGAACGATACCTCCATTTAAGCTTCACTATGGCATGCAGTATGGAGGGGTACATCATCCACGACATGCTCCTCAAAACATTCATAGTAAGGCTTCAATCGATGTCTATTCACTTTGAATTTGTTTCCAGTCTTTAAACTTTGAATTTGGACTACACCATGAGGAAAATTATTAGTAACAACAAAAGGAGCAATCCATTTAGAACGCAACTTACTTGGAAACAATGGAAGGAGGGAGTTAAAGAGTAACAATATCTACCCCCACAGAAAATGTCTTACTATGGATCAGCTTGTCATGAAAAGCCTTTGTTCTTGTAAATCTGAGCGTTCTCATAAGCCTCATTCAATTGTAACTTCCTATGAAGGCCAGCAACACCAATGAAGGCCTATGAAGGCCAGCAGCACCAATGTCCATGTTGAAAGTCTTGACTACCCAATGTGCATGATGCTATAACTCAACTGGAAGATGACATGGTTTCCCAAAAATTAGCCGAAAATGAGACATTCCAATTGGTATTTTGTAGGCAGTACAATATGCCCACAATGTATCATTCAAACACAAGCACCAATCTCTTCGAGTTGGTCCAACTGTCTTCTCCAAGATTTGCTTGATTTCCCAGTTAGAAACTTTGGCTTGTCCACTTGTTTGAGGATGATAAGGTGTCGAAAGCTTATGTGTGACATTGTACTTTTTGAATAGCGCCTCTATGGTCCGATTACAAAAGTGAGAACCCCCTTCACTTGTAATTACTCGCGGCATTCCAAACCTTGGAATCATTAGTACGGGTGCCTTTTGCTTCCACCCCTTTCGAAACATAATCTACAACAAGTAAAATATAAATGAAACCATGAGAGGAAGGAAAAAGACACATGAAGTAAATGCCCCAAACATAAAAAATCTCTACATAAAATATAGGAGTCTATGGCATTTGGTCTCTTGGTCCTATATTGCTTGTTCTTTGACAATGATCATAGGTCATGCAAAAAATTCTAGCATCCTTAAATATAGTAGGCCAATAAAATCCACATTCTAGAACTTTAAGTGCTGTTTTTTTAGTACCAAAATGACCTCCACAAGCATAAGTGTGACAGAAAGTTAAAATTGAATTGAATTCAAAATCATGCACACACTTACGAATAATTTGATCAGGGCAATATTTCCACAAATAAGGGTCATCCCACACATAAAAACGTGCTTCTTTTTTAAGTTCATCATGTTGGTGTCAGTTTATTGTGTTTGGAACTTGTTTAGACATAATATAATTCACAATATCAGCATACTATGGCTTACTTACCTTAATTGTCAGCAGCTGTGCATCTTGAAATGCCTCTAGGATAGGTAATGGGTATTCTTCATTTACCAAACGACTTAAATGGTCAGCTAGTACATTCTCGCTTCCTTTTTTTGTCTCGAATTTCCACATCAAACTCTTGGAGAAGAAGCATCTAGCGAATAAACCTTGGCTTGGCTTCTTTCTTCACAAGTATGTACTTCAAAGCTGCATGGTCAGAGTAAATTATAACTTTAGTTCCAAGTAAATAAGAACGAAACTTATCAAAAGTAAACACAACCGCAAGGAGTTCTTTTTTAGTAGTGAAGTAATTCAATTGAGCATCATTCAAGCTCCGAGAAATGTAATAGATGACTGATGCGAAAATTAACTTAACACACAAATTAACCCTCTTTTGACAATTGTAGCATATAAATAAGTAGGGATCGTTCTTACACCGGGGATTAGGAGGGATTGCTAAACACTCTAAATTGACTCAAATAAATAAAACTGACCTGTAAAACACTTAAACTCACTTAAAATGACTCAAACACGTTCACAAGACTCAAAATAGGCTAAAAACACTCAAACTGCCTTAAAAACACGATATGGGCAGTTTTGAGCCTAAACACAAACTTGGACGAAAATTGGTTCTAACTTGACTCAAAACTCTTAAAAACACAATCTAAAACATATTTGGACCAATTAGACACTCTAAGACAATTGGGGATTTGGTTTTGGACGAAAATCAAACAAACAAAAC
The DNA here is from genome assembly GCF_041283825.1 of Pyrus communis. Lineage (NCBI taxonomy): Eukaryota > Viridiplantae > Streptophyta > Magnoliopsida > Rosales > Rosaceae > Pyrus > Pyrus communis. Next base: position 15,699,034 of record NC_142576.1, on the reverse strand, counting down.
AAATATGTAAACTAGGCAGATTTGGAAGAAATTGATAAAATTAAGTGGATGGTGAGATGGCTAGGAGGTTTTTCTCCACACATGGCATACTTGCATACAACACAATCTTCAGTTGCTTATTCAATGAATTTATGAACCTCAACACCCCAAGTTAATTAGGTACGCTTAAATTAACTCTCAGATTTCCCTTAGGCCATTGAATTGAATGGAATTAGCGCATTGCAATCAAATTATTCCTTAAAAGTTTTCTATATGAAAGCACATAAAAGAAAGACAATCAAAGATCATTAGGTTCTATGGAAATCATAGGTGTTGACGAGGCATTCGTAACTATGAAAGCGCATGATACTTATGCCAAGAATTTACTTAACATAATTGTGACCAACAATCTTAACTACTCATGAATATAAGTTCCCAACAATTAGGTGAAGTTCCCTCATACCCTAGCATCATGTTTATGCATGCAAATTAAGCGTGCACTCTCAATTCATATACATAAACAAGTTTTAATTAAAACAGATAAGTAAATTGAATTCATCATTCATGAAATCACAACTGAAAGTAATCAATTCATCATGCAATTATAACCATGGTTTCGAAATTCCCCCTAGCCAAAAGGGGATTAGTTCCTCATGCTTGCACAACAAAAAGTATTGAAATTAAACATTGAAATCATAAGAAAGATTACACCTAAACACTCAGCAATTCCAAGATGGATTTGATGCACAGTTTGGCTCCTCCTCCTCCTCCTTGCTGCGGCACAAGATATGTGTGGTGGAATTGGGGGTTTTGGATGGTGTTTCCTTGTTTGGAGGGATGGAGGATGGTTGATTATGGTGGAAAGGGTGCGGCAGATGTGTATGGATGTGTAGGGAGGTGTATGGAGGTTGAGAATGGAGAATGGAGGTTGCGCCATAAGGGTTTCTGAATAGCATAAAGGGGTGTACGAAATTTTGGCTGATTTTATGTTTATATAGTCCTAGGGTTAAGTACATTAGGGCAAGGCCTTCTAGAAAGGTTTGGTGCGCCACTTTTGTAGGGTTTCTAGAAAGAATGGGTTTTGTGGCTGATTTGGGCCTTCTAGAATAGGATGCTTCTAGAAATAGGTTCTAGGATTATCTATTTAGGTCCCCTTGCAATTAGGATTAAGACATGATAAGGTTTGGATAGGATAAGATGAGATAAGGTTTGCATAATGTTTTGGAAATGTTGGATAAGGTTTGGATAAGGTTTTAGATAGGGTTTCCTCTTTTGAGCTACTTCCTTATCCACTTTGTCCTTAGCTTAGTTCCTTCCTCTTCTTATCACATTTCTAGCCTCTTGAAGTCCAAATTCGTCCATCCATGTTAGCCCATATGCAAGCTATCCACATAGTGTCCAAAATAGCTCCAAAATGCACTTTCTTGATACTTTAACCCATAGGACCTACAAACACACGAAATTGAGTTGTAATACGACATTAACTAAGAAATAATAGCACAAATGCACAAGAATAAGCTAGTTAAGTCACGTAATTATGCTCCTATCAAATTCCCCCACACTTATCTTTTGCTAGTCCTCGAGCAAAACAAACAAACAAAAGTTACAAAACATATACTCTAAACCTTCCAACGTTTGCGTCTGGGATTTCCAATGAAACATAACATGTTAAAGATCACTACTCACATAGATTTAAGCAATCCTTACCCTCGAGCATACTTAATCATAGTCACCATTCACTAGCTTGCATTTAATCAATTAAAACGACATTTTGAATGTAGTAACATGCCTTAGAGAATTCTCTCAATTCCTTACTATATGTACTCTCAATTTTCACACAGATTTTCTGACTACACTCCCTACACTAGGTATATGTGAGAAGATTGATGTAAGCATGTAGGCAAACACTCACATATGTTATAACAAGGAAAGCATTTTCTGGAATTATCAACATGTATATATATGATCTCATGAATGGAATGCCACTACTTAGACGCGAGAACCAGGGATACCATATGCTTAAACCCATTTTAAACTCCACATATTGAAACACATAACAATCAAGATAGAAATCAAAGGGTTGTAACGAGGCTAGGGTATTGGCTAACAACGAAAGGTGAAGGATAAACAAACATTCTTAAAGCAATAGTGAGCAAAGTATTGAATTAGGCACTTAGAAAGAATGCAGAAGTCAACTTTGAACACCCAAGGGGAAGTCACACAACACTTAGGGCCATATTCAAACTTTTTGGACCCTTTCTTCAACAACCACACTTGTGAGTTCATTCTCACTTATTTTTAACTCCTTTTCTTTCTTTTCTTCTTCTTTTTCTTCTTTTTTACAAATTTTTTTTTTTTTTCTTTCTTTTTTTTCGCGCCTCTTTTTTTACTTTGGCACACACACACTCACAAAATCCCTTCGCCCACACTTGTTTTCTGCACAACTGTCACTCAAAAGGAATTCCTCCTAAGTTATGCTCCACTATACTTCAAGAACAAGGGTATGGAAAGTCCTATTCTAGGCTAGGTAAGGGTGGTGTGGTTAACAAGAAAATAGGCTAAATAAGGCTTAAAGGGGTTTAAACCTACAATACAAATGATAAGGCTGGAATCGGCTATTTGGCTATGGTGGTGATTACTACATAACTTCATCTTGTTATTTGTTATGCTAATCAATTTCATGCTTTGAATGAAACGGGTATGAGTTCTAGTATTTGGAACTATAGTGATGAAACGCATTCTAAGTAGCAACCAAGCAAAGAATAATGAGATCATGCAACGACTTTAGAAAACAAGAATGCACAGATTAATAACTCTCCAAATAAACGTTTAGGCTTAAGTCTCTCAGGGATGTAGCGTTTGTTTGAGTTCCTTCCTTCAAGCATGTTACAAAAACTGATTTTTGATAGGAGCATATTCATGCGACTTAAATGGCTTGTTCTCGTGCATTTACGTTATGTTTCTCTCGTTATTTTAGTCCTTTATGCTTCTTTTGTGTGTTTTCAGGTTCTAAGGGCCTAGGGAGCAAGAAAGTGCATTTTGAGGCCATTTGGAGCATTTTTGGGCATGGATTGGATAGCTTATCCATGGAGCCAAGAGGATGGACGAATTTGAAGGCCTTGTATGCACTTGAAGACACAAAACAATGGCTCTAGCCCAATCAAACACATTATGCCATACAAACCAACCTATTTTAGGCCCATTCTATGTACTTAAACCCTAGCCCTTTAAACTAATTCATTTATCACTTATCAAACCATTCACTTATCACTCACCACATATCATTCACTTATCACTTAACATATCATTCATTTATTTCACTTCCATACTCCTCTTAATTCCACATGCATTCTCACACATGCACATCATTCACTCACATTTCCACCATTCATTCTTTATTCCTTTCCAAACATCTCACATGCATTTCCACCTTCCTACTTCATCATTTCACCACATTCTCCCTCTTTAACTCACATGCATTCATCATAATTCACAACACAAAACAACTTCATTGCCGTGGGTTCCCATTTCCTTTCCAAACATCTCACATGCATTTCTTCATTATTTCCTAACCCTACATGCATTATTTATTGCATCTTCACATGCATTCACACACACTTTACACATTCAAACCGTGAGCTCCCATTCCTATATGCCATTTTCAGATTTCCACCCACTAACCTAGTCATCAACACATGCACTTCCACCTTTCATCCACAATGATTCATGATTCATTCACTTTGCATCCTTTAAATCACATACTTTTCCATCATTAATTAGCCACTTGCATCTTAAACAAACAACCATATGTTCCCTCCACTACTCCTATAAATACCCTTGCATTCATTCATTCAATTCATATCTCATATTTCCATTCACAACACTTCACACAACACAAATACACATCCATTGCCGCAATTCCCCTTCCATTTTCTGTGCAGTTTTTCTCCTTCATTGCAGCCACTATCCAACCACTTCCCATCCCTCCAAAACACTTCACATAATCCCCAAAGCTCACCTTAGACCTTGTGCTACAACAACGAGGAAGAAAAGAGTGCTTAAACGTTCATACAATTCAAGTTTGAGTTGTTGGAATGTTTAAGTGTTTCTTTGATTTCAAAGTTTAAATTTAATTCTCTTTGTTTTGTACGTATGAGAAGGGAAGAGAAGAGTGCCTAAACGTTCATACAATTCACGTTTGAGTTGTTGGAATGTTTAGGTGTTTCTTTGATTTCAAAGTTATGAGGAACTAAACCCCCCTTTAGCTAGGGGGTGATTCGAAACTATGTTTATATTTGCATTTTGAATTGATTACGTTTGGTTGGAATTTCATAAGTTGTGGATTCAATTCGTTTAACTGTTTGATTGATAACTTATTTATGTATGTTCATTGAGATTGCAAGCTTAATTTTCATGCATAAATATGACGCTAGAATATAAGTGAATTTCACCTAATCGTTATGAACTTATATTCACAAGTAGTAGAGGTTGCTTATAAACAATCTCGTTAAACGAATTCTTGGCATAAGTTTCATGCGTATTCCATAGTAACGAATGCCTCGTCGATGTTTATGATTTCCGTTGAACTTAATGATCTTGGTTAAATGTCTCTATCATGCGTATTCCATAGTTAGGGACTTTGATTAAGAATAATTTGGTTGTAATGCGTATTCCATTCAATCCAACGAATTTAGGGAAATCTGAAAGTTAATCTAAGCGGATCTAATTAACTTGGAGCATTGAGTTTCACAACTTATCGAAAGACCAACTGAGAATCAATTTTGTTTGCAAGTGTAACATGTGTGGAGAAGAACCCCTTGGCTATTCCATCATCCATATTTTCATCACATTCATATTTACATTTTGCCTTTAATTATATTCTGTCTTTTTAATTTAATATCGTCCAAACACAATTCCCCCCCTCTATTTTGTTAAGTTTTAATCATTCGTATGTGTTTTAGTTTTGTATCTTTAAGCTTTTGGAGTCATAAACAATTGCAAATTCGTCTAAATCAAGTTCTAGCTTCTATTTGAGTCAATTTGATTGTTTTAGACAATTTGAGTTTTTCAAAGCCTTTCTGAGTCATAGTAGTCTTGTTAAGAGTATTTTAATTTAGTTTTTATGTTTTTAAGTCAATTTAGAAGGTTTTAGCAAGCCCTCCTAATCCCCGGTCTAGAACGATCCCTCACTTATCCATTTTACTACAATTGTCAAACGAGGGTTTAATTTGAGTGTCAAGTAAATCACGCATCAAATTTTGGCGCCGTTGCCGGGGATTAGCAACTTTGCTAATCCTTTGTCTTTATTTTTATATTTTGTTTTTCGTGCATTCTTATTTCAAATTCTTAGTTTGTTTGTTTCCTTGTTTTTTTTTAGGTACTGTGTATGACTCGTAGCTCTCGGCCTATTATAGAGAACATCTCCGACTTTGACGGTGATTTTGAACGCACTTTGAGGAGAACGAGGAGTCAACAAGAGCCACCACAACCTCCACCACAACCTGGGCTTGAAGAAGACGAAGTAGGTGTAGAAGAAAAGCCCACGGATCAGATTTTTGAAGAAGAACAAGCCATGGCAGCAGATAATAGAACCATCAAGGAGCTTTCGGCCTCGGGTTTGGATAATGCATTGCCTCTTTGTATCCAATACCCCACGGCTGCAGAGGGGAAGACTGAGGAATTTGAACTCAAATCCAGTTTGTTACACCATATTCCGAAGTTCCATGGCTTGTCTATGGAAGACCCCAACAAACACTTGAAGGAGTTCGAGGTGGTTTGTTCGAGCATGACCCCCGTCAATGTGGATGGGAGTATATTGAAGATGAAGGCCTTTCCATTTTCACTTATGGACAAGGCCAAAGATTGGCTCTACGAACTAGCCCCGGGAACTGTGACTTCGTGGGAGAGTATGAAGCGTGCTTTCTTGGAGAAATTCTTCCCTACTTCGAGAGTGATTCTCCTACGGAAGAAAATTAGTGGTATTCAACAGAATCATGGTGAGACATTCCCGGCTTATTATGAGCGCTTCAAGGGCCTTGTAGCTTCATGTCCTCAACATCAAATGAAGGAGGAACTTCTCCTTCAATATTTCTATGAGGGCCTCCTTCCTATCGAACGTCAAATGCTTGATGCATCAGCGGGAGGAGCATTGGTGGACAAAACACCAAGGGATGCCAAGATTCTCATAGCCAACCGAGCGCTCAACGCTCAACAATATGAAGGAGTGGGCCAAAGGGAAGCCTCACGGCAACAAAGTGTAAATGAGGTGAGTGCTATTTCTGAAATTCAATCACAACTTGCTAATCTTACTTCTCTTGTTTCTCAGGTTGTGATTGGTCCAAAAGCACAAGAACACCAAGTTTGTGGCGTGTGCTCAATTCAAGGGCATCCATCCGACAAGTGCCCTCAACTAATCGATAATGGTGGGTGGGAATCTGCCAATGCAATTGGTTTCCAAGGACAAAATCAAAACAACCCATACTCGAACACTTACAATGCCGGATGGAGGGACCATCCAAACTTCAAATGGAGGGAGCCACAACAAGCTGCCCAACAAGGAGGATTTAGGCCAAACCCCCCTGGTTTTTATTCCAAGCCGTATGCACCCCAACAATCCCAACAACCTTCGGCATCATCTCATTCAGGTACGTCTTTGGAAAGTAATCAAGCTATGCAATTACTAACCTCTATTTCGCAGGGGTTGCAAAATCAAAACAACCGAATAGAAAATAACGAGAAGGAGATGATGGATATGAAGAAACAAATAGGGCAGATTTCTGAGTTCCTTGGACAGATTAGAGAGCAAGGAAAGCTTCCTAGCTCAACCACAGTCAATCCAAAGGGAGGATTCGAATCCGCCAAGGCCATCACCCTAAGGGGTGGAAAAGAAGTTGGGACCGAGCCAAACAATCCCAAATCTGCCCAGAAAGTAGATGAAGAGACGACACAACCTGAGGCAGATCACCCTAACTCGGCCAAATCAGGTAATTTAAGTTCAAATTCATGTACTTCACGTCCTAATCTGCCCAATGTACCTTTTCCTCGCAGGTTCATGCAAGAAAAAAAGGAAGAAAGCGAGAAGGACATTCTTGAAACGTTCCGGAAGGTGCAAGTGAACATACCACTTCTCGATGCAATCAAACAGGTTCCAAAGTATGCTAAATTCCTCAAGGACCTATGCAATACAAAGAGAAGAAGGGCAAACAAAGAGGTAGTGAAGGTAAGCGAGAATGTGTCCGCTGTTTTGCAACGTAAACTGCCTACCAAGTGCAAAGACCCCGGTAGTTTCACGATTCCTTGTGTGATTGGACATAATCGTTTTGAACATGCCATGCTTGATTTAGGTGCATCCATAAATGTCATGCCTTATTCTATTTATGCATCTATGAATTTGGGTGAATTAAAACAAGATGGTGTAATTATACAATTGGCTGATCGTTCTAACGCGTATCCAAAAGGAGTTTTGGAGGATGTGCTTGTGCAGGTGAACCATTTAATTTTTCCGGCTGATTTCTACGTCCTAGACATGGAGGATTCAGCCCATTCTACATCTTTGCCGATTCTCCTTGGTAGGCCATTCATGAAGACGGCCCGAACGAAGATTGATGTATACAGAGGCACCTTGACAATGGAATTCGATGGGGAAGTGATTGATTTTAATATTTCTGAAACTATGAGATATCCCGTTGATGACCATTCTTGTTTTTCCATTGATGTTATCGATTCTTTGGCGCAGGTATACCTTGAAGAATTGAACGAGGACGCCCTGGAAACAACCATCACTAAGGCCATAGAGCGCAAAAATGAAGGATTTGGGCCAATGCAAGGCCACGACAAGGAGGAGGAATTCTTTGCAATGGGTTCTAGTGAAGAAATAATTGAGGTTGTGGCAGCCCTTGAGTCATTGCCACAACAATATGGTAAGGTTCCACTCTCACTTTCAAATTCAGTTTCCACTAAGATGCTACCTTCTGTTGTTCAGGCACCATCACTTGAACTTAAGCCGTTGCCAGACCATTTGAAGTATGTGTTTTTGGGAAAAGGCGAAACATTGCCCGTCATCATTTCATCAAGTCTCACGGCAATGGAGGAGGAGAAGCTTGTGAGGGTGCTGCGAGAGCACAAAACGGCCATAGGGTGGACTTTGGCCGACATTAAAGGAATAAGCCCTACCACATGCATGCACCGTATACTTCTTGAGGAGGGGGCTAAACCAACTCGAGAGGCTCAACGCCGTCTCAACCCTCCGATGATGGAAGTGGTGAAGAAAGAAATAATCAAGCTTTTGGATTGCGGAGTGATCTACCCTATCTCCGATAGCCGTTGGGTCTCTCCAGTTCAAGTCGTTCCCAAGAAGTCCGGAGTAACTGTTATCAAGAATGATGAGAATGAGCTCGTGCCTACACGCATTCAGACTGGATGGCGAGTATGTATCGATTACCGGAAGCTAAATGCCATGACTAGGAAAGATCACTTTCCTTTGCCATTCATCGACCAGATGCTCGAAAGGTTAGCCGGTCATGCTTTTTACTGTTTTCTTGATGGATACTCTGGATATAACCAAATTGTGATAGCCCCGGATGATCAAGAGAAGACCACATTCACATGTCCCTTTGGAACATTTGCTTATCGTCGCATGCCATTTGGCTTATGCAACGCACCGGCCACTTTCCAAAGGTGTATGGTAAGTATATTTTCCGATTTTGTTGAAAAGATCATTGAGGTTTTCATGGATGATTTCAGTGTATTTGGGAGTTCATTTGATAATTGCTTGGATAATCTAACCTTAATTTTGAAACGATGTGTTGAAACTAACCTTGTCTTGAATTGGGAGAAATGTCACTTTATGGTGAAACAAGGTATAGTTTTAGGACATATTGTTTCAGAAAAAGGAATTGAAGTAGATAAATCGAAAATAGACCTTGTACGTCACTTACCCTCTCCTACTTCGGTTAGAGAGGTACGTTCGTTTCTTGGCCATGCAGGGTTCTATAGGCGTTTTATCAAGGACTTCTCCAAGATGTCCAACCCTCTTTGCCGATTGCTTCAAAAAGATGTGCCATTCAAGTTTGATGAAGAGTGTAATTCGGCATTTAACCAACTCAAGGAGAAGTTAGTCTCGGCCCCCATTATTGTACCTCCAGATTGGAGCCTCCCGTTCGAGCTCATGTGCGATGCATCCGACTATGCATTAGGAGCTGTTCTAGGACAAAGAAGAGACAAGCGGCCGCATGTCATATACTATGCCTCTCGGACTCTCAATGATGCCCAATTGAACTACTCCACGACGGAAAAAGAACTTCTAGCTGTGGTTTTTGCTTTAGATAAATTCCGTTCATATTTAATTGGTACTAAAGTAATCGTTTATTCTGATCATGCAGCTTTGAGGTACTTGCTCACGAAAAAGGAAGCAAAGCCGAGGCTTATCCGTTGGATTCTTCTTCTTCAAGAATTTGATATTGAAATCCGGGATAAGAAAGGAAGCGAGAATGTAGTGGCTGACCATTTAAGCCGAATGATCCACGAGGAGCATGAACATGCCGTACCTATCCCTGAAACTTTTCCCGATGAGCAGCTACTTTCCATTGAGGTAAGTGAACCATGGTATGCAGATTTAGTGAATTACTTGGTGGCTAAACAAATTCCAAATGAACTAAACAAGCACCAACGTGATAAGCTTAAAAATGATGCACGTTTCTATGTTTGGGATGACCCTTATTTGTGGAAGTATTGCTCAGATCAAATTATACGTAGATGTGTGCATGATTCTGAATTTCACTCAATTCTAAGCTTTTGTCACACATATGCATGTGGTGGTCATTTTGGCACACAACGCACTGCCCTCAAGGTTTTAGAGTGTGGTTTTTATTGGCCGACTATATTTAGGGATGCTAGAACCTTTTGTATGTCTTGTGATCGTTGCCAACGAATGGGTAACATAGGTACCAAGGACCAAATGCCGCAAACCCCTGTCTTTAATGTTGAAATTTTTGATGTTTGGGGCATTGATTTCATGGGCCCTTTCCCTCCATCTTATGGTTTCACTTATATCTTGCTTGCCGTTGATTATGTTTCTAAATGGGTGGAAGCAAAAGCCACCCGTACTAACGATTCTAAGGTGGTTGCAGATTTCGTGAAAACTAACATTTTTGCTAGGTTTGGAATGCCGAGAGTAATCATAAGTGATGGAGGGTCTCACTTTTGCAATCGGACCATTGAGGCGTTGCTAAGAAAGTACCATGTCAACCATAAGGTCTCCACACCTTACCATCCTCAAACAAATGGCCAAGCCGAGGTGTCTAACCGAGAAATCAAACAAATTTTGGAGAAGACCGTTGGACCAACAAGGAGGGATTGGAGCTTACGTTTAGATGATGCACTGTGGGCATATCGTACGGCATACAAAACACCCATTGGGATGTCACCTTTTCGGCTCGTCTATGGTAAGCCATGTCATTTGCCCGTAGAGTTAGAGCACAAGGCACATTGGGCCGTGAAGATTTTCAACATGGACATAGATGCAGCGGGAGTTCATAGGAAGCTCCAATTGAATGAACTTGAGGAGATTCGGAATGAAGCCTATGAGAATGCTCGGATGTACAAAGCCAAGACCAAAGCATTCCATGATAAAATGATTCGAACCAAGACCTTCACAGTTGGGCAGAAAGTGTTACTTTTCAACTCTCGCCTACGTTTGTTTCCTGGTAAGTTGCGTTCTAAATGGATTGGCCCGTTTGTTGTTACTAATGTTTTCCCTCATGGTGCAGTGCAAATCAAAAGTTCAAAGACGCAGCAAGAATTCAAAGTGAATGGGCATCGATTGAAGCCCTATTACGAGATGTTTGAGGAGCATGTCGTGGAGGAGGTACCCCTCCATGCCGTGGAACCTAGTCAAGCTTAAACGGAGGTACCGTCCGGCTGCAAGACGTAAAAGAAAGCGCTTCGTGGGAGGCAACCCATGCATCCGAATAGAGAAGAACTTGGAAACCCCTTTAAGAGACTTATTTTTATTCCTTTCTTTTTCTTTATTGCCTTTACTTTGCTTTCTTTCTCGTATTTGTTTATTTGCTTGCTCTGTTGTGACTTTCTGCTTAAAACATTGAGGACAAAGTTTGATTTAAGTGTGGGGGGGGTAAACAATTTGTATTTGCATGAATTTCGTGGGATTTATTCACCTTTCACTTAGAATGTTGTTTCTTGCTGTTTTAAGCGTTTTTAGAGTGTTTTAGTGTGTTTTATAGTGTCTTGGTATAAAACTCCGAAAATTTGATAAAAATTTAAAAAAAAAAAAAAAAAAAAAATTCTTTTGAAAAACCCAAAAATATGTGTCTTTAGAGTCATTTGAGTCATTTTGGTGTCTGCCTTGTTAGGTTGTTTAGTTGTTATTATTTGTTTGTTTATTAATTGTGTGAGTCTATGATTGTAACATTGAGAAAATGTTTGATTTATTGATAGGCACTGCTAAACAAAGAAAGATGGTGCTTCACAAAGGGTGTTTGCTTGAGGCCCCACTACGTGGCTTTACTCTTGAAGCGGAAGGCGTAGGAACAGAAGGCATCGGAGCGGAAGGCGTAGGAGCAGAAGGCATCGGAGCGGAAGGCGTAGGAGCAGAAGGCATCGAAGATAGAGCATTCCAGGCCTCAATACTTGGCCAAGCGCTGGATGAGCCAGGAAAAAGGTGCCTCTGGAGGAAAGACGAGAACCTTTGACGGTCACTGTGAATCCGACCTTCAGACTCTTGCAGCTCATCAAGCTTCCTCTTCATGCCCGTCGAATAGTTGTTTGCAAGCACGTGCAAACTTCTATTCTCATACTTCAGCTGCTGGATCTCTTGCTTGAGACTTTCCACCTCTGCCATCAATGATTCCACCTGACGGGAACGGGCAAGCAGGCGTTGGCCCATGTTGGACACAGAACTCGCACACTGAACACTAAGTGCGAGGGACTCTTGAACGGCCAGCTCATCGGACCGTCCTGACAGCAGCCTACTATCTTTCGGAGTGAGGAGGTTCCTAGCTACTATTGTAGCTGTTGTGGCGTCCTGCATCACGGAGTCTTCACCTGTGAGAGGACCGTTAGAAGAAAAGAAAGAAGGGCGCCATACGTTACCTTGACGCGGCGCGCCCGTATCACTGCTAAGGCTCAATTCCAAGCTAAGGTTCGATGAGTTTGCCATTTTTCAAAAGTGTTCAAAGAGAAGGGATGGAGTTAAATTTCAAAGGGCCGGAGTCGATTTTCTTCAGAGTGTGTTTGTTGTGGTGATCGATAGCTCAATAAAAAAGCCAAGGCGACGCGTCCACCAATTCAAAAAGCCGGAATTTCCGGCGTAAGTTCGGCGACGCTTTCTCGGCTTTTCAGAAGGCGCGTTCAACTTTGTCAAAAGATTTCTTCTTTTCAGACAACACGTGGAGGCCATCACCGCAACTACACATCTTTAGCCGACAAGCGCAAAGTTCGGCGACGCTTTCTCTGCTTTTCAGAAGACGCGTGCAGCTTTGTCAAAAGGAGCCGCATCTGCACTACCACGTGTCGTTCAGAAAGCGAAGGGGCGCCTGCTCAGAAATCGAAGAGGTGTGTTCAGAAATCGAAGAGGCGTGTTCAGAGATCGAAGAGGCGCCATTATTTCAAAAAGCCGGATTTGCGGGATCAAAACGTTTGTCGACAAAGGTAAAAAAATACCACCACTTGATATTATCTCTATATATGTCGACCTTCGTCTTTGATGGCAGGGCAAACCTGAAGAAAATGCCCAACTCTCCCTCACCTCTGAGGGCGCACTCCCAGCAAAGCCTTTCGAAATACTCAATTCTTTCTTCTTCCCCAAAGATGATACCAGATGCCTGGAGTACATATGACCCAGGAGGAAACGGCGGATTGAAACATGTGCTGATTCATTCACCGCTTCTTCAAAAGCAAAGGTATCTCATATCATCAAGGTCAAAAGCAAAAGTATCTCATATCATGCTCTTTCCCTGTCTTTTTCTTTGTCCTTGTTCTTACTCGCATGGCAAAGTAAACGAAGCAATCAGCCGGCACTTGGAGTCAGTCTTCCGATCTGGAGCCAACTGCCTGGAATTTATTCCTGATTGCTTACCTAGCGTTGCTCTCGAGTAGTCATCTTCAACGGTTGATACACTTCCGGAGAAGGGACCACTTCTGCAAAGGGGAGCGAGTAAGGCAAGTGAAAATGATACATTGAAGCATGTGGAGACAAACATAGGCTGAGTTATCCTCCAACCCTTTTCAATACGAATTGGAAAGATTGAACAAAGAAACAGACCAAAGGGGTAAGCTCAGACCTTCGGGGGAGACCAAAAGAACCATCCTGCTGCCCAGTTCAAGAAGTAGCACAAAGGAAAATCAACGATGGGCAGAAACCAGTTCAAGAGTAAGCCTGTGGAATCACAAAGATCAAAAGCCTCAATGCAATTACCAAGGAGAAGATGGAATTTACACTCTATAACCAGATTTGCGTCTCTAAACTCTTCTCTTTGTTAATTACATTATGCCATGTTTAGTATGTTTAAGTGCTTTTTATGTATTTACTTATGCTTTGTGTGAATCTATGCTTAAAACATTGAGGACAATGTTTGATTTAAGTGTGGGGGGGGGGTAACTAAGTATATTTGATGCAAATTCGTTGGATTTTATCACCTATCACTTCACATGTTGTTTCTCACTGTTTTAAAACTGTTTTAGTGTGTTTTGTCTTAAAAATTCGAAAATCCCATAAAAATTTGAAAAATTGTTTTGAAAAACCCAAAAAGAGTTGTTTTAAAGTTGTTTTTGTGTGTGTGTTTGTGTCTTAGGATACCTTCCAACACAATGATAAGGATTTGGTTTGTAATTGCATGACTGTTAAAAAGAGTTATTAACATAGAGAAAAGTTTGATTTACTCTTGGTATATGCTTGGTTATGGTTATAATGTATAACTTCACATGCAATCAAAAAAAAAAAAAAAAAAAAAAAATTTAGTTTTTGTAACATGCCTGAAGGAAGGAACTCAAACAAATGCTACAACCCTGAGAGACTTGAGCCTATAACGTTCTTTGGAGAGTATAATCTGTGATTTCTTGTTTTCTAAAATCGTTGCATGATCTCATTATTCTTTGCTTGGTTACTACTTAGAAGGCGTTTCATCATATAGTTCCAAATGCTAGAACTCATGCCCATTTCATTCAAAGCATGTTATTGATTTGCATAACATATATCAAGATGAAGTTGTGTAGTTGCCACCATAGCCAAATAGCCTCGCTTCCCATATTTCGTATATGTTGTAAGTTTTACCCCCGTTGAGCCATGTTAACCCATGTTCTTTGTTTACCCACTTTATCTTCACCTAACCTAGAATATGACCGTCCTTACCCTTGTTCTTAAAAGATAGTGAGCATGACTTAATTGAATTCCTTTTGAGTTACATTATGAAAGAAAATAAGTGTGGGGGAGAGAATGTTTAAGTGTTTTTGTTTTGAGATACAAAAGAAAAAAAAATTAAATAAAAAAAAATAAAAAAAAAAAAAAGAAAAAAAAAAAAAGAAAAAAAGAGAGAAAAGAATAAGTGATTGAAGAAAGGTTCCAAAACACCAATTCTGGGCGTAAATTGTCTAAATTCTCCCTTTTTGTTCAAAAGTTGAGTTTTCATTCAAAAGTGAATTCTAAGTTGATTAAAATGCTTTGCTCACTATTTCTTTAAGAACCTTTGTTTTCCATATCCCTTCTTTATCCACATACCCCAAGCCCCGTTACAACCCTTGACTTCTATCTTGAGTGTTGTGTATTTCAATTTGTGGAGTTTGAACTTGGTATGAGCTTATGGTGTCACTGGTTCTCGCGTCTAAGTAGTAGCATTCCATTCATGAGATCATATCTAAACTTGATTATTAACTCCAGAATTTGCGTTCTTTGTGATACATATATGTGAGTGTCGTTTTCATGTTTACATCAATCTTCTCACATATGACTAGATTAGGGTGTGTAGTTAGAAAATCTGAGTAAAAATTGAGTGCATATCTTGAAAGGAATTGAGCAAATTCTCTAAGGCATGTTACTACATTCAAAACATGGTTTTAAATGCTTAATTGTGAACTAGTATATGGTGAATATGATTAAGAATGTACTTAAATGTGAAGATGACTAAAATCTGTGAGAATGATGATTTTTAACTTGTCATGTGCATTGGAAATCCCTAAGACGGTTGTTGGAAGGTTTAGGTTGTGTTTTACGTGTTTAGTGTCGTTTTGTTTATTTGTTTTTATTCTGTTTTGCTCGAGGACTAGCAAAAGCTAAGTGTGGGGGTATTTGATAGGAGCATATTCATGCGACTTAAATGGCTTGTTCTCGTGCATTTACGTTATGTTTCTCTCGTTATTTTAGTCCTTTATGCTTCTTTTGTGTGTTTTCAGGTTCTAAGGGCCTAGGGAGCAAGAAAGTGCATTTTGAGGCCATTTGGAGCATTTTTGGGCATGGATTGGATAGCTTATCCATGGAGCCAAGAGGATGGACGAATTTGAAGGCCTTGTATGCACTTGAAGACACAAAACAATGGCTCTAGCCCAATCAAACACATTATGCCATACAAACCAACCTATTTTAGGCCCATTCTATGTACTTAAACCCTAGCCCTTTAAACTAATTCATTTATCACTTATCAAACCATTCACTTATCACTCACCACATATCATTCACTTATCACTTAACATATCATTCATTTATTTCACTTCCATACTCCTCTTAATTCCACATGCATTCTCACACATGCACATCATTCACTCACATTTCCACCATTCATTCTTTATTCCTTTCCAAACATCTCACATGCATTTCCACCTTCCTACTTCATCATTTCACCACATTCTCCCTCTTTAACTCACATGCATTCATCATAATTCACAACACAAAACAACTTCATTGCCGTGGGTTCCCATTTCCTTTCCAAACATCTCACATGCATTTCTTCATTATTTCCTAACCCTACATGCATTATTTATTGCATCTTCACATGCATTCACACACACTTTACACATTCAAACCGTGAGCTCCCATTCCTATATGCCATTTTCAGATTTCCACCCACTAACCTAGTCATCAACACATGCACTTCCACCTTTCATCCACAATGATTCATGATTCATTCACTTTGCATCCTTTAAATCACATACTTTTCCATCATTAATTAGCCACTTGCATCTTAAACAAACAACCATATGTTCCCTCCACTACTCCTATAAATACCCTTGCATTCATTCATTCAATTCATATCTCATATTTCCATTCACAACACTTCACACAACACAAATACACATCCATTGCCGCAATTCCCCTTCCATTTTCTGTGCAGTTTTTCTCCTTCATTGCAGCCACTATCCAACCACTTCCCATCCCTCCAAAACACTTCACATAATCCCCAAAGCTCACCTTAGACCTTGTGCTACAACAACGAGGAAGAAAAGAGTGCTTAAACGTTCATACAATTCAAGTTTGAGTTGTTGGAATGTTTAAGTGTTTCTTTGATTTCAAAGTTTAAATTTAATTCTCTTTGTTTTGTACGTATGAGAAGGGAAGAGAAGAGTGCCTAAACGTTCATACAATTCACGTTTGAGTTGTTGGAATGTTTAGGTGTTTCTTTGATTTCAAAGTTATGAGGAACTAAACCCCCCTTTAGCTAGGGGGTGATTCGAAACTATGTTTATATTTGCATTTTGAATTGATTACGTTTGGTTGGAATTTCATAAGTTGTGGATTCAATTCGTTTAACTGTTTGATTGATAACTTATTTATGTATGTTCATTGAGATTGCAAGCTTAATTTTCATGCATAAATATGACGCTAGAATATAAGTGAATTTCACCTAATCGTTATGAACTTATATTCACAAGTAGTAGAGGTTGCTTATAAACAATCTCGTTAAACGAATTCTTGGCATAAGTTTCATGCGTATTCCATAGTAACGAATGCCTCGTCGATGTTTATGATTTCCGTTGAACTTAATGATCTTGGTTAAATGTCTCTATCATGCGTATTCCATAGTTAGGGACTTTGATTAAGAATAATTTGGTTGTAATGCGTATTCCATTCAATCCAACGAATTTAGGGAAATCTGAAAGTTAATCTAAGCGGATCTAATTAACTTGGAGCATTGAGTTTCACAACTTATCGAAAGACCAACTGAGAATCAATTTTGTTTGCAAGTGTAACATGTGTGGAGAAGAACCCCTTGGCTATTCCATCATCCATATTTTCATCACATTCATATTTACATTTTGCCTTTAATTATATTCTGTCTTTTTAATTTAATATCGTCCAAACACAATTCCCCCCCTCTATTTTGTTAAGTTTTAATCATTCGTATGTGTTTTAGTTTTGTATCTTTAAGCTTTTGGAGTCATAAACAATTGCAAATTCGTCTAAATCAAGTTCTAGCTTCTATTTGAGTCAATTTGATTGTTTTAGACAATTTGAGTTTTTCAAAGCCTTTCTGAGTCATAGTAGTCTTGTTAAGAGTATTTTAATTTAGTTTTTATGTTTTTAAGTCAATTTAGAAGGTTTTAGCAAGCCCTCCTAATCCCCGGTCTAGAACGATCCCTCACTTATCCATTTTACTACAATTGTCAAACGAGGGTTTAATTTGAGTGTCAAGTAAATCACGCATCAATTTTATCCTTTGTGATTACATGTGAATTCGTAAACTATAACTACAACCAAGCATAAACCAAAGAGCATATCAAACTTCCATCATTGTTTATAACTCTCTTTAACAGTCATGCATTAAAAACCAAATCCTCATCATTGTGTTGGAAGGTACCCTAAGACACATAAACACACAAAAACAACTCTTTTTGGCTTTTTCAAAACACTTTTTTCGACTTTTTTTTTTCAAATTTTCGGATTTTTACTTCAAAACACACTAAAACAGCTTAAAACGCACTAAAAACACTTAAAACAGTGAGAAACAACATTCAAAGTGATAGGTGATAGAATCGCACGAGTTTTTGCATAAAAACACTTGTTTACCCCCCCCCCCCCCACACTTAAATCAAACATTGACCTCAATGTTTCACACAAAGACTCACATAAAAGCCAACAAATAATAAACAACTAAGCATGATAAAATAAACAGCAAGAAGAAGGGTTTAGAAACGCAAATCTGGGTTTGGAGTGGAAGTTCCATCTTCTCCTTGTTGAATGCATGGGTTGCCTCCCAAGAAGCGCTTGCTTTAACGTCTTCTAGCTGGACGAATATGCCATGCTAACCTTCACTAGTACCCACTGCATGGAGGGGTACATCATCTACAACATGCTCCTCGAAATTCTCATAGTAGGGCTTTAATCGATGGCCATTCACCTTGAACTCTTGTCCTGTTTTCAAGCTTTGAACTTGGACTGCACCATAAGGAAAGACGTTAGTAATAACAAACAGGCCAACCCACTTAGAATGCAACTTACCAGGAAACAAGCGAAGGCGGGAATTAAAGAGTAGCACTTTCTGCCCAATGGAGAATGATTTGCCTCGAATCATCTTATCATGGAAAACCTTTGTCTTCTCCTTGTAAAGTCGAGCGTTTTCATATGCCTCGTTCCTAATCTCTTCTAATTCATTCAATTGGAGCTTCCTGTGAATTCCAGTGGCATCAATGTCCATGTTGAATGTCTTGATGGCCCAATGCGCCTTGTGCTCCAATTCCACGGGAAGATGGCATGGTTTGCCATAGATGAGCCGAAATGGGGACATGCCTAGGGGGTCTTATATGCCGTGCGATATGCCCACAATGCATCCTCCAAACGTACACTCCAATCCTTCCTTGTAGGGCCCACAGTTTTTTCTAGAATCTGCTTAATCTCCCTATTTGAAACCTCGGCTTGCCCATTGGTCTGAGGATGATAAGGTGTTGAAACCTTATGCGTGACGTTGTACTTCTTGAGCAAAGCCTCAATGGTTCGATTGCAAAAGTGAGACCCTCCATCACTTATGATTACTCGTGGCATTCCAAACCTTGCAAATAGGTTAGTTCTAATGAAATCTGCAACCACTCGAGAATCATTAGTTCGGGTGGCTTTTGCTTCCACCCATTTCGACACATAATCCATAGCAAGTAAGATATAAAGGAAACCATGTGAGGAAGGAAAAGGACCCATAAAATTAATGCCCCAAACATCAAAAATTTCAACAGGAAGTATGACATTTTGCGGCATTTGATCCTTTGCATTAATGTTACCCATTCTTTGGCAACGATCACAAGACATACAAAAGTTTCTAGCATCCTTAAATAAAGTTGGCCAATAGAATCCACATTCTAAAACCTTAAGGGTTGTGCATTGTGTCCCAAAGTGTCCCCCACATGCATAAGTGTGACAGAATGTTAAAATAGAATTGAATTCCATGTCATGCACACACTTACGTATAATCTGATCCAAGCAATATTTCCACAAGTATGGATCATCCCAAACATAAAACCTAGCCTCTTTTTTCAATTTATCACATTGGTTTCTATTTAAAGTGTTTGGAACTTGTTTAGTCACCAAATAATTCACCAAATCTGCATACCAAGGCTCACTTACCTTAATGGATAACAATTGCTCATCGGGGAAGGTTTCTGCAATAGGGTACGGTTCCTCCTCATGTATCATACGGCTTAGGTGGTCAGCCACCACATTTTCACTTCCCTTTTTGTCCTTGATTTCGATGTCAAACTCTTGAATAAGTAGCATCCATCGAATTAGCCGTGGTTTGGCTTCCTTCTTGGTGAACAAGTACTTTAAAGCTGCATGATCAGTGAAAATAATAACCTTAGTACCAAGTAAATATGATCGAAATTTATCTAAAGCAAAGACAATGGCAAGAAGTTATTTTTCAGTAGTCAAATAGTTCAATTGAGCGTCATTCAACGTCCGGGATGCGTAGTAGATGACATGCAGCTTCTTGTCTTTCCTTGGGCCCAAAACAGCTCCTAACGCGTAGTCGGATGCATCACACATTAGCTCGAATGGAAGGCTCCAATCCGGTGGCACAATAATGGGTGTCGTGGTTAGCATGTCCTTGAGGAGTTGGAAAGCTGCCGTGCATTCCTTGGTGAAGTCGAAAGGTGCATCTTTTTGTAGGAGGCGGCATAAAGGTTGGGAGACCTTCGAGAAATCTTTGATGAACCTCCGATAAAAACCTGCATGTCCAAGGAACGAACGAACCTCTCTAACCGAAGTAGGAGAGGGTAAGTGACGCACAAGATCTATCTTTGACTTATCTACCTCAATACCTTTTTCAGAAATAATATGACCTAAAACTATGCCTTGTTTAACCATGAAATGACATTTTTCCCAATTTAACACAAGATTAGTTTCAATGCATCGTTTTAAAATCAAACTAAGATTATTCAAACAACCATCAAATGAATCACCAAAAACGCTGAAATCATCCATAAAAACCTCAATAATTTTCTCAACATAATCTGAAAATATGCTCATCATGCATCTTTGAAATGTGGCAGGTGCATTACATAAACCAAATGGCATGTGAAAGTGGTTTTCTCTTGATCTTCCGGAGCTATCACAATTTGATTATAACCTGAATATTCATCAAGAAAACAATAAAAAGCATAACCCGCTAACCTTTCAAGCATTTGATCAATGAATGGCATTGAGTGATCCTTCCTTGTAGTGGCATTGAGCTTCCTATAGTCAATACAAACCCTCCAACCTGTTTGGATTCGAGTAGGAACAAGCTCATTTTCGGCATTTGTCACCACAGTTACTCCGGATTTCTTTGGAACACATTGCACCGGAGACACCCACCGACTATCTGAAATTAGATAGATCACTCCACAATCCAAGAGCTTGATTATCTCCTTCTTCACAACTTCCATCATTGGAGGGTTGAGTCGGCGTTCAGCCTCTCGAGATGCTTTGGACCCCTC
Organism: Pyrus communis; assembly: GCF_041283825.1. Classification (NCBI taxonomy): domain Eukaryota; kingdom Viridiplantae; phylum Streptophyta; class Magnoliopsida; order Rosales; family Rosaceae; genus Pyrus; species Pyrus communis. The sequence goes on along the minus strand of NC_142576.1, from coordinate 15,678,151 downwards.
CTCCAAAAGTATACGATGCATGCACGTGGTCGGGCTTATTCCCTTGATGTCGGCCAAGGTCCAACCAATTGCAATTTTGTACTCCTTTAACACCCTCACTAACTTACCTTCTTCTTGTGTCATGAGTGAGGAGGATATGATGACGGGCAAGGTTTCTTGATCTCCCAAGAAAACATACTTCAAATGGCTTGGCAATGGTTTAAGTTCAAGGGAAGGTGGCTGCACAACTGAAGGAATGGGCTTATTAGTCGAAATTGGAATTGAAATTGGGTCCGAAGACTTACCAGATTGTAGTGACTCAAGGGTAGCCACTATCTCAACCATGTCAACACTAGGGGGCACGGCATGGTGCTCACCATGCATGCCGTGGGTATGCAATTGCCCTACTTCCTTGTCTTTGAGTTCCATTCCTCTTGTAATGACCAATTCAAGTGCATCTTCGTTCAATTGTTCAAAATGGTCCTGCGCCAACAAATCAATTACATCAATAGCAAAACAGGAATGATCATCAAGAGGGTACTTGATAGATTCAGAAAGATTGAAATTAATAACTTCCCCATCAAATTCCATTGTCAAAGTCCCATTAAACACATCAATCTTCGTGCAGGCGGTTTTCATAAATGGGCGGCCAAGAAGAATTGGCAATGACGGGGCATGGTTTGATTCTTCCATTTCCAACACGTAGAAATCCGCCGGAAAGATTAGATGATGAACCTGCACTAAAACATCTTCCAAAACACCCTTTGGATAGGCATTAGATCTATCGGCCAATTGAATAATCACACCATCATTTTTTAACTCACCTAGGTTCATAGATGCATAAATTGAGTAAGGCATAACATTAATAGATGCACCTAAGTCTATTGCCAATAACACAAGGAATTGTAAAACTACCCGGATCTTTGCATTTAGGGGGCAATTTATGTTGCAAGATGGTTGAGACATTCTCACTTACCTTTACAACCTCTTTGTTTGAAATTCTCTTCCTAGTAGTGCAAAGTTCTTTTAAAAACTTAGCATACCTTGGAACTTGCTTAATTGCATCCAAAAGTGGTATATTGACTTGTACTTTTCTAAACGTCTCTAAAATGTCCTTTTCAGCTTCCTCCTTCTTTGTTTGCATGAATCTACAAGGAAATGGTACATTTGCAGGAATGACATTAGAAATAATTGAATTTGGAACATCCTTACCCTTAGAAGCTGAGTGGTGTAATTGGGGTGGCTGCGGCATGGGGTCTCCTACCCTTGCCGTGGCTTGTTCTTGCTCCCCCTCCTCAAATTGCAACTTTTCGTCCTCCATTGGGGCTGAATTAGAGGGTTATGAGGTCGTTCCAACTTGTTTTCCACTTCGCAACATGATTGCTTTAGCAGATTCGAATCCTCCTTTTGGGTTGACAACGGTTGAACTAGGCAACTTACCTTGCTCTCTAAATTGGCCCATGAACTCCGCAATCTGCCATACTTGCTTTTCTAATTCATCAACCTTTTTTTCCCTATTTTGCATTCCCTGCGCCATAGAAGTTAGTAATTGAAAATTTTGATCATTATCTATGGACGAACCTGATTTGGGTTGTGTAGGTTGTGCTTGGGCTGGTGTAGGTGCATACGGCCTTTAGTAGAACCCCAGAGGTTGCTGCCTAAATGTGCTTTGTTGGTAGGGTTGTTGTGGTTCCCTCCATTTGAAATTTGGATGATCTCTCCAACCGGGATTGTATGTGTTAGAGAAAGGATCACTCCTTGGTTGGTTTTGGTTCCCATAACCCACGGCATTGGCAGATTCCCACCCTCCGTTCTCAATCAATTGAGGGCACTTGTCTGTGAGATGTCCATTCATGGAGCATACGCCACAAACAGCCACACTTTGTACCTTTGGTATTTGAACCACCTGCAAAAGAAGAGAAGTAAGATTAGCCATTTGATTTTGAAGTTCGGAAATAACACTTACCTCATTCACTTGTTGCTGTCGTGGCATGTCTCTTTGGCCAACTCCTTTGTATTGTTGAGCATTCAAAGCTCTATTAGCAATGAGAGTCTTGGCGGCCATAGGTGTCTTGTCCACTAAAGCTCCACCCGCTGAGGCATCCAGCATTTGACATTCAATTGGTAGAAGCCCTTCGTAGAAATATTGAAGAAGAAGCTCCTCCTTCATTTGGTGTTGTGGACATGAAGCAACAAGGGTTTTAAAACATTCATAATAAGTTGGAAATGATTCACCTTGATTTTGCTGAATTCCACTAATTCTTTTACGTAAAAGAATGACTCGAGAAGTTGGGAAAAACTTCTCCAAAAACGCCATTTTCATACTCTCCCATGATGCGACAGTTCCGGGAGCTAGTTCATACAACCAATCTTTAGCCTTTTCCAAGAGAGAAAAGGGAAAAGCCTTCATCTTCAAAATGCTCCCATCAACATTCACCGGGGTCATACTTGAGCAAACAACCTCGAACTCTTTCAAGTGCTTATTAGGATCTTTAATGGACTACCCATAGAACTTAGGAATATGGTGCAATAAACTGGACTTGAGTTCGAACTCGTCAGTCTTGTCGGGGACTGCCCTTGGATATTGAATGCATAGAGGCATGGCATTATCCAATCCCGAAGCGGAAAACTCCTGGATTGTTCGGTTGTTGGCTGCCATAACTTGTTCTTCCTCAAAAATCCTTGTCGTGGCCTCCTCTCCCTCTTGTGTTTTGTCCTCTTCAAGCTCAGGTGCAGGTTGAGGTGGTTGAGGCTCTTGTTGATTCTTCTTTCTTCTCAAGGCTCGCTCAAAGTCATCGTCAAAGTCTAAGATATGCGCATGAACCGGTTGAGAACTCCGAGTCATAAACTAGTGCCTAAAACAAGAAAACAAACAAGTCAGAAACTAAAACAATTAACAAACCAATAACACACGAAAATAACTAAAAAGAAATAACAAGGGATTAGCAACTTTGCTAATCCCCGGCAACGGCGCCAAAATTTGATGCGAAAATTAACTTAACACACAAATTAACCCTCTTTTGACAATTGTAGCATATAAATAAGTAGGGATCGTTCTTACACCGGGGATTAGGAGGGATTGCTAAACACTCTAAATTGACACAAATAAATAAAACTGACCTTTAAAACACTTAAACTCACTTAAAAAGACTCAAACACGTTCACAAGACTCAAAATAGTCTAAAAACACTCAAAACTGCCTTAAAAACACAATCTGGGCAGTTTTGAGCCTAAACACAAACTTGGACGAAAATTGGTTCTAACTTGACTCAAAACTCTTAAAAACACAATCTAAAACATATTTGGACCAATTAGACACTTTAAGACAATTGGGGATTTGGTTTTGGACGAAAATCAAACAAACAAAACAAATATGTAAACTAGGCAGATTTGGACGAAATTGATAAAATTAAGTGGATGGTGAGATGGCTAGGAGGTTTTTCTCCACACATGGCATACTTGCATACAACACAATCTTCAGTTGCTTATTCAATGAATTTATGAACCTCAACACCCCAAGTTAATTAGGTACGCTTAAATTAACTCTCAGATTTCCCTTAGGCCATTGAATTGAATGGAATTAGCGCATTGCAATCAAATTATTCCTTAAAAGTTTTCTATATGAAAGGGCATAAAAGAAAGACAATCAAAGATCATTAGGTTCTATGGAAATCATAGGTGTTGACGAGGCATTCGTAACTATGAAAGCGCATGATACTTATGCCAAGAATTTACTAAACATAATTGTGACCAATAATCTTAACTACTCATGAATATAAGTTCCCAACAATTAGGTGAAGTTCCCTCATACCCTAGCATCATGTTTATGCATGCAAATTAAGCGTGCACTCTCAATTCATATACATAAACAAGTTTTAATTAAAACAGATAAGTAAATTGAATTCATCATTCATGAAATCACAACTGAAAGTAATCAATTCATCATGCAATTATAACCATGGTTTCGAAATTCCCCGTAGCCAAAAGGGGATTAGTTCCTCATGCTTGCACAACAAAAAGTATTGAAATTAAACATTGAAATCATAAGAAAGATTACACCTAAACGCTCAGCAATTCCAAGATGGATTTGATGCACAGTTTGGCTCCTCCACCTCCTCCTCCTTGCTGCGGCACAAGATGTGTGTGGTGGAATTGGGGGTTTTGGATGGTGTTTCCTTGTTTGGAGGGATGGAGGATGGTTGATTATGGTGGGAAGGGTGGGGCAGATGTGTATGGATGTGTAGGGAGGTGTATGGAGGTTGAGAATGGAGAATGGAGGTTGCGCCACAAGGGTTTCTGAATAGCATAAGGGGGTGTACGAAATTTTGGCTGATTTTATGTTTATATAGTCCTAGGGTTAAGTAGATTAGGGTTAGGCTTAGCAGATTTTATGGACTAGGGCCCCAGAATTCGGCCATAGGTGATCAAATCCACCTAGGAAGGGGTTTGACCCAATTAGTTTCATAATAGGCTTGTGTAACCCCAATCCAAAAGGGATTAGGCCTTGAAAATCAGAATGCAAAGGGAATTGGGCCTAGGAAGGTGCGGCACAAGTGGGGGAGAGGGTTGCTTGGCTTGCAAGGCAAGGCAAGGCCTTCTAGAAAGGTTTGGTGCGCCACTTTTGTAGGGTTTCTAGAAAGAATGGGTTTTGTGGTTGATTTGGGCCTTCTAGAATAGGATGCTTCTAGAAATAGGTTCTAGGATTATCTATTTAGGTCCCCTTGCAATTAGGATTAAGACATGATAAGGTTTGGATAGGATAAGATGAGATAAGGTTTGCATAATGTTTTGGATAATGTTGGATAAGGTTTGGATAAGGTTTTGGATAGGGTTTCCTCTTTTGAGCTACTTCCTTATCCACTTTGTCCTTAGCTTAGTTCCTTCCTCTTCTTATCACATTTCTAGCCTCTTGAAGTTCAAATTCGTCCATCCATGTTAGCCCATATGCAAGCTATCCACATAGTGTCCAAAATAGCTCCAAAATGCACTTTCTTGATACTTTAAGCCATAGGACCTACAAACACACGAAATTGAGTTGTAATACGACATTAACTAAGAAATAATAGCACAAATGCACAAGAATAAGCTAGTTAAGTCGCCTAAATATGCTCCTATCAATGACACGTGGCTTCTTGTCATTTCTTTGTCCCAAAACAGTCCCTAAAGCATAATTGATGACTCATATATTTCACGCGTTTATACCATCAATTTCTAGCCTCTTTGTGATGTTTTTGAGTTAAACTGATTGCATTTTACCTTATTTTGTGTTAGTGTGCAGTTACATGTACTTTAGGATCAATTTGTAGGCAAAAGAAGTGAAAACATGCCATTTTTGGGGTTGACCCTTATTCAAACGTGGAAAGAAGTTTAGTGGCCTGTTTTGAAGCCCAAGTAAAGAATCCAAGATGAATCTGGCTTGTTTGAACGTTTTTCCTTATTTGGAGGAGCCAAATAAGATATTCCAATTCCTTTCCCATTCTGCTCCTGGTCTTCTAACAAGCCATATTCATCTTGGATTCTTTATTTGGGCTTCAAAACAGGTCACTAAACTTCTTTCCATGGTTGAATATGGGTTAACCCCAAAAATGGCATGTGTTTCACTTCTTTTGCCTTCAAATTGATCCTAAAGAACATGTAATTGAACACTAACACAAAATAAGGTAAAATGCAACCAGTTTAACTCAAAAACATCACAAAGAGGCTAGAAATGGATGGTATAAATGCATGAAATATATGAGTCATTAGAACTTAAGCAAATCAACACATATAATATGCTACTAAGACATTAGTAATGTGTTCTCAAAAGATCAAATGCATATTTGGGGGTCAAAAGTGCACTATTTTTGTATTTGGAGTGTATTTTGATGTGATATATAATAGCACACAAATTAAACCTTATAATTGTAGTATGTGTAAGTAGGGATCATTCTAGGCCGGGGATTAGAAGGGATGCTAATCTACTTAAAACTGACTCAAAAACACTAAACTAGACTCAAAAACAGAAAACTAGACTCTAACAACTCAGAACAAGCTAAATAGACTCAAAACAAAACAGGACCTAAGGAGTAATTTGGACGAATTCTAACTTATGTTGACTCAAAACACTAAAAAGAAACCAATTTAAACAGATTCTAACTAATTTGACACAACAAAGTAAAGGGGATTGGGTTTTTGACGAATTTAAAGTAAAAACAAGTAGATTAAAGACTCTAAATAACTTTGGACGAAATTGGGTGTTTAAATGGGTGAATGGCTAGCTAGAGGGTCCTTCTCCACACATGACACATATGTATATAAATTGATTTCCAGTTGCTTTTCCAATAAATCATGAACCTCAACACCCCAGATTAACCGTGAACAACACTAATTAACCTTCAGATTTTCCTTAAGTCATTAAATTGGATGGAATACGCATCGGCAACCAAATTATTCTTCAATAGTTCCCTACATGAACAGCATAATAGAGATACAATCAAAGATCATTAAGCTTTGTGAAAACCATAAGCATTGACAAGGCATTCGTAACTATGAACTGCATGATACTCCTGCCATGGATTTACTTAATGCAATTGTGACTAGCAACCTCCACTACTTATAAATATAAGTTCATAATAATTAGGTGAAATTCCCTTATATTTTAGCATCAAATTCATGCATGAAAACTAAGTAGGCCTCCTTAATCAACATACAAGAATAAGTTCTTAATCAAACAGTTAAGTAAATTGCATTCACAATTTATGAAATCACCACTGGAGGTAATCAATTCATATTGCAAATATAATCAAGGTTTCAAAGTCTCCTCTAGCTAAAACGAGTTTAGCTCTTCATGTTCGCAATTAAACAAAGATAATTAAATTTAAACATTGAAAACAAAGATAGAATACACCTAGGAATGCTCCAACAATCCAACGTCTTGAATGGCAAGCACGGCTCCAGGTCACTCCTCCTTCCTTCCTTCTTGCGGCACAATGGGGATTTTCTTAATTTAGGCTCTAGAGGTGTGGTGGATGGTGTGGTGTGAATATGTGGTAAAGGGTGGTGGTGAATGATGGGTATGACATCATATACTTATAGGGCAAAGGGAAGGCACAAAATTGGGCTGAAAAGGAAAGGAATTAGGACTCCAAATGACCAAAGAACAAGGTTACTTTCAATTAGATTCTAGGGAGGACAGGGAATGGTCCTTGCGGTAGATTCTAGAATTTCTAGAGGGTTACATGCGGCATAAACTTAGGGCACAAAATAGGGCTTCTAGAACTTGATATTTAGGTGATTTAATGTGAAAAGGAGTCCTCATTGCAGCTGGAATTAAGTTAGGAAAAGATTAGGATAGGATAAGATAAGATAATGATGGATAAGGTTTGGATAAGATAAGGGTGTTTAGATAATTTTCCATGTCTTCTTGCTCTTTCCTTATCTTCATTGTCTTGAGCTTGTTTCTCCATATTTGTAGCATGTTCCTAGCCTCTTTTAACTTCAACTTCGTCCATCCACCTTGCTCCATATGCAAGCTATCCATTCCAAGCCCAAAACTGCTCTAAATAGCTCCAAATTGCACTTTCTTGCCAACTTTGTCATTTGAACCTACAAACACAAGAAAATAGCTTAAATCACAATAATAAACAGAAACTAACTTACTAAATGCAAACAAACAAACTAACAAAGTCACATAAATGTGTTCCTATCATATTTGCACTGTTTTAAGCATTCATGGGATAAAACAAGCGTGCCTTTGACGCGCTTTGAAATTCAAGCAAATAAACACATATAATACACTACTAAGACATTAATAATGAGTTGTCAAAATATCAAATGCTTATTTGGTGTTAAAAGTACACTATTTTTGTATTTGGGAGTGTATTTGCACTGTTTTAAGCATTCGTGGGACAAAACGAGTGTGCATTTGACGCACTTTGGAACTTAAGCAAATAAGCACATAGAATATGCTACTAAGACATTAGTAATGAGTTCTCAAAAGATCGAATGCTTATTTAGGGTCAAAAGTGCACTATTTTCGTATTTAGAGTGTATTTGCATTGTTTTAATCTGTGATATTCTTGTTTTCTAAAGTTGTTGCCTCATTATTTCTTTGCTTGGTTGCTACTTAGAATGCTTTTTCATCATTTTAGTTCCAAATACTTGAACTCATGCCTATTTCATTCAAAGCATAAAATTGATTGCATAACAAATAACAAGATGAAGTTGTTTAGTTACCACCAGAGCCAAAAAGCCTTATCCCTTGCATATGTATTGTAGGTTTAACCCTGTTGAGCCTTATTTAGCCCATTTTCATTGTTAGCTTCCATTATCCCTACCTAGCCTAGCATAGGAATATCCATACCCTTGTTCTTAAAGAATAGTGAAGCATGACTTATTGGGAATTCCTTTTGATTTACGATTTGCAAAAAAACAAGTGTGGGGGAAGGATTTGTTCTTTTGAATCTGGTGACGTAGTGTCTATGTTTTATGTTTCAAAGAAGAAGAAAAACGAAAAAAAAAAAGAAAAAAAAAAGAAGAAAAACGTTGAAAAAATAAAAAATAAAAAAGAGAAAAGAAAAAGAGGTTGAAAAGAAGTGAGAATGAGTTCATAAGTGTTGGTTGTTGAAGAAGGGTCCAAAAAAGTGAATTTGACCCTAAAGTTGTACGAATCTCCCCCTTGTATTTAAAGTTGGATGCTGCAATCAAAAGTTGAATTCTAAAAACGTTGAAAAAATAAAAAATAAAAAAGAGAAAAGAAAAAGAGGTTGAAAAGAAGTGAGAATGAGTTCATAAGTGTTGGTTGTTGAATAAGCGTCCAAAAAAGTGAATTTGACCCTAAAGTTGTACGAATCTCCCCCTTGTATTTAAAGTTGGATGCTGCAATCAAAAGTTGAATTCTAAGTGTTGATTTCATTACTTTGCTTACTATCACTTTAAGAACCTTTGTTTATCCTTAACCTTTCTTTGTTAGCCAATACCTTAGCCCTTTTATCTTGATTGTTATGTTATTAAATATGTGGAGTTTGAAATTGGTACGAGCATATGGAATCCCTGGTTCTCGCTTCTAAGTAGTGGCATTCCGTTCATGAGATCGTATTCATGTTTGTATTTATAATTCCAGAAAGTGCCTTCTTTGTTATAACATATGTGAGTGCTAGTCTACATATTTACATCAATCTTCTCACATATACTTAGTATACGGAGTGTAGTCAGAAAATCTGTGTGAAAATAGAGAGTATATCCGGTGAGGAATTGATTGAAATCTCTAAGGCATGTTACTACTTTCAAATGTTATTTTAATTGATTAAATGCAAGCTAGTGAGTAGTTACTGTGGTTAAGTATAAGCTCAAGAGTAAGGATGGCTAAAATCTATATGAGTAGTGATTTTTAATATGTCGTGTTTCATTGGAAATCCTTGAGGTGATTGTTGGAAGATTTAGGTTTTGTTTTGTTTTCTTTGTTTTGCTCAGGGACTAGCAAAAGCTAAGTGTGGGGGAATTTGATAGAAGTGTTGAGTGCATAAAATTATATTTATATGCCCTCTTTTACTTAGGTTTTTTACTTAAAATCTCTATGCATCACAAGGTATTTTGTTGTTTGTATTGTATTTCAGGATGAAAGTAAGGACTTAAAGAAATCATCTTATTTTGAATATTGTAACAAGTAGCCCAAGATCCGCCAGAAAAGGCCCTTGCAGAACAGCCAGCTTGCAAGCATTGCCCCGAAGTGCTTAAAACGAATTAGAAAATGGGCCATATATGGTCGGAAAGAGAGCCCCCACACCAAGGATTAGCAAAATTGCTAATCTTCCCTTAGTTAGTGCCGTGTTTTCCCCTTTGTTTCTCTCCGCGTGTTTTTGTTTTGTTTTCTGATTTTATTTTGTTTTGTTTGCTTTGTTTTAGGTACTAGTTTATGACTCGTAGTTCTCAACCTGTTCGTGAGCATATATTGGAGTTTGACGACGACTTTGAACGAAAGTTGAGAAGAAAGAAGAGGCATCCAGAACCTAGTCCACCTAGTTCTGAGGCCGAATCTGAAGAAGAAGAAGTGGAAGAGGAAGAACAAGCCATGGCTACGGATAATCGAACAATCAAGGAACTTTCAACCTCGGGATTAGACAATGTCGTGCCCTTATGCATTCAATATCCTAGGGCAGCTCAAGGCAAGATCGATGAGTTCGAATTGAAGTCTAGCTTGCTGCATCATATTCCCAAATACCGTGGGCTGTCCATGGAAGATCCAAACAAGCATCTTAAGGAGTTTGAAGTGGTATGTTTGAGCATGACACCCATCAATGTCGATGGGAACATTTTGAAGATGAAGGCCTTTCCATTATCTCTTTTGGAAAAGGCTAAATATTGGCTATACGAATTGGCACCCGGAACCGTCATCTTTTGGGAAAGCATGAAGCAAGCATTCTTAGAGAAGTTTTTCCCAACCTCGAGAGTCATTTTCTTAAGGAAGAGAATTAGTGGAATCCAACAAAACCAAGAGGAGTTTTTGCCAGCGTACTATGAGCGTTTCAAGACTCTAGTTGCATCGTGCCCTCAACATCAAATGAAGGAAGAACTTTTAATTCAATATTTCTATGAGGAACTTCTTCCAATTGAGAGGCAAATGCTAGATGCCTCAGCAGGGGGTGCTTTGGTTGACAAAACACCGGTGGCTGCCAAGATCTTAATTGCAAATCGAGCCTTGAATGCAAACCAATAAGAGGGAGTTGGACAAAGAGAGCCCCCACAGCAACAACAAGTGAATGAGGTAAGTGCAATTTCTGAAATTCAATCTCAATTCGCTAATCTCACTGTTCTTGTGTCACAGGCTGTTGATGGATCCAAAGTGGAAAAAGCTAATGTATGTGGCGTGTGCACCATGCAAGGACACCCCTCGGAGCAATGCCCTCAATTGATTGAGAATAGAGGATGGGAATCTGCGAATGTCGTGGGTTATTAAGGCCAAAATCAACCTAGGCATGATCCATACACCAATACTTACAATCCAGGGTGGAGTCATCCAAATATGAAGTGGAGGGACGCTCAACAAACTCAACAACAAGAAGGATTTCGTCCACCACCCCTTGGGATGTTTCCAAAGCCATACGCACCAATTCAAAACCAACCACAATATGCCTAACCAAAAACAGGTTCGTCCATGGATAATGATCAAATTGTTCAATTATTAACCACTTTGGCACAGGGAGTCCAAAATCAATCCCAAGAAATGCAAAATCAAACCAAAAAGGTGGATGAATTAGAGAAGCAAATGGGGCATATTTCAGAGTTCCTTGGGCAGTTTCGAGAACAAGGCAAACTTCCTAGTTCAACCGTTGTGAATCCAAAATGAGGCTTTGAAACCGGCAAGGGCATTACGTTGAGAAGTGACAAAGAGCTTGGAAATCACCCAAAACCATCCAAACAAGGCCTTAACGAGGAAGAAAAACTGCTGCAAGGAGAAGAACAGAAAGTAAGGGCCACGGCAAGGGAAGACCAATCCTTGTCGCAGCCCCCTAAGGCCCCAAAACCGTCCCAAACCACCAAGGTAAGTCCAAATTCGAATTTTTCTAGTTCTATTCCACTAAATGTGCCCTTTCCTAGCAGGTTTAAGCAATCAAAGAAAGAAGAGAATGAGAAGGACATTTTGGAAACCTTTAGGAAAGTTCAAGTCAATATCCCGCTCCTTGATGCAATAAAGCAAGTTCCTAAGTATGCCAAATTCTTGAAAGACCTTTTTACAACAAGGAAGAGAATTTCGAACAACGAAGTGGTCCCGGTAAGTGAGAATGTTTCTGCAGTGTTACAAAGGAAACTACCACCAAAATGCAAAGATTCGGATAGTATTACAATTCCTTGTGTCATTGCCAGTACTAAGTTTGAACATGCTATGTTAGACTTAGGAGCTTCAATTAATGTCATGCCTTACCTAATTTATGCATCTATGAACTTAGGAGAGTTAAAAAACGATGGTGTGATTATTCAACTGGCCGATCGTTCTAATGCATATCCAAAAGGAGTTTTGGAAGATGTTTTGGTGCAGGTTAATAATTTGATTTTTCCAGCGAACTTTTACGTGCTTGACATGGAAGATTCAGCCCAATCTACCCCATTGCCGATCCTACTTGGGAGACCTTTTATGAAAACAGTTGATGTGATATATTCTAACACATAAATTAAACCCTATAATTGTAGTATATATAAGTAGGGATCGTTTTAGGCCGGGGATTAGAAGGGACGCCAATCTACTTAAAACTGACTCAAAAACACTAAACTAAGCTTAAAAACACTTAACTAGACTCTAGTGACTTAAAACAAACTAAATAGACTCAAAACACACAAACTAAGTTAAATTGACTTGACATAAACTTTAAGAAGTTATTTGGATGAATTTTAGACTAGTAAGACTCAAAACACTAAATTGGACAGATTTGAACACGTTTCTAGCTAATCTAACACACTTAATTAAAGGGGAGATTGATTTGGACGAAATTAAAGTAAAAACAAACAGATTTAAAGACTCTAAACAATTTCGACGAAATTGGGTGAAATATGGGTGAATGGCTAGCTAAAGGGTCCTTCTCCACACATGACACACTTGCATACAAATTCATTTCCAGTTGCTTTTCCAATAAACCATGAACCTCAACGCCCCAGATTAACCATGAACAATACTAATTAACCCTCAAATTTTCCTTAAGTCATTGAATTGGATGGAATACACATCGGCAACCAAATTATTCTTCAATAGTTCCCTACATGAACAACATAATAGAGATACAATCAAAGATCATTAAGCTTTGTGAAAATCATAAGCCTTGACAAGGCATTCGTAACTATGAACAGCATGATACTCCTGCCAAGAATTTACTTAATACGATTATGACTAGCAACCTCCACTACTTATGAATATAAGTTCATAACGATTAGGTGAAACTCCCTTATATTCCAGCATCAAATTCATGTATGCAAACTAAGCGTGCCCACTTAATCAACACACAAGAATAAGTTCTTAATCAAACAGTTAAGTAAATTGTATTCACGATATATGAAATCACAACTGAAAGTAATCAATTCTTATTGCAAATATAATCATGGTCTCAAAGTCTCCTCTTGCTAAAACGAGTTTAGCTCCTCATGTTCGCAATTAAACAAAGATAATTAAATTTAAACATTGAAAACAAAGATAGAATACACCTAGAAACGCTCCAACAATCCAACGTCTTGAATGGCAAGCACGGCTCCAGGTGGCTCCTCCTTCCTTCCTTGCTGAGGCACAATGGGGATTTTTTGAATTTAAGCTCTTCAGGTGTGGTGGATGGTGTAGTGATCTGATTGTAGAGGGTGGTGCTGAATAATGGGTGTTGCATCATATATTTATAGGGCAGGGATGCGGCACCAATGTAGCTTAGGAAAAGGATTTTAGCACCACAAATCCATAAGGAAAAGGTCAACTATATGGCAAAAACCAAAGAGGAAAAGGAGAAAGAGGTGCGGTAGGTTCTTAGGCTTCTAGAAAGAGGTTTTGTGACAGGTTTCTAGAAGGACAAGGGATAAGATACGTGGCACAAACTTAGGGCACGAAAATAGGGCTTCTAGAACCTGATATTGAGGTGATTTAATGTGAAAATGAGTCCTCTTTGTAGCTGGAATTAAGGTAGGAAAAGATTTGGATAGGATAAGATAAGATCATATTGGATAAGGTTTGGATAAGATAAGGTTATTTAGATAATGTTCCTTCTTTGTAGCTGATTCCTTATCTTCAATGCTTCCAAATTTGTTTCTCCAAATATTAAGCACATTCCTAACCTTTCTTGATCTTCAAATTCATCATCCACCTTGCTCCATGCATGTGCAATCCATTCCAAGCCCAAAACTGCTCTAAAATGCACCAAAATTCACTTTCTTGCCTCTTTTGCCATTTAAACCTACAAACACACGAAAATAGCTTAAATCACTATAATAAATAGAAACTAACTTACTAAATGCAAAGAAACAAGCTAACAAAGTTGCATAAATATGCTCCTATCAACAACCCGCACCAAGATAGATGTGTTCAAGGGGACGTTAACAATGGAATTTGATGGGGAAGTTATTGATTTCAATCTTTCTGAAACTATAAAATATCCTAAAGATGATTATTTTTGTTTTTCTAGTGATGTATTTGATTCATTGGCGCAGGATTATCTTGACTCTTTGGAGAGGGATCCCCTTGAAAGGACCATTACAAAAGGAATGGCACTAAAAAACAAAGGGGCAGGAAAGGACCACACTCACGGCATGCATAAGGAAGTCCTTGCCGTGCCTACATGTGAAGAAGAGGCCAGATGGTTGCTACACTTGAGTCATTGCCACAACACCTTGGTCACCTTTCAATCCCAATTCCAATTCCCGTTTTTACTAACAAGTTGTTACCTTCGGTGATTCAGGCACCCATTCTTGAGCTTAAACCATTACCGGATCATTTGAAGTATGTCTATTTGGGAGAAAAAGAGATGTTGCCCATTATTGTTTCTTCATCCCTCACGACAATGGAGGAGGAGAAGTTGGTGCGGGTGTTAAAAGATTACAAAACAACCATTGGATGGACTTTGGCCGACATTCAGGGAATTAGCCCTACAACATGCATGCATCGCATACTTCTAGAGGAGGGGCTAAACCAACTTGAAAGGCTCAACGCCAACTTAAGCTTCCAATGATGGAAGTTGTGAAGAAGGAAATTATCAAGCTTGAGTGATTTGTCCTATCTCGAATAGCCATTGGGTTTCGCCGGTTCAAGTTGTTCCAAACAAATCGGGAGTTTGCAGTGGTGAAAAATGCCAAGAATGAGCTTGTGCTAACCCGTATCCAAATAGGTTGGAGAGTTTGCATTGATTATAGGAAGCTCAACGCCACCACAAGGAAAGATCACTTCCTTTTGCCGTTTATTGATCAAATACTTGAAAGGTTAGCCGGTCATTCTTTTTATTATTTTCTTGATGTTTGTTCGGGATATAATCAAATTGTTATAGCTCCAGATGATCAATAAAAGACTACTTTTACTTGTCCATTTGGTACTTTTGCTTATCGTCGAATGCCATTTGGTTTATGTAATGCACCAGCCACTTTTCAAAGATGCATGGTAAGTATCTTTTTAGATTTTTTGGAGAAAATTATTGAAGTTTTCATGGATGATTTTAGTGTTTTTGGTGATTTATTTGATGATTGTTTACATAATCTCACTTTAATCTTGAAACGATGCATTGAAACTAACCTTGTTTTAAATTGGGAAAAATGTCATTTCATGGTAAAACAAGGCATAGTTTTAGGTCACATTGTTTCGGGGAAGGGTATTGAGGTTGATAAATCGAAAATAGATCTTGTACGTTACTTACCCTCTCCTACTTCAGTGAGAGAGGTTCGTTTTTTTCTTGGACATGTAGGATTTTATAGACGATTCATCAAAGATTTTTCTAAGATTTCCCAACCCCTATGCTGACTTCTCCAAAAAGATGTACCTTTGAAGTTCGATGAAGCATGTGAGAAAGCCTTCAAACACCTTAAGGAGATGCTCACTTCGACCCCCATCATTGTTCTGATGTGATAAATAATAGCACACAAATTAAACCCTCTTATTGACAATTGTAGTAAAGATGTAAGTAGGGATCGTTCTAGGCTGGGGATTAGGAGGGATTGCTAATCTAATAAAAACTGACTTAAGAATACAAAACTAAGCTTAAAAACACTTAAATAAACTCAAAGACTCTTAACTAAACTTATATGACTCAAAACAAACCAAAAAGACTCAAACGGACTCTAAGGAGTTATTTGAACGAATTCTAAACTAATAAAACTCAAAACACTAAATTGGACAGATTATAACGCGTTTCTAACTAATCTAACACACTTAATTAAAGGGGGAATTGGTTTTGACGAATTTAAAGTGAAAACAAACAGATTTAAAGACTTAAACAAAGTTTGGACGAATTTGGGGAAAACTATGGGTGATAAGCTAGCTATAGGGTCCTTTTCCACACGTGACACACTTGAACACTAATTGATTTCCAGTTGCTTTTTCAATAAACCATGAACCTCAACACCCCAGATTAACCATGACATCACTAAATAACCCTCAGATTTTCCTTTGGTCATTGAATTGGATGGGATACGCATCGTCAACCTAAATTATTAAGCTTTGTGAAAACCATAAGCATTGACAAGGCATTCGTAACTATGAACAACATGATACTCCTGCCAGGAATTTACCTAACGCGATCGTTTATAAGCAACCTCCATTACTTGTGAATATAAGTTCATAACGATTAAGTGAAACTCCCTTATATTCTAGCATCAAATTCATGCATGCAAATTAAGTGTGCACCCTTAATCAACATACAATAATAAGTTCTTAATCCCAATAGTTAAGCAAATTGCATTCACGATTTATGAAACCACAACTAGAAGTAATCAATTCATATTGCAAATATAATCATGCTTTTGAAGTCTCCTCTAGCCAAAACGAAATTAGTTCCTCATGTTTACAGCAAAACAAAGAAAACTTAAATTAAACATTAAAAACTAAGATAGATTACACCTAGAAACGCTCCAACAATCCAAGCTTGAATGGCCAAAACGTCCAAGGCTTCTCCTTCTTCTTTCTCCTTCTTTGTTGTGGCACAAGAGTGTTTGGGTATGAATTATGGTGGTGGATGGATAGGTTGGATGGTGGTAGGGGGTGGATGACGGCTGAATGAATGGAGAGTGATGAATAATGAGTATGGATGTCTTGGATCCCTAATATGTGTGGCAGATTATGTAATATATTGGAAGAAAGGGCAAAGTATTAATTAAATGTTTTGGGAAAGAATTGGGCTCCAAATCCTCAAGGAAAAAGGATAACAAATCAGAATCTCAACAGAAAAGGGACAAAAAAGGTGCAGAATTGACTAGGAGAAAAGGGAAAAGAAGATATGTGGCAAATTTTGGAAGAAAAGGGTAAGAAGGGTGCGGCTCCATCTTGGACTGGGATTAAGGCTTCTAGAACATATATTTAAGTGTCCCAAATCAATTAGGAACCCTCTTTGCAGCTGGGAATTAAGTAGGAAAAGATTAGGATTGACTAAGTTAAAATAAGGAAGTTTGACTTAATTTTCGTTCTTTGTAGTTGATTCCTTTTCTTCCAAGTCTTGAATTAATTTCTTCCAACTCCTTAGTAGATTCCTAGGCTTCTTTGGACTTCAATTTCATCCATCCATCTTGCTCCAAGCATATGTTATCCAATCCAAGCCCAAAACTGCTCCAAAATGCACCAAAATGCACTTTCTTGCCACTTAAGTCAATGAGACCTACAAACACACGAAAATAGCTTAAAATACTAAAATAACTAAGAACTAACTAAGTAAGTGCAAGGAATTAAACTAACAAAGTCACATAAATATGCTCCTATCATGTTCCACCAGATTGGAGTCTTCCTTTTGAGCTTATGTGTGATGCCTCATATTATGCATTAGGAGCTGTTTTAGGCTAAAGGAAGAACAAGCAGCCACATGTCATATATTATGCATCCCGGAATTTGAATGATGCTCACTTGAACTACTCCACAACAGAAAAAGAACTTTTTGCTGTTGTTTTTGCTTTAGATAAGTTTTGCTTTTATTCACTTGGCACTAAAGTTATAATGTACTCTGATCATGCAACGTTGAAGTACTTACTTACGAAGAAGGAGGCCAAACCAAGGCTTATTCATTGGATGCTTCTTCTCAAAGAGTTCGATATCGAAAGCCGAGACAAGAAAGGAAGTGAAAATGTGGTGGTTGACCACTTGAGTCGTATGGTGCATGAAGAGGATGTCGTGCCTATCCCAGAGACATTCCCAGATGAGTAGTTATTGTCCATCGAGGTAAGTGTGCCATGGTATGCCGATTTAGTGAATTATTTGGTGTCTAAACAAGTTCCAAGCACTCTAAATAAGCACCAACGTGATAAAATGTATGGGATGACCCATATTTATGGAAATATTACCCTGATCAGATTCTACATAGGTGTGTGCATGAATCGGAGTTTAATTCAATTTTAACTTTTTGTCACACTTATGCAAATGGGGGTCATTTTTGCACTCAAAGAACAGCACATAAAGTTTTAGAATGTGGATTTTATTGGCCTACTATATTTAAGGATGCTAGAACTTTTTGTGTGATTTGTGATCGTTGTCAAAGAATGGGCAATATAGGTGCAAAGGACCAAATGCCGCAAAATCCCATCTTTGTTGTCGAAATTTTTGATGTTTGGGGTATTGATTTTACGGGTCCTTTTTCTTCATCTTATGGTTTTGTTTATATTTTACTTGTGGTTGATTATGTTTCGAAATGGGTGAAAGCAAAGGCCACCCGTACTAATGATTCTAAAGTGGTTGCAGATTTTGTGAGAACTAACATATTTGCAAGATTTGGAATGCTAAGGGTTCTTATAAGTGATGGGGGTTCCCATTTTAGCAATTGAACCATTAAGGCGTTGCTCAAGAAGTATAATGTCACGCATAAGGTGGCCACAGCTTATCATCCTCAAACAAGTGGGCAAGCTGAAGTTTCTAATGGGGAAATCAAATACATTTTGGAGAAGACCGTTGGCCCAAACCGAAAAGATTAGAGCTTACGTTTGAATGATGTATTGTGGGCGTATCATACGGCCTACAAAACACCAATTGGAATGTCCCCATTTCGGCTTATCTATGAGAAACCATGTCATCTTCCTGGCTTACAAAAACGATGCTTAGTTGTAGTTTGATATGCTCTTTGGTTTATGCTTAGTTGTAGTTTGATATGCTCTTTGGTTTATGCTTAGTTGTAGTTGTTGTTTACGAATTCACATGTAATCACAAAAAGAAAAAATCAGTTTTTGTAACATGCTTGAAGGAAGAAACTCAAACTAACGCTACAACCCTGAGAGACTTGAGCCTAAACTTTGTTTGTAGAGTTATTAATCTGTGAATTCTTGTTTTCTAAATTCGTTGTATGATCTCATTATTTCTTTGCTTGGTTGCTACTTAGAATGCGTTTTATCACTATAGTTCCAAATACTAGAACTTATGCCCATTTCATTCAAAGCATGGTATTGATTGCTTAACATATAACAAGATGAAGTTGTTTAGTTAAAAGCAGAGTCAAAAAGCCTTACCCTTTGCATATGTATTGTAGGTTTAACCCATTTGAGCCTTATTTAGCCTATTTTCTTTGTTAATCACATTATCCTTACCTAGCCTAGAATAAGATTATCCATACCCTTGTTCTTAAAGAATAGTGGAGCATGACTTAGAGGGAATTCCTTTTGATCTACAATGTGCAGAAAAACAAGTGTGGGTGATGTGAAAATTAACTTGACACACAAATTAAACCCTAATGTTGACAATTGTAGTATATATGCAAGTAGGGATCGTTCTAGACCGGGGATTAACTAGGGATGCTAATCTACTCAAAACTGACTCAAAAACATAAAACTAGGCTTAAAAACATAAAACTAGACTCTAATGACTCAAAACAAGCTAAATAAACTCAAAACACACAAACTAAGTTGAATTGACTCAAAACAGGTCCTAGAAAGTGATTTGGATGAAAATTGAACTAAAAAGACTCAATATGGCATATTCTGACGAATTGAAACAAAACTAACACAAATAAGAACTAATGGGTTATTTGGACGAATTTTGACCTTTACTTGACTCAAAACACTAATAGAACTAAACTTAAACATATTCTAACTAAGTTAAAACACTAAATATTAAAGGGGATTGATTTTGACGAAATTAACTAAACTAGGCAAATTGCAAAACTAAACAGATTATACACTAAATTGGTTGAATTGAATGGGTAAAGGCTAGCTAGAGGGTTCTCCACACATGCACATATGCAACACAAATTGATTTCCAGTCATTATCCCTTTAAACCATGAATGACAATGCCCCAAATTAATCGTTGATGTGATAAATAATAGCACTCAAATTAAACCCTCTTATTGACAATTGTAGTAAAGATGTAAGTAGGGATCCTTCTAGGCTAGGGATTAGGAGGGATTGCTAATCTAATAAAAACTGACTCAAGAATACAAAGCTAGGCTTAAAAACACTTAAATAAACTCAAAGCCTCTTAACTAAACTTATATGACTCAAAACAAACTCAAAACAACACAAAATAATCAACTAGACTCAAACTAGACTCTAGGACTTAATTTGGACGAAAATAGAATTGGTTTTGACTCAAAACACTTAAAAACACAAATTAGACAGATTCTAGCTATTTAGACACAACAAAGTAAAGGGGAATGGGTTTTTGACGAATTTAAAGTGAAAACAAGTAAATTAAAGACTCAAACAAAGTTTGGACGAATTTGGGGAAAAACTATGGATGATTAGCTAGCTAGAGGATTCTTTTCCACACATGATACATTTGAACACAAATTGATTTCCAATTGCTTTCTCAATAAACCATGAACCTCAACACCCCAGATTAACCGTGACATCACTAATTAACCCTCAGATTTTCCTTTAGTTATTGGATTAGATAAGCAAGGATTTAGGATAGAATAGGAATGCAAGGTGCGACATTAACTAAGGTGAAAGAGGAATGTGATCTTATGACACAAAATAGGGAATAAGCATTCCCTTTGCAAGGCAAGGAAAGGGCAGGTTAGGCAAGGCACGGCAAAGGCAATAAGGGTGCAAGGAAGGTTTAGTTTGTGTCCTAAAATGCATAAGAGTCCTCAATGTTGTTGGAACTTAGGGGCTTTTAGGATTAGGAAATGTCAAACCAAAATAGGAAACCTTGGCTTATCTTTCCTACTTCAAGTAGGAAACCTTCTTTGACTAGGAATCCTTCTTTGATTAGGAATCCTAACATCTTTAGGTCTTCAATTTTGTCCATTCCTTTTGCTCCAAGCATATACTATCCATTCCAAGTCCAATTTTGCTCCAAAAGGCTCCAAAATGCACCTTCTTGCTACTTTAGCCATATAGACCTACAAACACACGAAAATAGCTTAAAATACTATAATAACTATGAACTACCAACATAAATGTAAGAAAACAAGCTAACTAAGTCACCTAAATATGCTCCTATCAATTGTTCGATTGTCCGCTGCCATGACTTGAACTTCCTCTTCCTCTCTTGCCGTGGCCTCTTCTTCCTCCTCAAAATCAGATTCTGAGCTAGAACTTGGTGGGTTAAGTTCTGGCTCCTTCCTCTTCTTTCTCAAAGTCTGCTCAAAATCGTCATCAAAGTCCAAGATATTTGCATGAACAGGTTGAGAGCTTTGAGTCATAAACTAGTACCTAAAAAACAAGAAAAGAAAACAAGGTCAGTAGCTAAACAAAAACACCCGAAAAAGAAACAAAAAGAAACAACGGGGGATTAGCAAAGTTGCTAATCCCCAGTAACGGCGCCAAAAATTTGATGTGATAAATAATAGCACTCAAATTAAACCTCTTATTGACAATTGTAGTAAAGATGTAAGTAGGGATCATTCTAGGCCAGGGATTAGGTGGGATTGCTAATCTAATAAAAACTGACTCAAAGATACAAAATTAGGCTTAAAAACACGTAAATAAACTCAAAAATTCTTAACTAAACTTACATGACTCAAAACAAACTAAAAAGACTCAAAACAGCATAAAACAATCAAATAGACTCAAACTAGACTCTGGTACTTACTTTGGACGAAAATTGAATTAGTTTTGACTCAAAACATTTAAAAATACACAATAGGACAGATTCTAACTAATTTGACACAACAAATATAGAAGATTGGGATTCTAACGAATTTAAAGTAAAAACAAGTAACTTAAAGACTTACACAAAGTTTAATACAAAATTGGGTAAATGGATGGATGATTAGCTAGCTAGAGGGTCCTTTTTCCACACATGACACACTTGCATGCAAATTGATTTCCAGTTGCCTTTTCAATAACCTTGAACCTCAACACCCCAGATTAACCGTGACATCACTAATTAACCCTCATATTTTCCTTAAGTCATTGAATTGGATGGACAACGCATCGGTAACCAAATTATTCTTCCCAAGTTCCCTACATGAACTGCATAATAGAGACACAAGCAAAGATCATTAAGTTTCGTGAAAATCATAAGCATTGGCAAGGCATTCATAACTATGACATCATGATACTCATGCTAGGAATTTAACTTAACATGATTGTGACCAGCAACCTTTACTACTTGTGAATATAAGTTTGTAACGATTATGTGAAACTCCCTTATATTCTAACATCAAATTCAAGCATGCAAACTAAGTAGGCCTCCTTAATCAACATACGAGAATAAGTTCTTAATCAAACGGTTAAGTAAATTGCATTCACAATTTATGAAATCACAACTGGAATTAATCAATTCATGTCACAAATATAATCATAGTTTCAAAGTCTCCCCTAGCTAAAACAAGTTTAGTCTCATGCTCACAACAAAACAAATAAAACTTAAATTAAACATTGAAAACAAAGGATAGATTACACCTAAAAATGTTCCAACAATCCAATTTGAATGCAAAAACGTCCAAGGCTGCTTCTCCTCTCCTTCTTCCTTGCTATGCTGCGGCACAAAGGTTTTAAAGGTGTGAAAGTGGGTTGTCGTGTGTTAGGGTGAAGGATAGATGAATGGCAGGGAGATATGGTGAGTGAAGAGATGCGGAATGGTGTATGGAAAGTGATAAAGGTTGCGGATGAAGGTGCAGAAGGATGACTCATGTATCCTTCTTTGTGGCTGATTTCTTTACTTCCAAATCTTGAATTAATTTCTTTCATCTCTTTAGCAAATGCCTAGCCTCCTTTGGTCTTCAATTTCGTCCATCCACCTTGCCCCAAGCATATGCTATCCATTCCAAGCCCAAAACTGCTCCAAATTGCTCCAAATTGCACTTTCTTGCTACTTGATAGGAGCATATTTAGGCGACTTAGTTAGCTTGTTTTCATACATTTATGTTGTTAGTTCATAGTTTATTTTAGTAGTTTAAGCTATTTTCGTGTGTTTTAAGCATTTTGGAGCAAAATTTGACTTGGAATGGATAGCATGTGCTTGGAGCAAAAGGAAGGGACAAAATTGAAGACCTAAAGGTGTGAGGATTCCTAATCACAAGAGGATTCTTAATCAAAAGAGGAATCCTAGTCAAAGAAGGTTTCCTAGTTGAAGTAAGGAAAGTTAAGCCAAGGTTTCCTATTTTGGTTTAGCCTTTCCTAATCCTAAAAGACCTTATGTTTCAGCAACATTGAAGACTCCTATGCATTTTAGGACACAAACCAAGCTTTCCTTGCAACCTAATTGCCCTTGCCGTGCATTCCATAGAGTTTCCCTTCCTTGCCGTGCAAGGGAGGTCCTTATTTCCTATTTTATGTCATAAAATCACATTCCTTTTCACCCCAATCTCAGCCGCACCTTACATACCTTTTCTATCCCAAATCCTTGCCTAATTTCAGCCTTAAATCACATTCCCTTTCATACAATTTAATGCCGCAAGTTTCCTTTCCTTTTTCCCTTGGATTTCTGATTTTACATCTCATTTTCCTTATGAATTTGGGGTTGAATCCTTTCCTAAACTATGTAATAAACCTTAGGATTCTTGCTCTCAAATAATTACCAAAGCCGCACCTTTATTCTACCCTAATCATTCACCCACACAATCTGCCATCCTTCATCCTTTCTCCCAACCTTTGTCGCAGCCTTCAACCTTTCTTTCACCATTCATACACTTCCATACCTTCACCCAAACACCCATACACCATTCCCAACCTTTGGCGCACCACCCTACCAACCTAAATCCATTCACAACCCAGAAATCCATCCAAAATCACCCAAGAACTCTTGTGCCACAGCCTTGCAAGGAAGAAGAGAAGAAGAAGAAGCCTTGGATGTTTGTGCATTCAAGTCGGAGTGTTGGAACATTTTTAGGTGTAATCTATCTTTTGTTTCCAATGTTTAATTCAATTTTCCTTTGTTTTGTTGTGAACATGAGAGGCTAAACTCGTTTTAGCTAGGGGAGGCTTTGAAACCATGATCATATTTATGATATGAATTGATTAAGTGCAGTTGTGATTTCATAAATTGTGAATGCAATATACTTAACCGTTTGATGGATAACTTATTCTTGTATGTCGATTAGGTAGGCCTACTTAATTTGCATGCTTGAATTTGGTGCTAGAATATAAGGGAGTTTCACATAATCGTCACAAACTTATATTCACAAGTAGTTAAGGTTGTTTTCACAATCATGTTAAGTGAATTCCTAGCATGAGTATCATGATGTCATAGTTACAAGTGCTTTGTCAATACTTATGATTTTCATTGAACGTAATGATCTTTGATTGTATCTCTATTATGATGTCATGTAGGGAACTTTTGATGAATGCTTTGGGTTGTAGTATGATGTCATCCAATCCAATAACTTAAGGAAAATTTGAGGGTTAATTAGTGATGTCACGGTTAATCTGGGGTGTTAAGGTTCATGGTTTATCGAAAAAGCAACCGGAAATCAATTTGTGTTTGAATGTATCATGTGTGGAAAAGTATCCTCTAGCTATCTAACATTCATTGGTTTTCCCAAATTCGTCCAAATCTCTTTTAAGTATTTTAATTACTTGTTTTTCTCTTAAATTCATCAAAAACCCAATCCCCTTTACTTACTTGTTTCAAATCTGTCCTAAAATGTGTTTTTGAGTATTTTGAGTCAAAACAATTCTATTTTCGTCCAAATTGAGTCCTAGAGTCTAGTTTAAGTCTTTTTGATTGTTTTCTGTTGTTTTGAGTCTTTAAAGTTTGTTTTAAGTTATATAAGTTTAATTAAGAGTCTTTTGAGTTTGTTTAAGTGTTTTGAAGCATAATTTTGTATTTTTGAGTGAATTTTCATTAGATTAGCAATCCCTCCTAATCCCCGACCTAGAACGATCCCTACTTATATCTATACTACAATTGTCAAAAAGAGGGTTTAATTTGTGTGCTATTATTTATAACATCACTACTTTAGCCATATGGACCTACAAACACACGAAAATAGCTCAAACTACTAAAATAACTATGAACTAACAACATAAATGTAAGAAAGCAAGCTAACTAAGTTGCCTAAATATGCTCCTATCAAATTCCCCCACACTTAGCTTTTGCTAGTCCTCGAGCAAAACAAAATAAACAAAACACAATCTAGACCTTCCAACATTTACCTCAGGGATTTCCAATGAAGATGACACATTAAAGAACACTACTCCCACCAATTTTAGCTCTCTTTACACTTGAGCAAACACTTAACCATAGTTACCACTTACTAGCTCACATTTAATCGATTAAAACAACATTTTGAATGTAGTAACATGCCTTAGAGAATTCCCCCAATTCCTCACTTGATGTACTCTCTATTTTCACACAGATTTTCTGACTAGGTATATGTGAGAAGATTGATGTAAACATGTAGACTAGCACTCACATATGTTATAACAAAGAAAGCATTTTTTGGAATTATTACAATGACATGTATATGATCTCATGAATGGAATGCTACTACTTAGAATGAGAACCAGGGATTCCATATGCTCATACCAATTTCAAACTCCACATATTGAACACATAACATCAACATAGAAGTCAAGGGGTTGTAATGAGGCTAAGGTATTGGCTAACAAAGAAAGATAAATGATAATCAAAGGTTCTTAAAGCAATAGGAAGCAAAGTAATGAAATTGACACTTAAATTCACTTTTGATGGCAGAAATTAACTTAAACACAAGGGGAAAATGCATGTAACACTTAGGGTCAAATTCAGAGTTTTGGACCCTTTCTTCAACAACGAATACTTGTGAGTTCATTCTCACTTATTTCTTAACTCTTTTTCTTTCTTTTCTTTATTTTCTTTTTCCTATGCCCTCTCACTTTTTCTTTGGCACATCAATCATACATCCTCCTAGATTTCCACGAAGAACACATTCCCCCACACTTGTTTTTCTGCAAATGGTAGATCAAAAGGAATTCCCTCTAAGTCATGCTCTACTATACTTTAAGAACAAAGGTATGGATAGTCCTATTCTAGGCTAGGTAAGGATAATGTGGCTAACAAAGAAAATAGGCTAACTAAGGCTCAAAGGGGTTAAACCAACAATACATATGCATAAGGTAAGGCTTTTTGGCTCTAAAAAAAAAAAACACAAAAACGTGAAAAGAAAAGAAAAAAGAAGAAAAAGTTGAAGAAAAGAAAGAAAAAGAGTTGAAAATAAGTGAGAATGAACTCACAAGTATTGGTTGTTGAAGAAAGGGTCCAAAAGTTTGAATCTGGCCCTAAATGATGTGTGAATCTTCCCTTCGTGTTTAGAGTTGATTTTTACATTCAAAAGTGAATTCTAATTGTTTATTTCATATTACTTTGCTTACTATTGCTTTAAGAACGTTTGTTTATCCTCACCTTTCTTTGTTAGCCAATACCTTAGCCCCGTTACAACCCTTAGACTTCCATCTTGATTGTTATGTGTTTCAATATGTGGAGTTTAAAATTGGTTTGAGCATATGGTATCCCTGGTTCTCGCATCTAAGTAGTGGCATTCCATTCATGAGATCATAATCATATACATGTTAATAATTCCAGAAAGTGCCTTCTTTGATTATACATATGTGAGTATTAGTCTACATGTTTACATCAACCTTCTTACACATACCTAGTGTAGGGAGTGTATTCAGAAAATTTGTGTGAAAATAGAGAGTATATCAGTGAGGAATTTAGGGAATTCTCTAAGGCATGTTACTACATTCAAAATGTTGTTTAATTGATTAAATGCAAGCTAGTGAGTGGTTACTACGATTAAGTGTATGCTCGAGGGTGGGGATAACTAAAATCTGTGGGAGTAGTGATTTTTAACATGTCATGTTGCATTGGAAATCCCTGAGGTAATTGTTGGAAGGTTTAGTTTATGCTTTGTTTGTTTTGTTTTGCTGGAAGACTAGCAAAAGCTAAGTGTACGGGAATTTGATAGGAGCATATTTATGCGACTTAGTTAGCTTGGTTTCTTGCATTTATATAGTTATTTTCCATTTATTATAGTATTTTAAGTTATTTTCGTGTGTTTGTAGGTCCTAATGGCAAAAGAGGCAAGCAAGTGCATTTTGGAGCTATTTGGAGCAGTTTTGGGCATGGAATGGATAGCTTACATACGAAGCAAGGTGGATAGACTAATTTGAAGACAAAAGAGGCTAGGAACATGCTACAAATCTGGAGAAATAAGTTCAAGACAAAGAAGATAAGGAAAGAGCAAGAAACTTGGAACATTATCCAAACAACCTTATCTTATCCCAACCTTATCCTATCTTATCATATCCTAATCTTTTGCTACCTTAATTCCTGCTGCAATGAGGACTTAATTTCACATTAAAACACCTAAACATATGGTTCTGGAAGCCTTATCCTTCTCCTAAGAGGATGTCGCACCCTTTATGCATTTCCTTCTAGAAATCTGCCACAATACCCTTTCTAGAAAGCCTATTCCTAAATAAAAGGGTTGTGCCGCACCTTGTGTCCCTTTTCCCTCTTGGATTCTGAATTGAATTAGGCTTTTTCCTTGTGGATTTGGATTGTGCAAAGCCTTTTCAGAAATTAATTAGGTTTTGACCCTTTTCTTGAGGCCTAAGTCTTGTGCTGCACCTTAAGGCCTTAATCTTTTATTTCTGCTAACTTCTAACCCTAGTCTGATTTCCCTAGGGTTTGTCATGCATCATACCTATATATATACTTGCTTATGCTGCAGAAAACCACGCCCTCCCTCCCCAATTCATTCATTCACTCATTCATTCATACATTCAACCATCTCACACCATAATTCACACCACATACACCTAATTCACCCTAGTGCCGCAGCAAGGAAGGAAGGAGAAGAGGACTTGTGCCGTGCTTGCCATCATCCAAGAGAGTGTCGTACCTGCCATTGGAGTGTGGAGTGTTTCTGGGTTCTTTCTATCCTTAGTTTTAGTTCAATGTTTATTTTAATTTGGTTTTCAATTATGATGAACATGAGGAACTAATTTCTTTATAGTTGGAGGTGAATTCGAAGCCATGATTATATGTTTTACATGATTTGATTACATCCAGTTATTGTTTCTTGAGTCTTGAATGTGATTTGCTTATCTGAGTTATCAAAACTTGTTTATGTATGTTGATTGAGGGTCGACACTTAATTTGCATGCATGAATTTAATGCTAGAGTATAAGGGAGTTTCACTTAATAGTTATGAACTTATATTCACAAGTAGTGGAAGTCACTACTCATGATTGTGTCAAGTAAATCCTTGGTATGAGTATCATGTTTTTCATAGTTACGAATGCCTCGTCAATGCTTATGGTTTTCAATGAACTTAATGACTTTTGATATGTCTTTCTATCATGCTTTTCATAGTTAGGAAACTTGATAAGGATAATTTGGTTGAGATGTGTATTCCATCCAATTCAATGAGTTAAGGAAAATCTGAGAGTTAATTGGTGCTTTTCACGATTAATTTGGGGCATTGTCATTCATAGTCTAAAGGAATAATAACTGGAAATTGGTTTGTATGCATATGCCATGTGTGGAGAAGGACCCTCAAACTAATCTTTCATCCATTCATTCACCTTAATTTCGTACCTTTTAGTTTGTCTATACAATCTGATTGTTTAAGTCTTAAATTCGTCAAAACCAATCCCCCTTTAATATTTTGTGTTTGAAATTAGTTAGAATCTATTTAAGTTTAGTTATATTAGTGTTTTGAGTCAAGTAAAGTTTAAATTTCGTCCAAATACCCTTTTAGTTTAGTTTTAATTCGTCAGAATCTGTCCATATTGAGTCTTTTGAGTCTTTTTAGTTCAATTTTCGTCCAAATCATTTTCTAGGACCTGTTTTGAGTCAATTCAACTTAGTTTGTGTGTTTTGAGTCTATTTAGCTTGTTTTGAGTTCTTAGAGTCTAGTTTAGTGTTTTTAAGTCTTATTTGTGTTGGTTAGCATCCCTAGTTAATCCCTGGTCTAGAACGATCCCTACTTATATATATACTGCAATTGTCAACATTACGGTTTAATTTGTGTGTCAAGTTAATTTTCACATCAATAAGTAGGGATCATTCTAGGCCAAGGATTAGGGGGGATTGCTAATCTACTTAAAACTGACTCAAAAACATAAAACTAGGCTTAGAAACACTTAACTAGACTCAAAGAACTCAAAACAAACTAAAGAGACTCAAAACAGCACAAATTAATCAAATTGACTTAAACTAGACACTAAAGGTTGATTTGGACGAAAATTGATTTTAACTTGACTCAAAAAAGTTAAAAACACAAATTTGGACAGATTCTAACTAGTTTGACACAAAAAAGTAAAGGGGATTGGGTTTTTGACGAATTTAAACTTAAACAAACAAATTGCAGAAACTAAGTAAAGGGATACGAATTTGGGTGAATTGATGGGTGATTGGCTAGCTAGAGGGTTCTTCTCCACACATGACACATATGCATACAAATCGATTTCCAATTATTATTCCAATAAACCATGAACCTCAACGCCCCAAATTAACCGTGAATAACACTAATTAACCCTTAGATTTTCCTTAAGTCATTGAATTGGATGGAATACGCATCGGCAATCAAATTATTCTTCAATAGTTCCCTACATGAACAACATAATAGAGATACAATCAAAGATCATTAAGCTTTGTGAAAATCATAAGCATTGACAAGGCATTCATAACTATGGAAAGCACGATACTCTTGCTAGGAATTTTAGTGTGAAAATTAACTTGACACACAAATTAAACCCTATTGTTGACAATTGTAGTATATATGTAAGTAGGGATCATTCTAGACTGGGGATTAACTACGGATGCTAATCAACACAAATAAGACTCAAAAACACTAAACTAGACTCTATAGACTCAAAACTAACTTAAAACACTCAAAACAGCAACAAAAAATCAAAAAGACTCAATTTTAGACCTAACAAGTGATTTTGACGAAAATAAAACTTAACTTGACTCAAAAGACTAAATGAAAACAGATTTTCACTCAAATAACAACACTAAATGAAAGGGGGATTGTTTTTGACGAATTTAAAACTTAAAACAGAAACTTTGCATAAAACACTTTGTAAAAATGAATTTGGGTGAATTAAATGGGTGAAAGGCTAGTTAGAGGGTCCTTCTCCACACATGATATATGCATACAAACCAATTTCCAATTATTATTCCTTTAGACTATGAATGACAATGCCCCAAATTAACCATGAAAAGCATAAATTAACTTTCCTTATTTCATTGAATTGGATGGAATACGCATCACAACCAAATTATCTTTCTCAAGTTCTCTATATGAAACGCATAATAAACATACATATCAAAAGTCATTAAGTTCTATGAAAATCATAAGCATTGACAAGGCATTCATCACTATGAAACGCATGAGACTCATACCAAAGATTTACTTAACACGATTGTGACTAGCAACCTCCACTACTTGTGAATATAAGTGAATAACGATTAGGTGAAATTCCCTTATACTCTAGCATCAAATTCATGCATGCAAATTAAGTGTCGACCCTCAACCAACATACATAAACAAGTTTTGATAACTTAGATAAGCAAATCACATTCAAGACTTAAGAAACAATAACTGGATGTAATCAATTCATATAAAACATATAATCATGGCTTCGAATTCACCTCCAACGAAAAAGAAAATAGTTCCACATGTCTCTTAAAACTGAAAACAACATTAAAACCAACATTGAAACAAATCTAAAGATACAAAGAACCCGGTACATCCCCAGCAACTCCAATGGCAGATTTCGAACCTCCCTTGGAATGCAAAACACGGCCAAGACTCCTTCTTCTTCTTCCTTCCTTGCAAGCACGCACAAATCTCCAAGACTTCTCCAAGGGACCTGCGGCACTCACTCTCAATTTCTCTGAATATATGGTGGTGTCCTCTGAAATTAGTGCATAAGGAATATATATATATATAGGTTATCACGGCATAGAAAGGGAGTAGAGAAAGGATTCTACAACCAAAACCCAAGTGGAATGGGTTAAAACAATCAGAAACCAAAGGGAATTAAACTAGAAAGGTGCGGCAACCAATTAGGATCAGGAATAGGCTTCTAGAAAGAATGTATTTAGACAAATTTCTGGACCTAAGTGATAATGACACACGGCATAGGTGTAGGATAGGGATTACAACTCCTAAACCTCCAAGGAATGGCATATATGCGACACATAAGGGATTAAGCTTCTAGAATCTGAGTTATGTGTCTAAATATATAATTAATCCCATCTAAATAGCTGGAATTAGGGCACAACCTGATTTGGATAAGATAAGATAGGATAATGCTAAATTTAGGAAAGGATAAGGTTGGTTAGGATAGGATAAGATAAGGTTGGATAATGTTCCTTATTTCTTGCTCTTTCCTTATCTTCTTTGTATTTGAACTTGTTTCTTCAGATTTGTAGCATTTCCTAGCCTCTCTTGACTTCAATTTCGTCCATCCACCTTGCTCCACTCATAAGCTATCCAATTCTTGCTCATTTTGCCATTAGGACCTACAAACATATGAAAATAGCTGAAAAGAATATAATAAGTAGTAATTAACCAACTAAATGCAAGGAAACAACATATCTAAGTAGCATCAATATGCTCTTATCAAATTCCCCCACACTTAGCTTTTGCTTGCCCTCGAGCAAAACGAAACAAACAAAACACAATCTAAACCTTCCAACAATTGCCTCAGGGATTTCCAATGCAACATGACATATTAAAGATCACCAGTAACATAGATTTTAGTTATCCCTACCCTCGAGCACATACTTAATCATAGTCACCACTCACTAGCTCCCATTTAATCAATTAAAACATGATTTTGAATGTAGTAACATGCCTTAGAGAATTCCCTCAATTCCTCACTTGATATACTATCTATTTTCACACAGATTTTCTGACTACACTCCCTACGCTAGGTATATGTCAGAAGATTGATGTAAACATGTAGACTAGCACTCACATAAGTTATAATCAAAGAAGGCACTTTATGGAATTATTAACATGTATATGATCTCATGAATGGAATGCCACTACTTAGACGTGAGAACCAGGGATACCATGTGCTCATACCAATTTTAAACTCCACATATTTAAACACATAACAATGAAGATCGAAGTCTAAGGGTTGTAACGGGGCTAAGGTTTTGGCTAACAAAGAAATGTAAGGATAAACAAAAGTTCTTAAAGCAATAGTAAGCAAAGTAATGAAATGCTTAGAATTCACTTTTGAATGCAGAAATCAACTATGAACACCAAGGGAAATTTCACACAATACTTAGGGCCATATTCAAACTTTTAGACCTTTTCTTCAACGACCAATACTTGTGAGTTCTTTCTCACTTATTTCCAACTCTTTTTCTTTCTTTTCTCTTTCTTTTTCACGTTTTTTTTTTTTTCGTGCCCTATTCTTTCTTTGGCGCACAAATCATACATTCTCCTAGATTCCCATGAAAAACACCTTCCCCCACACTTGTTTTTTTGCAAATTGTAAATCAAAAGGAATTCACTCTAAGTCATGCTTTACTATCCTTAAGAATAAGGGTATGGATAGTCCTATACGAGGCTAGATAAGGATAATGTGGTTAACAAAGAAAATAGGCTAGATAAGGCTCAAAGGGGTTAAACCAACAATACATATGCAAAGGGTAAGGCTTTTTGGCTCTGGTTTTAACTAAATAACTTCATCTTGTTATATGTTATGCACTCAATTTTCTGCTTTGAATGAAATGGGCATGAGTTCTAGTATTTGGAACTATAGTGGTGAAACACATTCTAAGTAGCAACCAAGCAAAGAAATAATGAGATCATGCAACGACTTTAGAAAACAAGAACATCAAGATTAATAACTCTCCAAATAAAGTTTAGGCTCAAGTCTCTTAGGATTGTAGCGTTAGTTTGAGTTTCTTCCTTCAAGCATGTTACAAAAACTGATTTTTTCTTCTTTGTGATTACATGTGAATTCGTAAATGTCAACTGCAACTAAGCATAAACCAATGAGCATATCAAACTTCCATCCATGTTTGTAACTTTCTTTAATAGTCATGGAATTAGAAACCAAATCCTCATCATTGTGTTGGAAGGTATCCTAAGACACAAACAAACATAAAAACAAAAACAACTCTAAAAACAACTCCTTTTTTTTTTTTTTGGGTTTTTAAAACACTCTTTTTCGATTTTTTTTTTTTCAAATTTTCAGATTTTTCTGTTTAAGATACATAAGAACACCTCAAAACACACTTAAACAGTGAATAACAACATTAGAAGTGATAGGTGATAAAATCCCACGAAATCTTGCAAAAACAACTTGTTTACGCCCCTACACTTAAACCAAACATTGTCCTCAATGTTTTAAGCATAGACTCACAAACAAACAACTAAATAATACAACTAACAAACATGACAAACATGGCAAAGTAAAGCAATAAAGAGTAGGGTTTAGGAACGCAAATCTGGTTATGGATTGTTGGACATTCCTAGCTCTTCTTTATTTGCATACATGGGTTGCCTTCCAAGAAGCACTTGCTTTAACGTCTTCTAGCCGGACGATACCTCCTTTTAAGCTTCTTTGGAGCCCACGGCATGGAGGGGTATATCCTCCACTACATGCTCCTCAAAGTGCTAATAGTATGGCTCAATCAATGGGAGGGGATAATGATCCTCCCTGATTGTGGTGTTTTGGTTCCTAAAGTCCATGTAAATGCTCTCACCACCTTGAAATTGATTGGGAACTTGCACCAAAGAAGGTAACAACCTATTAGTTGAAATGGGAATTGGAATTGGGATTGGAGACTTACTAGGATGTTGTGGCAATGCCCCTAGGGCAGCCACCATCTCGCCAATTTTATCATTAGGCACGGCCAGATTGGGTGTTTTTAGGGTAGTGGCGTGCTCCTTGTGCTCCACTCCAATTCCTTCCTCGATGGTGGTTCGAGATGCATCATTCTTGATTGGTGTTGAACGTTCCTGCCCTATATTTTTAATTATACCAATAGAAAAATAAGAACGAACATCAGTAGGATTCTCAATAGATTCAGAAACTTTAAAGTTAATCATATCACCACCAAACTCCATAGTTAAAGCTCCCTTGGCCACATCAATCTTAGTGTGGGCTATTTTCATGAAAGGTTGTCCAAGTAAAATTGGCAACGGTGGAGAGTGGGTTGAATCCTCCATGTCAAGCACATAGAAATCTGCAGGAAAAATCAAGTGGTCTACCTGCACCAAAACATCTTCCAAAACTCCTCTCGGGTATGCATTAGATCGATCGGCTAATTGAATAATAACACCATCATTTTTAAGTTCTCCTATATTCATAAATGCTTAAATAGAGTATGGCATAACATTAAATGATGCACCTAAATCTAGCATAGCATGTTCAAACCTTGTATTACTAATTACACAAGGGATAGTGAAACTACCTGGATCTTTGCATTTAGATGGCAGCTTTCTTTGCAACATTGCAGATTCTCACTTACATGTACCACCTCATGCTCCCGAATCCGTTTCCTTGTTGTACAAAGCTTCTTAAAAAACTTAGCATACCTTGGAATTTGCTTTATTGCATCAAGGAGTGGGATATTGACGTGCACCTTCCTAAACGTCTTTAGAATGTCTTTTTCATCCTCCTCTATCTTAGATTGCATAAACCTGCTAGGAAAGGGCACATTTAGTGGAATAGAACTAGAAAAATTCAAATTTGGACTTACCTTGGTGGTTTGGGACTAGGGGGTTGTGGCAAGGTTTTGGATTCCCTTGCCGTGGCCTTTTCTCCTTATTCTTCTTCTTGCAGCAGCTTTTTGTCCTCATTAAGGCCTTGTGTGGATGGTTTTGGATGATTTCCAAGCTCCTTACCACTTCTCAATGTAATGGCCTTGGCGGTTTCGAAGCTTCCCTTTGGATTCACAATGGTTGAACTAGGAAGTTTGCCTTGCTCTCGAAACTGCCCAAGGAACTCTGAAATCTGCCCTATTTGCTTATCCAATTCATCCACCTTTTTGGCTTGATTTTGCATTCCCTGCTCCACAGTGGTTAGTAATTGAACAATTTGATCATTATCCATGGACGAACCTGGTTTTGGTTAGGCAGATTGGGGTTGGTTTTGAATTGGTGCGTATGGCTTTGGAAACATCCCAGGGGGTGGTGGACGAAATCCTCCTTGTTGTTGAGATTAATGGGGCTCCCTCCACTTGAAATTTAGGTGATCTCTCCACCACGGATTGTAAGTGTTGGCGTATGGATCATGCCTAGGTTGATTTTGGCCTTGATAACCTATGGCATTGGTAGATTCCCATCCTCCATTCTCAATCAATTAAGGGCATTGCTCAGAGGGGTGTCCTTGCATGGTGCACTGATAGGAGCATATTTAGGCAACTTAGTTAGCTTGTTTTCCTACATTTATGTTGTTAGTTCATTGTTATTTTAGTAGTTTAAGCTATTTTCGTGTGTTTATAGGTAATTTCCCCTTCCTTGCCGTGCAAGGGAAATGCTTATTTCCTATTCTATGTCACAAAATCACGTTCCTATTTCACCTTAGTTAATGCCGCACCTTACATACCTTTTCTATCCTAATCCTTGCCTAATTTCAGCCTTAAATCACATTCCCTTTCATATAATTGAACGGCGCAAGTTACCTTCCCTTTCTCCTTTGATTTCTGATTTCAAGTCTCATTTTCCTTGTGGATTTAATCCTTTCCTAAACTATGTAATAAAACTTAGGACTTTTTCCGTCAAATAAATACAAGAGCAGCACCCTTATTTCACCCTAATCATTCATCCACACAATCTGCCATCTTTCACAAACACTTAAGCCTTTGCCGCAGCCTTCAACCTATCTTTCCACTATTCTCCTACTTCCATACCTTCACCCAAACACTCATACATCTTCCTTAACCTTTGCCGCACCACTCTACCAACCTAAGTCCATTCACAACCTAGAAATTCATCCAAAATCACCCCTAGACTCTTGTGCCGCAGCTTTGCAAGGAAGAATAAGAGAATAAGAAGCCTTGGACGTTTGTGCATTCAAGTTTGAGTGTTGGAACGTTTTTAGGTGTAATCTATCTTTTGTTTTCAATGTTTAATTGAAGATTTCTTTGTTTTGTTGTGAACATGAGAGGCTAAACTCGTTTTAGCTAGGGGAGGCTTTGAAACCATGATTGACACACCCCGATCTAGATCAAGGCATGCTGGCCGTCACGTGGAAGTGACGTAACCATGTGCACAGTGCGGAAGCTAATAAAATAATAATGGAAATAGTAATATGAATAAATAAAAACTAGTTTTACATAAACTAATAACAATAAGTGCAAGCGTAAGTGTGACGCTAAGTTCAGAGCATAAAGCCTAAAGCAGTCCGGGAGAAAATGACGTAACAAAAGTACACCCGAAGGTGGTCCTACGCTGGTGATCGTCTGTCAGATATGCCGGGAAAATCCTCAGGGAAACCACCAAACGTGCTAGCCAACTAGAACCTGGAGGGGCGCAAAACAAAAGCGTGAGTGGGCAAAAACAAAGCTTTTCGAAAACCATTTAATAAATAAGTTCTAACCCCTCGCTGTAAAACCATTTAATAAATAAGTTCTAACCCCTCACTAACTAGACCTGCACACGAGTCGGAACCACCTAAAGTGGTCTGTACGACAGGCCTGGGTGTAATATATATATATGCTCAAGTGCTACGATCACGTGAAGGCTGGGCGAATAATCGTGGGTCACCTAAGAGTCGGAACCACCTAGAGTGGTCTGTATGACAGGACTGTGCACCTAACTTGGATCCAAGCTGAGCGTGTGGTGCGGGAGGTGAACATCACGTGAAGGACTGTGCCCAACTCTGGGCGGGAGCACTAACACCGGGGGTGCAGGTTATGAGCTCTCTAAGCATCTCAAATCAATATTGAATGTAAACATGAATTACACTTACCTGGCACTTACCTGTGCATCCGTAGCACCAAACATATATATATATAAATGCAACTAATCATGCATAACAACCGGCAATATAAATATGGCATGTAACGAATAAACGTTTTAAATCACTTTCTAGGAAAAATATAAGTATATAGGTATATACGGAAAACCAAAAGCCCACTCACTGGTATGTGGAAGGGTCGTAACCCCCCTGCCTCGAGTGACCACGCTCGTCCTCGGGATAAGATTCACCTATATGCGAAACAACTACAAAAACGTTAATTTAAAAGCACATAACCAAACTTAAGAAATAACTTCTCATACAATGCTCAAATGGGGTGTATGAATACACCAACGTGATCTACTCAACCTCAGGATCATCCCCATATTTTTAAAATAATTTTTCACCGCCGCACGCGCCCCCATGCGCCGGCCAAGGTATGACCACACTCGCCGGCCACGCGCAGGCACGTGCCTGGCACGCTGACGGCGTCAGTTAACGCCGTCAGGAATATTCCGTTATCTTTAACGGATTCCATCAACGGCGTTAGGAATATTCCGTCCAAACTGACGGAATATTCCGTCGTCTTCTCCAAACTAACGGATTCCATCATCGGGAAATTTTCAAATCGTGATATCTTCTTCGTTTTTCAACCAAATTTCACAAAATTGGTACGAAAATGAAGCTTACAACGAGAGGAACAAGATCATACCACTTTCAAGTGCTAAAATCCATGAAATCTCGCCTGGAAAATACCCCCAACTCCGGCCAACCTCGAAACTCGTGATCCCGACGTCCAAAACCTTCAAACGAACCACCCCGAGCCTCCTAAGGGCCTCACCAAGCTTCCTACAAGCTTGAAATTCCCAAAAACATAAGAAATTATGTGTGCATGAACAGTACCCAAAATCGGGTATCCCGAGTTCGACGTGAAAACGAAGGTATTCTTAGCTGAAATGGGTATGGTTGGACTCCAATGAACCTCACGAGCATGGATATATACTTTGTTTCTTCGATCTGTGAAGATTTGGGTGGTTTTGGATGTGTGTCTGTACGTTTGGATGGAAAATGGGAAAGAAAGGGAACTCGGGACAGGGTGCAGGGTAGGGAAAAAGGGTGTGGGGTGTGGGAGAGTATGTATGGCCCAAAACATGCCAACAAATCGCACTAGGGGCAAAATCGTCTTTTCACGCGTACGTTTTAAAATTTTCAAAACGGGCTGTTACAATGATTATATTTATGATATGAATTGATTAAGTCCAGTTGTGATTTCATAAATTGTGAATGCAATTTACTTAACAGTTTGATGGATAACTTATTCTTGTATGTTGATTAGGGAGGCCTACTTAATTTGCATGCTTGAATTTGGTGCTAGAATATAAGGGAGTTTCACATAATCGTCACAAACTTATATTCACAAGTAGTTAAGGTTGTTTTCACAATCATGTTAAGTGAATTCCTAGCATGAGTATCATGATGTCATAGTTACAAGTGCTTTGTCAATACTTATGATTTTCATTGAATGTAATGATCTTTGATTGTATCTCTATTATGATGTCATGTAGGGAACTTTTGAAGAATGCTTTGGGTTGTCGTATGATGTCATCCAATCCAATAACTTAAAGAAAATCTGAGGGTTAATTAGTGATGTCACGGTTAATCTGGGGTGTTGAGGTTCATGGTTTATCGAAAAAGCAACTGGAAATCAATTTGTGTTTGAATGTATCATGTGTGGAAAAGTATCCTCTAGCTATCTAATCATCCATCATTTTTCTCAAATTCGTCCAAAGTTTTATTTAAGTTTTTAAGTTACTTGTTTTCATTCTAAATTCGTCCAAAATCCAATCCCCTTTACTTACTTGTTTCAAATCTGACCTAAAGTGTGTTTTTGAGTATTTTGAGTCAAAACCAATTATATTTTCGTCCAAATTGAGTCCTAGGGTCGAGTTTGAGTCTTTTTTATTGTTTTGTGTTGTTTTGAGTCTTTAAAGTTTGTTTTGAGTCATATAAGTTTAGTTAAGAGTCTTTTGAGTTTGTTTAAGTGTTTTGAAGCATAATTTTGTATTTTTGAGTCAATTTTCATTAGATTAGCAATCCCTCCTAATCCCCAGCCTAGAACGATCCCTACTTATATCTATACTACAATTGTCAAAAAGAGGGTTTAATTTGTGTGCTATCTTTTATCACATCATGCACATGCCCCAAACACTATGTTTTTGCACTTTGTTTCCTTCAACAACCTGAGACACAAGGAAAGTAAGATTAGCCAATTGTGATTGAATTTTGGACATGGAACTTACCTCATTCACTTGGTGTTGCCGTGGGGGGTCCCTTTGTCCAACCCCTTC
This sequence comes from Pyrus communis, assembly GCF_041283825.1. NCBI lineage: Eukaryota > Viridiplantae > Streptophyta > Magnoliopsida > Rosales > Rosaceae > Pyrus > Pyrus communis. The sequence continues at coordinate 15,638,896 of NC_142576.1, read as the reverse complement.
GTATTGTTGTGCATTTAAGACTCGATTTGCAATTAGAATCTTTCTCTTTCTTCTCAAAGTTCATTCAAAATCATTGTCAAACTCCAAGATGTTTGCACGAATAGGTTGAGAACTACGACTCATAAATTAGTACCTAAAACAAAGCAACAAACACGAAATAAAATCAGATAACAAAACAAAACAACAATAGACACAAAAGTAAAGAAAACACACGGCACACTTGACCTTAAGACTCACTTTGACAAGGCACAAACAAAAGGGATTAGCAAGTTTGCTAATCCCCGGCAACGGCGCCAAAATTTGATGTGAAAATTAACTTGACACACAAATTAAACCCTATTGTTGACAATTGTAGTATATATGTAAGTGGGGATCGTTCTAGACCGGGGATTAACTAGGGATGCTAATCAACACAAATAAGACTCAAAAATACTAAACTAGACTCTATACACTCAAAACTAACTTAAAACACTCAAAACAGCAGCAAACAATAAAAAAAACTCCATTTTAGACCTAACAAGTGATTTTGACGAAAATAAAACTTAACCTGACTCAAAAGACTAAATGAAAACAGATTTTGACTCAAATAACAAGACTAAATGAAAGGGGGATTGTTTTTGACGAATTTAAAACTTAAAACAGAAACTTTGCATAAAACACTTTGTAAAAACGAATTTGGGTGAATTAAATGGGTGAAAGGCTAGTTAGAGGGTCCTTCTCCACACATGATATATGCATACAAACCAATTTCCAATTATTATTCCTTTAGACTATGAATGACAATGCCCTAAATTAACCATGAAAAGCATAAATTACTTGTTCTTATTTCATTGAATTGGATGGAATACGCATCGCAACCAAATTATCTTTCTCAAGTTCTCTTTATGATACGTATAATAAAGATACATATCAAAAGTCATTAAGTTCTATGAAAATCATAAGCATTGACAAGGCATTCATCACTATGAAACGCATGAGACTCATACACAGGATTTACTTAACACGATTGTGACTAGCAACCTCCACTACTTATGAATATAAGTGAATAATGATTAGGTGAAATTCCCTTATACTCTAGCATCAAATTCATGCATGCAAATTAAGGGCCGACCCTCAACCAACATACATAAACAAGTTTTGATAACTTAGATAAGCAAATCACATTCAAGACTTAAGAAACAATAACTGGATGTAACCAATTCACATAAAACATATAATCATGGCTTCGAATTCATCTCCAACTAAAAAGAAATTAGTTCCACATGTCTCTTAAAATTGAAAACAACATTAAAACCAACATTGAAACAAATCTAAAGATAGAAAGAACCCGGTACGTCCCCAGCAACTCCAATGGCAGATTTCGAACCTCCCATGGAATGCAAAACACGGCCAAGACTCCTTCTTCTTCCTTCCTTCCTTGTAAGCACGCACAAATCCCCAAGACTTCTCCAAGGGACCTGCGACACTGACTCTCAATTTCTTTGAATATATGGTGGTGTCCTCTGAAATTGGCGCATAAGGAATAGATATATACAGGTTATCACGGCATAGAAAGGGAGTAGAGAAAGGATTCTACAACCAAAACCCAAGTGGAATGGGTTAAAACAATCAGAAACCAAAGGGAATTAAACTAGAAAGGTGCGGTAACCAATTAGAATCAGGAATAAGCTTCTAGAAAGAATGTATTTAAACAAATTTCTGGACCTAAGTGATAATGACCCACGACATAGGTGTAGGATAGGGATTACAACTCCAAAACCTCCAAGGAATGACATATATGCGGCACATAAGGGATTAGGCTTCTAGAATTTGAGTTATGTGTCTAAATATATAATTAATCCCTTATAAATAGCTGGAATTAGGACACAACCTGATTTGGATAAGATAAGATAGGATAATGCTAGATTTAGGAAAGGATAAGGTTGGTTAGGATAGGATAAGATAAGGCTGGATAATGTTCCTTATTTCTTGCTCTTTCCTTATCTTCTTTGTATTTGAACTTGTTTCTTCAGATTTGTAGCATTTCCTAGCCTCTCTTGACTTCAATTTCGTCCCTCCACCTTGCTCCACTCATAGGCTATCCAATTGATGCCCAAAATTGCTCCAAATGGCTCCAAAATGCACTTTCTTGCTTCTTTTGCCATTAGGACCTACAAACATACGAAAATAGCTGAAAAGACTATAATAAGTTGTAATTAACTAACTAAATGCAAGGAAACAACATAACTAAGGAGCATATTTATGCTACTTAGTTATGTTATTTCCTTACATTTAGTGAGCTAATTACTACTTATTATAGTGTTTTGAGTTATTTTCGTTTGTTTGTAGGTCCTAATGACAAACTTGGCAAGAAAAGGCAATTTTGAGCCTTTTAGAGCAGTTTTGGGCTTATTATGGATAACTTGTATATGGAGCAAGGTGGATGGACGAATTTGGAGTCAAAAGAGGTTAGAAACATGCTACAAATCAGAAAAGGAAAGTTCATGACAAAGAAGATAAGGAAAGTGCAAGAAAAGAGGAAACATTATCCAAAACCTTATCCAACCTTATCTTATCCAAACCTTATCCTATCTTATCCTAACCTAATCTTGTTCCACCTTAATCCTAGCTGTAAGTGGGCCTAAAAACCTAATTTCTAGAAGCCCTATCTGACCCTAAAAGGGTGCCACACCTTCCCCCCCCCCCCTTTTATGCCTTCTAGAACACCCAAAATCAGCCATAAAACACTTAGTTTCTAGAAGACCCAATTTTGGACGAAAATTCTTAAACCTTTTTCTGATTGGATTCTGATTTTATTTGGCCTTTTTTCTCTTGGATTTGGATTGATTGGGCTAGGACTTAATTCCCAAACCCTTGCCGCAACTTAGGGGCCCAAAAACACTTGTATCAGCTAGGTTTAACCCTAAATCTGATTGCTAGGGTTTCGGCCATGCTATATATATCTGCCTATTATTGTGCCGCACCCCCGGAGACACCCTAGGCAGCCATTCAACATTGAATTCATTCATCCATTCATACCATTCGCCATCCATTCAGAAAATACACTTTGTGCCGCAAGTCCTAGAGAGAAGGAGTGTTGTGGCTTCCATAGGAGAAAGACCATCTTGTGCCGCAAGAAATCTGCATCCATTGGAGACTTTCAGAGTTCTTTCTTCCCTTGTTTCGTTTCCATGTTTATTTTAATTTGCTTTTCAATTGTTATGAACATGTGTAACTAAGTTTTTCTTAATTAAGGGTGAATTCGAAACCATGGGCATATGTTTTATATGAATTGATTTCCTCCAGATTTTGTTTCTTGAATTGTGGATGTGATTTACTTAATTGATTTATTGAGAACTTGTTCTTGTGTGTTGATTAAGGATGCATACTTAGTTTTCATACATAAATTTGATGCTAGGATATAAGGGAATTTCACCTAATCGTTATGACCTTATATTCATAAGTAGTGGAAATCACTAGTCATGATTGTATTAAGTAAATTCTAGGCAAGAGTATCATGCAATTCATAGTTATGAATGCCTAATCAATGCTTAGGATTTTCAAAAAGCTTAATGATCCTTGATTTTATCTCTATTATGCAGTTCATGTAGGGAATTTGATAAGAATAATTTGATTATCGATGCGTATTCCATCCAATTCAATGAAACTAGGAAAATTTGAAAGTTAATTTGTGCTTTTCACAATTAATTTGGGGCATTGTCATTCATGGTTTAAAAGGGATAAAATCTGGAAATCAATTTATGTTACATATGTGCATGTGTGGAGAAGGACCCCCTAACTAGCCTTTTTCCCATTCAATTCACCTAGTTTAGTGCCTAATCTGTTTAATTTACAATCTGTCCATTTTAATTAATTTCGTCCAAATCAAGCCCCCATTTTATTAAGTGTGTTAGATTAGTTAGAAAAGTGTTTGAATCTGTCCAATTTAGTGTTTTCAGTCTAAGTTAGTTAAATTTCGTCCAAATCACCCTTTAGAGTCTAGTTTGAGTCTATTTGAGTGTTTTGGGCTGTTTTGAGTCTTTTTAAGTTGTTTTGAGTCATTTAGGTCTAGGTAAGTGTTTTAAAGTTTAATTTTGTGTTCTTAAGTCAGTTTAGAGTAGATTAGCATCCCTAGTTAATCCCCGGTTAGAACGATCCCTACTGGCATATATACTACAATTGTCACAAATAGGGTTTAATTTGTGTGTCAACATAATTTTCACATCACTAAGTAGGCCTCATTAATCAACATACAAGAATAAGTTCTCAATCAAACAGTTAAGTAAATTGCATTCACAATTTATGAAATCTAAGTAGCCTCCTTAATCAACATACAAGAATAAGTTCTCAATCAAACAGTTAAGTAAATTGCATTCACAATTTATGAAATCACAACTAGAATTAATCAATTCATATCACAAATATAATCATGGTTTCAAAGCCTCCCCTAGCTAAAACGGGTTTAGCCTCTCATGTTCACAGCAAAACAAAGAAAACTTAAATTAAACATTGAAAACAAAAGATAGATTACACCTAAAAACGTTCCAACAATCCAACTTGAATGCAAAAACGTCCAAGGCTTCTTCTCCTCTCCTTCTTCCTTGCTATGCTGCGGCACAAAGGTTTTAAGATGTGGAAGGGTGGTTTGTAAGGTATTAGGGTTAAGGATAGATGTATAGTGGGAAGTATGATGAAAAGGAAGAGTGCAGAATGGTGTGTGGATGGTGATGAAGGCTGCGGATTGATGAGTAAGGATGAATAATGGCTTGTTGTGTATATGAGTGAATAGGATTGTATATGGGTGTGGCAAAGGGTTATATAATTGAGGGAAAGGATCTTAACATTTATTAAATGGTTTAGGAATGAATTAGACCCCAAATTCACAAGGAAAAGGAGAACTAAAGTCAGAATAAAAGGGGAAACGGGAATGTGTTTTGCAGCAGCATCCAAAAGGAAGGAAAAGGGAATGCATAAGAGGCTAGGAAGGTTTAGTTTGTGTCCTAGAATGCATAAGAGACCTTCAATGTTGCTGGAACTTAGGGACATTTAGGATTAGGAAAGATCAAACCAAAATAGGAAACCTTGGCTTAACTTTCCTACTTCAAGTAGGAATCCTTCTTTGATTAGGAATCCTAACATCTTTAATTCTTCAATTTCGTCCATTCCTTTTGCTCCAAGCATATGCTATCTATTCCAAGCCCAATTTTGCTCCAAAAGGCTCCAAAATGCACCTTCTTGCTACTTTAGCCGTAAGGACCTACATACACACGAAAATAGCTCAAAATACTAAAATAACTATGAACTAACAACATAAATGTAAGAAAACAAGCTAACTAAGTCGCCTAAATATTCTCCTATCAATGTCCTAAAATAATTAGGGATCCTCCTTGCAGCTGGAACCTAGGTAGTGAAGGATTAGGATTGACTAAGTCAAAATAAGGTGGTTTGACTCATGTTTCCTTCTTTGTAGCTGATTCATTGTCTTCCAAGTCTTGAATTTCTTCAACTCTTTAGCATATTCCTAACCCTTCTTGAACTTCAATTTCGTCCATCCACCTTCTCCAAGCATGTGCTAACCATTCCAAGCCCAAAACTGCTCCAAAATGCTCCAAATTGCACTTTCTTGCCACTTTAATCAATTGGATCTACAAACGCACAAAAATAGCTTAAATTACTATAATAAATAGAAACTAACTCACTAAATGCAAGGAATTAAACTAACAAAGTCGCATAAATATGCTCCTATCAAATTCCCCCACACTTAGCTTTTGCTAGCCCTCGAGCAAAACAAAACACACTCTAGACCTTCCAACATTTGCCTCAGGGATTTCCAATGAACATGACATATTAAAAATCACTACTCCCACATATTTTAGTTCACTTTACACTTGAGCAAACACTTAACCACAGTCACCACTCACTAGTTCGCATTTAATCAATTAAAACAACATTTCGAAAGTAGTAACATGCCTTAGAGAATTCCCTCAATTCCTCACCGGATATACTCTCTATTTTCACATAGATTTTCTGACTACACTCCCTACACTAAGTATATGTGAGAAGATTGATGTAACCATGTAGACTAGCTCTCACAAATGTTATAACAAAGAAAGCATTTTCTGGAATTATTAATATGACATGTATATGATCTCATGAACGGAATGCCACTACTTAGAAGCGAGAATCAGGGATTCCATATGCTCATACCAATTTCAAACTCCACATATTGAAACACATAACAATCAAGATAGAAGTCTAAGGGTTATAACGGGGCTATGGTATTGACTAACAAAGAAAGGTAAGGATAATCAAAGGTTCTTAAAGCAATAGTAAGCAAAGTAATGAAATAAGCACTTAGAATTGACTTTTGAATGCAGAAATCTACTTTGAACACCCATGGGAGATTCACATAATACTTAGGGCCGGATTCAAACTTTTGGACCCTTTCTTGAACAACCAATACTTGTGAGTTCATTCTCACTTATTTCTCAACTCTTTTTCTTTCTTTTCACAACTTTTTCTTTTCTCTTTTTTTTCCCTTTTACATTTTTTATTTTTTATTATTTTTTATTTTTCTTTTCCCCTACCCTTTTACCTTCCCCCACACTTGTTTTTCTACATAATGTAAGTCAAAAGGAATTCCCTCTAAGTCAAGGTCCACTTTTCTTTAAGAACAAGAGTATGGATAGTCCTAATCTTGGCTAGGTAAGGATAATGTGGCTAACAAAGAAAATAGGCTAAATAAGACTCGAAAGGGTTAAACCTACAATACATTTGCAAAGGGTAAGGCTTTTTGATTCTGGTTTAACTAAACAACTTCATCTTATTGTATATTATGCACTCAATATTATGCTTTGAATGAAACGGGCATGAGTTGTAGTATTTGGAACTATAATGATGAAAACGCATTCTAAGTAACAACCAAGCAAAGAATAATGAGATCATGCAACGACTTTAGAAAACAAGAAATCACAGATTAATAACTCTCCAAACAAAGTTTAGGCTTAAGTCTCTCAGGGGTGTAGCGTTAGTTTGAGTTCTTTCCTTCAAACATGTTACAAAAACTAATTTTTTCTTTTGTGATTACATGTGAATTTGTAAACGACAACTACAATTAAGTATAAACCAAAGAGCAAATCAAACTTCCATCCATGTTTGTAACATTCTTTAACAATCATGCAATTAAAAACCAAATCCTCATCATTGTGTTGGAAGGTACCCTAAGACACAAACAAACATAAAAAAACGACTGTTTTTGGGTTTTTCAAAGGTTTTTTGATTTTTCTTCAAATTTTCATATTTTCCTTTCAAAACACATTAAAACACTTCAAAACACAATAAAAACATTTAAAAACAGTGATTAACAACTTTAGAAGTGATGGGTGATAAAATCTGACAAAATTTCATGAAAAACACTTTGTTTAACCCCCCCACACTTAAACCAAACATTGTCCTCAATGTTTCAAACATAGACTCACACACAAACAATCAGAGAACACTAACAATCACGACTATCCTGGCAAAGTAAGAGCAATAAAGAGTAGGGTTTAGGAATGCAAATCTAGTTGTGGATTATTGGGGATTCCTAGGTCTTCTTTATATAGATGCATGGGTTGCCTCCCAAGAAGCGCTTGCTTTAACGTCTTCCAGCTGGACGATGCCTCTCTTTAAGCTTCATTGGAGCCCACGACATGGAGGGGTATTTCCTCCACAGCATGCTCCTAAAAAAGGTTGTAGTAAGGCTTTAAGCGGTGTCCATTTACTTTGAATTTGGACTACACAATAAAGAAAAACATTAGCAACAACAAAAGGGCCAATCCATTTAGAACGTAACTTACGGGGAAACAAACGAAGGAGGGAATTGAAAAGTAGCACTTTCTGCCCTATTGAGAATGTCTTGCTACGAATCATTGATAGGAGCATATTTATGCGACTTAGTTAGCTTATTTTCTTGCATTTACATAGTTAGTTTCCATTTATTATAGTTTTTTAAGCTATTTTTGTGTGTTTGCGGGTCCTAATGGCAAAAGAAGCAAGAAAGTGCATTTTAGAGCTATTTGGAGCAGTTTTGGGCTTGGAAGGGATAGCTTGCATATGGAGCAAGGTGGATAGATGAATTTGAAGTCAAAAGAGGCTAGGAACATGCTACAAATCTAGAGAAACAAGTTCAAGACAAAGAAGATAAGGAAAGAGCAAGAAACATGGAACATTATCCAAACAACCTTATCTTATCCAAACCTTATCCTAACCTAATCTTGTTCGACCCTAATTCCAGCTGCAAGGAGGACTTAATTTCACATTAGAACACCTAGATATATGGTTCTAAAACACCCTATCTGTCCCTAAACACATGCCGCACCACCCTTTCTAGAATCCCTAGAAAGGTGGCGCCTCTCCCTCTTCTAGAAGCTTTAGAACCTACAATCCTTTTCCTTAAGGGATTGAGCAATCATTTTCCCTTCATATTTTGGTGCACCCTAGTCCTTTTCCTACCTGATTTCTACCAAACCCTGGACCTAATTCTGAGGGTTTTCAGCCGTGCCTAATACATACATATATATATATATATATATATATTTAAGTTTGTGCTGCAGGGGGGATCCATCCATTCACTCATTCATTCATTCATTCAGCCATCTCACACCATAATTCACACCACATACACCTAAATCACCCTAGTGCTACAGCAAGGAAGGAAGGAGAAGAAGAGTGTCGTGCAATCTGCCACCATTCAAGGGAGTGCCGCAAGCCTACTTTGGAGTGTGGAGTGTTTCTGGGTTCTTTCTATCCTTAGTTTTAGTTCGATGTTTATTTTGATTTGGTTTCCAATTATGATGAAAATGAGGAACTAATTTCTTTATAGTTGGAGGTGAATTCGAAGCCATGATTATATGTTTTGTATGAATTGATTACATCCAGTTATTGTTTCTTGACTCTTGAATGTGATTTGCTTATCTGAGTTATCAAAACCTGTTTATGTATGTTGATTGGGGGTCGACACTTAATTTGCATGCATGAATTTGATGCTAGAGTATAAGGGAGTTTACCCCACACTTAGCTTTAGCTAGTCCCTGAGCAAAACAAAGAAAACAAAACACAACCTAAACCTTCCAACAATTGCCTGAGGGATTTCCAATGCAACATGACCTGTTAAAAATCACTACTCCCATAGATTTTAGCTATCCTTACTCTTAAGCATACACTTAAATGTAGTCACCACTCACTAGCTTGCATTTAATTAATTAAAACAACATTTTGAATGTAGTAACTTGCCTTAGAGAATTCACTCAATTCCTCACTGGATATACTCTATATTTTCACACAGATTTTCTGACTGCACTCCCTACACTAGGTATATGTGAGAAGATTGATGTAAACATGTAGACTAGCACTCACATATGTATAATCAAAAAGGCACTTTCTGGAATTATTAACATGTATATGATTATGATCTCATGAATGGAATGCCACTACTTAAACATGAGAACCAGGGATACCATATGCTTCAAACCAATTTTAAACTCCACATATTGAAACATAACAATCAAGATAGAAGTCTAAGGGTTGTAATGGTGCAAAAGTGTTGGCTAACAAAGATAGGTGAGGGTAAACAAAAGTTCTTAAAGCAATAGTAAGCAAAGTAATGAAATAAACACTTAGAATTCACTTTTGAATGCAGAAATCAACTCTAAACACAAAGGGAAGATTCACACATCACTTAGGGCCAAATTCAAACTTTTGGACCCTTTCTTCAACAACTAGTACTTGTGAGTTTAATCTCACTTATTTCTCAACTCTTTTTCTTTCTTTTCTCAACTTTCTCTTCTTTTTTCTTTCTTTTTCACGTTTTTTTTTTCTTTGGCACTCAAACATACAACCTCATGGAATTCCAAAGAAACACCTTCCCCCACACTTGTTTTTCTAAAAGGAATTCCCTCTAAGTCATGCTTCACTATCCTTTAAGAACAAGGGTATGGATAGTCCTATTCTAGGCTAGGTAAGGATAGTGTGGCTAACAAAGAAAATAGGCTAACTAAGGCTCAAAGGGGTTAAACCTACAATACTTATGCAAGGGTAAGGCTTTTTGGCTCTGGTTTAAACTAAACAACTTCATCTTGTTATTTGTTATGCACTCCATTTTATGCTCTGAATGAAACGGGCATGAGTTCTAGTATTTGGATCTATAATGATGAAAACACGTTCTAAGTAACGACCAAGCAAATAAATAATGAGATCATGCAACGACTTTAGAAAACAAAAACATCACAGATTAATAACTCTCCAAACAAAGTTTAGGCACAAGTCTCTCAGGGTTGTAGTGTTAGTTTGAGTTTCATCTTTCAAGCATGTTAGAAAAAATGATTTGTTTTCTTTGTGATTACATGTGAATTTGTAAATGATAACTACAACTATGCATAAACCAAAGAGCATATCAAACTACCATCCATGTATGTAATTTTCTTTAAGAGTCATGCAATTAAAAACCAAATCCTAATCATTGTGTTGGAAGGTATCCTAAGACACAACACACAAAAACAAAAAACGACTCCAAAAACAACTCCTTTTGGGTTTTTCACTCTTTTTCAAATTTTTTTCAAACTTTTGGATTTTCCTTACTAAACACATTAAAACACTTAAAAACAGTGAGTAACAACTTTAGAAGTGATAGGTGATAAAAACCCACTAAAATCAATGAAAAACACTTTGTTTATTCCCCCCCCCCCCCCCCCCCCCGCGCCACACTTAAACCAAACATTGTTCTCACATGCAAACAATCAAACAACACAACTAACAAACATGACAATTATGGCAAAGTAAAAGCAATAAAGAGTAGGGTGAAGGAATGCAAATCTGGTTTTGGAGGTGGAGAGTCCTAAGTCTTCTTTATTGAAACGCATGGGTTGCCTCCCAAGAAGCGCTTGCTTTAACGTTTTCCAGCCGGACGATACCTCATTTTAAGGTTCATTATAGCCCACAACATAGAGGGGTACATCCTCCACGACATGCTCCTCAAAATTCTCATAATAAGGCTCAATGAATGGAAGAGGATAGTGATCTTTCCTGATTGTGAAGTTGAGCTTCCTAAAGTCCATGTAAACTCTCTCACCACCTTAGATTCGATTGGGAACCTGCACCAAAGAAGGTAACAACCTATTAATTGAAATGGGAATTGGAATTGGAATAGGTGGCTCACCAATATATTGCAATGAAGGCTCCAAAGTAGCAGCATTGTCAACAAAATCATTAGGGGTGCTTTCGGCCAGATTCGGTTTCTTGATGGCAGGGGCGTGTCCCTTGTGCTTTATTCCAATTCCCTCTTCGTTGGTGGTTTGAAATGCATCCTTCTTAATTAGTGTTGAACGTTCCTGCCCTATATTTTTAATTACATCAATGGCAAAACAATAACGAACATCATTAGGATTCTCAATAGATTCAAAAACTTTAAAGTTAATCGTCTCACCACCAAACTCCATAGTTAAGGCTCCCTTGGCCACGTCAATCTTGGTGTGGGTTGTTTTCATGGAAGGTCGTCCAAGAGAGATTAGCGATGGTGGAGAGTGGGCTGAGTTCTCCATGTCAAGCACATAGAAATCTGCAGGAAAAATCAACTGGTGTACCTGCACCAAAACATCTTCCATAACTCCTTTCAGGTATGCATTAGATCAATCGGCTAATTGAATAATAACACCATCATGTTTAAGCTCTCTTAGATTCATAGATGCATAAATAGAATATGGCATGACATTAATTGATGCACCTAAATCTATCATAGCATGTTCAAACCTTGTATTACCAATTACACAAGGGATAGTGAAACTACCTGGATCTTTGCATTTGGGTGGTAGCTTTCTTTGCAACATTGCAGAGACATTCTCACTTACATGTACCACTTATTTCTCCCGAATCCGTTTCCTTGTTGTACAAAGCCTCTTAAAAAACTTAGCGTACTTCGGGATTTGCTTTATATTGATGTGCACCTTCCTAAATGTCTTTAGAATATCTTTTTCGTTCTCTTCGTTCTTAGATTGCATAAACCTGCTAGGGAAAGGCACATTTGGTGGAATAATGTTAGAAGGAATTGAATTTGAACCTACCTTACATGGATTGGACGGGTTAGGAGCATTAGGGGGCTACGGCAAGGGTTGCTCTACCCTTGTCGTGGCTTTGGCATCCCCCTCTTCCTCGAGCAGCAACTTTTCATCCTCCTTTTGACTTGATTTGGACGTTGTGGGTTGGTTCCAACCTCCTTTCCACTTCTTAATGTGATGGCATTGGCGTTTTCAAAACCTCTGATAGGAGCATATTTATGGGACTTAGTTAGCTTGTTTTCTTGCATTTACATAGTTAGTTTCTATTTATTATAGTGATTTCAGCTATTTTCGTGTGTTTGTAGGTTCAATTAACAAAGTAGGCAAGAAAGTGCAATTTGGAGCATTTTATAGCAGTTTTGGGCTTGGAATGGATTGCAGATGCATGGAGTAAGGTGGATGGACGAATTTGAAGATCAAGAGAGGCTAGGAATCTGCTTAATATCTGGAGAAACAAATTTGGAAGCACTGAAGATAAGGAATCAGCTACAAAGATGGAACATTGTCCAAACAACCTTATCTTATCCAAACCTTATCCAATCTTATCTTATCTTATCCTATCCTAATCTTTTGGTACCTTAATTCCTACCGCAAGGGGGACATCCAAATGACATTAGAACACCTAAATATCAGGTTTCTAGAAGCCTTATCCTTCTCCTACATTGGTGCCGTACCTATCCTTTTCTAGAAGCCTAACTCTATGCCGCATGGTCCCTTTGATGTGATAAAAGATAGCACTCAAATTAAACCCTCTTATTGACAATTGTAGTAAAGATGTAAGTAGGGATCGTTCTAGGCCAAGTATTAGGAAGGATTGCTAATCTACTTAAAACTGACTCAAAATCATAAAACTAGGCTTGTGATGCGTTACGAATGTGACACACAAATTAAACCCTATTTGTGACAATTATAGTAATGATGTAAGTAGGGATCGTTCTAACCGGGGATTAACTAGGGGTGCTAATCTATTATAAATTGACTTAAAAACACAAAAACTAAACTTAAAGACTCTAACTAGACTACTATGACTCAAAACAGATTTGAAACACTCAAAACTGCCTAAAACAATCAAATTGACTCAAACTGAAACTAAAACTTGATTTGGACGAATTTGAAAGTGCTTGTGACTCAAAATACTTAAAAACACAAAATAAGACAAATTATAATGACTAAGACTTAACAAAATATGGGGGGATTGTGTTTGAGCGAAATTAAATTTAATGGACAGATTGTAAAGAAAAACAAATTGTAAGACAATTTGTGATGAAGCAATGGATGATGGAATAGCTAAGGGGTTCTTCTCCACACATGAAATATATGCAACGTAAATCAATTTCTAGTTATCAATTCAATAAGTTATGAACCTCGACACTCCAAGTTAATTAGGTCCGCTTAAATTAACCTTCAGATTTCCCTAGAATCATTGAATTGGATGAATATGCATCACAACCAAATTATTCCTAACAAGTTCTCTATATGAACAGCATGATAAAGACACAAGTTAGAATTATTACGTTCTTTGGAAATCATAAGCATCGACAAGGCATTTGTAACTATGAAAAGCATGATACTCCTACCAGGAATCTACTTAACACGATCGTGACTAGCGACCTTCACTACTTGCGAATATAAATTCATAACGATTAGGTGAAACAAACTTATACCCTAGCACCAGATTCAAGCATGCAAATTAAGCGTGCACTCTCAATCAACATACAAGAATAAGTTCTAAATCAAACGGTTAAGCAAATTGTATTCACGACTTATGCAATGATAACTGGAAGTAATCAACTTATTTCACATATATAATCATGGTTTCGAATACACCCTTAGCCAAAACGAATTTAGCCAATCATACTCAAAGCAAAACAAAGATTACATGAATTAGACATTGAAATATAAGATAGAATACACCCAAATTGTTCAACAACTCAAAATGAAGAGCTAAACATTTGAGTGAATCTATCTCCTTTCCCTTGCTTGCGGCAGATTGGGTGATGATGGTTTCTGGGTTGTTTTGATGATGTAGAATGGATTTGGGGTGTTTAGAGGCACGGCAAGGGATGTAGGTTGAGTGTGGATGAGTGTTTCATGGTTGGAAGGTGGTGGAGGACTTGGCAATGATGGTGGAAGAATGTGGAATGGCTGGTTGTGTTTCTGGGTTGCAGAATGGTGTTTTTGGGATGGATCGATGTGCGTGGGAGTGAATGGACGAGTTTTTTTTGTGAATCCCCCTCTAGGGTTCGGCCAAGGGTTGATTATAAGCATTTTGGGAAGTTAATAACATACCTAATTGAGTTATGATTCAGATTTCCTAGTCTAAATAGAAAAGGTAAGTGAATAAAGTCCAAATAAGGTCAGAAAAGGGGAATGCACGAATTTAAAACAAGTAAGGAATGTCCTTGCCTTGCAAGGAGTTAGAAATTAAACCTCTTGCACAGCAAGGAAAGGGAATTTAAGGTAAGGTACGAAATTGGTGCAAAAGAAGGAAGGAAAAGTTCATTCCTTGCAAGAAATCAGAAATTAGGACTTTAGGGAAAGTTTTAGAACTAGGAAAGTGAATTAAACTAGGAAATAGGAAATTGAAATTAGGAAACACAAGGGAAGGGTGCGGCACATAGTTTAGGGAAAGGTAAGACACAAAGCAAGAGGTATTAGAATAAGGGAAAGGTCCTAACACAGATGGAAAATAGGGAAGTTTACACAAAGAAAGGGAAACAACCTTCCTTGCACAACAAGGAAGGGAAAGTTGCAAAGAACCTTTGTTTGTTGTCCAAGGGTGCTCGGGAGCCATCTTAGTTGCTAAAACTTAGAGCATTCTTGATTTAGGAAAGGTCAACCAAAATAGGAAACTTTGGCTTAACTTTCCTACTTCAAGTAGGAATCCTTGTGTGATTAGGAATCCTCATCCAACTAGGAATCCTCATGTGAGTGGGAAACCTCCTTCAATTTGGAAACCTTCTCGTAATTGGAATCCTCGTCATAGTAGGAATCCTTGCGACATCAACTCTTCAATTTCGTCCATTCCTTTTGCTCCAAGCATAAGCTATCCAATTTGTGCCCGAAAGTGCTCCAAAAGGCTCCAAAATGCATCCTTTCGCCAAATACGTCTTATGAACCTGAAAACACACAAAAGAAGCTTAAAGAACTAAAATAACTAAGAACTAATAACATAAATGCATGAAAACAAGCAAACTAAGTCGCATAAATATGCTCCTATCAGCTTGGAAACACTTAACTAGACTCAAAGAACTCAAAACAAACTAAAAAGATTCAAAACAACACAAAACAATCAAATAGACTCAAATTAGACACTAGGACTTAATTTGGACGAATTCTAATTTTAACTTGACTCAAAACACTTAAAAACACAATTTGGACAGATTCTAACTAATTTGACACAACAAAGTAAAGGGGATTGGGTTTATGACGAATTTAAAGTAAAGACAAGTAACTTAAAGACTTAAAAAAAATTTGGCATGAAATTGGGTGAATGGATGGGTGATAAACTGGCTAGAGGGTCCTTTTCCACACATGACACACTTGCATACAAATTGATTTCCAATTACTATTTCAATAAACCATGAACCTCAATGCCCCAGATTAACTGTGACATCACTAATTAACCCTCAAATTTTCCTTAAGTCGTTGAATGGATGGACAACGCATCGGCAACCAAATTATTCTTCCCAAGTTCCCTACATGAACTGCATAATAGAGACATAAGCAAAGATCATTAAGCCTTATGAAAATCATAGGCATTCGTAACTATGACATCATGATACTCATGCCAGGAATTTAACTTAACACGATTGTGATCAGGAACCTTCACAACTTGTGAATATAAGTTTGTAACGATTATGTGAAACTCCCTTATATTCTAGCATCAAATTCATGCATGCAAACTAAGTAGGCCTCCTTAATCAACATACAAGAATAAGTTCTTAATCAAACAATTAAGTAAATTGCATTCACAATTTATGAAATCACAACTAGAATTAATCAATTCATATCGCAAAAATAATCATGGTTTCCAAGTCTCCTCTAGCTAAAACAAGTTAGTCTCTCATGTTCACAGTAAAACAAAGAGAAATTAAATTAAACATTGAAAACAAAAGATAGATTACACCTAAAAACATTCCAATAATCCAACTTGAATGGAAAAAATGTCCAAGGCTACTCCTCCTCTCTTTCTTCCCTGCTAGGCTGCGGCACAAGGGTGTATAGGTGTGAAATTGGGTTGAGGTGTATTATGGTAACGGATTGATGAATGGCAAGGAAGTATGAAGCATGATAAGGTACGTAATTGTGTATGGATGATGGTTGAATGGTTGGTGTGGTTGTGTGTGTGTAGAGAATGGCTGATTGCTTCAGAATTGTGTATT
The DNA here is from genome assembly GCF_041283825.1 of Pyrus communis. Taxonomy (NCBI): domain Eukaryota; kingdom Viridiplantae; phylum Streptophyta; class Magnoliopsida; order Rosales; family Rosaceae; genus Pyrus; species Pyrus communis. Next base: position 15,622,443 of record NC_142576.1, on the reverse strand, counting down.
AAGATATAGATGTGTGAATGGGTGCAGCATAAGGTGAATATTTTAAGGAAAGGATCATGGCTTTAATTAACCCCAAATCCTCAAGGAAGAAGGGTAATTAAAGTCAGAATCCCAAGGCAAAAGGGATAGGAAAGTTGTGGCAAGGACAAGGGAAAGCCGAAAGAGGATACCTTGCACGGCAAGGGAAAAGAAAAGGGTAAGGTGGTGCGACATCCCTCTTTGACTGGGATTAAGGCTTCTAGAACTTATATTTAAGTGTCCTAAATTAATTAGGGACCCTCTTTGGCAGCTGGAACTTAGGTAGAAAAAGATTAGGAAAGTAAAGTCAAAATAAGGAAGTCTGACTCATGTTTCCTTCTTTATGGCTGATTCCTTTTCTACAAAATCTTGAATTAATTTCTTCCATCTCTTTAGCAGATTCCTAGCCTCCTTTGGTCTTCAATTTCGTCCATCCACCTTGCTCCAAGCATGTGCTAACCATTCCAAGCCCAAAACTGCTCCAAAATGCTCCAAATTGCACTTTCTTGCCACTTTAGACAATTGGACCTACAAACACATGAAAGTAGCTTAAAATACTAAAATAACTATGAACTAACAACATAAATGTAAGAAAACAAGCTAACTAAGTCGCATAAATATGCTCCTATCAAGAAACATGAGTCAAACTTCCTTATTTTGATTTGGTCAATCCTAATATTTTCCTACTTATTTCCCAGTTGCAAGAAGGGTTCCTAATTAATTTAGGACACTTAAATATAAGTTCTAAAAGCCCTAATCCCAATCAAAGAGGGATGCCGCACCCTTTCCCTTCCTTTCCCTTCATTGCCGTGCAAGGTAACCCTTTTTCCCTTTCTTTCTAAGCTTGCTGCAGATTTCCTTCTCATTTTCTCTTAGGATTCTGATTTATTACCCTTTTCTTGGAGGATTTGGAGTCTAGAACCTTTCCCAATTTAATTCCCAACCGTGCCCTTGCCTTCCCATATAAATAAGAGCCTTTCCGCAACTTTTGGGGGATCCATTCACTACCATTCAACTTTTCAACCATTGTTTCATACAATTCATCACTCAAACCTTTACCCAAGCCTTGTGCCGCAGCAAAGGAGAAGAAGGAGGACCTTGGGACGTGCTTGCCATTCAAGATTGGATTGTTGAAGTGTTCTTAGGTGTAATCCATCTTTTGTTTTCAATGTTTAATTTAAGTTTTCCTTGTTTTGCTATGAACATGAGGAACTAATCTTGTTTTGGCCAGAGGAGACTTTGAAACCATGATTATATTTGCAATATGAATTAATTACCTCTAGTTGTGATTTCATAAATCGTGAATGCAATTTACTTAACTGTTTAATTGATAACTTATTCTTGTATGTTGATTAAGGATGCATACTTAGTTCGCATGCATGAATTTGATGCTAGAATATAAAGGAGTTTTACCTAATCGTTATGAACTTATATTCATAAGTAGTGGAGGTTGCTAGTCACAATCGTGTTAAGTAAATTCCTGGCAGGAGTATCATGTTGTTCATAGTTATGAATGCCTTGTCAATGCTTATCATTTTCACAAAGCTTAATGATCTTTGATTGTATCTCTATTATGTTGTTCATGTAGGGAACTTTTGAAGAATAATTTGGTTGTCGATGCGTATTCCACCCAATTCAATGACTTAAGGAAAATCTGAGGGTTAATTAGTGTTGTTCACGGTTAATCTGGGGTGTTAAGGTTCATGGTTTATTGGAAAAGCAACTAGAAATCGATTTGTATGCAAGTGTGTCATGTGTGGAGAAGGACCCTCTAGCTAGCTTATCACCCATCCATTCACCCAATTTAGTGTCAACTTTGTTTAATCTTTAAATCTGTTTGTTTTACTTTAAATTCGTCAAAATCAATGCCCCCTTTACTTTGTTCAGTCAAATTAGTTAGAATTTGTCCAAACTTGTGTTTTTAAGTGTTTTGAGTCAAAGTTAAGTAGAATTCCTCCAAATCACCATTTAAAGTCTAGTTTGAGTCTATTTGATTGTTTTGTGCTGTTTTGAGTCTTTTTAGTTTGTTTTGAGTCATATAAGTCTAGTATTTTGTTTTCGAGCCTTGTTTTATGTTTTAAAGTCAGTTTAGAGTAGATTAGCAATCCCTCCTAATCCCCATTCTAGAACGATCCCTACTTGCATCTTTACTACAATTTTCAACAGGAGGGTTTAATTTGAGTGCTATTATATAACACATCACAAAAGAGGCAAGAAAGTGCATTTTAGTGCATTTAGAGCAATTTTGGGCTTGGAATGGATAGCATAAGTATGGAGCAAGGTGGATGGACGAATTTGAAGATCAAGAAAGGCTAGGAATGTTCTCATATCTGGAGAAACAAATTTGGAAGCATTGAAGATAAAGAATCAGTGATATGAGCATATTTATGTGATTTAGTTAGCTTGTTTTCTTACATTTATGTTGTTAGTTCATAGTTATTTTAGTTTTCTAAGCTATTTTCATGTCTTTGTAGGTCCAAATGGTTAAAGTGGCGAGAAAGTGCAATTTGGATCATTTTGGAGTAGTTTTGGGCTTGGAATGGTTAGCACATGCTTGGAGCTAGGTGGATGGACGAAATTGAAGACCAAAGGAGGCTAGGAATCTGCTAAAGAGGTGGAAGAAATTAATTCAAGACTTGGAAGAAAAGGAATCAACCACAAAGAAGGAACCATGAGTTAAATTTCCTAATCAATTTGGGACACTTAAATATAAGTTCTAGAAGCCTTAATCCTAGCCAAAGAGGGATGCCGCACCTCCTTGCCCTTTCTCCCTTCTTTGCCGTGCAAGGGAAACACATTCCCTTTCCTATTTTCCTTGCCGCAAATCCCTTCCCTTTTCCCTTAGGATTCTGACTTTAATTCTCATTTTCCTTGTGGATTTGGGTCCTATTCTTGCCCAAAACAATTAATTAAAGTTATGATCCTTTTCCTAAAATATATTTCATATGCCGCACCCATGCAGGCATCCATTCATTCATATACACAATTGAGCCATCATTCATCCTTGCACACCCCCATCCGCAGCCTTCATCACCATTCATACACTTTGTCGCACCCTATACTCCATCATACTTCCCTGTCATTCATCAATCCTTCACCATAACATACCACAACCCAATTACACACCCTTACACCCTTGTGCTGCAGCCTAAAGGAAGAAGGAGAGGAGAAGCAGCCTTGGACGCTTTTGCTATTCAAGTTGAATTGTTGGAACGTTTTTAGGTGTAATCTATCTTTTGTTTTCAATGTTTAATTTAAATTCTCTTTGTTTTGTTGTGAACATGAGAGGCTAAACTTGTTTTAGCTAGAGGAGACTTTGAAACCATGATTATATTTGCGATACGAATTGATTAATTCTAGTTGTGATTTCATAAATTGTGAATGCAACTTACTTAACGGTTTGATTAAGAACTTATTATTGTATGTTGATTAAGGAGGCCTACTTAGTTTGCATGCTTGAATTTGATGCTAGAATATAAGGGAGTTTCACATAATTGTTACAAACTTATATTCATAAGTAGTCGAGGTTGCTTGTCACAATCATGTTAAGTTAAATTCCTGGCATGAGTATCATGTTGTCATACTTACGAATGCCTTGTCAATGCATATGATTTTCACGAAGCTTAATGATCTTTGCTTGTGTCTCTATTCTGCAGTTCATATAAAGAACTTGGGAAAATAATTTGGTTGTCGATGCGTTGTCCGTCCAATTCAATGACTTAAGGAAAATCTGAGGGTTAATTAGTGATGTCACGGTTAATCTAGGGTGTTGAGGCTCATGGTTTTCTATTGATGTTATTGATTCATGTTAATTTGGGGTGTTGAGGTTCACGGTTAATTAGTGATTTCCTAGTGATGATCATTCATGTTTTTCTATTGATATTATTGATTCATTAATGCAGGAACATCTTGAACAATTGCATGAGGATGCACTTGAAGTAATCATTACGAGTGGAATGGAACTCAAAAACCAAGAAGCAGTACCAAATCACACCCACGTCACCAATCAGGAATTCCAAGCGGTGCCCCCTTGTGAAGATGTATTTGAGATGGTGGCTGGTCTAGAGTCATTGCCACGACAAAATGGTAAGTCTCCAATCCCAATTCCAATTCCCATTTCTACTAATAAGTTGTTTCCTTCAGTGATACAGCCATCTTCCCTTGAGCTTAAACCATTACCAAACCACTTGAAGTATATTTTCTTGGGAGAACAAGGAACTTTGCCCATCATTGTTTCTTCCTTACTCACGGCACAAGAAGAAGACAAGTTAGTAAGGGTGCTAAAGGAATACAAAACAGCCATTGGATGAACCTTGGCTAACATTAAGGGGCTAAGTCCTACAACTTGCATGCATAGAATACTCTTAGAGGAGGGGGCTAAACCATCTCGAGAAGCTCAACGCTGACTCAACCCTCCAATGATGGAAGTCGTGAAAAATGAGATTATCAAGCTACTTGATTGTGGAGTGATCTATCTAATCTCTAATAGTTGTTAGGTTTCGCCGGTCCAAGTTGTTCCAAAGAAATCCGGAGTCACTGTGGTGAAGAATGAAGAGAATGAGCTTGTGCCCATACATATCCAAACAGGTTGGAGAGTTGGCATCGATTATAGGAAGCTCAACGCCATTACAAGGAAATATCACTTCCCTTTGCCATTCATTGATCAAATGCTTGAAAGGTTAGCCGGTCATTCTTTTTATTGTTTTCCTGATGGTTATTTGGGATATAATCAAATTGTTACAGCTCCGGATGACCAAGAAAAGACCACATTCATATGTCCTTTTGGTACCTTTGCCTATCGTCAAATGCCATTTGGTTTGTGCAATGCACCAGCCATATTTCAAAGATGCATGGTAAGTATATTTTCAGATTATGTTAAAAAGATCATTGAGGTATTCATGGATGATTTTAGTGTTTTTGGTGATTCGTTTGATGATTGTTTACATAATCTCACTTTAACCTTGAAAAGATGCATTGAAACTAACCTTGTTTTAAATTGGGGAAAATGTCATTTCATGGTAAAACAAGGCATAGTTTTGGGTCACATAGTCTCTGAAAAAGGAATTGAGGTTGATAAATCAAAAACAGATCTTGTACACTACTTACCCTCTCCTACTTCGGTGAGAGAGGTTCATTCTTTTCTTGGACATGCATGATTCTATAGACGATTCATCAAGGACTTTTCAAAGATTGCACAACCTCTTGATAGGAGCATATTTATGAAACTTACTTAGTTTGTTTTCTTGCATTTATGTTGTTAGTTTCGATTTATTATAGTGATTTAAGCTATTTTCGTGTGTTTGTAGGTCCAATTGGCTAAAGTGGCAAGAAAGTGCAATTTGGAGCAGTTTTGGGCTTGGAATGGTTAGCACATGAATGGAGCAAGGTGGATGGACGAAATTGAAGACCAAAGAAGGTTAGGAATCTGCTACAGAGATGGAAGAAATTAATTCAAGACTTGGAAGAAAAGGAATCAGCTACAAAGAAGGAAACATGAGTCAAACTTCCTTATTTTGACTTAGCTTTCCTAATCTTTTCCTACCTATGTTCCAGCTGCCAAAGAGGGTCCCTAATTAATTTAGGACACCTAAATATATGTTTCTTGAAGTCCTAATCCTATTCCTAAAGGGAGCCACACATATCCTTTCTAAATTTCCCTTTTTATTGCAGCAAATCACTTTCCCTTTCTCTATAGGATGTTTCCACAGCTTTCCCTTTCCCTTTTCCCAATTCCTTGCCGCATATTTCCTTCCCTTTTCCCTTTTGGATTCTGAATTTAATTACCCTTTTTTCCTTGAGGATTTTGGGTGCAAATCTTTCCCAAAACAATTAATTATGGCTATGTTTTTCTCTCCTAAATTATATATAATCTGCCGCACAAATCCATTGAGGGTAATTGATCTTTCACCACTATCAAACCTATCCATTAACTCCACCATCCACCACAAGCCGCACCATCCATCCATAATACACCATAACCTAATTTTCAGCCATTCCACACCTTGTGCCGCAGCCTAGCAAGGAAGAAAGAGAGGAGGAGCAGCCTTGGACGTTTTGGACATCCAAGCTTGGATTGTTGGAATGTTTCTAGGTGTAATCCATCTTTGTTTTCAGTGTTTAATTTAATTTTTCTTTGTTTTGCTATGAACATGAGGAACTAATTTTGTTTTGGCTAGAGGAACTAGTTTCACATAATCATTATGAACTTATATGCATAAGTAGTGAAGGTTACTGGTCACGATCGTGTTAAGTTGAATTCCTGGCATAAGTATCATCATGTCATAGTTACGAATGTCTTGTCATTGCTTATGATTTTCACAAAGCTTAATGATCTTTGATTGTATCTCTATTATGCTATTCATGTAGGGAACTATTGAAGAATAATTTGGTTGCCGATGCGTTGTCCATCCAATTCAATGACCTAAGGAAAATCTAATTAATTAGTGATGTCACTGTTAATCTGGGGTGTTGAGGTTCATGGTTATTGAAAAAGCAACTGGAAATCAATTTGTATGCAAGTGTGTCTTGTGTGGAGAAGGACCCTCTAGCTACTGAATCACCCATCAATTCACCCAAATTCGCATTCCTGTACTTCGTTTCTGCAATTTACTTGTTTTTACCTTAAATTCGTCAAAAACCCAATCCCCTTTACTTTATGTGTCAAATTAGTTAGAATCTGTCCTAGTTTGTGTTTTTGAGTGTTTTGAGTCAAGTTAAAGTTAGAATTCGTCCAAAGTAAGTCCTAGAGTCTAGTTTGAGTCTATTTGATTGTTTTGTGCTGTTTTGAGTCTCTTTAGTTTGTTTTGAGTCATATAAGTTTAGTTAAGTGTTTTCTAGCCTAGTTTTATGTTTTAAAGTCAGTTTTAAGTAGATTAGTAATCCCTCCTAATCCCTGGCCTAGAACAATCCCTACTTGCATCTTTACTACAATTGTCAACAAGAGGGTTTAATTTGAGTGTTATTATATATCACATCACCTCTTTGCCGTCTCCTTCAAAAGGAAGTGTCATTTATGTTCGATGAAGAATATGAGAAGGCCTTCAAACACCTCAAGGAGATGCTTCCCTCAGCCCCTATCATAGTTCCACCAGATTGGAGCATACCTTTTGAGCTCATGTGTGATGCCTCAAATTATGCAATAGGGGCTGTTTTAGGCCAAAGGAAGAACAAGCAGCCACATGTCATCTATTATGCATCCTGGACTTTGAATGATGCTCAATTGAACTACTCTACCACTGAAAAAGAACTTCTTGTTGTTGTGTTTGCTTTAGATAAGTTTCGTTCTTATTTAATTGGCACTAAATTTGTTGTTTATTCTGACCATACAGCGTTGAAGTACTTATTCACTAAAAATGAGGCCAAACTAAGGCTAATTCATTGGATGCTCCTCCTCCAAGAGTTCGATATTGAAATTAGAGACAAGAAAGGAAGTGAAAACATGGTTGTTGACCACTTGAGTCGTTCGGTGCACAATGAGCAGTCTTTACCCATCCAAGAGACGTTCCCAAATGAACAATTGCTGTCCATTGAGGTAAGTGAGCCATGGTATGCAGATTTGGTGAATTATTTGGTGTCTAAACAGGTTCCATGCACCCTAAACAAACACCAATATGATAAACTCAAACAGGATGCACGGTTTTATGTGTGGGATGACCCATATTTGTGGAAATATTGCTCTGATCAGATTCTTCGTAGGTGTGTGCATGATTATAAGTTTAATTCAATTTTAACTTTTTTGTCACACTTATGCATGTGGAGGTCATTTTGGCACACAACGCACAACCCTTAAGGTGTTAGAATGTGGATTTTATTAGCCTACAATCTTTAAGGATGCTAGAACTTTTTGTATGACTTGTGATTGTTGTCAAAGAATGGGCAATATAGGTGCAAGGGATCAAATGCCGTAGACCCCTATTTTCAATGTTGAAATTTTTGATGTTTGGGGCATTGATTTCGTGGGTCCTTTTCCTTCTTCATATGGTTTCACTTATATTTTGCTTGCGGTTGATTATGTCTCGAAATGAGTGGAAGCAAAAGCCACCCGTACTAATAATTCTAAAGTGGTTGCAGATTTCATCAAAACTGACATCTTCTCTAGATTTGGGATGCCTAGAGTGCTCATAAGTGATAGAGGGTCTCATTTTTGTAATCACACCATTGAGGTGCTGCTTAAGAAATATAATGTCACCCATAAGGTTTCAACACCTTATCACCCCCAAACAAATGGCCAAGCCGAGGTTTCAAATAGAGAAATCAAGAAGATTTTGGAGAAGACCGTTGGGCCAACAAGAAAGGATTGGAGCTTGCGTTTGGAGGATGCCGATGTGAAAATTAACTTAACACACAAATTAACCCTCTTTTGACAATTGTAGCATATAAATAAGTAGGGATCGTTCTTACACCGGGGATTAGGAGGGATTGCTAAACACTCTAAACAAACTCAAATAATTAAAACTAACCTTTAAAACACTTAACTCACTTAAAAAGACTCAAACAAGTTCACAAGGCTCAAAATAGGCTAAAAGCACTCAAAACTGCCTAAAAACACAAACTGGGCAGTTTTGAGCCTAAACACAAACTTTGGACGAAAATTGATTCTAACTTGACTCAAAACTCTTAAAATCACAATCTAAAACATATTTGAACCAATTAGACACTCTAAGACAATTGGGGATTTGGTTTTGGACGAAAATCAAACAAACAAAACAATAATGTAAACTAGGCAGATTTAGACAAAATTGATGGAATTAAGTGGATGGTGAGATGGCTAGGAGGTTTTTCTCCACACATGGCATACTTGCATACGACACAATCTTCATTTGCTTAGTCAATGAATTATGAACCTCAACACCCCAAATTAATTAGGTACGCTTAAATTAACTCTCAGATTTCCTTTAGGTCATTGAATTGAATGGGATTAGCGCATTGCAATCAAATTATTCCTTAAAAGTTTTCTATATGAAAGCGCATAATAGAAAGACAATCAAAGATCATTAGGTTCTATGGAAATCATAGGTGTTGACAAGGCATTCGTAACTATGAAAGCGCATGATACTTATGCCAAGAATTTACTTACCATAATTGTGACCAACAATCTTAACTACTCATGAATATAAGTTCCCAATGATTAGGTGAAGTTTCCTTATACCCTAGCATCATATTTATGCATACAAATTAAGTGTGCACTCTCAATTCATATACATAAACAAGTTTTAATTAAAACAGATAAGTAAATTGAATTCATCATTCATGAAATCACAACTGAAAGTTAATCAAATCATCATGCAAATATAACCATGGTTTCGAAATTCCCCCTAGCCAAAAAGGGATTAGTTCCTCATGCTTGCAAAACAAAGATTATTGAATTTAAACATTGAAATCATAAGAAAGATTACACCTAAACGCTTCAGCAATTCCAAGATGGATTTGATGCACGGCTTGGCTCCTCTTCCTCCTTCTTGCTGCGGCACAAGGTGTGTGTGGTGGAATTGGGTATTTTGGATGGTGTTTCGTTGTTTAAAGGGATAGATGATGGTTGATTATGGTGGTGGGGTTGCGGCAGATGTGTATGGAGGTGTATGGAGGTGTGTGGAGGTTGAAGAATGGAGAACGGAGGTTGTGGCACAAGGGTTCTGAATAGCATAAAGGGGTCTACGAATTTTTGGCTGAATTTATGTTTATATAGTCCTAGGGTTAAGTAGATTAGGGTTAGACTTAACAGATTTTATGGATTAGGGCCCTAGAATTCGGCTATAGGTGATCAAATCCACCTAGGAGGGGGTTTGGCCCACTTAGTTTCATAATAGGCTTGTGTAACCCAAATCCAAAAGGGATTAGGCCTTAGAAATCAGAATCCAAAGGGAATAAGGCCTAGGAAGGTGCGGCACAAGTGAGGGAAAGGGTGGATTGGCTTGCAAGGCAAGGCAAGGCCTTCTAGAAGGGTTTGATGCGCCACTTTTGTAGGGTTTCTAGAAAGAATGGGTTTTGTGGCTGATTTGGGCCTTCTAGAAGAGGATGCTTCTAGAAATAGGTTCTAGAATTATCGATTTAGGTCCCCTTGCAATTAGGATTAAGACATGATAAGGTTTGGATAGGATAAGATGAGATAAGGTTTGGATAATGTTTTGGATAATGTTGGATAAGGTTTTAGATAAGGTTTTGGATAGGGTTTCCTCTTTGAGCTACTTCCTTATCCACTTTGTCCTTAGCTTAGTTCCTTCCTCTTCTTATCACATTTCTAGCCTCTTGAAGTCCAAATTCGTCCATCCATGTTGGCCCATATGCAAGCTATTCACATAGTGTCCAAAATTGCTCCAAATTGCCCCAAAATGCACTTCCTTGGTACTTTAACCCGTAGGCCTACAAACACACAAAATTGAGTTGTAATACGACATTAACTATGAAATAATAGCACAAATGCACAAGAACAAGCTAGTTAAGTCGCCTAAATATGCTCCTATCAAATTCCCCCACACTTATCTTTTGCTAGTCCTCGAACAAAATAAACAACAAAAAGTAACAAAACAAACAATCTAAACCTTCCAACGTTCGCCTCAGGGATTTCCAGTGAGACATAACATGTCAAAGATCACCACTCACATAGATTTAAGCAATCCTTACCCTCGAGTATACTTAATCATAGTCACCATTCACTAGCTCCCATTTAATCAATTATAACAACATTTTTAATGTAGTAACATGCCTTACAGAATTCCCTCAATTCCTCACCACATATACTCTCTATTTTCACTCAGATTTTCTGACTACACTCCCTACACTAGGTATATGTGAGAAGATTGATGTAAACATGTAGACGAACACTCACATATGTTATAACAAGAAAAGTATTTTCTGGAATTGTTAACATGTATATATGATCTCATGAATGGAATGCCACTACTTAGACGCGAGAACCAAGGATACCATATGCTCAAACCCACTTTAAACTCCACATATTGAAACACATAACAATCAAGATAGAAGTCAAAGGGTTGTAACGGGGCTAGGGTATTGGCTAACAACGAAAGGTGAAGGATAAACAAACATTCTTAAAGCAATAGTGAGCAAAGTATTGAATTAGGCAGTTAGAATTTCCTTTAGAATGCAGAGGTCAACTTTGAACACCGAAGGGGGAATCACACAAAACTTAGGGCCATATTCAAACTTTTTGGACCCCTTTCTTCACAATCAACACTTGTGAGTTCATTCTCACTTATTTTCACTCCTTTTCTTTCTTTTCTTCTCTTTTTCTTCTTTTTCACAATTTTTTTCTTTCGTTTTTTTTTTCTTTTTCCCGTGCCTCTTTTAAGACTTCGGCACACAAACACACTCACAAAATGCCTTCCCCCACACTTGTTTTCTGCACAACTGTCACTCAAAAGGAATTCCTTCCATTGTCATGCTCCACTACACTTCAAGAACAAGGGTATGGAGAGTCCTATTCTAGGCTAGGTAAGGGTGATGTGTTTAACAAGAAAATAGGCTAAATAAGGCTCAAAGGGGTTTAAACCTACAATACAATTGACAAGAGTGGATTCGGCTATTTGGCTATGGTGGTGACTACTACACAACTTCATCTTGTTATTTGTTATGCTAATCAATTTCATGCTTTGAATAAAACGGGTATGAGTTCTAGTATTTGGAACTATATGAGTTCTAGTATTTGGAACTATAGTGATGAAACGCATTCTAAGTAGCAACCAAGCAAAGAATAATGAGATCATGCAATGACCTTAGAAAACAAGAATGCACAGATTAATAACTCTCCAAATAAACATTTAGGCTCAAGTCTCTCAGGGATGTAGCATTTGTTTGAGTTCCTTCCTTCAAGCATGTTACAAAAACTTATTTTATCTTTTGTGATTACATGTGAATTCGTAAACTATAACTACAACAACCAAGGAGCAAATCAAACTTCCATCATTGTTTGTAACTCTCTTTAACAGTCATGCATTAAAAACCAAATCCTCATCATTGTGTTGGAAGGTACCCTAAGACAGAAACAAACACACAAAAACAACTCTTTTTTGCTTTTTCAAAACACTTTTTTCGATTTTTTTTCAAATTTTCGGATTTTTACTTCAACACACACCAAAACTGCTTAAAACACACTAAAAACACTTAAAAACAGTGAGAAGAAACATTAGAAGTGATAGGTGAAAGAATCCCACGAATTTTTGCATAAAAACACTTGTTTACCCCCCCCCCCCCCCCCACACTTAAATCAAACATTGTCCTCAATGTTTCACACAAAAGCAAACAAATAACAAACAACTAAGCATGATAAAATAAACAGCAAGGAGAAAGGTTTAGAAATGCAAATCTGGGTTTGGAGTGGAAGTTCCATCTTCTCCTTGTCGAATACATGGGTTGCCTCCCAAGAAGCACTTGCTTTAACGTCTTCCAGCCGGACGAATACGCCATGCTAACCTTCACTAGTACCCACGGCATGGAGGGGTACATCATCCATAACATGCTCCTCGAAATTCTCATCGTATGGCTCTATGAATGGAAGGGGATAGTGATCCTTCCTGATTGTGGTGTTTTGGTTCCTACAGTCCATGTAAATGCTCCCACCACCTTGAAATCGATTGGGTACCTACACCAAAGAAGGTAACAACCTATTAGTTGAAATGGGAATTGGAATTGGGGTTGGAGACTTACAAACATATTGTGATGGAGGCTCAAAAGTGGCAGCCTTATCAATAATGTCATTATGGCTACTCTCGGCTAGATTGGGTGGTTTTAGGGCAACCACTCCAATTCCCTCTTCAATGGTGGTTATTGATGCATCATTCTTGATAGGTGTGGATTGTTCCTGCCCTATATCCTTATGCACATCAATGGCAAAACAAGAACGAACATCATTAGGCTTCTTAATAGAGTTATAAACATTGAATTTAATTATATCACCACCAAACTCCATTGTTAATACTCCCTTGGCCATATCAATCTTTGTTTGAGCTATTTTCATGAACGGTCTTCCAAGTAGGAGTGGCAAGGGTGGAGAATGAACCGAGTCTTCCATTTCAAGCACGTAGAAATCCGCCGGAAAGATTAAATGATTGACATGCACTAAAACATCTTCCAAAACACCCTTTGGCTAGGCATTAGATCTATCGGCCAATTGAATAATCACACCATCATTTTTTAACTCACCTAGGTTCATAGATGTATAAATTGAGTAAGGCATGACATTAATAGATGCACCTAAGTCTAGCATGGCATGTTCAAAACGATTATTGCCAATAACACAAGGAATTGTAAAACTACCTGGATCTTTGCACTTAGGGGGCATTTTACGTTGTAAGATGGCTGAGACATTTTCACTTACCTTTACAACCTCTTTATTCGAAATTCTCTTCCTAGTGGTGCAAAGTTCTTTTAAAAACTTAGCATACCTTGAAACTTGCTTAATTGCATCCAAAAGTGGTATATTGACTTGTACTTTTCTAAATGTCTCCAAAATGTCCTTTTCAGCCTCCTCTTTCTTTGATTGCATGAATCTACGAGGAAATGGTGCATTTGGAGGAATAACATTAGAAATAGTCGAATTTGGAACCTCCTTACCTGTGGAAGCCAAATGGTGTAGTTTGGGTGGCTGCGGCATGGGTGGTGTTACCCTTGCCGTGGCTTGCTCTTGCTCCCCCTCCTCGAATTGCAACTTTTCGTCCTCCGTTGGGGCTGATTTAGAGGGTTATGAGGCCGTTCCAACTTGTTTGCCACTTCTCAAGGTGATAGCCTTAGCGGTTTCAAAACCTCCTTTTGGATTGACGATGGTCGAGCTAGGCAACTTGCCTTGCTCTCTGAATTGGCCCATGAACTCCGCAATCTACCCTACTTGCTTTTCTAATTCATCAACCTTTTTGTCCCTATTTTGCATTCCTTGCGCCATAGAAGTTAGTAATTGAAAATTTTGATCATTATCTATGGACAAACCTGATTTGGGTTTTGTAGGTTGTGCTTGGGGTGGTGTGGGTGCATACGGCCTTTGGTAGAATCCCGGAGGTTGCTGCCTAAATGTGCTTTGTTGTTGGGGTTGTTGTGGCTCCCTCCATTTGAAATTTGGATGATCTCTCCAATTGGGATTGTATGTGTTAGAGAAAGGATCACTCCTTGGTTGGTTTTGGCTCCCATAACCCACGGCATTGGCAGATTCCCACCCTCCGTTCTCAATCAATTAAGGGCACTTGTCCGTGAGATGTCCATTCATGGAGCACACGCCACAAACAGCCACACTTTGTACCTTTGGTATTTCAACCACCTGCAAAAGAAGAGAAGTAAGATTAGCCATTTGATTTTGAAGTTCGGAAATAGCACTTACCTCATTAACTTGCTGCCGTGGCATGTCTCTTTGGCCAACGCCTTCGTATTGTTGAGCATTCAAAGCTCGGTTGGCAATGAGAGTCTTGGCGGCCATAGGTGTTTTGTCTACTAAAGCTCCACCCGCTGAGGCGTCTAGCATTTGACGTTCAATTAGTAGAAGCCCTTCGTAGAAATATTGAAGAAGAAGCTCCTCCTTCATTTGATGTTGAGGGCATGATGCAACAAGGGCTTTAAAACGCTCATAGTACGTTGGAAAAGATTCTCCTTGACTTTGTTGGATTCCGCTAATTTTCTTCCTCAAGAGAATGACTCTTGAAGTAAGGAAGAACTTCTCTAAGAATGCTCTCTTCATGTTTTCCCAAGAAGTAACGATTCCGGGTGCCAATTCATAAAGCCAATCCTTAGCCTTTTCCGCAATAGAGAATGGAAAAGCTTTCATCTTCAAAATATTCCCATCGACGTTAATGGGTGTCATGCTTGAGCATACAACTTCAAACTCCTTCAAATGCTTGTTTGGATCTTCCATGGACAGCCCATGGTACTTGGGAATATGATGTAGCAAGCTTGACTTCAATTCGAACTCATCGGTCTTGCCTTGGGCCGCCCTAGGATATTGAATGCATAATGGCATGGCATTATCTAATCCCGAGGCAGAAAGCTCCTTGATTGTTCGATTATCCATCGCCATGACATGTTCTTCTTCCTCCACTTCTTCTTCAGATTCGGCCTCAGAACTAGAACTAGGTGGATTAGGTTCTGGTTGCTTCCTCTTTCTTCTCAAAGTTCATTCAAAATCGTCGTCAAACTCTAAGATATTCTCACGAACGGGATGAGAACTACGAGTCATACACTTGTACCGAGAATAAGGAAACAAAATAAATCAGTAACCCTTATAGAGGGTACGGCAAACACACAAAAACTATGAAATAAGGCACGGTAAACACTAAAATAAAGAACAAACAAACACACGACACTCTTGACCTTAAGACAGACTTTGACACGACACAAACACAAGGGATTAGCAAGTTTGCTAATCCTCAGCAACGGCGCCAAAATTTTATGTGAAAATTAACTTAACACACAAATTAACCCTCTTTTGACAATTGTAGCATATAAATAAGTAGGGATCGTTCTTACACTGGGGATTAGGAGGGATTGCTAAACACTCTAAACTGACTCAAATAATTAAAGCTAACCTTTAAAACACTTAACTCACTTAAAAAGACTCAAACAAGTTCACAAGACTCAAAATAGGCTAAAAGCACTCAAAACTACCTAAAAACACAAACTAGGCAGTTTTGAGCCTAAACACAAACTTTGGACGAAAATTGATTCTAACTTGACTCAAAACTCTTAAAATCACAATCTAAAACATATTTGAACCAATTAGACACTCTAAGACAATTGAGGATTTGGTTTTGGACGAAAATCAAACAAACAAAACAATAATGTAAACTAGGCAGATTTGGACGAAATTGATGGAATTAAGTGGATGAGGAGATGGCTAAGAGGTTTTTCTCCACACATGGCATACTTGCATACGACACAATCTTCAGTTGCTTATTCAATGAATTATGAACCTCAACACCCCAAATTAATTAGGTATGCTTAAATTAACTCTCAGATTTCCCTTAGGTCATTGAATTGAATGGGATTAGCGCATTGCAATCAAATTATTCTTTAAAAGTTTTCTATATGAAAGCGCATAATAGAAAGACAATCAAAGATCATTAGGTTCTATGGAAATCATAGGTGTTGACGAGGCATTCGTAACTATGAAAGCGCATGATACTTATGCCAAGAATTTACTTAACATAATTGTGACCAACAATCTTAACTACTCATGAATATAAGTTCCCAACGATTAGGTGAAGTTTCCTTATACCCTAGCATCATATTTATGCATGCAAATTAAGTGTGCACTCTCAAATCATATACATAAACAAGTTTTAATTAAAACAGATAAGTAAATTGAATTCATCATTCATGAAATCACAACTGAAAGTTAATCAAATCATCATGCAAATATAACCATGGTTTCGAAATTCCCCCTAGCCAAAAGGGGATTAGTTCCTCATGCTTGCAAAACAAAGATTATTGAATTTAAACATTGAAATCATAAGAAAGATTACACCTAAACGCTTTAGCAATTCCAAGATGGATTTGATGCACGGCTTGGCTCATTTTCCTCCTCCTTGCTGCGGCACAAGGTGTGTGTGGTGGAATTGGGGGTTTTGGATGGTGTTTTGTTGTTTAGAGGGATAGAGGATGGTTGATTATGGTGGTAAGGTTGCAGCAGATGTGTATGGAGGTGTATGGAGGTGTGTGGAGGTTGAAGAATGGAGAATGGAGGTTGCGGCATAAGGGTTCTGAATAGCATAAAGGGGTCTATGAATTTTTGGCTGAATTTATGTTTATATAGTCCTAGGGTTAAGTAGATTAGGTTTAGACTTAACAGATTTTATGGATTAGGGCCCTAGAATTCGGCTATAGGTGATCAAATCCACCTAGGAGGGGGTTTGGCCCACTTAGTTTCATAATAGGCTTGTGTAACCCAAATCCAAAAGGGATTAGGCCTTAGAAATCAGAATCCAAAGGGAATTAGGCCTAGGAAGGTGTGGCACAAGTGAGGGAAAGGGTGGATTGGCTTGCAAGGCAAGGCAAGGCCTTCTAGAAGGGTTTGATGCGCCACTTTTGTAGGGTTCCTAGAAAGAATGGGTTTTGTGGCTGATTTGGGCTTTCTAGAAGAGGATGCTTCTAGAAATAGGTTCTAGAATTATCTATTTAGGTCCCCTTGCAATTAGGATTAAGACATGATAAGGTTTGGATAGGATAAGATGAGATAAGGTTTGGATAATGTTTTGGATAATGTTGGATAAGGTTTTAGATAAGGTTTTGGATAGGGTTTCCTCTTTGAGCTACTTCCTTATCCACTTTGTCCTTACTTAGTTCCTTCCTCTTCTTATCACATTTCTAGCCTCTTGAAGTCCAAATTCGTCCATCCATGTTGGCCCATATGCAAGCTATCCACATAGTGTCCAAAATTGCTCCAAATTGCCCAAAAATGCACTTCCTTGGTACTTTAACCCATAGGACCTACAAACACACGAAATTGAGTTGTAATACGACATTAACTAAGAAATAATAGCACAAATGCACAAGAACAAGCTAGTTAAGTCGCCTAAATATGCTCCTATTAGATGCACTATAGGCTTATTGTATAGCCTACAAACCATGCCATCTTCCCGTAGAATTAGAACACAAGGTCAATTGGGCTGTCAAAACATTCAACATGGACATAGATGCGGCTGGAATTCATAGGAACCTTCAATTGAATGAACTTGAAGAGATTAGGCATGGGGCTTATAAGAATGCTCGCATTTACAAGGAGAAGACAAAGGCATTCCATGACAAGATGATTCGTAGCAAGACATTCTCAATTGGGCAGAAAGTGTTACTTTTCAACTCTCACCTTTGATTGTGTCTTGGTAAGTTACGTTATAAATGGATTGGTCCTTTTATTATTACTAATGTTTTTCCTTATGGTGCAGTCCAAATTCAAAACTTAAGGAATGGCCAAGAATTCAAGGTGAATGGGCATCGTTTGAAGCCATATTATGAGAATGTTGAAGGGCAGGTTGTGGAGGATATACCCCTCCATGCCGTGGGCTCCAATAGAGCTTAAAATGAGGTATTGTCCAGCTGGAAGATGTTAAAGTAAGCACTTCTTGAGAGGCAACCTATGCATTTAAATAAAGAAGACTTAGGCAATCCAACAATCCACAACCAGATTTGCGTTCCTAAACCTTTCTCTGTATTGCTTTTATTTTGCCATGTTAGTTATGTTATTTGCTTGTTTGAGTGTGAGTTTTTCTTTGAAACATTGATAGGAGCATATATTATGCAACTTTGTTAGCTTGTTTCTTTGCATTTAGTAAGTTAGTTTCTATTTATTATAATGTTTTAAGCTATTTTCGTGTGTTTGTAGGTTTAAATGACAAAGTTAGCAAGAAAGTGCAATTTGGAGCATTTTAGAGCAGTTTTGGGCTTAGAATGGATTGCACATGCATGGAGCAAGGTGGATGGTCGAATTTGAAGATCAAGAGAGGTTAGGAATGTGATTAACATCTGGAAGAATTAAATTGAAGACTTTGAAGATAAGGAATCAGCTACAAAGAAGGAATATTATCCAAATTACCTTATCTTATCCAAACCTTATCCAACCTTATCTTATCTTATCTTATCCTAATCTTTTCCTACCTTAATTCAAGCTTTAAAGAGGACTCCTTTTCACATTAAATCACCTAAATATCAAGTTCTAGAAGCCCTATTTTCGTGCCCTAAGTTTATGCCACATGTAACCCTTCTAGAAGTTCTAGAATCTGCCACAAGGACCATTCCTTGTCCTCCTTGGAATCTGATTGAAAGTGTCCTTGTTCTTTGGTGATTTGGAGTTCTAATTCCTCTCCTTTTCAACCCAAATTTGTGCCTTCCCTTCACCCTATAAATACATGATGCTGCAACACTCATAAACCACCACCTTCTACCCCAAATTCACACCACATCATCCACCACACCTTAAGAGCCAAAATTCACACAAATCCCCATTGTGCGTAGCAAGGAAGGAAAGATGAGCCACCTGGAGTTTTTCTAGGTGTATTCTATCTTTGTTTTTAATGTTTAAGTTTAATTATCTTTGTTTTGCGAACATGAGGAACTAAATTCGTTTTAGTTAGAGGTGAATTCAAAGCCATGAACATATATGTGATATGAATTGATTTCATCCAATTATTGTTTCATGAATCATGAATGCGATTTACTTATCTGTTTGATTGATAACTTATTCTTGGTATGAGCATATGCAATCACTGGTTCTCGTTCTAAGTAGTAGCATTCCATTCATGAGATTATATACATATCATTGTCATAGTTCTAGAAAATGCTTTCTTTGTTATAACATATGTGAGTGTTAGTCTACATGTTTACATCAATCTTCTCACATCTACCTAGTGTAGGGAGTGTAGTTAGAAAATCTGTGTGAAAATAAAGAGTATTGTAGTGAGGAATTGAGGGAATTCATTAAGGCATGTTACTACATTCAAAATGTTGTTTTAATTGATTAAATGTGAACTAGTAAGTGGTAAACTAGGGGTAAGTGTTTGCTCAAGTGTAAAGAAGGCTAAAAACCGTGGGAGTAAAGTTCTTTAATGTGTCATGTTCGTTGGAAATCCCTGAGGTACATGTTGGAAGGTCTAGAGTTGTTTTGTTTTGTTTGTTTTGTTTGTTTTGTTTTGCTCGAGGACTAGCAAAAGCTAAGTGTGGGGGAATTTGATAGGAGCATATTTAGGCGACTTAGTTAGCTTGTTTTCTTACATTTATGTTGTTAGTTCATAGTTATTTTAGTATTTTAAGCTATTTTCGTGTGTTTATAGGTTCATTTGGCTAAGGAAGCAAGAAGGTGCATTTTGGAGCCTTTTGGAGCAAAATTGGACTTGGAATGGGTAGCATATGCTTGGAGCAAAAGGAATGGACGAAATTGAAGACCTAAAGGTGTTAGGATTCCTAATCAAAGAAGGATTCCTTGTCAAAGAAGGTTTCCTACCTGAAGTAGGAAAGTTAAGCCAAAGTTTCCTATTTTGGTTTGACCTTTCCTAATCCTAAAAGACCTTATGTTCCAACAACATTGAAGACTCTTATGCATTTAGGACACAAAATAAGCCTTCCTTGCATCCTTATGTCCCTTGCCGTGCTTTCCATAAACCTTCCTTTCCTTGCCGTGCAAGGGGAGTGATTATTACCTATTTTGTGTCACAAGATGACATTCCTCTTCTACCCTATTCAAAGCCGCACCTTACATACTTATTCTATCCTAAATCCTTGCCTAATTTCAACCGTAAATCACATTCCCTTTCCTATTCTATTTGGCCGTAAGTTTCCCTTCCCTTTTCCCTTTGATTTCTGATTTTAAGTCTCATTTTCCTTGTGGATTTGGGGTCTAATCCTTTCCTAAATTATGTAATAAAAGTTAGGATTCTTTCCTTGGAATAAATACCCAAGGCCGCACCCATAGAGGACCCTAATCACTTACTCATACAATCTGCCATCCTTCATTCTGTCCACTAACCTTTGCTGCAACTTTCCTTCACTCTTCCACCATTTCCCTACTTCCATACCTTCACCCAAACACCCATACATCATCCCTAACCTTTGCCGCACCCCCTACCAACCTAAATCCATCCTTAACCCAGAAATCCATCCAAAATCACCCAAGAAGTCTTGTGCCGCAGCTTTGCAAGGAAGAACAAGAGAAGAAGAAGCCTTGGATGTTTTTGCATTCAAGTTGGAGTGTTGGACGTTTTTAGGTGTAATCTATCTTTTGTTTTCAATGTTTAATTCAAGTTTTCTTTGTTTTGTTGTGAACATGAGACGCTAAACTCGTTTAAGCTAGGGGAGACTTTGAAACCATGATTATGTTTATGATATGAATTGATTAATTCCAGTTGTGATTTCATAAATTGTGAACGCAATTTACTTAACCGTTTGATGGATAACTTATTCTTGTATGTTGATTAGAAAGGCCTACTTAATTCACATGCTTGAATTTGGTGCTAGAATATAAGTGAGTTTCACATAATCGTTACAAACTTATATTCACAAATAGTTAAGGTTGTTTTCACAATCATGTTAAGTTAAATTCCTAGCATGAGTATCATGATGTCATAGTTACGAATGCTTTGTCAATACTTATGATTTTCATAGAACATAATGATCTTTGATTGTATCTCTATTATGATGTCATGTAGGGAACTTTTGAAGAATGCTTTGGGTTATCGAATGATGTCATCCAATCCAATAACTAAAGGAGAATCTGAGGGTTAATTAGTGATGTCACGGTTAATCTGGGGTGTTGAGGTTCATGGTTTATTGAGAAAGCAACTGGAAATCAATTTGTGTTCAAATGTATCATGTGTGGAAAAGAATCCTCTAGCTAGCTTATCACCCATAGTTTTCCCCAAATTCGTCCAAAAACCCAATCCC
The DNA here is from genome assembly GCF_041283825.1 of Pyrus communis. Lineage (NCBI taxonomy): Eukaryota > Viridiplantae > Streptophyta > Magnoliopsida > Rosales > Rosaceae > Pyrus > Pyrus communis. The sequence continues at coordinate 15,601,062 of NC_142576.1, read as the reverse complement.
CTTTACTTTGTTGTGTCTAAATAGCTTGAATCTGTCCAATTTGTGTTTTTAAGAGTTTTAAGTCAAAACCAATTCTATTTTCGTCCAAATTAAGTCTTAGAGTCTGTTTTGAGTCTTTTTGTTAGTTTTGTGATGTTTTGAGTCTTTTTAGTTTGTTTTGAGTCATATAAGTGTAGTTAAGAGTCTTTGAGTCTATTTAAGTGTCTTTAAGTCTAATTTTGTATCCTTGAGTCAGTTTTCATTAGATTAGCAATCCCTCCTAATCCCCGGCCTAGAACGATCCCTACTTACATCTTGACTACAATTGTCAATAAGAGGGTTTAATTTGTGTGCTATTATTTATCACATCATTAGGATCCCTTCTAATCCCCGGCCTAAAACGATACCTACTTTCATATACTACAATTACAGGGTCTAATTTGTGTGTTCGAATATATCACATCAAACATTAAGGACAATGTTTGATTAAGTGTGGGGGAGTAAACAAGCTGTTTTTGCATGATTTTCATGGAATTTATTCACCTATCACTTCTAATGTTGTTACTCATTGTTTTTAAGTATTTTTATGTCTCTTAATCAGAAAATACGAAAATTTGAAAAATCCAAAAAGAGTTGTTTTAGAGTTGTTTTTGTGTGTTTGTTTATGTCTTAGGGTAATTTCCAGCACAATCATGAGGATTTGGTTTTTAATTGCATGACTATTAAAGAAAGTTACAAACATGGATGGAGGTTTGATTTGCCCTTTGGTTTATGCTTAGTTGTAGTTGTTGTTTATAAATTCACATGTAATCACAAAAGAAAAAAATCAGTTTTTGTAACATGCTTGAAGGAAGGAACTCAAACTAACGCTATAACCCTGAGAGACTTGAGCCTAAACTTTGTTTGGAGAGTTATAAATCTGTGGATTATTGTTTTCTAAAGTCGTTGCATGATCTCATTGTTTCTTTGCTTGGTTGCTACTTAGAATGTGTTTTCATCATTATAGTTCCAAATACTAGAACTCATGCCCATTTCATTCAAAGCATGATATTGATTGCATAACATACAATAAGATGAAGTTGTTTAGTTAAACCAGAGCAAAAAATCCTTACCCTTTGCATATGTATTGTAGGTTTAACCCTTTTGAGCCTTATTTAGCCTATTTTCTTTGTTAGCCACATTATCTTTACCTAGCCTAGAATAGGACTATCCATACCCTTGTTCTTAAAGAATAGTGGAGCATGACTTAGAGGGAATTCCTTTTGATCAACCTATTGCAGAAAACAAGTGTGGGGGAAGGTAAAAGAGCAAGGCAAAAGAAGGAAAAAAAAAAGAGAAAAGAAGAAAAAGTTTTGAAGAGAAAGAAAAAGAGTTAAGAAATAAGTGAGAATGAACTCAAAAGTATTGGTTGTTGAAGAAAGGGTCCAAAAGTTTGAATTTGACCCTAAGTGTTGCATGAACTTTCCCCTTGTGTTTAAGTTAATTTCTGCCATCAAAAGTGAATTTTAATTGTCAATTTCATTACTTTGCTTCCTATTGCTTAAGAACCTTTGTTTTTCCTTACCTTTCTTTGTTAACCAATACCTTAGCCCCGTTACAACCCTTAGACTTCTATCATAATGTTATGTGTTCAATATGTGGAGTTTGAAATTGGTATGAGCATATGGAATCCCTGGTTCTCGTTCTAAGTAGTAGCATTCCATTCATGAGATCATATACACGTCATTTTAATAATTTCAGAAAATGCTTTCTTTGTTATAACATATGTGAGTGCTAGTCTACATGTTTACATCAATCTTCTCACATATACATAGTGTAGGGAGTGTAGTTAGAAAATCGGTGTGAAAACAGAGATTACATCTAGTGAGGAATTGAGGGAATTCTCTAAGGCATGTTACTACATTCAAAATGATGTTTTAATTGATTAAATGTGAGCTAGTAAGTGGTAACTATGGTTAAGTGTTTGCTAAAGAGTAGAGATGGCTAAAATCTGTGGGAGTAGTGTTCTTTAATATGTCATGCTCATTGGAAATCCTTGAGGTAAATGTTGGAAGGTCTAGAGTGTTTTGTTTGTTTTGTTTGTTTTGTTTTGCTCGAGGACTAGCAAAAACTAAGTGTGGGGGAATTTGATAGGAGCATATTTATGCGACTTAGTTAGCTTGTTTCTTACATTTATATTGTTAGTTCATAGTTATTTTAGTATTTTAAGCTATTTTCGTGTGTTTGTAGGTCCAAATGGTTAAAGTGGCAAGAAAGTGCAATTTGGAGAATTTTATGACATCCCACATCACCTAGGGGAGTGATCCTTATATATATATATATATATTCCCATCCCTACCTAGCACGAGGCCTTTTGGGAGCTCACTGGCTTTGGGTTCCGTAGGAACTCCGAAGTTAAGTGAGAAGAGGGCTAGAGCAATCCCATGATGGGTGACCCACTGGGAAGTTGCTCGTGAGTTCCCAAAAACAAAACCGTGAGGGAATGGTAAGCCCAAAGCGGACAATATCGTGCTACGATGGTGGAACGGGCCTGGGTTCCTTTCCCTCACTGTTTTGTTTTTGGGAACTCACGAGCAACTTCCCAGTGGGTCACTCGTTATGGGATTGCTTTAGCCCCCTTCTTACTTCACTTCGGAGTTCCTACGGAACCCGAAGCCAGTGGGCTCCCAAAAGGCCTCGTGATAGGTAAGGATGAGAATATACATTTAAGGATCACGTAACATCCCACATCGCCCAGGGAAGTGATCCTTAAATGTATATTCCCATCCTTACCTATCACGAGGCCTTTTGGGAGCTCACTGGCTTTGGGTTCTGTAGGAACTTCGAAGTTAAGCGAGAAGGGGGCTAGAGCAATCCCATGATGGGTGACCCACTGAGAAGTTGCTCGTGAGTTCCCAAAAACAAAATCGTGAGGGAATGGTAAGCCCAAAGCAGACAATATCGCGCTACGGTGGTGGAGTGAGCCTAGGAAGTGATCCGCCCCTGGTTGGGATGTGACAATTTGGTATCAGAGCCTAACCCTGGTCGCGTGTGTGCCGACGAGGACGTCAGGCCCCTAAGGAGGGTGGATTGTGACATCCCACATCGCCCAGGGGAGTGATCCTTATATATATATTCCCATCCCTACCTAGCACGAGGCCTTTTGGGAGCTCACTGGCTTCGGGTTCCGTAGGAACTTCGAAGTTAAGCGAGAATGAGGCTAAAGCAATCCTATGATGGGTGACCCACTGAGAAGTTGCTCATGAGTTCCCAAAAACAAAACCGTGAGGGAATGGTAAGCCCAAAGCGGACAATATCTGCCCCGGGCCGGGATGTGACAATTTTGGAGCAGTTTTGGGCTTGGAATGATTAGCACAAGCTTGGAGCAAGGTGGATGGATGAAATTGAAGACCAAAGGAGGCTAGGAATCTGCTAAAGAGGTGGAAGAAATTAATTCAAAACTTGGAAGAAAAGGAATCAACCACAAAGAAGGAAACATGAGTCAAACTTCCTTATTTTGACTTAGTCAATCCTAATATTTTCCTACTTATGTTCCAGCTATCAAAGTGGTTCCTAATCAATTTGGGACACTTAAATATAAGTTCTAGAAGCCTTAATCCCAGCCAAAGAGGGATGCCGCACCTCCTTGCCCTTTCTCCCTTCCTTGCCGTGCAAGGGAAACACATTCCCTTTCCCATTTTCCTTGCCGCAAATCCCTTCCGTTTTCCCTTAGGATTTTGACTTTAATTCTCCTTTTCCTTGTGGATTTAGGGTCCAATTCTTTCCCAAAACAATTAATTAAAGTTATGATCATTTTCCTAAAATATATACCTTGTGCCACACCCATACAGGCATCCATTCATTCATATACACAATTGAGCCATCATTCATCCTTATACACCCCCATCTGTAGCCTTCATCACCATTCATACACTTTGCCGCACCCTATCCTCCATCATACTTCCCGGTCAATCATCAATCCTTCACCATAACACACCACAACCCAATTTTACACCCTTACACCCTTGTGCCACAGCCTAACAAGGAAAAAGGAGAGGAGAAGCAGCCTTGGACGTTTTTGCTATCCAAGTTGGATTGTTGGAACGTTTTTAGGTGTAACCTATCTTTTGCTTTCAATTTTTAATTTAAATTCTCTTTGTTCTGCTGTGAACATGAAAGGTTAAACTTGTTTTAACTAGAGGAGAATTTGAAACCATGATTATATTTGCGATATGAATTGATTAATTCTAGTTGTGATTTCATAAATTGTGACTGCAATTTACTTAATGGTTTTATTAAGAACTTATTCATGTATGTTGATTAAGGAGGCCTATTTAGTTTGCATGCTTGAATTTGATGCTAGAATATAAGGGAGTTTCACATAATCGTTACAAACTTATATTCATAAGTAGTAAAGGTTGCTTGTCACAATCATGTTAAGTTAAATTCCTGGCATGAGTATCATGATGTCATAGTTACGAATGCCTTATCAAAGCTTATGATTTTCACAAAGCTTAATGATTTTTGCTTGTGTCTCTATTATGCAGTTCATGTAGGGAACTTGGGAAGAATAATTTGGTTGCCAATGCGTTGTCAATCCAATTCAATGACTTAAGGAAAATCTGAGGGTTAATTAGTGATGTCATGGTTAATCTGGGGTGTTGAGGTTCTTGGTTTATTGAAAAAGCAACTGGAAACCAATTTGTATGCAAGTGTGTCATGTGTGGAAAAGGACCCTCTAGTTAGCTTATCACCCATCCATTCACTCAATTTCGTGCCAAACTTTGTTCAAGTCTTTAAGTTACTTGTTTTTACTTTAAATTCGTCAAAAACCCAATCCCCTTTACTTTGTTTTGTCAAATTAGCTAGAATCTGTCCAATTTGTGTTTTGTGTTTTGAGTCAAGTTAAAGTTAGAATTCGTCCAAATTAAGTCCTAGTGTCTAATTGGAGTCTATTTGATTGTTTTGTGCTGTTTTGAGTCTTTTTAGTTTGTTTTGAGTTCTTTGAGTCTACTTAAGTGTTTTCAAGCCTAGTTTTATGTTTTTGAGTCAATTTTGAGTAGATTAGCAATCCCTCCTAATCCCCGGCCTAGAACGATCCCTACTTACATCTTTACTACAATTGTCAATAAGAGGGTTTAATTTGAGTGATATTATATATCACATCAATCAGCTACAAAGAAGAAACATTATCCAAATTACCTTATCTTATCCAAACCTTATCTAACCTTATCTTATCCTATCTTATCCTAATCCTATCTTACCTTATCTCCATCTGCAAAGGGGATTCCTTATCACATTAAACCACATCCCATCTGATTTAAGGAGTCCTTAAATCAGGCAAACAAGTAACCCTTTCCCCCTAGGAATATGTTGCACCTCTCTCTCATTTTCCTCTTTGGTTTCTGCCATATAGGTGACCTTTTCCTTATGGATTTGAAGTGTTAAAATCCTTTTCCTAAGCTTATAAATATATGTCTATGCTGCATAATTCAATCACCACCCTCTACCATCAGATCACCACACCATCCACCACACCTCAAGAGCCTAAATTCAGAAAATCCCCATTGTGGCGCAGCAAGGAAGGAAGGAGGAGCCACCTGGAGCCGTGCTTGCCATTCAAGGCATTGGATTGTTGGAGTGTTTCTAGGTGTATTTTATTGATGTGAAAATTATATTGACACACAAATTAAACCCTATTTGTGACAATTGTAGTATATATGCAAGTAGGGATCGTTCTAGACCGGGGATTAACTAGGGATGCTAATCAACACAATTAAGACTCAAAAACACTAAACTAGGCTCTATAGACTCAAAACTAACTTAAAACACTTAAAACAGCAACAAACACTAAAAAAGACTCAATTTTAGACCCAACAAGTGATTTTGACGAAAATAAAACTTAATTTGACTCAAAAGACTAAAAGAAAACAGATTTTGACTCAAATAACAAGACTAAATGAAAGGGGGATTGTTTTTGATGAATTTAAGACTTAAAACAGAAACTTTGTATAAAACACTTTGTAAAAACGAGTTTGGATGAATTAAATGGGTGAAAGGCTAGTTAGAGGGTCCTTCTCCACACATGATATATGCATAGGAACCAATTTCTAGTTTTTACTCCTTTAGACTTTGAATGACAACGCCCCAAGTTAGTTGCATTGCACGACTAACCATCAGATTTTCCTTATTTCATTAAATTGAATGAATACGCATTACAACCAAATTATTGATAGGAGCATATTTAGACGACTTAGTTAGCTTGTTTTCTTACATTTATGTTGTTAGTTCATAGTTATTTTAGTATTTTAAGCTATTTTCGTGTGTTTGTAGGACCATATGGCTAAAGTAGCAAGAAGGTGCATTTTGGAGCAAAATTGGGCTTGGAATGGATAACATATACTTGGAGCAAAAGGAATGGACAAAATTGAAGACATAAAGATGTAAGGATTCCTAATCAAAGAAGGTTTCCTACTTGAAGTAGGAAGGTTAAGCCAAGGTTTCCTATTTTGGTTTGACCTTTCGTAATCCTAAATGTCCCTAAGTTCCAGCAACATTGAAGGTCTCTTATAATTCTAGGACACAAACTAAACCTTCCTTGCACCATTCTAGTCCTTGCCGCACTTACCTTAACCTTTCCCTTCCTTGCCGTGCAAGGGAAACCACTTTACCTCTCCTATTCTTCCTTACCTCAAGTTTCCTTCCCTCTTCCCTTAGGATTCTGACTTCAATTCTCTTTTTCCTTGAGGATTTGGGGTCCAATTCTTTCCTAAACTAATTAATTAAAGTTAAGATACTTTCACTCAAATATATAACCCTTTGCCGCACCCATATACAACCCTATTCACTCATACACGCAACCAACCATCCTTCATCCTTCCACACTCATAGCCGCAGCCTTCATCACCTTCCTTACACCATTCCGTGCTTTTCCCTTCATCATACCTCCCCGCCATACATCTATCCTTGACCCTAATACACTAAAAACCACTTTTCACACCCTAAAACCTTTGTGCTGCAGCCTAGCAAGGAAGAAGGGGAGGAGAAAAAGCCTTGGACGTTTTTGCATTCAAGTTGGATTGTTGGAACATTTTTAGGTGTAATCTATCTTTTGTTTTCAATGTTTAATTTAAGTTTTCCTTGTTTTGCTATGAACATGAGAGGCTAAACCCGTTTTAGCTAGGGGAGGCTTTGAAACCATGATTATATTTGTGATATGAATTGAATAATTCCAGTTGTGATTTCATAAATTGTGAATGCAATTTACTTAACCGTTTGATTGAGAACTTATTCTTGTATGTTGATTAAGGAGGCCTACTTAGTTTGCATGCTTGAATTTGATGCTAGAATATAAGGGAGTTTCACATAATCGTTACAAACTTATATTCACAAGTAGTAAAGGTTGTTATTCACAATCATGTTAAGTTAAATTCCTGGCATGAGTATCATGATGTCATAGTGTTTGGGCCCGAAAAAATATTGTTGGGCTGAGCAGAGGGTTGTGCTTGGCCCAAAGCTGTGTCCAATGCCATGAGCTGAGTGATAGGTTCCGGGCCAGTTCGCAGGGACGGTCGAGTCCTATCCTAAGAATGAGTGCTCCAGATAAATAAAAAGGGTCGAGGGAGTCCTGGTGCAACCAGGATTCCCGGCCAGCAAGGAATAAAGCCTCAAAAGGGGGGAAAATTCAAAGTCCTAATAGGAGTATGTTTGTTTGAAGTAAAGTTGGAACGGGACAAGGACTCCCAATCCAGATAAGGGTTCGATTCGGTCTCAAGGAATGGGTGCTATAAATACAAGAAATCATGCAACAAAAGAAGACCTTCAATACAACATACAATTGCCCTGCGCAAAGCCTCTCAAATACCTTGAGATTTTTTTCCTTTTCTTTTTCTGCCGACACACCTTCAGTTTGGATAAACAGCACTGTGGAGGCACCCGGCGAACACCTTCAGTTTGGATAAACAGCACTGTTGCCGCAGATTCAGCCGACCGAGAAGCACCTTCAGTTTGGATAAACAACACTGCGTCGAGGCCGACTGGTTACCTATCCAAGTCTTGGCCGAGAAGGGTTTTCGAATCCTTGTTTGCAGAGGTCACCTTGCTAGCCCTCTCGGCGTAGTAAGGTGTTACGAGTTACGTTATTCGACGTACTGGACGCCGAATGATTTTATGATTGGATACTCACAAGTGAGTTTCAGAGTTCGGCATTCTGACGGCCGAACTATATTCACCATCAGGACATACATCACATTTGAGTACTTGTGTCCGTATAGTTTGGTGTCGATTCGACGTGCCTATAGTCTTACGAATATAATCACAGTGACCGAATTGGGCGTCGACGATTTATGAACTTCGCAGAACTAGCAGCCTTGTCTTCAGGCTCCAGAACCCAAAGACTGAGAGTGTTCCTTCCTCGTTCGTAGTCGCAAGATAAAGAAGTCAACAACGCGCTCAACACGATATCAACGAATTTTACTCCTCGGCTGAGCTCGGCCGACGAGTTAGCACGCCCCGCATTCAACCAAAGGACGTAGTTAGCTTATTAGTTACTCGGCCTGTGCGCCACGTAGGTTTTGTAATTTTTAGAGTTAACACATAGTTACGAATGCTTTGTCAATGCTTATGATTTTCATAGAACGTAATGATGTTTGATTGTATCTCTATTATGAAGTCATGTAGGGAACTTTTGAAGAATGCTTTGGGTTGTCGAATGATGTCATCCAATCCAATAACTAAAGGAAAATCTAAGGGTTAATTAGTGATGTCACGGTTAATCTGGGGTGTTGAGGTTCATGGTTTATTGAAGAAGTAACTGGAAATCAATTTGTGTTCAAATGTATCATGTGTGGAAAAGAATCCTCTAGCTAGCTAATCATCCATAGTTTTTCCCCAAAGTCGTCCAACCTTTATTTAAGTCTTTAAGTTACTTGTTTTAGTTTAAATTCGTCCAAAAACCCAATCCCCTTTACTTTGTTGTGTCTAAATAGCTAGAATCTGTCCAATTTGTGTTTTTAAGTATTTTGAGTCAAAACCAATTCTACTTTCGTCCAAATTAAGTCCTAGAGTCTAGATTGAGTCTAGTTGATTGTTTTGTGTTTGCTTTGAGTCTATTTAAGTGTTTTCAAGCGTAGTTTTGTATTCTTGAGTCAGGTTTTATTAGATTAGCAATCCCTCCTAATCCCCGGCCTAGAACGATCCCTACTTACATCTTTACTACAATTGTCAATAAAAAGGAAAAAAATCATTTTTTGTAACATGCTTGAAGGAAGGAACTCAAACTAACGCTACAACCTTCAGAGACTTGAGCCTAAACTTTATTTGCAAAGTTATTAATTTGTGATTTCTTGTTTTCTAAAGTCGTTGCATGATCTCATTATTTCTTTGCTTGGTTGCTACTTAGAATGCGTTTTCATCATTATAGTTCCAAATACTAGAACTCATGCCCATTTCATTCAAAGCATGGTATTGATTGCATAACATACAATAAGATGAAGTTGTTTAGTTAAACCAAAGCCAAAAAGCCTTGTCCCTTTGCATATGTATTGTAGGTTTAACCCTTTTAAGCCTTAATTAGCCTATTTTCTTTGTTAGCCACATTATCCTTACCTAGCCTAGAATAGGACTATCCATACCGTTGTTCTTAAAGAATAGTGAAGCATGACTTAGAGGGAATTCCTTTTGGTCAACAACTTGCAGAAAAACAAGTGTGGGGGAAGGGTTTTCATTGAAAAAAGAATAAAAACGTGAAAAAGAGAAGAAAAAAAAAAGAAAGAAAAGAAAAGAAAAAGAGTTGAGAAATAAGTGAGAATGAACTTACAAGTGTTGGTCATTGAAGAAAGGGTCCAAAAGTTTGAATTTGACCCTAGGAGTTACATGCATTTTTCCCTTGTGTTTAAGTTAGTTTCTACCATCAAAAGTGAATTCTAAATTTTAATTTCATTACTTTGCTTCCTATTGCTTTAAGAACCATTGTTTATCCTTTACCTTTCCTTGTTAGCCAATACCTTAGCCCTGTTACAACCCTTAGACTTCTATCTTGATTGTTATGTGTTTCAATATGTGGAGTTTGAAATGGGTATGAGCATATGGAATCCCTGGTTCTCGCTTCTAAGTAGTAGCATTCTATTCATGAGATCATATACATGTTCATATTAATAATTCCAGAAAATGCTTTCTTTGTTATAACATATGTGAGTGCTAGTCTACATGTTTACATCAATCTTCTCACATATACTTAGTATAGGGAGTGTAGTCAGAAAATCTGTGTCAAAAGAGAGAATATATCTAGTGAGGAATTGAGGGAATTCTCCAAGGCATGTTACTACTTTCAAAATGTTGTTTTAATCGATTAAATGTGAGCTAGTGAATGGTGATTGTGGTTAAGTGTTTGCTCAAGTGTAAAGAGAGCTAAAATCTGTGGGAGTAGTGATTTTTAATATGTCATGTTCATTGGAAATCCCTGAGGCAAATGCTGGAAAGTTCAGATTGTGTTCTGTTTTGTTTGTTTTGTTTTGCTCGAAGACTAGCAAAAACTAAGTGCGGGGGAATTTGATAGGAGCATATTTATGCAACTTAGTCAGCTTGTTTTCTTGCATTCATGTTGTTAGTTCTTAGTTATTTTAGTATTTTAAACTATTTTCGTGTGTTTGTAGGTCCAATTGACTAAAGTGGCAAGAAAGTGCAATTTGGAGCAGTTTTGGGCTTGGAATGGATAGCACATGCATGGAGCAAGGTGGATGGACGAAATTGAAGTTCAAGAATAGCTAAGAATCTGCTAAATAGATGGAAGAAATTAATTCAAGACTTGGAAGAAAAGGAATCAGCTACAAAGAAGGAAACATGAGTCAAACTTCCTTATTTTGACTTAGTCAATCCTAATCTTTTCCTACTTATGTTCCAGCTGCAAAGTGGGTTCCTAATTAATTTAGGACACTTAAATATAAGTTCTAGAAGCCCTAATCCCAGTCAAAGAGGGATGTTGCACCTTTCCCTTCTTTTCCCTTTCCCTTGTCGTGCAAGGCATCACCTTTCCTAGTTCCCATTCCTTGCCGCACCCGTCATTTCCTTTTTCCCTTAGGATTCTGATTTAATTACTCTTTTAATTACCCTTTATTCCCTTTTTCCCTTAGGATTCATACAACCATACAACCATTCATTCATCCATCCCCTACAACCAGAATTCGCACCATCCATCCACCACAACCCAATTTCATACCCAAACACCCTTGTGCCGCAATTTTGCAAGGAAAAATGAGAAAAGACCCCTTGGAGCCGTGCCTGCCATTCAAGATTGGATTGTTGGAGCATTTGTAGGTGTATTCAATCTTTTGTTTTCAATGTTTAATTTAAGTTTTCTTTGTTTAATTGTGAACATGAGAGGCTAAACTTGTTTTAGCTAGAGGAGACTTTGAAACCATGATTATATTCGCAATATGAATTGATTACTTCCAGTTGTGATTTCATAAATTGTGAATGCAATTTACTTAACTGTTTGATTCAGAACTTATTCTTGTATGTTGATTAAGTATGTATACTTAGTTTGCATGCATGAATTTGACGCTAGAATATAAGGAAGTTTCACATAATCGTTATGAACTTATATTCACAAGTAGTGGAGGTCGTTGGTCATGATTGTGTTAAGTTAAATTCCTGGCATGAGTATCATGATGTCATAATTACGAATGCCTTGTCAATGCTTATGATTTTCACAAAGCTTAATGATCTTTGATTGTATCTCTATTATGCTGTTCATGTAGGGAACTATTGAAGAATAATTTGGTTGCCGATGCGTTGTCCGTCCAATTCAATGACTTAAGGAAAATCTGAGGGTTAATTAGTGATGTCACGGTTATTCTGGGGCATTGAGGTTCATGGTTTATTGAAAAAGCAATTGGAAATCAATTTGTATGCAAGTGTGCCATGTGTGGAGAAGGACCCTCTAGCTAGCCTATCACCCATTAATTCCCCAAATTCGTATTCCTTTAGCTTGTTATTCAAATCTGTTTGTTTAAACTTTAAATTCATCAAAAACCCAATCCCCTTTACTTTGTTGTGTCAAATTAGCTAGAATCTATCCAATTTGTGTTTTTAAGTGTTTTGAGTCAGTTAAACTTAGAATTTGTCCAAATCATTCTTTAGAGCCTAGTTTGAGTCTATTGGTAGAAGCATATTTATGCTACTTAGTTATGTTGTTTCCTTCCATTTAGTGAGTTAATTACTATTTATTTTAGTCTTTTAAGTTATTTTCGTATGTTTTTAGGTCCTAATGGCAAAAGGAGCAAGAAAGGGCATTTTGAAGCTAAATGGAGCAGTTTTGGGCATGGATTGGATAGCTTAACTATGGAGCATAGAGGATGGATGAAATTGAAGTCAAGAAGGGCTAGGAAATGCTACAAATCTGGTGGATGAAGTCCTAATGCAAAGAAGATAAGGAAATAGCAAGAAATAAGGAACCTTATCCAACCTTATCTTATCCTATCCTAACCAACCTTATCTTTTCCTAACTCTAACATTATCCTATCCAAATCAGGTTAGGACTTAAATCTAGCTAATTAGAAGGGATTAATTACACATGAAAACACCTATTTCAGTTTCTAGAAGCCTTATCCATTTGTTTGCCGCATGTGGACCATTCCTTGTAGGTTTAGAGTTGCAATCCTTCCTCTACACCTATATCATGAGTCCTTATCCATTTAGGTCCAGAAATCTACCCTTTACCCCTTCTAGAAGTCTAAATTCTGCCAAAAAATACCTAGTTTCTAGAAGCCCTTAATTTCTGGCTAAAATTTCCTATCCCATTCCCCTTTGGTTTCTACCTAGACTTAACCCTTTTTTCCATGGGATTGTACAATCCTTTTCCTTCACTAAGTGTGCATAATTAGCCTATATAAACAGCCTTATGCCGCAACATTCAATCATCCATTCACTCATTCATTCATTCATACTTTCAGCCATCAAACACCACCATTCACCCTACACCACCCTAGTGCCGCAAGCAAGGAAGGAAGGAGAAGAAGACTTGTGCAATCTGCCATTCAAGGAGGGTTTGAAATCTACCATTGGAGTGTGGAGAGTTTCTAGGTGTATTCTATCCTTTGTCTTAGTTCAATGTTTAAATTTAATTATCTTTGTTTTGCGAACATGAGGAACTAATTTCTTTTTAGTTGGAGGTGAATTCGAAGCCATGATTATATGTTTTATATGAATTGAGTACGTCCGGTTATTATTTCTTAAGGCATGAATGTGATTTGCTTATCTAAGTTATTAAAACTGGTCTATGTATGTGGGTTGGGGGTTAACACTTAATTTGCATGCATGAATTTGATGCTAGAATATAAGGGGGTTTCACATAATAGTTATTCACTTATATTCACAAGTAGTGGAGGTTGCTAGTCACAATCGCGTTAAGTAAATCCTTGGTATGAGTCTCATGTGTTTCATAGTGATGAATGCCTTGTCAATGCTTATAGTTTTCACAAAACTTAATGACTTTTGATATGTATCTTTGTTATGCGTCTCATATAAAGAACTTGAAAAAGATAATTTGGTTTAGATGCGTATTCCATCTAACTCAATGAAATAAGGAAAACTTGAGGGTTAGTTGTGCGATGCAACTAATTTGGGGCGTTGTCATTCATAGTCTAAAGGAATAATAACTGGACATTGGTTTGTACACATATATCATGTGTGGAGAAGGACCCTCTAACTAGCCTTTTACCCATTTATTTTACTTAAATTCGTTTTTCAATAGTGTTTTCTATAAAGTTTTTGTTTTAAGTTTAAAATTCGTCAAAAACAATCCCCATTTCACTTAGTCTTCATATTTGAGTCAAAACCTGTTTTCTTTTAGTCTTTTGAGTCAAGTCAAGCCCTTTTTTCGTTCAAAACACTTATTGAATCTAAAATTGAGTCTTTTTTATTATTAGTTGCTGTTTTAAGTGTCCAAAGTTAATTTTGAGTCTATAGAGTCCAGTTTAGTTTTTTGAGTCTTATTTATATTGATTAGCATCCCTAGTTAATCCCCTGTCTAGAACGATTCCTACTTACACATCTACTACAATTGTCACAAATAGGGTTTAATTTGTGTGTCAAGTAATTTTCACATCATCTATTTAATTGTTTTGTGTTGTTTTGAGTCTTTTTAGTTTGTTTTGAATCATATAAGTCTAGTTAAGTGTTTTTAAGTTTAGTTTTGTGTTTTTAAGTCAGTTAGATTAGATTAGCAATCCCTCCTAATCCCAACCTAGAACGATCCCTACTTGCATCTTTACTACAATTGCCAACAACAGGATTTAATTTGAGTGCTATTATATATCACATCAGTTACTGCGATTGAGTATGAGCTCGAGAGTAAGGATGGCTAAAATCTATGTGAGTAGTGATTTTTAAAATGGCATTTTTCATTGGAAATCCCTGAGGCAATTGTTTTGCTTGTGGACTAGCAAAAGCTAAGTGTGGGGGAATTTGATAGAAGCATATTTATGCGAGTTTGTTAGCTTGTTTCTTTGCATTTAGTAAGTTAGTTTCTATTTATTAGAGTGTTTTAAGCCATTTTCATGTGTTTTTAGTGCCAAATGGCAAAGTTGGCAAGAAAGGACATTTTGGAGCGTTTTAGAGCAGTTTGGAATGGATAACACATGCATGGGGCGAGGTGGATGGACATTTTTGAAGTTCAAATAAGGCTAGGAATGTGCTAAAGAGATGGAGAAACTAAGTCAAGATATAAAAGATAAGGAATCAGCTAAAAAGAAAGAACCTTATCCAAACATTATCCAAACTAACTTCATCTTATCTTTCCTCATCCTAATCCTATTCTACCTAAATTCCAGCTGCAAGGGGAAATTACTTTCAGATTAGGACACCTAAAAACTTGGTTCCAGAAGCCACACCCTTTTCCTAAAAAGGTGCCGCATAGGCCCTTATCCTTTCTGCTAGGAACCTGCCGAGTATTTTTGTCCTTGTCCTCCCTGGTTTCTGCCTTATAATTAGCCTTTTCCTTGTGGGATTGGAGTGCCAAATCCTTCTCCAAAACAACTTTTGCGCCATGCCCTCAGCTTATAAATACAATCAAAGGTGCCGCATAATAAAAAATAAAAAAAAAACACACCACACACCGCATAATAAAAAATAAAAAAAAAAACACACCACACACAAGAGCTTGATTTTCAGAGAATAAACACATAGTGCCGCAGCTTGCAAGGAAGGAGAGCTTGGAGCCATGCCTACCATCCAAGGCCTTTAGATTGCTGGAGCATTTCTAGGTGTATTCTGTCTTTAGTTTTTAGTTCAATGTTTGTTTTAATTTGGTTTTCAATTATGATAGACATGTGGAACTAATTTCGTTTTAGCTAGAGGTGAATTCAAAGCCATGAACATATGTGTGATATGAATTGATTACATCCAGTTATTGTTTCATAAATCGTGAATGAAATTTACTTATCTGTTTGATTGATAACTTATTCTTGTATGTTGATTAAGGAGGCCTACTTAGTTTGCATGCATGAATTTGATCCAAGAATATAAGGGAATTTCACCTAATAGTTATGAACTTATATTTATAAGTAGTGGAAATCACTATTCATGATTGTGTTAAGTAAATTCCTAGCAGGAGTATCATGCTTTTCATTGTTATGAATGCCTTGTTAATGCTTATGATTTTCATAGAACTTAATGATCTTTGATATGTATCTCTATCATGCAGTTCATATAGGGAACTTGATAAGAATAATTTGATTGCGCCTTTGAGTCCAATTCAATGAATTTAGGAAAATTTGATGGTTAATTTGTGCAGTTCATGGTTAACTTAGGGCATTGTCATTCATGGTTTATAGGAATAGTAATTGGAGATCGATTTGTGTTGCATATGTGTCATGTGTGGAGAAGGACCCTCTAGCTAGCCTTTCACCACCTTCATTCACCTTAATTTAGTATTAATTAGTTTGTTTTCTGCAAGTTACTTAGTTTTAGCTTTAAATTTCGTCCAAACCAAACCCCCGGCCATTGTGTTGTGTTAGTTTAGTTTTAAAATTCATTCAAACCCGTCCCCTGTTAGTATTTTGAGTCAAGTTAAGTCTAGAATTCGTCCAAATCACCCTTTAGTTCTTGTTTTGAGTCAATTTGTTTGTTTTACGCTGTTTTGAGTCAGTCTAGTCAGTTTTGAGTCATTAGAGTCTAGTTTTGTGTTTTTAAGTCTAATTTGTGTTGCTTAGCATCCTTTCTAATCCCCGGCCTAGAACGATCCTTACTTATGTATACTACAATTGTCTAAAAAGGGTTTAATTTGCGTATTAGTTTCTACCACATCAGCAACTGGACGAGAATATAGCAAGAAAACAGGGAGTAGACACCAAACCAAAGAGCTGATGAAGCATACTCGACATAACAGCTAAAGGCGGGCAAGAAGATTCCATGAGATTACAGTTGGATAGGATGGAATTGACCCCAGTATGCCAATCCAAGTCAGAAGACTTAGTCTCAGAGCCAGTTAAGAGTCTTTTCCTATAATCACATGAAAACCATGAAAACCAGTTGCTAAGAAAAAGGTAGAACCATAAATACTATCTGAAATAGTGAAGGGTGCTTGATAATATTCCATTCCTTGAAAGCTAGTGAATACTAGAGCCAGTGAAATAGCTCGAGAAACAATTGGGAGTTCAAGCATATGTGTGGCCAGATGCTCTGTGATAGGAGCATATTTATGCAACTTAGTTAGCTTGTTTTCTTGCATTCATGTTGTTAGTTCTTAGTTATTCTAGTAGTTTAAGCTATTTTCGTGTGTTTATAGGTCCAAATGGTTAAAGTGGCAAGAAAGTGCAATTTGGAGCATTTTGGAGCAGTTTTAGGCTTAGAATGGATAGCACATGCTTGGAGCAAGGTGGATGGACGAAATTGAAGACCAAAGGAGGCTAGGAATCTACTAAAGAGATGGAGGAAATTAATTCAAGATTTGGAAGAAAAAGAATCAGCTACAAAGAAGGAAACATGAGTCAAACTTCATTATTTTGACTTAGTCAATCCTAATCTTTCCTACTTATGTTCCAGCTATCAAAGGGGTTCCTAATCAATTTAGAACACTTAAATATAAGTTCTAGAAGCCTTAATCCCAGTCAAAGAGTCCTTGCCACACCAAGTCTCCCTTTCCCTTTCCTTGCCGTGCAAGGAAATTCCTTTTCCTTCCCTTTGGATGCTACCGCAAGTCCCTTTCCCTTTTTCTCTTAGGATTCTGACTTAATTACTCTTCTTACTTGAGGATTTAGGGTCCAATTTTTTCTCAAAACATTTAATTAAAGTCATGATCATTTCCCAAAAATATATACAATGTACCGCACAAAAAAAGGCATTCATCATTCACCTATTCAGCCATCATCCATACACCCACATCCTTACCATACCATTCATACACCACAATCCAATTTCACACCCATTCACCCTTGTTGGATTGTTAGAGCGTTTCTAGGTGTATTCAATCTTTGTTTTCAATGTTTAATTTAAGTTTTATGTGTTATGCTGTGAACATGAGAGGCTAAACTCATTTTGGCTAAGGAGACTTCGAAACCATGATTATATTTGCAATATGAATTGATTAACTCTAGTTGTGATTTCATAAATCGTGAATGCAATTTGCTTAACGATCATGTTAAGTTGAATTCTTGGCATGAGTATCATAATGTCATAGTTATGAATGCCTTGTTGATAGGAGCATATTCATGCGACTTAAATGGCTTGTTCTCGTGCATTTACGTTATGTTTCTTTAGTTATAGGAGTAGTGGAGGGAACATATGGCTATGTCATTTGTAGGTGAAGTAGGTGGATGTTGTAGGTGAAGTAGGTGGATGTTGTAGGTGAAGTGGATGTTGTAGGTGAAGTAGGTGGATGTTGTAGGTGAAGTAGGTGGATGATATGTTAAGTGATAAGTGATAAGTGATATGATATGTGGTTATGATATGATAAGTGGTTAAGTGGTGATGATAAGTGATAAGTGATTAAGTGATATGATATGTGGTGATGATAAGTGATAAGTGCATGTGGGTTAACTAATGAAGGAAATGCATGTGCAATGACAATGTGTTAGAATGGATGTGTGTTATGCATGGCATGATTGGGATTAGGAAAGGTTTAAATGTCCTAAAACTAAAGAGAACAAGGTTCCAACACTTTGGCTCCAATTAGGTCTTCAATTTCGTCCAACACTTTGGCTTCAAGCATAAGCTATCCGTCCTTAGCCCAAAAGTGCTCCAAAAGTCTCCAAAATGCATCTTTTTGCTCCTTTAGCCCTTTGGACCTACAAACACACGAAAATAGCTTAAAGTACTAAAATAACTAAAGAAACATAACGTAAATGCACGAGAACAAGCCATTTAAGTCGCATGAATATGCTCCTATCAGAAATCGAAGGGGCGCCTGCTCAGAAATCGAAAAGGCGTCGTTCTGATATCGAAGAGACATTTGTCGACAAGGGTAAAAGAACAGTACCACCACTTGATATTATCTCTATATATGTCGACCTTCGTCTTTTATGGCAAGGCAAACCTGAAGAAAATGCCCAACTCTCCCTCACCTCTGAGGGCGCACTCCCAGCAAAGCCTTTCGAAATACTCAATTCTTTCTTCTTCCCCAAAGATGATACCAGATGCCTGGAGTACAGATGACCCAGGAGGAAATGGCGGATTGAAGTGTGCTGATTCATTCACCGCTTCTTCAAAAGCAAAGGTATCTCATATCATCAAGGTCAAAAGCAAAAGTATCTCATATCATGCTCTTTCCCTGTCTTTTTCTTTGTCCTTGTTCTTACTCGCATGGCAAAGTGAAAGAAGCAATCAGCCGGCACTTGGAGTCAGTCTTTCGATCTGGAGCCAACTGCCTGGAATCTATTCCTGGTTGCTTACCTAGCGTTGCTCTCGAGTAGTCATCTTCAACGGTTGATACACTTCCGGAGAAGGGACCACTTCTGCAAAGGGGAGGGAGTAAGGCAAGTGAAAATGATACATTGAAGCATGTGGAGACAAACATAGGCTGAGTTATCCTCCAACCCTTTTCAATACGAATTGGAAAGATTGAACAAAGAAACAGACCAAAGGGGTAAGCTCAGACCTTCGGGGAAGACCAAAAGAATCCTCCAGCCCAGTAGCACAAAGGAAAATCAACAAGTGGAGGAGACCAAAAGAATCATGCAGCCCAGTTCAAGAGTATGCCTGTGGAGTCACTATGATCAAAGCCTCAATGCAATTACCAAGGAGAAGAGGGAATTTACACTCCATAACCAGATTTGCGTCCCTAAACTCTTCTCTTTGTTAATTACATTCTGCCATGTTTAGTATGTTTAAATTGTTTTTTTTTTTGTGTGTTTACTTATATTTTGTGTGAATCTATGCTTAAAAACATTGAGGACAATGTTTGATTTAAGTGTGGGGGGGTAACTAAGTATATTTAATGCAAATTCGTGGGATTTTATCACCCATTACTTCAAATGTTGTTCCTTGCTGTTTTAAGGTGTTTTTAAGTTGTTTTAGAGTGTTTTTAGTGTGTTTTGTTTTATAACTCCGAAAATCACATAAAAATTTGAAAAACATGTTTTAAAAAGCCTAAAAAGAGTGTTTTGAGTCATTTTTGTGTGTTTGTATCTTAGGGTACCTTCCAACACAATGATAAGGATTTGGTTTGTAATTGCATGACGGTTAAAAAGAGTTATAAACATAGAGAAAAGTTTGATTTACTCTTGGTATATGCTTGGATATGGTTATAATGTATGACTTCACATGCAATCATAAAAGAAAAATTCGTTTTTGTAACATGCTTGAAGGAAGGAACTCAAACAAACGCTACATCCCTGTGAGACTCGAGCCATTACTTTCTTTGGAGAGTTATTTTCTGTGATTCTTTGTTTTCTAAAGTTGTTGCATGATCTCATTATTTCTTGCTTGGTTGCTACTTAGAATGCAATTGTATCATGATAGAACTAAATGCTAGAACTTATATCCGTTTCATTCAAAGCATGACATTGAGTTGCATAACATATATCAAGATGAAGTTGTGTAGTTGCCACCATAGCCAAATAGCCTTACTTCCCATTATATATTAGTTTTAACCTCGTTGAGCCTCGTTTAGCCTATTTTCTTTGCTAACCACATCACCCCTTACCTAGCCTAGAGTAGGACTTTCCTATACCCTTGTTCTTGAAGTATAGTGAGCATGACTTAAATGAATTCCTTTTGATTAATATGTTGCAGAAAATAAGTGTGGGGGAAGGGATTTTTGTGTGTATGTATGTGCCTAAGTCTTAAAGGAGGCACGGGAAAAAGAAAAAAAAAATGTGAGAAAAAGAAGAAGAAAAGAAAGAAAAAGAGTGAAAATAAGTGAAAATGGACTCACAAGTGTGATTGTTGAAGAAAGGGCCCAAAAAGTTTGAATATGGCCCTAAGTTTTGTGTGACTTCCCCTTGGGTGTTCAAAGTTGACTTCTGCGTTCTAAAGGGAATTCTAAGTGCCTAATTCAATACTTTGCTCACTATTGCTTAAAGAACATTTGTTTTCCCTATCCTTTCTTTGTTAGCCAAACACCTTTAGCCCCGTTTCAACCCTTATGCTTCTATCTTGATCGTTATGTGTTCAATAATGTGGAGTTTGGAATTGATATGAGCTTATGGAATCACTGGTTCTCGTTCTAAGTAGTAGCATTCCATTCATGAGATCATATATATACATGTTAATAATTCCAGAAAATGCTTTCCTTGTTATAACATATGTGAGTGTTAGTCTACATGTTTACATCAATCTTCTCACATATACCTAGTGTAGGGTGTGTAGTCAGAAAATCTGTGTGAAAAACGAGTGCATATCTTGTAAGGATTTGAGCAAATTCTCTAAGGCATGTTACTACATTCAAAACATAGTTTTAAATGCTTAATTGTGAAATAATATGTGGTGACTATGAGTAAGAATGTACTTAAGTGTGAAGATGACAAAAATCTATGGGACTAATGATTTTTAACTTGTCATGTGCATTGGAAATCCGTGAGACGATTGTTGGAAGGTGTAGGTTGTGTTTTGTTCGTTTTGTCTAGTTTCGTGTTCTTTTGTTGTTTTGTTTTGCTCGAGGACTAGCAAAAGATAAGTGTGGGGGTATTTGATAGGAGCATATTCATGCGACTTAAATGGCTTGTTCTCGTGCATTTACGTTATGTTTCTTTAGTTATTTTAGTCCTTTATGCTTCTTTTGTGTGTTTTCAGGTTCTAAGGGCAAAGTATGCAAAAGGATGCCTTTTGGAGCCTTTTGGAGCAAATTAGAGATTGGAATGGATATCATATGCTTGGAGCCAAGAGGATGGACGAAATTGAAGGATTCCTCCTCTATTGCAGCCACATGCACATTCAATCATTCACACCAAAACCTTGCACATGCTTTCCCATTTCATTATTCATTCACCTTGCAGCCACTCCACATGCATTTCTAGCTTTTCCTTTGCATTCCCCCTTTAATCAACACATGCATCCACTCACCAAGAAATCATTCATTCCACATGCACCCAAAACACCACCAGAAATCATCATTGCCGTGGGTACCTATCCCATTTCAGATTGTCATTCCACTTCATTGCACATGCATCTTCATAATTCAACACATGCATTCATTATTTATTTACTTTGCATCCTTTAATTTAATCACATGCACATTCAAACAAACACAATCATTCCAGCCATACCTTGCATTTTCAGATTGTTCCTCCATCATTGCACCACAATGCAGCCACATGCACTTGTTCCTCTAACATTTCAGCCACTTGCACTCCCATTCTCTCCCAAAACCGTGCACATGCCTTCTCCTTGCATTTCCAGCCATTCCACATGCTATTTCAGCCACATGCACTCATAATCATTCAACCAACATGTGCACATGCAACCTAGCTGTCATGTTCCCCCCATTTCACCTATAAATACTCATTCATTCACACTCATTCATACACAATTCATTTCACAACAGAAATTGGTCCCTTGGGGCCGTGCCCTTCACAAAGTCCATCCATTCCATTCATACACTTCATCCATTGCAGAAATGTAGACCATAAACCCCACTTTGTGCCGTGACTCTCCCCTACAAATCCAAACACCATCCTTCCATTCCTCCACCACTACCCAAACCATTCACACCACCAAACTATCCTTAGACCTTGTGCTACAACGAAGAGGAAGATAAGAGTGCCTAAACGTTCATACAATTCAAGTTTGAGTTGTTGGAATGTTTAGGTGTTTCTTTGATTTCAATGTTTAATTTCAATGCTCTTTGTTTTGTAGGAATGAGGAATGGAAGATAAGAGGGCCTAAACGTTCATGCAATTCAAGTTTGAGTTGTTGGAATGTTTAGGTGTTTCTTTGATTCTCTTTGTTTTGTACCATGAGGAACTAAACCCCCCCTTGGTTAGGGGGTGATTCGAATATATGTTTATGCTTGCATTTTGATTTGAATACTTCTAATTGCGTTTCATAAGTTGTGGATTCAATTTGTTTAACCGTTTGATTGATAACTTATTTATGTATGTTTATTGAGAATGCGCGCTTAATTTTCATGCATGAATATGACGCTAGAATATAAGTAAGTTTCACCTAATCGTTATGAACTTATATTCACAAGTAATGGAGGTTGCTTATAAACAATCGCGTTAAACAAATTCTTGGCATAAGTTTCATGCAATCCATAGTAACAAGTGCCTCGTCAACACTTATAATTTTCATAGAGCGTAATGATTCTTGCTTGTATCTCTTCTATGCATTCATGTTGAGGACTTGTGGGGAATGTTTTGAATTGTTGTATGCGCTAACCCATCCAATTCAATAACGTTAGGAAGATTTGAAGGTTAATTAGTGCATCACGGTTAACCCGGGGTGTTGAGTTTCATGGTTTATTGAAATGCAATTGGAAATCATTTTATTATGCAAGTATAACATGTATGGAGATGAACCCCTTAGCCATTCTATCATCCATTCATTCCATTCCATCAAATTCGTTTTACAATCTGTTTAGTTTATTAACTTGTTTTGTTATTTCAATTCTCGTCAATTTAAAACCCCCCTTTACTTTCTTGTTCTTTAGTGTTTAGAATTTATTTAGTTTATGTTTTAAAGTGTTTTGATTCAATTTTATTTCCCAATTTCGTCCAAATTCACCAAAGTGCTCAAAACTGCCCAGAAAGTGATTTTAAGGCAGTTTTGAGTGTTTTGGGTGATGTTTGAGTCTTTTGGTTTGTTTTAATGTTTTAAGTGTTTAGTTTTACATTCTTTGAGTTAGTTTAGTGTTTTATATTGTGTTTTTACGTTCTTGAGTCAAGTTATTACTTAATTTCGTCCAAATTTGTGTTTGTGCTCAAATCTGCCCAGAAAGTGGTTTTTAGGCAGATTTGAGTGTGTTTGTGTTGTTTTGAGTCTTTTGGTTTGTCTTAGTGTTTTAAAGTTTAGTTTTGCATTCTTTGAGTCTAGTATAGTGTTTCATATTGTTATTTTACGTTTTTGAGTCAAATCCAAGTGGTTAACAATCCCTCATAATCCCCGGTCTAGAACGATCCCTACTTGCACCTATACTACAATTGACGAAAAAAGGGTTTAATTTGTGCGCGTATAATTCTCGCATCACTTGTCAATGCTTATGATTTTCACAAAGCTTAATGATTTTTGATTGTATCTCTATTATGCTGTTCATGTAGGGAACTATTGAAGAATAATTTGGTTGCCGATGCGTATTCCATCCAATTCAATGACTTAAGGAAAATCTGAGGGTTAATTAGGGATGTCACAGTTAATCTGGGGTGTTGAGGTTCATGGTTTATTGTAAAAGCAACTGGAAATCAATTTGTATGCAAGTGTGTCATGTGTGGAGAAGGACCCTCTAGCTAGCTAATCACCCATCAATTCACCCAAATTCGTATTCCTTTACTTAGTTTCTGCAATTTACTTGTTTGTTACTTCAAATTCGTCAAAAACCCAATCCCCTTGACTTTGTTGTGTCAAATTAGCTAGAATTTGTCCAATTTGTGTTTTTAAGTGTTTTGAGTCAAGTTAAAGTTAGAATTCGTCCAAATCACCCTTAGTGTCTAGTTTGAGTATTTTTTTATTGTTTTGTGCTGTTTTGAGTCTTTTTAGTTTGTTTTGAGTCATATAAGTCTAGTTAAGTTTTTTCAAGCCTAGTTTTATGTTTTAAAGTCAGTTTTAAGTAGATTAGCAGTCCCTCCAAATCCCCGACCTAGAACGATCCCTACATACATCTTTACTATAATTGTCAATAAGAGGGTTTAATTTGAGTGCTATTATTTATCACATCAAATTTTTGGCACCGTTGCCAGGGATTAGCAACTTTGCTAATCCCTCGTTGTTTCTTTTTGTTTCTTTTTCATGTCTTTTAATCTTAGTTTCTGACTTTGTTTTGTTTTCTTGTTTTTAGGTACTAGTTTATGACTCCAGTTCTCAACCCATTCGTGCAAATATCTTGGACTTTGACGACGATTTTGAACGAACTTTGAGAAGGAAGAAGAAGGAGCCATAACTTAATCCACCTTGTTCTAGCCCAGAATTTGAGTTTGAGGAGGAAGAAGAGGCCACGACAAGAGAGGAAGAAGAAGCACAAGTCTTGGTAGCGGATAATCGAATAATCAAGGAACTTTCAGCCTCGGGATTGGACAACGCCGTACCCCTATGCATTCAATATCCTAGGGCAACTCAAGACAAAACCGATGAGTTCGAATTGAAGTCTAGCTTGCTACATCACATTCCAAAGTACCATGGGCTGTCCATGGAGGATCCAAACAAGCATTTGAAGGAATTTGAAATGGTTTGTTCAAGCATGACTCCAATCAACGTGGATGGCAACATTTTGAAGATGAAAGCTTTTCCATGTTCTCTTTTGGAAAAAGGCTAAAGATTGGCTCTATGAATTAGCACTGGAACCGTCACTTCTTAGGAAAGCATGAAAATGGCATTCTTAGAGAAATTCTTCCTCAATTCAAAAGTTATTCTTTTGAGGAAGAAGATTAGTGGCATTCAACAAAACCAAGGGGAGTCATTTCCAGCTTATTATGAGCATTTCAAGACTCTAGTTGCCTCATGGCCTCAACATCAAATGAAAGAAGAGCTTCTAATTCAATATTTCTATTAAGGACGTCTTCCAATTAAGAGACAAATGCTAGATGCATTAGCGGGAGGAGCTTTAGTTGACAAAACACCAATTGATGCCAATACCTTAATTGCAAATCGAGCCTTAAATGCACAACAATACGAAGGAGTTGGACAAAGGGACATCCCACGGTAGCAACCACAAGTGAATGAGGTAAGTGCAATTTCTGAAATTCAATCTCAATTGGCTAATCTCACTGTTCTTATGTCACAGGTTGTTGATGGATCCAAAGTGCAAAAAGCTAGTGTATGTGGCGTGTGCACCATGCAAGGACACCCATATGAGCAATGCCCTCAATTGATAGAGAATGGAGGGTGGGAAAGTGCCCATGTCGTGGGGTTTCAAGGCCAAAATCAGCCCACATATGATCCATACTCAAACACTTACAATCCTGGATGGAGAGATCATTCAAACATGAAGGGGAGGAAGCCTCAACAACCTCAACAAGAAGGAGGATTTAGTCCACCACCCCTTGGGATATTCCAAAGGCCATTCACACCAATGCAACCTCAACCACCTCCGGTTCAATCAAATTCAGGTACATCTTTGGATAATGATAAGGTTATTCAATTATTAACCACTTTGATGCAGGGAGTACAAAATCAAGCTAAGGAGGTGGATGAATTAAAGAAGCAAATGGGGAAAATGGCAGAATTCATGGGCTAATTTAGAGAGCAAGGCAAACTGCCTAGTTCAACCATTGTGAATCCAAGAGGAGGATTTGAAACCGCCAACGTTATCACGTTAAAAAGTGGCAAGGAAGTTGGAACCACCCTACAACCACCCAAATCAAGCCAAAATGAGGATGAAAAGCTGCTGCAAGAGGAGAAAGACAAAGGCAAAGCCACGGCAAGGGTGGAACAACCCTTGTCGCAACCACACAATGCCCCTAAGCCACCCAACAAAGGTAAGTTAGGTCCAAATTCAATTGTTTCTAATGTTATTCCACCCAATGTACCTTTCCCTCGCAGATTTTTGCAATCAAACAAAGAAAAGAGTGACAAGGACATTCTTGAGACATTTAGAAAGGTGCAAGTCAATATCCCACTCCTTGATGCAATCAAACAAGTTCCAAAGTATGCCAAATTCTTGAAAGAACTTTGCACAACAAGGAAGAGGATTTCGAACAAGGAAGTGGTGCATGTAAGTGAAAATGTCTCTGCCATGTTACAAAGGAAATTGAATCCTAAATGAAAAGATCCAGGTAGTTTCACAATCCCTTGTGTAATTGGTAATACAAGGTTTGAACATGCTATTCTTGACCTAGGTACATCCATTAATTTCATGCCTTACTCTATTTATGCATCTATGAACTTAGGAGAGCTTAAAAATGATGGAGTTATTATTCAATTAGCCGATCATTCTAATGCATATCCAAAAGGAGTTTTGGAAGATGTTGTGGTGCAGGTTGATCATTTAATCTTTCCGGCTGATTTTTATGTGCTTGAAATGGAAGATTCGGCCCATTCTCCACCATTGCCACTCTTACTTGGAAGACCATTCATGAAAACAACCCAAACCAAAATTGATGTGGCCAAGGGAGCATTAACAATGGAGTTTGGTGGTGATATAATTAAATTCAATGATTCTAAATCTAATAAGAATCCTAATGATGTTCATCCTTATTTTGGCATTGATGTGAATAAAGATATAGGGCAGGAACAATCAGCACCTATCAAGAAGGATGCATCTAGAGCCACCATCAAAGAGGGAATTGGAGTGGCTACCTTAAAAGCACCCAATCTGGCCAAGAGCACCACTATCGATTTTGTTGACAGTGCTGCCCCTTTCGAGCCTTCATCACAATATGTTTGTAAGTCTCCAATCCTAATTCCAATTCCCATTTCAAATAATAGGTTGTTACCTTCTTTGGTGCAGATTTCCAATCGATTTCAAGGTGGTGGGAGTGTTTACATGGATTTTAGGAAGCTCAACACCATAATCAGGGAGGATCATTATCCCCTCCCATTCATAGAGCCTTATTATAAGTATTTTGAGGAACATGTCATGGAGGATGCACCCCTCCATGTCGTGGACTTTAATGGAGCTTGAAATGAGGTCTCGTCCAGGTGGAAGACGTTAAAGCAAGTGCTTCTTGGGAGGCAACCCATGCATTTGAATAAAGAACACCTAGGAATCTCCAACAATCCACAACCAAATTTGCGTTCCTCAACCCTACTCTTTATTCCTTTTACTTTGCCATGATAGTCATATTTGTTAATTGTTGTTTGATTGTTTGAGTGTGAGTCTTTGTTTGAAAGATTGAGGACAATGTTTAATTTAAGTGTTGGGGGGGGGGGGTAAACAAGCTGATTTGGCATGATTTTCGTGGGATTTTATCACCTATCACTTCTAATGTTTTTTTTCACTGTTTTTAAGTGTTTTTAGTGTGTTTTGAAGTGTTTTAATGTGTTTTGACCAGAAAATACGAAAATTTGAAAAAAAATTCGAAAAACAGTTTTGAAAAACCCAAAAAGAGTTGTTTATGTGTGTTTGTTTGTGTATTAGGGTACCTTCCAACACAATGATGAGGATTTGATTTTTAATTGCATGACTATTAAAGAAAGTTACAAACATAGATGGAAGTTTGATTTGCTCTTTAGTTTATGCTTAGTTGTAGTTGTTGTTTACGAATTCACATGTAATCACAAAGAAAAAATGGTAACATGCTTGAAGGAAGGAACTCAAACTAACGCTACAACCCTGAGAGACTTGAGCCTAAACTTTATTTGGAGAGTTATAAATCTGTGGATTATTGTTTTCTAAAGTCGTTGCATGATCTCATTGTTTCTTTGGTTGGTTGCTACTTAGAATGCGTTTTCATCATTATAGTTCCAAATACTAGAAGTCATGCCCGTTTCATTCAAAGCATGATATTGAGTGCATAACATACAATAAGATGAAGTTGTTTAGTAAACCAGAGCCAAAAAGCCTTACCCTTTGCATATGTATTGTAGGTTTAACCCTTTTGAGCCATATTTAGCCTATTTTCTTTGTTAGCCACATTATATTTAGCTAGCCTAGAATAGGACTATCCATACCCTTGTTCTTGAAGAATAGTGAAGCATGACTTAGAGGAAATTCCTTTTGATCTACATTATGTAGAAAAACAAGTGTGGGGGAAGGTAAAAGGGCATCGCAAAGGAAAAAAAAAAGAGAGAAGAAAACTGTGAAAAAGAAAAGAAAAAGAAGAAAAAAGAGTTAAGAAATAAATGAGAATGAACTCACAAGTATTGTTTGTTAAAGAAAGGGTCCAAACGTTTGAATTTGACCCTAAGTGTTACATGCATTTTCCCCTTGTGTTTAAGTTGGTTTCTGCCATCAAAAGTGAATTCTAAGTGTCATTTTATTACTTTGCTTCCGATTGGTTTAAGAACCTTTGCTTATCCTTGCCTTTCTTTGTTAGCCAATACCCTAGCCTCGTTACAACCCTTAGACTTCTATCTTGATTGTTATGTGTTTCAATATGTGGTCTTTGAAATTGGTATGAGCATATGGAATCCCTGATTCTCGTTCTAAGTAGTAGCATTCCATTCATGAGATCATATACATGTCATATTAATAATTCCAGAAAATACTTTCTTTGTTATAACATATGTGAGTGCTAAGGCATGTTACTACATTCACAATGTTGTTTTAATTGATTAAATGTTAGCTAGTAAGTGGTGATTGTGTTTAAGTGTTTACTCAATAGTAAAGAGGGCTAAAATCTATGTGAGTAGTGATAATTAAAATGTCATGTGCATTGGAAATCCCTGAGACAAATGTTGGAAGGTCTATGCAACTTAGTTAGCTTGTTTTCTTGCATTCATGTTGTTAGTTCTTAGTTATTTTAGTATTTTAAGCTATTTTCGTGTGTTTGTAGGCCCAAATGGTTAAATTGGCAAGAAAGTGCAATTTGGAGCATTTTGGAGCAGTTTTGGGCTTGGAATGGATAACACATGCTTGGAGGATGGACGAAATTGAAGACCAAAGGAGGCTACGAATCTGCTAAAGAGATGGAAGAAATTAATTCAAGATTTGGAAGAAAAGGAATCAGCTACAAAGAAGGAAACATGAGTCAAACTTCCTTATTTTGACTAAGTCAATCTTAATCTTTTCCTACTTATGTTCCAGCTATCAAAGGGGTTCCTAATCAATTTAGGACACTTAAATATAAGTTCTAGAAGCTTTAATCCCAGTCAAAGAGTCCTTGCCGCACCAAGTTTCCCTTTCCCTTTCCTTGTCGTGCAAGGAAGTTCCTTTTCCTTTCCTTTGGATACTGCCGCAAGTCCCTTTCCCTTTTTCTCTTAGGATTCTGACTTAATTACTCTTTTTCCTTGAGGATTTGGGGTCCAATTCTTGCCCAAAACATTTAATTACAGTCATGATCCTTTCCCTAAAATATATACAATCTGCCGCACAAAAGAAGGCATTCATTATTCACCTATTCAGCCATCATCCATACACCCACATCCGCACCATACCATTCATACACCACAATCCAATTTCACACCCATTCACCCTTGTGCCACAGCAAAGAAAAAGGAGAGAAGACCCCTTGAAGCCGTGTTTGCCATTCAAGATTGTTGGATTGTTGGAGCATTTCTAGGTGTATTCAATCTTTGTTTTCATTGTTTAATTTACATTTTCTTTGTTTTGCTGTGAACATGAGAGGCTAAACTTGTTTTGGCTAGAGGAGACTTTGAAACCACGATTATATTTGCAATATGAATTGATTAACTCCATTTGTGATTTCATAAATCGTGAAAGCAATTTGCTTAACTGTTGGATTAAGAACTTATTCTTGTATGTTGATTCAAGGTGCACACTTAGTTTGCATGCATGAATATAAAGGAGTTTCACATAATCGTTATGAACTTATATTCATAAGTACTGAAGGTCGCTGGTCACGATCGTGTTAAGTTGAATTCCTGGCATGAGTATCATGATGTCATAGTTACGAATGCCTTGTCAATGCTTATGATTTTCACAAAGCTTAATGATCTTTGATTGTATTTCTATTATGCTATTCATGTAGGGAACTATTAAAGAATAATTTGGTTGCTGATGCTTATTCCATCCAATTAAATGACTTAAGGAAATTCTGAGGGTTAATTAGTGATGTCACAGTTAATCTGGGGTGTTGAGGTTCATGGTTTATTGAAAAAGCAACTGGAAATCAATTTGTATGAAAGTGAGTCATGTGTGGAGAATGACCCTCTAGCTAGCTAATCACCCATCAATTCACCCAAATTCGTATTCCTTTACTTAGTTTCTGTAATTTACTTGTTTGTTACTTCAAATTCGTCAAAAGCCCAATCCCCTTTACTTTGTTGTGTCATATTAGCTAGAATCTGTCCAATTTGGGGTTTTAAGTGTTTTGAGTCAAGTTAAAGTTAGAATTCATCCAAATCACCCTTTAGTGTCTAGTTTGAGTCTTTTTTATTGTTTTGTGCTATTTTGAGTCTTTTAGTTTGTTTTGAGTCATATAAGTCTAGTTAAGTGTTTTCAAGGCTAGTTTTATGTTTTAAAGTCAGTTTTAAGTAGATTATCAATCCCTCCTAATCCCCGGCCTAGATCTTTACTACAATTGTGATAGGAGCATATTCATGCGACTTAAATGGCTTGTTCTCGTGCATTTACGTTATGTTTCTTTAGTTATTTTAGTCCTTTAAGCTATTTTCGTGTGTTTGTAGGTCCAAAGGGCTAAAGGAGCAAAAAGATGCATTTTGGAGACTTTTGGAGCACTTTTGGGCTAAGGATGGATAGCTTATGCTTGAAGCCAAAGTGTTGGACGAAATTGAAGACCTAATTGAAGACCAAAGTGTTGAAACCTTGTTCCCTTTAGTTTTAGGACATTTAAACCTTTCCTAATCCCAATCATACCATGCATTCACACCATTCTCTCCCAATACCGTGCATCTCCACAATCCCATTCATCAACACATGCATTCACTCACCACAAACAAGTCACATGCATTCATCAACATATCTAGCTGTCATTCACATGCATTTCATTCATCATTTCCACCCCCACATGTCCCTTTAATCATTCAAACATGCAGCCACACCTTCACCCACATGCACCATTCAAACATACACCCAAACACCACCAGAAATCATCATTGCCGTGGGTACCTATCCCATTTCAGATTGTCATTCCACTTCATTGCACATGCATCTTCATAATTCAATGCATGCATTCATTATTTATTTACTTTGCATCCTTTAATTCACCCACATGCACTCATAATCATTCACACCTTGCATTCACATGCATTTCCAACCTAATCACTCACCCACACAATCTGAAATCATTCAAACAATCACCATCATTGCCGTGCATTCCATTACCTTTCTCCACTTCATCTTTACAGAAATCCACATGCATCTCAATTAAATAAACCCCATGCTTGCACATTTCCCTTTTGCCATGCACCCATTATTCCAGAAAACCATTCATCCCATCATTCCATGTGATTCCAGCTCTTCTTTGTCTATGCCGTGCACTTTGATACCCTTTCCAGGTTGTCATTTCAGCCTTTGCAGCCAATACACATGCATGATTCAACCAAAATAGCCAAATGCATGCATACTTCCCTAGTGCCGTGCGTCCACTACCTCAGAAACCCATCAATTCCAGCTCATTTATGCACTTCCATCTCACATGTGCAGATCCAAGATCCAATCTGAATGTTGGCAGCCACATTCCTTCCTATAAAACTAGGCACACTTCACACATCAAGGACACAATTCATTCACAACAGAAATTGGTCCCTTGGGGCCGTGCCCTTCACCAAATCCATCTATTCCATTCATAAACTCATCCATTGCAGAAATGTAGTCCATAAACCCCCCTTTGTGCCGTGACTCTCCCTTACAATCCAAACATCATCCTTCCATTTCCATAATTCCCCAATCCATTCAACACACCAACAACATCCCTTAGACCTTGTGCTACGACGAAGAGGAAGATAAGAGGGCCTAAACGTTCATACAATTCAAGTTTGAGTTGTTGGAATGTTTAGGTGTTTCTTTGATTCTACATCAGTTTTGCTTCAAGGGTTCTTTCTTCTTATTAATTCTATGTTCATTCATGTTTTATATTTTTATGTTAAATCCTTTGCAAACATGAATTGTAACTAATCCTCCTCTAGGGATTCGATGTAGTCTTGCAAAGTTTGCCATGTAGTTAATTCGGAATTCTCATTTAATCTATCTATTTCTTGCTTCATTCTCCGATTTAATTGTGACTTAGTGTGTTGATTTTAATGCTTGATCATCATTTGAATTAACCACAGGTTGTTTAGCCAAGATTAAAAGCACACATCATGCATAATCTTGGTAGATATGTGAATGAATGAAGGGAATGTTTTGCAAACATCCTGCCGAGTGTTCCATTTGGTTTTGTGAAAGTTTCTTGTGCACTACATAGTCTCTAATTAGGAACCAAAGTTGCACATCACAATTAGGCTCATAATTAGAGACATTTGATCAAATCCACACATCATATGGCTGATCATATCTAAGTGAAACAAACCCAAGAAATAAGTAGAGGGATGAGTATAATCTGACTTAACAAGCATGAACTTGGCTTAGCGATTGTGAAATCGAATCTCTAGCTTCATCTTCATTGGTACTATCTTATTTTATTA
Organism: Pyrus communis; assembly: GCF_041283825.1. Taxonomy (NCBI): domain Eukaryota; kingdom Viridiplantae; phylum Streptophyta; class Magnoliopsida; order Rosales; family Rosaceae; genus Pyrus; species Pyrus communis. The sequence goes on along the minus strand of NC_142576.1, from coordinate 15,568,314 downwards.
GTTGTTGATTCATTCATCTTGTGTTTACTTCATTTCCTTATGTTTTAATTTACAATCTGCTTGTTTCCAAGTTTCTGTTTTTATTTCAAGTTTCATTCAAAACCAATCCCCCATTTCTTTTAAAGTGTTAGATTAGTTAGAAATACATTTAGTTTGTGTTTGTAAGTGTTTTGATTCATTTTGTTTCCCAAATTCGTCCAAAGTACTCAAGGTGCTCAAAACTGCCCAGAAAGTGATTTTAAGGCAGTTTTGAGTATTTTGGTGCTGTTTTGAGTTTTTTTTGTTTGTTTTAGTGTTTTAAAAGTTTAGTTTTGCATTCCTTGAGTCTAGTATAGTGTTTCATATTGTTATTTTACGTTTTTGAGTCAAATCCAAGTGGTTAACAATCCCTCCTAATCCCCAGTCTAGAACGATCCCTACTTATACATATACTACAATTTGACGAAAAGAGGGTTTAATTTGTGTGCGTATAATTCTCGCATCAAATTGTCAATAAGAGGGTTTAATTTGAGTGCTATTATTTATCACATCACTTTGCCATAAATCAAATTTTTTTTGTCTAAGTCTTAGTTTTGATATTAAAAGGGGTGCAGAAATGATGGTTGTGGGATGATTATTTTTGTACAATGATAACTTTTTTTTTTTTTTTCCAGGTTAAGGCATGTCAATGTAACAATGACTTGTTTTTGGTTCCCCAAATTGGGCCATTCCATGACCTGAATGGAATCTTCTTCTTCTTTCATACTACTCACAGTATCCTTTGCACATAGGCTTGATTCTTTCTTTTCGACAAATGAATTAAGAAATTACAGTGAACTTTGGGGATTCTTTCCAATATCCTTTACAGATAGCTTCAAGCCTTTGCTATTCTTCCTGATGCAATTCTTACGAATTTTCTCTGCGATATTACACTGATATTCAAGAAATAGAGATTAAAAGATAAAGGCTAAATCGTCAAAATGGTCCCTGAGATTTGCATAACACATCACTTTGGTCCTTGAGATTCCAAATCAATAGAAGTGGTCCTTGAGATTGTCCACCATCCATCATTTTGGTTCTTCCGTTAAAAACTCCATTAAGTGTCCTGGAGCTCTTGGCCGGAAGTTTGGGCAATTTTCAAAGCTTCGTAACTCAATCGTTCTTAACCAAATTTGACCCATAATATATCAAAATGAAGATAGGAAAGTGTAGAATAAGATTATACCTATTTGGAAGCCCAATGGTTCCCAAATATGGCTGGAAAATAACCTCAAAGTTGACTGGTCTGAGAGAAAGCAGGAAAACTCGTTGGAAACTGGATAAACTTTAAACGTTCATAACTTCTTCAATACTCAACAAAATCAAGTGATTCAAAACAAAAATCATACTTCTCGATGAAGCGAAGAGAATGGTACTTTTTTTGACAGCTAAATCGCCTTGGTTTGGCCGAAACACGGCTTGAAAGTGGCTATCTTGGTCCCGATTTAGCCACTTTCCAGCTGTTTTTCGGCCAAACCACGGCGATTTAGCTGTCAAAAAAATTTGCCCATAATATATCAAAATGAAGCTAGGAAATGTAGAACAAGATTGCACCTGTTTGGAGTTCAAAAAGTGGCCGGAGATGGCCAAAAATGGCCTCAAATATGCGAAGGTCGCCGGAGTTTGTCCATTCACACTCATCGAAAATTGGAAAAGAGGGAAAAATTTGATGTACTAAGGACACCCACCAACTTTGAACTCGATAGCATTTCGTCGGAGTTCGTCGTCGGGGAAGACATGCATGCATAGATTCATAACAGGGTTTAAACCCTTGAAATTTTGACCTAAAAACGCAGCTCAAACAATATTTGTTTTACGCCCAAAATAATATTCTTAGTAGCAGGGGAAAATGATGTGATGTGTGATGTGTGATGAAGCAAGTTTTGGGTTTCTAAAACCCAAAATAATATTTGTTTAAAGCAACTTGCACACCAACCCTCATCATTAAGCCTTTTTGAAGGCTAATATATGTTTCCCACGCCAAACCAAGGTAGTGGTGCACACTGCACGAGGTTGGTTTTTAAAGTTTGAACCTCTTAGGTGAATTTATACTATTTCAAACATAACTTGTTCGTTATAACTCCGAATTAAGTTCCGTTTGGGGCCACGTGTTTGTAAGAATGAGTACTATTCAGAAATAGTAAAATAAGACTGGAAAAGTGAAAGAAAAATTGAGGTCCATGTGGAAGACCAACGTGGCATCTCAGTTATATTTTGATAATTTCACTGCTACTAAGAATAAAATACGATAAATCTCGGGATTGGATGTCACAATCTACCCCCTTAAGAAAATTTCATCCTTGTAATTCAAAATGACATAATTTAATCAAGGAAGAAATGTTTAACGAACAACCCTGAGGCCGCGGGGTATTGAATGCATAATGGTGCGGCATTGGCCAACCCTGAGGCCGAAAGCTCTTTAATGGTCCGATTGTTCGCTGCCATAACTTCTTCTTCCACTTCTTCAAACTCAGATTCGGCCTCTGAATTTGAACTAGGTTCACTACGTTCGGGATGCCTCCTCTTTCTTCTCAAATCACGTTCAAAATCGTCGTTAAAGTCTAAGATATGTGCATGCACAGTTTGAGAACTCCGCGTCATGCACTAGTACCTAAAAAACAAGAAACAAAAATAGGTCAGAAACTAAAACAAAATCAGAAACAAAGTGAAATAAATGAAACAAAAGCAATCCAAGGGATTAGCAAAGTTGCTAATCCCCGGCAACGGCGCCAAAAATTTGATGCGAAATATATTAAGCACACAAATTAAACCCTCTTCTGACAATTGTAGCAAAGTATGTAAATAGGGATCGTTCAAAACCGGGGATTAGGAGGGATTGCTAAACTCTTGAAAACTGACCTAAGAACTCCAAAACAAAGTTAAAAACACTAATTTGGACTCAAAGAATGAAAAACCAAAGTTAAAACACTAAAACAAAACAAAAACTCAAAACAACAACTAGAAGACTCAAAACTGCCTAAAAACCACTTTCTGGGCAGTTTTGAGCACCTACACTAATTTGGACGAAATTGGTTGAAAACTTGACTCAAAACACTTAAAAACATGAACCAAAACAATTTCTAACTAAATTGAGACTTCAAAGTAAAGGGGGATTTGATTTGGACGAAATTAAAGTTGAGAAAACAGATTGCAAAGTAAAACTGATTTTGAAATGTTTTTGGGGTTTTTAATGGATGATGGACTAGTTAGGGGTTCTTTCTCCACACATGACAAGTATGCAAATGACTCGATTTCCAGTTATTCCTTCATAGAATTATGAATGACAATGCCCCAAATTAACCGTGACATCACTAGTTAATTCTCAAGTTTTCCTTGTGTTATTGAATTGGATGACATCATACGACAACCCAAAGTATTCTTCAAAAGTTCCTTACATGACATCATAATAAAGATACAATCAAAGATCATTACGTTCAATGAAAACTATAAGCATTGACAAAGCACTTGTGACTATGACATCATGACACTTATGCTAGGAATTGAACTTCACGCGATTGTGACTAGCAACCTTCACTACTTGTGAATATAAGTGTGTGACAATTATGTGAAACAAACTTATATTCTAGCATCATATTCATGCAAGCCAATTAAGTGTCGACCCCTAATTAACAAACACAAATACGTTATTACTCGCACAGTTAAGCCAATTGCATTCACGATTCAAGAACTCATAACTGGAATTTATCAAATCAACTTGCACACATAGTTATGGCTTTTGAAATCACCCCTAACCAATAGGGGTTTAGCCACTCATGTTCATAGCAAAATGAAAGGAAAATAAATTAAACATTGAAATCATAAAACGAATTACACCTAGAATGCACCAACGACGAAGCTTGAGCATCCAAGAGTCTTTCCTTCTTTCTCCTTGCTATGGCACAAAGGTGGATGGGATGGTTGGGATGTGTTTTAGGATCAGGGATTATGGAATTGGATGGAGGATAGGCACGGCAAGGTGTAGTGTTTGGCTGGAATTGTGTTTCTAGGATTTTAGGATGTGTAGAGTGGTGTGGCTAGATGAATGGACGAAAATTGGGTGAATGAGTGATCCCCCAAGTGCCTTGCTTTAAAGCCTTATTTATAGGGCTAGGAAAGGTTTTGAACTTAGTTGAAACCAAAAGGTTTTTTTGTACCAGAAATTCTATACATGAAACACTTAAAGGATATATGTGTGTAGCTTGGACAAGGTAGGAGACAAGATAGGACGGCTAGGAGACAAGGTAGGACGGCTAGTGACGGCTAGGAGACAAGGTAGGACGGCTAGTGACAAGCTAGGACGGCTAGTAGACAAGGTAGGACGGCTAGTGACAAGCTAGGACGGCTAGGAGACAAGCTAGGACGGCTAGGAGACAAGCTAGGACGGCTAGTGACAAGCTAGGACGGCTAGGAGACAAGCTAGGACGGCTAGTGACAAGCTAGAAATTAGGCACCATGTGTGAATAGATAAAGCCTTCTAGAAATAAGGTTTTTTTTAGGCCCCCTTGCAGCTCCCTAACTGAATTCAAGCCTTCAAATTCGTCCATCCTCATGCCTCCATGCTTGCACTATCCAATCTTGGCCCAAAAATGCTCTAGAATGCTCCAAATTGCTTCTTTTTGCATACTTTGACACTAAAACCTGAAATTGCACGAAAATGACTTTAAACACTTAAACTAACTAAGGAAAAACAACATAAATGCATGAGAACAAGCCAATTAAGTCGCATAAAAATGCTCCTATCAAATTCCCCCACACTTAGCTTTTGCTAGTCCTCGAGCAAAACAAAGAAATAAAACAAGACAAAACAAACAAACATAATCTAAACCTTCCAACATTTGCCTCAGGGATTTCCAATGCACATGACATGTTAAAGATTATCATTCCCACATATTTGAGTCAATTTAACACTTAAGCACATGCTTAATCATAGTCACTACTTACTAGTTCACAATTAACCAATTAAAACAATGTTTTGAATGTAGTAACATGCCTTAGAGAATTCCTTCTATCCTTAATAGATTTGCACTCTATTTTCACTCAGATTTTCTAACTACACACCCTATACTAGTTATATGTGAGAGAATTGATGTAGATATAAAAACGAATGCTCACATATATGTATCACAAAGAACGCAATTTCCGGAGTTAATAGGCATGTTTAGATATGATCTCATGAATGGAATGCTACTACTTAGATGCGAGAACCAGTGACACCATATGCTCATACCAAATTCAAACTCAACAAATTGAAACACATAACACTCAAGATAGAAGTTTAAGGGTTGCAACGGGGCTTGGGGTATTGGTTAACAAAGAAAGGATAGGGAAAACAAACATTTCTTCAAGCATTAGTAAGCAAAGTAATGAAATTAAGACTTAGAATTCACTTAGTTTGCAGAAATTAACTTAAAAACACAAGGGGAAGACTTTAAACAACTTCTTGGGGCCGAATTCAACTTTTTGGACCCTTTCTTCAACAAACAACACCTTGGAACTCTTTTTCTCATGTTGTTCAACTCTTTTCATACTTTTTTTTTTTTTTTTACTAATTTTTCTTTTCTTTTCTTTCTACTTCCCCCACACTTGGTTTCTGCCATAAAGGAATTCCATTTGAATCATGCTTACTATACTTTAAGAACGAGGGTATGGATAGTCCTAATCTAGGCTAGGTGAGGGTAATGTGGGTTAACAAAGAAAAGGCTAAACAAGGCTCAATGGGGTTAACACCTAAACATATAATGGAGTAGGGCACACGGCTTTTTGGCTAAAGTGGTGGTCACTACACAACTTCATCTTGAAAATGTGTTATGCTAATCAATACCATGCTTTGAATGAAATGGGCATGACTTCTAGTGTTTGGAACTAAATGATGAAACGCCTTCTAAGTAGCAACCAAGCAAAGAATAATGAGATCATGCAACGATTTTAGAAAACAAAGAATGCACAGATTTTAACTCTCCAAATAAACGTTTAGGTTCAAGTCTCACAAGGTTGTAGCGTTAATTTGAGTTCCTTCCTTCAAGCATGTTACAAAAACTGATTTTTTTCTTTTATGATTGCATGTGAATTCATAAGTTATAACCACAACCAAGCATAAACATAGAGTAAATCAAACTTTCATCCATGTTAATCACTCTCTTTAACAGCCATGTATTTAAAAACCAAATCCTCATCATTGTGTTGGAAGGTACCCTAAGACACAAACAAACACACAAAAACAACTCTTTTTTGGGTTTTTTAAAACAAATTTTTCAAATTTTTCTTTGATTTTCGGATTTTTACTTCAAAACATACTAAAACACACCAAAACTGCTTAAAAACACTTAAAAACAGCAAGGAACAAGTTTTGAAATAATGGGTGATAAAATCCCACGAATTTGCATGAAAAACACTTAGTTACCCCCCCACACTTAAATCAAACATTGTCCTTAATGTTTTAAGCATAGAATCACACAAAGAAACACACAAACAGCAAGTAAAACAACTAAATAGGCAGATTAGAAAGAATCAACAAAGGGAAGGGTTTAGGAACGCAAATCTGGAATTGGAGTGCTTTCTAGGTCTTCCTTTGTTGAATGGCATGGGTTGCCTCCTAAGTAGCGCTTTCTTTAACGTCTTGCAGCCGGACGAAGAACACGTTCAGGCACCATTGGTGCCCACGGCATGGAGTGAGATCTCCTCCACAACCTGCCCCACGGCATTCTCATAATATGGCTTCAATCTATGTCCGTTGACCTTGAATTCCACCCCATTCCTTAAGCTTTGGACTTGAACTGCACCATGTGGAAAAACATTAGTAACAACAAAAGGTCCAATCCATTTAGAACGTAACTTTCCGGGAAATAAACGTAGACAAGAATTAAAAAGTAAAACTTTTTGCCCAATTGTGAAGGTTTTGCCCCTAATCATCTTGTCATGAAACGCCTTCGTCTTTTTCTTGTAAATGCGGGCATTCTCGTAGGCTTCATTCCTTAGTTCCTCAAGCTCATTCAATTGGAGCTTCCGATGTATTCCAGCAGCATCTAAGTCCAAATTGAACGTTTTGATGGCCCAATGTGCCTTATGTTCTAGCTCCACGGGTAAGTGACAAGGTTTTCCATAAACTAGCCGAAATGGAGACATCCCTAGGGGTGTTTTGTAGGCAGTGCGATATGCCCATAGTGCATCGTCTAAACGCATGCTCCAATCCTTCCGGTTAGGCCCCACGGTCTTCTCCAAGATTTGCTTGACCTCTCTATTTGATACTTCGGCTTGGCCACTTGTTTGTGAGTGATAAGGTGTTGAAACCTTATGCTTGACATTGTACTTCTTGAAGAGTGCCTCAATGGTCCTATTGCAGAAATGTGAACCTCCATCACTTATAAATACCCGCGGCATCCCAAATCTAGAGAAAATGTTAGTCTTGATGAAATCTGAAACCACTCTAGAATCGTTAGTACGGGTAGCTTTTGCTTCTACCCATTTAGAAACATAATCAACCGCAAGCAAAATATAAGTGAAACCAAATGAAGAAGGAAAAGGACCCATGAAATCAATACCCCAAACATCAAAGATTTCAACATTGAAGATGGGTGTTTGCGGCATTTGGTCTTTTGCACCAATAGAACCTGTTCTTTGACATCTATCACATGTTAAGCAAAACATTCTAGCATCTTTGAACAATGTAGGCCAATAAAAACCAGATTCTAACACCTTTGGGTACCAAAATGGCCTCCACATGCATAAGAATGACAAAATGCTAGAATTGAGTTAAAATCAGAAGTTGGCACACATCTTCTAATAATCTGATCTGGGCAATATTTCCATAGATATGGATCATCCCACACATAAAATCTTGCATCATGTATCAATTTATCACGTTGGACCTTGCTTAGGGTGTTAGGAACTTGCTTAGTCACCAAGAAATTGACCAAATCGGCATACCAAGGGGTACTTACCTCAATGGACAGAAGTTGTTCATCCGGAAATGTCTCAGAAATGGGGAGGGATTCTTCTTCACGCACCAATCTACTCAAGTGGTCAGCCACCACGTTTTCACAACCTTTCTTGTCCCTAATTTCAATATCGAACTCTTGAAGTAGGAGCATCCAACGAATGAGCCTTGGTTTGGCCTCCTTTTTGGTGAAAAGATACTTCAAGGCTGCATGGTCAGTGAAAACAATTACTTTAGTGCCAATAAGATATGATCTAAACTTATCTAAAGCAAATACAACCGCCAAGAGTTCTTTTTCGGTTGTAGAATAATTCAATTGAGCATCATTTAAAGTGCGGGAAGCATAATAAATAACATGTGACCGTTTATTTTTCCTTTGACCCAAAACAGCCCCAAGTGTATAATCCGAGGCATCACACATCAATTCAAATGGAATGGACCAATCCGGGGGAGTTATGATGGGTGCCGTGGTTAGGAGCTCTTTGAGATGCTTGAATGACTTCTCGCATGCCTCGTTGAACTCAAAAGACACATCTTTTTGGAGGAGGCAGCATAGGGGTTATGCAATCTTGGAAAAGTCCTTGATAAATCGTCTATAGAATCCTGCATGACCAAGAAAAGAACGAACCTCTCTAACCGAAGTAGGAGAGGGTAAGTAGCGTACAAGATCTACTTTAGACTTATCAACTTCAATTCCTTTTTCAGAGATTATATGACCCAAAACAATACCTTGTTTAACCATAAAATGGCATTTTTCCCAATTTAAAACAAGGTTTGTTTCAACACAACGTTTCAAGATTAAAGTGAGATTATCCAAGCATTTATCAAAAGAATCACCAAAAACACTAAAGTCATCCATGAATATCTCAATAATCCTTTCAACATAATCAGAAAATATGCTTACCATACACCTTTGAAACGTGGCAGGGGCATTGCACAAACCAAATGGCATGCGTCGATATGCAAATGTTCCAAAGGGACAAGTAAAAGTGGTCTTTTCTTGATCATCCGGGGCAATGACAATTTGATTATAACCTGAATATCCATCAAGAAAGTAATAAAAAGAATGACCCGCTAACCTTTCCAACATTTGATCTAGGAACGGCAATGGGAAGTGGTCCTTCCTTGTGGTGGCATTTATCTTCCTATAATCAATGCATACACGCCAACCGGTTTGGATTCTCATGGGTACAAGCTCATTCTCGGCATTCTCCACAACCGTCACTCCGGATTTCTTCGGCACACATTGGATAGGTGAAACCCAACGACTATCGGAGATAGGATAAATGACTCCACAATCAAGAAGTTTGATTATCTCATTTTTCACAACTTCCATCATTGGAGGGTTAAGACGGCGTTGAGCCTCTCTAGTTGGTTTGGTCCCCTCTTCAAGAAATATGTGATGCATACAAGTTGTGGGGCTTATACCTTTGATATCGGCCAATGTCCATCCTAGGGCAGATTTGTACTCCTTCAACACATGCATGAGTTTTTCCTCCTCTTGTGCCGTGAGGGATGATGATATGATGGCAGGCAGTGTCTCATTTTTTCCCAAGAAAATGTACTTCAAATGGCTTGGCAAAGGTTTGAGTTCAAGGATAGGTGCCTGAATTATGGATGGAAGCAACTTGTTAGTCGAAATGGGAATGGACTCTTTGTTAGGAAACTTACCATCATGTATTGGTGATGACTCAAGGGCAGCAACTACTTCAAGAAAATCCTCACTAAGAGGCACGGCATAGGATAGTGTATTTGTGCCGTGGGGTTGCATGGATGTTGCTCCCTTGGTTTTGACTTCTACACCACTTGTAATGACTTTTTCAAGCATATCATCATTCAAATCTTCAAGGTATCCCTGCGCCAAAGAGTCAACAGTATCAATAGAGAAACATGAATGATCTTCACTAGGATACTTAATAGAATCGGAAAGATTGAAATTAACAACTTCCCCATCAAATTCCATGGACAAAGTTCCATTAAACACGTCAATCTTAGTCCGGGCCGTTTTCATGAATGGCCTTCCAAGTAGAATGGGCAGCGAGGGTGCATGATCCGATTCATCCATCTCAAGGACATAGAAATCCGCCGGAAAGATCAAATGATTAACCTGCACCAAAACATCTTCCAAAACTCCCTTTGGATAAGCATTAGATCTATCGGCCAATTGTATGATAACACCATCCTTTTTCAATGCTCCTAGGTTCATAGATGCATATATGGAATATGGCATAACATTTATAGAGGCACCTAAGTCAAGCATGGCAGATTCAAATCTAGTGTTACCTATGACACAAGGAATGGTGAAACTACCCGGATCTTTGCATTTGGGAGGTAGTTTGCGTTGCAAGATGGCGGACACATTCTCACCTACTTTTACCACTTCCTTGGTCGACATCCTCTTCCTAGTGGTGCACAACTCCTTCAAAAACTTGGCGTATCTAGGGACTTGCTTGATTGCATCCAACAAGGGTATGTTTACTTGAACTTTCCTAAATGTCTCAAGGATGTCCTTTTCAGCTTCTTCCTTCCTTGTTTGCATAAACCTACTAGGAAAAGGAGCATTCGAAGGAAAAGCATTAGTAGAAACCGAATTTGACACATTCTTACCCTTTTTGGCCGAATTAGACAGTTTTGGGGCACTAGGAACTTTCGGCAAAGACTCTCCCACCTTTGCCGTGGGTTTGCTTGATTCTTCCTCTTCAATTTGCAAGTTTTCATCACCTTTGGGACCTGATTGTGATGGTGTAGGATCTGCCCTATTCTCTTTTCCACTTCTCAAGGTTATGGCCTTTGCACTTTCGAAGCTTCCCTTTGGATTTGGAACGGTGGAACTAGGGAGCTTTCCTTGTTCACGAAACTGCCCCATAAACTCGGCAATTTGCCCCATTTGTTTCTCCAATTGATCCACCCTTTTGTCTTGGTTTTGCATAGCCTTAGCTTGATCGTCCTGCCCATTAGACAACTTAGTTAGTATCTTAAGAAGTGCATCATTGTCAAGAGACGTACCTGAGGCACTTGGGCCGGATTGGGCTTGATTTTGGGGTGGGGCGTAGGTTTTGGGAAAGAACCCAGGGGTTTGTTGCCTAAAGCCTCCTTGGTTTTGAGATTGTTGGGGCTCCTTCCATTTGAAATTTGGGTGGTCTCTCCAACCGGGATTATATGTGTTGGAATAAGGATCGTTCCTTAGTTGGTTTTTTCCTTGAAACCCAATTGCATTGGCGCTTTCCCATCCACCATTTTCAATCAACTGTGGACATTTTTCAGAGGCATGTCCATGCATAGAACATACGCCACATACAATTGGTCCTTGCATCTTCATGCCCTCGGCCAACTGAGACACAATAGAAGTAAGATTAGCCAAGTGTGAATTAATGTCGGAAGTAGAACTTACCTCATGAACATGTTGCTGTGGGGGTCCTCTTTGGCCTACTCCTTCGTATTGTTGATCGTTCAACGCTCGATTAGAAATCAAGGTCTTGGCAGCCATAGGTGTTTTGTCCACTAATGCTCCACCTGCCGAGGCATCAAGCATTTGACGTTCTAATGGTAGGAGGCCCTCGTAGAAGTATTGCAAAAGTAGCTCCTCCTTCATCTGATGCTGTGGACAAGAAGCAACAAGTGATTTAAAACGTTCATAGTATGCAGGAAAAGACTCACCTTCATCTTGTTGAATTCCACTTATTTTTTTACGAAGAAGAATGATGCGAGAAGTTGGGAAAAACTTCTCCAAAAACGCTCTTTTCATACTCTCCCATGAAGTGACAGTGCCAGGAGCCAACTCGTATAACCAATCCTTAGCTTTATCCATTAAAGATAACGGAAAAGCTTTCATCTTCAAAATACTTCCGTCAACATTGACGGGAGTCATGCTTGAACAAACTACTTCAAACTCTTTAAGATGCTTGTTTGGATCTTCCATGGAAAGCCCATGGTATTTAGGAATGTGGTGCAACAAGCTTGACTTCAACTCGAATTCATCGGTCTTGCCTTGGGCAGCCGCGGGGTATTGAATGCATAATGGTGCGGCATTGGCCAACCCTGAGGCCGAAAGCTCTTTAATGGTCCGATTGTCCGCTGCCATAACTTCTTCTTCCACTTCTTCAAACTCAGATTCGGCCTCTGAACTTGAACTAGGTTCACTACGTTCGGGATGCCTCCTCTTTCTTCTCAAATCACGTTCAAAATCGTCGTTAAAGTCTAAGATATGTGCATGCACAGTTTGAGAACTCCGCGTCATGCACTAGTACCTAAAAAACAAGAAACAAAAATAGGTCAGAAACTAAAACAAAATCAGAAACAAAGTGAAATAAATGAAACAAAAGCAATCCAAGGGATTAGCAAAGTTGCTAATCCCCGGCAACGGCGCCAAAAATTTGATGCGAAATATATTAAGCACACAAATTAAACCCTCTTCTGACAATTGTAGCAAAGTATGTAAATAGGGATCGTTCAAAACCGGGGATTAGGAGGGATTGCTAAACTCTTGAAAACTGACCTAAGAACTCCAAAACAAAGTTAAAAACACTAATTTGGACTCAAAGAATGAAAAACCAAAGTTAAAACACTAAAACAAAACAAAAACTCAAAACAGCAACTAGAAGACTCAAAACTGCCTAAAAACCACTTTCTGGGCAGTTTTGAGCACCTACACTAATTTGGACGAAATTGGTTGAAAACTTGACTCAAAACACTTAAAAACATGAACCAAAACAATTTCTAACTAAATTGAGACTTCAAAGTAAAGGGGGATTTGATTTGGACGAAATTAAAGTTGAGAAAACAGATTGCAAAGTAAAACTGATTTTGAAACGTTTTTGGGGTTTTTAATGGATGATGGACTAGTTAGGGGTTCTTTCTCCACACATGACAAGTATGCAAATGACTCGATTTCCAGTTATTCCTTCATAGAATTATGAATGACAATGCCCCAAATTAACCGTGACATCACTAGTTAATTCTCAAGTTTTCCTTGTGTTATTGAATTGGATGACATCATACGACAACCCAAAGTATTCTTCAAAAGTTCCTTACATGACATCATAATAAAGATACAATCAAAGATCATTACGTTCAATGAAAACTATAAGCATTGACAAAGCACTTGTGACTATGACATCATGACACTTATGCTAGGAATTGAACTTAACGCGATTGTGACTAGCAACCTTCACTACTTGTGAATATAAGTGTGTGACAATTATGTGAAACAAACTTATATTCTAGCATCATATTCATGCAAGCCAATTAAGTGTCGACCCTAATTAACAAACACAAATACGTTATTACTCGCACAGTTAAGCCAATTGCATTCACGATTCAAGAACTCATAACTGGAATTTATCAAATCAACTTGCACACATAGTTATGGCTTTTGAAATCACCCCTAACCAATAGGGGTTTAGCCACTCATGTTCATAGCAAAATGAAAGGAAAATAAATTAAACATTGAAATCATAAAACGAATTACACCTAGAATGCACCAACGACGAAGCTTGAGCATCCAAGAGTCTTTCCTTCTTTCTCCTTGCTACGGCACAAAGGTGGATGGGATGGTTGGGATGTGTTTTAGGATCAGGGATTATGGAATTGGATGGAGGATAGGCACGGCAAGGTGTAGTGTTTGGCTGGAATTGTGTTTCTAGGATTTTAGGATGTGTAGAGTGGTGTGGCTAGATGAATGGACGAAAATTGGGTGAATGAGTGATCCCCCAAGTGCCTTGCTGCAAAGCCTTATTTATAGGGCTAGGAAAGGTTTTGAACTTAGTTGAAACCAAAAGGTTTTTTTGTACCAGAAATTCTATACATGAAACACTTAAAGGATATATGTGTGTAGCTTGGACAAGGTAGGAGACAAGATAGGACGGCTAGGAGACAAGGTAGGACGGCTAGTGACGGCTAGGAGACAAGGTAGGACGGCTAGGAGACAAGGTAGGACGGCTAGTGACAAGCTAGGACGGCTAGTAGACAAGGTAGGACGGCTAGTGACAAGCTAGGACGGCTAGGAGACAAGCTAGGACGGCTAGGAGACAAGCTAGGACGGCTAGTGACAAGCTAGGACGGCTAGGAGACAAGCTAGGACGGCTAGTGACAAGCTAGAAATTAGGCACCATGTGTGAATAGATAAAGCCTTCTAGAAATAAGGTTTTTTTTAGGCCCCCTTGCAGCTCCCTAACTGAATTCAAGCCTTCAAATTCGTCCATCCTCATGCCTCCATGCTTGCACTATCCAATCTTGGCCCAAAAATGCTCTAGAATGCTCCAAATTGCTTCTTTTTGCATACTTTGACACTAAAACCTGAAATTGCACGAAAATGACTTTAAACACTTAAACTAACTAAGGAAAAACAACATAAATGCATGAGAACAAGCCAATTAAGTCGCATAAAAATGCTCCTATCACATCATCATTTCTGATCTTCAGCTAGTCACAAGCAAAGTTCAGATGAATCTCGAAGAAAGCTTGGGTTCTATAGAGTTGGTCGAAGAGATCTTCAATTCAAGACATGGTTTAACAGTTTTTAATTGTCACCCAATTGAATTGCTAGTAAACAATGTACAATCTTAAGGTTCGGTCTTTGCTCTTCAAGAATGGAAGTAGAGGTTTCTATAATGAAGGTTCAAGGAAAATTGGTGTTATACCTGGACGTAGATCAATGTTGCCTCTCACACCTCCATCTAGTGGTATCACGGGTAGATATTTAGGAATGATGTCACAAATTTAGTTTAACCGGGTTCACAAATTCCAGTTGTACCAGATTGTCATCTTCCTCTACAACACGTGCTAATAAGCCTTCACAACTTTTCTTAATAAATGTTTCACCTTTATAGCTGGGACTAATTTATGCTTCAGTTTCTGATTTTGCCAGTGGGGCCGACCATAAGGATGATAGGTCGTCAAAAAATGACTAAAAGAATAATAATGATGTAGTCGATCCATCTCTTGGATTACGTGGAAATCCATGAAATCCAACAAAGTAAGATTAACTGGCATTACCAGATTCGTAATGAAAACGGTGCAACCACTATACTTGCACTAGACATACACACAATTGCCTTCTGGCATTGGAATTCTCAAGATGAGCCCAACGAAGGTACCATGTGGTTGAAGTATTTGAACAAACAAGGATAATATAACTGACTGGTGGTTAATGTCGTTGTCATGACTACGAGTTTGTTGTTCTCCTAGATGGCTTGCTCCTAAGTTTCTATGATTGTGATTTCGTTGGCCCTAATTGTCTTGATAAGTGTATAAGTCGGCGTGCCGCTACCTAACGTTTCTATGGTATTCTAGTAATGTCTGCCTCCATAAAACTATAAACCAATGTCCTAGCAATAGGGTTTGATAACCATTTATCAAAATGTATTTTCAATATAAAGAAACCGTTCCACCTATGTATTGGTTTACAACTCCCGAATACAGGATGATAGGAGCATATTTATGCGACTTTGTTAGCTTGTTTCTTTGAATTCAGTAAGTTAGTTTCTATTTATTATAGTG
The DNA here is from genome assembly GCF_041283825.1 of Pyrus communis. Lineage (NCBI taxonomy): Eukaryota > Viridiplantae > Streptophyta > Magnoliopsida > Rosales > Rosaceae > Pyrus > Pyrus communis. Next base: position 15,552,866 of record NC_142576.1, on the reverse strand, counting down.
TTTTACGCTATTTTTGTGTGTTTGTAGGTTTAAACGACAAAGTTGGCAAGAAAGTGCAATTTGGTGCTATTTGGAGCAGTTTTGGACTTGGAATGGATTGCATATGCATGAAGCAAGGTGGATGGACGAAATTGAAGATCAAAAGAGGCTAGGAATGTGCTTAACATCTGGAAGAATTAAATCAAAGACTTGGAGGATAAGGAATCAGCCATGAAGAAGGAAACATTATCCAAATTACCTTATCTTATCCAAACCTTATCCAACCTTATTGATAGGAGCATATTTAGGCAACTTAGTTAGCTTATTTTCTTACATTTATGTTGTTAGTTCATAGTTATTTTAGTATTTTAAGCTATTTTCATGTGTTTGTAGGTCCATATGGCTAAAGTAGCAAGAAGGTGCATTTTGGAGCCTTTTGGAGCAAAGTTGGACTTGGAATGGATAGCATATGCTTGGAGCAAAAGGAATGGATGAAATGGAAGACCTAAAGATGTTAGGATTCCTAATCAAAGAAGGATTCCTAATCAAAGAAGGATTCCTAGTCAAAGAAGGATTCTTACTTGAAGTAGGAAAGTTAAGCCAAGGTTTCCTATTTTGGTTTGACCTTTCCTAATCCTAAAAGCCCTAAGTTCTAGCAACATTGAAGGTCTCATATGCATTTTAGGACACAAACTAAACCTTCCTTGCACCATTCTAACCATTGCCGTGGCTCACCTTACCCTTTCCTTTCTTTGCCGTGCAAGGGGATTGCTTATTCCCTATTTTGTGTCCCAAGATCACATTCTTTTTTAACCCTAATCAATGCCACACCCTACATTCCTATTCTATTCTAAATCCTTGCTCAATTTTAGCCTTAAAAGACATTCCCTTTCTTATTTTTCCTTGCCGCAAGTTCCTTTCCTTTTCCTTTTGGATTCTGACATTAAGTCTCTTTTTCCTCGTGGATTTGGGGTCTAATTCTTTCCAAAACCATTTAATAAAAGTTAAGATCTTTTCCTTTAAATAAGAACCCTTTACCGCACCCATAGAGAACCCTATTTATTCATATACACAATCAGCCATCCTTCACTCTGACACCACTCATAGCCGCAAGCTACATTCATTCTCCACCATTCCCATACTTCCATACCTTCAACCACACATTCATACACCATTCCTCTACTTTGCCGCACTCCCTTACCAACCCAAATCCACTCCTAACCCAGAAACACATCCAAAATCATCCCTAAAACCTTTGTGCCGCAACATAGCAAGGAAGAAGAAGAAAAGAAGAAGCCTTGGACATTTTTGCATTCAAGTTGGATTGTTGGAACATTTTTAGGTGTAATCTATCTTTTGTTTTCAATGTTTAATTCAAGTTTTCTTTGTTTTGCTGTGAACATGAGAGGCCAAACCCGTTTTACCTAAGGGAGGCTTTGAAACCATGATTATGTTTGTGATATGAATTGATTAATTCCAGTTGTGATTTCATAAATTGTGAATGCAATTTACTTAACTGTTTGATTGAGAACTTATTCTTGTATGTTGATTAGGGAGGCCTACTTAGTTTGCATGCTTGAATTTGATGCTAGAATATAAGGGAGTTTCACATAATCGTTACAAACTTATATTCACAAGTAGTTAAGATTGTTATCACAATCATGTTAAGTTAACTTCCTAGCATGAGTATCATGATGTCATAGTTACGAATGCTTTGTCAATGCTTATGATTTTCATAGAACGTAATGATCTTTGATTGTATCTCTATTATGATATCATGTAGGGAACTTTTGAAGGATGCTTTGGGTTGTCGAATGATGTCATCCAATCCAATAACTAAAGGAGAATCTGAGGGTTAATTAGTGATGTCACGGTTAATCTGGGGTGTTGATGCTCATGGTTTATTGAGAAAGCAACTGGAAATCAATTTGTGTTCAAATGTATCATGTGTGGAAAAGAATCCTCTAGCTAGTTAATCAACCATAGTTTTTCCCCAAATTCGTCCAAACTTTGTTTAAGTCTTTAAGTTACTTGTTTTACTTTAAATTCATCCAAAAACCCAATCCCCTTTAATTTGTTGTGTCTAAATAGCTAGAATCTGTCCAAATTGTGTTTTTGAGTGTTTTGAGTCAAAACCAATTCTATTTTCATCCAAATTAAGTCCTAGAGTCTAGTTTGAGTCTATTTGATTGTTTTGTGTTGTTTTGAGTCTCTTTAGTTTGTTTTGAGTCATATAAGTTTAGTTAAGAGTCTTTGAGTTTATTTAAGTGTTTTTAAGCCTAGTTTTGCATTCTTGAGTCAGTTTTTATTAGATTAGCAATCCCTCCTAATCCCCGGCATAGAATGATCCCTACTTACATCTTTACTACAAATGTCAATAAGAGGGTTTAATTTGAGTGTTATTATTTATCACATCACTTATCTTATCTTATCCTAACCTAATCTTTCCTACCTTGATTCCAACTGCAAAAAGGACTCATTTTCACATTAAATCACCTAAATATCAGGTTCTAGAAGCCCTATTTTCGTGCCCTAAGTTTATGTCACATGCAACCTTTCTAGAAGTCTAAAATCTGCCACAAGGACCATTCCTTGTCCTCCTTGGAGTCGGATTGAAAGTGTCCTTGTTCTTTGGTGATTTGGAGTCCCAATTCCTCTCCTTTTTAGCCCAATTTCGTGCCTTCCCAACCCTATAAATACATGATGCCGCAACACTCATAAACCACCACCCTCTACCACAATTTCACACCACACCATCCACCACACCTCAAGAGCCTAAATTCACACAAATCCCCATTGTGCGCAGTGAGGAAGGAATGAGGAGCCACCTGGAGTGTTTCTAGGTGCATTCTATCTTTGTTTTTAATGTTTAAGTTTAATTATCTTTGTTTTGCGAACATGAGGAGCTAAACTTGTTTTAGCTAGAGGAGACTTTGAAACCATGATTATATTTGCAATATGAATTGATTACTTTCAGTTGTGATTTCATAAATCGTGAATACAATTTACTTTACTGTTTGATTAAGAACTTATTCTTGTGTGTTGATTAAGAGCGCCCGCTTAGTTTGCATGCAAGAATTTGATGCTAAAATATAAGGGAGTTTTACCTAATTGTTATGAACTTATATTTATAAGTAGTGGAGGTTGCTAGTCACGATCGTGTTAAGTAAATTCCTAGCAAGAGTGTCATGTTTTTCATAGTTACGAATGCCTTGTCAATGCTTATGATTTTCACAAGGCTTAATGATCGTTGATTGTATCTCTATTATGCTGCTCATGTAGGGAACTATTGAAGAATAATTTAGTTGCCGATGCGTATTCCATCCAATTCAATGACTTAAGGAAAATCTGAGGGTTAATTAGTGCTTTCACGGTTAATTTGGGGCGTTGAGGTTCATAGTTTATTGGAAAAGTAACTGGAAATCAATTTGTATGCAAATGTGTCATGTGTGGAGAAGGACCCTCTAGCTAGCTTATCACCCATATTTTCCCCTAATTTCGTCCAAAGTTATTTAAGTCTTTAAATCTGTTTGTTTTTACCTTAATTTCATCCAAAATCCAATCCCCCTTTACTTGGTTGTGTCTTTTAGTTAGAATTTGTCCAAACTTGTGTTTTTAAGTGTTTTAAGTCAAGTTAAAAGTAATTTTCGTCCAAATCATCCTTTGGTGTCTAGTTTGAGTCTATTTGATTATTTTGTGCTGTTTTGAGTCTTTTTAGTTTGTTTTGAGTTGTTAGAGTCTAGTTTAGTGTTGTAGAGTTTAATTTGAGTAGATTAGCATGCCTTCTAATCCCCGGCCTAGAATGATCCCCACTTACACATACTACAATCATGGGGTTTTAATTTAAGTGTTAGAATATTTCACATCATAGGACAATCTCGTTCTGGTGACAATTAGTGTCACCTAAGTTGGCTACTACCTAAGGCATGGTCAGCAAAGTAAGTAAGATTTTCTTGGAAGACTACTCCTATGAGGTGATTTTGTCGCTTTTGGGAACACTGACTACTGCTTTTGTTATGTAATTACGGAAATTAGTGTTTGTTAAACTACCCTAAGCTCAAGAATGGGAATTATGGTTAAGTTTACCACAGAATGAGATTTATCGAAAGTCGATCTTCGTCCTAAAGATCCAGAATCATAACTGCTATGTGGGAAAGATTGATGTTGTTGGGGACCAAATGTCAGTATCCCCAGATGTTTTTCACTGCGCGTAACTACATCAGCACTAACATAGTCACTCAAGACATTTTCGGAAACATCGAGGTGAAGCAAAACCTCGACGAAATTATGGGACGTGGCACAAAAATTAAGATTGCCAAGGATGAAAGTGCTTGCAATTTCCCAACAAAGAAAGGTTGGTAACGAGGGTTGGATTGTAGTTAGGATTGGTCAGTAAAATTTTTGGTGGTACACAATTATTAATACGACTACCCTACTTCAGGGTCAACAAAACTTCTCCATTTCGGGTCTTTCTTTAGCAATGAGGCTTTTCGTGTAAAGTCTAGTGGTGGTCGCCAAAGTGTTCTTCTAGAAGGTCGGTAAGTCGTTAGAAAATTGTCAGCAATAGTCATTCCAAATTGCTCAAACATCATGTAAAGCTGGTATATTTCATGTTCAATGAGGTGGTATAATTATGATGTTAGAGTTCAAGAACTGAGAATGCTTACATCACGTATGTGATGATAACGATACTGCCTAACCTATGCTCTGATACCAAACGGACACATACCAACTCGGAATGTCCACCTGGACACCTAAATCGCGATGTGTTGGTCGACACCTGGAAGGTGACGAAGCCATAAAGTGTAGTGATGTGGAAAATGTGAATAAATTAAAACCTAAAAGTGACTAATTTAGAGTGCGCGTGTGAGCGGGGATTGAACCTATATCATACAAGTGATGTCAGAGCACAGATAAATTAATGTAAAAGAAGAGTAGTGACATTTATATCTAAAGAAAAAGTCTCCTACATAACAGCTTTTGCCAACAATCCTCGTTATCTCGAAACCTCTGCCACTAACATCCTGGAGCGACAAAAAACAAGGGTGAGTGGGCTTGAAAATAAAGTTCTGTAAAACCTTTTCGAAAAGTGTAACCCCTCGCTGTAAAACAAGTATATGGTTTCCTAAAAAATATTATAATAGTAGTATGTAGTAGGTACCTGCAGTAGAAGTGAGTCCAAGATGTAGGGTACAACAACAAGGTATCTCAACAATACATCTCAAATCGATATCATAAGAAATCAATGCTCATTAATTTTTGTAGGCACACAAGTCCATTGCAGAGATGTTCAGATAATGGAACAGACTAGGTGTAGGTTTTACATATTAGTACTACATCACGTGAGCTGCACTAGTCCGATCACATACGAGTCCAAAACATCACACAAAAGGACAGGCTAGTACTTAACTCTGGATGCAAAGCGAATGTAAACGGTGCATGTGAACTACACGTGAAGATAGTCCTTGGCCCAGGGCAGTACAAATAACTAAAAGACACCATGCAAACATGTAATAATGAGCAAATAAAACGCAAAAATGTCATGCCACAAGTTTATGCTCACAAATAATATTAAAAGCATAAAGTGTAAGAAAAATCTATTTGTAAAGCTAAACATGGCATGTCACATCATATATATAAAAGCAGTTGTTGGAAAAAAAAATCACATATACATATATATACATAAAAACAAAAGACCCATTCACAGATACTTGCGATGCCACATCCATTCAGGCTGGGAAAGTTGGAGTCTTTGATAGTAATCGCACCTAAGCATAATATTAGGACGTATTAGTAAATCTCAACTTAAACGACTAAATTTGGGAAAACGGAGTGCAGATTCGGAATCAGAGCGTCGAAATACGCTAAGAGGGGTCTCGGATAAATTTTATAAAAAGTCAATGGTCAACCGTAAAAGTCAATCGAGACGCCCTGGCGGTCAATTATGTTAAAACTTTGGAATTTTATTAAATGGATGTCAAAATGGACTCGGGACGTTGACATTATTGACTAGCATAAGAAGGGTAGTATGGTCAAAATGTGTAAAATGGTGCTGGTGTGTAAAACTGTTATAAAAGACATTTAGTTAGTTAGAGTTGTTAGCATTGGAAGCTTAGGAGATAAGATAACACTTGGGTATATAAGTGTGATAAATCTTGTAAACAATCTATCGAATGTAATACACTGAAAATCATATCTTTTCATCTTTTTCTCTTTATGATTCTCTCTCTCTATATTTCTAAGCATTTTCTGGTTTTCTTTGAGTTTCTGAGCACTGTTATCAGACATTAGCCTATGAGGGTTTCCGAGAAAATTTCGAAAAAGTCTACTAACCGTCAACATTTAACTTTAACAAAATGTTCCCTCCTGAGAAGGAATATTCTGTTAAAGTTAACTGGGAGTTAACGGAATATTTCAAGAGGAATATTCCCTCCATTTTCAAAAATGGGCCTGGGCTGGAACAAAGGCCCAAAGGTTTGGGCCGGGTTGGGGCTTAAGCCCTTTTTTTATTTTTTGAAAAGAATCTAGGCCGGTTTGCTAATCCGGGTTAGGGTTAGTGGATCATGGATTTTGGGCCGGTTCGTAAAAATGAGTACTATTCAAAAATAGTAAAATAAGATTGGAAAAGTGAAAGGAAAATTAAGGTCCACATGGAAGGTCTACGTGGCATCTCAGGGGTATTTTGATAATCTCACTACTACTGAGAATAAAATATGATAAATCTCAGGATAGGATGTCACATAAAATCCATAAAAGTGGTCCCTGAAATTGTCCACCATCAATCATTTTGGTCCTTGAGTGAAATATTATGTTAAATAAGGATCAAAATGACAAAATTACCCTCAATTTACTAAATAGTAAGGCAAAATGATTTGACCAAAATTGAGGGTATTTTTGTTATTTTATCCTTATTCTATGGAGATAGTTCACAAATTGACCAAAATGATTGATTGTGGACAAACTCAAGGACCAATTCTATTGATTTCAAATCTCAGGGACCAAAATGATGAGTTATGCAAATCTCAGGGACCATTTTGGCTAAAAAGCCTTATTTTTATTTTGTTATGTTTTATTTCGTACATATTGTGTATTGGTACGTTTATATTATTCTCAATCCTATTTTTTCTAAATGTACTAAAAGAAAAACTTATTTTGGTACGTTTGATTTTGGGAAATTTAAAAATATTTTAAACTATTTTGGAAAGAAAATATCTTAAATCGTAGATAATCAGTGCTAAATTGTGACATTATTGTGAAAATAAATTGAATCTAACCAACATTTTTTTTGGCCACTTAGTATTACGGTCTAATGGTATTCTTCTTCACTTGTAAGTGAGAGGTCTTAGGTTCGATTCTCGCCAAAAGTGAAATTGAACCATAGCCCATTGTGAGGGTACGCCCACCCCTCCCTTTTAGTCCAGATAAATATCATTTGTTCAAATAAATAAAAAAATACTAGTTGCTATTAACCAACTTTTTTTGTTACAATTATCTGTAATAGAGGAGAGTGTAATCAAAATGCTAGATCACACAAAATTTGTTTCAATATGATGTGCATATTTTTTTTTTGTCAGATTTTAGTAAAGATGGGTAGTGGCATGTCGTGTAATTTTGGTAAAGAAAATGATTAATTCTGATACATATAGCACCAAAATTAGGACAAAAAAGTTTAATCAAATCACTAAAAGGCATGGATGTTTGATCTAAGAAATTTAAAACAGAGGCACTAGGCAACTTCGACCCAGGTGTACATGTGCATTAGGCAACTCGGACATAGATGTTATCATGGATTGATTTATGAGTTGTACAGGTTGCATTAGGAAACTCCGACTCGTGGGTTACCACAGAGTGATGAACACTTGATTTATATTGTTGTTGCCGATATGTAATGATTTGGAATATTCTTGGATTTACTATTGATTTACATTTGATTTCATACTTATATGTAGTATGAATTCCTGGAACCTATACAGGTATTACAGCGAGGGGTTATATTTTAAAAGGTCTTTATTAAAGCTTTATATTTTGGCCCACTCACTCTTGTTTTTACCCCTCAAGGGTCTAGTAGCAGATTTTTCGTATCGACGAGGATTCGTGGCAAGTCTTGGTATTGAAGATTACCTTCGATGGTATGATTTTCAATCCACTCTACTGTACTTTACTTATGTTCTGACGTCACGTGTGAAATGGGGTCATTCCCGCTCACAGCGCATTCTCGTGTTTAGGCACTTTTAGGTTTAAAATTATTCACATATTCCACATCACCACACTTTATGGCTTCGTCACCTTTTAGGTGTTCGGCAACACATCTCAATTCGAAGTCTTAGTGGATAATCCGGGTTAGGATGTGTTAGTTTGGTATCAGAGCATAAGTTGGGAAGTATTGGGTTCATCACACACGTGACGTAAGCATTCTTGATTCTTGAACCTGATTTTCGAATCTTGCCACCTCGTCGAATACGAAAAATGTGCTAGTTTTCCTAAGTTTGGGCAGTTTTGTGGACTTGTCGGCGTTTTAGAAGATCATTTTGGTGAATGCCTCTAAATTATAAGGGAAGAATTTCCCTGCCAAGGAAAGAGGTAGATTTGGGATAAGTTGATGGCCCTGAAGCAGGGCTACTATATTGATAGTTGTGTATCTCGGGGGGAGAATTTCCTATCAATTCCACTACTATGTAGTCATTTTTCCAATCTTTTTGAGTTAGGAAACCATTGATAGTCTTGATTCCATGGCAGTAACCATTAATGTTTCACTTACTAGAATCTTTACAAAGTTTTAGTTTTCGTCGAAATTTTCAGAAAAGTCAGAGTGACTATGTAGTACTATAGGGGTAACACTCGACAAAAGAGCATCTTGGGATAATCACTTTTGGTCCCTGATAGCACAAATTTTTCCAAAAATGCTAGTGATCATTCTGGATCTTCAGAGGAAGATCAACTTCCGTCTAGGTTCGCTCTAAAGTAGATTACTCAAAAATTCTATTTTTCGACTTTAGAACACTCCAACCAATACTAATTTTGCCACGTTACTTTTGGTGCTATACCCGTCATTTTGATGAGCATTGGCATGAGAGTAAGAATTGTTATATCTACGATCAGTAGAAATCTTCGAAGTAGTAATTATTTTCCTTAGAATTGTGGAACCAGTTCTTTACCAATAGACTGACTAACAGTTATTGCTGGAGCCTAAGAAACTAAATTTAGGAAAGTTAGGGGCAAACTTTGTATTTAGATAGTAAACTCACGGTTTGTTAGCCATATTACCTATTTAGGTAATCAAAACTTCTTCGTTTGGCCATGCTTGATCACTTTCACAGGTAGACAGTAGAATCGAAAGATGAGATAATATCTATGTTGGAGTGATTTAAGTGTCAAGAAAATTGTGAAGACTGTTTAGTTTGTGTCGTAAAGTTGGTTAGTAGTATATTACGTTTTGAGGATGTTTACCTATGGCATCCATTCCCAAATGTGGGAAGTAGAATACACCGTTGATCCACCTTATTAAACATTTTTCGAACAAGTCCTATATCAGTTTTCCTTATGACTTTTCGAACAAGTCCTACTTCATTGAAAGAACTTAGTTATTAAACACTTTATCTTGGAAATCTCAAACTTATCTGCAAAGGTGAAAGACTGAGCTTCAGGATTGTGCCTATATTTTAGCAACTCCCTCGGATGATGATTAGAAACCATTATCCCCTACTTTGAGTTGATGGTCTAATCGACCAACCTTTGTAAATTGAGTTTCCTTGTGTAGTTTAACGAATTCATAATAGTATTATAGACGACTATCTCATCTACTCTAGTAATGAGATTAAATTCTCCAATCATCGGAAGTCAACTTCACATCAAATTCCTCAAATATTGCCTTTGTGTAAATTGGTACTTTACTTGGGAGATGTGATTTACGTACATGATATTCTTTTCTTTTCTCCAAAAAGGGTAGTAGCAGAAGAAAGTTGGAATACTCATAAAGTGTTGTGCTCGAAACAACTTTGGTCTTGTCGACCTTGTTGACAAATAGTTATTGATTTTTCGACTATAGTGTTTTTCTTCACTTGTCGACCAAGGAAAATTAGTTCGGTTTGGGATGTTAATTATGAATAAACTTTCTGACAATGAACTGTTGTCTCACCTTACCTTTTCTTTACATTTTTCGATGACATTGATTATTTGAAAATCCATGATGACGTGTTCTCTGGATGTTTCGACTGTGCTGAGTTAGCATGCTGAAGAATCGCTTACACTTTCCAATGGTTAACTACTCAAATTGAACTCTAAGTCACTAAACTAGAATTGAAAACAGAAAACTAAACTTAAACTACTCAAAATAAGCTAAATTGATTCAAACCACATAAACTAAGTTAAATTGACTCGAAACAGGAACTAAAGGGAAGTTTGGATGAATATTAAACCAAAAAAACTTAGAATACTAAATATGGGGGGGGGGGGGTTGTTTTGACAAATTTCAAATTTAAACAAACTAACTAAGGGGTACGAAATTGGGTGAATTAAGGGGGTGAAAGGCTAGCTAGGCGGTCCTTCTCCACACATGACACATATGCATACAAATCGATTTCTAGTTATTCTTTCTATAAACCATAAATGACAATGGCCCAAGTTAATTGTGAACTGCACAAATTAACCATCAGATTTTCCTAAATTCATTGAATTGGACTCAACGACGCAACCAAATTATTTCCTACATGAACTGTGACAGGAGCATATTCATGCGACTTAAATGGCTTGTTCTCGTGCATTTACGTTATGTTTCTTTAGTTATTTTAGTACCTTAAGCTATTTTCGTGTGTTTGTAGGTCCAAAGGGCTAAAGGAGCAAAAAGATGCATTTTGGAGACTTTTGGAGCATTTTTGGGCTTAGGATGGATAGCTTATGCTTGGAGCCAAAGTGTTGGACGAAATTGAAGACCTAATTGAAGACCAAAGTGTTGGAACCTTGTTCCCTTTAGTTTTAGGACATTTAAACCTTTCCTATATCCTTAGCCGTGCATAACATTCCAACATTCCACTTTTTCATTTCAGCCACACTCCCACATATCATTCACCACTTATCATTCACCACTTATCATATCATCCACTTATCATATCATTCACTTATCTTATCATTCACTTATCATATCATTCACTTATCATATCATACACTTATCATAACCATACACTTATCACTTATCACAACAACAACCTTGCACATGCACATTCATCCACATGCACCCATAATCATTCACTCATCTTTAATCCACATGCATCTTCCATAAATCAAATCAACCACATCCACATGCACTTATTCTACTTCATCATTACACCACATTCTCTCTCTTTAATCCACATGCATTCATCATCATTCACTCTAGTTTTAATTCCACATGCATTTCCAGCTTTGCACATGCATTCCCACATGCATTTCCACCCACATGCAACCATAATCATTCATACCTATCAGCCACATGCATTCACTCTTCATAAATCAGCCACATGCATTCAATCATTCACTCCACACTCATTACACATGCATTCCCTTTCATTTCTGTCAAAGCACATGCATTCCCACCCTTTAATCACATGCATAAATCAGCCACATGCATCTCCCATCACCATTTCAGATTTCCACCAAGTTCCTAGCTGTCATGTTCCCTCTCTTTCTCCCTATAAATACCATACACACTTCACACAACATTCATTCATTCTCATTCATTCTTCCACATTTCAGAAAATCATCCATTCACACCAAGAATATCCTTAGACCTTGTGCTACAATAAAGAGGAAGAGAAGAGGGCCTAAACGTTCATACAATTCAAGTTTGAGTTGTTGGAATGTTTAGGTGTTTCTTTGATTTCAATGTTTAAATTCAATTCTCTTTGTTTCGTATGTTTGAGGAATGGAAGAAAAGAGTGCTTAAACGTTCATACAATTCAAGTTTGAGTTGTTGGAATGTTTAGGTGTTTCTTTGATTTCAATGTTATGAAGAACTAAACCCCCCTTAGCTAGGGGGTGATTCGAAATATATGTTTATACTTGCATTTTGATTTGATTACTTCTAATTACGTTTCATAAGTTGTGAATTCAATTTGTTTAACTGTTTTATTGATAACCTATTTATGTATGTTTATTGAGAGTGCACGCTTAATTTTCATGCATGAATATGACGCTAGAATATAAGTGAGTTTCACCTAATAGTTATGAACTTATATTCACAAGTAGTGGAGGTTGCTTATAAACAATCGCGTTAAATAAATTCTTGGCATAAGTTTCATGCAATCATAGTAACGAATGCCTCGTCAACACTTATAGTTTTCAAAGAACTTAATGATTCTTGCTTGTATCTCTATTATGCAATTCATGTAGGGAACTTGTGGGGAATGCTTTGGGTTGTCGTATGCAATCATCCAATTCATTAACTTAAGGAAAACTTGACGGTTAATTTAAGCGGACCTAATTAACCCGGGGTGTTGAGAATTCATGGTTTATTGAAATGCAATTGGAAATCGTTTTATTATGCAAGTCTAACATGTGTGGAGATGAACCCCTTGGCTAGCATCCATCCATTCTATTCTATCACAAATTCATATTTACATTCTGTCTAGTTTATTAATTTGTTTCGTTATTTCAATTTTCGTAAAACCTAAATCCCCCTTTACTTTAATGTCAAATTAGTTAGAAAGTGTCTTAGATTGTGTTTCTAAGTGTTTTGAATCAATTTATTTCCCAAATTCGTCCAAAGTAGTCAAAGTGCTCAAAACTGCCCAGAAAGTGTTTTTAAGGCAGTTTTGAGTGTTTTGGGTGCTGTTTGAGTCTTTTGGTTTGTTTTAGTGTTTTAAATGTTTAGTTTTGCATTCTTTGAGTCTAGTTTAGTGTTTTAAACTTTATTTTACGTTTTTGAGTCAGTTTCCAAGTGATTAACAGTCCCTCCTAATCCCCGGTCCAGAACGATCCCTACTTACATACTTACTACAATTGATAAAAAGAGGGTCTAATTTGTGTGCGTATAATTCTCGCACCAAATTTTGGCGCCGTTGCCGGGGATTAGCAACTTTGCTAATCCTTTGGATTGTTATTTTCGTTTTCTTTTTAGTTTTAGTTTTAGTTTCTGTTATGTATTTCAGTTTTTAGTTTTTGATTTGTGTTTTGTTTGTTGAATTCAAGTGTAGAGAAGCACAATATGGCACTTGATAATGCTTCTCTTTTGTCACAGCTCATGGAAAGGTCCCAAAAGCAAAACGTTGGTACATTTGATCTTCAATCAAGGAATAATATGTTTTCCAATACTTACAATTCGGATTGGAGTGATCATTCAACTTCTATGTGGTGGGAACCTCAAAATGTTCAACAAGAAGGATATTGGCAGCCACCTCATATTCAATATGCCCAACCAAACTCAAGTTCGTCAATAGATTATAATCAAAAGCTTAATGAATTAATTTGTTTGGTGCAGGGCTCACAAAATCAAGTCAAGGAGGGCCAAAATCAAGACAAAAGGTTGGACCACTTGGAAAAGCAAATTGGGCAGATCGCGGAGTTCGTAGGACAGTTTCGAGACCAAGGCGAACTCCCTAGTTCAACCATTGCAAATCCGAAGGGAGAATTTGAAACTGCCAAGGAAATCATGTTGAGAAGTGACAAGGAGGTTGGAACGGACCCTCAACCATCAAAATCAAATCACAAGGAAGAGGAATACACCCAACCCACGACAAGGGTGGAAACACCTTTGCTGGAGGCACCTATTGCTCCACACATGACACATATGCATACAAATCGATTTCTAGTTATTCTTTCTATAAACCATAAATGACAATGGCCCAAGTTAACTGTGAACTGCACAAATTAACCATCAGATTTTCCTAAATTCATTGAATTGGACTCAACGACGCAACCAAATTATTTCCTACATGAACTGCATATTAGAGATACATATCAAAGATCATTAAGTTCTGTAAAAATCATAAGCATTGACATGACATTCGTAACTATGAACTGCATGATACTCCTACCAGGAATTTACTTAATATGATTGTGACTAGCAGCCTCCACTACTTGTAAATATAAGTTCATAACTATTAGGTAAAACTCCCTTATAGCATCAAATTCATGCATGCAAACTAAGTGGGTCCCCTTAATCAATACACAAGAATAAGTTATCAATCAAACAGTTAAGTAAATTGCATTCACGATTTATGAAACGATAACTGGATGTAATCAATTCATATCACATATATGTTTATGGCTTTGAATTCACCTCTAGCTAAAATGAAATTTGTTCCTCATGTTTGCAATTAAACAAAGACAATTAAAATTAAACTTTGAAAACAAAAGATAGAATACACCTAGAAACACTCCAACAATCCAAAAGTCTTGAATGATAGGCACGGCTCCAAGCTTCTTCGTCTCCTTCCTTGTTAAGCTGCGGCACAAGTGTGTTTTTTCTGATTTTAGGCTCTTGTGTGTGGTCCTCTGAATGGTGCGGCATTGTTGTGTATTTATAGGCTGAGGGCACACGGCACAAGGTAGTTTTGGAGAAGGATTTGGCACTCCAAAGGTTGTGTTGGAAAGGGATTGCACAACACAAACCAATAGGGACAAGGATCCAGGGTGCGACAGATTTTTAGGCAGAAATGAGCATTGTGACAGGTTTCTAGAAGGACAAGGGATAAAGTAGGTGGCACCCTTTTAGGAAAAGGTAAGGCCTTCTAGAAATCAGGTTTTGAGATATCTTAATATGAAAATAACTCCCCCTTGCAACTGGAATATAGTTAGAATAGGATTACAATAAGGTTAGGATAAGATGAGGTAAGGTTTTGGATAATGTTCCTTCTCTTTAGCTGATTCCTTATCTTCTATGTCTTGAATTAATTTCTTCAACTCTTTAGCACATTCCTAGCCATTTTTAATCTTCAAAAACGTCCATGCACCCCGCTCCATGTATGTGCTATCCATTCCAAGTCCAAAGCTGCTCTAAAACTCTCCAAATTCTTGCCACTTTTGCCATTTGAACCTACAAACACACGAAAATAGCTTAAAACACTCTAATAAATATAAACTAATTGAGTAAATGCAAGGAAATAGGCTAACAAAGTCGCATAAATATGCTCCTATCAATGACATTGATTATTTGAAAATCCATGATGACGTGTTCCCTGGATGCTTCGACTGTGCTGAGTCAGCATGATGAAGAATCGCTTACACTTTCCAACGGTTAAAACCGCTCGAAATGAACCATCCTATTCTTGACTAGATCAAGTGTTATTATCTTCATTTGAAACATCAGATGACACTTCTCGGTGAGAATGTGTCTAGAACCTTTACCAACCTTAGATTTCTCAAATACATTTTCAGTTGAGATAACCAATTGTGCAAATGTATTATTATTTAATGCAGCAAAAGACTTATGTATACTTGAATATTTTCGGCCTGTCCTATCCTATCTCAGTTGGAGTTCATAGGTATTGTTTTGACGTTACTTGCAAGATATCAAGAAATGGTTTGAATAGTTGTAATTACTTCTTGTATATGAAGGGAGTTGGGAAGTATCAACATAAACTTTCACTACAAGGTATCTTGTACATGTGTAAATGATGATGATGCTTCGATGTTTATAGATAGACTTGATAAGTCAATCCATTTTTATTGTTCTAAAGGGATTGCATTTTTTTTATCACTTAGTAAAATTCCTCATTCATGAAATTGTCAGATTTCTTGGGCGTTTAGACCAGCGTATATTCTGATGGGGATTGCATACTCACCTCTTTGTGCTGGAAGGTATTCTAGTCAATTTTGGGTCCGTGTCTACCCTACTACACTTAGTATTATTTTTGAAACAAGCAAATCGTCTAGAGGAGTTGCTAGGACTTTGACAATAGAGTTATGTGTAGCTACGGTTACATTTCTGGTTTGGCTATGGTATTGTCTAAGCCTTAGTATAGAGATTTTACGCACTGAACACGTTTGAAAAATGAGTATTGCGAACATGTATTTGGACGATCGAGATTATGATATAGAAAAATTATGATTATTGTTAATGTTACCCGTGAGGGTAGTGCATGAGCACGATTGAGACTTGGATCATTGATGTATGTATATTTCCCAATGAGGGGCAAGATGGTAATATTGCACCCTCGGGAATTTTTACTTGCTTATTGAGACAATAGTAAGTTGTTGGTATTGCAGGTTGAAGATTGTAATATCAATGACTTATTCATTGGGTTTGTTAAGCAAATAGACAAGTAAGTCATTCTATGTTAGCATTTGTATTTACTTATTTAGTTAGTTATTTATTGTCTGGGCTCGACCCAAAGATACTACATGCTCATTTTCGGGGTATGTAACACAACGAGTGCTTAGGTGAAAAATAGTCTATGTTTAGTTTTAATTTTAGTACAATAACTTAATGTTTATACGTATATAGACCTTTTCCTATCTTCTGGAGTACATTATGTTTAGCAAATGATTTCAAAATTTCAGGGACGAAATTTTTTAAGGTGGGTAGATTGTGACAACCCATCCCTAAAATTTCGTTTTTATTTATTTTAATTGAGGGAATTGATAAAAATGCCCCAAAGGAAAGGATTTTGACTTCTGTTGACCATCGTCTAGAGGAATGTATGACTTATTCTTTTGGTGTATTTGTGTAATACTCGTTGGTACGAACGCATAGGCAAAAGCCGTTCGTGAGTTCGGATTATAATGGTATAGTTACGGACAGTTGAAGTTGTTTCACTAAATTATAGATTTAAAGGAAAATAAACTCCCACCATGTGGGAATTGTAACCAATTAGAGAAACAGGAAAGGAAGGAGCAACCAATTAGAAAAGGGGGGAAAGGAAACGACAAAAAAAAAAAAAAAAAAAACAGGCAGAAAAGCCTAGCTTCCCGTGGACCAGCCCGACTCCATTTCCGACGGTTTTCGCCATTCTTTCTGCCGATTCATCACCATTCATCGCCTACAACCTCTTCCTTAACCTTCCCTCTTCTATCTCCACCCAAATTTGAGGATTTTTAAGGTCCAATTCGTGTAGAACCCTATCGGTGCACAGGAGGTGCTCAACGGTGATTCCTCTAATCCGGGGAGTTTAACCACCCACCACCACCCTTAATCAACTCCCTTTGGACCCAAGAACAAAACCCAACTGGTTATAAGAGTGTTGGAGCACTGAGGAAGTCGAATGCACCGAGTAAGTCGAATCGAATAACACCCACCTTAGGGTTTCCTGCGGGTTCGAAAGAATTTGGAGCCTTTCCCAGCCAAATTGGACTTGGCCACATGTATAAAGTTTTCTCTACTCCTTGAGATCTTCATTTCTGTAAATTTTGAGAATTTTTAGAGATAGTTGAATTTTCCGGCGAATCAAGATGGTCGACCGTCGTGTGCGGCGGCGCGTGAGCGAAGTCACCCCCTGACCTTTCTAAGTTAAGTTTGACACCCCAATTCCATAGATGAAGTCCGATTGATGAAATCTCATCATTTGAGCATAGTTTTGATAAAGACTGCTACTTGAACATTATGTGAATTGACGATCTGACCGTTGGATCGTCACCAAACTTTAATATATTATAGTATGTAATATTTGAGGATATTAGAAACTTACAGATTGGGAATATGACACACGGATCTTCCCGAATTGAATTTGTAAGTGCGTAAAATAAAATGTTGACCTCTACTTGAATTGGAAATTGGCAGAGATCCAACCGTTGGATTGTAATGAAACTTTAGTATGATATTTTAGAAGCAAAATTTGGATCTTTGGAAGTTATGGATCGGAAATCCAAGATACAGATCTTTCGGATTGAGTTACGTAGGGTTGTAGACCCTACCGTTGATCTTTGACTGACGATTGACTTTTGGTCAATGAGTCTCAAATCATTCTAGAGCGTCATTGGGATGTGTTTTATGTAAGTTATGTGTTCTATTGATAAGAGTTCTAAGACGTGACTGAATAATTGTTCTAGGTGAGGATTGTTTGTGACGTCTCGATATTCGTGCTAGGGAGTCATAGTGTGGACCTCAGGTGAGTGGGTCATTTCCTTCCACAAAATGCTTTTAAATTGATTTATGCATTTTATGCTGTGTCATATATATATTTGTATATTCTAAAATACTATGATATGGTTGAGTTTTGGATTGCATTGTCATACAGGTTGCATTAGGCAACTCTGACTCAGGTGTTATCATGGATTGCTTTATGAGTACAGGTTGTGTTAGGCAACTTCAACTTGTGGGTTACCATAGATTGATGAGCACTTGATTTATATTGTTGTTGCCGATATGTAGTGATTTGGAATATTCTTGGATTTACTATTGATTAACATTTGATTTCATACTTATATGTAGTATGAATTCCTGGAACCTATACAGGTATTACAGTAAGGGGTTATATCGTTTAAAAGGTCTGTATTAAAGCTTTATATTCTAGCTCACTCACTCTTGTTTTTACCCCTCCAGGTTCTAGTAGCAGAGTTTTCGTATCGACGAGGATTCGTGGCAAGTCTTGGAATTGAAGATTACATTCGACGGTATGATTTTCAATCCACTCTATTGTCTTTATTTATGCTCTGATGTCACGTGTGAAATGGGGTCGTTCCCGCTCACAACGCACTCTCGTGTTTAGGCACTTTTAGGTTTAAATTTATTCACATATTCCACATCACCACACTTTATGGCTTCGTCACCTTCCAGGTGTTGGCCAACACATCTCAATTCGGAGTCCTAGTGGATAATCTGGGTCGGAATGTGCCAAAACGTGCCTAATATATGTAACAATACAGGAAAATTAATTTACCTACAAGTTAGAGAAGTATTATTTGATTCAAAATATATAATATGGATTTAGTATAATTTTTTTTAATAATTGGAACAAATTAATTTACTTCCCAATTAATGCAATATATATATATATATATATCTGTCACATCCCGGCCCGGGCGGGACCACTTCCAGGGCCCGACTTTACCGTAACACGATATTGTCCGCTTTGGGTTTACCATTCTCTCACGGTTTTGTTTTTGGGAACTCACGAGCAACTTCCCAATGGGTCACCCATCATGGGATTGCTCTAGCCCTCTTCTCGCTTAACTTCGGAGTTCCTACGGAACCCAAAGCCAGTGAGCTCCCAAAAGGCCTCGTGCTAAGTAGGGATGAGAATATACATTTAAGGATCATTCCCCTGGGCGATGTGGGATGTTACAATCCACCCCCTTTAGGGGCCTGACGTCCTCGTCGGCACACTTTCGGCCAGGGACTGACTCTGATACCAAATTGTCGCATCCCGGCCCAGGACGCATCACTTCCCGAGCCGACTCCACCACCGTAGCACGATATTGTCCGCTTTGGGCTTACCATTCCCTCACGGTTTTGTTTTTGGGAACTCACGAGCAACTTCCCAGTGGGTCACCCATCATGGGATTACTCTAGCCCCCTTCTCGCTTAACTTCGGAGTTCCTACAGAACCCGAAGCCAGTGAGCTCCCAAAAGGCCTCATGCTAGGTAGGGATGGAAATATACATTTAAGGATCACTCCCCTGGGTGATGTGGGATGTCACAATCCACCCCCTTAGGGGCCCGACGTCCTCGTCGGCACACACGCGACCAGGGTTAGGCTCTGATACCAAATTTGTCACATCCCGGCCCGGGGGGGACCACTTCCCGGGCCCACTCCACCATCATAGCACGATATTGTCCGCTTTGGGTTTACCATTCCCTCACGGTTTTGTTTTTGGGAACTCACGAGCAACTTCCCAGTGGGTCACCCATCATGGGATTGCTCTAGCCCTCTTCTCGCTTAACTTCGGAGTTCCTACGGAACCCAAAGCCAGTGAGCTCCCAAAAGGCCTCGTGCTAAGTAGGGATGAGAATATACATTTAAGGATCATTCCCCTGGGCGATGTGGGATGTTACATATCTCTCTCTATAAAGGTAAATTTTTGGTATGATATGGATAGAATTAATGCAATACAACAGTTTATATATTTTATTTCATTTTTTCTACAACTTTTATTTTGGAATAAATTTAGGGATTTGGGAAAGTGGCATGGGTGTAAATAAAATGTATTAGTAGGTCAATAGTGTTCCGATGTGACTGCATATTTTAAATTTAGATTTTTATTGAACATTTATACGTAGATGAGTTTTTATCTAAAAATCATGAATTGTAAGGGCTAGGATCTAAAGCACCAACATGATCAAAATGATGGGATTCAAAAGGAACGTCCATTTCTAACTTCCAGGGACAAGATTAGAAACGTAAAACAGAAAAAGGTTTAAGTTCGGAAATAGAAAAGCGTTGGCGGTGGAGCAGGAGCAAAAAATAAGCCAAATCAAGTAATCAATCATCAACCACGAAAAAGAAAGAGAAAAAGAAAAAAAAGGAAGAAGAAGGAGGTTGGGGGATCGAAATCGAATAGAGAAGGGGAGCCAGCGAGAGGTTAGGGCGCTGCAGATTGGATTGGGGGTGGTTGAAAGTAGTAAATAGCATTACACATTTTTTATTACCAGAGTGGGATAAAAACTTGTTCTTCTTCTCTTTCTCACGCTCCCCACCCCCCCTTCTGTTCGTCTCCCTGAATGCCTTACCAGTGTTCAGGGTAACAACTACAATTACAGCAACTTGTTCATCTCTGTCGATTTCTTCCTTTCTCTCGATTTCCTTACGTATAAATTGTTGTGCATGTTTCAGACTATCGTGGCGATTTATGTGCGGAGGAGCGAGGGAAAAATAGGTTGCTTTTAAAATTCAAATTTTTATCTGTACATGTATATTTTGTTTGTTGGTTTCATTTAGGTGTTACGTTGTGATTTTTTGGGTTGGTAATTGGAATGTAATGAAATTATTATCAATAAATAAATAATGAAAGCAAATATATATATACATGCAGGAGGTTGCGACGTAACGTATTGATGCGAAATGGAGACAAGTTGGTGTGTAACTTTGGTCGTTCACAAAGTATGGGATTGAATTCGTTCCAGCATATTTGCCACTCTCCGGTCAGATCATTAATTCACGTCTTTCTGTACAGGGTCTTTCTTTCTTTTATTTCGACAATTTATATGTTAATGTTCTCTTGCTCTCCTAAACCAATTTCTTTTCTTTCTTTCGTTCTTTCGTTCAATAGATTTGCTCAGGAAAAAAATAATCGTATCAAGTTACTCAGTTTTTAACATTGGACATATGATCGTGTCAATTATTAACACTTGACTTGTTTATTAATTAGAAAGATAACTTTCTGAAGATATGCATTCTGATGAACGGACAACAATGAGAATATTGTCGAGTGACATCTGAATTAGTTTACTACCATCCAGAAAAGAAAAAAAAAAAAACGAAGATACGTTTTAGAATGTTGATCTTACGAATTGAATGCCACATTAATTGTGGTTGCTAAGACTTTCGTGATATGAATATCGTTATTGTTGCTAACATTTTATAGAATACATATTGTTCTTGTTGGAAATTGATCTTAATTTAATTGTGCTTATGTCAAATATGCAGATTTATGTAACCTAACTTGCCAAGGAAGACTAATTCTCAGGGGATCTTTTGAGAGGAACAAGTGCCTCTGGCATGCACTGCTTCCATTCTTATTTGCATGAGAATTGTCAAAATGGCTGTAGCAGTTGATCAACATCATGGATTCAAGACATTTAGCCGATCCCAGAGATGCAGATTACAGTCCTACACTCAACTTGATTATAACATTCTTGCCCACTCCTTAAAACATGCATTCGGTGATGCTAATTTTCACAAAAGCTTCTCCACCCCATGTCTATCCCTAACCACTGCATCGGAGGAAGATTTTGACACTAATCCAAGAATTGAGATTGTTGGTGGCAGTAGGATACCTAGGGTACATGCTCTTGTAGTCGAGGTTGCCATATCTATGGCGTCTGGTGCCGACCTCCTGCCAGTGTCAAGTGGACTAGGCGGTGCCTACTACTTATGTAGCAAAAATGGTGACAATATTGCTGTGGCAAAGCCCATAGATGAAGAACCTTTAGCTTTCAATAATCCTAAAGGTCTCGGAGGCAGGATGCTGGGCCAACCGGGTTTGAAACGCTCAGTTCGGATTGGTGAATCTGGAATCCGAGAATTGGCAGCATATCTCCTTGACCACGGTGGATTCGCTGGTGTTCCTCCAACAGCTTTAGTGAAAATTTCTCATGTTGCATTCCACATTAACAAAAATGCAGCCGCAATTTCCGCTTCACCCTATAAGATTGCTTCTCTGCAGCGCTTCGTGGATCATGACTTTGATGCTGGAGAGTTAGGTTCTTCAGGCTTTTCAGTAGCTGCTGTCCATCATATTGGAATTTTTGATGTAAGACTCCTGAATCTTGACAGGCATGCAGGGAACATGCTTGTTAAGACATACGAGCAGCACAACTATGCAGCTGGGGTGCTTGAGCTTGTACCAATTGACCATGGTCTTTGCCTTCCTGAGTGGCTTGATGATCCATATTTCGAATGGTTGCACTGGCCTCAAGCTTCAGTTCCTTTTTCCGAGTCTGAAATCGAGTACATTTCCAAACTTGACCCCTACAAAGATGCGGAGCTTCTACGAACTCAGATTCCTTCTTTACGGGAGGCTGCTATCCGTGTTCTTGTGCTATGCACCATCTTCTTGAAGCGGTCTGCTGCTTCAGGGCTCTGTCTTGCTGATATAGGAGAAATGATGACTCGGCAGTTCTGTGCCGATGAAGAAACGTTGAGTATATTGGAGAATTTGTGCATGCAAGTTAAGAATGCCATGCCTACTAGAGACAACGAGAAGAAAGGAGAAATTGGAGAAGTTGAAATATTTGAATCAGACAATGAAAGTAAAGAAGGGTTTAATGAGAATATGGATCTTCCGAGCCATCCCGAAATTATCATGTCAAGGTTTTCATCAGCGGGTTCAATGACTGGGTTGACCGATGCATCTCTGTCTCCTCTACTCGAGGAAAATGATCAAACTGTTGACAACTATGATAGAAACACTATAACAGGCAGCAACAATGTTGGTGATGATGGAACTACTAGTGATGGTGGCGGTCGTAAGGTAGGGGTTTTGATGAAGAGCGGGAGTTTCTCAGCAGCGACCCTCAGTTGTGAAACTGGGGGAGCAATATCATTTGGAGACATGAGTGGAGACGAATGGGAATTGTTCTTGGACCATTTTGACAAGTTTTTGGCGCACAAACTGGAGGAGGGCAACAAGTGCTTGAGCTCGAAACTGAGGTTGGGAACTTCCTGCAACTTCTGAGAATTAATCTTATGGAGTGACTGTACATTATTGTCAAATGAAATGATGCTAGATAGAGTAGATTGTAAATAAATACATACCATTTTACCGATTTACCAATTTACCATAAGGAGCAGTTGAGATCGGTGGAAACGCCATCCTTCCTTTCTATGTACGTACTTGTCTGCCTTCTACGTTTTCTTGTATTGTTGCCCTACACTGGCATAGAATTGCTTCTCTTGCACATGTTTTTGCTTGGGAAGGATTGAATTGTTCAGACGGTTGATATTGTTAACAAGTTTTCTTTTCTTTTATTTTTTTTTTCTTCCAAAGTTACTCTTTTTCTTTTTGAGTTAAATAAGAATTTGTTGAGATTCGGGTGATCAATTTCAATCGAGTTAATATTACTTTATCTAACCCAACTCACCTATTGGATCGGTGGTCGGGTTTCTATCCAAAAGTAATTTGTAAATTTTACAAACCTATCCATTTCGGTAGAGTTGGTCGGTAAAGCTAGTAGAACGTCAAGGACGTTTTCGTAATTTTCTAGCATTAGGGAATAAAATAGGATTAAAATTGAAACGGGATGTGACAAGTAAACCCACTAGAATGCCCACCCTAATTAAAAGTAGTAAAAATAGGAGAGTGAAAGAGAGATTAACTCGGACTTGCTTGCAAGGAATTTGAAGACTAAACGGTACATGTTCCAGTTTACTCCAAAATGCATGGTTTTTAGTAACAATATCCATCCTCAATGGGAACAAATTGCCCTCTCAGACAAATAGTTAGGGGTGATGTGATATAAACTAACACACAAATTAAACCCTTTTTAGACAATTGTAGTATGCGTAAGTAGGGATCGTTCTAGGCCGGGGATTAGAAGGGATGCTAATCTACACTTATTTAACTGAAAAGCAGAAAACTAGACTCAAAAAACTCAAAACAAGCTAAACTGACTCAAATAACACAAAACTAAGTTAAATTGACTCAAAACAGGAACTAAAGGGTGATTTGAATGAAATTTGACTAACTTGACTCAAAACATTAAAGGGGAATGTGTTTTGACGAAAATTGACTTAAAACTAATAAGTTGCAGAACTAAGTAAAGGTAGCACGAAATTAAGGTGACTTAAGGGGTGAGAGGCTAGCTAGAGGATTCTTCTCCACACATGAACCATATGCATACAAATCGATTTCCAGTTATTATTCCTATAAACCATGAATGACAATGCCCCAAATTAATTGTGAACAACACTAATTAACTCTCAGATTTTCCTAATTTCATTGAATTGGACTCAGCGACGCAATCAAATTATTCTTATCAAGTTCCCTATATGAACAGCATGATAGAGATACATATCAAAGATCATTAAGTTCTATGAAAATCATAAGCATTGACAAGGCATTCACAACTATGAAAAGCATGATACTCCTGCCGTGGATTTACTTAACGCAATCATGACTAGTGACTTTTACTACTTGTGAATATAAGCTCATAACTATTAGGTGAAATTCCCTTATATTTTAACATCAAATTCATACATGCAAACTAAGTAGGCCTCCTTAATAAACATACAAGAATAAGTTCTCTATAAAACAGATAAGTAAATCACATTCATGTTTTACGAAACAATAACTGGATTTAATCAATTCATATAACACATATGTTCATGGCTTTGAATTCACCTCTAGCTAAAACGAAATTAGTTCCACATGTTTGCAATTAAACAAGACCAATCTAATTTAAAATTTTAACTAAAACTAAGGGTAGAAAGAACCCAGAAATGCTCCAGCACTCTAATGACCTTGGATGGCAGGTCACGACACAGAGCTCTTCTTCTCCTTCCTTCCTTGCAAAGCTGCGGCATTATGTGTTTATGTTTTTGAATTTCTCTCTTTAGCTCCCCCTTTATGTGGCAAATGTGTGGTGTATTTATAAGGCTAGGGGGCACGGCAAAGGCTGTCAAGGAGAAGGATTACACGGTACAAACCAAGAAGGAAAAGGACTAGGGTGCTGCGGTAGAGTCCTAGGGAAAAAGTCACACACAAATCTAGGGTAGAGGATAAGGCTTCTAAAACCAGATATTTAGGTGATTTAATGTGAAATTGATTCCCCCTTGTAGCTCAAATTAAAGTAGGATAAGATTAGGATAGGATAAGATAAGATAAGGTTAGTTTGGATAAGGTTTAGATAAAACAGGACTGGATAAGGTCTCCTTGTTTTCAGCCGATTGCAAGCCTTAATAAATTCTTCCTGATTCCTTACACATTCCTAACACCTTGTAAGCACCAAAAGCGTCCATTCCTTGTGCTCCATACGCAAGTTATCCATTCCAGTTCAAAACTACTCCAAATTGCTCCAAAATGCCATTTCTTGTCACCTTTCCAATTGGACCTACAAACACACGAAAATAGCTTAAATTGCTATAATAAATAGAAACTAACTAAATAAATGCAAAGAAACAAGCTAATAAAATCGCATAAATATGCTCTTATCAAGGGGAAATTATGAGACCATGATTTTCCAGAGCTGGAGTAAGTCTAATCCGAATACTGTTACCTCAGAAGTCCGGTCATGGATTCACCAGCTCCAAGTAGAGCTATATCAGACGGAGCAGAGTGCCACCATCACTCTACTCCGAGGCATTAGGTAGAGCCCAAGTGACTCTGCTGGATGAACATGCTTGTTCTGCAAGACGCGCGATTTGATCCGGATATGGACAGTCAGATCTTATAAGTCTTGGAGTCCCTACAATCTAAGGATAGGCGTGCACCACAAGTAATCACAACTACTAAGAGGATGCAATATCTACTTACTAGATATCCTCTAGGATTCTCCCTATTTAGAACGAGAATTCTATCCTAAAAAGTTCTCTCTGCGGTGTTAGGCTTGCTTATGATTGTATACTATTTTGTAGGATGCTCAAGTTTGTGCTCAACCACCGTTTACGGAGTTGCACAGATTTAGTTCCAACAGTTTATTCATGTTTGCTATACAATGTGTACAAAAGAAAATGATCTCATGAATCTAACTTCTTTAGAGCACATTCTCCTAATTACATATTCCTTAGACTTATTGTTTATGAGTATAACATATTTATGAACTAGCTTTAAACAATAATTTTTGCTCTTATATTAAATCTTGGAGGAAGAGTGAGGAGTTGATTGAGTGTTCGAAAACGATGAGTGAACGGAAATTTCAGATTTAAAAAACACAATAAATTAAAAAAACAAGTTAGTTCATGATGTGATATAAAATAGCACTCAAATTAAACCCTCTTATTGACAATTGTAGTAAAGATGTAAGTAGGGATCGTTCTAGGCCGGGGATTAGGAGGGGTAACTAATCTACTTAAAACTGATTCAAATACACAAAACTAGGCTTCAAAACACTTAACTAGACTCAAAGAACTCAAAACAAACTAAAAAGACTCAAAACAACACAAAACAATCAAATATACTCAAACTAGACATTAAAGGGTGATTTGGACGAATTCGAAATTAATTTTGACTCAAAACACTTAAAAACACAAATTGGACAGATTCTAACTAATTTGACGCAACAAAGTAAGGGGGATTGGGTTTTTGACGAATTTAAATCTTAAACAAACAGATTTAAAGAGCAAAATAAAAGAATACGAATTTGGTGAATTAATGGGTGATAAGCTAGCTAGAGGGTCCTTCTCCACACATGACACATATGCATACAAATCGATTTCTAGTTGCTTTTCCAATAAACCATGAATCTCAACGCCCCAGATTAACCGTGTCATCACTAATTAACCCTCATATTTTCCTTAAGTCATTGAATTGGACGGACAGTGCATCGGCAACCAAAGTATTCTTCCTAAGTTCCGTACATGAACTGCATAATAGAGATACAAGCAAAGATCATTAAGCTCTGTGAAAATCATAAGCATTGACAAGGCATTCGTAACTATGACATCATGATACTCATGCCAGGAATTTAACTTAACACGATCGTGACCCGCGATCTTCATTACTTGTGAATATAGGTTCATAATGATTATGTGAAACTCCCTTATATTCTAGCATCAAATTCATGCATGCAAACTAAGTAGGTCTCCTTAATCAACATACAGGAATAAGTTCTTAATCCAATAGTTAAGTAAATTGCATTCACGATTTATGAAATCACAACTGGAAGTAATCAATTCATATTGCAAATATAATCATGGTTTCAAAGTCTCCTCTAGCTAAAACAAGTTTAGCCTCTCATGTTCATAGCATAACAAAGAGAATATAAATTAAACATTAAGAACTAAGATAGATTACACCTAAGAACGCTCCAACAATCCAATCTTGAATGGCAGGCACATCCCAAGGTCCTCCTTCTTCTTCTTTGCTGTGGGTGAAGGTTTGAGTGATGAATTGTATGAAAGAATGACTGAAAAGTATGAGTAGTTGTGAATGGATCCCCCAAAGGCTGCGACAAGGACCTTTATTTATAGGTTTAAGAAAAACAAAGCCTAACTTAATTTGGTAAACAAGTTTGATCCCAAATCCCCAAGGAAAAGGAGAAATAAATGTCAGAATCCTAGGGACAAAGGGAAAGGATATGCGAGAACCTTTTAAAGGGAAAGGGAATGTGCTTCCTTATGCAGCAAGAGAGGAAATTTAAAGGGATAGGCGCGGCAAGGACTAGGAAATAGGACTAAGTCTTCTAGAACATATATTTAAGTGTCCTAAATTAATTAGGGATCCTCCTTGCAACTGGAAATTAAATAGGAAAAGATTAGGATTGACTAAGTCAAAATAAGGAAGTTTGACTCATGTTTCCTTCTTTGTAGCTGATTCCTTTTTTTCCAAGTTTTCAATTAATTTCTTCCATCTCTTTAGCATATTCTTAGCCCTTCTTGAACTTCAATTTCATCCATCCACCTTGCTCCATGCATGTGATATCCATTCCAAGCCCAAAACTGCTCCAAAATGCACCAAAATGCACTTTCTTGCTACTTTAGCCCTTTGGACCTACAAACACACGAAAATAGCTTAAAATACTGAAATAACTAGGAACTAACAACATAAATGCAAGAAAACAAGCTAACTAAGTTGCATAAATATGCTCCTATCAAATTTCCCACACTTAGCTTTTGCTAGTCCTCGATCAAAATAAAATAAACAAAACACAATCTAGACCTTCCAACATTTGCCTCAGGCATTTCCAATGCAACATGACATATTAAAAATCACTACTCACATAGATTTTAGCCATCCTTACTCTTGAGTAAACGCTTAACCACAGTTACCACTCACTAGCTCGCATTTCATCAATTAAAACAACATTTTGAGAGTAGTAACATGCCTTCGAGAATTCCCTCAATTCCTCACCGGATATACTCTCTATTTTCACATAGATTTTCTTACTACTCTCCCTACACTAAGTATATGTGAGAAGATTGATGTAAACATGTAGACTAACACTCACAAATGTTATAACAAAGAAAGCAATTTCTGGAATTATTAATATGAACATGCATATGATCTCATGAACGGAATGCCACTACTTAGACGCGAGAACTAGGGATTCCATATGGTCATACCCATTTCAAACTCCACATATTGAAACACATAACAATCAAGATAGAAGTCTAAGGGTTGCAACGGGGCTAAGGTATTGGCTAACAAAGAAAGGTAAAGATAAACAAAGGTTCGTAAAGCAATAGGAAGCAAAGTAATGAAATAAACACTTAGAATTCCCTTTTGATTGCAGAAATCAACTTTAAACACCCATGGGAGATTCACACAACATTTAGGGCCAGATTCAAACTTTTGGACCCTTTCTTCAACAGCCAATACTTGTGAGTTCATTCTCACTTATTTCTCACCTTTTTTCTTTTATTTTTGTTTTTTTGTTTTAGAACTTTTTCTTCTCTTTTTTTTTTGTTTTTTTTTTTCCGTGCCCTTTTACCTTCCCTCACACTTGTTTTTCTGCATAATGTAAGTCAAAAGGAATTCCCTCTAAGTCATGTTCCATTATTCTTTAAGAACAAGGGTATGGATAGTCTTATTCTAGGCTAGGTAAAGATAATGTGGCTAACAAAGAAAATAGGCTAAATAAGGCTCAAAAGGGTTAAACCTACAATACATATGCAAAGGGTAAGGCTTTTTGGCTCTGGTTTAACTAAACAACTTCATCTTATTGTATGTTATGCAATCAATATCATGCTTTGAATGAAATGGGCATGAGTTCTAGTATTTGGAACTATAATGATGAAAACACATTCTAAATAGCAACCAAGCAAAGAAATAATGAGATCATGCAACAACTTTAGAAAATAAGAAATCACAGATTAATAACTCTGTAAACAAAGTTTAGGCTCAAGTTTCTCAAGATTGTAGTGTTAGTTTGAGTTTCTTTCTTCAAGCATGTTTACAAAAACTGATTTTTTTCTTTTGTGATTACATGTGAATTCGTAACGACAACTACAACTAAGCATAAACTAAAGTGCAAATCAAACTTCCATCCATGTTTGTAACTTTCTTTAACAGTCATGCAATTAAAAACCAAATCCGCATCATTGTGTTGGAAGGTACCCTAAGACACAAACACACAAAAACGACTCTAAAAACAACTCTTTTTGGGTTTTTCAAAACTTTTTCGATTTTTTTCTTCAAATTTTCGTATTTTCTGTTAAAACACATTAAAACACTTCAAAACACACTAAAAACACTTAAAAACATTGAGAAACAACATTAGAAGTGATAGGTGATAAAATCTGATGAAAATCATGCAAAAATAGCTTATTTACCCCCCCCCCCCACACTTAAACCAAACATTGTCCTCAGTGTTTCAAACAAAAACTCACACTCAAACAATCAAATAAAACTAACAAACACAACTATCATGGCAAAGTAAAAGCAATAAAGAGTAAGGTTTAGGAACGCAAATGTAGTTGTGGAGCTGGAAGTTCCTAGGTCCTTTTTATTTGAATGCATGGGTTACCTCCCAAGAAGCCATTGCTTTAACCTTTTCCAGCCAAATGATACCTCCTTTTAAGCTTCTTTGGAGCCCACGGCATGGAGGGGTACATCCTCCATAACTTGCCCCTCGACATTCTCATAATATGGCTTCAAACGGTGCCCATTCACCTTGAATTCTCTTCATTCTTCACCACAGTGACTCCAAATTTCTTTAGAACTTGGACTAGGGAAACCCAACAACTATCAAAGATTGGATAGATTACTCCACAATTAAGTAGCTTGATAATCTCTTTTTTTACGACTTCCATCATTGGAGGGTTGAGTCGGCGTTGAGCCTCTCGAGATGGTTTAGCCCCCTCCTCCAAAAGTATACTATGCATGCATGTGGTAGGGTTTATTCCCTTGATGTTGGCCAAGGTCCATCCAATGGTTGTTTTGTATTCCTTTAACACCCTCATCAACTTTTCTTCTTCTTATGCCGTGAGTGGGGAAGAGACTATGACGGGCAAAGTCTCTTGTTCTCCCAAGAAGACATACTTCAAGTGATTTGGTAATGGTTTAAGCTCAAGGGAAGGTGCCTGTATCACTGAGGGTAACAACTTATTAGTAGAAACGAGAATTAGAATTAAAATTGGAGACTTACCAAATTGTTGGGGCAACAATTCTAGAGCAGCCACCATCTCAACTTCTTCTTCACAAGGGGGCACGACATGGAATTCTTCAATGGTGCCGTGGGTGTGGTTTACTGGTGCCCTTTGGTTTTTGATTCCCATTCCATTTGTAATGACCATTTCAAGTGCATCCTCATGTAATTGTTCAAGATGTTCCTACGCCAATGAATCAATAATATCAATAGAAAAACATGAATGATCATCACTAGGATACCTCATAGTTTCAGAAATGTTAAAATCAATAATCTCACCATCAAATTCCATTGTCAATGTCCCTTTGAACACATCTATCTTGGTGCGGGTTGTTTTCATGAAAGGTCTCCCAAGTAGGATCGGCAAAGGAGTGGAATGGGCCGAATCTTCCATATCAAGCACATAGAAATCAGCCGGAAAGATTAAGTTATTAACCTGCACCAAAACATCTTCCAAAACTCCTTATGGATATGCATTAGAACGATCGGCTAATTGAATAATAACACCACATTTTTCAGCTCTCCTAAGTTTATAGATGCATAAATAGAATAAGGCATGACATTAATGGATGCACCTAGGTCTAACATGGCATGTTCAAATTTAACATTGCCAATAACACAAGGAATTGTGAAACTGCCTAGATCTTTGCATTTAGGAGGTAATTTCCTTTGTAAAACCACTGAAACATTCTCATTTACCCTTACCACTTCCTTGTTCGAAATCCTCTTCCTTGTTGTGCAAAGCTCTTTCAAGAATTTGGCATACTTTGGAACTTGTTTGATTTCATCAAGGAGTGGAATATTGACTTGCATCATTGGAGGGTTGTTTGGTTTAATAATCTCCTAGAACGATCCCTACTTCTTCACTACTTATTGACAATTGTAGTAAAGATGTTAGTAGGGGCCGGGATTAGGAGGGATTGCTAATCTAATAAAAACTGACTTAAGAATACAAAACTAGGCTTAAAAACACTTAAATAAACTCAAAGACTCTTAACTAAACTTATATGACTCAAAACAAACCAAAAAGACTCAAAACAATCAAATAGACTCAAACTAGACTCTAGGACTTACTCTGGACGAAAATTGAATTAGTTTTGACTCAAAACACTTAAAAACACACACTAGGACAGATTCTAGCTAATTTGACACAACAAAGTAAAAGGGATTCGATTTTTGACGAATTTAAAGTAAAAACAAGTAACTTAAAGACTTAAACAAAGTTTGGACGAATTTGGGGAAAACTATGGGTGATAAGCTAGCTAAAGGATTCTTTTCCACGCATGACACATTTAAACACAAATTGATTTCCAATTGCTTTTTCAAAAAACTATGAATCTCAACACCCCAGATTAACCGTTTCATCACTAATTAACCCTCCTAATCATATTTTTGTATCTTTGAGTCAGTTTTCATTAGATTAGCAATCCCTCCAAATCCCCGGTCTAGAACGATCCATACTTATATCTGTACTACAATTGTCAAAAAGAGGGTTTAATTTGAGTGTTATTATTTATCACATCACCTAGTGATGATCATTCATGTTTTTCTATTGATGTAATTGATTCCTGGGCGCAGGACCATTTTGAACAATTGAATCAAGATGCACTTGAATTGGTCATTACAAGAGGAACGGAATTCAAAAACAATGGACCAGCCACATTGGCCACCTACGACATTCATGGAGAACACCATGCCGTGCCCCCTAAGGAAGATATGATTGGGATAGTGGTTGTCCTCCAGTCATTGCCACTACAATCTGGTAAGTCTTTGGACCCAATTTCAATTCCAATTTCGACTAATAAGCCCATTCCTTTAGTTGTGCAGCCACCCCTCCTTGAACTTAAACCATTGCCAAGCCATTTGAAGTATGTTTTCTTGGGAGACCAAGAGACCTTGCCCGTCATTATCTCCTCCTCACTCATGGGCACAAGAAGAACGTAAGTTAGTGAGGGTGTTAAAGGAGTACAAAACAACAATTGGTTGGACCTTGGCCAACATTAAGGGAATAAGCCCTACCACATGCATCCATCGTATACTTTTGGAGGAAGGGTCTAAAGCATCTCGAGAGGCTCAACGCCGAATCAACCCTCCAATGATGGAAGTTGTGAAGAAGGAGATAATCAAGCTCTTGGATTGTGGAGTGATCTATCCAATTTCGGATAGTCGTTGGGTGTCTCCGGTTCAATATGTTCCAAAGAAATCCGGAGTAACTGTGGTGACAAATGCCGAAAATGAGCTTGTTCCTACTCGAATCCAAATAGGTTGGAGGGTTTGTATTGATTATAGGAAGCTCAATGCCACTACAAGGAAGGATCATTTTCCGTAGCCATTCATTGATCAAATTCTTGAAAGGTTAGCGGGTTATGCTTTTAATTGTTTTCTTGATGGATATTCAGGTTATAATCAAATTATGATAGCTCCAGAAGATCAAGAGAAAACCACTTTCACATGCCCCTTTGGTACATTTGCTTATCGTCGCATGCCATTTGGTTTATGCAATGCACCTGCCACATTTCAAAGATGCATGATGAGCATGTTTTCAGATTATGTTGAGAAAATTATTGAGGTTTTTATGGATGATTTCAGTGTTTTTGGTGATTCATTTGATGGGTGTTTGAATAATCTTAGTTTGATTTTAAAACGATGCATTGAAACTAACCTTGTTCTAAATTGGGAAAAATGTCATTTCATTGTTAAACAAGGCATAGTTTTAGGTCATATCATTTCTGAAAAAGGTATTGAGGTTGATAAATCAAAGATAGATCTTGTGCGCCACTTACCCTCTCCTACTTCGGTTAGAGAGGTTCATTTGTTCCTTGGACATGTAGGTTTTTATCGAAGGTTCATTAACGATTTCTCAAAGGTCTCCTAACCTCTATGTCGTCTCCTACAAAAAAATGCAACTTTTGATTTCAACAAGAAGTGCACGGCAGCTTTCCAACACCTCAAGGACTTGTTAACCACGGCACCCATCATTGTTCCATCGAATTGGAGCCTTCCGTTTGAGCTCACGTGTGATGCATCCGACTATGCGTTAGGGGCTGTTTTAGGCCAAAGAAAGGACAAGAAGCCGCATGTTATCTACTACGCATCCCAAACATTGAATGATGCTCAATTAAACTATTCGACCACTGAAAAAGAACTTCTTGCCATTGTCTTTGCTTTAGATAAATTTTGATCATATTTACTTGGTACTAAGGTTATTATTTTCACTGATCATGCAGCTTTAAAGTATTTGTTCACCAAGAAAGAAGCCAAACCAAGGCTAATTCGATGGATGCTGCTTCTTCAAGAGTTTAACATCGAAATTAAAGATAAAAAGGGGAGTGAAAACATGGTGGCTGACCACCTAAGCCGTATGGTACATGAGGAGGAGCCCTTACCTATTTCAGAAACATTCCCTGATAAGCAATTGCTATCCATTAAGGTAAGTGAGCCTTGGTATGCGGATTTGGTGAATTATGTGGTGGCTAAACAAGTTCCAAACACTCTAAACAGAAACCAACGTGATAAATTGAAAAACGATGCTAGGTTTTATGTTTGGGATGATCCATACTTGTGGAAATATTGCTCGGATCAGATTATACGTAAGTGTGTGCATGACATGGAATTCAATTCTATTTTAACATTCTGTCATACTTGTGCATGTGGGGGACACTTTAGGACACAACGCACAACCCTTAAGGTTTTAGAATGTGGATTTTATTGGCCAACTTTATTTAAGGATACTAGAACCTTTTGTATGTCTTGTGATCGTTGCCAAAGAATAGGTAACATAAGTGCAAGGGATTAAATGCCGCAAAATGTTATACTTCCTGTTGAAATTTTTGATGTGTGGGCCATTGATTTTATGGGTCTTTTTCCTTCCTCACATGGTTTCCTTTATATCTTACTTGCTGTGGATTATGTGTCGAAATGGGTGGAAGCAAAAGCCACCCGAGCTAATGATTCTTGAGTGGTTGCAGATTTCATTAGAACTAACCTATTTGCAAGGTTTGGAATGCCACGAGTAATCATAAGTCATGGAAGGTTTCACTTTTGCAATCGAACCATTGAGGCTTCGCTCAAGAAGTACAACGTCACGCATAAGGTTTCAACACCTTATCATCCTCAAGCCAATAGGCAAGCCGAGGTTTCAAATAGGGGGATTAAGCAAATTCAAGAGAAGACCGTTGGCCCAACAAGGAAGGATTGGAGCGTACGTTTGGAGGATGCATTGTGGGCATATTGCACGGCATATAAGACACCCCTAGGCATGTCCCCATTTCGGCTCATTTATGGCAAACCATGCCATCTTCCCGTAGAATTGAAGCGCAAGGTGCATTAGGCCATCAAAACATTCAAATGGACGTTGATGCCGCTAGAATTCATAGGAAGCTCCAATTGAATGAACTTGAAGAGATTAGGAATGAAGCTTATGAAAACACTCGAATTTACAAGGAGACGACAAAGGCTTTCCATGATAAGATAATTCGAGGCAAATCATTCTCCATTGGGCAGAAAGTGCTACTCTTTAATTCCCGCCTTCGCTTGTTTCCTGGTAAGTTGCATTCTAAGTGGGTTGGCCCGTTTGTTATTACTAATATCTTTCCTTATGGTGCAGTCCAAGTTCAAAGCTTGAAAACAGGACAAGAGTTCAAAGTGAATGGCCATCGGTTAAAGCCTTACTATGAGAATTTCAAGGAGCATGTTGTGGATGATGTACCCCTCCCTGCCGTGGGTACTAGTGAAGCTTAACATGGCATATTCGTCCGGCTGGAAGACGTTAAAGCAAGCGCTTCTTGGGAGGCAACCCATGCATTCAACAAGGAGAAGATGGAACTTCCACCCCAAACCCAGATTTGCGTTTCTAAACCCTTCTCTTTGCTGCTTTATTTTATCATGCTTAGTTGTTTGTTATTTGTTCGCTTTTGTGTGAGTCTTCGTGTGAAACATTGAGGACAATGATTGATTTAAGTGTGTGGGGGGGGGGGGAGGTGGGGGTAAACAAGTGTTTTTATGCAAATTCATGGGATTCTATCACTTATCACTTCTAATGTTGTTTCTCACTGTTTTTAAGTGTTTTTAGTGCATTTTGAGCTGTTTTGGTGTGTTTTGAAGTAAAAATCCGAAAATTTAAAAAAAATTTGAAAAAGTGTTTTGAAAAAGCCAAAAAGAGTTGTTTTTGCGTGTTTGTTTATGTCTTAGGGTACCTTCCAACACAATGATGAGGATTTGGTTTTTAATGCATGACTGTTAATGAGAGTCACAAACATGGATGGAAGTTTGATTTGCTCTTTGGTTTATGCTTGGTTGTAGTTATAGTTTACGAATTCACATGTAATCACAAAGGATAAAATCAGTTTTTGTAACATGCTTGAAGGAAGGAACTCAAACAAACACTACATCCCTGAGAGACTTGAGCCTAAACGTTTATCTGTGCATTCTTGTTTTCTAAAGTCGATGCATGATCTCATTATTCTTTGCTTGGTTGCTACTTAGAATGCATTTCATCACTATAGTTCCAAATACTAGAACTCATACCCGTTTCATTCAAAGCATGAAATTGATTAGCATAACAAATAACAAGATGAAGTTGTTTTGTAGTCACCACCATAGCCAAATAGCCGAATCCACCCTTGTCATTTGTATTGTAGGAATAGCCCTTTGAACCTTATTTAGCCTATTTTCTTTGTTAACCACATCCCCCTTACATAGCCTAGAATAGGACTTTCCATACCCTTGTTCTTGAAGTATAGTGGAGCATGACTTAGAAGGAATTCTTTTTGAGTGACATTATTGCAGAAAACAAGTGTGGGAGAAGGGATTTTTGTGTGTATGTGTGTGCCAAAGTCTCAAAGGAGGCACGGAAAAAAAAATGTGAAAAAGAAGAGAAAGAAGCAGAAAAGAAAGAAAAGGAGTTGAAAATAAGTGAGAATGAACTCACAAGTGTTGGTTGTTGAAGAAAGGGTCCAAAAAGTTGAATATGGCCCTAAGTTTTGTGTGACTTCCCCTTGGGTGTTCAAAGTTGATTTTTGCATTCTAAAGGGAATTCTAAGTGTTTAATTCATTACTTTGCTCACTATTGCTTTAAGAACGTTTGTTTCCTCTACCTTTCCTTGTTAGCCAATACCTTAGCCCTGTTACAACCCCTAGACTTCTATCTTGATTGTTATGTGTTTCAATATGTGGAGTTTAAAATTGGTTTGAGCATATGGTATCCCTAGTTCTCGTGTCTAAGTAGTAGCATTCCATTCATGAGATCATATATATGTCATTGTCATAATTCCAGAAAATGCTTTCCTTGTTATAACATATGTGAGTGTTCATTTACATGTTTACATCAATCTTCTCACATATATCTAGTGTAGGGAGTGTAGTCAGAAAATCTGTGTGAAAATTGAGAGTACAACCAGTAAGGAATTGAGGGAATTTTCTAAGGCATGTTACTACTTTCAAAATGTTGTTTTAATTGATTAAATGTGAGCTGGTGAATGGTGACTAGGATTAAGTATGCTCGAGGGTAAGGATTGCTTAAATCTATGTGAGTGCTGATCTTTGACATGTTATGTTTCATTGGAAATCCCTGAGGCAAACGTTGGAAGGTTTAGATTATATGTTTTGTTTCTTTTGTTTGTTTGTTTTGCTCGAGGACTAGCAAAAGCTAAGTGTGGGGGAATTTGATAGGAGCATACTTAGGCGACTTAGCTAGCTTATTCTTGTGCATTTGTGTTATTATTTCTTAGTTAATGTAGTACTTCAACTCATTTTCGTGTGTTTGTAGGTCCAAAGGGTTAAAGTACCAAGAAAGTGCATTTTGGAGCAATTTTGGGCACTCAATGGATTGCTTGTATATGGGCCAACATGGATGGACGAATTTGGAGTCAAAAGGTAAGAAATCTGATGAGAAGATGAAGGAACTAAACTCAAGACAAAGTGGATAAGGAATTAGCTCAAATGAGGAAACATTATCCAAAACCTTATCCAACATTATCGAAAACCGTATCTTATCTTATCCTAACCTTATCATGCCTTAATCCTAGCTGCAAGGGGACCTAAATAGATATTTCTAGAAGCATTCTCTTCTAGAAGTCCCAAATCAGCCACAAAGCACATTATTTCTAGAAACCCTACAAAGGTGGTGCCTATTCCCTTCTAGAAGGCCTTGCCTTGCCTTGCAACCCATTTCCTCTTTCCCTCCAATATGTGCCGTGATAGGAGCATATTTAGGCGACTTAGCTATCTTATTCTTGTGCATTTGTGTTATTATTTCTTATTTAATGTAGTATTCAACTCATTTTCGTGTGTTTGTAGGTCCAAAGGGTTAAAGTACCAAGAAAGTGCATTTTGGTGCATTTTGGAGCAGTTTTGGGCACTAAATGGATAGCTTGTATATGGGCCAACAAGGATGGACGAATTTGGAGTTCAAAAGGCTAGAAATTTGATAAGAAGATGATGGAACTAAACTCAAGACAAAGTGGATAAGGAATTAGCTCAAAAGAGGAAACATTATCCAAAACCTTATCTTATCTTATCCTATCCTAACCTAATCTTGTTCCACCTTAATCCTAGCTGCAAGTGGACCTAAAAACATGATTTATAGAAGCCTTATCTAACCCTAAAAGGGTGCTGCACCCTTCCCCCTTTTATCTCTTCTAGAAAACCCAAAATCAGCCACAAAACACCTAGTTTCTAGAAGGCCCAATTTTGGACGAATTTCCTAAACCTTTTTCCTTTTGGATTCTAATTTATTAGACCTTATTCATTGTGGATTTGGGTTATATAAATCCTTTTCTGAAATTAATTGGGCCAAACCCTCTCCTAAGTGGACTAAATCAATTGTGCCGAAACCTAGGGCCCTAATCCATAAAATCTGCTAAGTTGTAACCCTAATCTAATTAACCCTAGGACTATATATAATGTGATCAAAGATAGCACTCAAATTAAACCCTCTTTTTGACAATTGTAGTATAGTTATAAGTAGGGATCGTTCTAGGCCGGGGATTAGGAGGGATTGCTAATCTAATGAAAGTTGACTCAAAGATACAAAAATATGCTTCAAAACACTTAAACAAACTCAAAAGACTATTAACTAAACTCATATGACTCAAAACAAACTTAAAAGACTCAAAACAACTCAAGACAATAAAAAAGACTCAATCTAGACTCTAGGACTTAGTTTGGACGAAAATAGAATTAGTTTTGACTCAAAAGACTCAAAAACACACTTTTGGACATATTTAAGACAAGTAAGTAAAGGGGATTGGGTTTTGGACGAATTTAAGAGAAAAACAAGTAAGTAAAAGACATAAAAGAGATTTTGACAAATTTCGGAAAACCAATGGATGATTAGATAGCTAAGGGATACTTTTCCACACATGATACATTCAAACATAAATTGATTTCCAGTTGCTTTTCCGATAAACCGTGAACCTCAACACCCCAGATTAACTATGACATCACTAATTAACCCTCAGATTTTGCTTAAGTTATTGGATTTGATGACATCATACGAAAACCCAAAGCATTCTTCAAAAGTTCCCTACATGACATCATAATAGAGATACAATCAAAGATCATTACGTTCAATGAAAATCATAAGTATTGACAAAGCACTTGTAACTATGACATCATGATGCTCATGCTAGGAATTTACTTAACATGATTGTGAAAACAACCTTAACTACTTGTGAATATAAGTTTGTGACGATTATGTGAAGCTCCCTTATATTCTAGCACCAAATTCAAGCATGCAAATTAAGTAGGCCTCCCTAATCAACATACAAGAATAAGTTATCCATCAAACGGTTTAGTAAATTGCATTCACAATTTATGAAATCACAACTGGAATTAATCAACTCATATTACAAACATAATCATGGTTTCAAAGCGTCCCCTAGCTAAAACGAGTTTAGCCTCTCATGTTCAAAACAAAACAAAGGAAAATAGAATTAAACATTGAGAACAAAAGATAGATTACACCTAAAAACATTCCAACACTCCGACTTGAATGCAGAAACATCCAAGGCTTCTTCTTCTTCTCTTCTTCCTTTCAAAGTTGTGGCACAAGAGGTCTAGGGTAGTTTGTGGATGGATTTCTGGTTTGTGAATGGATTTAGGATGGCAGGGTGGTGCGGCAAAGGTTGGGGATGGTGTATGGATGCTTGGATGAAGGTATGAATGTGTGTGAATGGTGGAAGAATGGTTGGAAGGCTGCGGCAAAGACTTGGTTTCTGTGAATGATGGCAGATTGTGTGTAAGAGTGATTAGGGTTGAATGAAGGGTGTGGCTTAGGTATTTATTTGGGAGCAAGAATCCCTAGAGTTTATTACATAGTTTAGGAAAGGATTTAGACC
Organism: Pyrus communis; assembly: GCF_041283825.1. NCBI lineage: Eukaryota > Viridiplantae > Streptophyta > Magnoliopsida > Rosales > Rosaceae > Pyrus > Pyrus communis. The sequence goes on along the minus strand of NC_142576.1, from coordinate 15,512,738 downwards.
CCAAATCCATCAGGAAAAGGAATCATAAAGTCAGAAATTAAAAGGGAAAAGGAAGGAACTTGCGGCAAAGGATAGGAAAAGGGAATGTTATTTAATTATGAAATTAGGCAAGGATTTTGGGATAGAAAAGGTATGTGAGGTTTGGCTGAGATTGAGGTGAAAAAGGAATGTGTTTTAATGACTTAGAATAGGAAACAAGGCCCTCCCTTGCACGGCAAGGAAAGGAGACACTAAGGAAGGCCACGGCAAGGAAAATTAGGTTGCACAAGGAAGGCTTGATATGTGTCCTAGAATGCATAGAAGTCTTCAATGTTGCTGAAACATAAGGTCTTTTAGGATTAGGAAAGGTTAAACCAAAATAGGAAACCTTGGCTTCACTTTCCTACTCCAAGTAGGAAACCTTCTTTGACTAGGAATCCTCTTGTGATTAGGAATCCTAACATCTTTAGGTCTTCAAATTCGTCCATTCCTTTTGCTCCAAGCATAAGCTATCCATTCCAAGTCCAATTTTGCTCCAAAATGCTCCAAAATGCACCTTTTTGCTTCCTTAGCCATATGAACCTATAAACACACGAAAATAGCTTAAACTACTAAAATAACTATGAACTAACAACATTAATGCACGAAAACAAGCTAACTAAGTCACCTAAATATGCTCCTATCAAATTCCCCCCACACTTAGCTTTTGCTAGTCCTCGAGCAAAACAAAACAAACAAAACAAAAGGAACAAAACAAAACACATTCTAAACCTTCCAACATGTACCTCAGGGATTTCCAACGAACATGACACATTAATGAACATCATTCCCACGGTTTTTGGCTTTCTTTACACTTTAGCAAACACTTAACCATAGTTACCACTTTCTAGATCATATTTAATCAATTAAAACAACGTTTTGAATGAAGTAACATGCCTTAGAGAATTCCCTCAATTCCTCACTAGAATGCTCTTTATTTTCACACAAATTTTCTAATTGCACACCCTACACTAGGTATATGTGAGAAGATTGATTCAAACATGAAGACTAATACTCCCATATGCTATAACAAAGAAAGCATTTTCTAGATTTACGACAATGACATGTATATGATCTCATGACTTGAATGCTACTACTTAACGAGAACCAGTGATTCCATATGCTCATACCAAATTCAAACTCCACATATTGAACACATAACATCAAGATAGCAGTTGAGGGTTGTAACAGGGCTAAGGGTATTGGCTAACAAAGAAAGGTAAAGGATAAACAAAGGTTCTTAAAGCAATAGGAAGCAAAGTAATGAAATTGACACTTGAACTCACTTTTGATGGCAGAAATTAACTTTTAAACACAAGGGAAGATTCATGCAACATTTAGGGTCAAATTCAAACTTTTGGACCCTTTCTTCAAAAACCAATACTTGTGAGATCATTCTCACTTATTTTTCAACTCTTTTTACAACTTTTCTCTTTTCTTTTTATTTTTCCACGAAATTGTTTTTTCTTTATTTTCTTTCTTTGCCGTGCCTTATTACCTTCGCCCGTACTTGTTTTCTGCAATAAGTTGCTCAAAAGGAATTCATTCTAAGTCATGCTTCACTATCCTTTAAGAACAAAGGGTATGGAAAGTCCTAATCTAGGCTAGGTAAGGATAATGGGGCTAACAAAGAAAATACGCTTGAAAAGGCTCAAAAGGGTTAATCCTACAATACATATGCAAACGGGTTAGGCTTTTTGGCTTTGGTTTAACTAAACAACTTCATCTTATTGTATGCTATGCAATCAATATCATGCTTTGAATGAAATGCAACGACTTTAGAAAACAAGAAATCATAGATTATCCTCTCCAAAGAATGTTTTAGGCTCAAGTCTCTCAAGGATGTAGTGTTAGTTTGAGTTCCTTCCTTCAAGCATGTTACAAAAACTCATTTTCTCTTTGTGATTACTTGTGAATTCATAAGCTATAACCATAACCAAGCATAAACCAAAGCATAAATCAACTTCGGTCCATGTTTACAACATTCTTCAATAGTCATGCAATTAAAAACCAAATCCTCATCATTGTGTTGGAAGGTACCCTAAGACACAAACAAACACACACAAAAACAACTTTAAAACAACTCTTTTTGGGTTTTTCAAAACTGTTTTGCAATTTTTTTGTAAATTTTCGGATTTTCTGATCAAAAGACATGAAAACACTTCAAAACACTTAAAAATAGTGAGAAATAACATTATAAGTGATAGGTGATAAAATCCCACGAAAATCATGTAAAATCATGCAAAAGCAACTTGTTTACCCCCCCACACTTAAATCAAACATTGTCCTCAATGTTTCAAACAAATACTCACATTCAAACAAACAACAAAAACTAAGGAATTTGACAAAATAAAAACAACAAAGAGAGAGAGTTAGGAACGCAAATCTGATTTTGTGGAATGAAGTGTTGAATTGCCTAAGTCCTCTCTAGTTGAATGCATGGGTTGCCTTCCAAGAAGCGCTTGCTTTAACATCGTGCAGCCGGACGAACATTCTTCTTAGCCTCAATTGGACCCCACGACATGGAGAGTGATGTCCTCCACAACCTGCCCTTCAACATTGGCATAATAGGGCTTCAAACGATGCCCATTCACCTTGAATTCTTGCCCATTCCTCAAGCTTTGGATTTGAACTGCACCATATGGAAAAACATTAGTAACAACAAAGGGCCCAATCCACTTAGAACGTAACTTACCAGGAAATAAACCAAGGCGAGAATTAAAAAGTAAAACTTTTTGCCCTATGGAGAATGTTTTGCTTCGGATCATCTTGTCATGGAAAGCCTTGGTCTTTTCCTTGTAAATGCAAGCATTCTCATATGCTTCAAGCCTAATCTCCTCAAGTTCGTTCAATTGCAACTTCCTATGCATTCCAGCCGCATCTATGTCCATGTTGAATGTCTTGATCGCCCAATGAGCCTTGTGTTCTAACTCCACAGGGAGATGGCATGGTTTGCCATAGACTAGCCGAAAAGGTGACATCCCTATGGGTGTTTTGTAAGCCGTTCGATAAGCCCACAATGCATCCTCCAAACGCAAGCTCCAATCTTTTCTTGTTGGCCCAACGGTCTTTTCCAAGATTTGCTTGATTTCTCTATTAGACACCTAGGCTTGGCCATTGGTTTGAGGATGATAAGGTGTTGAAACCTTATGTGTGACTTGATACTTCTTGAGCAATGCCTCAATGGTACGATTGCAAAAGTGAGACCCTCCATCACTAATAAGCACTCTAGGCATCCCAAATCTAGCAAAGATGTTAGTTTTTATAAAATCTGCAACAACTCTAGAATCATTAGTACGGGTGGCCTTGGCTTCCACCCATTTGGAGACATAATCAACCGCAAGAAAAATATAAGTGAAACCAAACGAAGAAGGGAAAGGACCCACGAAATCAATGCCCCAAACATCAAAAATTTCAACATTAAAGATGGGTGTTTGCGGCATTTGGTCCCTTGCACCTATATTTCCCATGCGTTGACAACGATCACAAGTTAAACAAAAAGTTCTAGCATCTTTAAAGATTGTAGGCCAATAAAAACCACATTCTAATACCTTAAGGACAGTGCGTTGTGTGCCAAAATGTCCACCACATGCATAAGTGTGACAAAAGGTTAGAATTGAATTAAATTCACAATCATGCACACAACGACGAACAATCTGATCCGCACAAAATTTCCATAAATATGGGTCATCCCATACATAAAACCGTGCCTCGTTCTTGAGTTTATCACGTTGGTGCTTGGTTATGGTGCTTGGAACACGTTTTGACACCAAAAAGTTCACCAAATCGGTATACCAAGGTTCACTTACCTTAATGGACAGCAATTGCTCATCAGGGAATGTCTCTTGGATGGGTAAGGAGTCCTCATTGCACACCAAACGACTTATATGGTCAGCAACCACGTTCTCACTCCCTTTCTTGTCTCGAATTTCAATGTCAAACTCTTGGAGAAGAAGCATCCATCGAATGAGCCTTGGTTTGGCATCTTTCTTGGTGAATAAGTACTTCAAAGCTGCATGGTCAGAATATACAATCACTTTAGTGCCAAGTAAATATGAACGAAACTTATCTAAAGCAAACACAACGGCAAGAAGTTCTTTTTCAGTGGTAGAGTAGTTTAATTGAGCATCATTTAATGTGCAGGATGCATAATGTATGACATGTGGTTGCATGTTCTTCCTTTGGCCCAAAATAGCCCCTATTGCATAATTGGAAGTATCACACATTAGCTGAAAGGGCAAACTCCAATCAGGTAGGATGATAATTGGTGCTGTGGTAAGCATGGTCTTAAGATGCTTGAATGCCCTCTCACACTTCTCGTTGAACTCAAAAGCACTTCTTTTTGGAGCAGACTGCATAGGGGTTGTGCAATCTTGGAAAAATCTTTGATAAATCGCCGATAGAATCCTGCATGGCCAAGAAAAGAACGAACCTCTCTCACCGAAGTAGGAGAGGGTAAGTAGCGTACAAGATCTATTTTAGACTTATCAACTTCAATTCCTTTTTCAGAGATGATATTACCCAAAACTATGCCCTGTTTGACCATAAAATGACACTTTTCCCAATTCAAAACAAGGTTAGTTTCCATGCATCTTTTCAAAATTAAAGTGAGATTATGCAAACAATCATCAAATGAGTCCCCAAACACACTAAAGTCGTCCATAAATACCTCAATAATTTTCTCGTCATAATCTGAGAATATACTTACCATGCATCGTTGGAAAGTGGCCAGTGCATTGCATAAACCAAATGGCATACGACGATATGCAAAAGTACCAAATGGACAAGTAAAGGTGGTCTTTTCTTGATCATCCGGAGCCATGACAATTTGATTATAACCCGAATAACCATCAAGGCAGCAATAAAAAGAATGACCGGCTAACCTTTCAAGCATTTGATCAATGAATGGCAAAGGAAAGTGATCTTTCCTTGATGCAGCATTTAGCTTCCTATAGTCAATGCAAACTCTCCAACCGGTTTGAATGTGTGTGGGCACAAGTTCATCCTCTTCATTCTTCACCACCGTGACTCCGGACTTCTTTGGAACTATTTGGACCAGTGAAACCCAACAACTATCCGAGATAGGATAGATGACGCCACAATCAAGTAGTTTGATGATTTCCTTCTTCACGACTTCCATCATTGGTGGGTTAAGTCGGCGTTGTGCTTCCTTTGATGGTTTGGCTCATTCTTCCATGAGAATTCGGTGCATGCATGTGGTAGGGCTTATGCCCTTGATATCGGCCAAAGTCTACCCAATGGTTGTTTTGTACTATTTGAGAACCCTCACCAATTTCTCCTTTTCTTGTGCTGTGAGTGATGATGCCACAATGACGGGCAATGTGTCTTGCTCACCCAAAAACACATACTTCAAGTGGTTTGGTAACGATTTAAGCTCAAGGGTAGGTGGTTGTTCTATAGAAGGAAGCAACTTGTTAGTTGAAATTGGAATTGATATTGGACTAGGGGATTTACCATTGAGCCGTGGCAAGGACTCTAGGGCAGCCACGATCTCAATCACCTCATCATCTAAGGGCACGCCATGATAGTGTAAGTTGGTGCCCTTGATAGGAGCATATTTAGGCGACTTAGTTAGCTTGTTTTCTTCCATTTAGTGAGTTAGTTTCTATTTATTTTAGTAGTTTAAGCCATTTTCGTGTGTTTTTAGGTTCATATGGCTAAGGAAGCAAAAAGGTGCATTTTGGAGCATTTTGCAGCAAAATTGGGCTTGGAATGGATAGCTTATGCTTGGAGCAAAAAGAATGGATGAAATTGAAGACCTAGAGGTGTTAGGATTCCTAATCTAAGAAGGATTCCTAATCAAAGAAGGATTCCTAGTCAAAGAAGGATTCCTAGTCAAGGAAGGATTCCTACTTAAAGTAGGAAAGTTAAGCCAAGGTTTCCTATTTTTGTTTAGCCTTTCCTAATCCTAAATATCCCTAAGCTCCAGCAACTTTGAAGGTATCTTATGCATTTTAGGACACAAACCAAAGATCCCTTGCACTATCCTAATCCTTGCCGCATATATCCTTACCCTTTTCTTCCAAAATCTGCCGGATAGCTTATGCTTGGAGCAAAAAGAATGGACGAAATTGAAGGCCTAGAGGTGTTAGGATTCCTAATCTAAGAAGGATTCCTAATCAAAGAAGGATTCCTAATCAAAGAAGGATTCCTAGTCAAAGAAGGATTCCTAGTCAAGGAAGGATTCCTACTTAAAGTAGGAAAGTTAAGCCAAGGTTTCCTATTTTTGTTTAACCTTTCCTAATCCTAAATATCCCTAAGCTCCAGCAACTTTGAAGGTATCTTATGCATTTTAGGACACAAACCAAAGATCCCTTGCACTATCCTAATCCTTGCCGCATATATCCTTACCCTTTTCTTCCAAAATCTGCCATATATCTTCTTTCCCTTTTTATTCTAGTCAAGGCCGCAACTTTCCTTCCCTTTTCCTCTTAGAATTCTGATTTGTTACCCTTTTTCCTTGAGGATTTGGAGCTAAAAACCTTCCCAAATTAATTTCTTATTGCCTTAACCTTTCTCCCTCTGTATATACATAATCTGCCGCACTTATGAGAGACTCTAGACAGCCATACACATCCATTCGAATTATTCCTCATTCTCTCCATTCATTCAGCCATCATCCACCCTCTACCACCATCACCATAATTCATACCCAAACACCCTTGTGCCGCAACAAAGAAGGAGAAAGAAGAGAGGAGAAGCCTTGGACGTTTTGGCCATTCAAGCTTGGATTGTTGGAGCGTTTCTAGGTGTATTCAATCTTTGTTTTCAATGTTTAATTTATATTCTCTTTGTTTTATTGTAAACATGAGGAGCTAAACTTGTTTTAGCTAGGGGAGACTTTGAAACCATGATTATATTGCAATATGAATTGATTAATTTCAGTTGTGATTTCATAAATTGTGAATGCAATTTACTTAACCGTTTGATGGATAACTTATTCTTGTTTGTTGATTAAGGGTGCACACTTAATTTGCATGCTTGAATTTGGTGCTAGAATATAGGGGAGTTTCACATAATCGTTACAAACTTATATTCACAAGTAGTTAAGGTTGTTTTCACAATCATGTTAAGTAAATTCCTAGCATGAGTATCATGATGTCATAGTTACAAGTGCTTTGTCAATGCTTATGATTTTCATAGAACGTAATGATCTTTGATTGTATCTCTATTATGATGTCATGTAGGGAACTTTTGAAGAATGCTTTGGGTTGTCGTATGATGTCATCCAATCCATTAACTAAAGGAAAATCTGAGGGTTAATTAGTGATGTCACGGTTAATCTGGGGTGTTGAGGTTCATGGTTTATCGAAAAAGCAACTGGAAATCAATTTGTGTTTGAATGTATCATGTGTGGAAAAGTATCCTCTAGCTATCTAATCATCCATCGTTTTTCCCAAATTCGTCCAAATCCTATTTAAATCTTTTAGTTACTTGTTTTTATCTTAAATTCGTCAAAAACCCAATCCCCTTTATTTAGTTGTGTCAAATCTGTCCTAATTAGTGTTTTTGAGTGTTTTGAGTCAAAACTAATTCCATTTTCGTCCAAATTGAGTCCTAGAGTCTAGTTTGAGTCTTTTTTATTGTTTTGTGTTGTTTTGAGTCTTTTAAGTTTGTTTTGAGTCATATAAGTTTAGTTAAGAGTCTTTTGAGTTTGTTTAAGTGTTTTGAAGCATATTTTTCTATCTTTGAGTCAGTTTTCATTCGATTAGCAATCCCTCCTAATCCCCGGCCTAGAATGATCCCTACTTATATCTATACTACAATTGTCAAAACGAGGGTTTAATTTGTGTGTTATTATATATCACATCAGCCGTGGGGTGCTATGGTGGCAGCCACTTGATCCATCACTTCTATGCCATTCGTAAGGACCGTTTCAAGTGCATCTTCATGGAATTGATCAAGGTGTGCCTGCGCCAAAGAATTAAGAATATCAATAGAGAAACATGAGTGATCATCATTAGGAAATCTCATGGTTTCAGAAATATTAAAATCAATCACTTCCCCATCAAATTCCATTGTTAAAGTGCCTTTAAACACGTCGATCTTAGTTCGGGTCGTCTTCATAAATGGCCTCCCAAGAAGGAGCAGCAAGGATGGAGCATGGGTGGTTTCTTCCATCTCAAGAACGTAGAAATCCGCCGCAAAGATCAAGTTATGCACCTACACTAAGACATCTTCCAATACTCCCTTTGGATGGGCATTACATCTATCGGCCAATTGAATAATCACACCATCATTTTTCAATTCACCAAGGTTCATGAATGCATAAATAGAGTATGGCGTGACGTTAATTGAAGCTCCTAAGTCTAACATAGCATGTTCGAACTTAGTTTGGCCAATAATACAAGGAATTGTAAAGCTACCTGGATCTTTGCACTTTGGTGGTAACTTTCTTTGTAAAACAGCGGAAACGTTTTTACTTACCCTAACCACCTCCTTATGTGAAGCCCTCTTCCTTGTAGTGCAAAGTTCCTTCAAGAATTTGGCATATTTGGGCACTTTCTTTATGGCATCTAGGAGCGGGATATTGACTTGAACTTTCCTAAACGTCTCAAGAATGTCTTTCTCATGCTCTTCCTTCTTGGTTTGCAAAAATCTATGAGGAAAAGGAACATTGGGTGGAACGGGGTTAGAATTAATCGAATTTGAACCCAACTTACCTTTGGTGGCCGAATTGGATGCATTGGATGCATTATGGTCTTTAGGTGCTTGTGGCAAGGGTGTTTCTACCCTTGTCGTGGGCTTGCTTGACTCCTCATCTTCCACTTGCAGCTTCCCCTCTTCATTAGGACCTATTTTGGATGGTTTGGATGTAGTGCCAACTTTTTTTCCACTTCTCAAGGTGATTGCTTTGGCAGATTCGAACCCTCCCTTTGGATTGACAATGGTTGAGCTCAGGAGCTTGCCTTGGTCTTGGAATTGCCCTACAAACTCCGCAATCTGCCCAATTTGCTTCTCTAAGTGGTCCACCTTTTTGTCTTGGTTTTGCATGGCTTTGTTTTGATTCTCTTGCCCCTGAGACAAATTGGTAAGTAAGTTAAGAAGTGTAGCATTTTCCAAAGACGTACCTTGATTATTTTGGGCAGATTGGGATTGGTTTGGATTAGTGCCGTAGGGTTTAGTGTAGAACCCCGGGAGTTGTTACCTAAAGCCCCCTTGTTGTTAAGGTTGTTGAGGTTCCCTCCACTTGAAGTTTGGCTGGTCTCTCCAACCCGGATTGTATGTGTTGGAAAAGGGATCATTCCTTGGCTGATTTTGGCTTAGAAATCCAATGGCATTTGCACTCTCCCATCCCCCATTCTCAATCAATTGAGGGCACTTTTCCGAAGGGTGTCCTTGGATAGAACATACGCCACATATAATTGGTCCTTGTATCTTCATTCCTTCGGCCATCTAAGACACAATAGAAGTAAGATTAGCTAATTGAGTTTGAATGTCGAATTGAGAACTTACCTCATGCACTTGTTGCCGTGGGGGGTCCCTTTGCCCAATTCCTTCATATTGTTGTGCATTGAGAGCATGGCTTGCAATTAGGTTCTTGGCTGCCATGGGAGTTTTGTCTACCAACGCACCTCCCGCCGAGGCATCGAGCATTTGCCATTCAATTGGAAGAAGGCCTTCATAGAAGTATTGAAGTAGAAGCTCCTCCTGCATTGGATGTTGAGGACATGATGCAACAAGGGCTTTAAAACGCTCATAGTACGTCGGAAAAGACTCCCCTTGACTTTGTTGGATTCCGCTAATCTTCTTCCTCAAGAGAATGACTTGAAGTAGGAAAGAACTTCTCAAGAAATGCCCTCTTCATGCTCTCACAAGAAGTGACCGTTCCGGGTGCTAGTTCGTATAACCAATCCTTGGCCTTCTCCAATAATGAGAATGGAAAGGCCTTCATCTTCAAAATATTGCTATCAACATTAATTGGACTCATGCTTGAACACACCACCTCGAACTCCTTTAAATGCTTGTTGGGGTCCTTCACGGACAGTCCATGGAACTTTAGAATGTGGTGCAATAAACTTGACTTCAATTCAAATTCATCGGTTTTATCTTGAGCCGCCCTTGGGTATTGGATGCATAATGGTGTGGCATTGTCCATTCCCAAGGCGGAAAGCTCCTTGATTGTACGGTTGTCCGTTGCTATGGCTTGGACCTCTTCTTCCTCCCTTGCCGTGGGCTCCTCTTCCTCCTCAAAATTAGAAGCCGAACTAGAACTTGATTGGTGAAGTTCTAGGTCCTTCTTCTTCCTTCTCAAAATGCGCTCAAAATCGTTGTCAAAATCCAAGATGTTTGCACAAATAGGTTGAGAACTACGAGTCATAAACTAGTACCTACAAACAAGAAAAGAAACAAGGTTAATAGCTAAAACAAAGATATATGAAAAAGAAACAAAAAGAAACAACGGGGGATTAGCAAAGTTGCTAATCCCCGGCAACGGCGCCAAAAATTTGATGTGATAAAAGATAGCACTCAAATTAAACCCTCTTTTTGAAAATTTTAGTATAGTTATAAGTAGGGATCGTTCTAGGCCGGGGATTAGGAGGGATTGCTAATTGATGCGAAAATTAACTTAACGCACAAATTAACCCTCTTTTGACAATTGTAGCATATAAGTAAGTAGGGATCGTTCTTAAACCGGGGATTAGGAGGGATTGCTAAACACTTTAAACTGACTCAAACAAATAAAACAAAGCTTTTAAACACTTAACTCAACTCAAAAACTCAAAACAAGTTCACAAGACTCACAATCAGCTGAAAACACTCAAAACTGCCTAAAAAACACAAACTGGGCAGATTTGACTCTAAACAGAAAATTGGACGAAATTTGGTTCTAACTTGACTCAAAACTCTTGGAAACACAATCTAAAACGTATTCTAACTAGTTAGACACTCTAGAATAAATGGGGATTTGGTTTTGGAAGAAAATAAAACAAACAAAGCAAGAAATTTAACTAGGCAGATTTGCACGAAATTGGTAGAATTAAGTGGATGGTAGGCTAGCTAGGAGTTCTTTCTCCACACATGGCATACTTGCATACAAAACAATCTCCAGTTGCTTATTCAATGAATCATGAACCTCAACACCCCAAGTTAATTAGGTACGCTTAAATTAACTCTCAGATTTTCCTTAGGTCATTGAATTGAATGGAATTAGCGCATTGCAATCAAATTTTTCCTCAAAAGTTCTCTACATGAAAGCGCATAATAGAGAAACAATCAAAGATTATTAAATTCTATGAAAATCATAAGTGCTGACGAGGCATTTGTAACTGTGAAAGCGCATGATACTTATGCCAAGAATTTACTTAACATGATTGTGACCAACAACCTTTACTACTTATGAATATAAGTTCCCAATGATTAGGTGAAGTTTCCTTATACCCTAGCATCAGATTTATGCATGCAAATTAAGTGTGCACTCTCAATCCATATACATAAACAAGTTTTAATTCAAATAGATAAGTAAATTGAATTCACAATAGATAATCAAATCATAATGCAAATATAGCCATGGTTTCGAAATTCCCCTTAGCTAAGAGGGGATTAGTTCCTCATACTCACAAAGCAAAGATTCTTGAAATTAAACATTGAAAAACACAAGAAAGATTACACCTAAAACGTTCCAGCAATTCCAAGTCGAATGGCATGCACGGGTAGGGCTTTCCTTCTTCTTCCTTCCTGCGGCACAAGGTATAGGTGATGGTTTTGGGGGTTATGAATGATGTATTCTTGCTTGGGATGATGAATGATGGCTGATTATGGTGGTAGAGTGCGGCAGGTTGTATATGGAAGTGTATGGAGTGAATGAATGATGGAGAATGGAGGTTAGGGCTTGCGACAATAGGTTTCTGAATAGCATAAGGGGGTGATACGAATTTGTGGACGAAAATATGTTTGTATAGTCGTAGGGTTAATTAGATTAGGGTTACACTTAGCAGATTTTATGGATTAGGGCCTTAGGGTTCGGCACAAGTAAGTTAAATCCACTTAGGAGAGGGTTTGGCCCAATTAGTTTCATAAAAGGATTTGTGTAACCCAAATCCACAAGGAATGAGGCCTAACAAATCAGGATCCAAAAGGAAAAAGGTTTAGGAAATTCGTCCAAAATTGGGCCTTCTAGAAACTAGGTGTTTTGTGGCTGATTTTGGGTTTTCTAGAAGAGATAAAAGGGGGAAGGGTGTGGCACCCTTTTAGGGTCAGATAAGGCTTCTAAAAATCATATTTTTAGGTCCACTTGCAGTTAGGATTAAGGTGGAACAAGATTAGGTTAGGATAAGATAGGATAAGGTTTGGATAAGATAAGGTTGGATAAGGTTTTGGATAATGTTTCCTCTTTTGAGCTGATTCCTTATCCTTTTTGTCTTTAATTTAATTTCTTCATCTTGTTATCAGATTCCTAGCCTTTTGAACTCCAAATTCGTCCATCCATGTTGGCCCTTACATGTGCTATCCATTTGGTGCCCAAAACTGCTCCAAAGTGCACCAAAATGCACTTTCTTGGTACTTTAACCCTTTGGACCTACAAACACACGAAAATGACTTGAAATACTATATTAACTAAGAAATAACAACACAAATGCACAAGAACAAGCTAACCAAGTCGCATAAATATGCTCCTATCACTATTCTAATAAAGGTTGACTCAAAGATACAAAAATATGCTTCAAAACACTTAAACTCAAAAGACTCTTAATTAAACTTATATGACTCAAAACAAACTTAAAAGACTCAAAACAACTCAAGACAATCAAAAAGACTCAATTTAGACTCTAGGACTTAGTTTGGACGAAAATAGAATTAGTTTTGACTCAAAAGACTCAAAAAACACTTTTGGACAGATTTAAGACAAGTAAGTAAAGGGGATTGGGTTTTGGACGAATTTAAGAGAAAAACAAGTAAAAGACTTAAAAGAGATTTTGACAAATTTGGGAAAACCAATGGATGATTAGTTAGCTAAGGGATACTTTTCCACACATGATACATTCAAACTTAAATTGATTTCCAATTGCTTTTCCGATAAACTGTGAACCTCAACACCCCAGATTAATCGTGGCATCACTAATTAACCCTCAGATTTTCCTTAAGTTATTGGATTGGATGACATCATACGACAACCCAAAGCATTCTTCAAAAGTTCCCTACATGACATCATAATAGAGATACAATCAAAGATCATTACGTTCAATGAAAATCATAAGTATTGACAAAGCACTTGTAACTATGACATCATGATACTCATGCTAGGAATTTACTTAACGTGATTGTGAAAACAACCTTAACTGCTTGTGAATATAAGTTTGCGACAATTATGTGAAACTCCCTTATATTCTAAATTCAAGCATGCAAATTAAGTAGGCCTCCCTAATCAACATACAAGAATAAGTTATCCATCAAACGGTTTAGTAAATTGCATTCACAATTTATGAAATCACAACTGAAATTAATCAACTTATATTATAAAGGTAATCATGGTTTCAAAGCGTCCCTTAACTAAAATGAGTTTAGCCTCTCATGTTCAAAACAAAACAAAGGAAAATAGAATTAAACATTGAGAACAAAAGATAGATTACACCTAAAAACGTTCCAACACTCCAACTTGAATGCAGAAACATCCAAGGCTTCTTCTTCTTCTCTTCTTCCTTGCAAAGTTGCAGCACAAGAGGTCTAGGGTGGTTTGTGGATGGATTTATGGTTTGTGAATGGATTTAGGATGGTAGGGTGGTGCGGCAAAGGTTGGGGATGGTGTATGGATGCTTGGATAAAGGTATGAATGTGTATGAATGGTTGGAAGGCTGCGGCAAAGACTTTGTTTCTGTAAATGATGGCAGATTGTGTGTAAGAGTGATTAGGGTTGAATGAAGGGTGCGGCTTAGGTATTTATTTGGGAGCAAGAATCCCTAGAGTTTATTACATAGTTTAGGAAAGGATTTAGACCCCAAATCCATCAGGAAAAAGAGTCATAAAGTCAAAAATTAAAAGGGAAAAGGAAGGAACTTGCGGCAAAGGATAAGAAAAGGGAATGTGATTTAATTCTGAAATTAGGCAAGGATTTTGGGATAGAAAAGGTATGTGAGGTGTAGCTGAGATTGAGGTGAAAAAGGAATGTGTTTTAATGACTTAGAATAGGAAACAAGGCCCTTCTTTGCACGGCAAGGAAATGAGACACTAAGGAAGGCCACGGCAAGGACAATTAGGTTGCAAGGAAGGCTTGATTTGTGTCTTAGAATGCATGTCTTTAATGTTGCTGAAACATAAGGTCTTTTAGGATTAGGAAAGGTTAAATGTGACATCGCACATCGCCAAGGGAAGTGATCCTTAAATGTATGGAACTCCGAAGTTAAGCGAGAAATGGGCTAGAGCAATCCCACGATGGGTGACCCACTGGGAAATTGCTCGTGAGTTCCCAAAAACAAAACCGTGAGGGAATGGAAAGCCCAAAGCGGACAATATCATGCTACGGTGGTGGAGAGGGCCCGGGAAGTGATCCGCCCCGGGCTGGGATGTGACATTAAACCAAAATAGGAAACCTTGGCTTAACTTTCCTACTCCAAGTAGGAAACCTTCTTTGACTAGGAATCCTCTTGTGATTAGGAATCCTAACATCTTTAGGTCTTCAAATTCGTCCATTCCTTTTGCTCCAAGCATAAGCTATCCATTCCAAGTCCAAAACTATGAACTAACAACATTAATGCACGAAAACAAGCTAACTAAGTCGCCTAAATATACTCCTATCAATATATACATATTTTCAGCCACAAATTCGTATGACCCCTTATGCTATTCAGAAACTTATGCTGCAACGCCCTAGCCTCCATTCTTCATCCTCCATCCACTCCATACACCTCCATATACAACCTCCCGCACCCTTCCACCCTAATCAGCCATCATTCATCATCCCAAGCAAGAATACATCATTCATAACCCCCAAAACCACCACCCACATCTTGTGCCGCAGCAAGGAAGAAGGAGGAGAGCCCTAGACGTGCATGCCATTCGACTTGGAATTGCTGGAACATTTTAGGTGTAATCTTTCTTGTGTTTTCAATATTTAAATTCAATAATCTTTGCTTTGTGAGTATGAGGAACTAATCCCCTTTTGGCTAGGGGGAATTTCGAAACCATGGATATATTTGCAATATGATTTGATTATTTCCAGTTGTGATTCGATGAATTGAGAATCCAATTTACTTATCTGTTTGAATTAAAACTTGTTTGTGCATGTGGGTTGAGAGTGCAAACTTAATTTGCATGCATAAATCTGATGCTAGGATATAAGGAAACTTCACCTAATCGTTGGGAACTTATATTCATAAGTAGTAAAGGTTGTTAGTCATAATCATGTTAAGTAAATTCTTGGCATAAGTATCATGTGCTTTCATAGTTACGAACACCTCGTCAATACTTATGATTTTCATAGAATTTAATGATCTTTGATTGTTTCTCTATAATGCGCTTTCATGTAGAGAACTTTTGGGGAATAATTTGATTGCAATGCGCTAATTCCATTCAATTCAACGACTTGAGGAAAATCTGAAGATTAATTTAAGCGTACCTAATTCACTTGGGGTGTTGAGGTTCATGATTCATTGAATAAGCAACTGGAGATTGTTTTGTATGCAAGTATGTCATGTGTGGAGAAAGACCTCCTAGCTAGCCCATCATCCAATTAATTCCATCAAATTCGTCCAAATCTGCCTAGTTTAAAGTCTTCTTTTGTTTACTTTATTTTCGTCCAAAACCAAATCCTCATTTATCCTAGAGTGTCTAACTAGTTAGAATATGTTTTAGATTGTGTTTTCAAGAGTTTTGAGTCAAGTTAGAGCCAAATTTCGTCCAATTTTGTGTTTAGAGTCAAATCTGCCCAATTTGTGTTTTTTAGGCAGTTTTGAGTGTTTTCAACTTATTTTGAGTTTGGTGAACTTGTTTTGAGTCTTTTAAGTTGAGTTAAGTGTTTAAAAGCTTTGTTTTATCTATTTCAGTAAGTTTAAAGTTGTTAGCAATCCCTCCTAATCCCCGGTTTAAGAACGATCCCTACTTACTTATATACTACAACTGTCAAAAGAGGGTTAATTTGTGTGTTAAGTTAATTTTTGCATCAAATTTTGGCGCCGTTGCCGGGGATTAGCAACTTTGCTAATCCCTTGTTATTTCTTTTTGTTTATTTTCGTGTTTTTTTTGTTTTAGTTGCTGACTTTGTTTTGTTTTTGTTTTTTTTTTAGGTACTAGTTTATGACTCGGAATTCTCAACCGGTTCATAAGAATATCTTAGACTTTGACGACGATTTCGAATGAACTTTGAGAGGGAAGAAGACGAAGTACAAGTGGGAGAAGAGGCCACGACTCAGATTTTTGAGGAAGAACAAGCTATGGCAGCCGACAATTGAACAATCAAGGAGCTTTTCGCTTCAAGATTGGATAATGCCATGCCTCTATGCATTCAATATCCAAGGGCAGCCCCAGACAAGACCGACGAGTTCGAACTAAAGTTTAGCTTATTGCACCATATTCCTAAGTTCCATGGGTTGTCCATGGAAGATCCTAATAAGCACTTGAAGGAATTTGAGGTTGTTTGCTCAAGTATGACCCCGGTGAATGTTGATGGGAGCATTTTGAAGATGAAGGCTTTTCCCTTTTCTTTCTTGGAAAAGGCTAAAGATTGGTTGTATGAACTAGCCCCCGGAACTGTCACATCATGGGAGAGTATGAAAAGGGCATTTTTGGAGAAGTTTTTCCCAACTTCTCGAGTCATTTTTTTATGTAAAAGGATTAGTGGCATTCAGCAAAATCAAGGTGAATCATTTCCAACTTATTATGAATGTTTTAAAACACTTGTTGCTTCATGTCCACAGCACCAAATGAAGGAGGAGCTTCTTCTTCAATATTTCTACGAAGGGCTTCTACCAATTGAACGCCAAATGCTAGACGCCTCAGAGGGAGGAGCTCTAGTGGACAAAACGCCCATGGCTGCCAAGACTCTCATTGCCAACCGAGCTTTAAATGCTGAACAATATGAAGGCGTTGGTCAAAGAGACATACCACGGCAACAACAAGTTAATGAGGTAAGTGTTATTTCTGAACTTCAAAATCAAATAGCTAATCTTACTTCTCTTCTTTCGCAAGTGGTTGAAATACCAAAGGTACAAAGTGTGGTTGTTTGTGGCGTGTGCTCAATGAATGAACATCTCATGGATAAGTGCCCTCAATTGATCGAGAACGGAGGGTGGGAATCTGCCAATGCCGTGGGTTATGGCAGCCAAAACCAACCAAGGAGTGATCCTTTCTCTAATACCTACAATCCCGGTTGGAGAGATCATCCAAATTTCAAATGGAGGGAGCCACAACAACCCCAACAACAAAGCGCATTTAGGCAGCAACCTCTGGGATTCTACCAAAGGCCGTATGCACCCACACAACCCCAAGCACAACCTACCCAACCCAAATCAGGTTCGTCCATAGATAATGATCAAAATTTTCAAGTACTAACTTCTATGGCGCAGGGAATGCAAAATAGGGACAAAAAGGTTGATGAGTTAGAGAAGCAAGTTGATGCGTGATATATACGCACACAAATTAAACCCTCTTTTTGTCAATTGTAGTATAAGTATAAGTAGGGATCGTTCTTAACCGGGGATTAGGAGGGATTGCAAATCACTTGGAAACTGACTCAAAAACGTAAAATAAAGTTAAAAACGTTCACAAAGACTCAAAGGACTCAAAACAAGTTCAAAAGACTCAAAACTGCCTAAAAACACTAACTAGGCAGTTTCTGACCTTAAACCCAATGTTGGACGAATTTAAGATTATGGTTTGATTCAAACGTAAAAACACAATATAAAACACTATACTAGACTCAAAGAATGCAAAACTAAACTTTAAAACACTAAGACAAACCAAAAGACTCAAAACAACACAAACACACTCAAATCTGCCTAAAAACCACTTTCTGGGCAGATTTGAGCACAAACACAAATTTGGACGAAATTAAGTAATAACTTGACTCAAGAACGTAAAAACACAATATAAAACACTAAACTAACTCAAAGAATGTAAAACTAAACACTTAAAACATTAAAACAAACCAAAAGACTCAAACATCACCCAAAACACTCAAAACTGCCTTAAAATCACTTTCTGGGCAGTTTTGAGCACTTTGGTGAATCTGGACGAAATTGGGAAATAAAATGAATCAAAACACTTAAAAGCACAAACTAAATTGATTTCTAACTAAATTGGACATTAAAGTAAAGGGGGATTTAGATTTATACGAAAATTGAAATAACAAAACAAGTTAATAAACGAAACAGATTGTAAAACGAATTTGATGGAATGGAATGAATGGATGATAGAATGGCTAAGGGGTTCATCTCCATACATGTTATACTTGCATAATAAAATGATTTCCAATTGCATTTCAATAAACCATAAAACTCAACACCCCGGGTTAACCGTGATGCACTAATTAACCTTCAAATCTTCCTAACGTTATTGAATTGGATGGGTTAGCGCATACAACAATTCAAAACATTCCCCACAAGTCCTCACCATGAATGCATAGAAGAGATACAAGCAAGAATCATTACGCTCTATGAAAATTATAAGTGTTGACGAGGCATTCGTTACTATGGATTGCATGAAACTTATGCCAAGAATTTATTTAACGCGATTGTTTATAAGCAACCTCCACTACTTGTGAATATAAGTTCGTAACTATTAGGTGAAACTCACTTATATTCTAGCGTCATATTCATGCATGAAAATTAAGCGCGCATTCTCAATAAACATACATAAATAAGTTATCAATCAAACGGTTAAACAAATTGAATCCACAACTTATGAAACGCAATTAGAAGTAATCAAATCAAAATGCAAGCATAAACATATATTTCGAATCCCCCCCTAGCCAAGGGGGGTTTAGTTGAATTTAAACATTGGAATCAAAGAAACACCTAAACATTCCAACAACTCAAACTTGAATTGTATGAACGTTTAGGCCCTCTTCTCTTCCATTCCTCATTCGTACAAAACAAAGAGTATTGAAATTAAACATTGAAATCAAAGAAACACCTAAACATTCCAACAACTCAAACTTGAATTGTATGAACGTTTAGGCCCTCTTATCTTCCTCTTCGTTGTAGCACAAGGTCTAAGGATAGTTTGATGGTGTGAATGGTTTGGGGAGTGGTTGGAGTGGCTGCAATGGAGGAGAAAAGTGTTTTGGTGGCTGCTGCAAGGGTGTGGAGAAGTTTTGACGAATTTCTGGAATATGGAAGAGTGAATGAGAATGAATGCAATGGATGCTTATTTATAGGTGAAATGGGGGGAACATGACAGCTAGGAGGGAATGTGGCTGCATGTTTGAATGATTAAAGGATGCATGTGGGTTAGAATTGCATGTGCAATGAATATGTGGCTGCATGTGCAAGGGGACAATCTGAAAATGCATGTGAAAGCATGTGTTGGCTGCAATGATGAAATGGATGGGAGTGCATGTGGCTTAATTAATTAAAGGGAGTGCATGTGCAATGTTTTAAAGGATGGAATGTATGTGAATATGATGGAAATCTGATATGGTGATGGGAGATGCATGTGGCTGATTTATGCATGTGATTAAAGGGAGTGCATGTTTGAATGATTAAAGGGGGAAGTGCATGTGGGTTGGAAATATAAAAGGGGAATGCATGTGGCTGCAAGGTGTGGTGAATGATGATGAATGCATGTGGATTAAAGAGTGAATGGTGGCTGCAAAGTAAATGAATAATGAAATGGGAAAGCATTTGCAAGGTTTTGGTGTGAATGATTGAATGTGCATGTGGCTGCAATGGATTAGGAATCCTTCAATTTCGTCCATCCTCTTGGCTCCAAGCATATGATATCCATTGCAATCTCTAATTTGCTCCAAAATGCTCCAAAATGCATCTTTTTGCTTCCTTAGCCATATGAACCTAAAAACACACGAAAATGGCTTAAACTACTAAAACAACTATGAATTAACAATATAAAGGCACGAAAACAAGCTAAGTAAGTCGCCTAAATATGCTCCTATCAAATTCCCCCACACTTATGTTTTGCTTGTCCTCGAGCAAAACAAAAAAACAAAACAAACAAAACGACACTAAACAAGTAAAACACAACCTAAACCTTCCAACAATCGTCTCAGGGATTTCCAATGCACATGACATGTTAAAAATCATTATTCCCACAGATTTTAGCCATCTTTACACTTAAGTACATTCTTACTCATAGTCATCACATACTAGTTCGCATTTAAGCATTTAAAACACATTTCGAATGTAGTAACATGCCTTAGAGAATTTCCTCAATTCCTTACTAGAATGCACTCTATTTTCACACAGATTTTCTGACTACACACCCTACACTAGTTATATGTGAGAGATTGATGTAAACATGAAAGACTAGTATCTCACATATGTTATAACAAAGAAAGCATTTTCTGGATTTACGATAATGACATGAATATGATCTCATGAATGGAATGCTACTACTTAGAATGAGAACCAGTGATTCCATAAGCTCATATCAATTCCAAACTCCACATATTGAATACATAACATCAAGATAGAAGTTGAGGGTTGTAACGGGGCTAAGGGTAATGGTTTAACAAAGAAAGGTAAAGTAAAACAAAGGTTCTTAAAGTAATAGGAAGCGAAGTAATGAAATTGACACTTAAACTCACTTTTAATGGCAGAAATCAACTTTTAAACACAAGGGAAGATTCATGCAACAACTAGGGTCAAATTCACTCTTTTGGACCCTTCCTTCAATAACCAATGCTTGTGAGATCATTCTCACTTATTTTTTAACTCTTTTTTTTTTTTTTTTTTTTTTTTTTACTTTTCAACAATTTTTTTTTTCTTTATTTCATTCTTTGGCCGTGCCCTATTATCTTCCCCCACACTTATTTTCTGCAGTATATTTATCAAAAGGAGTTCATTCTAAGTCATGTTTCACTATCCTTTAAGAACAAGGGGTTAACAAAGAAAATAAGCTTGAAAAGGCTCAAAAGGGGTAATCCTACAATACATGTGAAAAGGGATAGGCTTTTTGGCTTTGGCTTGACTAACAACTTCATCTTATTGTATGTTATGCAATCAATATCATGCTTTGAATGAAACGGATATAAGTTCTAGCATTTAGTTCTATCATGATACAATTGCATTCTAAGTAGCAACCAAGCAAGGAATAATGAGATCATGCAACAACAAAGAATCACAGAAAATAACTCTCCAAAGAAAGTAATGGCTCGAATCTCACAGGGATGTAGCGTTTGTTTGAGTTCCTTCCTTCAAGCATGTTACAAAAACGAATTTTTCTTTTATGATTGCATGTGAAGTCATACATTATAACCATAACCAAGCATATACCAAGAGTGAATCAAACTTTTCTCTATGTTAATAACTCTTTTTAACCGTCATGCAATTACAAACCAAATCCTTATCATTGTGTTGGAAGGTACCCTAAGACACAAACACACAAAAACGACTCAAAACACTCTTTTTAGGCTTTTTTAAAACATGTTTTTCAAATTTTTATTTGATTTTCGGAGTTATAAAAACAAAACATACTAAATCACTCTAAAACAACTTAAAAACACCTTAAAACAGCAAGGTACAACATTTGAAGTTATGGGTGATAAAATCCCACGAATTTGCATCAAATATACTTAGTTACCCCCCCCCACACTTAAATCAAACATTGTCCTCAATGTTTTAAGCATAGATTCACACAAAACATAAGTAAACACACAAAAAGCATTTAAACATACTAAACATGGCAGAATGTAATTAACAAAGAGAAGAGTTTAGGGACGCAAATCTGGTTATGGAGTGTAAATTCCCTCTTCTCCTTGGTGATTGCATTGAGGCTTTGATCTTTGTGATTCCACAGGCCTACTCTTGAACTGGGCTGGATGATTCTTTTGGTCTCCTCCACTTATTGATTTTCCTTTGTGCTACTGGGCTGGAGGATTCTTTTGGTCTTCCCCGAAGGTCTGAGCTTACCCCTTTGGTCTGTTTCTTTGTTCAATCTTTCCAATTCGTATTGAAAAGGGTTGGAGGATAACTCAGCCTATGTTTGTCTCCACATGCTTCAATGTATCATTTTCACTTGCCTTACTCGCTCCCCTTTGCAGAAGTGGTCCCTTCTCTGGAAGTGTATCAACCGTTGAAGATGACTACTTGAGAGCAACGCTAGGTAAGCAATCAGGAATAGATTCCAGGCAGTTGGCTCCATTCTTGAAAATCGACTCCGGCCCTTTGAAATTTAACTCCATCCCTTTTCTTTGAACACTTTTGAAAAATGGCAAACTCATCGAACCTTAGCTTGGAATTGAGCCTTAGCAGTGATACGGGCGCGCCGCGTCAAGGTAACGTATGGCGCCCTTCTTTCTTATCTTCTAACGGTCCTCTCACAGGTGAAGACTCCGTGATGCAGGACGCCACAACAGCTACAATAGTAGCTAGGAACCTCCTCACTCCAAAAGATAGTAGGCTGCTGTCAGGACGGTCCGATGAGTTGGCCGTTCAAGAGTCCCTCGCACTTAGTGTTCAGTGTGCGAGTTCTGTTTCCAACATGGGCCAACGCCTGCTTGCCCGCTCCCGTCAGGTGGAATCATTGATGGCAGAGGTGGAAAGTCTCAAGCAGGAGATCCAGCAGCTTAAGTACGAGAATAGAAGTTTGCACGTGCTTGCCAACAACTATTCGACGGGCATGAAGAGGAAGCTTGATGAGCTGCAAGAGTCTGAAGGTCGGATTCACAGTGACCGCCAAAGGTTTTCGTCTTTCCTCCAGAGGCACCTTTTTCCTGGCTCATCCAGCGCTTGGCCAAGTATTGAGGCCTGGAATGCTCTAGCTCCGATGCCTCCCGCTCCGATGCCTTCCGCTTCGATGCCTTCCGCTCCGATGCCTTCCGCTTCAAAGCCTTCCGCTTCGATGCCTTCCGCTACTATGCCTTCCGCTCCGACGCCTCGTAGTGGGGCTTCACGTAAACAACCTTTGTGCGCCAAAATTTGATGCGTGATATATACGCACACAAATTAAACCCTCTTTTTGTCAATTGTAGTATAAGTATAAGTAGGGATCGTTCTTAACCGGGGATTAGGAGGGATTGCAAATCACTTGGAAACTGACTCAAAAACGTAAAATAAAGTTAAAAACGTTCACAAAGACTCAAAGGACTCAAAACAAGTTCAAAAGACTCAAAACTGCCTAAAAACACTAACTAGGCAGTTTCTGACCTTAAACCCAATGTTGGACGAATTTAAGATTATGGTTTGATTCAAACGTAAAAACACAATATAAAACACTATACTAGACTCAAAGAATGCAAAACTAAACTTTAAAACACTAAGACAAACCAAAAGACTCAAAACAACACAAACACACTCAAATCTGCCTAAAAACCACTTTCTGGGCAGATTTGAGCACAAACACAAATTTGGACGAAATTAAGTAATAACTTGACTCAAGAACGTAAAAACACAATATAAAACACTAAACTAACTCAAAGAATGTAAAACTAAACACTTAAAACATTAAAACAAACCAAAAGACTCAAACATCACCCAAAACACTCAAAACTGCCTTAAAATCACTTTCTGGGCAGTTTTGAGCACTTTGGTGAATCTGGACGAAATTGGGAAATAAAATGAATCAAAACACTTAAAAGCACAAACTAAATTGATTTCTAACTAAATTGGACATTAAAGTAAAGGGGGATTTAGATTTATACGAAAATTGAAATAACAAAACAAGTTAATAAACGAAACAGATTGTAAAACGAATTTGATGGAATGGAATGAATGGATGATAGAATGGCTAAGGGGTTCATCTCCATACATGTTATACTTGCATAATAAAATGATTTCCAATTGCATTTCAATAAACCATGAAACTCAACACCCCGGGTTAACCGTGATGCACTAATTAACCTTCAAATCTTCCTAACGTTATTGAATTGGATGGGTTAGCGCATACAACAATTCAAAACATTCCCCACAAGTCCTCACCATGAATGCATAGAAGAGATACAAGCAAGAATCATTACGCTCTATGAAAATTATAAGTGTTGACGAGGCATTCGTTACTATGGATTGCATGAAACTTATGCCAAGAATTTGTTTAACGCGATTGTTTATAAGCAACCTCCACTACTTGTGAATATAAGTTCGTAACTATTAGGTGAAACTCACTTATATTCTAGCGTCATATTCATGCATGAAAATTAAGCGCGCATTCTCAATAAACATACATAAATAAGTTATCAATCAAACGGTTAAACAAATTGAATCCACAACTTATGAAACGCAATTAGAAGTAATCAAATCAAAATGCAAGCATAAACATATATTTCGAATCCCCCCCTAGCCAAGGGGGGTTTAGTTGAATTTAAACATTGAAATCAAAGAAACACCTAAACATTCCAACAACTCAAACTTGAATTGTATGAACGTTTAGGCCCTCTTATCTTCCTCTTCGTTGTAGCACAAGGTCTAAGGATAGTTTGATGGTGTGAATGGTTTGGGGAGTGGTTGGAGTGGCTGCAATGGAGGAGAAAAGTGTTTTGGTGGCTGCTGCAAGGGTGTGGAGAAGTTTTGACGAATTTCTGGAATATGGAAGAGTGAATGAGAATGAATGCAATGGATGCTTATTTATAGGTGAAATGGGGGGAACATGACAGCTAGGAGGGAATGTGGCTGCATGTTTGAATGATTAAAGGATGCATGTGGGTTAGAATTGCATGTGCAATGAATATGTGGCTGCATGTGCAAGGGGACAATCTGAAAATGCATGTGAAAGCATGTGTTGGCTGCAATGATGAAATGGATGGGAGTGCATGTGGCTTAATTAATTAAAGGGAGTGCATGTGCAATGTTTTAAAGGATGGAATGTATGTGAATATGATGGAAATCTGATATGGTGATGGGAGATGCATGTGGCTGATTTATGCATGTGATTAAAGGGAGTGCATGTTTGAATGATTAAAGGGGGAAGTGCATGTGGGTTGGAAATATAAAAGGGGAATGCATGTGGCTGCAAGGTGTGTTGAATGATGATGAATGCATGTGGATTAAAGAGTGAATGGTGGCTGCAAAGTAAATGAATAATGAAATGGGAAAGCATTTGCAAGGTTTTGGTGTGAATGATTGAATGTGCATGTGGCTGCAATGGATTAGGAATCCTTCAGTTTCGTCCATCCTCTTGGCTCCAAGCATATGATATCCATTGCAATCTCTAATTTGCTCCAAAATGCTCCAAAATGCATCTTTTTGCTTCCTTAGCCATATGAACCTAAAAACACACGAAAATGGCTTAAACTACTAAAACAACTATGAATTAACAATATAAAGGCACGAAAACAAGCTAAGTAAGTCGCCTAAATATGCTCCTATCACAAGTAGGGCAGATTGCGGAGTTCATGGGCCAATTCAGAGAACAAGGCAAGTTGCCTAGTTCAACCGTTGTCAACCCAAAAGGAGGATTCGAATCTGGCAAAGCAATCAAGTTTCGAAGTGGAAAACAAGTTGGAATGGCCTCACAACCATCTAAATCAACCCCAACTGAGGATGAAAAGTTGCAATTCGAGGAGGAGGAACAAGAGCAAGCCACGGCAAGGGTAGCTAAACCCATGCCGCAGCCACCCAAACACTCCCATTCGTCTTCCAAAGGTAAGGAGGTTCCAAATTCGACTATTTCTAATGTTATTCCTCCAAATGTACCCTTTCCTCGTAGATTCATGCAATCGAAGAAGGAGGAGGCTGAAAAGGACATTTTGGAGACATTTAGAAAAGTACAAGTCAATATACCACTTTTGGATGCAATTAAGCAAGTTCCAAGGTATGCTAAGTTTTTAAAAGAACTTTGCACTACTAGGAAGAGAATTTCGAACAAAGAGGTTGTAAAGGTAAGTGAAAATGTCTCAGCCATCTTACAACGTAAAATGCCCCCTAAATGAAAAGATCCGGGTAGTTTTACAATTCCTTGTGTTATTGGTAATAATTGTTTTGAACATGCCATGCTAGACTTAGGTGCATCTATTAATGTCATGCCTAACTCAATTTATGCATCTATGAACCTAGGTGAGTTAAAAAATGATGGTGTGATTATTCAATTGGCCGATAGATCTAATGCCTATCCAAAGGGTGTTTTGGAAGATGTTTTAGTGCAGGTTAATCATTTAATCTTTCCGGTTGATTTTTATGTGCTTGAAATGGAAGACTCGGTTCATTCTCCACCCTTGCCCCTCCTACTTGGAAGACCATTCATGAAAACAGCTCAGACGAAGATTGATGTGGCCAAAGGAGTATTAACAATGGAGTTTGGTGGTGATATAATTAAATTCAATGTTAATGACTCTATTAAGAATCCTAATGATGTTCGTTCTTGTTTTGCCATTGATGTGCATAAGGATATAAGGCAGGAACATTCCACACCTATCAAGAAGGATGCATCAAGAACCACCATTGAAGAGGGAATTGGAGTGGGTGCCCTAAAACCACCCAATCTGGCCGAGAGTTGCCATAGTGACATTGTTGATAGGGCTGCCACTTTTGAGCTTCCATCACAATATGTTTGTAAGTCTCCAATCCCAATTCCAATTGCCATTTCAACTAATAGGTTGTTACCTTCTTTGGTGTAGTTACCCAATCGATTTCAAGTGGTGGGAGCATTTACATGGACTTTAGGAACCAAGACACCACAATCAGGGAGGATCACCATCCCCTTCCATTAGCCATACTATGAGAATTTCAAGGAGCATGTTGTGGATGATGTACCCCTCCATGCCGTGGGGACTAGTGAAGCTTAACATGGCATATTCGTCCGGCTGGAAGACGTTAAAGCAAGCGCTTCGTGGGAGGCAACCCATGCATGCAACAAGGAGAAGATGGAACTTCCACTCCAAACCCAGATTCGCGTTTCTAAACCCTTCTCTTTGCTGCTTTATGTTATTATGCTTAGTTGTTTGTGTTTGTTCGCTTTTGTGTGAGTCGTTGTGTGAAACATTGGGGACAACGTTTGATTTAAGTGTTGGGGGGGGTAAACAAGTGTTTTTATGCAAATTTGTGGGATTATATCGCCTATCACTTCTAATGTTGTTTCTCACAGTTTTTAAGTGTTTTTAGGGCATTTTGAGCTGTCTTGGTGTGCTTTGAAGTAAAAATCCGAAAATTTTAAAAAAAAAATTGAAAAAGTGTTTTGAAAAAGCCAAAAAGAGTTGTTTTTGTGTGTTTGTTTGCGTCTTAGGGTACCTTCCAACACAATGATGAGGATTTGGTTTTTAATGCATGACTATTAAAGAGAGTTGCAAACATGGATGGAAGTTTGATTTGCTCTTTGGTTTATGCTTGGTTGTAGTTATAGTTTACGAATTCACATGTAATCACAAAGGATAAAATCAGTTTTTGTAACATGCTTGAAGGAAGGAACTCAAACAAACGCTACATCCCTGAGAGACTTGAACTTAAACGTTGATTTGGAGAGTTGTTAATCTGTGCATTCTTGTTTTCTAAAGTTGTTGCATGATCTTATTATTTTTCGTTTGGTTGCTACTTAGAATGCATTTCATCATTATAGTTCCAAATAGCATAACAAATAATAAGATGAAGTTGTTTAGTAGTCACCACCATAGCCAAATAGCCGAATCCACCCTTGTCATTTGTATTGTAGGTTTAAACCCCGTTGAACCTTCTTTAGCCTATTTTCTTTGTTAAACACATCACCCTTACCTAGCCCAGTATAGGACTTTCCAAACCCTTGTTCTTGAAGTATAGTGGAGCATGACTTAAAATGAATTCTTTTTGAGTGACATTCTTGTAGAAAACAAGTGTGGGGGAAGGGATTTTTGTGTGCATGTGTGTGCCAAAGTCTTAAAGGAGGCACGGGAAAAAGAAAAAAAAGAAAGAAAGAAAAAAAATGTGAAAAAGAAGAAAAAGAAGAAGAAAAGAAAGAAAAGGAGTTGAAAATAAGTGAGAACAAACTCACAAGTGTTGGTTGTTGAAGAAAGGGTCCAAAAAGTTGAATATGGCCCTAAGTTTTGTGTGACTTCCCCTTGGGTGTTCAAAGTTGATTTTTGCATTCTAAAGGGAATTCTAAGTGCCTAATTCATTACCTTGCTCACTATTGCTTTAAGAACGTTTGTTTCCTCTACCTTTCCTTGTTAGCCAACACCTTAGCCCTGTTACAACCCTTAGACTTCTATCTTGATTGTTATTTCAATATGTGGAGTTTAAAATTGGTTTGAGCATATGGTATCCCTGGTTCTCGCGTCTAAGTAGTAGCATTCCATTCATGAGATCATATACATGTCATTGTCATAATTCCAGAAAATGCTTTCCTTGTTATAACATATGTGATTGTTCGTCTACATGTTTACATCCATCTTCTCACATATACCTAGTGTAGGGAGTGTAGTCAGAAAACCTGTGTGAAAATTGAGAGTACATCCAGTAAGGAATTGAGGGAATTCTCTAAGCCATGTTACTACATTCAAAATGTTGTTTTAATTGATTAAATGTGAGCAAGTGAATGGTGACTATGATTAAGTATGCTCGAGGGTAAGGATTGCTTAAATCTATGTGAGTGGTGATCTTTGACATGTTATGTTTCATTGGAAATCCCTGAGGCAAACGTTGGAAGGTTTAGATTATATATTTTGTTTCTTTTGTTTGTTTGTTTGTTTTGCTCAAGGACTAGCAAAAGCTAAGTGTGGGGGAATTTGATAGGAGCATATTTAGGCGACTTAGCTAGCTTATTCTTGTGCATTTGTGTTATTATTTCTTAGTTAATGTAGTATTTCAACTCATTTTCCTGTGTTTGTAGGTCCAAAGGGTTAAAGTACCAAGAAAGTGCATTTTGGAGCAGTTTTGGGCACTAAATGGATAGCTTGTATATGGGCCAACATGGATGGACGAATTTGGAGTTCAAAAGGCTAGAAATCTGATAAGAAGATGAAGAAATTAAACTCAAGACAAAGTGGATAAGGAATTAGCTCAAAAGAGGAAACATTATCCAAAACCTTATCTTATCTTATCCTATCCAAACCTAATCTTGTTCCACCTTAATCCTAGCTGTAAGTGGACCTAAAAACACGATTTCTAGCAGCCTTATCTAACCCTAAAAGGGTGCTGCACCCTTCCCCCTTTTATCTCTTCTAGAAAACCCAAAATCAGCCACAAAACATCTAGTTTCTAGAAGGCCCAATTTTGGACGAATTTCGTAAACCTTTTTCCTTTTGGATTCTGATTTATTAGGCCTTATTCATTGTGCATTTGGGTTATATAAATCCTTTTCTGAAATTAATTGGGCCAAACCCTCTCCTAAGTGGATTAAATCAATTGTGGCGAAACCTAGGGCCCTAATCCATAAAATCTGCTAAGTTGTAACCCTAATCTAATTAACCCTAGGACTATATATACATATTTTCTGCCATAAATTCGTATGAACCCCTTATGCTATTCAGAAACTTGTGCCGCAACACCCTAGCCTCCATTCTTCATCCTCCATCCACTCCATACACCTCCATATACAACCTCCCGCACCCTTCCACCCTAATCACCCATCATTCATCATCCCAAGCAAGAATACATCATTCATAACCCCCAAAACCACCACCCTCATCTTGTGCCGCAGCAAGGAAGAAGGAGGATAGCCCTAGACGTGCATGCCATTTGACTTCACCTAATCGTTGGGAACTTATATTCATAAGTAGTAAAGGTTGTTAGTCACAATCAAGTTAAATAAATTCTTGGCATAAGTATCATGTGCTTTCATAGTTACGAACGCCTCGTCAATACTTATGATTTTCATAGAATTTAATGATCTTTGATTGTTTCTCTATTATGCACTTTCATGTAGAGAACTTTTGAGGAATAATTTGATTGCAATGCGCTAATTCCATTTAATTCAATGACTTAAGGAAAATCTGAAGGTTAATTTAAGCGTACCTAATTCACTTGGGGTGTTCAGGTTCATGATTCATTGAATAAGCAACTGGAGATTGTTTTGTATGCAAGTATGTCATGTGTGGAGAAAGACCTCCTAGCTAGCCCATCATCCACTTAATTCCATCAAATTCGTCCAAATCTGCCTAGTTTAAAGTCTTGTTTTGTTTACTTTATTTTCGTCCAAAACCAAATCCCCATTTATCTTAGAGTGTCTAACAAGTTAGAATTTGTTTTAGATTGTGTTTTCAAGAGTTTTGAGTCAAGCTAGAACCAAATTTCGTCCAATTTTGTGTTTAGAGTCAAATCTGCCTTGTTTGTGTGTTTTAGGCAGTTTTGAGTGTTTTCAGTTTATTTTGAGTATGGTGAACTTGTTTTGAGTCTTTTAAGTTGAGTTAAGTGTTTAAAAGCTTTGTTTTATCTATTTCAATCAGTTTAAAGTGTTTAGCAATCCCTCCTAATCCCCGGTTTAAGAACGATCCCTACTTACGTATATACTACAATTGTCAAAAGAAGGTTAATTTGTGTGTTAAGTGAATTTTCGCATCATGCCGCACCCCTCTAGGTCTTATCCCTTATGGATTCTGATTTATAGGGCCTCATTCCTTGTCGATTTGGGTTAAACAAAACCTTTTATGAAACTAATTCGGCCAAACCCTCTCCTTAGTGGATTTAACCCACTTGTGCCGAACCCTAGGGCCCTAATCCAATAAATCTGCTAAGTGGTAACCCTAATCTAATTAACTCTAGGACTATATAAACACATTTTCAGCCACAAATTCGTACCAACCCCTTATGCCATTCAAAAAATCCTTGCCGCAAGCCCTAGCCTCCATTCTCCATCATCCATTCAACCCCCACACCTCCATACATCATCTTCCGCACTCTACCACCATAACCAGCCATCATTCATCATCCGAACCAAGAATACATCGTTCATAACCCCCAAAACAACCACCCAAATCTTGTGCTGCAGCAAGGAAGAAGAAGGAAAGCCCTAGCCGTGCATGCCATTCGACTTGGAATTGCTGGAACGTTTTAGGTGTAATCTTTCTTGTGTTTTTCAATGTTTAGTTTCAAGAATCTTTGCTTTGTGAGTATGAGGAACTAATCCCCTTTTGGCTAGGGGGATTTCGAAACCATGGTTATATTTGCATTATGATTTGATTACTTCCAGTTGTGATTTCATGAATTGTGAATCCAATTTACTTATCTATTTGAATTAAAACTTGTTTATGTATGTGGGTTGAGAGTGCACACTTAATTTGCATGCATAAATATGATGCTAGGATATAAGGAAGCTTCACCTAATCGTTCTGAAATTATATTCATAAGTAGTAAAGGTTGTTAGTCACAATCACATTAAGTAAATTCTTGGTATAAGTATCATGCGCTTTCATACTTACGAGTGCCTCGTCAACACTTATCATTTTCATAGAATTTAATGATCTTTGATTGTTTCTCTATTATGCGCTTTCATGTAGAGAACTTTTGAGGAATAATTTGATTGCAATGCGCTAATTCCATTCAATTCAATGACTTAAGGAAAATCTGAGGGTTAATTTAAGCGTACCTAATTAACTTGGGGTGTTGAAGTTCATGGTTCATTGAATAAGCAAC
Organism: Pyrus communis; assembly: GCF_041283825.1. Lineage (NCBI taxonomy): Eukaryota > Viridiplantae > Streptophyta > Magnoliopsida > Rosales > Rosaceae > Pyrus > Pyrus communis. Next base: position 15,481,122 of record NC_142576.1, on the reverse strand, counting down.
TGGAGATTGTTTTGTATACAAGTATGTCATGTGTGGAGAAAGACCTCCTAGCTAGCCCATCATCCACTTAATTCCATCAAATTCGTCCAAATCTGCCTAGTTTAAAGTCTTGTTTTGTTTACTTTATTTTCGTCCAAAACCAAATCCCCATTTAACTTAGAGTGTCTAACTGGTTAGAATATGTTTTAGATTGTGTTTTCTAGAGTTTTGAGTCAAGTTTGAACCAAATTTCGTCCAATTTTGTGTTTAGAGTCAAATCTGCCCAGTTTGTGTTTTTTAGGCAGTTTTGAGTGTTTTCAGCTTATTTTGAGTTTGGTGAACCTGTTTTGAGTCTTTTAAGTTGAGTTAAGTGTTTAAAAGCTTTGTTTTATCTATTCGAGTCAGTTTAAAATGTTTAGCAATCCCTCCTAATCCCCGGTTTAAGAACGATCCCTACTTACTTATATACTACAATTGTCAAAAGAGGGTTAATTTGTGTGTTAAGTTAATTTTTGCATCATGCCGCACCCCTCTAGGCCTTATCCCTTATGGATTCTGATTTATAGGGCCTCATTCCTTGTGGATTTGGGTTACACAAATCCTTTTATGAAACTAATTGGGCCAAACCCTCTCCTAAGTGGATTTAACTAACTTGTGCCGAACCCTAGGGCCCTAATCCAATAAATCTGCTAAGTTGTAACCCTAATCTAATTAACTCTAGGACTATATAAACATATTTTCAGCCACAAATTCGTGCAAAGATAGATTACACCTAGAAACGTCCAACACTCTAACTCGAATGCACAAACGCCCAAGGCTTGGTCTTCCTTCTCCTCTTCCTTGCTAAGTCACGGCACAAGGTCTAGGGTGGTTTTGTGGATGATTTTCTGGGTTTTGGATGGGTTTAGGCAGGTGTGGTGGTGCGGCAAGGATTAATGGGGTCCACGGCTTAGAAAGGGAATTGGCTGCAATGGCTGAATGTTGTAATTTAGGGTGAATGAGGAATGGAATCAAAAGTTGCAGCTGATTAGAATAATAGGAATATGGTGGCTGAATGGCTTAAAAATATGAATGCATGCAATGAATTAGGTCGGCTAGGGTTTAGGGTTAGGGTTTTGTGCATAAAAGGGGACAAAATTGCCCTCCCTTGCACGGCAAGGGAAGGGGGGAATATACAAGGGCACGGCAATGGTTTAAAGTGACCTAGGGCCTTTGTTTTGTGTCCTAAAGTGCCTACAAGGCCTTCAAAGTGGCTAGAAAATACGGACGTTTAAGTTTAGGAAAGGTTACCAAAATGGGAAACCTAGGGTTAACTTTCCTACTTCAAGTAGGAATCCTTGTTTGAGTAGGATTCCTCGTTTTGGTAAGAATTCATCGTTGGAGTAAGAATTCGTCGTTTCTTCAAATCTTCAACTCATTCATTCCTCTTACGCTCCAAAAGACTCCAATTTGCATCTTCTTGCACACTTTGGCCTTATAATCTGAAAATACACAAAAGTAGCCTTAAACACTAAAATAGCTAAGTAAACACAACATAAATGCACGAGAACAAGCTAATTAAGTCGCATGAATATGCTCCTATCAGAAATCTAAGGGTTAATTAGTGATGTCACGGTTAATCTGGGGTGTTGAGGTTCATGGTTTATCGGAAAAGCAACTGGAAATCAATTTATGTTTGAATGTGTCATGTGTGGAGAAGTATCCCTTGGCTATCCCATCATCCATTAGTTTTAAGTTACTTGTTTTCTTTTAAATTCGTCCAAAATCAAAACCCCTTTTCTTACTTGTTCCAAATCTGTCCAAAAGAGTTTTCTTGAGTCTTTAGAGTCAGAACTAAGTGTATTTTCGTCCAAATTAAGTCCTAAAGTCTAAATTGAGTCTTTTTGGTTGTTTTGAGTTGTTTTGAGTCTTTAAAGTTTGTTTTGAGTCAATCAAGTTAGTAAGAGTCTTGTGAGTTTATCTAAAGTGTTTTAAAGCATATTTTCACATCTTTGAGTCAATTTTCATTAGATTAGCAATCCCTCCTAATCCCCGGCCTAGAACGATCCCTACTTATATCTATACTACAATTGTCAAAAAGAGGGTTTAATTTGAGTGCTATCTTATTTCATATCAAATTTTTGGAATTCCCTCACACTTGGCTTTTGCTAGTCCTCGAGCAAAACGAAATGAACAAAACACAATCTAGACCTTCCAACATGTACCTTGGGGATTTCCAATGCAACATGACATATTAAAGAACACCACATACTTAGATTTTAATTATCCCTACCCTCGAGCATATACTTAATCATAGTTACCACTCACTACCTCGCATTTAATCAATTAAAACATGATTTTGAATGTAGTAACATGCCTTAGAGAATTCCTCAATTCCTCACTGGATATACTCTCTATTTTCACACAGATTTTCTGACTACACTCCCTATACTAGGTGTATGTGAGAAGATTGATGTAAACATGTAGACTAATACTCACATATGTAGAATCAAAGAAAGCATTTTCTGGAATTATTAACATTATATGTATGATCTCATGAATGGAATGCCACTACTTAGACGCGAGAATCAGGGATACCATATGCTCAAACCAATTTTAAACTCCACATATTGAAACACATAACAATCAAGATCGAAGTCAAAGGGTTGTAACGGGGCTAAGGTATTGGCTAACAAAGAAAGGTAAGGATAAACAAAAGTTCTTAAAGCAATAGTAAGCAAAGTGATGAAATAAACACTTAGAATTCACTTTTGAACGCAGAAATCAACTTTGAACACCAAGGGAAGATTCACACATAACTTAGGGTCAAATTCAAACTTTTGGACCCTTTCTTCAACAATCAACACTTGTGAGTTCCTTCTCACTTATTTCCAACTCTTTTTTCTTTCTTTTCCTTCTTTTTCACATTTTTTTTTCCGTGCCTTATTCTTTTCTTTGGCACATAAATCATCCATCCCCCTAGATTCCCACGAAAATCCTTCCCCCACACTTGTTTTTCCTGCAAATTGTAGAATAAAAGGAATTCCCTCTAAGTCATGCTTTACTATACTTTAAGAACAAGGGTATGGATAGTCCTATTCTAGGCTAGGTAAGGATAATATGGTTAACAAAGAAAATTAGGCTAACTAAGGCTCAAAGGGGTTAACATACAATACATCTGCAAAGGGTAAGGCTTTTTGGCTCTTGTTTTAACTAAACAACTTCATCTTGTTTTATGTTATGTACTCAATTTTATGCTTTGAATGAAATGGGCATGAGTTCTAGTATTTGGAACTATAGTGATAAAACGCATTCTAAGTAGCAACCAAGCAAAGAATAATGAGATCATGCAACGACTTTAGAAAACAAGAACATCAAGATTAATAACTCTCCAAAGAATGTTTAGGCTCAAGTCTCTCAGGGTTGTAGCGTTAGTTTGAGTTCCTTCCTTCAAGCATGTTACAAAAGCTGATTTTTTTCCTTTGTGATTACATGTGAATTCGAAAATGTCAACTACAACTAAGCATAAACCAAAGAGTATATCAAACTTCCATCCATGTTTGTAACTTTCTTTAATTGTCATGTGATAGGAGCATATTCATGCGACTTAAATGGCTTGTTCTCGTACATTTACGTTATGTTTCATTAGTTATTTTAGTCCTTTATGCTTCTTTCGTGTGTTTTTAGGTTCATATGGCTAAGGAAGCAAAAAGATGCATTTTGGAGCATTTTGGAGCAAAATCGGACTTGGATTGGATAGCTTATGTTTGGAGCAAAAGGAATGGACGAAATTAAAGACCAAACTATCATAACCACATAATCATTCATTTATCACTTAACATATCATATCATTCACTTATCACTTAACATATCATTCACTTATCACTTATCATAACCATACACTTATCACTTATCATACTCATAATCATCTACACATTTCAACCATTTAAACACATGCATTTCAACTCACATGCACACCCACCTCTTTCCACCTAATCCACATGCTTTCACAACCTAAAACACATGCACATTCACCCTAAATCAATCACATACACAACCTGCCATCATTTCTCCCCCCTTTGCCGTGCATTGCACATCAACACATTCCAGCTTTTCTCCTTCTCTTTGCAGCCACACTTCCACATGCATTCCCTCTTTTCCTAGCTGTTTTTCCATCATTATTTCAACCTAACATTCACCCACATGCACCCTTTAAACAAACCCAAACATGCAGCCACATATTCCACCCTTTGCCGTGCAAAACATCTCCATTTCAGCACACTCCACATGCAATTCCAGCTTTCCAACCTAGCCACATTCACATGCATTCACTCATAATCATTCACCAAACTTGCAGCCACATTTCCACCTATTCCTAGCTGTCATGTTCCCTCTCATTTACCTATAAATAAGCATGCATTGCAGCCACAATTCATTCATTCCATTCACCACAACACAACACACAACACAAACACCTTTGTGCCGTGCAAATCCCCTTCCATTTCTGCACCATTTCTTCCCCTCCATTGCAGCCACTCCAACCATTCCCCACTCCATTCCACATACACCTAAAGCCCTAAACATCTCCTTAGACCTTGTGCTACAACAACGAGGAAGAGAAGAGTGCCTAAACGTTCATACAATTCAAGTTTGAGTTGTTGGAATGTTTAGGTGTTTCTTTGATTTCAATGTTTAAATTCAATTCTCTTTGTTTTGTACGTATGAGGAATGGAAGAGAAGAGTGCCTAAACGTTCATACAATTCAAGTTTGAGTTGTTGGAATGTTTAGGTGTTTCTTTGATTTCAAAGTTATGAGGAACTAAACCCCCTTTAGCTAGGGGGTGATTCGAAACTATGTTTATATTTGCAATATGAATTGATTAACTTTCGTTGGAATTTCATAAGTTGTGGATTCAATTTGTTTAACCGTTTGATTGATAACTTATTTATGAATGTTTATTAAGAATGCACGCTTAATTTTCATGCATGAATATGACGCTAGAATATAAGTGAGTTTCACCTAATCGTTATGAACTTATATTCACAAGTAGTGGAGGTTGCTTATAAACAATCGCGTTAAATGAATTCTTGGCACGAGTTTCATGCTCATCATAGTAACAAATGCCTCATCAACACTTATAGTTTTCATAATGCTTAATGATCTTTGATTATCTTTATTGTGCTTTTCACGTAAAGGACTTTTGGAGAATGTTGTGAATTGCGTTGCGCAAACCCATCCAATTCATTAACTTAAAGGAGAACTTGACGGTTAATTTAAGCGGACCTAATTAACCTGGGGTGTTAAGTTTCATAATTTATCGAAAGACCAACTGAGAATCAATCTTGTATGCAAGTGTAACATGTGTGGAGAAGAACCCCTTGGCTATTCCATCATCCATATTTTCATCACATTCATATTTACGTTTTTCCTTTAATTACAATTTGTGCATTTTAGTTAATTTCGTCAAAAACTCAACCCCCCCCCCCATCTTTTGTTAAGTCTTAATCATTCGTATTTGTTTTATTTTTGTGTTTTCAAGTATTTGAAGTCTTGTGTACTTGTTTTGAGTTCTTGTTAAGTAAGTTAAGTGTTTTAAAAGTTAGTTTTATTTATTTGAATCAAGTGTTTAGCACCCCTAGTTAATCCCCGGTTAGAACGATCCCTACTTACATCATTACTACAATTGTCACAAATAGGGTTTAGTTTGTGTGTGTATAAATCTCGCATCATCATGCAATTAAAAACTAAATCCTCATCATTGTGTTGGAAGGTATCCTAAGACACAAACAAACATAAAAACAATAACGACTCTAAAAACAACTCTTTTTGGGTTTTTAAAACACTCTTTTTCGATTTTTTTTCAAATTTTCGGATTTTCTGTTTAAGACACATAAAAACACTTCAAAATACACTAAAAACACTTAAAAACAGTGAAAAACAACTTTAGAAATGATGGGTGATAAAATCCCACGAATTTGCATGAAAAACACTTTGTTTACCCCCCCCCCCCCCACACTTAACCCAAACATTGTCCTCAATGTTTTAAGCATAGACTCACAAACAAACAACCAAATAACACAACTAACAAACACGACAAACATGGCAAATAAAAGCAATATAGAGTAGGGTTTAGGAACACAAATCTGGTTATGGAGCCAGAGATTCCTAGGTCTTCTTTATTTGAATGCATGGGTTGCCTCCCAAGAAGCGCTTGCTTTAACGTCTTCCAGCCGGACGATACCTCCTTTTATGCTCCCCTAGTGCCCACGGCATGGAGGTGATCTTTGAATGGGAGGTGATACTTGAAATGATCCGGTAATGGTTTAAATTCAAGATTGGGTGCCTGAATCATCAACAACCTGTTAGTATAAAACAAAATTGAAATTCGGGGAGGTGGCTTACCTGTGTGCTCCAACATGAACTCAAGAATAAACACCTCTTCTTTGAACGTTTCAGGGACTTTGCACTCGGCCAGATTTGGTGTGAGGATTGGTCCTTGTCCTGTGTCATAAAATTCAACTTATTTGGGGTTGTTTGCCTCAAGAACATCCTCTTTGACGAATTCTTGATATTCCATACTTTGCACCTTTGGAAGGGCTACCAAGATGTCTTTTTCACTTTCTTCTTCCTTGGAATTCATGAACCTGCAAGGAATAGGGACATTTGGTGGAACGGGGTTAAAAATAATTAAACTTGGAACAACCTTACCTGAATTGGATGGTGTAGGAGCAATAGGTGCCTGCGGCAAAGGTGTTTCCACCCTCGCCGTGGGTTGGGTGTGTTCCTCTTCCTCAAATTGCAATCTTTCATCTTCCTTGTAATTTGATTTTGATGGTTTAGGGTCTGTTCCAACCTCATTGCTACTTCTCAAGATGATTTCCTTGGCAGTTTCAAATCCTCCCTTTAGATTTGCAATGGTTGAAATAGGGAGTTTGCCTTGGTCTCGAAATTGTCCTACGAACTCCGCTATCTGCCCAATTTGCTTTTCCAAGTGGTCCAACCTTTTGTCTTGATTTTGCATTGCTTTGTTTTGATTTTCTTGCCCCTGAGACAAATTGGTGAGTAACTTAATAAGCGTATCATTATACAAAGACGTACCTGAATTTGTTTGGGCAGGTTGTGGTGGCTGCATAGGTGTTGTATAGAACTCCTCATATGGCTGCCAATATTCTCCTTGTTAAGCCTCCTTGACTTGATTTTGTGAGCCCTGCACCAAAGAAATTAATTCATTAAGAATTTGATTATAATCTATTGATGAACCTGAGTTTGGTTGGGCATATTGTATATGAGGTTGTGGTGGCTGCATAGGCGTTGAATAAAATTCCTCTTATGGCTGCCAATATCCTTTGTGGTCAACTTGTAGAAATTCCCACCACATAGAGTTTGAATGATCACTCCAATCTGAATTGTACATGTTGGAAAACAAATTGTTCCTTGATTGATTATGATCTTGATAACCCCAGGTATTGACATTCTCCCAACTTTTTTGTGGACATAGATTTGCTTGATATTCTTGCCTATAAGGAGCACCAAATGTAGGGACACTTTGCATTGTGGACCCTTCAGCATACTGTGATAACTGACACGTAAGATTTGCTATTTGAGGTTGAAGATTAGCAATTGCCATGTCTTGCTTCTCTAGTACCTAAAATCAAAGAAATAAAACTAAATCAAATATCAAAAGAAAAATAAACAAAAAAATAGAGGGATTAGCAATTTTACTAATCCCCGGCAACGGCGCCAAAAATTTGATGTGATATATAATAGCACACAAATTAAACCCTCTTTTTGACAATTGTAGTATAGATATAAGTAGGGATCGTTCTAGGCCGGGGATTAGGAGGGATTGCTAATCTAATGAAAACTGACTCAAAGATACAAAAATATGCTTCAAAACACTTAAACAAACTCAAAAGACTCTTAACTAAATGTATATGACTCAAAACAAACTTAAAAGACTCTAAACAACACAAAACAATAAAAAAGACTCAAACTAGACTCTAAGACTCAACTTGGACGAAAATAGGTTTGGTTTTGACTCAAAACACTCAAAAACACTAATTAGGACAGATTTGACACAACTAAATAAAGGGGATTGGGTTTTTGACGAATTTAAGATAAAAACAAGTAACTAAAAGACTTGAATAGGATTTGGACGAATTTGGGAAAAACGATGGATGATTAGATAGCTAGAGGATTCTTCTCCACACATGACACACTTGCATACAAATTGATTTCCAGTTGCTTTTCCGATAAACCATGAACCTCAACACCCCAGATTAACCGTGACATCACTAATTAACCTTCAGATTTTCCTTAAGTTATTGGATTGGATGACATCATACGACAACCCAAACCATTCTTCAAAAGTCCCCTACATGACATCATAATAGAGATACAATCAAAGATCATTACGTTCTATGAAAATCATAAGTATTGACAAAGCACTTGTAACTATGACATCATGATACTCATGCTAGGAATTTACTTAACATGATTGTGAAAACAACCTTAACTACTTGTGAATATAAGTTTGTAACGATTATGTGAAACTCCCTTATATTCTAGCCCCAAATTCATGCATGCAAACTAAGTGTGCACCCTTAATCAACAAACAAGAATAAGTTATCCATCAAACGGTTAAGTAAATTGCATTCATAATTTATGAAATAACAACTGGAATTTATCAATTCATATTGCAAATATAATCATGGTTTCAAAGTCTCCCCTAGCTAAAACAAGTTTAGCTCCTCATGTTTACAACAAAACAAAGAGAATATAAATTAAACATTGAAAACAAAGATAGAATACACCTAGAAACACTCCAGGTGCCTCCTCCTTCCTTCCTTGCTGCCAACAATGGGGATTTGTGTGAATTTAGGCTGTTGAGGTGTGGTGGATGGTGTGGTGTGAATTTGTGGTAAAGGGTGGTGGTTTTTGAGTGTTGTGGCATCAAGTATTTATAGGGTGAAGGGGAGGCACGAATTTGGGCTGAAAAGGAGAGGAATTAGGACTCCAAATCACCAAAGAACAAGGATACTTTCAATTAGATTCCAAGGAGGACAAGGAATGGTCCTTGTAGCAGATTCTAGAACTTCTAGAAGGGTTACATGTGGCATAAACTTAATGCACGAAAATAGGGCTTCTAGAACTTGATATTTAGGTGATTTAATGTGAAAAAGAGTCCTCTTTGAAGTTGGAATTAAGGTAGGAAAAGATTAGGATAGGATAAGATAAGATAAGGTTGGATAAGGTTTGGATAAGATAAGGAAATTTGGATAAGATTCCTTATTTCTTGCTCTTTCCTTATCTTCTTTGCATTTGGACTTCTTTCTCCAGATTTTTAGCCTTTCCTAGCATCTCTTGACTTCAATTTCGTCCATCCACATTGCTCCATAGTTAAGCTATCCAATCTATGCCCAAAACTGCTCCGAATAGCCTCAAAATGCACTTTCTTGCTCCTTTTGCCATTAGGACCTAAAAACATACGAAAATAGCTTAAAAGACTAAAATAGATAGTAATTAAGTAACTAAATGCAAGGAAACAACATAACTAAGTAGCATAAATATGCTCCTATCAACAACCCCTTATGCCATTCAGAAAATCCTTGCCGCAAGCCCTAGCCTCGATTCTCCATCATCCATTCAACCCCCACACCTCCATACACCATCTACCGCACACTACCACCATAACCAGCCCTCATTCATCATCCGAACCAAGAATACATCGTTCATAACCCCCAAAACCACCACCCACATCTTGTGCCGCAGCAAGGAAGAAGAAGGAAAGCCCTAGCTGTGCATGCCATTCGACTTGGAATTGCTGGAACGTTTTAGGTGTAATCTTTCTTGTGTTTTCAATGTTTAATTTCAAGAATCTTTGCTTTTCGAGTATGAGGAACTAATCCCCTTGTGGCTAGGGGGAATTTCGAAACCATGGCTATATTTGCATTATGATTTGATTACTTCCAGTTGTGATTTCATGAATTGTGAATCCAATTTACTTATCTATTTGAATTAAAACTTGTTTATGTAAGTGGGTCGAGAGTGCACACTTAATTTGCATGCATAAATCTGATGCTAGGATATAAGGAAGCTTCACCTAATCCTTGTGAAATTATATTCATAAGTAGTAAAGGTTGTTAGTCACAATCACGTTAAGTAAATTCTTGGCATAAGTATCATGCGCTTTCATAGTTACGAGTGCCTCGTCAGCACTTATGATTTTCATCGAATTTAATGATCTTTGATTGTTTCTCTATTATGCGCCTTCATGTAGAGAACTTTTGAGGAATAATTTGATTGCAATGCGCTAATTCCATTCAATTCAATAACTTAAGGAAAATTTGAGGGTTAATTTAAGCGTACCTAATTAACTTGGGGTGTTGAAGTTCATGGTTCAATGAATAAGCAACCGGAGATTGTTTTGTATGCAAGTATGTCATGTGTGGAGAAAGACCTCCTAGCTAGCCCATCATCCATCTAATTTCACCAAATTCGGGCAAATATGCCTAGTTTAAAGTCTTGTTTTGTTTACTTTATTTTCGTCCAAAACCAAATCCCCCTTTATTTTAGAGTGTCCACCTAGTCAAAATCTGTTTTAGATTGTGTTTTCAAGCGTTTTGAGTCAAGTTAGAACCAAAATTCGTCCAAAATTGTGTTTAGAGTCAAATCTGCCCAGTTTGAGTTTTTAGGCAGTTTTGATTGTTTTTAGCTTATCATGAGTCTTGTGATCTTGTTTTGAGTCTTTTAAATTGAGTTAAGTGCTTTAAAGGTTAGTTTTATCTATTTGAGTCAGTTTAAAGTGTTGAGCAATCCCTCCTAATCCCCGGTTTAAGAACGAACCCTACTTACTTATATATTACAATTGTCAAAAGAGGGTTAATTTGTGTGTTAAGTTAATTTTCGCATCAATGTTGTTAGTTCATAGTTATTTTAGTATTTTAAGCTATTTTCGTGTGTTTGTAGGTCCATATGGCTAAAGTAGCAAGAATGTGCATTTTGGAGGCTTTTGGAGTAAAATTGGACTTGGAATGGATATCATATGCTTGGCGCAAAAGGAATGGACGAAATTGAAGACCTAAAGATGTTAGGATTCCTGGTCAAAGAAGGATTCCTACTTGAAGTAGGAAAGTTAAGCCAAGGTTTCTTATTTTGGTTTGACCTTTCCTAATCCCAAAAGCCCTAAGTTCCAGCAACATTGAAGGTTTCTTATGCATTTTAGGACACAAACTAAACCTTCCTTGCACCATTCTAACCCTTGCCGTGGCTCACCTTACCCTTTCCTTTCCTTGTCGTGCAAGGGAATTGCTTATTCCCTATTTTGTGTCCCAAGATCATATTCCTTTTTAACCCTAGTCAATGCCGCACCCTACATTCCTATTCTATTCTAAATCCTTGCTTAATTTCAGCCTTAAAACACATTCCCTTTCCTATTCTTCCTTGCCACAAGTTCCTTTCCTTTTCCCTTTGGATTCTGACTTTAAGTCTCATTTCCGTTGTAGATTTGGGGTCTAATTCTTTCCAAAACCATTTAATAAAAGTTAAGATCCTTTCCCTCAATTAAAGAACCCTTTGCCGCACCCATAGAGAACCCTATTCATTCATATACACAATGAGCCATCCTTCACTATGACACCACTCATAGCCACAGCCTACATTCATTCTCCACCACTCCCATACTTTCATACCTTCAACCACACATTCATACACCATTCCTCTACTTTGCCGCACTCCCTTACCAACCCAAATCCACTCCTAACCCATAAACACATCCAAAATCATCCCTAAAACCTTTGTGCCGTAGCATAGCAAGGAAGAAGAAGAGAAGAAGAAGCCTTGGACGTTTTTGGGTTGGATTGTTGGAACATTTTTAGGTGTAATCTATCTTTAGTTTTCAATGTTTAATGATAGGAGAATATTTAGGCGACTTAGCTAGTTAGTTTATTCTTGTGCATTTGTGTTATTATTTCTTAGTTAATGTAGTATTTCAACTCATTTTCGTGTGTTTGTAGGTCCAAAGGATTAAGGTACCAAGAAAGTGCATTTTGGAGCAGTTTTGGGCACTATGTGGATAGCTTGTATATGGGCTAACATGGATGGACGAATTTGGAGTTCAAGAGGCTAGAAATATGATGAGAAGAGGAAGGAACTAATCTCAAGATAAAGTGGATAAGGAAGTAGCTCAAAAGAGGAAACATTATCCAAAACCTTATCTTATCCTATCCTAACCTAATCTTGTTCCACCTTAATCCTAGCTGCAAGTGGACCTAAAAACATGATTTCTAGAAGCCTTATCTAACCGGAAAAGGGTGTTGCACCCTTCCCCCTTTTATCTCTTCTAGAAAACGCAAAATCAGCCACAAAACACCTAGTTTCTAGAAGGCCCAATTTTGGACGAATTTCCTAAACCTTTTTCCTTTTGGATTCTGATTTATTAGGCCTTATTCATTGTGGATTTAGGTTATATAAATCCTTTTCTGAAATTAATTGGGCCAAACCCTCTCCTAAGTGGATTTAACTCACTTGTGCCGAACCCTAGGGCCCTAATCCAATAAATCTGCTAAGTGTAACCTTAATCTAATTAACCCTAGGACTATATAAACATATTTTCAGGCACAAATTCGTACCACCCTTTATACTATAGAGAAAACACCTTGCCGCAACACCCTAGCCTCCATTCTTATCCTCCATCCACTCCATACACCTCCATACACCACCTGCCGCACCCTACCACCATAATCAGCCATCCTTCATCCCTTTAAACAAGAACACACCATTCACAACCCCCAGAACCACCACCCACACCACGTGCCGCAGCAAGGAAGTAGGAGGAAAGCCCTTAGACGTGCATGCCATTCGACTTGGAATTGCTGAAACGTTTAGGTGTAATCTTTCTTGTGCTTTCAATGTTTAAATTCAATGATCCTTGTTTTGTGAGTATGAGGAACTAATCCCTTTTCGACTAGGGGGAATTTCGAAACCATGGCTATATTTGCATTATGATTTGATTACTTTCAGTTGTGATTTCATGAATGGTGAATTCAATTTACTTATTTGTTTGAATTAAAACTTGTTTATGTATATGAATTGAGAGTGCACACTTAATTTGCATGCATAAATCTGATGCTAGGGTATAAGGAAACTTCACCTAATCGTTGGGAACTTATATTCATGAGTAGTTAAGATTGTTGGTCACAATCATGTTAAGTAAATTCTTGGCATAAGTATCATGCGCTTTCATAGTTACAAATGCCTCGTCAACACTTATGATTTCCATAGAATCTAATGATCTTTGATTGTTTTTCTATTATGCGCTTTCATATAGAGAACTTTTGAGGAATAATTTGATTGTAATGCGCTAATTCCATTCAATTCAATGACCTAAGGGAAATTTGAGAGTTAATTTAAGCGTACCTTATTAACTTGGGGTGTTGAGGTTCATGATTCATTGAATAAGCAACTGGAGATTGTTTTTTGATAGGAGCATATTTATGCTACTTAGTTGTGTTGTTTCCTTAAACTTAGTGAGCTAATTACTATGTATTTCAGTCTTTTAAACTATTTTCGTGTGTTTTTAGGTCCTAATGGCAAAAGGAGCAAGAAAGTGCATTTTGAGGCTATTTGGAGCATTTTTGGGCATGGATTGGATAGCTTAATCATGTAGCAATGAGGATGGACGAAATTGAAGACTAGAAGAGCTAGGAAAGGCTACAAATCTGGTGGAAGAAGTTCTACTCCAATGAAGATAAGGAAGAAGCAAGAAACAAGGAACCTTATCCAACCTTATCCAACCTTATCTTATCCTATCCTAGAAACCCTATCCTATCCTATCTCTAACATTATCCTATTCTATCCTATCCAAATCAGATTGGGACCTAAACCTAGCTATTTAGGGAGAATCAATTACACATTTAAACACCTATTTCAGTTTCTAGAAGACTCATCCATACCATTGCCGCAAATCACCATTCCTTGTAGGTTTAGGAATCACAATCCTTTTCCTACTCCTATATCACATGTCCTAGGCCCTTTAGGATTAGGAAATCTGCCTTAAACACAGTTTCTAGAACACCTAATCCTATCCCTACATGTGTGCCGCACCTAGCCTTCTAGAACTCCCTAATTCCTAGCCGAAATTCCTATTCCCATTCCCATTTAATTTCTGCCTTGAGTTAACCTTTTTACAATGGGATTAGGCAATCCTTTTCCTTCACTAAGTGTGCCAAAATAGCCTATATAAACAGCCTTGCCGTGCCATTTAATCATCACCATCCCTTCACACAACATTCATACATCCCTTCAGAAATCAACCCTTGCCGTGACCTTGCAACCACCCATCCATCATTCCCCTACTTCCATACATCCATCCCAACCTCCATACACCACCATAACCCCTTGCCGCACCTCCATATATACCTAAAACCATCCAAAATCCAGAAAATCGTCCACAAACTCACCATAGACCTTTGTGCCGTGACCTAGCAAGGAGAAGGAGAAGGAAGACCAAGCCTTGGGCGTTTGTACATTCAAGTTGGAGTGTTGGACGTGTCTAGGTGTAATCTATCTTTTATTTTCAATGTTTAAATCTATATTGCTTTGTTTTGTCATGAACATGAGAGGCTAAACTCGTTTTAGCCTAGGGATGCTTTGAAACCATGATTACATTTATAATATGAGTTGATTAATTCCAGTTGTGATTTCATAAATTGTGAATGCAATTTACTTAACCGTTTGATGGATAACTTATTCTTGTATGTTTATTAGGGAGGCCTACTTAATTTGCATGCTTGAATTTGGGGCTAGAATATAAGGGTGTTTCACATAATCGTCACAAACTTATATTCATAAGTAGTTAAGGTTGTTTTCACAATCATGTTAAGTAAATTCCTAGCATGCGTATCATGATGTCATAGTTACAAGTGCTTTGTCAATACTTATGGTTTCCATTGAACGTAATGATCTTTAACCGTATCTCTATTATGATGTCATGTAGGGGACTTTTTGAAGAATGCTTTGGGTTGTCGTATGATGTCATCCAATCCACTAACTTAAGGGAAATTTGAGGGTTAATTAGTGATGTCACGGTTAATCTGGGGTGTTGAGGTTCATGGTTTATTGGAAAAGCAACTGGAAATCAATTTATGTTAGAAAGTATCATGTGTGGAGAAGTATCCCTTGGCTATCCCATCATCCATTAGTTTTTCTTATTTTCGTCCAAAATCTGTTTTAAAGTTTTAAGTCACCTGTTTTCTTTTAAATTCGTCCAAAATCAAAACCCCCTTTCTTATTTGTTCCAAATCTGTCCAAAAGAGTCTTTTTGAGTCTTTAGAGTCAAAACCAAGTGTATTTTCGTCCAAATTAAGTCATAGAGTTTAAATTGAGTCTTTTTGGTTGTTTTTGGTTGTTTTGAGTCTTTAAAGTTTGTTTTGAGTCATATAAGTTAGTAAGAGTCTTGTGAGTCTATTTAAAGTGTTTTAAAACATATTTTCACATCTTTGAGTCAATTTTCATTAGATTAGCAATCCCTCCTAATCCCCGGCCTAGAACGATCCCTACTTATATCTATACTACAATTGTCGAAAAGAGGGTTTAATTTGTGTGCTTATATATTTCGCATCAAATTTTTGGCGCCGTTGCCGGGGATTAGCAACTTTGCTAATCCCTTGGTTCTTTTCTTTTTGGTTTAGTTGTTTCCGTTTTAGTTTCTAACTTAGTGTTGTTTTCTTTGTTTGTTGTTACTTTTGATATTTGATTTAGTTCTCTTTCTTTGATTTTAGGTACTAGAGGAGTAAGATATGGATTTTGCTAGCATTCAAGCTCAATTGGCAAGGATTTCAAGTTAATCAATGTCCACAAAGAGATTGGAAGGATCATTCAAACTCTATGTGGTGGGAAGCTCAACAAGTTCAACGTGAAGCATATTGGCAGCCATATGAGGAGTTCTATTCAAGACCTATGCAGCCACCTCAACTTCATATGCAATATGCTCAATCAAATTCAAGTTCGTCAATAGATTATAATCAAATTCTTAATGAATTAAATTCTTTGGTGCAGGGGTCACAAAATCAAGCCAAGGAGGCTCAACAAGAAGCATATTGGCAACCATATGAGGAGTTCTATACAACACCTATGCAGCAACCACAACCTCCCCCACAACAATTCCAATCAAGTTCAAGTATGTCCATGGATAATGATAAAAATTTTCAATTACTAACCTCTTTGACGCAGGACGGACAAAATCAAGACAAGAAGTTGGGTAAATTGGAGGAGCAAATTGGGCAGATTATGGAGTTCATGAAACAAATTCAAGAGCAAAGTGAACTCTCCAACTCAACTATTGAAAACTCGAAGGAAGATTTTGAAATCCATAATGCTATCACTTTGGGAAGTGCTATGGAGGTTGGAGCTGACCTAATAATGTCCAAACATAGCCTAGAAGTGGATGAGGAGCTGCTAATTGAGGAGGAGGAAGAAGACATGCACACGGCAAGGGTAGAACAACCCATGCCGCAGCCCCCTAAGCCCTCTAAATCACCCACCACAAGTAAGGACGTCCCAATTCCATGTTATTCTGATGTTATTCCACCCAATGTCCCTTTTCCTAGTAGGTTTTTGATTCCCAACCAAGAAGAGAGTAAAAAGGACATCGTGGAAGCCTTCCCAAAGGTGCAAAATGCTATTCCAATTCTTGGTGCAACACCTCAAGTTTTAGATGGTGTTGAATTCTTCAAAGGACTTTGTACACCAAGAAGAATGATTCAAGAGAAGGTAGTGGCTGGAGAAGATGTAGAAGGCATCAAAGAGGACATATTTGAAACCACAAAACCCAAAGAAGTTGAATTTGATGACATTGGAAAAGTCATAACCATCACATGCAATCTGGCCAAGTCCAATATCCCTGAAACTTTCAAAGGAGTGGTGTTTGTCATTGAGTTCTTGTCGGACAAAACAAGTAAGTCATCTTCTCCAAATTCCATTACATTTTATACTAACTGGCTGATTTTGATGAATCAGGCACCTACACTAGAATTCAAACCAATGCCGGTTCACTTCAAGTATCACCTTCCATTCAAGGATCCATTCTATGCCGTGGGCTCCAAATGAGGATAAGAAGAAGGTTCGTCCGGCTGCACGACGTTAAAGCAAGCGCTTCTTGGGAGGCAACCCATGCATTCAACGAGAGAGGATGTGGGCAATTCACCAATTCAAGCTACAAAATCAGATTTGCGTTCCTCAATCTCTATCTCTTTATTATTTTTATTTTGTCATGTTAGTTCGTTTATATTGTTTGTTTGGATGTGAGTCTTTGTGTGAAACATTGAGGACAATGTTTGATTTAAGTGTGGGGGGGTAAACAAAGTGTTTTTCATGCAAATTCGTGGGATTTTATCACCCATCATTTCTAATGTTGTTTCACACTGTTTTTAAGTGTTTTTAGAGTGTTTTGAAGTGTTTTTATGTCTTTTGGTCAGAAAATCCGAAAATTTACAAAACAAATTACAAAATAGTTTTGAAAAACCCAAAAGGAGTTGTTTTTAAGTTGTTTTTGTGTGTTTGTTTGTGTCTTAGGTCACCTTCCGACACAATGATGAGGATTTGGTTTTTAATTGCATGACTATTAAAGAATGTTGTAAACATGGCTGGAAGTTGATTTATGCTTTGGTTTATGCTTGGTTATGGTTATAATTTATGAATTCACATGTAATTACAAAGATAAAATCAGTTTTTGTAACATGCTTGAAGGAAGAAACTCAAACTAACGCTACATCCTTGAGAGACTTGAGCCTATAACGTTCTTTGGAGAGTATAATCTATGATTTCTTGTTTTCTAAAGTCGTTGCATGATCTCATCATTCTTTGCTTGGTTGCTATTTAGAATGCATTTCATTATAGTTCCAAATACTAGAACTCATGCCCATTTCATTCAAAGCATGATATTGATTGCATAACATACAATAAGATGAAGTTGTTAGTCAAGCCAGAGCCAAAAAGCCTATCCCTTTTCATATGTATTGTAGGATTAACCCTCTTGAGCCTTTTCAAAACCTATTTTCGTTGTTAGCCACATTATCCTCACCTAGCCTAGAATAGGATTTTCCATACCTTGGTTCTTAAAGGATAGTGAAGCACGACTTAGAGTGAACTCCTTTGGTCAATATATGGTGGAAAACGAGTGTGGGGGAAGATGATAGGGCACGAAAAAGAAAAAAAAAAAAAAAAAGAAAAAGAAAGAAAAAAAAAAAAGAGAAAAAGAGAAGGAAAGAAGAGAAATTCGTAGAAAAATCAAAAGAAAATAGAAAAGTGTTCAAAAGAAAGAAAAGGAGTTGAAAAATAAGTGAGAATAAACTCACAAGTGTTGGTTGTTGAAGGAAGGGTCCAAAAGAGTGAATTTGACCCTAAATGTTGCATGAATCTTCCCTTGTGTTTAAAAGTTAGTTTTTTTGCCATTAGAAGTGAGTTTAAGTGTCAATTTCATTACTTTGCTTACTATTGCTTTAAGAACGTTTGTTTATCCTTACCTTTCTTTGTTAGCCAATACCTTAGCCTCGTTACAACCCTCAACTTCTATCTTGATGTTATGTGTTCAATATGTGGAGTTTGAATTTGGTATGAGCATATGGAATCACTGGTTCTCGTTCTAAGTAGTAGCATTCCATTCATGAGATCATATTCATCTCATTGTCGTAAATCCAGAAAATGCTTTCTTTGATATAACATATGTGAGTATTAGTCTTCATATTTACATCAATCTTCTCACATATAACTAGTGTAGGGTGTGAAGTTAGAAAATCTGTGTGAAAATAGAGTGCATTCTAGTGAGGAATTGAGGGAATTCTCTAAGGCATGTTACTACATTCGAAACATTGTTTTAATTGATTATATGTGAACTAATAGGTAGTAACTATGATTAAGTGTTTATTGAAGTATAAAGAAAGCTAAAAACCGTGGGGATGATGTTCTCTAATGTGTCATGTTCGTTGGGAATCCCTGAGATACATGTTGGAAGGTTTAGAATGTGTTTTGTTTTGTTTTTGATTTATTTCGTTTTGCTTGAGGACTAGCAAAAGCTAAGTGTGGGGGAATTTGATAGGAGCATATTTATGCTACTTAGTTGTGTTGTTTCCTTACACTTAGTGAGCTAATTACTATGTATTTCAGTCTTTTAAAGTATTTTCGTGTGTTTTTAGGTCCTAATGGCAAAAGGAGCAAGAAAGTGCATTTTGAGGCTATTTGGAGCATTTTTGGGCATGGATTGGATAGCTTAATCATGTAGCAATGAGGATGGACGAAATTGAAGACTAGAAGAGCTAGGAAAGGCTACAAATCTGGTGGAAGAAGTTCTACTCCAATGAAGATAAGGAAGAAGCAAGAAACAAGGAACCTTATCCAACCTTATCCAACCTTATCTTATCCTATCCTAGAAACCCTATCCTATCCTATCTCTAACATTATCCTATTCTATCCTATCCAAATCAGATTGGGACCTAAACCTAGCTATTTAGGGAGAATCAATTACACATTTAAACACCTATTTCAGTTTCTAGAAGACTCATCCATACCATTGCCGCAAATCACCATTCCTTGTAGGTTTAGGAATCACAATCCTTTTCCTACTCCTATATCACATGTCCTAGGCCCTTTAGGATTAGGAAATCTGCCTTAAACACAGTTTCTAGAACACCTAATCCTATCCCTACATGTGTGCCGCACCTAGCCTTCTAGAACTCCCTAATTCCTAGCCGAAATTCCTATTCCCATTCCCATTTAATTTCTGCCTTGAGTTAACCTTTTTACAATGGGATTAGGCAATCCTTTTCCTTCACTAAGTGTGCCAAAATAGCCTATATAAACAGCCTTGCCGTGCCATTTAATCATCACCATCCCTTCACACAACATTCATACATCCCTTCAGAAATCAACCCTTGCCGTGACCTTGCAACCACCCATCCATCATTCCCCTACTTCCATACATCCATCCCAACCTCCATACACCACCATAACCCCTTGCCGCACCTCCATATATACCTAAAACCATCCAAAATCCAGAAAATCGTCCACAAACTCACCATAGACCTTTGTGCCGTGACCTAGCAAGGAGAAGGAGAAGGAAGACCAAGCCTTGGGCGTTTGTACATTCAAGTTGGAGTGTTGGACGTGTCTAGGTGTAATCTATCTTTTATTTTCAATGTTTAAATCTATATTGCTTTGTTTTGTCATGAACATGAGAGGCTAAACTCGTTTTAGCCTAGGGATGCTTTGAAACCATGATTACATTTATAATATGAGTTGATTAATTCCAGTTGTGATTTCATAAATTGTGAATGCAATTTACTTAACCGTTTGATGGATAACTTATTCTTGTATGTTTATTAGGGAGGCCTACTTAATTTGCATGCTTGAATTTGGGGCTAGAATATAAGGGTGTTTCACATAATCGTCACAAACTTATATTCATAAGTAGTTAAGGTTGTTTTCACAATCATGTTAAGTAAATTCCTAGCATGCGTATCATGATGTCATAGTTACAAGTGCTTTGTCAATACTTATGGTTTCCATTGAACGTAATGATCTTTAACCGTATCTCTATTATGATGTCATGTAGGGGACTTTTTGAAGAATGCTTTGGGTTGTCGTATGATGTCATCCAATCCACTAACTTAAGGGAAATTTGAGGGTTAATTAGTGATGTCACGGTTAATCTGGGGTGTTGAGGTTCATGGTTTATTGGAAAAGCAACTGGAAATCAATTTATGTTAGAAAGTATCATGTGTGGAGAAGTATCCCTTGGCTATCCCATCATCCATTAGTTTTTCTTATTTTCGTCCAAAATCTGTTTTAAAGTTTTAAGTCACTTGTTTTCTTTTAAATTCGTCCAAAATCAAAACCCCCTTTCTTATTTGTTCCAAATCTGTCCAAAAGAGTCTTTTTGAGTCTTTAGAGTCAAAACCAAGTGTATTTTCGTCCAAATTAAGTCATAGAGTTTAAATTGAGTCTTTTTGGTTGTTTTTGGTTGTTTTGAGTCTTTAAAGTTTGTTTTGAGTCATATAAGTTAGTAAGAGTCTTGTGAGTCTATTTAAAGTGTTTTAAAACATATTTTCACATCTTTGAGTCAATTTTCATTAGATTAGCAATCCCTCCTAATCCCCGGCCTAGAACGATCCCTACTTATATCTATACTACAATTGTCGAAAAGAGGGTTTAATTTGTGTGCTTATATATTTCGCATCATTTTTATGCAAGTATGCCATGTGTGGAGAAAAACCTCCTAGCTATCCCACCATCCACTTAATTCCACCAATTTCGTCCAAATTTGCATAGTTTAATTTCTTGTTTTGTTTGTTTGATTTTCGTCCAAAACCAAATCCCCATTTGTTTTAGAGTGTCTAATTAGTTCAAATATGTTTTAGATTGTGTTTTTAAGAGTTTTGAGTCAAGTTAGAACCAAATTTCGTCCAAGTTTGTGTTTTTAGGCTATTTTGAGTGTTTTCAGCTTATATTGAGTCTTGTGAACTTGTTTTGAGTCTTTTAAGTTGAGTTAAGTGTTTTAAAGTTTAATTTTAGTTATATGAGTCAGTTAAAAGTGTTTAGCAATCCCTCCTAATCCCCGGTTGAAGAACGATCCCTACTTACTTATATACTACATTTGTCAAAAGAGGGTTAATTTGTGTGTTAAGTAAAAATTTGCATCATTTAATTCAAGTTTTCTTTGTTTTGTTGTGAACATGAGAGGCTAAACCCATTTTAGCTAGGGGAGGCTTTGAAACCATGATTATGTTTGTGATATGAATTGATTAATTCCAGTTGTGATTTCATAAATTGTGAATGCAATTTACTTAACCGTTTGATTGAGAACTTATTCTTGTATGTTGATTAGGGAGGCCTTAGTTTGCATGCTTGAATTTGATGCTAGAATATAAGGGAGTTTCACATAATCGTTACAAACTTATATTCACAAGTAGTTAAGATTGTTATCACAATCATGTTAAGTTAACTTCCTAGCATGAGTATCATAATGTCATAGTTACGAATGCTTTGCCAATGCTTATGATTTTCATAGAACGTAATGATCTTTGATTGTATCTCTATTATGATGTCATGTAGGGAACTTTTGAAGAATGATTTGGGTTGTCAAATGATGTCATCTAATCCAATAACTAAAGAAGAATCTGCGGGTTAATTAGTGATGTCACGGTTAATCTAGGGTTTTGAGGTTCATGTTTATGGAGAAAACACCTGGAAATCAATTTGTGTTCAAATGTATCATGTGTGGAAAAGAATCCTCTAGCTAGTTAATTATCCATAGTTTTTCCCCAAATTCATCCAAATTTTGTTCAAGTCTTTAAGTTACTTGTTTTACTTTAAATTCGTCCAAAAACCCAATCCCCTTTAATTTGTTGTGTCTAAATAGCTAGAATCTGTCCAAATTGTGTTTTTGAATGTTTTGAGTCAAAACCAATTCTATTTTCATCCAAATTAAGTCCTAGAGTCTAGTTTGAGTCTATTTGATTGTTTTGTGTTGTTTTGAGTCTCTTTTGTTTGTTTTGAGTCATATAAGTTTAGTTAAGAGTCTTTGAGTTTATTTAAGTGTTTTTGTATTCTTGAGTCAGTTTTTATTAGATTAGCAATCCCTCCTAATCCCCGGCCTAGAACAATCCCTACTTACATCTTTACTTCCATCACTGATATGAGCATATTTAGGCGACTTAGTTAGCTTGTTTTCGTACATTTATGTTGTTAGTTCATAGTTATTTTAGTAGTTTAAGCCATTTTCGTGTGTTTTTAGGTTCATATGGCTAAGGAAGCAAAAAGGTGCATTTTGGAGCATTTTGGAGCAAAATTGGGCTTGGAATGGATAGCTTATGCTTGGAGCAAAAGGAATGGACGAAATTGAAGACCTAAAGGTGTTAGGATTCCTAATCAAAGAAGGATTCCTAATCAAAGAAGGAATCTGCCATATATCTTCTTTTCCAAAATCTACCATATATCTTCTTTTCCCTTTTATTCTAGTCAATGCCGCAACTTTCCTTTCCTTTTCCTCTTAGAATTCTGATTTGTTACCCTTTTTCCTTGAGGATTTGGAGCTAAAAACCTTCCCAAATTAATTACTTATTGCCTTAACCTTTTCCCTCTATATATACATAATCTGCCGCACTTATGGGAGATTCTAGACATCCATACACATCCATACGAATTTTCTCTCATTCTCTTCATTCATTCAGCCATCATCCATCCCCTACCACCATCCAACCTATCCATCCATCACCATAATTCATACCCAAACACCCTTGTGCCGCAACAAAGAAGGAGAAAGTAGAGAGGAGAAGCCTTGGACGTTTTGGCCATTCAAGCTTGGATTGTTGGAGCGTTTCTAGGTGTATTCAATCTTTGTTTTCAATATTTAATTTATATTCTCTTTGTTTTGTTGTAAACATGAGGAGCTAAACTTGTTTTAGCTAGGGGAGACTTTGAAACCATGATTATATTTGCAATATGAATTGATTAATTTTAGTTGTGATTTCATAAATTGTGAATGCAATTTACTTAACCGTTTGATGGAAAACTTATTCTTGTTTGTTGATTAAGGGTGCACACTTAATTTGCATGCTTGAATTTAGTGCTAGAATATAAGGGAGTTTCACATAATCGTTACAAACTTATATTCACAAGTAGTTAAGGTTGTTTTCACAATCATGTTAAGTAAATTCCTAGCATGAGTATCATGATGTCATAGTTACAAGTGCTTTGTCAATACTTATGATTTTCGTAGAACGTAATGATCTTTGATTGTATCTCTATTATGATGTCATGTAGGGAACTTTTGAAGAATGCTTTGGGTTGTCGTATGATGTCATCCAATCCAATAACTAAAGGAAAATCTGAGGGTTAATTAGTGATGTCACGGTTAATCTGGGGTGTTGAGGTTCATGGTTTATCGAAAAGCAACTGGAAATCAATTTGTATGCATGTGTGTCATGTGTGGAGAAGGACCCTCTAGCTAGCTAATCACCCATCTATTGTTTTTCCCAAATTCGTCCAAATCCTATTTAAGTCTTTTAGTTACTTGTTTTTATCTTAAATTCGTCAAAAACCCAATCCCCTTTATTTAGTTGTGTCAAATCTGTCCTAATTAGTGTTTTTGAGTATTTTGAGTCAAAACCAAACCTATTTTCGTCCAAGTTGAGTCTTAGAGTCTAGTTTGAGTCTATTTGGTTGTTTTGTGTTGTTTTGAGTCTTTTGAGTTTGTTTTGAGTCATATAAGTTTAGTTAAGAGTCTTTGAGTTTATTTAAGTGTTTTTAAGCATATTTTTGTATCTTTGAGTCAGTTTTCATTAGATTGGCAATCCCTCCTAATCCCCGCCTAGAACGATCCCTACTTATATCTATACTACAATTGTCAAAAAGAGGGTTTAATTTGAGTTCTATTATATATCACATCAATCACCGTAATTCATACCCAAACACCCTTGTGCTGCAGCAAAGAAGGAGAAAGAAGAAAGGAGAAGCCTTGGACGTTTTGGCCATTCAAGCTTGGATTGTTGGAGCGTTTCTAGGTGTATTCAATCTTTGTTTTCAATGTTTAATTTAAGTTTTCTTTGTTTAATTGTGAACATGAGGAACTAATTTTGTTTTGGCTAGAGGAGACTTTGAAACCATGATTATATTTACAATATGAATTGATTACTTTCAGTTGTGATTTCATAAATCGTGAATGCAATTTACTTAATTGTTTGATTAAGAACTTATTCTTGTGTGTTGATTAAGGATGCATACTTAGTTTGCATGCATGAATTTGATGCTAGAATATAAGCGAGTTTCACATAATCGTTACAAACTTATATTCACAAGTAGTAAAGGTTGCTGGTCACAATTATGTTAAGTGAATTCCTGGCATGAGTATCATGATGTCATAGTTACGAATGTCTTGTCAATGCTTATGATTTTCACAGAACGTAATGATCTTTATTTGTATCTCTATTATGATGTCATGTAGGGAACTTTTGAAGAATGCTTTGGTTTGTCGAATGATGTCATCCAATCCAATAACAAACGGAAAATCTGAGGGTTCATTAGTGATGTCACGGTTAATCTGGGATGCTGAGGTTCATGGTTTATTGGAAAAGCAAATGGAAATCAATTTGTATGCAAGTGTGTCATGTGTGGAGAAGGACTCTTTAATAGGAGCATATTTAGGCAACTTAGCTAGCTTATTCTTGTGCATTTGTGCTATTATTTCTTAGTTAATGTCGTATTTCAACTCATTTTCGTGTGTTTGTAGGACCAAAGGGTTAAAGTACCAAGAAAGTGCATTTTGGTGCATTTTGGAGTAGTTTTGGGCACTATGTGGATAGCTTGTATATGGACCAACATGGATGGACGAATTTGGAGTTCAAGAGGCTAGAAAGGTGGCGCATATTCCCTTCTAGTTGCAAGGGGACCTAAATAGATATTTCTAGAACCTAATTCTAGAAGCATTCTCTTCTAGAAGCCCCCAAATCAGCCACAAAGCTCATTCTTTCTAGAAACCCTACAAAGGTGGCGCATATTCCCTTCTAGAAGGCCTTGCCTTGCCTTGCAAGCCATTCCCTCCTTCCCTCCAATATGTGCCGCACCCTCTAGGCCCTATCCCTGATTGAATCTTATTTTTATTGCCTCATTCCTTATGGATTTGGGTTACACAAATCCTTTTATGAAACTAAGTGGGCTAAACCCACTCCTAAGTGGATTCAATCACCTATTGTCGAACCCTGGGGCCCTAATCCACTAAATCTGCTAAGTGTAACCCTAATCTAATTAACCCTAGGACTATATAAACATAATTTCAGCCACAATTTTGCACCACCCCTTATGCTATTCAGAAAGCTTGTTGCCGCAACCCCTATTCCCCATTCTTCATCCTTCATCCACTCCATACACCTCCATACACAACCTGCCGCACTCTACCACCAAAATCAGCCCTTATTCATCATCCTAAACAAGAATACACCATTCAAAACCCCCAAAACCACCACCCACAACTTGTGCCGCAGCAAGGAAGAAGAAGGGAAGCCTAGCCGTGCATGCCATTCAACCTGGAATTGCTGAAATGTTTAGGTGTAATCTTTCTTGTGTTTTCAATGTTTAATTTCAAGAATCTTTGCTTTTCGAGTATGAGGAACTAATCCCCTTGTGGCTAGGGGGAATTTCGAAACCATGGCTATATTTGCATTATGATTTGATTACTTCCATTTGTGATTTCATGAATGGTGAATTCAATTTACTTATCTATTTGAATTAAAACTTGTTTATGTATATGAATTGAGAGTGCACACTTAATTTGTATGCATAAATCTGATGCTAAGGTATAAGGAAACTTCACCTAATCGTTGGGAACTTATATTCATGAGTAGTTAAGGTTGTTAGTCACAATCATGTTAAGTAAATACTTGCCATAAGTATCATGCGCTTTCATAGTTACGAATGCCTCGTCAACACTTATGATTTTCATAGAATTTAATGATCTTTGATTGTTTCTCTATTATGCGCTTTCATGTAGAGAACTTTTGAGGAATAATTTGATTGCAATGCGCTAATTCCATTCAATTCAATGACCTAAGGAAAATCTGAGAGTTAATTTAAGCGTACCTAATTAACTTGGGGTTTTGAGGTTCATGATTCATTGAATAAGCAACTGGAGATTGTTTTGTATGCAAGTATGCCATGTGTGGAGAAAGACCTCCTAGCTAGCCTACCATCCACTTAATTCTATCAAATTTGTCCAAATCTGCCTAGTTTAAAGCCTTGTTTTGTTTATTTTATTTTCGTCCAAAACCAAATCCCCATTTATTCTAGAGTGTCTAACTAGTTAGAATATGTGTTAGATTGTGTTTTCAAGAGTTTTGAGTCAAGTTAGAACCAAATTTCGTCCAATTTTGTGTTTAGAGTCAAATCTGCCCAGTTTGTGTTTTTTAGGTAGTTTTGAGTGTTTTCAGCTCATTGTGAGTCTTGTGAACTTGTTTTGAGTCTTTTGAGTTGAGTTAAGTGTTTAAAAGCTTTGTTTTATTTATTTGAGTCAGTTTAAAGTGTTTAGCAATCCCTCCTAATCCGCGGTTTAGGAAGGATCCCTACTTACTTATATGCTACAATTGTCAAAGGAGGGTTAATTTGTGCGTTAAGTTAATTTTCGCATCACTCTCTAGCTAGCTTATCATCTATAGTTTCCCCAAATTCGTCCAAACTTTGTTTAAGTCTTTAAATCTATTTGTTTTCACTTTAAATTTGTCAAAACCAATTCCCCCTTCACTTTGTTGTGTCAAAGTAGTTAGAATCTGTCCAAGTTGTGTTTTTAAGTGTTTTGAGTCAAGTTAGAGTTAGAATTCATCCAAATAAACCTTTAGAGTCTAGTTTGAGTCTATTTGCTAGTATTGTGTTGTTTTGAGTCTTTTTAGTTTGTTTTGAGTTTTATAAGTCTAATTAAGAGTCTTTGAGTCTATTTAAATGTTTTTAAGTTAGTTTTATGTTTTTGAGTCAGTTTAGAGTAGATTAGCAATCCCTCCTAATCCCCGGCCTAGAACGATCCCTACTTACATCTTTACTACAATTGTCAAAATTAGGGTTTAATTTGAGTGCTATTATTTATCAGATCACCATGTATCCCCTATCCCATTCCCTTTTGGTTTCTGCCAAGACTTAACCCTTTTTCCATTGGATTGTGCAATCCTTTTCCTTCAAAAATTGTGCATAACTTAGCCTATAAATAGAAGCCTTTGCCGCACCATTCAATGGATCCATTCACTCATTCATTCATTCATACATTCAGCCATCAAACACTACAATTTACATCACACCACCCTAGTGCCACAAGCAAGGAAGGAAGGAGAAGAAGACTTGTGCAATCTGCCATCCATGGGAGTACCGTGCATGCCATTGGAGTGTGGAGCGTTTCTTGGTTCTTTCTATCCTTAGTTTTAGTTTGATGTTTATATTAATTTGGTTTTCAATTATGATGAACATGTGGAACTAACTTAATTTTAGTTAGAGGTGAATTCGAAGCCATGATTATCTGTTTTATATGAATTGATTACGTCCAGTTATTATTTCTTAAGGCATGAATGTGATTTGCTTATCTAAGTTATTAAAACTTGTTATGTGTGTTGGTTGAGGGTAGACACTTAATTTGAATGCATGAATTTGATGCTAGAGTATAAGGGAGTCTCACGTAATAGTTATTCACTTATATTCACAAGTAGTGGAGGTTGCTAGTCACAATCGTGTTAAGTAAATCCTTGGTATGAGTCTCATGCGTTTCATAGTGATGAATGCCTTGTCAATGCTTATGATTTTTACAAAACTTAATGACTTTTGATATGTATCTTTATTATGCATTTCATATAAAGGACTTGAGAAAGATAATTTGATTGTAATGCGTATTCATTCAATTCAATGGAATAAGAAAAATTTGATGGTTAGTTGTGCGATGCAACTAACTTGGGGCATTGTCATTCATAGTCTAAAGGAATAATAACTGGAAATTGGTTCATATGCATATATCATGTGTGGAGAAGGGCCCTCTAACTAGCCTTTCACCCATTTAATTCACCCAAATTCGTTTTTGCAAAGTGTTTTATACAAAGTTTCTGCTTTAAGTCTTAAATTCGTCAAAAAAAAAAAAATCCCCCTTTCATTTAGTCTTGTTATTTGAGTCAAAATCTGTTTTCTTTTAGTCTTTTGAGTCAAGTTAAGTTCTATTTTCGTCAAAATCACTTGTTAGGTCTAGAATTGAGTCTTTTTGATTGTTTGTTGCTGTTTTAAGTGTTTTAAGTTAGTTTTGAGTTTATAGAGTGTAGTTTAGTGATTTTGAGTCTTATTTGTGTTGATTAGCATACCTAGTTAATCCCCGGTCTAGAACGATCCCTACAAACCTCTAGCTAGCCATTCGCCCACATTTCACCCAATTTCGTGCAACTTAGTTTAAGTTTACAATCTACTTATTTTTTACCTTAGAGTCTAGTTTGAGTCTATTTGATTGTTTTGTGCTGTTTTGAGTCTTTTTAGTTTGTTTTGAGTCATATAAGTCTAGTTAAGTGTTTTTAAGTTTAGTTTTGCCTTTTTAAGTCAGTTTAGAGTAGATTAGCATCCTTTCTAATCCCCCGCCTAGAACAATCCTTACTTACACATACTACGATCATAGGGTTTTAATTTTAGTGTTAGAATATTTCAGATCAAAATCATAAGCATTGACAAGGCATTCGTAACTATGATTGTGACCAGCAACCTTTACTACTTGTGAATATAAGTTTGTAACGATTATGTGAAACTCCCTTATATTTTAGCATCAAATTCAAGCATGCAAACTAAGTAGGCCTCCTTAATCAACATACAAGAATAGGTCCTTAATCAAACGGTTAAGTAAATTGCATTCAGAATTTATGAAATCACAACTGGAATTAATCAATTCATATCGCAAATATAATCATGGTTTCAAAGTGTCCTCTAGCTCAAATAAGTTTAGCCTCTCATGTTCACAGAAAAACAAAGAGAATTTAAATTAAACATTGAAAACAAAAGATAGATTACACCTAAAAACGTTCCAACAATCCAACTTGAATAGCCAAAAACGTCCAAGGCTGCCTTTCCTTTCCTTCTTCCTTGCTAGGCTACGGCACAAGGGTGTAAGGGTGTGAAGTTGGGTTGTGGTGTGTTATGGTGAAGGATTGATGCATGATGCGAAAATTAACTTAACACACAAATTAACCCTCTTTCGACAATTGTAGTATATATATAAGTAAGGATCGTTCTTAAACCGGGGATTAGGAGGGATTGCTAAACACTTTAAATTGACTCAAGTAGATAAAACTAACCTTTAAAACACTTAACTCAACTTAAAGGACTCAAAACAAGTTCACAAGACTCAAAATAAGCTAAAAACACTCAAAACTGCCTAAAAACACAAATTGGGCAGATTTGACTCTAAACACAATTTTGGACGAATTTTGATTCTAACTTGACTCAAAACACTTGAAAGCACAATTTAAAACAAATTTTAACTAATTAGACGCTCTAAAATAAATGGGGATTTGGTTTTGGACGAAAATAAAGTAAACAAAACAGAAATTAGAACTAGGCAGATTTACACGAATTTGGTGGAAATAAATGGATGATGGGCTAGCTAGGAGGTCTTTCTCCACACATGACATACTTGCATACAAAACAATCTCCAGTTGCTTATTCTATGAATCATGAACCTCAACACCCCACGTTAATTAGGTACACTTAAATTAACTCTCAGATTTTCCTTAGGTCATTGAATTGAATGGAATTAACGCATTGCAATCAAATTATTCCTCAAAAGTTCTCTACATGAAAGCGCATAATCGAGAAACAATCAAAGATCATTAAATTCTATGAAAATCATAAGTGTTGACAAGGCATTCGTAACTATGAAAGTGCATGATACTTATGCCAAGAATTTACTTAACATGATTGTGACTAACAACCTTTACTATTTATGAATATAAGTTCCGAACGATTAGGTGAAGTTTCCTTATATCCTAGCATCAGATTTATGCATGCAAATTATGTGTGCACTCTTAACCCACATACACAAACAAGCTTTAATTCAAATAGATAAGTAAATTGAATTCACAATTCGTGAAATCACAACTGGAAGTAATCAAATCATAATGCAAATATAGCCATGGTTTCGAAATTCTCCCTAGCCAAAAGGGGATTAGTTCCTCATACTCGCAAAACAAAGATTATTGAATTTAAACATTGAAACACAAGAAAGATTACACCTAAAATGTTCCAGCAACTCCAAGTCGAATGGCATGCACGTCTAGGGTTCTCCTGCTTCTTCCTTGCTGCGGCACAAGATGTGGGTGATGGTTTTGGGGGTTATGAACGATGTATTCTTGCTTGGGATGATGAATGATGGCTGATTATGGTGGTAGGGTGCGGCACATTGTGTATGGAGGTGTTGGGATTGTTGGGATGATAGAGAATGGAGGCTAGGGCTTGCGGCAAGGAGTTTCTGAATGGCATAAAGGGTTCAAACGAATTTGTGGCTGAAAATATGTTTATATAGTCCTGGGGTTAATTAGATTAGGGTTACACTTAGCAAATTTATTGGATTAGGGCCCTAGGGTTCGGCACAAGTGAGTTAAATCCACTTAGGAGAGGGTTTGGCACAATTAGTTTCATAAAAGGATTTGTGTAACCCAAATCCACAAGGAATGAGGCCCTATTAATTAGAATCCAAAAGGAAAAAGGTTTAGGAACTTCGTCCAAAATTGGGCCTTCTAGAAACTAGGTGTTTTGTGGCTGATTTTGGGTTTTCTAGAAGAGATAAAAGGGGGAAGGGTGCAGCACCCTTTTAGGGTTAGATAAGGCTTCTAGAAATCATGTTTTGTAGGTCCACTTGCAGCTAGGATTAAGGTGGAACAAGATTAGGTTAGGATAGGATAAGATAAGATAAGGTTTTGGATAATGTTTCCTCTTTTGAGCTAATTCCTTATCCACTTTGTCTTGAGTGTAATTTCTTCATCTTCTTATCAGATTTCTAGCCTTTTGAACTCCAAATTCGTCCATCCATGTTGGCCCATTCACAAGCTATCCATTTAGTGCCCAAAACTACTCATTCTTGGTACTTTAACCCTTTGGACCTACAAACACACGAAAATGAGTTGAAATACTACATTAACTAAGAAATAATAAAACAAATGCACAAGAATAAGCTAGCCAAGTTGCCTAAATATGCTCCTATCAAATTCCCCCACACTTAGCTTTTGCTAGTCCTCAAGCAAAACAAACAAACAAAAGAAACAAAACATATAATCTAAACCTTCCAACGTTTGCCTCAGGGATTTCCAATGAAACATGACATGTCAAAGATACTCACATAAATTTAAGCAATCCTTACCCTCGAGCATACTTAATCATAGTCACCATTCAATAGCTCACATTTAATCAATTAAAACAACAGTTTGAATGTAGTAATGATGCGTTACGAATGTGACACACAAATTAAACCCTATTTGTGACAATTGTAGTAATGATGTAAGTAGGGATCGTTCTAATCGGGGATTAACTAGGGGTGCTAAACACTTTAAACTGACTCAAATAAATAAAACTAACCTTTAAAACACTTAACTCACTTAAAAAAAACTCAAAACAGGTTCACAAGACTCAAAATAAGCTAAAAACACTCAAAACTGCCTAAAAACACAAACTGGGCAGTTTTGAGCCTAAACACTAACTTGGATGAAAATTGGTTCTAACTTGACTCAAAACTCTTAAAAACACAATCTAAAACATAATTGAACCAATTAGACACTCTAAGACAATTGGGGATTTGGTTTTGGACGAAAATCAAACAAACAAAACAAGAATGTAAACTAGGCAGATTTGGACGAATTTGAAGGTGTTTGTGACTCCAAATACTTAAAAACACAAAATAAGACAGATTGTAATGACTAAGACTTAACAAAATATGGGGGGATTGTGTTTGGACGAAATTAAATTAAATGGACAGATTGTAAAGAAAACAGATTGTAAAACAAATTGTGATGAATCAATGGATGATGGAATAGCTAAGGGGTTCTTCTCCACACATGAAATATATGCAATGTAAATCAATTTCCAGTTATCAATTCAATAAGTTATGAACCTCGACACTCCAAGTTAAATAGGTCCGCTTAAATTAACCTTCAGATTTCCCTAGAATCATTGAATTGGATGAATATGCATCGCAAACAAATTATTCCTAACAAGTTCTCTATATGAACAGCATGATAAAGACACAAGTTAGAATCATTACGTTCTTTGGAAATCATAAGCATCGACAAGGCATTTGTAACTATGAAAAGCATGATACTCTTGCCAGGAATCTACGTAACATAATCGTGACTAGTGACCTTCACTACTTGTGAATATAAATTCATAACGATTAGGTGAAACAAACTTATATCCTAGCACCAAATCCAAGCATGCAAATTAAGCGTGCACTCTCAATCAACATACAAGAATAAGTTCTAAATCAAACGGTTAAGCAAATTGTATTCACGACTTATGCAACGATAACTGGAAGTAATCAACTTATTTCACATATATAATCATGGTTTCGAATACACCCTTAGCCAAAACGAATTTAGCCAATCATTCTCAAAGAAAAACAAAGATTACATGAATTAGACATTGAAATATAAGATAGAATACACCTAAAATTGTTCAACAACTCAGAATGAAGAGCTAAACAATTGAGTGAATCTGTCTCCTTTCCCTTGCTTGCGGCAGATTGGGTTGTGATGGTTTCTGGGCTGTTTTGATGATGTAGAATGGATTTTGGGGGGTGTAGAGGCACGGCAAGGGGTGTAGGTTGGGTGTGGATGAGTGTTTGATGGTTGGAAGGTGGTGGAGAACTCGGCAAAGAGGGTGGAAGAAGGTGGTGCGGCTGGTTGTGTTTCTGGAGTGCAGATTGGTGTTTTGGGATGAATGAATGTGTGTGTGAGTGCATGGACGAATTTCTGTGTGAATCCTACTCTAGGGTTCGGCCAAAGGCTGATTATATGTGTTTTAGGAAGTTAATAACATACCTAATTAAGTTTTGATTCAGATTTCCTAGTCTAAATAGAAAAGGTAAGTGAATAAAGTCCAAATAAAATCAGAAAAAGGGGATGCACGAATTTAAACAAATAAGGAATGTCCTTGCTTTGCAAGGAATCAGAAATTAAACCCCTTGCACAGCAAGGAAAGGGGATTTAAGGTAAGAAACGAAATTGGTGCAAAAGAAGGAAGGAAAAGTCAATTTCTTGCAAGAAATCAGAAATTAGGACTTTAGGGAAGGTTTTAGAACTAGGAAAGTGAATTAAACTAGGAAATAAGAGTTTGTTAGAATAAGGGAAAGGTCCTAACACATATGAAAAATAGGGAAGTTTGCACAAAGAAAGGGAAACCACCTTCTTTGCACGGCAAGGAAGGGAAAATTTGCAAAAAACCTTTGTTTGTTGAACAAGGGTGCTCGGGAGCCATCTTAAGTGCTAAAACTTAGAGCGTTCTTGATTTAGGAAAGGTCAACCAAAATAGGAAACTTTGACTTAACTTTCCTACTTCAAGTAGGAATCCTTGTGTGATTAGGAATCCTCATCCAACTAGGAATCCTCATGTGAGTGGGAAACCTCCTTCAATAAGG
This sequence comes from Pyrus communis, assembly GCF_041283825.1. NCBI lineage: Eukaryota > Viridiplantae > Streptophyta > Magnoliopsida > Rosales > Rosaceae > Pyrus > Pyrus communis. The sequence goes on along the minus strand of NC_142576.1, from coordinate 15,446,995 downwards.
AAACCTTCTCGTAATTGGAATCCTCGTCGTAGTAGGAATCCTTGCGACATCAACTCTTCAATTTTGTCCATTCCTTTTGCTCCAAGCATAAGCTATCCAATTTGTGCCAAAAAGTGCTCCAAAAGGTTCCAAAATGCATCCTTTCGCCAAATACGTCTTATGAACCTGAAAACACACAAAAGAAGCTTAAAGAACTAATAACATAAATGTACGAAAACAAGCAAACTAAGTCACGTAAATATGCTCCTATCAAGTAACACGCCTTAGAGAATTCCCTCAATTCCTTACTAGATGTACTCTCAATTTTCACACAGATTTTTTGACTACACTGCCTACACTAGGTATATGTGAGAAGATTGATGTAAACATGTAGACGAACACTCACATATGTTATAACAAGGAAAGCATTTTCTAGAATTATGACAATGACATGTATATGATCTCATGAATGGAATGCTACTACTTAGACGCGAGAACCAGGGATACCATATGCCCAAACCAATTTTAAACTCCACATATTGAAATACATAACATTCAAGATAGAAGTCTAAGGGTTGTAACGGGGCTAAGGTGTTGGCTATCAACGAAAGGTAAAGGATAAACAAACGTTCTTAAAGCAATAGTGAGCAAAGTAATGAAGTAGGCACTTAGAATTCACTTTAGAATGCAAAAATCAACTTTGAACACCCAAGGGGAATTCGCACAAAACTTAGGGCAATATTCAAACTTTTTGGACCCTTTCTTCAACAATCAACACTTGTGAGTTCATTCTCACTTATTTTCAACTCCTTTTCTTTCTTTTCTTCTTCTTTTTCTTCTTTTTCACATTTTTTTATTTTTTTTTATTTTTATTTTTTTTCCTTTTTTTCCCATGCCTCCTTTAAGACTTTGGCACACACATACACACAAAAATCCCTTCCCCCACACTTGTTTTCTGCAATAATGTCGCTAAAAAAGAATTCCTTCTAAGTCATGCTCCACTATACTTCAAGAACAAGGGTATGGAAAGTCCTATTCTAGGCTAGGTAAGGGGGATGTGGTTAACAAAGAAAATAGGCTACATAAGGCTCAAAGGGGCTGATCCTACAATACATATGCAAAGGGGTTAGGCTTTTTGGCTCTGAGCTTAAACTAAACAACTTCATCTTGTTATTTGTTATGCTAATCAATTTCATGCTTTGAATGAAACGGGTATGAGTTCTAGTATTTGGATCTATAATGATGAAACACATTCTAAGTAGCAACCAAGCAAATAATAATGAGATCATGCAACGACTTTAGAAAATAAGAATGCACAGATTACTAACTCTCCAAATAAATGTTTAGGCTGAAGTCTCTCAGGGATGTAGCGTTTGTTTGAGTTCCTTCCTTCAAGCATGTTACAAAAACTGATTTTATCTTTTGTGATTACATGTGAATTCGTAAACTATAACTAGAACCAAGCATAAACCAAAGAGCAAATCAAACTTCCAACATTGTTTGTAACTCTCTTTAACAATCATGCATTAAAAATGAAATCCTCATCATTGTGTTGGAAGGTACCCTAAGACACAAACAAACACCCAAAAACAACTCTTTTTGGCTTTTTCAAAACACTTTTTCAAATTTTTTTTTTCAAATTTTCGGATTTTTACTTCAAAACACACTAAAACAGCTCAAAATGCACTAAAAACACTTAAAAACAGTGAGAAACAACATTAGAAGTGAGAGGTGATAGAATCCCACAAATTTGCATAAAAACACTTGTTTACCCCCCAACACTTAAATCAAACATTGTCCTCAATGCTTCACACAACGACTCACAGAAAAGCAAACAAATAACAAACAACTAAGCATGATAAAATAAAGCAGCAAAGAGAAGGGTTTAGAAACGCAAATCTGGGTTTGGAGTGGAAGTTCCATCTTCTCCTTGTTGAATGCATGGGTTGCCTCCCAAGAACCGCTTGCTTTAACGTCTTCCAACCAGACGATACCTCATTTTATGCTTCATTGGAGCCCACGGCATGAAGGGGTACATCATCCACAACATGCTCCTTGAAATTCTCATAGTATGGCTCTATGAATGGAAGGGGATAGTGATCCTCCCTGATTGTGGTGTTTTGGTTCCTAAAGTCCATGTAAATGCTCCCACCACCTTGAAATCAATTGGGTACCTGCACCAAAGAAGGTAACAACCTATTAGTTGAAATGGGAATTGGAATTGAGATTGGAGACTTACAAACATATTGTGATGGAAGCTCAAAAGTGGCAGCCCTATCAACAATGTCACTATGGCTACTCTCGGCCAGATTGGGTGGTTTTAGGGCAACCACTCCAATTCCCTCTTCAATGGTGGTTCTTGATGCATCATTCTTGATAGGTGTGGATTGTTCCTGCCCTATATCCTTATGCACATCAATGGCAAAACAAGAACGAACATCATTAAGCTTCTTAATAGATTCATAAACATTGAATTTAATTATATCACCACCAAACTCCATTGTTAATACGCCCTTGGCCACATCAATCTTTGTTTGAGCTGTTTTCATGAATGGTCTTCCAAGTAGGATGGGCAAGGGTGGAGAATGAACCGAGTCTTCCATTTCAAGCACATAAAAATCAGCCGAAAAGATTAAATGATTGACCTGCACTAAAACATCTTCCAAAACACCATTTGGATAGGCATTAGATCTATCGGCCAATTGAATAATCACACCATCATTTTTTAACTCACCTAGGTTCATAGATGCATAAATTGAGTAAGGCATGACATTAATAGATGCACCTAAGTCTAGCATGGCATGTTCAAAACAATTATTGCCAATAACACAAGGAATTGTAAAACTACCCGAATCTTTGCATTTAGGGAGCATTTTATGTTGTAAGATGGCTGAGACATTTTCACTTACCTTTACAACCTCTTTGCTCGAAATTCTCTTCCTAGTAGTGCAAAGTTCTTTTAAAAACTTAGCATACCTTGGAACTTGCTTAGTTGCATCCAAAAGTGGTATATTGACTTGTACTTTTCTAAATGTCTCCAAAATATCCTTTCCAGCCTCCTCCTTCTTCGATTGCATGAATCTACGAGGAAATGGTACATTTGGAGGAATAACATTAGAACTAATCGAATTTGGAACCTCCTTACCTTTGGAAGCCGAATGGGGTTGTTTGGGTAGCTGCGGCATGGGTAGTGTTACCCTTGCCGTGGCTTGCTCTTATTCCTTCTCCTCGAATTGCAACTTTTCGTCCTCAATTGGGGTTGTTTTAAATGGTAGTGAGGCCGTTCCAACTTGTTTTCCACTTCACAGCATGATTGCTTTGGCAGATTCGAATCTTCCTTTTGGGTTGACAACGGTTGAACTAGGCAACTTGCCTTGTTCTCTGAATTTGGCCATGAACTCTGCAATCTGCCCTACTTGCTTCTCTAATTCATTATCCCTTTTGCCCCTATTTTGCATTCCCTGCGCCATAGAAGTTAGTAATTGAAATTTTTGATCATTATCCATGGATAGTCCTAATCTAGGCTAGGTGAGGATAATGTGGTTAACCAAGAAAATAGGCTAAATAAGGCTCAAAAGGCTTAAACCTATGATAGGAGCATATTTAGGCGACTTAGTTGGCTTGTTCTTGTGCATTTACGTTGTTATTTCTTAGTTCTTTAAGTCTTTTAAGCCATTTTCGTATGTTTTCAAGTTCTAAGGGCTAAAGGAGCAAAGAAGTGCATTTTGGAGTCTTTTGGAGCACTTTTGGGCTAAAGATGGATAGCTTCTGCTTGGAGCCAAAGTGTTGGACGAAATTGAAGACCAAGTGAGCCTAGAATCGAAGGAAGGAGGAATCAAGAATTGGAAACCAGTTTCCATTATTGGGAGTTTCCATTTGTGAAGGTGTCCATTTTTGAAGTTTCCAAATAATGTTGGTTGCCTAAATCACATGTTGTAGAAGCCCTAGACATGTCCTAAATTGTGCCGCACCTTACCTTCCTTTTCTCTCCAAATTTCTGGCTTTAAAATCCTTTCCCTTTTCCTTGTCGTGAGATTCTTTCTCATTCTTCCCAAAATCAGTCACAAATCTTGTTTCCTTTAATTCTTGGTCAAAGGCACTTTCCTGATTTCTTTTTCCCTTTCTTGCCGTGAGTTTAATTCCTTTTCTCTCCCAAAATCTGCAAGATTATGTCACGATCCCTTTCTTAAAAGTCTTAGCCGCACCTATACATTCCCTTTCACTAAAAAATCTGCAAGTTTAATTGCACTTTCCCCTTCTTTTCCTCCCTTGGCCGCAAGACTTAGCCTTTTTCCTTAATTCCTGATTTCAATTACCTATTCTAGAGGGATTTAACTTAATTCCTGATTCTTAGAATTGATTTGGGGGAATTAAACACTTACTTATTTCCTATGCAAGCCTTGCCGTGCCTTAATAAAGGGTTTGAGGGTCAGATTAGGGGAGATTGACCATTCGACATCCCTTGGACACAATTCTATACCTTGCCGCAGCTTCCTTCTAAACCCTTGACAATTTCTGACCTTTCACAACCCCTTGCCGCACCACCACTCATCTATACACATCCTTAGACCCTTGTGTCGCAGCAATTAGGAGAGGAAGGAGGCCTTGAACGTTTCATGCTTGCAGATTGGGGCGTTCTTAGGTACACTTCGTTCTTGTTTTCAATGTTTACTTTGTTATTACTTTCTGAGTTTGCTGTAATCATGAGTGGCTAAACCCCTAATTAGTTAGGGGAAAGTTTGAAGCCATGAACATGTTTGAGATATGAATTGATTTCTTCCAATTGTGATTTGTTAAGTTGTGATTGCAATTCAATTATCTGTTTTATTCAAAACTTGTTCTTGTATGTTGATTAAGGATGCATACTTAGTTTTCATGCATGAACTTGATGCTAGTTTATAAATGAGTTTCACCTAATCGTCACAAGTTTATAAACATGAGTAGTGAAGGTTGCTAGTCACAACCGCGTTAATTGAATTCTTGGCAAGAGTATCATGCATTCATAGTTACAATTGCCTCGTCAACACTTATGATTTTCATAGAGCATAATGATCTCTCACTGTATCTCTTCTATGCATTCATGTTGAGGACCGTTGGAGAATAATTTGAATTCTTGCATGCATCATCCAATTCAATGACATAAGGAAATCTGAGGGTTAATTAGTGCATCACGGTTCACTTGGGGTGTTGAGCATCATAGTTAGTGAAAAGCAATTGGAAAATCGATTCATATACAAATGTGTCATGTGTGGAGAATGGACCTCTAACTAATCCATCCATCATCTTGTTTCCAAAAATTCGTTTACAATCTGCCTAGTTTTATAACTTGTTTTGTTATTTCAATTTTCGTCAAATCAAAACCCCCTCCTTTACTTTCTTGTTTTATAGTGTTTAGAATCTGTTTAGTTTGTGTTTTAAAGTGTTTTGAATCAAACCATAATCTTAAATTCGTCCAAAATTGTGCTTAGAGTCAGAAACTGCCTAGTTAGTGTTTTTAGGCAGTTTTGAGTCTTTTGAACTTGTTTCAAGTCCTTTGAGTCTTTGTGAACGTTTTCAACTTTGTTTTTATGTTTTTGAGTCAGTTTAGAGGTTTTAGCAAGCCCTCCTAATCCCCGGTCCAGAACGATCCCTACTTGCATCCTTGCCGCAAGCCCTAGCCTCCATTCTCCATCATCCATTCAACCCCCATACCTCCATACACAATCTGCCTCACCCTTCCACCCTAATCAGCCATCATTCATCATCCTAAGCAAGAATACACCATTCATCACCCCCAAAACCACCACCCACACCTTGTGCCGCAGCAAGGAAGAAGGAGGAGAGCCCTAGACGTGCATGCCATTCGACTTGGAGTTGCTGGAGCTTTCTAGGTGTAATCATTCTTGTGTTTTTCAATGTTTAATTTCAACAATCTTTGCTTTGCGAGTATGAGGAACTAATCCCCTTTTGGCTGATAGGAGCATATCTATGCTACTTAGTTATGTTGTTTCCTTGCATTTAGTTACTTAATTACTATCTATTTTAGTCTTTTAAGCTATTTTCGTATGTTTTTAGGTCCTAATGGCAAAAGGAGCAAGAAAGTGCATTTTGAGGCTATTCAGAGCAGTTTTGGGAATGGATTGGATAGCTTAACTATGGAGCAATGTGGATGGACGAAATTGAAGTCAAGAGAAGCTAGGAAAGGCTAAAAATTTGGAGAAAGAAGTCCAAATGCAAAGAAGATAAGGAAAGAGCAAGAAATAAGGAACCTTATCCAAATTTCCTTATCTTATCCAAACCTTATCCAACCTTATCTTATCTTATCCTATCCTAATCTTTTCCTACCTTAATTCCAACTTCAAAGATGACTCATTTTCACATTAAATCACCTAAATATCAAGTTCTAGAAGCCTTATTTTCGTGCATTAAGTTTATGCCACATGTAACCCTTCTAGAAGTTCTAGAATCTGCCACAAGGACCATTCCTTGTCCTCCTTGGAATCTGATTGAAAGTATCCTTGTTCTTTGGTGATTTGGAGTCCTAATTCCTCTCCTTTTCAGCCCAATTTCGTTCCTCCCCTTCACCCTGTAAATACATGATGCCACAACACTAAAAAACCACCACCTTCTACCACAAATTCACACCACACCATCCACCACACCTCAAGAGCCTAAATTCACACAAATCCCCATTGTTGGCAGCAAGGAAGGAATGAGGAGCCACCTGGAGTGTTTCTAGGTGTATTCTATCTTTGTTTTTAATGTATAAGTTTAATTATCTTTGTTTTGCGAACATGTGGAACTAACTTCTTTTTAGTTAGAGGTGAATTCGAAGCCATGATTATATGTTTTATATGAATTGATTACGTCCAATTATTGTTTCTCAAGGCATGAATGTGATTTGCTTATCTAAGTTATTAAAACTTGTTTATGTATGTGGGTTGGGGGTCGACACTTAATTTGCATGCATGAATTTGATGATAGAGTATAAGGGGGTTTCACGTAAGAGTTGTTCACTTATATTCACAAGTAGTGGAGGTTGCTAGTCACAATCGTGTTAAGTAAATCTTTGGTAAGAGTCTCATGCGTTTCATAGTGATGAATGCCTTGTCAATGCTTATGATTTTCATAAAACTTAATGACTTTCGACATGTATCTCTATCATGCGTTTCATATAGGGAACTTGAGAAAGATAATTTGGTTTAGATGCGTATTCCATCTAATTCAATGAGATAAGGAAAATCTGATGGTTAGTTGTGCGATGCAATTAACTTGGGGCGTTGTCATTCATAGTCTAAAGGAATAATAACAGGAAATTGATTTATATGCATATGTGTCATGTGTGGAGAAGGACCCTCTAGCTAGCTTATCACCCATAGTTTCCCCTAATTTCGTCCAAGTTGTTTCGAGTCTTTATAATCTGTTTGTTTTTACCTTAATCTCATCCAAAATCCAATCCCCCATTACTTTTTTGTGTCAAATTAGTTAGAATCTGTCCAAGTTGTGTTTTTAAGTGTTTTGAGTTGATAGGAGCATATTTATGCGACTTAATTGGCTTGTTCTCGTGCATTTACGTTGTGTTTCCTTAGTTATTTTAGTCCTTTATGCTTCTTTTGTGTGTTTTTAGGTTCATATGGCTAAGGAAGCAAAATGGTGCATTTTGGAGCAAAATTGGACTTGGAATGGATAGCTTATGTTTGGAGCAAAAGAAATGGACGAAATGGAAGACCAAATTGAGTTAGGATTCCTAATCACAAGAGGATTCCTAATCAAATGAGGAATCCTAGTCAAAGAAGGTTTCCTACTTGAAGTAGGAAAGTTAAGCCAAGGTTTCCTATTTTGGTTTAATCTTTCCTAATCTTTAAGGACTCCATATTTCAGCAATATCGAAGGCTCCTACCTATTCTAGGTCACAAAACAATGTCCCTTGCAAACCTAAAGTCATTGCCGTGTGTCCCCTTTGTGTTTCCCTTCCTTGCCGTGCAAGGAAGGGCCTTGTTTCCTGTTTTAAACCATTTAAACACATTCCTTTTTCATACCAAGCTAAGCCATAACTCACATACCCTTTTCTATTCCAAAATTCTTGCCTAATTTCAGAAATGAAAAGCATTTCTTTTCTTACAAACCCTTGCCGTGCAAGGGAACCTTGTTTCCTTTAGTTTTAGGACATTTAAACCTTTCCTATATCACATCCGTACCTCCCTTGACCTTTCCTCTTCCTTGCCGTGCAAGGGAGATGGTTCTTTCCTATTTCCTTGCATTAAAACACATTCCTTTTGTGTTTTATACCATTGCTGCAACTTTTAATTAGTTTCCTTTAATTTTCTGATTTGATTTCCTATTTCTAGAAGCTTTTGACTTAATTTCTGTTTACCTAAATAACCTAGGGTTTTAATTCCTGAAATCCTATAAATAAACATCCTTGTTGCAGCCACAAAGTGGGATTCATTCACCATTCACGCCAGAAAATCATCCCATCCCTCTAACACATCCATACTTCACCATTCTCCGTATTTTCTGCCCAAAACCAACCCTTGTCGTCCCCTACATCCATCCCAAACCTAAATCCATCATTCTACATCATCCATAACCCCCTAAACTCACCAAAACCTCTTGTGCCGTTGCAAAGGAGAGGAAGAAGATTGCTTGAAGATTCTAGCTATTCAACATTGGATCGTTGGAGTATTTAGGTGTTCTCTTTCTTATATTTACAATGTATAAATCTGTTTTCCTTTGTTTTGTGAACATGAGGAACTAAACCTTTTGGCTAGGGGGCTATTTAATACCATGATTATGCTTGCAAGATGAATTGATTACATCCAATTGTTATTTCATAAGTTGTGAATTGAATTTGCTTAACTGTTTGATTGATAACTCATTCTTGTGTGTTGATTAAGGTGGCCACTTAGTTTTTCATGCAGGGATTTGAAGCTAAAATATAAGGGAATTTCACCTAATAGTTATCACCTTATATTAGTTAGTAGTGGAGGTCGTTTATCGACGATCGCGTTAAGTGAATTCTTGGCAAAAGTTTCATGCTTTTCATAGTAACAATTGCCTCGTCAATACTTATAGTTTTCATGAAACTTAATGATCTTTGATTGTACCTTTATTGTGCTTTTCACGTAAGGGACTTTTAGAGAATGTTTTGAGTTGTTGTATGCGCATGCCCATCTAATTCAATAACTTAAGGAAAACTTGAAAGTTAAAAAAGTGTTGTTCACGGTTAACTTGGAGTATTGAGTTTCATGATTAATTGAAAGAAGCAATTGGAAATCAATTTGAATGCAAGTGTGTCATGTGTGGAGAAGAACCCTCTAGTTAGCCCATCATTCATCAATTCACCTAATTTAGTCTAAAGAATCTGTTTTCTTTGTCCTTGTCTTAATTTACTTCATTTTCGTCAAAACCAATTCCCCCATTAATTTAAAGTGTTAGATTAGTTAGAAATCAATTTAGTTGATGTTTTTAAGTGTTTGGAGTCAAGTGATAACTTAATTTCGTCCAGATTTGAGTATAGTGTTCAAAACTGCCCAGAAAGTGTTTTTAAGGCAGTTTTGAGTGTTTGTTTGCTGTTTTGAGTCTTTTGGTGTGTTTTGGTGTTTGATAGGAGCATATTCATGCGACTTAAATGGCTTGTTCTCATGCATTTACGTTATGTTTCTCTAGTTATTTTAGTTCTTTATGCTTCTTTTGTGTGTTTTCAGGTTCTAAGGGCTTAGGGAGAAAGAAAGTGCATTTTGAGGCTATTTGGAGCATTTTTGGGCATGGATTGGATAGCTTATCCATGGAGCTAAGATGATGGACGAATTTGAAGGCCTTGTATGCTCTTTGGGACATAAAACAAAGGGCCTAGCCCAATCAAACAAACCTTTGAGCCATGCAAAACCTCTAGCCCAATCAAACAATGCATCACAAACCCAAAACCATCAAGAAACCATCCTTTGCCGTGCCTTCCACATCAATTCCAGCTTGTCTTCATCATTGCAGCCACTTTGCCCTTTTATTTATGCATTAAACCTATTTCCTTTCCCTAAATTGCAGCCACAATCCACACCTTTCCAACCTAGCTGCACCCTACATACATTAATTAGTCATTCTTTTCATATTGCACTCACATGCATTCACTTGCATTTCAAGAACCAAAACAACATTGTGTCGTGCCTTCCCTTGCCACTTTCTAGCCATTTCATTTCATCATTACACCACCATTCACACCCCTTTAATCCACATGCATCCACATACTCATTCACTTAATCATTAAGCCACACATTCACACACACACACCCAAAACACATCCATGCCGTGCCTTCCCTTCAAACTCCCTTTGCATTTCCTTTTTCATTTCAGCTGCACCTTTGTCCTAACACTAGAGCACTAATCATTCACTTTTCATTATATAATTCATGCTCCAACATGCATATGTTCCCCCCCTAGCTGCCATTCACAACATTCACATGCAAACACATGTTTTTCCGAACAACCAAATCAGCCAACACATGCACCAAAACATCCATGCCGTGCATCCCTCCACTTTCCTAGCTGTTTTTTGATAGGAGCATATTCATGCGACTTAATTAGCTTGTTCTCGTGCATTTATGTTGTGTTTACTTAGCTATTTTAGTGTTTAAGGCTACTTTTGTGTATTTTCAGATTATAAGGCCAAAGTGTGCAAGAAGATGCAAATTGGAGTCTTTTGGAGCGAAAGAGGAATGAATGAGTTGAAGATTTGAAGAAACGACGAATTCCTACTCCAACGATGAATTCTTACCAAAACGAGGAATCCTACTCAAACAAGGTTTCCTACTTGAAGTAGGAAAGTTAACCCTAAGTTTCCCGTTTTGGTAACCTTTCCTAATCTAAACGTCCGTATTTTCTAGCCACTTTGAAGACCTTGTAGGTACTTTAGGACACAAAACGAAGACCCTAGGCTCCTTATCCATCCTTGCCGTGCCCTTTTATTTTCTTCCCTTCCCTTGCCGTGCAAGGGAGGGCAATTTTGTGAACTTATATTCACAAGTAGTGGAGGTTGCTTATAAACAATCGCGTTAAATGAATTCTTGGCACTAGTTTCATGCTCATCATAGTAACGAATGCCTCGTCAACACTTATAGTTTTCATGATGCTTAATGATCTTTGATTGTATCTTTATTGTGCTTTTCACGTAAAGGACTTTTGGAGAATGTTTTGAATTGCGTTGCGCTAACCCATCCAATTCATTAACTTAAGGAAAACTTGACGGTTAATTTAAGCGGACCTAATTAACCCGGGGTGTTGAGTTTCATAATTTATCGAAAGACCAACTGAAAATCAAATTGTATGCAAGTGTGACATGTGTGGAGAAGAACCTTCTAGCTAGCATTCATCCATATTTTCATCACATTCATATTTATATTCTGCCTTTTTATTACAATCTTTGCATTTAGTTAATTTCGTCAAAACCTCAATCCCCCTTTACTTTAGTGTCTAATTTAGTTAGAAAGTGTCTTAGTTTGTGTTTATAAGTGTTTTACATTTTTTTGAGTCTAGTTTAGTGTTTTTAACGTTTGTTTTACGTTTTTGAGTCAGTTTCCAAGTGATTTAGTAATCCCTCCTAATCCCCGGTCTAGAACGATCCCTACTTGCATCTTTACTACAATTGTCACAAGAGGGTTTTAATTTGTGTGCTTAATTAGTTCGCATTGGTTTTAATTTGTGTGCTTAATTAGTTCGCATCAAATTTTTGGCGCCGTTGCCGGGGATTAGCAACTTTGCTAATCCCTTGGTTCTTTTCTTTTTGGTTTAGTTGTTTCCGTTTTAGTTTCTAACTTAGTGTTGTTTTCTTTGTTTGTTGTTACTTTTGATATTTGATTTAGTTCTCTTTCTTTGATTTTAGGTACTAGAGAAGTAAGATATGGATTTTGCTAGCATTCAAGCTCAATTGGCAAATCTTACTTCTCAATTGTCGCCGTATGCCGAAAGGACCACAATGCAGAGTGTCCCTACATTTGGTGCTTCATATAGGCAAGGATTTCAAGCCAATCAATGTCCACAAAGAGATTGGAGGGATCATTCAAACTCTATGTGGTGGGAAGCTCAACAAGTTCAACGTGAAGCATATTGGCAGCCATATGAGGAGTTCTATTCAAGACCTATGCAGCCACCTCAACTTCATATGCAATATGCTCAATCAAATTCAAGTTCGTCAATAGATTATAATCAAATTCTTAATGAATTAAATTCTTTGGTGCAGGGGTCACAAAATCAAGCCAAGGAGGCTCAACAAGAAGCATATTGGCAACCATATGAGGAGTTCTATACAACACCTATGCAGCAACCACAACCTCCCCCACAACAATTCCAATCAAGTTCAAGTATGTCCATGGATAATGATAAAAATTTTCAATTACTAACCTCTTTGACGCAGGACGAACAAAATCAAGACAAGAAGTTGGGTAAATTGGAGGAGCAAATTGGGCAGATTATGGAGTTCATGAAACAAATTCAAGAGCAAAGTGAACTCTCCAACTCAACTATTGAAAACTCGAAGGAAGATTTTGAAATCCATAATGCTATCACTTTGGGAAGTGCTATGGAGGTTGGAGCTGACCTAATAATGTCCAAACATAGCCTAGAAGTGGATGAGGAGCTGCTAATTGAGGAGGAGGAAGAAGACATGCACACGGCAAGGGTAGAACAACCCTTGCCGCAGCCCCCTAAGCCCTCTAAATCACCCACCACAAGTAAGGACGTCCCAATTCCATGTTATTCTGATGTTATTCCACCCAATGTCCCTTTTCCTAGCAGGTTTTTGATTCCCAACCAAGAAGAGAGTAAAAAGGACATCGTGGAAGCCTTCCCAAAGGTGCAAAATGCTATTCCAATTCTTGGTGCAACACAGCAAGTTTTAGATGGTGTTGAATTCTTCAAAGGACTTTGTACACCAAGAAGAATGATTCAAGAGAAGGTAGTGGCTGGAGAAGATGTAGAAGGCATCAAAGAGGACATAGTTGAAACCACAAAACCCAAAGAAGTTGAATTTGATGACATTGGACAAGTCATAACCATCACATGCAATCTGGCCAAGTCCAATATCCCTGAAACTTTCAAAGGAGTGGTGTTTGTCATTGAGTTCTTGTCGGACAAAACAAGTAAGTCATCTTCTCCAAATTCCATTACATTTTATACTAACTGGCTGATTTTGATGAATCAGGCACCTACACTAGAATTCAAACCAATGCTGGTTCACTTCAAGTATCACCTTCCATTCAAGGATCCATTCCATGTCGTGAGCCCTAGTGGAGATTAAAAGAAGGTTTCGTCCGGCTGGAAGACGTTAAAGCAAGCGCTACTTGGGAGGCAACCCATGCAATCAACAAAGGAAGAACTTGGGAATCGCTCCACACTCAGATTTGCGTCCCTAAACCCTTTCCTTTGTTGCTTACTTTATGTTATGTGTAATGTGTTTAATTGTGTCTAAAACATTGAGGACAATGTTTAGTTTAAGTGTGGGGGGGGGGGGTAACATTCTGTTTTGAGATATTTTTGCATGAAATTCATAGGGTATTACCACCTAACATGTCTAAACTTGTTTCCCACTGTTTTTAAGTGTTTTTAAGCTATTTTAGAGTGTTTTAGAGTGTGTTGACTTAAAAATCCGAAAATACCATAAAAATTTGAAAAATTGTTTTGAAAAACCCAAAAAGAGTTGTTTTTGTGTGTTTGTTTGTGTCGTAGGTCACCTTCCAACGCAATGATGAGGATTTGGTTTTTAATTGCATGATGGTTAAAGAAAGTTACAAACATGGATGGACGTTTGATATACTCTTTGGTTTATGCTTGTTTGTAGTTATAGTTTACGAATTCACATGTAATCACAAAAGAAAAAAATTAGTTTTTGTAACATGCTTGAAGGAAGGAACTTAAACAAACGCTACATCCCTGTGAGACTTGAGCCTAAACGTTATTTGGAGAGTTAAAATCTGTGCATTATTGTTTTCTGAAGTCGTTGCATGATCTCATTATTCTTTGCTTGGTTACTACTTAGAAGGCGTTCCATCACTTAGTTCCAAATGCTAGAACTCATGCCCATTTCATTCAAAGCATGTCATTGATTTGCATAACACATATTCAAGATGAAGTTGTGTAGTGACCACCACCAAAAGCCAAACAGCCATGTGCCCTTCACTCATTTTGTGTTTAAGTTTAACCCCATTGAGCCGTGTTAGCCATGTTCTTTGTTAACCCATATCATCCTCACCTAGCCTAGATTAGGATCATCCGTACCCTTGTTCTTGAAGCATAGTAAGCATGAATGAATTCCTTTTGATTAATGTGTTGCAGAAAATAAGTGTGGGGGAAGGATTATTGATGTGAGTTATGTGCCATAGGCGCGGCGAGAAGAAAAAAAAAAAAAAAAAAAAAAAAAAAAAAAAAAAGAAAAAATGAAAAAAAAAAGAAAAAGAAAGAAAAGAGGTGAAAAAGAGTTTCAAAGTATGGTTTGTTGAAGTAAGGGCCCAAAACAATGTATTAGGCCCTAAGACTTGTTGAGTCTTACCTTTATGTCTAAAAGTTGATTTCTGCATTGTAAGGGAATTCTAGGTCTTAATTTCACTACTTTACTTACTATTGCTTAAAGAACTTTTGTTATCCTTATCTTTCCTTGTTAACCAATACCCCAAGCCCCGTTACAACCCTTGACTTCTATCTTGAGTGTTGTGCATTTCAATTGTGGAGTTTGAATTTGGTATGAGCATATGGTGTCACTGGTTCTCACATCTAAGTAGTAGCATTCCATTCATGAGATCATATCTAAACACGTTTAATTACTCCAGAAATTGCTTTCTTTGTTATAACGTATGTGAGTATTAGTCTTTCATGTTTACATCAATCTTCTCACATATAACTAGTGTAGGATGTGTAGTCAGAAAATCTGAGTGAAAATTGAGTGTATAACTAGTGAGGAATTGAGGGAATTCTCCAAGGCATGTTACTACATTCAAAATGTGTTTTAATTGATTAAATGCGAACTAGTGAATGGTGACTATGATTAAGTATGTGCTCGAGGGGAAGGAAGACTAAAAGCTATGTGAGTAATCATTTTTGACATGTCATGTTTCATTGGAAATCTCTGAGGCAAACGTTGGAAGGTTTAGGTTATGTTTTGTTTGTTTTGTTTCGTTTTGTTTAGTTTAGTTGTTTTGTTTTGCTCGAGGACTAGCAAAAGTTAAGTGTGGGGGAATTTGATAGGAGCATATTCATGCGACTTAATTAGCTTGTTCTCGTGCATTTATGTTGTGTTTACTTAGCTATTTTAGTGTTTAAGGCTACTTTTGTGTATTTTCAGATTATAAGGCCAAAGTGTGCAAGAAGATGCAAATTGGAGTCTTTTGGAGCGAAAGAGGAATGAATGAGTTGAAGATTTGAAGAAACGACAAATTCCTACTCCAACGATGAATTCTTACCAAAACGAGGAATCCTACTCAAACAAGGTTTCCTACTTGAAGTAGGAAAGTTAACCCTAAGTTTCCCGTTTTGGTAACCTTTCCTAATCTAAACGTCCGTATTTTCTAGCCACTTTGAAGACCTTGTAGGTACTTTAGGACACAAAACGAAGACCCTAGGCTCCTTATCCATCCTTGCCGTGCCCTTTTATTTTCTTCCCTTCCCTTGCCGTGCAAGGGAGGGCAATTTTGTCCTAGGGTTGCACTTAAAACACATGCTTTTAAACCCTAGCCGCACCTTTATATTTCTGTTTTAATTTCCTATTTTCGTAAGCCTTTGATTTAATTTTAAATAAGCTAGGGTTAGTTTTCTGAAATCATACATTTTCCTAACCCTAGCCGCACCCTTCCACAATCTCCCTTGAATCCGTGGCCTTTGATTCATCCAAAATCCATCTCAGCCATTCACTCAAATAAACCCTAAACTACAACCTTGAAACCGTAGCCACCTTCACATCCTAATTCCTTACAAAGCCGTGGCTTCCATTTTTATCATTAACCCTAATAAACCAAAAATAAATCAAGGCCGTAGCTAATTTTCACCCTAGATCCACCATCCCATTATTCATTCCCCTACATTTTACAACAAAGCCGTGGCCCCCATTTACCATTTCACCCTAATAAACATAAAAAATCATTCATTGCCGTGGCACCATATCCCATTCATTGACCTTTTAATCGGCCAATCATCCTAATTCTCTAGAAGAGGCCGTGCATCCCAATTCTCCATAATTCATGCAGCCGCATCACCCATTCACCTTTTCTCCATCACAGCCGCAACCAATCCAACCCTAATTCAATCATCCACATCCTTGCAGCCACCTTTACACCGAGATTCCATAATCATTCCAGCCGCACTTCCTCCCCACCAATTTCAGCACCCATCCAACACAGCCGCACCTTTCCTCCACCCTCGCAGCCACCTTACACACCTTCCTCCATCACTCCACCACCTTGCCGCACCACCAATCATCCCTAAATCCATCCCCAACCCAAAATAACATCCAAATCATCCATTTAACCTCACTGCCGCAGCAAGGAGAAGAGGGAAGAGGACTTAGACGCGCAGAAATTCAAGTGGATTCGTTGGGCGTTCTAGGTGTAATCCATCCTTTGTTCTTTATGTTTAAATTCAATTTTATTTTTCTTGTTGTGAACATGAGAGGCTAAACCCCTATTTTGCTAGGGGGTGATTCGAAACCATGTTTATGCTTGCAATATGATTTGATTACTTTTGGTTGGAATTTCATGAATGGTGAATTCAATTTGTTTAACTGCTTGATCGATAACTTATTTATGTATGTTGATTGAGAGTGCACGCTTAATTTTCATGCATGAATATGACGCTAGAATATTAGTGAATTTCACCTAATAGTTATGAACTTATATTCACAAGTAGTGGAGGTTGCTTATAAACAATCGCGTTAAATGAATTCTTGGCACTAGTTTCATGCTCATCATAGTAACGAATGCCTCGTCAACACTTATAGTTTTCATGATGCTTAATGATCTTTGATTGTATCTTTATTGTGCTTTTCACGTAAAGGACTTTTGGAGAATGTTTTGAATTGCGTTGCGCTAACCCATCCAATTCATTAACTTAAGGAAAACTTGACGGTTAATTTAAGCGGACCTAATTAACCCGGGGTGTTGAGTTTCATAATTTATCGAAAGACCAACTGAAAATCAAATTGTATGCAAGTGTGACATGTGTGGAGAAGAACCTTCTAGCTAGCATTCATCCATATTTTCATCACATTCATATTTATATTCTGCCTTTTTATTACAATCTTTGCATTTAGTTAATTTCGTCAAAACCTCAATCCCCCTTTACTTTAGTGTCTAATTTAGTTAGAAAGTGTCTTAGTTTGTGTTTATAAGTGTTTTACATTTTTTTTAGTCTAGTTTAGTGTTTTTAACGTTTGTTTTACGTTTTTGAGTCAGTTTCCAAGTGATTTAGTAATCCCTCCTAATCCCCGGTCTAGAACGATCCCTACTTGCATCTTTACTACAATTGTCACAAGAGGGTTTTAATTTGTGTGCTTAATTAGTTCGCATTGGTTTTAATTTGTGTGCTTAATTAGTTCGCATCATTTTTCACATGCATTGCAGCCACATTCTCACACATTCTCTCCCTATATAAACCACACACACTTCATTCATTTCATTGATTCACTCCCCATTCCATCTCTCCATTCCATTCACAACACAATTCACAACACAAACACTTCCCCTTTGCCGTGCATATCCTTCCATTTCTGTGCAGTTTTTCTCCTCCATTGCAGCCACTATCCAACCACTTCCCATCCCTCCAAAATACTTCACATAATCTCCAAAGCTCACCTTAGACCTTGTGCTACAACAACGAGGAAGAAAAGAGTGCCTAAACGTTCATACAATTCAAGTTTGAGTTGTTGGAATGTTTAGGTGTTTCTTTGATTTCAAAGTTTAAATTTAATTCTCTTTGTTTTGTACGTATGAGGAATGGAAGAGAAGAGTGCCTAAACGTTCATACAATTCAAGTTTGAGTTGTTGGAATGTTTAGGGGTTTCTTTGATTTCAAAGTTATGAGGAACTAAACCCCCTTTAGCTAGGGGGTGATTCGAAACTATGTTTATATTTGCAATATGAATTGATTAACTTTCGTTGGAATTTCATAAGTTGTGGATTCAATTTGTTTAACCGTTTGATTGATAACTTATTTATGAATGTTTATTAAGAATTGATGCGTGATTTATACGCACACAAATTAAACCATCTTTTCGTCAAATTGTAGTATATGTATAAGTAGGGATCGTTCTGGACCGGGGATTAGGAGGGATTGTTAACCACTTGGATTTGACTCAAAAACGTAAAATAACAATATGAAACACTATACTAGACTCAAGGAATGCAAAACTAAACTTTAAAACACTAAAACAAACCAAAAGACTCAAACATTACCCAAAACACTCAAAACTGCCTTAAAATCACTTTCTAGGCAGTTTTGAGCACCTTGAGTACTTTGGACGAATTTGGGAAACAAAATGAATCAAAACACTTACAAACACAAACTAAATATATTTCTAACTAATCTAACACTTTAAAAGAAATGGGGGATTGGTTTTGAATGAAACTTGAAATAAAAAGAGAAACTTGGAAACAAACAGATTGTAAAAACGAAATTAATGAAATAAAATGATGAAAAACTAGTTAGAGGGTTCCTTATCCACACATGAACATAAGCATATAAATTGACTCCCAGTTATGACTTCAACAAACGATGAATGACAATGCTCCAAGTTAATTAGGTCCGCTTAAATTAACTTTCAGATTTCCCTAGATTCATTGGATTGGATGATTGCATACGACAATCCAAAACATTCCTAATCAAAGTCCCTAACCATGGAATACGCATGATAGAGACATTTAACAAAGATCATTAAGTTCAACGGAAATCATAAACATCGACTAGGCATTCATAACTATGGAATACGCATGTTAATCCAGCCTAGGGTTTACTAAACACAATCGTGACTAGCGATCTTTACTACTCATGAATATAAGTTCATAACGATTAGGTGAAATTCCCTTATATCCTAGCATCAAGTTTAGGCATGCAAATTAAGTGTCGACCCTCAACCCACATGCATAAACAAGTTCTTAATCAAAACAGAAAAGTAACCCACATCTAAAGTTCATGAATTCATAACTGGAGTAAATCAAATCATAACCAACATATGTTCATGGCTTCAAATTCGCCTCTAACTAAAAAGAAATTAGTTCCACATGTTTAACATAATTGAACAACAAGTTAAATTAAACATGAAAACAAAAACAAGAAAAGAATGAACAAATTGATGGAATGGAATGAATGGAAAGTTAGCTACGGGGTTCATCTCCACATATGTTATACTTGCATAATAAAATGAATTCCAATTGCGTTTCAATAAATCATTAATTCTCAACACCCCAAGTTAACCGTGATGCACTAATTAACCTTCAAATCTTCCTAATGTTATTGAATTGGATGGGTTAGCGCATACAACAATTCAAAACATTCCCCACAAGTCCCCTACATGATTGCATAATAGAGATACAAGCAAGAATCATTAAGCTCTATGAAAATTATAAGTATTGACGAGGCAATTGTAACTATGAATGCATGATACTCTTGCCAAGAATTCATTTAACGCGATTGTTTATAAGCAACCTCCACTACTTGTGAATATAAGTTCGTAACTATTAGGTGAAACTCACTTATATTCTAGCGTCATATTCATGCATGAAAATTAAGCGCGCATTCTTAATAAACATTCATAAATAAGTTATCAATCAAACGGTTAAACAAATTGAATCCACAACTTATGAAACGCAATTAGAAGTAATCAAATCAAAATGCAAGCATAAACATATATTCAAATCACCCCCTAGCTAAAGGGGATTTAGTTCCTCATGGTACAAAACAAAGAGAATCAAAGAAACACCTAAACATTCCAACAACTCAAACTTGAATTGTATGAACGTTTAGGCCCTCTTCTCTTCCATTCCTCATTCGTACAAAACAAAGAGAATTGAAATTAAACATTGAAATCAAAGAAACACCTAAACATTCCAACAACTCAAACTTGAATTGTATGAACGTTTAGGCATTCTTCTCTTCCTCTTCGTTCTAGCACAAGGTCTAAGGATAGTTTGATGGTGTGAATGGTTTGGGGAGTGGTGGAGGAATGGAAGGATGGTGTTTGGATTTGTAGGGGAGACTCACGGCACAAAGGTGGTTTATGGTCTACATTTCTGCAATGGATGAAGTGTATGAATGGAATGGATGGACTTTGTGAAGGGCACGGCCCCAAGGGACCAATTTCTGTTGTGAAATGAATTGTGAATGAATGAGAATGAATGAATGAGTATTTATAGGTGAAATGGGGGGAACATGACAGCTAGGTTGCATGTGCTAATGCTGGAATGGTATGGTGAGTGAATGTGCACGGCAATGAGTGTTGTTGGTGCTGAAAATGCATGTGTGTGCATGTGAAATCTGCCAAGATGCATGTGAAAGTGTATGAATGTGCACGGCATGGGATGTTTGTGGAGTGGATTGTGCATGTGGGTTGCTGGAACAAAGATGGAATGCATGTGATTAAAGGGTGGAATGAATGGAATGCAATCTGAAATGCATGTGAATTAAAACTAGAGTGATGATGATGAATGCATGTGCAAAGGAAGTGGATTTTCTGCAAATGCAAGGTGAATGTGCATGGCTGAAAATGCATGTGAAAGCATGTGAATTAAATGGATGTGAGTGGAAATGTGGCTGCAATGATGAAGTGAATGCATGTGGAATGGATGCAAAGGGAATTAGGCTCGGCAATGATGGTGTTTTTCTGTGGTGAATGGTAATGCAATGTGTTTGCATGTGAATTAAAGCTATGTGAATGATTAGGGTGAGTGTACATGTGCTTTGACAGCTAGGATGAATTAATTAAAGGAAGTGCATGTGATTGCAAAATGTGAATGATTATGAGTGTGTGTGAGTGAATTAAAGGATGGAATGCATGTGAAATGAATGAAATGCAATCTGAAATGGGATAGGAGTGCACGGCAAGGTTGTAGAAATGATTATGGATGCATGTGTTGATTAAAGGGGGAATGCAATCTGAAATGGGATAACATGTGGGTGGAAATGCATGTGGGTGAATGTGTGGCTGCATGGATTAAAGAATGGGAGTGCATGTGTTGAATGATTAAAGTGCATGTGCAATGTTTTAAAGGATGGAATGATGGAGGAACAAGTGCATGTGAATGCATGGTGATAGCATGTGCACGGTTTTGGTTGGAATGATGGCAGATTGTGTGGGTGAGTGATTAGGTTGGAAATGCATGTGAATGCAAGGTGTGAATGATTATGTGTGAGGTGTGGCTGAGATGAAGGAGTGAAGTCACGGCACAAAGGTGAATGGGTGATGTGTGAATGTGTTGATGGTTTATGGAGATGCATGTGTAATGGATAAAGGAAAGGTTTAAATGTCCTAGAACTAAAGGGAACAAGGTTCCAACACTTTGGTCTTCAATTAGGTCCTCAATTTCGTCCAACACCTTGGCTCCAAGCATAGGCTTTCCATCCTTAGCCCAAAAGTGCTCCAAAAGTCTCCAAAATGCATCTTTTTGCTCCTTTAGCCCTTTGGACCTACAAACACACGAAAATAGCTTAAAGTACTAAAATAACTAAAGAAACATAACGTAAATGCACGAGAACAAGCCATTTAAGTCGCATGAATATGCTCCTATCAAGAATGCGCGCTTAATTTTCATGCATGAATATGACGCTAGAATATAAGTGAATTTCACCTAATCGTTATGAACTTATATTCACAAGTAGTGGAGGTTGCTTATAAACAATCGCGTTAAATGAATTCTTGGCACTAGTTTCATGCTCATCATAGTAACGAATGCCTCGTCAACACTTATAGTTTTCATAATGCTTAATGATCTTTGATTGTATCTTTATTGTGCTTTTCACGTAAAGGACTTTTGGAGAATGTGGTGAATTGCGTTGCGCTAACCCATCCAATTCATTAACTTAAGGAGAACTTGACGGTTAATTTAAGCGGACCTAATTAACCCGGAGTGTTGAGTTTCATAATTTATCGAAAGACCAACTAAGAATCAATCTTGTATGCAAGTGTAACATGTGTGGAGAAGAACCCCTTGGCTATTCCATCATCCATATTTTCATCACATTCATATTTACGTTTTGCCTTTAATTACAATTTGTCCATTTAATTTAATCTCGTCCAAACACAATCCCCCCCCATCTTTTGTTAAGTCTTAATCATTCGTATTTGTTTTATTTTTGTGTTTTCGAGTATTTGAAGTCTTGTGTACTTGTTTTGAGTTCTTGTTAAGTAAGTTAAGTGTTTTAAAAATTAGTTTTATTTATTTGAATCAAGTGTTTAGCACCCCTAGTTAATCCCCGGTTAGAACGATCCCTACTTACATCATTACTACAATTGTCACAAATAGGGTTTAGTTTGTGTGCGTATAATCTACGTATCAAATTTTGGCGCCGTTGCCGGGGATTGGCAAAGTTGCTAATCCCTTGTCTTGAGTCTTGTTTAAATTGTTTAGTTTCTGTTTTGTTTTAAATTTTTTTTTTGCACCGTGTGTACGTGTTTTGTTTTTGTGCCGTGTGTGGCAACTTGTTTTCTTACTTGTGCCAAGTCTATTAAGTTGGTTACTTATCTTGTTTACTTTTGTGTAGGTACTAGTTTATGACCCGTAGCTCACAACCTGTTCGTAAGCATATCTCCAACTTTGACGGTGATTTCGAGAGGAGTTTGAGAAGGAACAAGAAATTGCAAGATTCTAATCCTCCTAGTCCCGAACCTGAAGTAGAAGAGGAAGCCACGGATTGGGTTAAAGAGGAAGTACCAACCATGGCCGTGGACAATCGAACCATCAAAGAGCTTTCTGCCTCGGGTTTGCCCAACGCAGCCCCTCTTTGCATTCAATACCCCGCGGCTGCCCAAGGCAAGACCGATGAATTCGAGTTGAAGTCAAGCTTGTTGCACCACATTCCGAAATACCATGGGCTTTCCATGGAAGATCCCAACAAGCATCTCAAGGAGTTCGAGGTTGTTTGTTCGAGCATGACACCCATAAATGTCGATGGGAACATTCTGATGATAAAAGCTTTTCCATTCTCTCTTGTGGAAAAGGCTAAGGATTGGCTTTATGAATTGGCACCCGGGACCGTTACTTCTTGGGAAAGCATGAAGAGAGCGTTCTTGGAAAAGTTCTTCCCTACTTCAAAAATCATTCTCTTGAGGAAGAAAATTAGCGGAATCCAACAAAGTCAAGGAGAATCTTTTCCGGCATACTACGAGCGTTTTAAAGCCCTTGTTGCATCATGTCCTCAACATCAAATGAAGGAGGAGCTTCTCCTTCAATATTTTTACGAAGGTCTTCTACCACTTGAACGTCAAATGTTGGATGCATCCGCGGGAGGAGCTCTAGTGGACAAGACACCCAGGGATGCCAAAACTCTCATTGCTAATCGAGCACTCAATGCACAACAATATGAAGGTGTTGGGCAGAGAGACACCCCACGGCCACATCATGTAAATGAGGTAAATTCTATTTCTGAGTTACAATCCCAAATGGCTAACCTTACATCTATGTTGTCGCAGTTTGTGGAGGGCCCCAAAGCGCAAGGAGCTACAATTTGTGGTGTATGCTCCATTCAAGGACACCAATCTGATCAATGCCCTCAATTAATTGAGAACGGAGGATGGGAATCTGCCAATGCCATGGGCTATGGGAATCAAAACCAACCGAGGAACGATCCATATTCTAACACATATAATCCAGGTTGGAGAGACCACCCAAATTTCAGATGGAGAGATGCACAACAACCTGCCCAACAAAGTGGATTCCGACAACCTCCGGGTTTCTTTCCAAGGCCAATGGCACCACAACCACCTCCTCAAGCACAATCATCCCAAACCAACTCAGGTACGTCTATGAATGACGATAAAACATATCAGTTACTAACCACAATGGCGCAGGGAATGCAGAACCAAGCAAAGGAGGTTAATGAGCTAAAGAAGCAAATGGGCCAAATGGCCGAATTTTTGGGACAATTCCGTGAAAATGGTAAGTTACCAAGCACTACGGTGGTCAATCCCAAGGGTGGTTTCGAATCTGCAAAGGCTATCACACTAAGAAGTGGAAAAGAAGTGGGAAACAAGGAAGATGAGAAGATACGAATCGAAGAAGAGGAGAAAAATTACCCTACGGCAAGGATGGCACCACCCATGCCGCAGCCATCTATGACTTCCCATCCGTCCATCTCAGGTAATGTTGTCCCAAATTTTGTGATTTCGAACACTAATCTGCCCAATGTTCCTTTCCCTCGCAGATTTGCACAATCGAAGAAGGAAGAAAGCGAAAAGGACATTTTGGATACCTTTCGAAAAGTCCAAGTAAACATTCCTTTACTTGATGCCATTAAGCAAGTGCCCAGGTATGCAAAGTTTTTAAAAGAGTTATGCACAACTGATAGGAGCATATTTATGCGACTTAAATGGCTTGTTCTCGTACATTTACGTTATGTTTCTTTAGTTATTTTAGTTCTTTATGCTTCTTTTGTGTGTTTTCAGGTTCTAAGGGCAAAGTATGCAAAAGGATGCCTTTTGGAGCCAAAAGGATGGACAAAATTGAAGACTTGAAGTAGGAAAGTTAAATCCTAAAAAGACCTCATGTTTGAGCATCATTGAAAACTCCTACGCATTTTAGAACACAAAAAAAACATTCCTAGCAACCTTAGGACATTGTCGTGTGTTTCCTTGTGTCTCCCTTCCTTGCCATGCAAGGAAGGGCTTTGTTCCCTATTTTACACTACCACTTATCATTCACCACATATCATTCACCACTTATCATATCATACATTCATTTATCACTTATCATAATCATTCACTTATCACTTAACATATCATACACTTATCACTTATCACTCATAATCATCTACACATTTCAACCATTTAAACACATGTACTTCACCTACAACATCCACCTACTTCACCTACAACATCCACCTACTTCACCTACAAATGACATAGCCATATGTTCCCTCCACTACTCCTATAAATACCCTTGCATTCATTCATTCAATTCACATCTCATTTCATACACAACACATTACAAACACATTCTCCCTTCCCTAGCCGTGAGCTTCCCATCCATTCCCTTATAATCCAAACACCACTCCTCATCCATTTCCATAATCCCCCAAACCTCACCTTAGACCTTGTGCTACAACAACGAGGAAGATAAGAGGGCCTAAACGTTCATACAATTCAAGTGTGAGTTGTTGGAATGTTTAGGTGTTTCTTTGATTTCAAAGTTTAAATTTAATTCTCTTTGTTTTGTACGTATGAGGAATGGAAGAGAAGAGTGCCTAAACGTTCATACAATTCAAGTTTGAGTTGTTGGAATGTTTAGGCGTTTCTTTGATTTCAAAGTTATGAGGAACTAAACCCCCTTTAACTAGGGGGTGATTCGAAACTATGTTTATATTTGCAATATGAATTGATTAACTTTCGTTGGAATTTCATAAGTTGTGGATTCAATTTGTTTAACCGTTTGATTGATAACTTATTTATGAATGTTTATTAAGAATGCGCGCTTAATTTTCATGCATGAATATGACACTAGAATATAAGTGAATTTCACCTAATCGTTATGAACTTATATTCACAAGTAGTGGAGGTTGCTTATAAACAATCGCGTTAAATGAATTCTTGGCACGAGTTTCATGCTCATCATAGTAACGAATGCCTCGTCAACACTTATAGTTTTCATAATGCTTAATGATCTTTGATTGTATCTTTATTGTGCTTTTCACGTAAAGGACTTTTGGAGAATGTGGTGAATTGCGTTGCGCTAACCCATCCAATTCATTAACTTAAGGAAAACTTGACGGTTAATTTAAGCGGACCTAATTAACCCGGGGCGTTGAGTTTCATAATTTATCGAAAGGCCAACTGAGAATCAATCTTGTATGCAAGTGTAACATGTGTGGAGAAGAACCCCTTGGCTATTCCATCATCCATATTTTCATCACATTCATATTTACATTTTGCCTTTAATTACAATTTGTCCATTTAATTTAATCTCGTCCAAACACAATCCCCCCTTTACTTTATTGTTAAATTTAATTAGAAATCAATTTAGTTTATGTTTTAAAGTATTTTTGAATTCTTTGAGTCTAGTATAGTGTTTTATATTGTGTTTTTACGTTTTTGAGTCAAATCCAAGTGATTAACAATCCCTCCTAATCCCCGGTCCAGAACGATCCCTACTTATATCATTACTACAATTGTCAAAAAGAGGGTTTAATTTGTGTGCGTATAAATCTCGCATCAACAACTAGGAAAAGAATTTCAAACAAAGAAGTTGTGAAAGTAAGTGAAAATGTATCCGCAGTTTTGCAACGAAAGTTACCTCCAAAGTGTAAGGATCCAGGGAGCTTTACTATTCCATGCATAATTGGAAACACTAGATTTGAACAATGCATGTTAGATTTAGGTGCTTCTATTAATGTCATGCCATATTCCATTTATGCATCTATGAACCTGGGTGAGTTAAAACAAGATGGCGTTATAATTCAATTGGCCGATCGTTCTAACGCTTATCCCAAGGGAGTCCTTGAGGATGTTTTAGTGCAAGTCAATCATCTTATTTTTCCTGCAGATTTTTATGTATTAGAAATGGAGGATTCGAGCCATGCTCCATCATTGCCAATCTTGCTAGGCCGTCCATTCATGAAAACAGCGAGAACAAAGATAGACGTGTTTACGGGAACATTAACCATGGAGTTTGATGGGGACATTATTAATTTTAATCTTTCTGAAACCATTAAATATCCAATTGAGGACCATTCTTGTTTTGCTATTGACATTGTGGATTCGTTGGCACAGATGCATTTGGATCAAATGAACGAAGATGCACTCGAAGTAGCCTTAGTGCACGGCATAGGAGCAAGAAATGAGGGTGGGGGAATCCTTGCAAGCCACGACATGGAATCTGACCATATTGCCGTGCCCCCTTGTAGTGAAGTGCTTGAAATGGTCGCGGCCCTTGAGTCATTGCCCTCACACTCTGGTAAGTCTCCACTCTCACTTTTAGATTCGGTTTTGACTAACAAGTTACTTCCATCAATTGTGCAGCCACCTACACTTGAGTTAAAGCCATTACCTAGTCACTTGAAGTATGTTTTCTCGGGAGAAGATCATACACTACCTGTCATCATTTCTAGCTCACTCACGGCCCAAGAAGAAGACAAGTTGTTAAGGGTGTTAAAGGAGCACAAATCTGCCATTGGATGGACCTTGGCGGATATCAAAGGCATTAGTCCCACCACATGCATGCATCGCATCCTTTTGGAGGAGGGAGCCAAGCCATCTCGTGAAGCTCAACGTCGCCTTAATCCACCCATGTTGGAAGTAGTGAAAAAGGAGGTTATAAAATTGCTTGATTGTGGTGTTATATATCCTATTTCTGATAGTCGTTGGGTATCACCCGTGCAGGTTGTTCCAAAAAAGTCCGGAGTCACAGTGGTGAAGAATGAAGAACAAGAGCTTATACCCACTCGTGTTGTTACCGGTTGGCGTGTTTGTATTGATTACAGGAAGTTAAATGCCATGACAAGGAAGGATCACTTTCCATTGCCATTCCTTGACCAAATGCTAGAAAGGTTAGCCGGTTATAAATTTTATTGCTTTCTTGATGGATATTCCGGATATAACCAAATTGTGATAGCTCCGGAGGACCAAGAGAAGACAACCTTCACGTGCCCCTTCGGCACCTTTACATATAGGCGCATGCCCTTTGGTTTGTGTAATGCCCCTGCGACATTTCAACGATGCATGGTGAGTATATTTTCTGATTATGTGGAGAAAATTATTGAGATATTTATGGATGACTTTAGCGTGTTTGGTAATTCATTCGATCATTGTTTGAATAATCTGACCTTAATTTTGAGACGTTGTGTTGAAACGAATCTTGTGCTTAAATGGGAAAAATGTCACTTCATGGTTAAGCAAGGTATTGTTCTAGGACATATTATTTCTGAAAAAGGCATTGAAGTGGATAAATCTAAGGTGGACCTTGTTCGTCACTTACCCTCTCCAACTTCGGTTAGAGAGATTCGTTCGTTTCTTGGTCACGCAGGTTTTTATAGGCGTTTCATAAAGGATTTCTCCAAGATTGCGCAACCACTATGCCGATTGCTTCAAAAAGAGGTGGCTTTCGAGTTTGATGATGCATGCTCCACGACATTCAAGCATTTAAAGGAGGCTCTCACTTCGGCTCCCATTATCACACCTCCAGATTGGAGCATTCCATTCGAATTGATGTGCGATGCTTCGGACTATGCAATTGGTGCTGTTTTGGGGCAGCGAAAGAACAAACAACCTCATGTCATTTATTATGCATCTAGGACACTAAATGATGCTCAATTGAATTACTCAACCACTGAAAAAGAATTACTGGCTGTGGTATTTGCATTAGATAAGTTTCGGTCATACTTACTTGGTACTAAAGTTATTATTTTTACTGATCATGCAGCACTCAAGTATTTGCTCACGAAGAAGGAGGCCAAGCCTAGACTAATTCGATGGCTGTTGCTTTTACAAGAGTTTGACATTGAGATTCGGGATAAGAAGGGCGTGGAGAATGTGGTGGCTGACCACCTAAGTCGAATGGTACACGAGGAAACATCGCCAATTTCTGAAACCTTTCCCGATGAGCAATTAATGTCTATCCAGGTAAGTGAGCCTTGGTATGCAGATTTGGTGAACTTTTTGGTATCTAAACATACTCCTAGTACACTTAATAGGAATCAACGTGATAAGCTTAAAAAGGATGCTAGGTTTTATGTTTGGGATGACCCATACCTCTGGAAATTTTGTCCCGATCAGATTGTACGACGTTGTGTGAATGAATCTGAGTTTCAATCTATTTTAACATTCTGTCATTCATATGCATGTGGGGGACATTTTGGCACCCAACGCACTGCCCTTAAAGTCTTAGAATGTGGGTTTTATTGGCCAACCATTTTTAGGGATGCTAGGACATTTTGCCTTACATGTGATCGTTGTCAACGAATGGGTAATATAAGTGTTAAGGATCAAATGCCACAAAACCCTATACCTTCTGTTGAAATATTTGATGTGTGGGGCATTGATTTTATGGGTCCTTTTCCTTCCTCACATGGTTTTCTCTATATCTTGTTGGCGGTGGATTATGTTTCCAAATGGGTGGAAGCAAAAGCCACCCGTGCTAACAATTCCAAAGTGGTTGCAGATTTTGTGAAGTCTAACATTTTTGCTAGGTTTGGAATGCCTCGAGTCCTCATAAGTGATGGAGGTTCACATTTTTGTAATCGCACAATCAAGGCACTGCTCAAGAAGTACAAAGTTACGCATAGGGTTTCGACACCCTATCATCCTCAAACAAGCGGGCAAGCCGAGGTGTCGAATCGCGAGATAAAACAGATTCTTGAGAAGACGGTTGGCCCATCAAGAAAAGATTGGAGCTTGAGGTTAGAGGATGCATTGTGGGCTTATAGGACCGCCTACAAAACACCCATAGGAATGTCCCCCTTTCGGCTTGTTTATGGCAAATCATGTCACTTACCTGTGGAGTTGGAGCACAAGGCTCATTGGGCCGTAAGGAAGTTCAACATGGATGTAGATGAGGCGGGAATTCATCGTAAGCTTCAATTGAATGAACTTGAGGAGATACGGAATGAAGCTTACGAGAATGCCCGCATTTACAAGGAAAAGACAAAGGCCTTTCATGACAAGATGATTCGCACCAAGTCCTTCTCTGTTGGACAGAAAATGTTGTTATTTAATTCTCGTCTTCGTCTATTTCCGGGTAAGTTACGTTCACGTTGGATTGGACCCTTTGTTATTACTAATGTTTTTCCTCATGGTGCAGTCCAAGTTCGTAGTTTCAAAACAGTTCAAGGTGAATGGGCATCGATTGAAGCCTTACTACGAGAGCTTTGTAGAACATGATGTGGAGGAGACTACCCACTATGCCGTGGGTTCCCATGAAGGTTGATCAATGTGGCATCGTCCGGCTGCAAGACGTAAAAGAAAGCGCTACTTGGAAGGCAACCCAATACACTGAATAAAATAAAGTTGTCCATTGATCTCCGATTTGAAAAAAAAAAAAAAAAAAAAAAAAAAAAAAAAAAAAAAAAAAACTGGATACTAAACATGGAGAAAGATGGAGCCTTCACAAAGGATGTTTACGTGAAGCCCCACTACGAGGCGTCGAAGCAGAAGGCATAGAAGCAGAAGGCATAGAAGCGGAAGGCATAGAAGCGGAAGACATCGGAGCGGGAGGCATCGGAGCTAGAGCATTCCAGGCCTCAATACTTGGCCAAACGCTGGATGACCCAGGAAAAAGGTGCCTCTGGAGATAAGACGCAAGCCTTTGACGGTCACTGTGAATTCGACCCTCAGATTCTTGCAGCTCATCAAGCTTCCTCTTCATGCCCGACGAATAGTTATTTGCAAGCACATGCAAACTTCTATTCTCATACTTAAGCTGCTGGTTCTCTTGCTTAAGACTTTCCACCTCTGCCATCAATGATTCCACCTGACGGGACCGAGCAAGCAGGCGTTGGCCCATGTTGGACACAGAACTCGCACACTGAACACTAAGTGCGAGGGACTCTTGAACGGCCAACTCATCGGACCGTCCTAACAGCAGCCTACTATCTTTTGGAGTGAGGAGGTTCCTAGCTACTATTGTAGCTGTTGTGGCGTCCTGCATCACGGAGTCTTCACCTGTAAGAAGACCGTATAAGAAAGAAGGGCGCCATACGTTACCTTGACGCGGCGCGCCCGTATCACTGCTGAGACTCAATTCTAAGCTAAGGTTCGATGGGTTTGCCATTTTTCAAAAGTGTTCAAAGAGATGGGGTGGATGGAGTTAATTCTCAAAGGGCCGGAGTCGATTTTCAAGAATGGGAAATCTTCAGGGTGTGTTTGTTGTGGTGATCGATAACTCTATAAAAAGCCAAGGCGACGCGTCCACCGATTCAAAAAGCCGGAATTTCCGACGTAATTTTGGCGACGCTTTCTCGGCTTTTCAGAAGACGTGTTCAACTTTGTCAAAAGATTTCTTCTTTTCAGAAAACACATGGAGGCCATCATCGCAACTAAACATCTTTAGCCGACAAGCGCAAAGTCCGGCGACGCTTTCTCTGCTTTTGAGAAAACGCGTGCAGCTTTGTCAAAAGGAGCCGCATCCGCACTACTACGTGTCGTTCAGAAAGCAAAGGGGCGTTGTTCAGAAATCGAAGGGGCGCCTGCTCAGAAATCGAAGAGGCGTCGTTCTGATATCGAAGAGACATTTGTCGACAAGGGTAAAAGAACAGTACCACCACTTGATATTATCTCTATATATGTCGACCTTCGTCTTTTATGGCAAGGCAGACCTGAAGAAAATGCCCAACTCTCCCTCACCTCTGAGGGCGCACTCCCAGCAAAGCCTTTCGAATTACTCAATTTTTTCTTCTTCCCCAAAGATGATACCAGATGCCTGGAGTACAGATGACCCAGGAGGAAACAGCACAACAAATACATGTGCTGATTCATTCACCGCTTCTTCAAAAGCAAAGGTATCTCATATCATCAAGGTCAAAAGCAAAAGTATCTCATATCATGCTCTTTCCCTGTCTTTTTCTTTGTCCTTGTTCTTACTCGCATGGCAAAGTGAAAGAAGCAATCAGTCGGCACTTGGAGTCAGTCTTCCGAGTTGGAGCCAACTGCCTGGAATCTATTCCTGATTGCTTACCTAGCGTTGCTCTCGAGTAGTCATCTTCAACGGTTGATACACTTCCAGAGAAGGGACCACTTCTGCAAAGGGGAGCGAGTAAGGCAAGTGAAAATGATACATTGAAGCATGTGGAGACAAACATAGGCTGAGTTATCCTCCAACCCTTTTCAATACGAATTGGAAAGATTGAACAAAGAAACAGACCAAAGGGGTAAGCTCAGACCTTCGGGGGAAGACCAAAAGAATCCTGCTGCCCAGATCAAGAGTAGCACAAAGGAAAATCAATGATGGGCGGAAACCAGTTCAAGAGTAAGCCTGTGGAGTCACTATGATCAAAGCCTCAATGCAATTACCAAGGAGAAGAGGGAATTTACACTCCATAACCAGATTTGCGTCCCTAAACTCTTCTCTTTGTTAATTACATTTTGCCATGTTTAGTATGTTTAAATTGCTTTTTGTGTTTTTACTTATGTTTTGTGTGAATCTATGCTTAAAACATTGAGGACAATGTTTGATTTAAGTGTGGGGGGGTAACTAAGTATATTTAATGCAAATTCGTGGGATTTTATCACCCATAACTTCAAATGTTGTTCCTTGCTGTTTTAAGGTGTTTTTTTAAGTTGTTTTAGAGTGTTTTAGTATGTTTTGTTTTTATAAACTCCGAAAATCACATAAAAATTTGAAAAACATGTTTTAAAAAGCCTAAAAAGAGTGTTTTGAGTCGTTTTTGTGTGTTTGTGTCTTAGGGTACCTTCCAACACAATGATAAGGATTTGGTTTGTAATTGCATGACGGTTAAAAAGAGTTATAAACATAGAGAAAAGTTTGATTTACTCTTGGTATATGCTTGGATATGGTTATAATGTATGACTTCACATGCAATCAAAAAAAAAAAAAAATTTCGTTTTTGTAACATGCTTGAAGGAAGGAACTCAAACAAACGCTACAACCCTGTGAGACTCGAGCCATTACCTTCTTTGGAGAGTTATTTTCTGTGATTATTTGTTTTCTAAAGTTGTTGCATGATCTCATTATTCCTTGCTTGGTTGCTACTTAGAATGCAATTGTATCATGATAGAACTAAATGCTAGAACTTATATCCGTTTCATTCAAAGCATGACATTGATTTGCATAACATATATCAAGATGAAGTTGTGTAGTGCCACCATAGCCAAATAGCCTTACTTCCCATATTTCGTATATATTAGTTTTAACCCCGTTGAGCCTCGTTTAGCCTATTTTCTTTGCTAACCACATCACCCCTTACCTAGCCTAGAGTAGGACTTTCCTATACCCTTGTTCTTAAAGTATAGTGAGCATGACTTAAATGAATTCCTTTTGAGTTACATTATGCAAGAAAATGAGTGTGGGGGAGTAAAAGTTGTTCTTACGGTTGTATGTATGTTTTGAGATTCAAAAGAAAAAGAAGAAGAAAAGAAAAAAAAAAAAAGGGAGTGAAAATAAGTAAGAATGAACTCACGAGTGTGATTGTTGAAGAAAGGGCCCAAAAAGTTTGAATATGGCCCTAAGTTTTGTGACTTCCCCTTGGGTGTTCAAAGTTGACTTCTGCGTTCTAAAGGGAATTCTAAGTGCCTAATTCAATACTTTGCTCACTATTGCTTTAAGAATGTTTGTTTATCCTTCACCTTTCATTGTTAGCCAATACCCTAGCCCCGTTACAACCCTTTGACTTCTATCTTGATTGTTATGTGTTTCAATATGTGGAGTTTAAAGTGGGTTTGAGCTTATGGAATCACTGGTTCTCATTCTAAGTAGTAGCATTCCATTCATGAGATCATATCTAAACATGCTTATTAACTCCAGAAATTGCTTCATTTGAAATACATATATGTGAGTGTTCGTTTTTATGTTCACATCAATCTTCTCACATATAACTAGTTTAGGGTGTGTAGTCAGAAAATCTGAATGAAAATTGAGTGCATAACTAGTGAGGAATTGAGGGAATTCTCTAAGGCATGTTACTACATTCAAAACATGGTTTTAAATGCTTAATTGGGAACTAGTATGTGGTGACTATGATTAAGAATGTACTTAAGTGTAAAGATGACTAAAATCTATGGGAATGATGATTTTTAACATGTCATGTGATTTGGAAATCCCTGAGGCAAACGTTGGAAGGTTTAAGATTGTCTTTGGTTTGTTTTGTTTCGTTTCGTTTTGTTTTATTTTTCTGTTTTGCTCGAGGACTAGCAAAAGCTAAGTGTGGGGGAATTTGATAGGAGCATATTCATGCGACTTAAATGGCTTGTTCTCATGCATTTACGTTATGTTTCTCTAGTTATTTTAGTCCTTTATGCTTCTTTTGTGTGTTTTCAGGTTCTAAGGGCTTAGGGAGCAAGAAAGTGCATTTTGAGGCTATTTGGAGCATTTTTGGGCATGGATTGGATAGCTTATCCATGGAGCTAAGATGATGGACGAATTTGAAGGCCTTGTATGCTCTTTGGGACATAAAACAAAGGGCCTAGCCCAATCAAACAAACCTTTGAGCCATGCAAAACCTCTAGCCCAATCAAACAATGCATCACAAACCCAAAACCATCAAGAAACCATCCTTTGCCGTGCCTTCCACATCAATTCCAGCTTGTCTTCATCATTGCAGCCACTTTGCCCTTTTATTTATGCATTAAACCTATTTCCTTTCCCTAAATTGCAGCCACAATCCACACCTTTCCAACCTAGCTGCACCCTACATACATTAATTAGTCATTCTTTTCATATTGCACTCACATGCATTCACTTGCATTTCAAGAACCAAAACAACATTGTGCCGTGCCTTCCCTTGCCACTTTCTAGCCATTTCATTTCATCATTACACCACCATTCACACCCCTTTAATCCACATGCATCCACATACTCATTCACTTAATCATTAAGCCACACATTCACACACACACACCCAAAACACATCCATGCCGTGCCTTCCCTTCAAACTCCCTTTGCATTTCCCTTTTCATTTCAGCTGCACCTTTGTCCTAACACTAGAGCACTAATCATTCACTTTTCATTATATAATTCATGCTCCAACATGCATATGTTCCCCCCCTAGCTGTCTATCCCATGGATTAATCATCCAAGCCATATTCTATCCTTGAACACATGAAATCACATGCATTTCCAACACAAAAACACCTTCAATGCCGTGCCTTTCCCTTAGATTTTTCAGCAACTTCTCTTCATCATTCAGCCACCACATGTATATATTCCCTCCCCTAGCTGCCATTCACAACATTCACATGCAAACACATGTTTTTCCCAACAACCAAATCAGCCAACACATGCACCAAAACATCCATGCCGTGCATCCCTCCCACTTTCCTAGCTGTTTTTCACATGCATTGCAGCCACATTCTCACACATTCTCTCCCTATATAAACCACACACACTTCATTCATTTCATTGATTCACTCCCCATTCCATCTCTCCATTCCATTCACAACACAATTCACAACACAAACACTTCCCCTTTGCCGTGCATATCCTTCCATTTCTGTGCAGTTTTTCTCCTCCATTGCAGCCACTATCCAACCACTTCCCATCCCTCCAGAATACTTCACATAATCCCCAAAGCTCACCTTAGACCTTGTGCTACAACAACGAGGAAGAAAAGAGTGCCTAAACGTTCATACAATTCAAGTTTGAGTTGTTGGAATGTTTAGGTGTTTCTTTGATTTCAAAGTTTAAATTTAATTCTCTTTGTTTTGTACGTATGAGGAATGGAAGAGAAGAGTGCCTAAACGTTCATACAATTCAAGTTTGAGTTGTTGGAATGTTTAGGGGTTTCTTTGATTTCAAAGTTATGAGGAACTAAACCCCCTTTAGCTAGGGGGTGATTCGAAACTATGTTTATATTTGCAATATGAATTGATTAACTTTCGTTGGAATTTCATAAGTTGTGGATTCAATTTGTTTAACCGTTTGATTGATAACTTATTTATGAATGTTTATTAAGAACGCGCGCTTAATTTTCATGCATGAATATGACGCTAGAATATAAGTGAATTTCACCTAATCGTTATGAACTTATATTCACAAGTAGTGGAGGTTGCTTATAAACAATCGCGTTAAATGAATTCTTGGCACTAGTTTCATGCTCATCATAGTAACGAATGCCTCGCCAACACTTATAGTTTTCATAATGCTTAATGATCTTTGATTGTATCTTTATTGTGCTTTTCACGTAAAGGACTTTTGGAGAATGTGGTGAATTGCGTTGCGCTAACCCATCCAATTCATTAACTTAAGGAGAACGTGACGGTTAATTTAAGCGGACCTAATTAACCCGGAGTGTTGAGTTTCATAATTTATCGAAAGACCAACTGAGAATCAATCTTGTATGCAAGTGTAACATGTGTGGAGAAGAACCCCTTGGCTATTCCATCATCCATATTTTCATCACATTCATATTTACGTTTTGCCTTTAATTACAATTTGTCCATTTAATTTAATCTCGTCCAAACACAATCCCCCCCCATCTTTTGTTAAGTCTTAATCATTCGTATTTGTTTTATTTTTGTGTTTTCGAGTATTTGAAGTCTTGTGTACTTGTTTTGAGTTCTTGTTAAGTAATTTAAGTGTTTTAAAAATTAGTTTTATTTATTTGAATCAAGTGTTTAGCACCCCTAGTTAATCCCCGGTTTGAACGATCCCTACTTACATCATTACTACAATTGTCACAAATAGGGTTTAGTTTGTGTGCGTATAATCTACGTATCAGTGTTTCATAGTTTAGTGTTTAAACTTTGTTTTTACGATTTTGAGTCAGTTTAGAGGGTTTAGCAATCCCTCCTAATCCCCGGTTTAAGAACGATCCCTACTTACATATCTACTACAATTGTCAACAAGAGGGTTTAATTTGTGTGTTAAGTAATTTTCGCATCATGAGTCAAGTTAAAAGTAATTTTTGTCCAAATCACCTTTAGAGTCTAGTTTGAGTCTTTTTGATTGTTTTGTGCTGTTTTGAGTCTTTTTAGTTTGTTTTGGGTCTTATAAGTCTAGTTAAGTGTTTTTAAGTCAGTTTAGAGTAGATTAGCATCCCTTCTAATCCCCGGCCTAAAACGATCCCTACTTTCATATACTACGGTCATATGGTTTTAATTGAAGTGTTAGAATATTTCACATCATTGGCTAGGGGGAATTTCGAAACCATGGCTATATTTGCATTATGATTTGATTACTTCCAGTTGTGAATTCAACTTACTTATCTATTTGAATTAAAACTTGTTTATGTATATGGATTGAGAGTGCACACTTAATTTGCATGCATTCACCTGATGCTAGGATATAAGGAAACTTCACCTAATCGTTGGGAACATATATTCATAAGTAGTAAAGGTTGTTAGTCACAATCATGTTAAGTAAATTCTTGGCATAAGTATCATGCGCTTTCATAGTTACGAATGCCTCGTCAACACTTATGATTTTCATAGAATTTAATGATCTTTGATTGTTTTTCTATTATGCGCTTTCATGTAGAGAACTTTTGAGGAATAATTTGATTGCAATGCGCTAATTCCATTCAATTCAATGACCTAGGGAAAATCTGAGAGTTAATTTAAGCGTACCTAATTAACTTGGGGTGTTGAGGTTAATGATTCATTGAAAAAGCAACTGGAGATTGTTTTGTATGGAAGTATGTCATGTGTTGAGAAAGACCTCCTAGCTAGCCCATCATCCATCTAATTTCACCAAATTCGTGCAAATCAGCCTAGTTTAAATTCCTTGTTTTCTTCACTTTATTTTCGTCCAAAACCTAATCCCCCTTTATTTTAGAGTGTCTAACCAGTTAAAATCTATCTTAGATTGTGTTTTCAAGTGTTTTTAGTCAAGTTAGAACCAAAATTCCTCTAAAGTTGTGTCTAGAGTCAAATCTGCCCAGTTTGTGTTTTTAGGCAGTTTTGAGTGTTT
This sequence comes from Pyrus communis, assembly GCF_041283825.1. NCBI lineage: Eukaryota > Viridiplantae > Streptophyta > Magnoliopsida > Rosales > Rosaceae > Pyrus > Pyrus communis. The sequence continues at coordinate 15,409,289 of NC_142576.1, read as the reverse complement.
TTAGCTTATTTTGAGTCTTGTGAACTTGTTTTAGTCTTTTAAGTTGAGTTAAGTGTTTTAAAGCTTAGTTTTATCTATTTGAGTCATTTTAAAGTGTTTAGCAATCCCTCCTAATCCCCAGTTCAAGAACGATCCCTACTTACCTATATACTACAATTGTCAAAATAGGGTTTAATTTATGTGTTAAGTTAATTTCTGCATCACTATACTCCTTGCCGCAAAACCCTTCCCTTTTTCCCCCTAGGATTCTGACTTTAATTCTCCTTTTCCTGGGGGATTTGGGGTCCAATTCTTTCCTAAACCATTTAATTAAAGTTAAGATCCTTTCCCTAAAATAAAAGGGGGATGCCGCACCCATACACACATTCCATTCATCCATACACAGAACTGGCCATCATTCATGCTTTGACACCTTCATCCGCAGCCTTCATCACCTTCCATACACCATTCCGCACCTCTTCTTCCACCATATCTCTCTGCCATTCATCTATCCTTCACCCAAAACACACCACAACCCACTTTCACACCCTTAAACCCTTGTGCCGCAGCATAGCAAGGAAGAAGGAGAGGAGAAGCAGCCTTGGACGTTTTTGCATTCCAGTTGGATTGTTAGAACATTTTTAGGTGTAATCTATCTTTTGTTTTCAATGTTTAATTTAAATTCTCTTTGTTTTGCTGTGAACATGAGAGGCTAAACTTGTTTTAGCTAGGGGAGACTTTGAAACCATGATTATATTTGTGATATGAATTGATTAATTCGAGTTGTGATTTCATAAATTGTGAATGCAATTTACTTAACCATTTGATTAAGAACTTATTCTTGTATATTGATTAAGGAGGCCTACTTAGTTTGCATGCTTGAATTTCATGCTAGAATATAAGGGAGTTTCACATAATCGTTACAAACTTATATTCACAAACAGTAAAGGTTATTTGTCACAATCATGTTAAGTTAAATTCCTGGCATGAGTATCATGATGTCATAGTTACCAATGCCTTGTCAATGCTTATGATTTTCACGAAACTTAATGATCTTTGCTTGTGTCTCTATTATATAGTTCATGTAGGGAACTTGGGAAGAATAATTTGGTTGCCGATGCGTTGTCCATCCAATTCACTAACTCAAGGAAAATCTGAAGGTTAATTAGTGATGTCACGTTTAATCTGGGGTGTTGAGGTTCAAGGTTTATTGAAAAAGCAACTGGAAATGAATTTGTATTCAAGTGTGTCATGTGTGGAAAAGGACCCTCTAGCTAGCTAATTGATAGGAGCATATTTAGGCGACTTACTTAGCTTGTTTCGTGCATTTATATTGTTAATTCATAGTTGTTTTAGTAGTTTAAGCCATTTTCGTGTGTTTTTAGGTTCATATGGCTAAGGAAGCAAAAAGATGCATTTTGGAGCATTTTGGAGCAAAATTGGACTTGGAATGGATAGCTTATGTTTGGAGCAAAAGGAATGGACGAAATTGAAGACCTAATGAAGTTAGGATTCCTAATCACAAGAGGATTCCTAATGACAAGAGGATTCCTAATCATAAGAGGATTCCTAATCACAAGAGGATTCCTAATCAAATGAGGAATCCTAGTCAAAGAAGGTTTCCTACTTGAAGTAGGAAAGTTAAGCCAAGGTTTCCTATTTTGGTTTAATCTTTCCTAATCCTTAAAGACTCCATATTTCAGCAAGATCAAAGGCTCCTATCTATTCTAGGTCACAAAAACAACATTCCTTGCAACCTTAGGACAATGCCGTTTGTTTCCTTGTGTCTCCCTTCCTTGCCATGCAAGGAAGGGCTTTGTTCCCTATTTTAAACACTTAAACACCTTCCTTTTTCATACCAATCTCAGCCATAACTCACATACCCTTTTATATTCCTAAATCCTTGCCTAAATTCAGAAATAAAAGACATTCCCTTTCTCTCTAACCTTTGCCGCAAGTCACATTCCTATTTCTTTCAATCTCTGATTTTGTGTTTCCTATTCTTCAAAGATTTAGAATTAATTCCTTTCCTAAACCAAGTAATAAAGCCTTTAGGTCTTTTCTTCCTTATAAATACCCTTGTGCCGCACCCTTAAAAAGCTAATCCCCCCCTCCACACAACCAGCCTTCACTCACAAATACATCCAGCCTTGCCGCAGCTTTCCATCCTAATTTCCACCATCTTTCAACCTTCAAACCTTCGTCCAAACCACCCTACACCACCACTAAGCCTTGCCGCACCACCATACCTCCATAAACCCACCTTAAACCCAGAAACTCATCCATAAAACCACCTTAGCACTTGTGCCGTGACCTAGCAAAGAAAAGGAGAAAGAAGACGAAGCCTTGGACGTTTATGCATTCGAGTTGAAGTGTTGGAACGCTTCTAGGTGTAATCTATCTTTTGTTTTCAATGTTTAATTCTAATTTCCTTTGTTTTGTTATGAACATGAGAGGCTAAACTCGTTTTAGCCTAGGGATGCTTTAAAGCCATGATTATATTTATAATATGAGTTGATAAATTTCAGTTGTGATTTCATAAATCGTGAATGCAATTTACTTAACTGTTTGATGGATAACTTATTCTTGTATGTTGATTAGGGAGGCCTACTTAATTTGCATGCTTGAATTTGGTGCTAGAATATAAGGGTGTTTCACATAATCGTTACAAACTTATATTCACAAGTAGTTACGGTTGTTTTCACAATCATGTTAAGTAAATTCTTAGCATGTGTATCATGATGTCATAGTTACAAGTGCTTTGTCAATACTTTTGATTTCCATTGAACGTAATGATCTTTGATTGTATCTCTATTATGATGTCATGTAGGGGACTTTTGAAGAATGCTTTGGGTTGTCGTATGATGTCATCCAATCCAATAACTTAAGGGAAATCTGAGGGTTAATTAGTGATGTCACGGTGATAGGAGCATATTCATGCGACTTAAATGGCTTGTTCTCGTGCATTTACATTATGTTTCTTTAGTTATTTTAGTCCTTTATGCTTCTTTTGTGTGTTTTCAGGTTCTAAGGGCAAAGTATGCAAAAGGATGCCTTTTGGAGCCTTTTGGAGCAAATTAGAGATTGGAATGGATATCATATGCTTGGAGCCAAGAGGATGGACGAAATTGAAGGATTCCTCCTCCATTGCAGCCACATGCACATTCAATCATTCACACCAAAACCTTGCACATGCTTTCCCATTTCATTATTCATTCACCTTGCAACCACTCCACATGCATTTCTAGCTTTTCCTTTGCATTCCCCCTTTAATCAACACATGCATCCACTCACCAAGAAATCATTCATTCCACATGCACCCAAAACACCACCAGAAATCATCATTGCCGTAGGTACCTATCCCATTTCAGGTTGTCATTCCACTTCATTGCACATGCATCTTCATAATTCAACACATGCATTCATTATTTATTTACTTTGCATCCTTTAATTTAATCACATGCACATTCAAACAAACACAATCATTCCAGCCATACCTTGCATTTTCAGATTGTTCCTCCATCATTGCACCACAATGCAGCCACATGCACTTGTTCCTCTAACATTTCAGCCACTTGCACTCCCATTCTCTCCCAAAACCGTGCACATGCCTTCTCCTTGCATTTCCAGCCATTCGACATGCTATTTCAACCACATGCACTCATAATCATTCAACCAACATGTGCACATGCAACCTAGCTGTCATGTTCCCCCCATTTCACCTATAAATACTCATTCATTCACACTCATTCAGAAACAATTCATTTCACAACAGAAATTGGTCCCTTGGGGCCGTGCCCTTCACAAGTCCATCCATTCCATTCATAAACACTCATCCATTGCAGAAATGTAGACCATAAAACTCCCTTGTGCCGTGCTCTCCCTTACAATCCAAACACCATCCTTCCATATTCCACCACTCCTCTTCCATTCCTCCACCACTCCCCAAACCATTCACACCATCAAACTATCCCTAGACCTTGTGCTGCAACGAAGAGGAAGAGAAGAGTGCCGAAACGTTCATACAATTCAAGTTTGAGTTGTTGGAATGTTTAGGTGTTTCTTTGATTTTAATGTTTAAATTCAATGCTCTTTGTTTTGTACGAATGAGGAATGGAAGATAAGAGGGCCTAAACGTTCATACAATTCAAGTTTGAGTTGTTGGAATGTTTAGGTGTTTCTTTGATTCTCTTTGTTTTGTACCATGAGGAACTAAACCCCCCTTGGTTAGGGGGTGATTCGAATATATGTTTATGCTTGCATTTTGATTTGAATACTTCTAATTGCCTTTCATAAGTTGTGGATTCAATTTGTTTAACCGTTTGATTGATAACTTATTTATGTATGTTTATTGAGAATGCGCGCTTAATTTTCATGCATGAATATGACGCTAGAATATAAGTAAGTTTCACCTAATCGTTATGAACTTATATTCACAAGTAGTGGAGGTTGCTTATAAACAATCGCGTTAAACAAATTCTTGGCATAAGTTTCATGCAATCCATAGTAACGAATGCCTCGTCAACACTTATAATTTTCATAGAGCGTAATGATTCTTGCTTGTATCTCTTCTATGCATTCATGTTGAGGACTTGTGGGGAATGTTTTGAATTGTTGTATGCGCTAACCCATCCAATTCAATAACGTTAGGAAGATTTGTAGGTTAATTAGTGCATCACGGTTAACCCGGGGTGTTGAGTTTCATGGTTTATTGAAATGCAATTGGAAATCATTTTATTATGCAAGTATAACATGTATGGAGATGAACCCCTTAGCCATTCTATCATCCATTCATTCCATTCCATCAAATTCGTTTTACAATCTGTTTAGTTTATTAAGTTGTTTTGTTATTTCAATTCTCGTCAATTTAAAACCCCCCTTTACTTTCTTGTTCTTTAGTGTTTAGAATTTGTTTAGTTTATGTTTTAAAGTGTTTTGATTCAATTTTATTTCCCAATTTCGTCCAAATTCACCAAAGTGCTCAAAACTGCCCAGAAAGTGATTTTAAGGCAGTTTTGAGTGTTTTGGGTGATGTTTGAGTCTTTTGGTTTGTTTTAATGTTTTAAGTGTTTAGTTTTACATTCTTTGAGTTAGTTTAGTGTTTTATATTGTGTTTTTACATTCTTGAGTCAAGTTATTACTTAATTTCGTCCAAATTTGTGTTTGTGCTCAAATCTGCCCAGAAAGTGGTTTTTAGGCAGATTTGAGTGTGTTTGTGTTGTTTTGAGTCTTTTGGTTTGTCTTAGTGTTTTAAAGTTTAGTTTTGCATTCTTTGAGTCTAGTATAGTGTTTCATATTGTTATTTTACGTTTTTGAGTCAGTTTCCAAGTGGTTAACAATCCCTCCTAATCCCCGGTCTAGAACGATCCCTACTTATACATATACTACAATTTGACGAAAAGAGGGTTTAATTTGTGTGCGTATAAATCTCGCATCAAATTTTGGCGCCGTTGCCGGGGATTAGAAAATTTGCTAATCCCTTGGATTGTTTTATTTTCGTTTGTTTTTATTTTATTCCAGATTCTTAAGCTTGTTTTGTTTCTTGTTCTAGGTACTAGTTTATGACTCGGAGTTCTCATCCGATTCGTGAACATATCCTGGAGTGATTGGGTTCTTCGTCCGGCTGCAAGACGTAAAAGAAAGCGCTACTTGGGAGGCAACCCAATGCACTAAATAAAACAAAGCATGTTCAAAAAAAAAAAAAAAAAAAAAAAAAAAAAAAGATACTAAACATGGAGAAAGATGGAGCTTCACAAAGGTTGTTTACGTGAAGCCCCACTACGAGGCGTCGGAGCGGAAGGCATAGTAGCGGAAGACATCGAAGCCGAAGGCTTTGAAGCGGAAGGCATCGGAGCGGAAGGCATCGAAGCGGAAGGCATCGGAGCGGAAGGAATCGGAGCGGGAGGCATCGGAGCTAGAGCATTCCAGGCCTCAATACTTGGCCAAGCGCTGGATGAGCCAGGAAAAAGGTGCCTCTGGAGGAAAGACGAAAACCTTTGACGGTCACTGTGAATCCGACCTTCAGACTCTTGCAGCTCATCAAGCTTCCTCTTCATGCCCGTCGAATAGTTGTTGGCAAGCACGTGCAAACTTCTATTATCGTACTTAAGATGCTGGATCTCTTGCTTAAGACTTTCCACCTCTGCCATCAATGATTCCACCTGACGGGAGCGGGCAAGCAGGCGTTGGCCCATGTTGGACACAGAGCTCGCACACTGAACACTAAGTGCGAGGGACTCTTGAACGGCCAACTCATCGGACCGTCCTGACAGCAGCCTACTATCTTTTGGAGTGAGGAGGTTTCTAGCTACTATTGTAGCTGTTGTGGCGTCCTGCATCACGGAGTCTTCACCTGTAAGAAGACCGTTAGAAGATAAGAAAGAAGGGCGCCATACGTTACCTTGACGCGGCGCGCCCGTATCACTGCTAAGGCTCAATTCCAAGCTAAGGTTTGATGAGTTTGCCATTTTTCAAAGGTGTTCAAAGATAAGGGTTGATGGAGTAAATTTTCAAAGGGTCGGAGTCGATTTTCAAGAATGGGAATTCTTCAGAGTGTGTTTGTTGTGGTGATCGATAGCTCTATAAGAAGCCAAGGCGACGCGTCCACCAATTCAAAAAACCGGAATTTCCGGCGTAATTTAGGAGACGCGTTCTCGGCTTTTCAGAAAACGCGTTCAACTTTGTCAAAAGATTTCTGACAAAGCTGAAAACACGTGGAGGCCATCATCGCAACTACACGTCTTTAGCCGACAAGCGCAAAGTTCGGCGACGCTTTCTCTGCTTTTCAGAAAACGCGTGCAGCTTTGTCAAAAGGAGCCGCATCTGCACTACCACGTGTCGTTCAGAAAAAGAAGGGGCGTCGTTCAGAAATCGAAGGGGCGCCTGCTCAGAAATCGAAGAGGCGTCGTTCTGATATCGAAGAGACATTTGTCGACAAGGGTAAAAGAACAGTACCACCACTTGATATTATCTCTATATATGTCGACCTTCGTCTTTTATGGTAAGGCAGACCTGAAGAAAATGCCCAACTCTCCCTCACCTCTGAGGGCGCACTCCCAGCAAAGCCTTTCGAAATACTCAATTCTTTCTTCTTCCCCAAAGATGATACCAGATGCCTGGAGTACAGATGACCCAGGAGGAAACGGCGGATTGAAGTGTGCTGATTCATTCACCGCTTCTTCAAAAGCAAAGGTATCTCATATCATCAAGGTCAAAAGCAAAAGTATCTCATATCATGCTCTTTCCCTGTCTTTTTCTTTGTCCTTGTTCTTACTCGCATGGCAAAGTAAAAGAAGCAATCAGCCGGCACTTGGAGTCAGTCTTCCAATCTGGAGCCAACTGCCTGGAATCTATTCCTGATTGCTTACCTAGCGTTGCTCTCGAGTAGTCATCTTCAACGGTTGATACACTTCCGGAGAAGGGACCACTTCTGCAAAGGGGAGCGAGTAAGGCAAGTGAAAATGATACATTGAAGCATGTGGAGACAAACATAGGCTGAGTTATCCTCCAACCCTTTTCAATACGAATTGGAAAGATTGAACAAAGAAACAGACCAAAGGGGTAAGCTTAGACCTTCGGGGAAGACCAAAAGAATCCTCCAGCCCAGTAGCACAAAGGAAAATCAACAAGTGGAGGAGACCAAAAGAATCATCTAGCCCAGTTCAAGAGTATGCCTGTGGAGTCACTATGATCAAAGCCTCAATGCAATTACCAAGGAGAAGAGGGAATTTACACTCCATAACCAGATTTGCGTCCCTAAACTCTTCTCTTTGTTAATTACATTCTGCCATGTTTAGTATGTTTAAATTGTTTTTTTTTGTGTGTTTACTTATGTTTTGTGTGAATCTATGCTTAAAACATTGAGGACAATGTTTGATTTAAGTGTGGGGGGGGTAACTAAGTATATTTAATGCAAATTCGTGGGATTTTATCACCCATTACTTCAAATGTTGTTCCTTGCTGTTTTAAGGTGTTTTTAAGTTGTTTTAGAGTGTTTTTAGTGTGTTTTGTTTTATAACTCCGAAAATCACATAAAAATTTGAAAAACTTGTTTTAAAAAGCCTAAAAAGAGTGTTTTGAGTCGTTTTTGTGTGTTTGTGTCTTAGGGTACCTTCCAACACAATGATAAGGATTTGGTTTGTAATTGCATGACTGTTAAAAAGAGTTATAAACATGGATAAAAGATTGATTTACTCTTGGTATATGCTTGGTTATGGTTATAATGTATGACTTCACATGCAATCATAAAAGAAAAATTCGTTTTTGTAACATGCTTGAAGGAAGGAACTCAAACAAACGCTACAACCCTGTGAGACTCGAGCCATTACCTTCTTTGGAGAGTTATTTTCTGTGATTCTTTATTTTCTAAAGTTGTTGCATGATCTCATTATCCCTTGCTTGGTTGCTACTTAGAATGCAATTGTATCATGACAGAACTAAATGCTAGAACTTATATGCGTTTCATTCAAAGCATGACATTGAATTGCATAACACATATCAAGATGAAGTTGTGTAATTGCCACCATAACCAAATAGCCTTACTTCCCATATTTCGTATTTGTTATTAGTTTTAACCCCGTTGAGCCTCGTTTAGCCTATTTTCTTTGCTAACCACATCACCCCTTACCTAGCCTAGATTAGGACCATCCGTACGCTTGTTCTTGAAGCATAGTAAGCATGACGGATAATGAATTCCTTTTGATTAATATGTTGCAGAAAATAAGTGTGGGGGAAGGGATTTTTGTGTGTATGTATGTGCCTAAGTCTTAAAGGAGGCACGGGAAAAAGAAAAAAAAATGTGAGAAAAAGAAGAAGAAAAGAAAGAAAAGAAAAAAAAAAGTGAAAATAAGTGAGAATGGACTCACAAGTGTGATTGTTGAAGAAAGGGCCCAAAAAGTTTGAATATGGCCCTAAGTTTTGTGACTTCCCCTTGGGTGTTCAAAGTTGACTTCTGCGTTCTAAAGGGAATTCTAAGTGCCTAATTCAATACTTTGCTCACTATTGCTTTAAGAATGTTTGTTTATCCTTCACCTTTCATTGTTAGCCAATACCCTAGCCCCGTTTCAACCCTTATGCTTCTATCTTGAGTGTTATGTATTTCAATTTGTGGAGTTTGAACTTGGTATAAGCTTATGGTGTCACTGGTTCTCGTTCTAAGTAGTAGCATTCCATTCATGAGATCATATATATACATGTTAATAATTCCAGAAAATGCTTTCCTTGTTATAACATATGTGAGTGTTCATCTACATGTTTACATCAATCTTCTCACATATACCTAGTGTAAGGTGTGTAGTCAGAAAATCAGTGTGAAAAACGAGTGCATATCTTGTAAGGATTTGAGCAAATTCTCTAAGGCATGTTACTACATTCAAAACATAGTTTTAAATGCTTAATTGTGAAATAATATGTGGTGACTATGAGTAAGAATGTACTTAAGTGTGAAGATGACAAAAATCTATGGGACTAATGATTTTTAACTTGTCATGTGCATTGGAAATCCGTGAGACGATTGTTGGAAGGTGTAGGTTGTGTTTTGTTCGTTTTGTCTAGTTTCGTGTTCTTTTGTTGTTTTGTTTTGCTCGAGGACTAGCAAAAGATAAGTGTGGGGGTATTTGATAGGAGCATATTCATGCGACTTAAATGGCTTGTTCTCGTGCATTTACGTTGTGTTTCTTTAGTTATTTTAGTCCTTTATGCTTCTTTTGTGTGTTTTCAGGTTCTAAGGGCAAAGTATGCAAAAGGATGCCTTTTGGAGCCTTTTGGAGCAAATTAGAGATTGGAATGGATATCATATGCTTGGAGCCAAGAGGATGGACGAAATTGAAGGATTCCTCCTCCATTGCAGCCACATGCACATTCAATCATTCACACCAAAACCTTGCACATGCTTTCCCATTTCATTATTCATTCACCTTGCAGCCACTCCACATGCATTTCTAGCTTTTCCTTTGCATTCCCCCTTTAATCAACACATGCATCCACTCACCAAGAAATCATTCATTCCACATGCACCCAAAACACCACCAGAAATCATCATTGCCGTGGGTACCTATCCCATTTCAGATTGTCATTCCACTTCATTGCACATGCATCTTCATAATTCAACACATGCATTCATTATTTATTTACTTTGCATCCTTTAATTTAATCACATGCACATTCAAACAAACACAATCATTCCAGCCATACCTTGCATTTTCAGATTGTTCCTCCATCATTGCACCACAATGCAGCCACATGCACTTGTTCCTCTAACATTTCAGCCACTTGCACTCCCATTCTCTCCCAAAACGGTGCACATGCCTTCTCCTTGCATTTCCAGCCATTCCACATGCTATTTCAGCCACATGCACTCATAATCATTCAACCAACATGTGCACATGCAACCTAGCTGTCATGTTCCCCCCATTTCACCTATAAATACTCATTCATTCACACTCATTCAGACACAATTCATTTCACAACAGAAATTGGTCCCTTGGGGCCGTGCCCTTCACAAGTCCATCCATTCCATTCATAAACACTCATCCATTGCAGAAATGTAGACCATAAAACTCCCTTGTGCCGTGCTCTCCCTTACAATCCAAACACCATCCTTCCATATTCCACCACTCCTCTTCCATTCCTCCACCACTCCCCAAACCATTCACACCATCAAACTATCCCTAGACCTTGTGCTACAACGAAGAGGAAGAGAAGAGTGCCTAAACGTTCATACAATTCAAGTTTGAGTTGTTGGAATGTTTAGGTGTTTCTTTGATTTCAATGTTTAAATTCAATGCTCTTTGTTTTGTACGAATGAGGAATGGAAGATAAGAGGGCCTAAACGTTCATACAATTCAAGTTTGAGTTGTTGGAATGTTTAGGTGTTTCTTTGATTCTCTTTGTTTTGTACCATGAGGAACTAAACCCCCCTTGGTTAGGGGGTGATTCGAATATATGTTTATGCTTGCATTTTGATTTGAATACTTCTAATTGCCTTTCATAAGTTGTGGATTCAATTTGTTTAACCGTTTGATTGATAACTTATTTATGTATGTTTATTGAGAATGCGCGCTTAATTTTCATGCATGAATATGACGCTAGAATATAAGTAAGTTTCACCTAATCGTTATGAACTTATATTCACAAGTAGTGGAGGTTGCTTATAAACAATCGCGTTAAACAAATTCTTGGCATAAGTTTCATGCAATCCATAGTAACGAATGCCTCGTCAACACTTATAATTTTCATAGAGCGTAATGATTCTTGCTTGTATCTCTTCTATGCATTCATGTTGAGGACTTGTGGGGAATGTTTTGAATTGTTGTATGCGCTAACCCATCCAATTCAATAACGTTTGGAAGATTTGAAGGTTAATTAGTGCATCACGGTTAACCCGGGGTGTTGAGTTTCATGGTTTATTGAAATGCAATTGGAAATCATTTTATTATGCAAGTATAACATGTATGGAGATGAACCCCTTAGCCATTCTATCATCCATTCATTCCATTCCATCAAATTCGTTTTACAATCTGTTTAGTTTATTAAGTTGTTTTGTTATTTCAATTCTCGTCAATTTAAAACCCCCCTTTACTTTCTTGTTCTTTAGTGTTTAGAATTTGTTTAGTTTATGTTTTAAAGTGTTTTGATTCAATTTTATTTCCCAATTTCGTCCAAATTCACCAAAGTGCTCAAAACTGCCCAGAAAGTGATTTTAAGGCAGTTTTGAGTGTTTTGCGTGATGTTTGAGTCTTTTGGTTTGTTTTAATGTTTTAAGTGTTTAGTTTTACATTCTTTGAGTTAGTTTAGTGTTTTATATTGTGTTTTTACGTTCTTGAGTCAAGTTATTACTTAATTTCGTCCAAATTTGTGTTTGTGCTCAAATCTGCCCAGAAAGTGGTTTTTAGGCAGATTTGAGTGTGTTTGTGTTGTTTTGAGTCTTTTGGTTTGTCTTAGTGTTTTAAAGTTTAGTTTTGCATTCTTTGAGTCTAGTATAGTGTTTCATATTGTTATTTTACGTTTTTGAGTCAGTTTCCAAGTGGTTAACAATCCCTCCTAATCCCCGGTCTAGAACGATCCCTACTTATACATATACTACAATTTGACGAAAAGAGGGTTTAATTTGTGTGCGTATAAATCTCGCATCACACGGTTAATCTGGGGTGTTGAGGTTCATGGTTTATCGAAAAAGCAACTGGAAATCAACTTATGTTTGAATGTATCATGTGTGGAGAAGTATCCCTTGGCTAGTTCATCATCCATTGGTTTTACTCAAATTCGTCCAAAAATCTGTTTTAAGTTTTAAGTTACTTGTTTTCTTTTAAATTCGTCCAAAAACAAATCCCCGTTTCTTACTTATTTCAAATCTTTTCAAAAGTGTGTTTTAGAGTCTTTTGAGTCAAAACAAATTGTATTTTCGTCCAAATTAGTGTTAAGTGTTCAAAACTGCCCATATTGTGTTTTTAAGGCAGTTTTGAGTGTTTTGTTGTTGTTTTGAGTCTTTTGGTTTGTTTGAGTATTCTAGTGTTTAGTTTTACATTCTTTGAGTCTAGTTTAGTGTTTTAACCTTTGTTTTACATTTTTGAGTCAGTTGTCAAGTGTTTTAGCAACCCCTCCTAATCCATGATACGTAGATTATACGCACACAAACTAAACCCTATTTGTGACAATTGTAGTAATGATGTAAGTAGGGATCGTTCTAACCGGGGATTAACTAGGGGTGCTAAACACTTGATTCAAATAAATAAAACTAATTTTTAAAACACTTAACTTACTTAACAAGAACTCAAAACAAGTACACAAGAGTTCAAATACTCGAAAACACAAAAATAGAACAAATACGAATGATTAAGACTTAACAAAAGATGGGGGGGAATTGTGTTTGGACGAGATTAAATTAAATGGACAAATTGTAATTAAAGGAAAAACGTAAATATGAATGTGATGAAAATATGGATGATGGAATAGCCAAGGGGTTCTTCTCCACACATGTTAAACTTGCATACAAGATTGATTCTCAGTTGGTCTTTCGATAAATTATGAAACTCAACACTCCGGGTTAATTAGGTCCGCTTAAATTAACCGTCAAATTCTCCTTAAGTTAATGAATTGGATGGGTTAGCGCAACGCAATTCACCACATTCTCCAAAAGTCCTTTACGTGAAAAGCACAATAAAGATACAATCAAAGATCATTAAGCATTATGAAAACTATAAGTGTTGACGAGGCATTCGTTACTATGATGAGCATGAAACTAGTGCCAAGAATTCATTTAACGCGATTGTTTACAAGCAACCTCCACTACTTGTGAATATAAGTTCATAACGATTAGGTGAAATTCACTTATATTCTAGCGTCATATTCATGCATGAAAATTAAGCGCGCATTCTTAATAAACATTCATAAATAAGTTATCAATCAAACGGTTAAACAAATTGAATCCACAACTTATGAAATTCCAACGAAAGTTAATCAATTCATATTGCAAATATAAACATAGTTTCGAATCACCCCCTAGCTAAAGGGGGTTTAGTTCCTCATAACTTTGAAATCAAAGAAACCCCTAAACATTCCAACAACTCAAGCTTGAATTGTATGAACGTTTAGGCACTCTTCTCTTCCATTCCTCATACGTACAAAACAAAGAGAATTAAATTTAAACTTTGAAATCAAAGAAACACCTAAACATTCCAACAACTCAAACTTGAATTGTATGAACGTTTAGGCACTCTTTTCTTCCTCGTTGTTGTAGCACAAGGTCTAAGGTGAGCTTTGGGGATTATGTGAAGTATTTTGGAGGGATGGGAAGTGGTTGGATAGTGGCTGCGATGGAGGAGAAAAACTGCACAGAAATGGAAGGATATGCACGGCAAAGGGGAAGTGTTTGTGTTGTGAATTGTGTTGTGAATGGAATGGAGAGATGGAATGGGGAGTGAATCAATGACAAATGAATGAGAATGCAAGGGTTTTTATAGGAGAAATGGAGGTGTATATGGCTGTTTGTTTAGGATGCAAGTGGCTAATTAATGATGGAAAACAGTTAGGAAAGCATGTGAAAGCTGGAAATGCATAAGGGCTACACGGCAATGATGCTTGTTGGTGCTGAAATTGCATGTGTGTGAGGTGTGTAGGTGCTGAAAATGCATGTGAATGCATGGCATTTGAAATGATTGTTGTTTGGAAATGAATGTGAAGACATGTGAAAGCTGGAAATGCATGTGAAGATGTTGGAAATGGGAATGAAGGCCACGGCAAAGGGTGAAGTTTTTGATGATTTAAAATGTGGATGCATGATGAAGAGTTAATAAATAATGCATGTAGGGTTAGGAAATAAAATCATAACTTAAAGGGGGGATGATTAAAGGATGTGGGGAGTTCTTTGGTGATGAGTGCAATGATGAAGAGTGAATAAATAATGCATGTGTTGATGAAATTGCATTTGGAAAGGTTGGAAAGTGGAAGGGAAAGGCACGGCAACAAGGAAGTGTTTGGGTGCATGTGTGTGAATGGTGGTTTTGCATGTGAATTGATGGATTGTTTGATTGGGCTAGGGGTTTTGCATGGCTCAAAGGATTGTTTGATTGGGCTAGGCCCTTTGTTTTATGTCCTAAAGAGCATGCAAGGCTTCAATTTCGTCCATCTTCTTTGCTCCATGATTAAGCTATCCAATCCATGCCCAAAAATGCTCCAAATAGCCTCAAAATGCACTTTCTTGCTCCCTAAGCCCTTAGAACCTGAAAACACACAAAAGAAGCATAAAGGACTCAAATAACTAGAGAAACATAACGTAAATACATGAGAACAAGCCATTTAAGTCGCATGAATATGCTCCTATCAAACTCCCCCACACTTAGCTTTTGCTAGTCCTCGAGCAAAACAAAACAAAAGAAACCAAAAACAAAACAAAACGAACAAAACACAACCTACACCTTCCAACAATCGTCTCAGGGATTTCCAATGCACATGACATGTTAAAAATCATCATTCCCACAGATTTTGGTTATCGTTACACTTAAGTACATACTTAATCATAGTCACCACATATTAGTCCACAATTAAGCATTTAAAACCATGTTTTGAATGTAGTAACATGCCTTAGAGAATTTGCTCAATTCCTTACAAGATATGCACTTAGTTTTCACACAAATTTTCTGACTACACACCCTAATCTAGTTATATGTGCGAAGATTGATGTAAGCATAAAAACGAACACTCACATATATGTATCATAAAGAGAGCAATTTCTGGAGTTAATAAGCATGTTTAGGTATGATCTCATGAATGGAATGCTACTACTTAGATGCAAGAACCAGTGACACCATATGCTCATATCAATTCCAAACTCCACATTATTGAACACATAACGATCAAGATAGAAGTCAAAGGGGTGTAACGGGGCTAGGGTATTGGCTAACAATGAAAGGTGAAGGATAAACAAACATTCTTAAAGCAATAGTGGGCAAAGTATTGAATTAGGCACTTAGAATTCCCTTTAGAACGCAAAAATCAACTTTGAACACCCAAGGGAAAGTCACACAAAACTTAGGGCCATATTCAACTTTTTGGACCCTTTCTTCAACCATCAACGCTCGTGAGTTCATTCTTACTTATTTTCACTCCTTTTTTTTCTTTTTCTTTTCTTCTTCTTTTTCTTTTGAATCTTGAAACATACATATAAACGTAAGAACAAACTTTTACTCCCCCACACTCATTTTCTTGCATAATGTAACTCAAAAGGAATTCATTTAAGTCATGCTCACTATACTTTAAGAACAAGGGTATAGGAAAGTCCTACTCTAGGCTAGGTAAGGGGTGATGTGGTTAGCAAAGAAAATAGGCTAAACGAGGCTCAACGGGGTTAAAACTAATATATACAAAATATGGGAAGTAAGGCTATTTGGCTATGGTGGCAACTACACAACTTCATCTTGATATATGTTATGCAATTCAATGTCATGCTTTGAATGAAACGGATATAAGTTCTAGCATTTAGTTCTATCATGATACAATTGCATTCTAAGTAGCAACCAAGCAAGGAATAATGAGATCATGCAACAACTTTAGAAAACACAGAATCACAGATTATAACTCTCCAAAGAAGGTAATAGCTCGAGTCTCACAGGGTTGTAGCGTTTGTTTGAGTTCCTTCCTTCAAGCATGTTACAAAAACGAATTTTTCTTTTATGATTGCATGTGAAGTCATACATTATAACCATAACCAAGCATATACCAAGAGTAAATCAAACTTTTCTCTATGTTTATAACTCTCTTTAACAGCCATGCAATTACAAACCAAATCCTCATTATTATGTTGGAAGGTACCCTAAGACACAAAAACAACTCAAAACACTCTTTTTAGGCTTTTCAAAACATGTTTTTCAAATTTTTATGTGATTTTCGGAGTTATAAAACAAAACACACTAAAAACACTCTAAAACAACTTAAAAGCACCTTAAAACAGCAAGGAACAACATTTGAAGTAATGGGTGATAAAATCCCACGAATTTGAATTAAATGTACTTAGTTACCCCCCCCCCCCCCCCCCACACTTAAATCAAACATTGTCCTCAATGTTTTAAGCATAGATTCACACAAAGCATAAGTAAATACACAAAAAGCACTTAAACATACTAAACATGGCATAATGTAATTAACAAAGAGAAGAGTTTAGGGACGCAAATCTGGTTATGGAGTGTAAATTCCATCTTCTCCTTGGTAATTGCATTGATCTTGGTGATTCCACAGGCTTACTCTTGAACTGGTTTCTGCCCATCGTTGATTTTCCTTTGTGCTACTTCTTGAACTGGGCAGCAGGATTCTTTTGGGTTTCCCCCGAAGGTCTGAGCTAGGTCTGAGCTTCCTCCTTTTATCTGTTTCTTTGTTCAATCTTTCCAATTCGTATTGAAGAGGGTTAGAGGATAGCTCAGCATATGCAGTTGTTGCTTGTCTCCACATGCTTCAATGTATCATTTTCACTTGCCTTACTTGCTCCGTTGAAGATGACTACTCGAGAGCAACGCTAGGTAAGCAATTGATGCGAGATTTACTTGACACCAAATTAAACCCTCGTTTGACAATTGTAGTAGAATGGATAAGTGAGGGATCGTTCTAGACCGGGGATTAGGAGGGCTTGCTAAAACCTTCTAAATTGACTTAAAAACATAAAAACTAAATTAAAATACTCTTAACAAGACTACTATGACTCAGAAAGGCTTTGAAAAACTCAAATTGTCTAAAACAATCAAATTGACTCAAATAGAAGCTAGAACTTGATTTAGACGAATTTGCAATTGTTTATGACTCCAAAAGCTTAAAGATACAAAAATAAAACAAATACCAATGATTAAGACTTAACAAAATAGGGGGGGGGGAATTGTGGTTGGACGATATTAAATTAAAAAGACAGAATATAATTAAAGGCAAAATGTAAATATGAATGTGATAAAAAATATGGATGATGGAATAGCCAAGGGGTTCTTCTCCACACATGTTACACTTTCAAAACAAAATTGATTCTCAGTTGGTCTTTCGATAAGTTATGAAACTCAATGCTCCAAGTTAATTAGGTCCGCTTACATTAACTGTCAGATTTCCCTAGATTCGTTGGATTGAATGGAATACGCATTACAACCAATTTATTCTTAATCAAAGTCCCTAACTATGGAATACGCATGATAGAGACATTCAACAAAGATCATTAAGTTCAACGGAAATCATAAACATTGACGAGGCATTCGTTACTATGGAATACGCATGAAACTTATGCCAAGAATTCGTTTAACGCGATTGTTTATGAGCAACCTCCACTACTTGTGAATATAAGTTCGTAACTATTAGGTGAAACTCACTTATATTCTAGCGTCATATTCATTCAAACGGTTAAACAAATTGAATCCACAACTTATAAAATTCCAACCAAAAGTAATCAATTCATATTGCAAGCATAAACATGTATTTTGAATCACCCCCTAGCTAAAGGGGGTTTAGTTCCTCATAACTTTGAAATCAAAGAAACACCTAAACATTCCAACAACTCAAACGTGAATTGTACGAACGTTTAGGCACTCTTCTCTTCCATTCTCATACGTACAAAACAAAGAGAATTAAATTTAAACTTTGAAATCAAAGAAACACCTAAACATTCCAACAACTCAAACTTGAATTGTATGAACGTTTAGGCACTCTTTTCTTCCTCGTTGTTGTAGCACAAGGTCTAAGGTGAGCTTTGGGATTATGTGAAGTGTTTTGGAGGGATGGGAAGTGGTTGGATAGTGGCTGCAATGAAGGAGAAAAACTGCACAGAAAATGGAAGGGGAATTGTGGCAATGGATGTGTATTTGTGTTGTGTGAAGTGTTGTGAATGGAAATATGAGATATTTTGAATGATGGGAATGCAAGGGTATTTATAGGAGGAGTGGAGATGTATATGGCTATTTGTTTAAGGTGTTTGTGTGGAGGAATGATGGAGAATTGCATGTGGAATGGCTGCAATGATGAAGAATGAAAGCTGGAAAATAAAAGGGAAAGCTGGAAATCTGAAAATGCAAATGGGAATCCTGAAATGCAAAGGTGGCCACGGTTTTGAGTGTGTTTTGTGTTGGAAATGCATGTGAATGCATGTGAATGTTGTTTGTGTGAAGTGTGTGTGGGTTAAAGAGTGAATGGTGGTGTAATGATGAAGTGTGATGGCTGAAAATGTCAAGGGAAATGCATGTGATTGCATGGCAAAGAATTTCAGGATGCATGTGTGTTGGTGTGTTGTGTGATTGTTTTGTGGTTTAAGTGGCTTAATTAAAGAATGGGAGTGCATGTGGCTTAGGTGGTGTAATGATGAAGTGGGAATTGAAAGAATGTGGTTGGAAAGTGGAAGGGAAGGCACAACACAAAGGGGGAAGTGTTGGAAATGCATGTGATGCATGCCAATGTTGTCTTTTGGTGCATGTGTGTGTTGAATGGTGTCCTTTAATTATGCACGGTTTAGGGCTGTTAAGGGGAGAGAAATGGGAGTGAATGTGGCTTAATGATGAAGGGGGAAAGCTTGGAAAGCATGTGGCAAGGTTGGTTGCATGATGATGATGCATGTGAGTTGAAATGCATATGTTTAAATGGTTGAAATGTGTAGATGATTATGAGTATGATAAGTGATAAGTGAATGATGTATTAAGTGATAAATGAATGATATGTTAAGTGATAAATGAATGATATGTGGTGAGTGATAAGTGAATGGAAGTGATAAGTGATAAGTGAATGCTTATAATAAGTGAATGATATGATAAGTGAATGATTTAAGTGTTTAAAATAGGGAAAAAAAGCCCTTCCTTGCATGGCAAGGAAGGGAGACACAAGGAAACACACGACAATGTCCTAAGGCTGCAAGGAATGTTGTTTTTGTGTTCTAAAATGCGCAGGAGTCTTCAATGATGCTTAAACATGAGGTCTTTTAGGATTTAACTTTCCTACTTCAAGTCTTTAATTTCGTCCATCCTCTTGGCTCCAAGCATATGATATCCATTCCAATCTCTAATTTGCTCCAAAAGGCTCCAAAAGGCATCCTTTTGCATACCTTGCCCTTAGAACCTGAAAACACACAAAAGAAGCATAAAGGACTAAAATAACTAGAGAAACATAACGTAAATGCACGAGAACAAGCCATTTAAGTCGCATGAATATGCTCCTATCAAATACCCCCACACTTATCTTTTGCTAGTCCTCGAGCAAAACAGAAAGAAAAACAAAACAAAACCAAACGAAACAAAACAAGTAAAACACAACCTAAACCTTCCAACAACCGTCTTAGGGATTTCCAATGCACATGACACGTTAAAAATCATCATTCCCACAGATTTTAGTCATCTTCACACTTAAGTACATTCTTAATCATAGTCACCATATACTAGTTCACAATTAAGCATTTAAAACCATGTTTTGAATGTAGTAACATGCCTTAGAGAATTTGCTCAATTCCTTACAAGATATGCACTCGATTTTTACTCAGATTTTCTAACTACACACCCTAATCTAGTCATATGTGAGAAGATTGATGTAAACATGAAAACGAACACTCACATATATGTATCACAAAGAATGCAATTTCTGGAGTTAATAAGCATGTTTAGATATGATCTCATGAATGGAATGCTACTACTTAGATGCGAGAACCAGTGACACCATAAGCTCATACCAAGTTCAAACTCCACAAATTGAAACCCATAACACTCAAGATAGAAGTCAAGGGTTGTAACGGGGCTAGGGTATTGGCTAACAATGAAAGGTGAAGGATAAACAAACATTCTTAAAGCAATAGTGAGCAAAGTATTGAATCAGGCACTTAGAATTCCCTTAAGAACGCAGAAGTCAACTTTGAACACCCAAGGGAAAGTCACACAAAACTTAGGGCCATATTCACTTTTTGGACCCTTTCTTCAATCACTCATTCTTTCATTTATTTATTTATTTTTTTTTTCAAGCTCTTTTTTTTTTTTTTCTTTCTATCTTTCTTTTCTTTTGAATCTCAAACATACTTAAGAACAAGCATTCCTTCCCCCACACTCATTTTCTTGCATAATGTAACTCAAAAGGAATTCATTTAAGTCATGCTCACTATCTTTTAAGAACAAGGGTGTGGATTGTCCTAAACTAGGCTAGGTGAGGAAAATATGGGTAAACAAAGAATAGAGGCTAAACAAGGCTCAACAGGGTTAAAACTTACAACAAATACGAAATATGGGAAGTGAGGCTATTTGGCTATGGTGGCAACTACACAACTTCATCTTGATATATGTTATGCAAATCAATAACATGCTTTGAATGAAATGGGCATGAGTTCTAGCATTTGGAACTATATGATGAAATGCCTTCTAAGTAGTAACCAAGCAAAGAATAATGAGATCATGCAACGACTTTAGAAAACAAGAAATCACAGATTATACTCTCCAAAGAACGTTATAGGCTCAAGTCTCTCAGGGTTGTAGCGTTTGTTTGAGTTCCTTCCTTCAAGCATGTTACAAAAACGAATTTTTTTCTTTTATGATTGCATGTGAAGTCATACATTATAACCATAACCAAGCATATACCAAGAGTAAATCAAACTTTTCTCTATGTTCATAACTCTTTTTAACAGTCATGCAATTAGAAACCAAATCCTTATCATTGTGTTGGAAGGTAACCTACGACACAAAAACGACTCAAAACACTCTTTTTAGGCTTTTCAAAACATTTTTTTCAAATTTTTATGTGTTTTTCGGAGTTATAAAACAAAACACGCTACAACAGTTTAAAAACACCTTAAAACAGCAAGGAACAACATTTGAAGTTATGGGTGATAAAATCCCACGAATTTGCATTAACAACATTAGTTACCCCCCCACACTTAAATCAAACATTGTCCTCAATGTTTTAAGCATAGATTCACACAAAACATAAGTAAACACACAAAAAGCACTTAAACATACTAAACATGGCATAATGTAATTAACAAAGAGAAGAGTTTAGAGACGCAAATCTGGTTATAGAGTGTAAATTCCATCTTCTCCTTGGTAATTGCATTGAGGCTTTGATCTTTGTGATTCCACAGGCTTACTCTTGAACTGGTTTCCGCCCATCATTGATTTTCCTTTGTGCTACTGGGCTGGAGGATTCTTTTGGTCTTCCCCGAAGGTCTGAGCTTACCCCTTTGGTCTGTTTCTTTGTTCAATCTTTCCAATTCGTATTGAAAAGGGTTGGAGGATAACTCAGCCTATGTTTGTCTCCACATGCTTCAATGTATCATTTTCACTTGCCTTACTCTCTCCCCTTTGGAGAAGTGGTCCCTTCTCCGGAAGTGTATCAACCGTTGAAGATGACTACTCGAGAGCAACGCTAGGTAAGCAATCAGGAATAGATTCCAGGCAGTTGGCTCCAGATCGGAAGACTGACTCCAAGTGCCGGCTGATTGCTTCTTTTACTTTGCCATGCGAGTAAGAACAAGGACAAAGAAAAAGACAGGGAAAGAGCATGATATGAGATACTTTTGCTTTTGACCTTGATGATATGAGATACCTTTGCTTTTGAAGAAGCGGTGAATGAATCAGCACAAGTATTTGTTGTGCTGTTTCCTCCTGGGTCATCTGTACTCCAGGCATCTGGTATCATCTTTGGAGAAGAAGAAAGAATTGAGTATTTCGAAAGGCTTTGCTGGGAGTGCGCCCTCAGAGGTGAGGGAGAGTTGGGCATTTTCTTCAGGTTTGCCCTGCCATAAAAGACGAAGGTCGACATATATAGAGATAATATCAAGTGGTGGTGCTTTTTACCTTTGTCGACAAACGTTTTGATCCCGCAAATCCGGCTTTTTGAAATAGTGGCGCCTCTTCGATCTCTGAACACGCCTCTTCGATTTCTGAGCAGGCGCCCCTTCGATTTCTGAACGACGCCCCTTCGCTTTCTGAACGACGCCCCTTCGCTTTCTGAACGACGCCCCTTCGCTTTCTGAACGACGCCCCTTCGCTTTCTGAACGACACGTGGTAGTGCAGATGCGGCTCCTTTTGACAAAGCTGCACACGTTTTCTGAAAAGCAGAGAAAGCGTCGCCGAACTTTGCGCTTGTCGGCTAAAGAGGTGTAGTTGCGATGATGGCCTCCACGTACGTCTTCTGAAAAGCCGAGAAAACGTCGCCTAAATTACGCCGGAAATTCCGGCTTTTTGAATCGGTGGACGCGTCGCCTTGGCTTCTTATTGAGGTATCGATCACCGCCACAAACACACTCTGAAGATTTCCCATTCTTGAAAATCGTCTCCGACCCTTCGAAATTTAACTCCATCCACCCATTCTCTTTGAACACTTTTGAAAAAAAATGGCAAACTCATCGAACCTTAGCTTAGATTTGAGTCTCAGCAGCGATCCGGTTGCGCCCCGTCAAGGTAATGTATGGCGTCCTTCTTTTTTATCTTCTAACGGTCATCTTTCAGGTGAAGACTCTGTGATGCAGGACGCCACAACAGCTACAATAGTAGCTAGGAACCTCCTCACTCCAAAAGATAGTAGGCTGCTGTCAGGACGGTCCGATGAGTTGGCCGTTCAAGAGTCCCTCGCACTTAGTGTTCAGTGTGCGAGCTCTGTGTCCAACATGGGACTACGCTTGCTTGCTCGGTCCCGCCAAGTGGAATCGTTGATGGCAGAGGTGGAAAGTCTTAAGCAGGAAATCAAACAGCTTAAGTACGAGAATAGAAGTTTGCATGTGCTTGCAAATAACTATTCGGCGGGCATGAAGAGGAAGCTTGATGAGCTGCAAGAATCTGAGGGTCGAATTCACAATGACCGTCAAAGGCTTGCGTCTTATCTCCAGAGGCACCTTTTTCCTGGGTCATCCAGCGCTTGGCCAAGTATTGAGGCCTGGAATGCTCTAGCTCCGATGGCTTCCGCTCCGATGCCTCCTGCTTCTATGCCTCCCGCTTCTGCGCCTTCTGCTTCTGCGCCTCGTAGTGGGGCTTCACGTAAACAACCTTTGTGAAGCTCCACCTTTCTCCATGTTTAGTATCTTTCTTTTTTTTTTTTTTTTTTCTTTGTTTTTTTTTTTTTTTTACATAAATAAAATCAAACGGCATGGAATTTATCTTTGAATGGGCGGTGATACTTGAAATGATCCGGTAATAGTTTAAATTCCAGATTGGGTGCCTGAATCATTAACCACATGTTAGTATAAAAGAAAATTGAAATTCGGGGAGGCGGCTTACCTGTGTGCTCCAAAATGAACTCCAGAATAAACACCCCTTCGAAAGTTATGACTTGTCCCGTGTCATAAAATCCAACTTCCTTGGGAATTGTGGTTTCAAATATGTCCTCTTTGATGCCTTCTACATCTTCTCCAGCCACTACCTTCTCTTGAATCATTCTTCTTGGTGTACAAAGTCCTTTGAAGAATTCAACACCATCTAAAACTTGTTGTGTTGCACCAAGAATTGGAATAGCATTTTGCACCTTTGGGAAGGCTTCCACGATGTCCTTTTTACTCTCTTCTTGGTTGGGAATCAAAAACCTGCTAGGGAAAGGGACATTGGGTGGAATAACATCAGAATAACATGGAATTGGGATGTCCTTACTTGTGGTGGGTGGTTTAGAGGGCTTAGGGGGCTGCGGCAAGGGTTGTTCTACCCTTTCCGTGTGCATGTCTTCTTCCTCCTCCTCAATTAGCAGCTCCTCATCCACTTCTAGGCTATGTTTGGACATTTTTAGGTCAGCTCCAACCTCCATAGCACTTCCCAAAGTGATAGCATTATGGATTTCAAAATCTTCCTTCGAGTTTTCAATAGTTGAGTTGGAGAGTTCACTTTGCTCTTGAATTTGTTTCATGAACTCCATAATCTGCCCAAATTGCTCGTCCAATTTACCCAACTTCTTGTCTTGATTTTGTTCGTCCTGCGTCAAAGAGGTTAGTAATTGAAAATCATTATCCATGGACATACTTGAACTTGATTGGAATTGTTGTGGGGGAGGTTGTGGTGGCTGCATAGGTCTTGAATAGAACTCCTCATATGGTTGCCAATATGCTTCACGTTGAACTTGTTGATCTTCCCACCACATAGAGTTTGAATGATCCCTCCAATCTCTTTGTGGACATTGATTGGCTTGAAATCCTTGCCTATATGAAGCACCAAATGTAGGGACACTCTGCATTGTGGTCCTTTCGGCATACGGCGACAATTGAGAAGTAAGATTTGCCAATTGAGCTTGAATGCTAGCAAAATCCATATCTTACTTCTCTAGTACCTAAAATCAAAGAAAGAGAACTAAATCAAATATCAAAAGTAACAACAAACAAAGAAACAACACTAAGTTAGAAACTAAAACGAAAACAACTAAACCAAAAAAAAAAGAAAAGAACCAAGGGATTAGCAAAGTTGCTAATCCCCGGCAACGGCGCCAAAATTTGATGCGAGATTTACTTGACACCAAATTAAACCCTCGTTTGACAATTGTAGTAGAATGGATAAGTGAGGGATCGTTCTAGACCGGGGATTAGGAGGGCTTGCTAAAACCTTCTAAATTGACTTAAAAACATAAAAACTAAATTAAAATACTCTTAACAAGACTACTATGACTCAGAAAGGCTTTGAAAAACTCAAATTGTCTAAAACAATCAAATTGACTCAAATAGAAGCTAGAACTTGATTTAGACGAATTTGCAATTGTTTATGACTCCAAAAGCTTAAAGATACAAAAATAAAACAAATACGAATGATTAAGACTTAACAAAATAGGGGGGGGGGAATTGTGGTTGGACGATATTAAATTAAAAAGACAGAATATAATTAAAGGCAAAATGTAAATATGAATGTGATAAAAAATATGGATGATGGAATAGCCAAGGGGTTCTTCTCCACACATGTTACACTTTCAAAACAAAATTGATTCTCAGTTGGTCTTTCGATAAGTTATGAAACTCAATGCTCCAAGTTAATTAGGTCCGCTTACATTAACTGTCAGATTTCCCTAGATTCGTTGGATTGAATGGAATACGCATTACAACCAATTTATTCTTAATCAAAGTCCCTAACTATGGAATACGCATGATAGAGACATTCAACAAAGATCATTAAGTTCAACGGAAATCATAAACATTGACGAGGCATTCGTTACTATGGAATACGCATGAAACTTATGCCAAGAATTCGTTTAACGCGATTGTTTATGAGCAACCTCCACTACTTGTGAATATAAGTTCGTAACTATTAGGTGAAACTCACTTATATTCTAGCGTCATATTCATTCAAACGGTTAAACAAATTGAATCCACAACTTATAAAATTCCAACCAAAAGTAATCAATTCATATTGCAAGCATAAACATGTATTTTGAATCACCCCCTAGCTAAAGGGGGTTTAGTTCCTCATAACTTTGAAATCAAAGAAACACCTAAACATTCCAACAACTCAAACGTGAATTGTACGAACGTTTAGGCACTCTTCTCTTCCATTCTCATACGTACAAAACAAAGAGAATTAAATTTAAACTTTGAAATCAAAGAAACACCTAAACATTCCAACAACTCAAACTTGAATTGTATGAACGTTTAGGCACTCTTTTCTTCCTCGTTGTTGTAGCACAAGGTCTAAGGTGAGCTTTGGGATTATGTGAAGTGTTTTGGAGGGATGGGAAGTGGTTGGATAGTGGCTGCAATGAAGGAGAAAAACTGCACAGAAAATGGAAGGGGAATTGTGGCAATGGATGTGTATTTGTGTTGTGTGAAGTGTTGTGAATGGAAATATGAGATATTTTGAATGATGGGAATGCAAGGGTATTTATAGGAGGAGTGGAGATGTATATGGCTATTTGTTTAAGGTGTTTGTGTGGAGGAATGATGGAGAATTGCATGTGGAATGGCTGCAATGATGAAGAATGAAAGCTGGAAAATAAAAGGGAAAGCTGGAAATCTGAAAATGCAAATGGGAATCCTGAAATGCAAAGGTGGCCACGGTTTTGAGTGTGTTTTGTGTTGGAAATGCATGTCAATGCATGTGAATGTTGTTTGTGTGAAGTGTGTGTGGGTTAAAGAGTGAATGGTGGTGTAATGATGAAGTGTGATGGCTGAAAATGTCAAGGGAAATGCATGTGATTGCATGGCAAAGAATTTCAGGATGCATGTGTGTTGGTGTGTTGTGTGATTGTTTTGTGGTTTAAGTGGCTTAATTAAAGAATGGGAGTGCATGTGGCTTAGGTGGTGTAATGATGAAGTGGGAATTGAAAGAATGTGGTTGGAAAGTGGAAGGGAAGGCACAACACAAAGGGGGAAGTGTTGGAAATGCATGTGATGCATGCCAATGTTGTCTTTTGGTGCATGTGTGTGTTGAATGGTGTCCTTTAATTATGCACGGTTTAGGGCTGTTAAGGGGAGAGAAATGGGAGTGAATGTGGCTTAATGATGAAGGGGGAAAGCTTGGAAAGCATGTGGCAAGGTTGGTTGCATGATGATGATGCATGTGAGTTGAAATGCATATGTTTAAATGGTTGAAATGTGTAGATGATTATGAGTATGATAAGTGATAAGTGAATGATGTATTAAGTGATAAATGAATGATATGTTAAGTGATAAATGAATGATATGTGGTGAGTGATAAGTGAATGGAAGTGATAAGTGATAAGTGAATGCTTATAATAAGTGAATGATATGATAAGTGAATGATTTAAGTGTTTAAAATAGGGAAAAAAAGCCCTTCCTTGCATGGCAAGGAAGGGAGACACAAGGAAACACACGACAATGTCCTAAGGCTGCAAGGAATGTTGTTTTTGTGTTCTAAAATGCGCAGGAGTCTTCAATGATGCTTAAACATGAGGTCTTTTAGGATTTAACTTTCCTACTTCAAGTCTTTAATTTCGTCCATCCTCTTGGCTCCAAGCATATGATATCCATTCCAATCTCTAATTTGCTCCAAAAGGCTCCAAAAGGCATCCTTTTGCATACCTTGCCCTTAGAACCTGAAAACACACAAAAGAAGCATAAAGGACTAAAATAACTAGAGAAACATAACGTAAATGCACGAGAACAAGCCATTTAAGTCGCATGAATATGCTCCTATCAGCAATCAGGAATAGATTCCAGGCAGTTGGCTCCAGATCGGAAGACTGACTCCAAGTGCCAGCTGATTGCTTCTTTTACTTTGCCATGCGAGTAAGAACAAGGACAAAGAAAAAGACAGGGAAAGAGCATGATATGAGATACTTTTGCTTTTGACCTTGATGATATGAGATACCTTTGCTTTTGAAGAAGCGGTGAATGAATCAGCACATGTATTTGTTGTGCTGTTTCCTCCTGGGTCATCTGTACTCCAGGCATCTGGTATCATCTTTGGGGAAGAAGAAAGAATTGAGTATTTCGAAAGGCTTTGCTGGGAGTGTGCCCTCAGAGGTGAGGGAGAGTTGGGCATTTTCTTCAGGTTTGCCCTGCCATAAAAGACGAAGGTCGACATATATAGAGATAATATCAAGTGGTGGTACTTTTTACCCTTGTCGACAAACGTTTTGATCCCGCAAATCCGGCTTTTTGAAATAGTGGCGCCTCTTCGATCTTTGAATACGCCTCTTCGATTTCTGAGCAGGCGCCCCTTCGATTTCTGAACGACGCCCCTTCGCTTTCTGAACGACACATGGTAGTGCAGATGCGGCTCTTTTTGACAAAGCTGCACGCGTCTTCTGAAAAGCAGAGAAAGCGTCGCCGAACTTTGCGCTTGTCGGCTAAAGATGTGTATTTGCGATGATGGCCTCCACGTGTTTTCAGCTTTGTCAGAAATCTTTTGACAAAGTTGAACGCGTTTTCTGAAAAGCCGAGGGAGCGTCGCCTAACTTACACCGGAAAATCCGGCTCTTTGAATCGGTGGACGCGTCGCCTTGGCTTTTTATAGAGCTATCGATCACCGCCAACATACACACTCTGAAGATCTCCCATTCTTGAAAATCGTCTCCGGCCCTTCGAAATTTAACTCCATCCACCCCTTCTCTTTGAACACTTTTGAAAGAAAATGGCAAACTCATCGAACCTTAGCTTAGATTTGAGTCTCAGCAGCGATCCGGTTGCGCCCCGTCAAGGTAATGTATGGCGCCCTTCTTTTTTATCTTCTAACGGTCCTCTTTCAGGTGAAGACTCTGTGATGCAAGACGCCACAACAGCTACAATAGTAGCTAGGAACCTCTTCACTCCAAAAGATAGTAGGCTGCTGTCAGGACGGTCCGATGAGTTGGCCGTTCAAGAGTCCCTCGCACTTAGTGTTCAGTGTGCGAGCTCTGTGTCCAACATGGGCCAACGCCTGCTTGCTCGGTCCCGCCAAGTGGAATCGTTGATGGCAGAGGTGGAAAGTCTTAAGCAGGAAATCAAACAGCTTAAGTACAAGAATAGAAGTTTGCATGTGCTTGCAAATAACTATTCGTCGGGCATGAAGAGGAAGCTCGATGAGCTGCAAGAATCTGAGGGTCGAATTCACAGTGACCGTCAAAGGCTTGCGTCTTATCTCCAGAGGCACATTTTTCCTGGGTCATCTAGCGTTTGGCCAAGTATTGAGGCCTGGAATGCTCTAGCTCCGATGCCTTCCGCTTCTATGCCTTCTGCTTCTATGCCTCCTGCTTCGACGCCTCGTAGTGGGGCTTCACGTAAACATCCTCTGTGAAGGCTCCATCTTTCTGCCATGTTTTTTTTTTTTTTTTTTTTTTTTTTTTTTTTTTTTTTTTTTGAGTAATCAAATCGGAGATCAATGGACAGCTTTATTTTATTCAGTGTATTGGGTTGCCTTCCAAGTAGCGCTTTCTTTTACGTCTTGCAGCCGGACGAAACCTTCATTTCTCACTTAGAGCCCTCGGCATGCAATGGGATCTCCTCTATAACATGATCCTTCATTTCTATGCCATTTGTAATGACCTTTTCAAGTGCATCGCCATGTAATTGATCAATGTGTGCCTGCGCCAAAGAATCAAGAATATCAATAGAGAAACATGAGTGATCATCATTAGGAAATTTCATAGTTTCAGAAATATTAAAATCAATCACTTCCCCATCGAATTCCATTGTTAAAGTGCCTTTAAACACGTCTATCTTAGTTCGGGCCGTCTTCATGAATGGCCTCCCAAGAAGAATCGGCAAGGATGGAGCATGGGTGGTTTCCTCCATTTCAAGGACATAGAAATCCGCCGGGAAGATCAAATTATTCACCTGCACTAAGACATCTTCCAATACGCCCTTTGGATAGGCATTAGATCTATCGGCCAACTGAATAATCACACCATCATTTTTCAATTCACCAAGGTTCATTGAGGCATAAATAGAGTATGGCATGACGTTAATTGAAGCTCCTAAGTCTAACATAGCATGTTCGAACTTAGTTTGACCAATAATACAAGGGATTGTAAAGCTACCTGGATCTTTGCACTTTGGTGGTAACTTTCTTTGTAAAATAGCGGAAACGTTCTCACTTACCCTTACCACCTCCTTGTTTGAAATCCTCTTCCTCGTTGTGCAAAGCTCTTTTAAGAACTTGGCATACTTAGGGACTTGCTTGATTGCATCAAGGAGCGGAATGTTGACTTGAACTTTCCTAAAGGTTTCCAGAATGTCCTTTTCACTCTCCTCCTTCTTTGATTGCCTAAACCTGCTAGGAAAGGGCACGTTTAGTGGAATAGAACTTGACAAAGTCGAATTTGGACTTACCTTAGGCCTGTTGGACGGTTTTGGCACAATAGGGGGCTGCGACAAAGTTTCTTTCACCCTTGCCGTGGCCTTCTTTGCTTGTTCCTCCTCTTCTTGTAGTAACATGTCCTCTTCTTGACTTGTTTTGGACGGCCTTGAGGTGGTTCCGACCTCCTTACCACTTCTCAACATGATTGCATTGGCAGATTCGAACCCTCCCTTTGGATTGACAATTGTTGAGCTAAGGAGCTTGCCCTGTTCTCGGAATTGTCCTACAAACTCCGCAATTTGCCCAATTTGTTTCTCCAAGTGATCCACCCTTTTGTCTTGGTTTTGCATGGCTTTGGTTTGATTCTCTTGCCCCTGAGACAAATTGGTAAGTAACTTAAGAAGTGTTTCATTGTCCAACGACGTACCTTGATTGTTTTGGGCAGGTTGTGCTTGGCTTGAATTGGGGCCGAATGGCTTGGTGTAGAACCCCGGGGGTTGCTGCCTAAAGCCTCCTTGTTGGTAAGGTTGTTGAGGCTCCCTCCACTTAAAGTTTGGATGGTCTCTCCAACCCGGATTGTATGTATTAGAATATGGATCATTCCTTGGTTGATTTTGGCTTGGAAATCCAATGGCGTTTGCATTCTCCCACCCACCATTCTCAATCAATTGAGGGCACTTTTCTGAAGGATGACCTTGAATAGAACATACGCCACATACAATTGGACTTTGGATCTTCTTTCCTTCGGCCATCTGAGACACAAGAGAAGTAAGATTAGCTACTTGAGTTTGAAGGTCGGATTGAGAACTTACCTCATTCACTTGTTGCCGTGGGGGGTCCCTTTGCCCAAGTCCTTCATATTGTTGTGCATTTAGAGCACGGTTTGCAATTAGGGTCTTGGCTGCCATAGGTGTTTTGTCCACCAATGCACCTCCCGCTGAAGCATCGAGCATTTGCCTTTCAATGGGAAGAAGGCCCTCATAGAAGTATTGAAGGAGAAGCTCCTCCTTCATTTGATGTTGAGGACATGATGCAACAAGGGCTTTAAAACGCTCGTAGTATGCCGGAAAAGATTCTCCTTGACTTTGTTGGATTCCGCTAATTTTCTTCCTCAAGAGAATGACTTTTGAAGTAGGGAAGAACTTCTCCAAGAACGCTCTCTTCATGCTCTCCCAAGAAGTAACGGTTCCGGGTGCCAATTCATAAAGCCAATCTTTAGCCTTTTCCACAAGAGAGAATGGAAAAGCCTTCATCATCAGAATGTTCCCATCGACATTTATGGGTGTCATGCTCGAACGAACAACCTCGAACTCCTTGAGATGCTTGTTGGGATCTTCCATGGAAAGCCCATGGTATTTCGGAATGTGGTGCAACAAGCTTGACTTCAATTCGAATTCATCGGTCTTGCCTTGGGCAACCGCGGGGTATTGAATGCAAAGAGGGGCTTGATGCGAGAATTACTTGACACTCAAATTAAACCCTCGTTTGACAATTGTAGTAGAATGGATAAGTGAGGGATCGTTCTAGACCGGGGATTAGGAGGGCTTGCTAAAACCTTCTAAATTGACTTAAAAACATAAAAATACAATATAAAACACTAAACTAGACTCAAAGAATGTAAAACTAAACTTTAAAACACTAAAACAAATCAAAAGACTCAAAATGCTTTTAAAAACACAAACTAAAATGCTATATTAAACTCGAAGAATTCAAAACTAAAAATAAGAAAGATTAAGACTAAGACTTAAACGAAATATGGGGGGATTGATTTTGGACGAATTTAAACTAAAATGGATAGATTGTAAAGAAAACAAATTGTAAATATGAAATTGACGGAAATGAATGGATGGTATGGCTAGCTAAGGGGTTCTTCTCCACACATGTTACACTTGCATAATAAAAAGATTTCCAATTGCATTTCAATAAATTATGAAACTCATTTAGAAGTAATCAAATCAAAATGCAAGCATAAACATTTATTTCGAATTACCCCCTAGCTAAAGGGGGATTAGTTCTTCATAACATTGAAATCAAAGAAACACCTAAACATTCCAACAACTCAAACTTGAATTGTATGAACGTTTAGGCACTCTTCTCTTCCATTCCTTATACGTACAAAACAAAGAGAATTAAAATGAAACATTGAAATCAAAGAATCACCTAAACATTCCAACAACTCAAACTTGAATTGTATGAACGTTTAGGTCATCTTCTCTTCCTCGTTGTTGTAGCATAAGGTCTAAGGATAATTGGTTTGGGGGATGGAAGTGTGGAATGGAAAAGGAGTGGTGGAGAAATGGAGAGATATGTAATGGGGAGTGAATGAGAATGAATTGAGGTGTATTTATGAATGAGAATGCAAGGGTTTTTATAGGAGGAATGGAGGTGTGAATTAGTATTTGTTTAAGCATGCATGTGGATGGTTAATGATGAAAAACAACAAGGGAAGCATGTGAAAATGGAATTGCATGTGAAAGCCACGGCAAGAATGTTTTCTTGCTGAAAAATGCATGTGAATGCATGGCTTTTGCATGTGAAAGCCACGGCAATGATGTTTCCTTGCTGAAAAATGCATGTGAATGCGTGGCTTTTGCATGTGAAAGCCACGGCAATGATGTTTCCTTGCTGAAAATTCATGTGAATGCATGGCTTGAATGATGAAGAATAAAGGGTGCATGAGTGAATGATTGAATGTGCATGTGTTTTAAAGAATGAATGGTGGTATAATGATGAAGTGTGATGAGTGATAAGTGTATGATATGTTGAGTGATAAGTGAATGGTTTGATAAGTGACAAATGAACTAGTTTAAAGGGCTAGGGTTTAAGTACATAGAATGGGCCTAAAATAGGTTGGTTTGTATGGCATAATGTGTTAAGCCCAAGGCAAGGTGAATGTAATTGGGTTAGGGCCATTGTTTTGTGTCTTCAAGTGCATACAAGGCCTTCAAATTCGTCCATCCTCTTGGCTCCATGGATAAGCTATCCAATCCATGCCCAAAAATGCTCCAAATGGCCTCAAAATGCACTTTCTTGCTCCCTAGGCCCTTAGAACCTGAAAACACACAAAAGAAGCATAAAGGACTAAAATAACGAGAGAAACATAACGTAAATGCACGAGAACAAGCCATTTAAGTCGCATGAATATGCTCCTATCAAATACCCCCACACTTAGCTTTTGCTAGTCCTCGAGCAAAACAGAATAAAAACAAATAAACAAAACGACACTAAACACGTAAAACACAACCTAAACCTTCCAACAACCGTCTTAGGGATTTCCAATGCACATGACAAGTTAAAAATCATCATTCTCACAGATTTTAGTCATCTTCACATTTAAGTACATTCTTAATCATAGTCACCATATACTAGTTCACAATTAAGCATTTAAAACCATGTTTTGAATGTAG
This sequence comes from Pyrus communis, assembly GCF_041283825.1. Classification (NCBI taxonomy): domain Eukaryota; kingdom Viridiplantae; phylum Streptophyta; class Magnoliopsida; order Rosales; family Rosaceae; genus Pyrus; species Pyrus communis. Next base: position 15,375,789 of record NC_142576.1, on the reverse strand, counting down.
TAACATGCCTTAGAGAATTTGCTCAATTCCTTTCAAGATATCCACTCAATTTTTACTCAGATTTTCTAACTACACACCCTAATCTAGTCATATGTGAGAAGATTGATGTAAACATGAAAACGAACACTCACATATATGTATCATAAAGAGAGCAATTTCTGGAGTTAATAAGCATGTTTAGGTATGATCTCATGAATGGAATGCTACTACTTAGAAGCGAGAACCAGTGACACCATAAGCTTATACCAAGTTCAAACTCCACAAATTGAAACACATAACAATCAAGATAGAAGTCAAAGGGTTGTAACGGGGCTAGGGTATTGGCTAACAATGAAAGGTGAAGGATAAACAAACATTTCTTAAAGCAATAGTGAGCAAAGTATTGAATTAGGTACTTAGAATTCCCTTTAGAACGCAGAAGTCAACTTTGAACACCCAAGGGGAAGTCACAAAACTTAGGGCCATATTCAACTTTTTTGGGCCCTTTCTTCAACAATCACACTTGTGAGTCCATTCTCACTTATTTTCACTCTTTTTCTTTCTTTTCTTCTTCTTTTTCTCACATTTTTTTTTTCTTTTTCCCGTGCCTCCTTTAAGACTTAGGCACATACATACACAAAAAAAAAATCCCTTCCCCCACACTTATTTTCTGCAACATATTAATCAAAAGGAATTCATTATCCGTCATGCTTACTATGCTTCAAGAACAAGGGTACGGATGGTCCTAATCTAGGCTAGGTGAGGATGATATGGGTTAACAAAGAACATGGGCTAAACAAGGCTCAACGGGGTTAAAACTTACAACATATACGAAATATGGGAAGTAAGGCTATTTGGCTATGGTGGCAACTACACAACTTCATCTTGATATATGTTATGCAACTCAATATCATGCTTTGAATGAAACGGATATAAGTTCTAGCATTTAGTTCTATCATGATACAATTGCATTCTAAGTAGCAACCAAGCAAGGAATAATGAGATCATTCAACAACTTTAGAAAACAAAGAATCACAGAAAATAACTCTCCAAAGAAGGTAATGGCTCGAGTCTCACAGGGATGTAGCGTTATTATGAGTTCCTTCCTTCAAGCATGTTACAAAAACGAATTTTTCTTTTATGATTGCATGTGAAGTCATACATTATAACCATAACTAAACATATACCAAGAGTAAATCAAACTTTCATCCATGTTTATAACTCTTTTTAACAGTCATGCAATTACAAACCAAATCCTCATCATAACGTTGGAAGGTTCCCTAAGACACAAAAAAAACAACTCAAAACACTCTTTTTAGGCTTTTCAAAAAAATGTTTTTCAAATTTTTAAGTGATTTTCGGAGTTATAAAACAAAACACGCTAAAACAGTTTAAAAACACCTTAAAAACATTTAAAACAGCAAGGAACAACACTTGAAGTTATGGGTGATAAAATTCAACGAATTTGCATCAACATACTTAGTTACCCCCCCACACTTAAATCAAACATTGTCCTCAATGTTTTAAGCATAGATTCACACAAAGCATAAGTAAATACACAAAAAGCACTTAAACATACTAAACATGGCAGAATGTAATTAACAAAGAGAAGAGTTTAGAGACGCAAATCTGGTTATAGAGTGTAAATTCCATCTTCTCCTTGGTAATTGCATTGAGGCTTTTGATCTTTGTGATTCCACATGCTTACTCTTGAACTGGTTTCTGCCCATCGTTGATTTTCCTTTGTGCTACTTCTTGAACTGGGCAGCAGGATGGTTCTTTTGGTCTCCCCCGAAGGTCTGAGCTTATCCCTTTTATCTGTTTCTTTGTTCAATCTTTCCAATTCGTATTGAAAAGGGTTGGAGGATAACTCAGCCTATGTTTGTCTCCACATGCTTCAATGTATCATTTTCACTTGCCTTACTCGCTCCCCTTTGCAGAAGTGGTCCCTTCTCCGGAAGTGTATCAACCGTTGAAGATGACTACTCGAGAGCAACGCTAGGTAAGCAATCAGGAATAGATTCCAGGCAGTTGGCTCCAGATCGGAAGACTGACTCCAAGTGCCGGCTGATTGCTTCTTTTACTTTGCCATGCGAGTAAGAACAAGGACAAAGAAAAAGACAGGGAAAGAGCATGATATGAGATACTTTTGCTTTTGACCTTGATGATATGAGATACCTTTGCTTTTGAAGAAGCGGTGAATGAATCAGCACATGTATTTGTTGTGCTGCTTCCTCCTGGGTCATATGTACTCCAGGCATCTGGTATCATCTTTGGGGAAGAAGAAAGAATTGAGTATTTCAAAAGGCTTTGCTGGGAGTGAGCCCTCAGAGGTGAGGGAGAGTTGGGCATTTTCTTCAGGTTTGCCCTGCCATAAAAGACGAAGGTCGACATATATAGAGATAATATCAAGTGGTGGTACTTTTTACCTTTGTCGACAAACGTTTTGATCCCGCAAATCCGGCTTTTTGAAATAATGGCGCCTCATCGATCTCTGAACACGCCTCTTCGATTTCTGAGCAAGCGCCCCTTCGATTTCTGAGCAGGCGCCCCTTCGCTTTCTGAGCAGGCGCCCCTTCGCTTTCTGAACGACACGTGGTAGTGCAGATGCGGCTCCTTTTGACAAAGCTGCACGCGTCTTCTGAAAAGCAGAGAAAGCGTCGCCGAACTTTGCGCTTGTCGGCTAAAGATGTGTAGTTGTGATGATGGCCTCCACGTGTTGTCTCAAAAGAAGAAATCTTTTGACAAAGTTGAACGCGCCTTCTGAAAAGCCGAGAAAGCGTCGCCAAAATTACGCCGGAAATTCCGGCTTTTTGAATCGGTGGACGCGTCGCCTTGGCTTTTTTATTGAGCTATCGATCACCACAACAAACACACACTGAAGATTTCCCATTCTTGAAAATCGACTCCGGCCCTTTGAAATTTAACTCCATCCCTTCTCTTTGAACACTTTTGAAAAAATGGCAAACTCATCGAACCTTAGCTTGGAATTGAGCCTTAGCAGTGATACGGGCGCGCCGCGTCAAGGTAACGTATGGCGCCCTTCTTTCTTTTCTTCTAACGGTCCTCTTTCAGGTGAAGACTCTGTGATGCAGGACGCCACAACAGCTACAATAGTAGCTAGGAACCTCCTCACACCAAAAGATAGTAGGCTGCTGTCAGGACGGTCCGATGAGTTGGCCGTTCAAGAGTCCCTCGCACTTAGTGTTCAGTGTGCGAGTTCTGTGTCCAACATGGGCCAACGCCTGCTTGCCCGCTCCCGTCAGGTGGAATCGTTGATGGCGGAGGTGGAAAGACTTAAGCAAGAGATCCAGCAGCTTAAGTACGAGAATAGAAGTTTGCATGTGCTTGTAAATAACTATTCGTCGGGGATGAAGAGGAAGCTTGATGAGCTGCAAGAATCTGAGGGTCGAATTCACAGTGACCGTCAAAGGCTTGCGTCTTATCTCCAGAGGCACCTTTTTCCTGGGTCATCCAGCGCTTGGCCAAGTATTGAGGCCTGGAATGCTCTAGCTCCGATGCCTCCCGCTCCGATGGCTTCCGCTCCGATGCCTCCCGCTTCTATGCCTCCCGCTTCTGCGCCTTCCGCTTCTGCGCCTCGTAGTGGGGCTTCACGTAAACAACCTTTGTGAAGCTCCACCTTTCTCCATGTTTAGTATCTTTCTTTCAAATTTTTTTTTTTTTTTTTTTTATTTATTTTTTTTTATTAACATAAATAAAATCAAACGGCATGGAATTTATCTTTGAATGGGCGGTGATATTTGAAATGATCCGGTAATAGTTTAAATTCCATTTTGGGTGCCTGAATCATTAACCACATGTTAGTATAAAAAAAAATTGAAATTCGGGGAGGCGGCTTACCTGTGTGCTCCAAAATGAACTCCAGAATAAACACCCCTTCGAAAGTTATGACTTGTCCCGTGTCATAAAATCCAACTTCCTTGGGAATTGTGGTTTCAAATTTGTCCTCTTTGATGCCTTCTACATCTTCTCCAGCCACTACCTTCTCTTGAATCATTCTTCTTGGTGTACAAAGTCCTTTGAAGAATTCAACACCATCTAAAACTTGTTGTGTTGCACCAAGAATTTGAATAGCATTTTGCACCTTTGGGAAGGCTTCCACGATGTCCTTTTTACTCTCTTCTTGGTTGGGAATCAAAAACCTGCTAGGAAAAGGGACATTGGGTGGAATAACATCAGAATAACATGAAATTGGGACGTCCTTACTGGTGGTGGGTGGTTTAGAGGGCTTAGGGGGCTGCGGCAAGGGTTGTTCTACCCTTGCCGTGTGCATGTCTTCTTCCTCCTCCTCAATTAGCAGCTCTTCATCCACTTCTAGGCTATGTTTGGACATTTTTAGGTCAGCTCCAACCTCCATAGCACTTCCCAAAGTGATAGCATTATGGATTTCAAAATCTTCCTTCGAGTTTTCAATAGTTGAGTTGGAAAGTTCACTTTGCTCTTGAATTTGTTTCAAGAACTCCATAATCTGCCCAAATTGCTCGTCCAATTTACCCAACTTCTTGTCTTGATTTTGTTCGTCCTGCGTCAAAGAGGTTAGTAATTGAAATTTTTTATCATTATCCATGGACATACTTGAACTTGATTGGAATTGTTGTGGGGGAGGTTGTGGTGGCTGCATAGGTGTTGTATTGAACTCCTCATATGGTTGCCAATATGCTTCTTGTTGAGCCTCCTTGGCTTGATTTTGTGACCCCTGCGCCAAAGAATTTATTTCATTAAGAATTTGAATATAATCTACTGGCGAACTTGAATTTAATTGAGCATATTGCATATGAAGTTGTGGTGGCTGCATAGGTCTTGAATAGAACTCCTCATATGGTTGCCAATATGCTTCACGTTGAACTTGTTGATCTTCCCACCATATAGAGTTTGAATGATCCCTCCAATCTCTTTGTGGACATTGATTGGCTTGAAATCCTTGCCTATATGAAGCACCAAATGTAGGGACACTCTGCATTGTGGTCCTTTCGGCATACGGCGACAATTTAGAAGTAAGATTTGCCAATTGAGCTTGAATGCTAGCAAAATCCATATCTTACTTCTCTAGTACCTAAAAAGAAAGAGAACTAAATCAAAAATCAAAAGTAACAACAAACAAAGAAAACAACACTAAGTTAGAAACTAAAACGAAAACAACTAAACCAAAAAAAAAGAAAAGAACTAAGGGATTAGCAAAGTTGCTAATCCCCGGCAACGGCGCCAAAATTTGATGCGAGAATTACTTGACACTCAAATTAAACCCTCGTTTGACAATTGTAGTAGAATGGATAAGTGAGGGATCGTTCTAGACCGGGGATTAGGAGGGTTTGCTAAAACCTTCTAAATTGACTTAAAAACATAAAAACTAAATTAAAATACTCTTAACAAGACTACTATGACTCAGAATGGCTTTGAAAAACTCAAATTGTCTAAAACAATCAAATTGACTCAAATAGAAGCTAGAACTTGATTTAGACGAATTTGCAATTGTTTATGACTCCAAAAGCTTAAAGATACAAAAATAAAACAAATACGAATGATTAAGACTTAACAAAATAGGGGGGGAATTGTGGTTGGACGATATTAAATTAAAAAGACAGAATATAATTAAAGGCAAAATGTAAATATGAATGTGATAAAAATATGGATGATGGAATAGCCAAGGGGTTCTTCTCCACACATGTTACACTTGCAAACAAAATTGATTCTCAGTTGGTCTTTCGATAAGTTGTGAAACTCAATGCTCCAAGTTAATTAGATCCGCTTAGATTAACTTTCAGATTTCCCTAAATTCGTTGGATTGAATGGAATACGCATTACAACCAAATTATTCTTAATCAAAGTCCCTAACTATGGAATACGCATGATAGAGACATTTAACCAAGATCATTAAGTTCAACGGAAATCATAAACATCGACGAGGCATTCGTTACTATGGAATACGCATGAAACTTATGCCAAGAATTCGTTTAACGAGATTGTTTATAAGCAACCTCTACTACTTGTGAATATAAGTTCATAACGATTAGGTGAAATTCACTTATATTCTAGCGTCATATTTATGCATGAAAATTAAGCTTGCAATCTCAATGAACATACATAAATAAGTTATCAATCAAACAGTTAAACGAATTGAATCCACAACTTATGAAATTCCAACCAAACGTAATCAATTCAAAATGCAAATATAAACATAGTTTCGAATCACCCCCTAGCTAAAGGGGGGTTTAGTTCCTCATAACTTTGAAATCAAAGAAACACCTAAACATTCCAACAACTCAAACGTGAATTGTATGAACGTTTAGGCACTCTTCTCTTCCCTTCTCATACGTACAAAACAAAGAGAATTAAATTTAAACTTTGAAATCAAAGAAACACCTAAACATTCCAACAACTCAAACTTGAATTGTATGAACGTTTAAGCACTCTTTTCTTCCTCGTTGTTGTAGCACAAGGTCTAAGGTGAGCTTAAGGGCTTTAGGTGTATGTGGAATGGAGTAGGGAGTGGTTGGAGATGGAAGAATGAAGAGAAAATATGCAGAAAATGAAATAGGACTCACGGCAATGGAATGGTATTTGTGTTGTGTGAAGTGTTGTGAATGGAAATATGAGATACTTTTGCTTTTGAGCTTGATGATATGAGATACCTTTGCTTTTGAAGAAGCGGTGAAGGAATCAGCGCATGTATTTCCTCCTGGGTCATATGTACTCCAGGTATCTGGTATCATCTTTGGGGAAGAAGAAAATTTTGAGTAATTCAAAAGGCTTTGCTGGGAGTGCGCCCTCAGAGGTGAGAGAGAGTTGGGCATTTTTCTTCAGGTTTACCCTGCCATAAAAGACGAAGGTCGACATATATAGAGATAATATCAAGTGGTGGTACTTTTTACCTTCGTCGACAAACGTTTTGATCCCGCAAATCCGGCTTTTTGAAATAATGGCGCCTCTTCGATCTCTGAACACGCCTCTTCGATTTCTGAGCAGGCGCCCCTTCGAGTGCTGAACGACACGTGGTAGTGCAGATGCGGCTCCTTTTGACAAAGCTGCACGCGTCTTCTGAAAAGCTGAGAAAGTGTCGCCGAACTTTGCGCTTGTCGGCTAAAGACGTGTAATTGAGATGATGGCCTCCACGTGTTATCAGCTTTGTCAGATATCTTTTGACAAAGCTGAACGCGTTTTCTGAAAAACCGCGAAAGCGTCGTCGAAATTTGCGGAGGAAAATCCGGATCTCTGAATCGGTGGACGCGTCGCCATGGCTTTTTATGGAGCTATCGATCACCCCAACAAATACACTCTGAAGAAATCCCATTCTTGAAAAATCGACTCCGGCCCTTTGAGAATTAACTCCAACCACCCCTTCTTTCTGAACACTTTTGAAAAATGGCAAACTCATCGAACCTTAGCTTGGAATTGAGCCTTAGCAGTGATACGGGCGCGCCGCGTCAAGGTAACGTATGGCGCCCTTCTTTCTTTTCTTCTAACGGTCCTCTCACAGGTGAAGACTCCGTGATGCAGGACGCCACAACAGCTACAATAGTAGCTAGGAACCTCCTCACTCCGAAAGATAGTAGGCTGCTGTCAGGACGGTCCGATGAGCTGGCCGTTCAAGAGTCCCTCGCACTTAGTGTTCAGTGTGCGAGTTCTGTGTCCAACATGGGCCAACGCCTGCTTGCCCGCTCCCGTCAGGTGGAATCATTGATGGCAGAGGTGGAAAGTCTCAAGCAGGAGATCCAGCAGCTGAAGTATGAGAATAGAAGTTTGCACGTGCTTGCAAACAACTATTCGACGGGCATGAAGAGGAAGCTTGATGAGCTGCAAGAGTCTGAAGGTCGGATTCACAGTGACCGTCAAAGGTTCTCGTCTTTCCTCCAGAGGCAACTTTTTCCTGGCTCATCCAGCGCTTGGCCAAGTATTGAGGCCTGGAATGCTATATCTTCGATGCCTTCTGCTCCTATGCCTTCTGTTCCAACGCCTTCTGTTCCTACGCCTTCCGCTCCTATGCCTTCTGCTCCTACGCCTTCCGCTTCAAGAGTAAAGCCACGTAGTGGGGCCTCAAGCAAACACCCTTTGTGAAGCACCATCTTTCTTTGTTTAGCAGTGCCTATCAATAAATCAAACATTTTCTCAATGTTACAATCATAGACTCACATAATTAATAAACAAACAAACAATAACAACTAAACAACCTAAGTAGCGCTAAGACACAAACAAACACCAAAATGACTCAAATGACTCTAAAAACACATATTTTTGGGTTTTTCAAAAGATCTTTTTTTTTTTTTTTTTTTTTTTTTTTTTTTTTTTTTATCAAATTTTCGAAGTTTTATACCAAGACACTATAAAACACTCTAAAAACGCTTAAAACAGCAAGAAACAACATTCTAAGTGATAGGTGAATAAATCCCACGAAATTCATGCAAATACAAATTGTTTACCCCCCCACACTTAAATCAAACCTTGTCCTCAATGTTTTAAGCAGAAAGTCACAACAGAGCAAGCAAATAAACAAATACGAGAAAGAAAGCAAAGTAAGGCAGTAAAGAAAAAGAAAGGAATAAAAATAAGTCTCTTAAAGGGGTTTTCCAAGTTCTTCTCTATTCGGATGCATGGGTTGCCTCCCAAGTAGCGCTTTCTTTTACGTCTTGCAGCCGGACGGTACCTCCGTTTAAGCTTGACTAGGTTCCACGGCATGGAGGGGTACCTCCTCCACGACATGCTCCTCAAACATCTCGTAATAGGGCTTCAATCGATGCCCATTCACTTTGAATTCTTGCTGCGTCCTTGAACTTTTGATTTGCACTGCACCATGAGGGAAAACATTAGTAACAACAAACGGGCCAATCCATTTAGAACGCAACTTACCAGGAAACAACCGTAGGCGAGAGTTGAAAAGTAACACTTTCTGCCCAACTGTGAAGGTCTTGGTTCGAATCATTTTATCATGGAATGCTTTGGTCTTGGTTTTGTACATCCGGGCATTCTCATAGGCTTCATTCCGAATCTCCTCAAGTTCATTCAATTGGAGCTTCCTATGAACTCCCGCTGCATCTATGTCCATGTTGAAAATCTTCACGGCCCAATGTGCCTTGTGCTCTAACTCTACGGGCAAATGACATGGCTTACCATAGACGAGCCGAAAAGGTGACATCCCAATGGGTGTTTTGTATGCCGTACGATATGCCCACAGTGCATCATCTAAACGTAAGCTCCAATCCCTCCTTGTTGGTCCAACGGTCTTCTCCAAAATTTGTTTGATTTCTCGGTTAGACACCTCGGCTTGGCCATTTGTTTGAGGATGGTAAGGTGTGGAGACCTTATGGTTGACATGGTACTTTCTTAGCAACGCCTCAATGGTCCGATTGCAAAAGTGAGACCCTCCATCACTTATGATTACTCTCGGCATTCCAAACCTAGCAAAAATGTTAGTTTTCACGAAATCTGCAACCACCTTAGAATTGTTAGTACGGGTGGCTTTTGCTTCCACCCATTTTGAAACATAATCAACGGCTAGCAAGATATAAGTGAAACCATAAGATGGAGGAAAAGGCCCCATGAAATCAATGCCCCAAACATCAAAAATTTCAACATTAAAGACAGGGGTTTGCATCATTTGGTCCTTGGTACCTATGTTACCCATTCGTTGGCAACGATCACAAGACATACAAAAGGTTCTAGCATCCCCAAATATAGTCGGCCAATAAAAACCACACTCTAGAACCTTGAGGGCAGTGCGTTGTGTGCCAAAATGACCACCACATGCATATGTGTGACAAAAGTTTAGAATAGAGTGAAATTCAGAATCATGCACACATCTACGTACAATTTGATCTGAGCAATACTTCCACAAATAAGGGTCATCCCAAACATAGAAACGTGCATCATTTTTAAGCTTATCACGTTGGTGCTTGTTTAGTTCATTTGGAATTTGTTTAGCCACCAAGTAATTCACTAAATCTGCATACCATGGTTCACTTACCTCAATGGATAGCAGCTGCTCATCGGGAAAAGTTTCAGGGATAGGCACGGCATGTTCATGCTCCTCGTGGATCATTCGGCTTAAATGGTCAGCCACTACATTCTCGCTTCCTTTCTTATCCCGGATTTCAATATCAAATTCTTGAAGAAGAAGAATCCAACGGATAAGCCTCGGCTTTGCTTCTTTTTTTGTGAGCAAGTACCTCAAAGCTGCATGATCAGAATAAACGATTACTTTAGTACCAATTAAATATGAACGGAATTTATCTAAAGCAAAAACCACAGCTAGAAGTTCTTTTTCCGTCGTGGAGTAGTTCAATTGGGCATCATTGAGAGTCCGAGAGGCATAGTATATGACATGCGGCCGCTTGTCTCTTCTTTGTCCTAGAACAGCTCCTAATGCATAGTCGGATGCATCGCACATGAGCTCGAACGGAAGGCTCCAATCTGGAGGTACAATAATGGGGGCCGAGACTAGCTTCTCCTTGAGTTGGTTAAATGCCGAATTACACTCTTCATCAAACTTGAATGGCACATCTTTTTGAAGCAATCGGCAAAGAGGGTTGGACATCTTGGAGAAGTCTTTGATAAAACGCCTATAGAACCCTGCATGGCCAAGAAACGAACGTACCTCTCTAACCGAAGTAGGAGAGGGTAAGTGACGTACAAGGTCTATTTTCGATTTATCTACTGCAATTCCTTTTTCTGAAACAATATGTCCTAAAACTATACCTTGTTTCACCATAAAGTGACATTTCTCCCAATTCAAGACAAGGTTAGTTTCAACACATCGTTTCAAAATTAAGGTCAGATTATCCAAGCAATTATCAAATGAACTCCCAAATACACTGAAATCATCCATGAAAACCTCAATGATCTTTTCAACAAAATCGGAAAATATACTTACCATACACCTTTGGAAAGTGGCCGGTGCGTTGCATAAGCCAAATGGCATGCGACGATAAGCAAATGTTCCAAAGGGACATGTGAATGTGGTCTTCTCTTGATCATCCGGGGCTATCACAATTTGGTTATATCCAGAGTATCCATCAAGAAAACAGTAAAAGGCATGACCGGCTAACCTTTCGAGCATCTGGTCGATGAATGGCAAAGGAAAGTGATCTTTCCTAGTCATGGCATTTAGCTTCCGGTAATCGATACATACTCGCCATCCAGTCTGAATGCGTGTAGGCACGAGCTCATTCTCATCATTCTTGATAACAGTTACTCCGGACTTCTTGGGAACGACTTGAACTGGAGAGACCCAACGGCTATCGGAGATAGGGTAGATCACTCCGCAATCCAAAAGCTTGATTATTTCCTTCTTCACCACTTCCATCATCGGAGGGTTGAGACGGCGTTGAGCCTCTCGGGATGGCTTAGTCCCCTCCTCAAGAAGTATACGGTGCATGCATGTGGTAGGGCTTATTCCTTTAATGTCGGCCAAAGTCCACCCTATGGCCGTTTTGTGCTCTCGCAGCACCCTCACAAGCTTCTCCTCCTCCATTGCCGTGAGACTTGATGAAATGATGACGGGCAATGTTTCGCCTTCTCCCAAAAACACATACTTCAAATGGTCCGGCAACGGCTTAAGTTCAAGCGATGGTGCCTGAACAACAGAAGGTAGCATCTTAGTGGAAACTGAATTTGAAAGTGAGAGTGGAACCTTACCATATTGTTGTGGCAATGACTCAAGGGCTGCCACAACCTCAATTATTTCTTCACTAGAACCCATTGCAAAAAATTCCTCCTCCTTGCCGTGGCCTTGCATTGGCCCAAATCCTTCATTTTTGCGCTCTATGGCCTTAGTGATGGTTGTTTCCAGGGCGTCCTCGTTCAATTCTTCAAGGTATACCTGCGCCAAAGAATCGATAACATCAATGGAAAAACAAGAATGGTCATCAACGGGATATCTCATAGTTTCAGAAATATTAAAATCAATCACTTCCCCATCGAATTCCATTGTCAAGGTGCCTTTGTATACATCAATCTTCGTTCGGGCCGTCTTCATGAATGGCCTACCAAGGAGAATCGGCAAAGATGTAGAATGGGCTGAATCCTCCATGTCTAGGACGTAGAAATCAGCCGGAAAAATTAAATGGTTCACCTGCACAAGCACATCTTCCAAAACTCCTTTTGGATACGCGTTAGAACGATCGGCCAATTGTATAATTACACCATCTTGTTTTAATTCACCCAAATTCATAGATGCATAAATCGAATAAGGCATGACATTTATGGATGCACCTAAATCAAGCATGGCATGTTCAAAACGATTATGTCCAATCACACAAGGAATCGTGAAACTACCGGGGTCTTTGCACTTGGTAGGCAGTTTACGTTGCAAAACAGCGGACACATTCTCGCTTACCTTCACTACCTCTTTGTTTGCCCTTCTTCTCTTTGTATTGCATAGGTCCTTGAGGAATTTAGCATACTTTGGAACCTGTTTGATTGCATCGAGAAGTGGTATGTTCACTTGCACCTTCCGGAACGTTTCAAGAATGTCCTTCTCGCTTTCTTCCTTTTTTTCTTGCATGAACCTACGAGGAAAAGGTACATTGGGCAGATTAGGACGTGAAGTACATGAATTTGAACTTAAATTACCTGATTTGGCCGAGTTAGGGTGATCTGCCTCAGGTTGTGTCTTCTCTTCATCTACTTTCTGGGCAGATGTGGGATTGTTTGGCTCGGTCCCAACTTCTTTTCCACCCCTTAGGGTGATGGCCTTGGCGGATTCGAATCCTCCCTTTGGATTGACTGTGGTTGAGCTAGGAAGCTTTCCTTGCTCTCTAATCTGTCCAAGGAACTCAGAAATCTGCCCTATTTGTTTCTTCATATCCATCATCTCCTTCTCGTTATTTTCTATCCGGTTGTTTTGATTTTGCAACCCCTGCGAAATAGAGGTTAGTAATTGCATAGCTTGATTACTTTCCAAAGACGTACCTGAATGAGATGATGCCGAAGGTTGTTGGGATTGTTGGGGTGCATACGGCTTGGAATAAAAACCAGGGGGGTTTGGCCTAAAGCCTCCTTGTTGGGCAGCTTGTTGTGGCTCCCTCCATTTGAAGTTTGGATGGTCCCTCCATCCGGCATTGTAAGTGTTCGAGTATGGGTTGTTTTGATTTTGTCCTTGGAAACCAATTGCATTGGCAGATTCCCAACCACCATTCTCGATTAGTTGAGGGCACTTGTCGGATGGATGCCCTTGAATTGAGCACACGCCACAAACTTGGTGTTCTTGTGCTTTTGGACCAATCACAACCTGAGAAACAAGAGAATTAAGATTAGCAAGTTGTGATTGAATTTCAGAAATAGCACTCACCTCATTTATACTTTGTTGCCGTGGGGCTTCCCTTTGGCCCACTCCTTCATATTGTTGAGCGTTGAGCGCTCGGTTGGCTATGAGAATCTTGGCATCCCTTGGTGTTTTGTCCACCAATGCTCCTCCCGCTGATGCATCAAGCATTTGACGTTCGATAGGAAGGAGGCCCTCATAGAAATATTGAAGGAGAAGTTCCTCCTTCATTTGATGTTGAGGACATGAAGCTACAAGGCCCTTGAAGCGCTCATAATAAGCCGGGAATGTCTCACCATGATTCTGTTGAATACCACTAATTTTCTTCCGTAGGAGAATCACTCTCGAAGTAGGGAAGAATTTCTCCAAGAAAGCACGCTTCATACTCTCCCACGAAGTCACAGTTCCCGGGGCTAGTTCGTAGAGCCAATCTTTGGCCTTGTCCATAAGTGAAAATGGAAAGGCCTTCATCTTCAATATACTCCCATCCACATTGACGGGGGTCATGCTCGAACAAACCACCTCGAACTCCTTCAAGTGTTTGTTGGGGTCTTCCATAGACAAGCCATGGAACTTCGGAATATGGTGTAACAAACTGGACTTGAGTTCAAATTCCTCAGTCTTCCCCTCTGCAGCCGTGGGGTATTGGATACAAAGAGGCAATGCATTATCCAAACCCGAGGCCGAAAGCTCCTTGATGGTTCTATTATCTGCTGCCATGGCTTGTTCTTCTTCAAAAATCTGATCCGTGGGCTTTTCTTCTACACCTACTTCTTCTTCTTCAAGCCCAGGTTGTGGTGGAGGTTGTGGTGGCTCTTGTTGACTCCTCGTTCTCCTCAAAGTGCGTTCAAAATCACCGTCAAAGTCGGAGATGTTCTCTATAATAGGCCGAGAGCTACGAGTCATACACAGTACCTAAAAAACAAGGAAACAAACAAACTAAGAATCTGAAATAAGAATGCACGAAAAACAAAATATAAAAATAAAGACAAAGGATTAGCAAAGTTGCTAATCCCCGGCAACGGCGCCAAAATTTGATGCGAGAATTACTTGACACTCAAATTAAACCCTCGTTTGACAATTGTAGTAGAATGGATAAGTGAGGGATCGTTCTAGACCGGGGATTAGGAGGGCTTGCTAAAACCTTCTAAATTGACTTAAAAACATAAAAATACAATATAAAACACTAAACTAGACTCAAAGAATGTAAAACTAAACTTTAAAACACTAAAACAAATCAAAAGACTCAAAATGCTTTTAAAAACACAAACTAAAATGCTATACTAAACTCGAAGAATTCAAAACTAAAAATAAGAAAGATTAAGACTAAGACTTAAACGAAATATGGGGGGATTGATTTTGGACGAATTTAAACTAAAATGGATAGATTGTAAAGAAAACAAATTGTAAATATGAAATTGACGGAAATGAATGGATGGTATGGCTAGCTAAGGGGTTCTTCTCCACACATGTTACACTTGCATAATAAAAAGATTTCCAATTGCATTTCAATAAATTATGAAACTCATTTAGAAGTAATCAAATCAAAATGCAAGCATAAACATTTATTTCGAATTACCCCCTAGCTAAAGGGGGATTAGTTCTTCATAACATTGAAATCAAAGAAACACCTAAACATTCCAACAACTCAAACTTGAATTGTATGAACGTTTAGGCACTCTTCTCTTCCATTCCTTATACGTACAAAACAAAGAGAATTAAAATGAAACATTGAAATCAAAGAATCACCTAAACATTCCAACAACTCAAACTTGAATTGTATGAACGTTTAGGTCATCTTCTCTTCCTCGTTGTTGTAGCATAAGGTCTAAGGATAATTGGTTTGGGGGATGGAAGTGTGGAATGGAAAAGGAGTGGTGGAGAAATGGAGAGATATGTAATGGGGAGTGAATGAGAATGAATTGAGGTGTATTTATGAATGAGAATGCAAGGGTTTTTATAGGAGGAATGGAGGTGTGAATTAGTATTTGTTTAAGCATGCATGTGGATGGTTAATGATGAAAAACAACAAGGGAAGCATGTGAAAATGGAATTGCATGTGAAAGCCACGGCAAGAATGTTTTCTTGCTGAAAAATGCATGTGAATGCATGGCTTTTGCATGTGAAAGCCACGGCAATGATGTTTCCTTGCTGAAAAATGCATGTGAATGCATGGCTTTTGCATGTGAAAGCCACGGCAATGATGTTTCCTTGCTGAAAATTCATGTGAATGCATGGCTTGAATGATGAAGAATAAAGGGTGCATGAGTGAATGATTGAATGTGCATGTGTTTTAAAGAATGAATGGTGGTATAATGATGAAGTGTGATGAGTGATAAGTGTATGATATGTTGAGTGATAAGTGAATGGTTTGATAAGTGACAAATGAACTAGTTTAAAGGGCTAGGGTTTAAGTACATAGAATGGGCCTAAAATAGGTTGGTTTGTATGGCATAATGTGTTAAGCCCAAGGCAAGGTGAATGTAATTGGGTTAGGGCCATTGTTTTGTGTCTTCAAGTGCATACAAGGCCTTCAAATTCGTCCATCCTCTTGGCTCCATGGATAAGCTATCCAATCCATGCCCAAAAATGCTCCAAATGGCCTCAAAATGCACTTTCTTGCTCCCTAGGCCCTTAGAACCTGAAAACACACAAAAGAAGCATAAAGGACTAAAATAACGAGAGAAACATAACGTAAATGCACGAGAACAAGCCATTTAAGTCGCATGAATATGCTCCTATCAGGGCTGCATTGGCCAAACCCGAGGCAGAAAGCTCTTTAATGGTTCGATTGTCCACGGCCATGGTTGGTACTTCCTCTTTAACCCAATCCGTGGCTTCCTCTTCTACTTCAGGTTCGAGACTAGGAGGATTAGACTCTTGCAATTTCTTGTTCCTTCTCAAAGTCCTCTCGAAATCATCGTCAAAGTCGGAGATATGCTTACGAACAGGTTGTGAGCTACGGGTCATAAACTAGTACCTACACACAAAAGTAAACAAGATAAGTAACCAACTTAATTGATTGGCACAAAAACAAAACACATACACACGGTGCAAAAAAAATTAAAACAAAACAGAAACTAAACAATTTTAAACAAGACTCAAGACAAGGGATTAGCAACTTTGCCAATCCCCGGCAACGGCGCCAAAATTTGATACGTAGATTATACGCACACAAACTAAACCCTATTTGTGACAATTGTAGTAATGATGTAAGTAGGGATCGTTCTAACCGGGGATTAACTAGGGGTGCTAAACACTTGATTCAAATAAATAAAACTAATTTTTAAAACACTTAACTTACTTAACAAGAACTCAAAACAAGTACACAAGACTTGAAATACTCGAAAACACAAAAATAGAACAAATACGAATGATTAAGACTTAACAAAAGATGGGGGGGAATTGTGTTTGGACGAGATTAAATTAAATGGACAAATTGTAATTAAAGGCAAAACGTAAATATGAATGTGATGAAAATATGGATGATGGAATAGCCAAGGGGTTCTTCTCCACACATGTTAAACTTGCATACAAGATTGATTCTCAGTTGGTCTTTCGATAAATTATGAAACTCAACACTCCGGGTTAATTAGGTCCGCTTAAATTAACCATCAAGTTCTCCTTAAGTTAATGAATTGGATGGGTTAGCGCAACGCAATTCACCACATTCTCCAAAAGTCCTTTACGTGAAAAGCACAATAAAGATACAATCAAAGATCATTAAGCATTATGAAAACTATAAGTGTTGACGAGGCATTCGTTACTATGATGAGCATGAAACTAGTGCCAAGAATTCATTTAACGCGATTGTTTATAAGCAACCTCCACTACTTGTGAATATAAGTTCATAACGATTAGGTGAAATTCACTTATATTCTAGCGTCATATTCATGCATGAAAATTAAGCGCGCATTCTTAATAAACATTCATAAATAAGTTATCAATCAAACGGTTAAACAAATTGAATCCACAACTTATGAAATTCCAACGAAAGTTAATCAATTCATATTGCAAATATAAACATAGTTTCGAATCACCCCCTAGCTAAAGGGGGTTTAGTTCCTCATAACTTTGAAATCAAAGAAACCCCTAAACATTCCAACAACTCAAGCTTGAATTGTATGAACGTTTAGGCACTCTTCTCTTCCATTCCTCATACGTACAAAACAAAGAGAATTAAATTTAAACTTTGAAATCAAAGAAACACCTAAACATTCCAACAACTCAAACTTGAATTGTATGAACGTTTAGGCACTCTTTTCTTCCTCGTTGTTGTAGCACAAGGTCTAAGGTGAGCTTTGGGGATTATGTGAAGTATTTTGGAGGGATGGGAAGTGGTTGGATAGTGGCTGCGATGGAGGAGAAA
Source organism: Pyrus communis (assembly GCF_041283825.1). Classification (NCBI taxonomy): domain Eukaryota; kingdom Viridiplantae; phylum Streptophyta; class Magnoliopsida; order Rosales; family Rosaceae; genus Pyrus; species Pyrus communis. The sequence continues at coordinate 15,358,168 of NC_142576.1, read as the reverse complement.
AACTACACAGAAATGGAAGGATATGCACGGCAAAGGGGAAGTGTTTGTGTTGTGAATTGTGTTGTGAATGGAATGGAGAGATGGAATGGGGAGTGAATCAATGACAAATGAATGAGAATGCAAAGGCTTTTATAGGAGAAATGGAGGTGTATATGGCTGTTTGTTTAGGATGCAAGTGGCTAATTAATGATGGAAAACGGTTAGGAAAGCATGTGAAAGCTGGAAATGCATAAGGGCTACATGGCAATGATGCTTGTTGGTGCTGAAATTGCATGTGTGTGAGGTGTGTAGGTGCTAAAAATGCATGTGAATGCATGGCATTTGAAATGATTGTTGTTTGGAAATGAATGTGAAGACATGTAATGAATGTGAAGACATGTGAAAGCTGGAAATGCATGTGAAGATGTTGGAAATGGGAATGAAGGCCACGGCAAAGGGTGAAGTTTTTGATGATTTAAAATGTGGATGCATGATGAAGAGTTAATAAATAATGCATGTAGGGTTAGGAAATAAAATCATAACTTAAAGGGGGGATGATTAAAGGATGTGGGGAGTTCTTTGGTGATGAGTGCAATGATGAAGAGTGAATAAATAATGCATGTGTTGATGAAATTGCATTTGGAAAGGTTGGAAAGTGGAAGGGAAAGGCACGGCAACAAGGAAGTGTTTGGGTGCATGTGTGTGAATGGTGGTTTTGCATGTGAATTGATGGATTGTTTGATTGGGCTAGGGGTTTTGCATGGCTCAAAGGATTGTTTGATTGGGCTAGGCCCTTTGTTTTATGTCCTAAAGAGCATGCAAGGCTTCAATTTCGTCCATCTTCTTTGCTCCATGATTAAGCTATCCAATCCATGCCCAAAAATGCTCCAAATAGCCTCAAAATGCACTTTCTTGCTCCCTAAGCCCTTAGAACCTGAAAACACACAAAAGAAGCATAAAGGACTAAAATAACTAGAGAAACATAACGTAAATACATGAGAACAAGCCATTTAAGTCGCATGAATATGCTCCTATCAATCCCCGGTTTAGAACGATCCCTACTTATACATATACTATAATTGTCAAAAGAGGGTTTTAATTTGTGTGTTTATATAATTCGCATCACTAATCATCCATCCATTTACCCAATTTCGTTCCAAACTTTGTTTAAGTCTTTAAATTACTTGTTTTACTTTAAATTCATCAAAAACCCAATCCCTTTTACTTTGTTGTGTCAATTTAACTAGAATCTGTCCAATTTGTGGTTTTAAGTGTTTTGAGTCAAGTTAAAGTTAGAATTCGTCCAAATTAAGTCCTAGAGTCTAGTTTGAGTCTATTTGATTGTTTTGTGTTGTTTTGAGTCTTTTTAGTTTGTTTTGAGTCATATAAGTCTAGTTAAGAGTCTTTGAGTTTATTTAAGTGTTTTTAAGCCTAGTTTTGTATCTTTGAGTCAGTTTTTATTAGATTAGCAATCCCTCCTAATCCCTGGCCTAGAACGATCCCTACTTACATCTTTACTACAATTGTCAACAAGAGGGTTTAATTTGAGTGCTATTATTTATCACATCAGTTCTAGTATTTGGAACTATAATGACGAAAACGCATTCTAAGTAGCAACCAAGCAAAGAAACAATGAGATCATGCAACGACTTTAGAAAACAATAATCCACAGATTTATAACTCTCCAAACAAAGTTTAGGCTTAAGTCTCTCAGGGTTGTAGCGTTAGTTTGAGTTCCTTTCTTTAAGCATGTTACAAAAACTGATTTTTTTTCTTTGTGATTACATGTGAATTCGTAAACGACAACTACAATTAAGCATAAACTAAAGAGCAAATCAAACTTCCATCCATGTTTGTAACTTTCTTTAATAGTCATGCAATTAAAAACCAAATCCTCATCAATGTGTTGGAAGGTACCCTAAGACACAAACAAACATAAAAATTAACTCCAAAAACAACTCTTTTTGGTGTTTTTCCAAAACTGTTTTTCGAATTTTTTTTCAAATTTTTGTATTTTCTGTTTAAGACACATTAAAACACTTCAAAACACACTAAAAACACTTAAAAATAGTGAGTAGCAACATTAGAAGTGATAGGTTATAAAATCCCAAGAAAATCATGCAAAACCAGCTTGTTTACACCCCCCTCCCCCCAAACACTTAAAACAAACATTGTCCTCAATGTTTCAAACAAAGACTCACACTAAAACAAGCAAACAACACAACTAATAAACACAACTATCATGGCAAAGTAAAAGCAATAAAGAGTAGGGTTTAGGAACACAAATCTAGGTCTTCTTTATTTGAATGCATGGGTTGCCTCCCAAGAAGTGCTTGCTTTAATGTCTTCCAGCCGAAAGATACCTCTTCTTAAACTTGATGTGAAAATTAACTTGACACACAAATTAAACCCTATTTGTGACAATTGTAGTGGATATGTAAGTAGGGATCGTTCTAAACCGGGGATTAACTAAGGACGCTAATCAATACAAATAAGACTCAAAAACACTAAACTAAACTCTATATACTCAAAACTAACTTTAGACACTTAAAACAGCAACCAACAATAAAAAAGACTCAATTTTAGACTCAACAAGTGTTTTGGACGAAAATAGAACTTAACTTGACTCAAAAGACTCAAAGAAAACAGATTTTGACTCAAATAACAAGACTAAATGAAAGGGGCATTGTTTTTGATGAATTTAAAACTTAAAACAAAAACTTTGTAGAAAACACTGGAAAAACGAATTTAAAAGTTAAAACAAAAACTTGTAGAAAACACTGGAAAAACAAGATTATGAATGACAACGCCCCAAGTTAATTGCATCGCACAATCAACCATTAGATTTTCCTTATTTCATTGAATTAGATGGAATACGCATCACAACCAAATTATCTTTTTCAAGTTCTCTATATGAAATGCATAATAAAGATACATATAAAAAATCATTAAGTTTTGTGAAAATCATAAGCATTGACAAGGCATTCGTCACTATGAAACACATGAGACTCATACCAAGGATTTACTTAACATGATTGTGACTAGCAACCTCTACTACTTGTGAATATAAGTGAATAACTATTACGTGAAACCCTCTTATACTCTAGCATCAAATTCATGCATGCAAATTAAGTGTCGACCCCCGACCCACATACATAAACAAGTTTTAATAACTTAGATAAGCAAATCACATTCATGCCTTAGGAAGCAATAACTGGATGTAATCAATTCATATAAAACATATAATCATGGCTTCGAATTCACCTCTAACTAAAAAGAAGTTAGTTCCACATGTTCATCATAAATGAAAGTGATGCATTATTTATACGCACACAAATTAAACCCTATTTGTGACAATTGTAGTAATGATGTAAGTAGGGATCGTTCTAACCGGGGATTAACTAGGGATGCTAATCTAATTTGAAATGACTTGAAAACACAAAACCTAAATGTAAATACTCTTAACAAGACTACTATGACTCAGAATGGCTTTGAAAAACTCAAACTGCCTAAAACAATCAAACTGACTCAAATAGAAACTAGAACTTGATTTAGACGAATTTGAAACTGTTTATGACTCCAAAAGCTTAAAGATACAAAAATAAAACAAACACGAATGATTAAGACTCAACGAAATATGGGGGAAATGTGTTTGGACGATATTAAATTAAATGGACAGAATATAATTAAAGGCAAAATGTAAATATGAATGTGATGAAAATATGGATGATGGAATAGCCAAGGGGTTCTTCTCCACACATGTTACACTTGCATACAATATTGATTCTCAGTTGGTCTTTCGATAAGTTGTGAAACTCAACACCCCGAGTTAATTAGGTCCGCTTAAATTAACCGTCAAGTTCTCCTTAAGTCAATGAATTGGATGGTTAGCGCAACGCAATTCACCACATTCTCCAAAAGTCCTTTACGTGAAAAGCACAATAAAGATACAATCAAAGATCATTAAGCATTATGAAAACTATAAGTATTGACGAGGCATTCGTTACTATGGAATACGCATGAAACTTATGCCAAGAATTCGTTTAACACGATTGTTTATAAGCAACCTCCACTACTTGTGAATATAAGTTCATAACGATTAGGTGAAATTCACTTATATTCTAGCGTCATATTTATGCATGAAAATTAAGCGCGCATTCTTAATAAACATTCATAAATAAGTTATCAATCAAACGATTAAACAAATTGAATCCACAACTTATGAAATTCCAACGAAAGTTAATCAATTCATATTGCAAATATAAACATAGTTTCGAATCACCCCCTAGCTAAAGGGGGTTTAGTTCCTTATAACTTTGAAATCAAAGAAACACCTAAACATTCCAACAACTCAAACTTGAATTGTATGAACGTTTAGGCACTCTTATCTTCCATTCCTCATACGTACAAAACAAAGAGAATTAAATTATAACTTTGAAATCAAAGAAACACCCAAACATTCCAACAACTCAAACTTGAATTGTATGAACGTTTAGGCACTCTTCTCTTCCTCTTCGTTGTGGCACAAGGTCTAAGGAGATGTTAAGGGCTTTAGATGTATGTGGAATGGAGTAGGGAGTGGTTGGAAATGGAAGAATGGATTGATGGGGAAGGGGGACTCACGGCTAAAGAAGGTGGAGAGTGAATGTGGTGTGTTGTGTATGAAAAAAAATGAGATCCTTTGGTAATGGGAATGCAAGGGCTTTTATAGGAGAAATGGAGGTGCAAATGGCTGTTTGTTTAAGCATGCATGTGCTGAAATGTGGTGGAAAACAGCTAGGAAAGCTGGAAAGCACAAGGATCCCACGGTATTGACAGTTTTTTATGTTGGAATTGCATGTGTGTGCTGAAAATGGGAATGAAGGCCACAGCATTGAGTTGATTTCTGGTGGTTGTGAGGTGGAAAGCTGGAAAGGCATGTGAATGCATGGAAATGGGAATAAATGCCACAGCAAAGGTTGGAGAAAAGGTGTGTGAATGGGGTGATTGAATGATTAAAGTGCATGTGGGTTAGAAATGTGGCTGAAATGATGAAGAATAATTTGGAAATGCAAGGTGGAAAGCTGGAAGTGTGAGTGAAGGCCACGGCAAGGGTGTTTTCTTGATGGTTTTGGGGTTGTGATGCATGTGAATGCATGTGAATGATAGCTAGGGTGTGTGATGATGAGTGTATGTGGAATAAAGAATGAATGGTGGCTTAATTGAATGAGTGGGAAGCTGGAAAGTTGAAGGGGATACACGGCACAAGGTTTTCAGGATGCATGTGTGTGCGAATGGTGGTGAAAATGCATGTGATGAAGAGTGAATAAAGAAATGCATGTAGGGTTAGCTAGGTTGGCTTTGTTTGGGTGCATGTGTTTGGTGGGAACAAAGGGGGAAGCACGGCTTTGATGGTGTTTTGTAAAGGGGAAAATGGTGTGTGTAATTGCATGTGTGTGAATGTGGGTTAAAGTGATGCATGGCTAGGAAATGTGAGTGCATGATTTGCATGTGTGTGAATGTGATAGTGGGTTTTGGAATTGGAAGGAAATGCATGGCCTTGGGGTTGGTTTAAGAGAGAATGGGCTAGGCCCTTTGTTTTATGTCCAAAGTGAATATAAGGCCTTCAAATTCGTCCAAACTTTGGCTCCATGGATAAGCTATCCAATCCATGCCCAAAAATGCTCCAAATAGCCTCAAAATGCACTTTCTTGCTCCCTAAGCCCTTAGAACCTGAAAACACACAAAAGAAGCATAAAGAACTAAAATAACTAAAGAAACATAACGTAAATGTACGAGAACAAGCCATTTAAGTCGCATGAATATGCTCCTATCAAATACCCCCACACTTAGCTTTTGCTAGTCCTCGAGCAAAACAAAAAAAAACAAAACAAAACAACAAAAGAACACGAAACTAGACAAAACGAACAAAACACCACCTACACCTTCCAACAATCGTCTCACAGATTTCCAATGCACATGACAAGTTAAAAATCATTATTCCCACAGATTTTAGCCATCTTTACACTTAAGTACATTCTTAATCATAGTCACCACATACTAGTTCACAATTAAGCATTTAAAACCATGATTTGAATGTAGTAACATGCCTTAGAGAATTTCCTCAATTCCTTACTAGAATGCACTCTATTTTCACACAGATTTTCTGACTACACACCCTACACTAGTTATATGTGAGAGATTGATGTAAACATGAAAGACTAGTATCTCACATATGTTATAACAAAGAAAGCATTTTCTGGATTTACGATAATGACATGAATATGATCTCATGAATGGAATGCTACTACTTAGAACGAGAACCAGTGATTCCATAAGCTCATATCAACTCCAAACTCCACATTTTGAAACACATAACACTCAAGATAGAAGTCAAAGGGTTGTAACGGGGCTAGGGTATTGGCTAACAATGAAAGGTGAAGGATAAACAAACATTCTTAAAGCAATAGTGAGCAAAGTATTGAATTAGGCACTTAGAATTCACTTTTGAATGAAAACTCAACTTTTGAACAAAAAGGGAGAATTTAGACAATTTACGCCCAGAATTGGTGTTTTGGAACCTTTCTTCAATCACTTATTCTTTCATTTTTTTTTATTTTTTTTCAAGCTCTTTTTTTTTTTTTTCTTTCTTTCTTTTCTCTTTTTTTTTTTTTTTTTTTTTTTTTTTTTTTTTCTTTTGAATCTCAAAACATAAACACTTAAACATTCGCTCCCCCACACTTATTTTCTTTCATAATGTAACTCAAAAGGAATTCAATTAAGTCATGCTCACTATCTTTTAAGAACAAGGGTGGGGATTGTCCTAAACTAGGCTAGGTGAGGAAAATGTGGGTAAACAAAGAATAAAGGCTAAACAAGGCTCAACGGGGTTAAAACTTACAACATATACGAAGTATGGGAAGTAAGGCTATTTGGCTATGGTGGTGGTCACTACACAACTTCTTCTTGAATATGTGTTATGCAAATCAATAACATGCTTTGAATGAAATGGGCATGAGTTCTAGCATTTGGAACTATATGATGAAACGCCTCCTAAGTAGTAACCAAGCAAAGAATAATGAGATCATGCAACGACTTTAGAAAACAAGAAATCACAGATTATACTCTCCAAAGAACGTTATAGGCTCAAGTCTCTCAGGGTTGTAGCGTTTGTTTGAGTTCCTTCCTTCAAGCATGTTACAAAAACGAATTTTTTTCTTTTATGATTGCATGTGAAGTCATACATTATAACCATAACCAAGCATATACCAAGAGTAAATCAAACTTTTCTCTATGTTAATAACTCTTTCTAACCGTCATGCAATTATAAACCAAATCCTTATCATTGTGTTGGAAGGTACCCTAAGACACAAACACACAAAAACGACTCAAAACACTCTTTTTAGGCTTTTCAAAACATTTTCTTCAAATTTTTATGTGATTTTCGGAGTTATAAAACAAAACACACTAAAACACTCTAAAACAATTTAAAAACACCTTAAAACAGCAAGGAACAACATTTGAAGTTATGGGTGATAAAATCCCACGAATTTGCATTAACAACATTAGTTACCCCCCCACACTTAAATCAAACATTGTCCTCAATGTTTTAAGCATAGATTCACACAAAACATAAGTAAACACACAAAAAGCACTTAAACATACTAAACATGGCAAAATGTAATTAACAAAGAGAAGAGTTTAGGGACGCAAATCTGGTTATGGAGTGTAAATTCCATCTTCTCTTTGTTGATTGCATTGAGGCTTGATCTTGATGATTCCACAGGCTTACTCTCGAACTGGTTTCCGCCCATCATTGATTTTCCTTTGTGCTACTCTTGAACTGGGCAGCAGGATTCTTTTGGTCTTCCCCGAAGGTCTGAGCTTACCCCTTTGGTTTGTTTCTTTGTTCAACCTTTCCAATTCGTATTGAAAAGGGTTGGAGGATAACTCAGCCTATGTTTGTCTCCACATGCTTCAATGTATCATTTTCACTTGCCTTACTCGCTCCTCTTTGCAGAAGTGGTCCCTTCTCTGGAAGTGTATCAACCGTTGAAGATGACTACTCGAGAGCAACGCTAGGTAAGCAATCAGGAATAGATTCCAGGCAGTTGGCTCCAACTCGGAAGACTGACTCCAAGTGCCGGCTGATTGCTTCTTTCACTTTGCTATGCGAGTAAGAACAAGGACAAAGAAAAAGACAGGGAAAGAGCATGATATGAGATACTTTTGCTTTTGACCTTGATGATATGAGATACCTTTGCTTTTGAAGAAGCGGTGAATGAATCAGCACATGTATTTGTTGTGCTGTTTCCTCCTGGGTCATCTGTACTCCAGGTATCTGGTATCATCTTTGGGGAAGAAGAAAAAATTGAGTAATTCGAAAGGCTTTGCTGGGAGTGCGCCCTCAGAGGTGAGGGAGAGTTGGGCATTTTCTTCAGGTCTGCGTTGCCATAAAAGACGAAGGTCGACATATATAGAGATAATATCAAGTGGTAGTACTGTTCTTTTACCCTTGTCGACAAATGTCTCTTCGATATCAGAACGACGCCTCTTCGATTTCTGAGCAGGCGCCCCTTCGATTTCTGAACAACGCCCCTTTGCTTTCTGAACGACACGTAGTAGTGCGGATGCGGCTCCTTTTGACAAAGCTGCACGCGTTTTCTGAAAAGCAGAGAAAGCGTCGCCAAACTTTGCGCTTGTCGGCTAAAGATGTGTAGTTGCGATGATGGCCTCCACGTGTTGTCTGAAAAGAAGAAATCTTTTGACAAAGTTGAACACGTCTTCTGAAAAGCCGAGAAAGCGTCGCCAAAATTACGCCGGAAATTCCGGCTTTTTGAATCGGTGGACGCGTCGCCTTGGCTTTTTATAGAGGTATCGATCACCGCCAACAAACACACTCTGAAGATTTCCCATTCTTGAAAATTGACTCCGGCCCTTTGAAATTTAACTCCATCCCTTCTCTTTGAACACTTTTGAAAAATGGCAAACTCATCGAACCTTAGCTTGGAATTGAGCCTTAGCAGTGATACGGGCGCGCCGCGTCAAGGTAACGTATGGTGCCCTTCTTTCTTATCTTCTAACGGTCCTCTCACAGGTGAGGACTCCGTGATGCAGGACGCCACAACAGCTACAATAGTAGCTAGGAACCTCCTCACTCCAAAAGATAGTAGGCTGCTGTCAGGACGGTCCGATGAGTTGGCCGTTCAAGAGTCCCTCGCACTTAGTGTTCAGTGTGCGAGCTCTGTGTCCAACATGGGCCAACGCCTGCTTGCCCGCTCCCGTCAGGTGGAATCATTGATGGCAGAGGTGGAAAGTCTTAAGCAAGAGATCCAGCAGCTTAAGTACGAGAATAGAAGTTTGCATGTGCTTGCCAACAACTATTCGACGGGCATGAAGAGGAAGCTTGATGAGCTGCAAGAGTCTGAAGGTCGGATTCACAGTGACCGTCAAAGGTTTTCGTCTTTCCTCCAGAGGCACCTTTTTCCTGGCTCATCCAGCGCTTGGCCAAGTATTGAGGCCTGGAATGCTCTAGCTCCGATGCCTTCCGCTCCGATGCCTTCCTCTTCGATGCCTTCTGCTCCGATGCCTTCCGCTCCGATGCCTTCCTCTTCAAAGCCTCGTAGTGGGGCTTCACGTAAACAACCTTTGTGAAGCTCCATCTTTCTCCATGTTTAGTATCTTTTTTTTTTTTTTTTTTTTTTTTTTGGTAATCAAATCGGAGATCAATGGACAACTTTATTTTATTCAGTGTATTGGGTTGCCTCCCAAGTAGCGCTTGCTTTAACGTCTTCCAGCCGGACGGTACCTCCGTTTAAGCTTGACTAGGTTCCACGGCATGGAGGGGTACCTCCTCCACGACATGCTCCTCAAACATCTCGTAATAGGGCTTCAATCGATGCCCATTCACTTTGAATTCTTGCTGCGTCCTTGAACTTTTGATTTGCACTGCACCATGAGGGAAAACATTAGTGACAATAAAAGGACCAACCCATTTGGAACGCAACTTACCCGGAAACAACCGAAGGCGAGAATTGAACAACAACACTTTCTGCCCAATAGAGAACGTCTTGGCACGAATCATCTTGTCATGAAATGCCTTTGTTTTCTCCTTGTAAATCCGGGCATTCTCATATGCTTCATTTCGGATTTCATCAAGCTCACATAATTGAAGCTTCCTATGTAAACCTGCGGCATCAAGGTCCATATTGAATGTTTTGACGGCCCAATGTGCACGATGCTCTAGTTCGACGGGAAGATGGCATGGCTTCCCATAGATGAGCCGAAAAGGTGACATCCCAATGGGGGTTTTGTAGGCAGTGCGATACGCCCACAATGCATCGTTTAAGCGTAAACTCCAATCCTTCCTTGTAGGCCCCACGGTCTTCTCAAGAATCTGCTTGATTTCCTTATTCGAAACCTCGGCTTGCCCGCTCGTTTGAGGATGATAAGGTGTGGCCACCTTATGTGTGACACTGTATTTCTTGAGCAACGCCTCGATGGTTCGATTACAAAAATGGGAACCTCCATCACTGATTAGCACTCGTGGCATTCCAAACCTTGCAAAAATGTTAGTTTTCACAAAATCTGCAACCACTCGAGAATCATTAGTTCGGGTGGCTTTTGCTTCCACCCATTTCGACACATAGTCCACAGCAAGCAATATATAAAGAAACCCATGTGACGAAGGAAAGGGACCCATAAAATCAATACCCCAAACATTAAAGATTTCAACACTAAAAATGGGGGTTTGCGGCATTTGCTGTTTAGGACCAATATTGCCCGTTCTTTGGCATCTATCACAAGACATGCAAAATGTTCTAGCATCCCTAAAGATGGTAGGCCAATAGAAACCACATTCTAACACCTTAAGTGCTGTTCTTTGAGTGCCAAAGTGTCCCCCACAAGCATAAGTGTGACAAAAGGTTAGAATAACATTAAACTCAGAATCGTGCACACACCTACGTATAACTTGGTCAGGGCAATATTTCCATAAATACGGGTCATCCCACACATAAAACCGTGCCTCTTTCTTCAATTTATCACATTGGTGTTTAAGTAATTCACTAGGAACATGTTTAGACACCAAATAATTCACCAAATCAGCATACCACGGTTCACTTACCTTGACGGACATCAGTTGCTCATCTGGGAACGTCTCTATGATAGGCACGGCATCCTCCTCATGCACCATACGGCTCAAGTGGTCAGCCACCACGTTTTCACTTCCTTTCTTATCCCGGATTTCGATATCGAACTCTTGGAGAAGAAGCATCCAACGAATGAGTCGTGGTTTGGCCTCCTTCTTGGTGAACAAATACTTCAATGCTGCATGGTCAGTATAAATAATAACTTTAGTACCAAGCAAATAAGAACGAAATTTATCTAAAGCAAATACAACAGCAAGAAGTTCTTTTTCAGTGGTAGAATAATTCAATTGTGCATCATTTAAAGTCCGAGAGGCATAATGGATAACATGCGGCCTCTTTTCCTTCCTTTGCCCCAAAACAGCTCCTAATGCATAATCGGAAGCATCGCACATAAGCTCAAAAGGAAGGCTCCAATCCGGTGGAATTATGATAGGGGCCGAAGTTAGTGTTTCTTTGAGGTGATTGAACGCCTTCTCACACTCCTCGTTGAAGTCAAACGCCACATCTTTCTGGAGGAGACGGCAAAGAGGGTTTGAGATCTTGGAGAAGTCCTTGATAAATCGCCTATAAAATCCTGCATGACCAAGAAACGAACGAACCTCTCGAACCGAAGTAGGAGAGGGTAAGTAGCGTATAAGATCTATTTTCGATTTATCCACTTCAATTCCTCTTTCTGAAACAATATGCCCTAGAACTATGCCTTGTCTAACCATAAAGTGACATTTTTCCCAATTAAGCACAAGGTTTGTTTCTACACATCGTTTCAAAATCATTGTGAGATTTTCCAAACAACCATCAAATGAATCACCAAACACACTGAAATCATCCATAAATACCTCAATAATCTTTTCCACAAAATCTGAAAAGATACTTACCATACACCTTTGAAACGTGGCCAGAGCATTGCATAAACCAAAAGGCATGCGACGATAAGCAAAAGTACCAAAGGGGCATGTGAAAGTTGTCTTTTCTTGGTCATCCGGCGCTATGACAATCTGATTATATCCAGAATAACCATCAAGGAAACAATAAAAAGAATGACCGGCTAACCTTTCAAGCATTTGATCAATGAACGGCAAAGGGAAGTGGTCCTTCCTTGTGGTGGCGTTGAGCTTCCTATAATCAATGCACACTCGCCAACCTGTTTGGATACGGGTTGGCACAAGCTCATTCTCAGCATTCTTCACCACTGTCACTCCAGACTTCTTTGGAACACATTGCACCGGTGACACCCAACGACTATCAGAGATCGGATAAATCACTCCACAATCAAGAAGTTTGATAATCTCCTTTTTCACAACTTCCATCATTGGAGGGTTGAGACGGCGCTGAGCCTCTCGAGTTGGTTTAGCCCCCTCCTCTAGAAGTATGCGATGCATGCACGTAGTCGGGCTAATTCCCCTAATATCGGCCAAAGTCCATCCAATGGCCGTCTTGTGCTCTTTCAACACTCGAATCAACTTCTCCTCCTCTATGGCCATGAGTGATGAGGAGACAATGACGGGCAATGTCTCGTTGTCTCCCAAGAAGACGTACTTTAAATGATCGGGCAACGGTTTAAGCTCAAGTACGGGTGCCTGAATCACTGAGGGTAACAACTTATTAGTGGAAACTGAAATTGAAATTAGGTTAGAAGGCTTACCAAAGTGTTGTGGCAATGACTCAAGTGCAGCGACCATCTCGGCCTCATCTTCACTTCTAGGCACGGCAAAACCAGATTTTTGCCCAATTCCTTGTGCAATTGTTGTTTCAAGTGTATCCCTCTCCAAAGAATCGAGAAATTCCTGCGCCAAATCATCAATTATATCAATAGAAAAGCAAGAATGATCGTCCTTAGGAAATTTAATACTTTCAGAAAGATTGAAATCAATGACTTCCCCATCAAATTCCATCGTTAACGTTCCTTTAAACACATCTATCTTGGTGCGGGCTGTCTTCATGAAGGGCCTCCCTAATAAAATCGGCAATGGGGTGGAATGGGGTGAATCCTCCATGTCAAGAACGTAGAAATCCGCTGGGAAGATCAAATTATTCACCTGCACTAAGATATCTTCCAATACGCCCTTTGGATAGGCATTAGATCTATCGGCCAACTGAATAATCACACCATCATTTTTCAATTCACCAAGGTTCATTGAGGCATAAATAGAGTATGGCATGACGTTAATTGAAGCTCCTAAGTCTAACATAGCATGTTCGAACTTAGTTTGACCAACAATACAAGGGATTGTAAAGCTACCTGGATCTTTGCATTTAGGTGGTAGTTTCCTTTGTAGCACTGCAGACACATTCTCACTTACCTGGACCACCTCCTTGTTTGAAATCCTTTTCCTCGTTGTGCAAAGCTCTTTTAAGAACTTGGCATACTTAGGGACTTGCTTGATTGCATCAAGGAGCGGAATGTTGACTTGAACTTTCCTAAAGGTTTCCAGAATGTCCTTTTCACTCTCCTCCTTCTTTGATTGCCTAAACCTGCTAGGAAAGGGCACGTTTAGTGGAATAGAACTTGACAAAGTCAAATTTGGACTTACCTTAGGCGTGTTGGACGGTTTTGGCACAATAAGGGGTTGCGGCAAAGTTTCTTTCACCCTTGCCTTGGCCTTCTTTGCTTGTTCCTCCTCTTCTTGTAGCAACATGTCCTCTTCTTGACTTGTTTTGGACGGCCTTGGGGTGGTTCCCACCTCCTTACCACTTCTCAAACTTATGGCGTTTGCAGATTCGAATCCTCCTTTCGGAGTCACCTGCGTTGAACTTGGTAACTTGCCTTGTTCTCTATTAAATTGCCCCATGAACTCAGCCATTTGTCCCAGTTGTCTCTTCAACTCCTTCACCTCTTGAGCTTGATTCTGCACCTCATTGGCGTAATTGTGCATGTCCTTTGTTTGTTTTTCTTGCCCCTGCGCCAATGTAGTTAGCAATTGAATAACTTGAGAATTATCAAAAGACGAACCTGAGTTGTTTTGGGACGATGGTGGTTGGTTGGATTGGTATGGTCGCGGGAATCCAGGTGGGTTTTGTTGAAATCCCCTTTGTGGTGCAGATTGTTGGGCAGGTTGTTGTGCATCTCTCCATCTGAAATTTGGGTGGTCTCTCCAACCTGGATTATATGTGTTAGAATATGGATCGTTCCTCGGTTGGTTTTGATTCCCATAGCCTATGGCATTGGCAGATTCCCATCCCTCATTCTCTATTAATTGAGGGCATGTCTCGGATGGATGCCCTTGCATTGTACACACGCCACACACTTGGTTTTCTTGTGATTTTGACCCCTTGACAACCTGAGACATGAGAGAAGTAAGATTAGCCAATTGTGACTGAATATCAGAAATTGCACTTACCTCATTCACACTTTGTTGTCGTGGCCCTTCTCTTTGTCCAACACCTTCATATTGTTGTGCATTTAGAGCACAGTTTGCAATTAGGGTCTTGGCTGCCATAGGTGTTTTGTCCACCAATGCACCTCCCGCCGAAGCATCGAGCATTTGCCTTTCAATGGGAAGAAGGCCCTCATAGAAGTATTGAAGGAGAAGCTCATCCTTCATTTGATGTTGAGGACATGATGCAACAAGGGTTTTAAAACGCTCGTAGTATGCCGAAAAAGATTCTCCTTGACTTTGTTGGATTCCGCTAATTTTCTTCCTCAAGAGAATGACTTTTGAAGTAGGGAAGAACTTCTCCAAGAAGGCTTTCTTCATGCTCTCCCAAGAAGTAACGGTCCCGGGTGCCAATTCATAAAGCCAATCCTTAGCCTTTTCCACAAGAGAGAATGGAAAAGCCTTCATCATCAGAATGTTCCCATCGACATTTATGGGTGTCATGCTCGAACAAATGATAGGAGCATATTCATGCGACTTAAATGGCTTGTTCTCGTGCATTTACGTTATGTTTCTTTAGTTATTTTAGTCCTTTATGCTTCTTTTGTGTGTTTTCAGGTTCTAAGGGCAAAGTATGCAAAAGGATGCCTTTTGGAGCCTTTTGGAGCAAATTAGAGATTGGAATGGATATCATATGCTTGGAGCCAAGAGGATGGACGAAATTGAAGGATTCCTCCTCCATTGCAGCCACATGCACATTCAATCATTCACACCAAAACCTTGCACATGCTTTCCCATTTCATTATTCATTCACCTTGCAGCCACTCCACATGCATTTCTAGCTTTTCCTTTGCATTCCCCCTTTAATCAACACATGCATCCACTCACCAAGAAATCATTCATTCCACATGCACCCAAAACACCACCAGAAATCATCATTGCCGTGGGTACCTATCCCATTTCAGATTGTCATTCCACTTCATTGCACATGCATCTTCATAATTCAACACATGCATTCATTATTTATTTACTTTGCATCCTTTAATTTAATCACATGCACATTCAAACAAACACAATCATTCCAGCCATACCTTGCATTTTCAGATTGTTCCTCCATCATTGCACCACAATGCAGCCACATGCACTTGTTCCTCTAACATTTCAGCCACTTGCACTCCCATTCTCTCCCAAAACCGTGCACATGCCTTCTCCTTGCATTTCCAGCCATTCCACATGCTATTTCAGCCACATGCACTCATAATCATTCAACCAACATGTGCACATGCAACCTAGCTGTCATGTTCCCCCCATTTCACCTATAAATACTCATTCATTCACACTCATTCATACACATTCATTTCACAACAGAAATTGGTCCCTTGGGGCCGTGCCTTTCACAAAGTCCATCCATTTCTTCCATAAACTCATCCATTGCAGAAATGTAGACCATCAAACTCCCTTGTGCCGTGCTCTCCCTTACAATCCAAACACCATCCTTCCATTTCCACCACTCCTCTTCCATATCTCCACCACTCCCCAAACCATTCACACCATCAAACTCACCTTAGACCTTGTGCCACAACGAAGAGGAAGAGAAGAGTGCCTAAACGTTCATACAATTCAAGTTTGAGTTGTTGGAATGTTTAGGTGTTTCTTTGATTTCAATGTTTAATTTCAATGCTCTTTGTTTTGTACGAATGAGGAATGGATGATAAGAGGGCCTAAACGTTCATACAATTCAAGTTTGAGTTGTTGGAATGTTTAGGCGTTTCTTTGATTTCAATTTGTTTTGTACCATGAGGAACTAAACCCCCCTTGGTTAGGGGGTGATTCGAATATATGTTTATGCTTGCATTTTGATTTGAATACTTCTAATTGCGTTTCATAAGTTGTGGATTCAATTCGTTTAACTGTTTGATTGATAACTTATTTATGTATGTTCATTGAGAGTGCACACTTAATTTTCATGCATGAATATGACGCTAGAATATAAGTGAGTTTCACCTAATCGTTATGAACTTATATTCACAAGTAGTGGAGGTTGCTTATAAACAATCGCGTTAAATGAATTCTTGGCATAAGTTTCATGCAATCCATAGTAACGAATGCCTCGTCAACACTTATAATTTTCATAGAGCGTAATGATTCTTGCTTGTACCTCTTCTATGCATTCATGTTGAGGACTTGTGGGGAATGTTTTGAATTGTCGCATGCATCATCCAATTCAATAACGTTAGGAAGATTTGAAGGTTAATTAGTGCATCACGGTTAACTTGGGGTGTTGAGTATCATAGTTTATTGAAATGCAATTGGAAATCATTTTATTATGCAAGTATAACATGTATGGAGATGAACCCCTTAGCTAGGTTCCCATTCATTCCATTCCATCAAATTCGTTTTACAATCTGTTTAGTTTATTAACTTGTTTTGTTATTTCAATTCTCGTCAATTTAAAACCCCCCCCCTTTACTTTCTTGTTCTTTAGTGTTTAGAATTTGTTTAGTTTATGTTTTAAAGTGTTTTGATTCAATTTTATTTCCCAATTTCGTCCAAATTCACCAAAGTGCTCAAAACTGCCCAGAAAGTGATTTTAAGGCAGTTTTGAGTGTTTTGGGTGATGTTTGAGTCTTTTGGTTTGTTTTAATGTTTTAAGTGTTTAGTTTTGCATTCTTTGAGTTAGTTTAGTGTTTTATATTGTGTTTTTACGTTCTTGAGTCAAGTTATTACTTAATTTCGTCCAAATTTGAGTTTGTGCTCAAATCTGCCCAGAAAGTGGTTTTTAGGCAGATTTGAGTGTGTTTGTGTTGTTTTGAGTCTTTTGGTTTGTCTTAGTGTTTTAAAGTTTAGTTTTGCATTCTTTGAGTCTAGTATAGTGTTTCATATTGTTATTTTACGTTTTTGAGTCAAATCCAAGTGGTTAACAATCCCTCCTAATCCCCGGTCTAGAACGATCCCTACGTATACATATACTACAATTTGACGAAAAGAGGGTTTAATTTGTGTGCGTATAAAGTTCGCATCAACAAACAACCTCGAACTCCTTGAGATGCTTGTTGGGATCTTCCATGGAAAGCCCATGGTACTTCGGAATGTGGTGCAACAAGCTTGACTTCAATTCGAATTCATCGGTCTTTGATGCTAACTAATTAAGCACACAAATTAAAACCCTCTTGTGACAATTGTAGTAAAGATGCAAGTAGGGATCGTTCTAGACCGGGGATTAGGAGGGATTACTAAATCACTTGGAAACTGACTCAAAAACGTAAAACAAACGTTAAAAACACTAAACTAGACTCAAAGAATGTAAAACTAAACAATAAAATACTAAAACAAATCAAAAGACTCAAAGAATACAAAACACTTATAAACACAAACTAAGACACTTTCTAACTAAATTAGACACTAAGGTAAAGGGGGATTGGTTTTGGACGAGATTAAACTAAATACACAGATTGTAATTTAAAGGCAGAATATAAATATGAATGTGATGAAAATATGGATGAATGCTAGCTAGAAGGTTCTTCTCCACACATGTCACACTTGCATACAATTTGATTGTCAGTTGGTCTTTCGATAAATTATGAAACTCAACACCCCGGGTTAATTAGGTCTGCTTAAATTAACCGTCAAGTTTTCCTTAAGTTAATGAATTGGATGGGTTAGCGCAACGCAATTCAAAACATTCTCCAAAAGTCCTTTACGTGAAAAGCACAATAAAGATACAATCAAAGATCATTAAGCATCATGAAAACTATAAGTGTTGACGAGGCATTCGTTACTATGATGAGCATGAAACTAGTGCCAAGAATTCATTTAACGCGATTGTTTATAAGCAACCTCCACTACTTGTGAATATAAATTCATAACTATTAGGTGAAACTCACTTATATTCTAGCGTCATATTCATGCATGAAAATTAAGCGTGCACTCTCAATAAACATACATAATTAAGTTATCAATCAAGCAGTTAAACAAATTGACTTCACCATTCATGAAATTCCAACCAAAAGTAATCAAATCATATTGCAAGCATAAACATGGTTTCGAATCACCCCCTAGCTAAATAGGGGTTTAGCCTCTCATGTTCACAACAAGAAAAATAAAATTGAATTTAAACATAAAGAACAAAGGATGGATTACACCTAGAACGCCCAACGAATCCACTTGAATTTCTGCGCGTCTAAGTCCTCTTTCCTCTTCTCCTTGATGCGGCAGTGAGGTTAAATGGATGATTTGGATGTTATTTTGGGTTGGGGATAGATTTAAGGAGGTTGGGTGGTGCGGCAAGGTTATGGGGTGGTGTAGGAAGGTGGAGGAAGGCTGGAATCACAGGGGAAGGCACGGCTTCTAGAGAAAAAGGTGAATGAGATTTGCGGCTAGGTTGAATGAATGGGATGTGGATGATTGAATTAGGGTTGGATTGGTTGCGGCTGTGATGGAGAAAAGGTGAATGGGGTACGGTTTTTTTAAGAAAATAAAAAATGGGATCAAAGGTGATGGAATGAACCGCTTGGTTTTTTTTTTTAGTTTATTAGGGTTCCTGGTAAATGGGGGGGGGGGGGGGCACGGATAAAAGGGAGAAAGAAAGTGAAGGTGGCTGCGGCAATTAGGTTTTTTGGAAGAGAATCTTGCGGCTTTTGGAGAGCATGAATTATGGGGGATGGTCTTCACGGCTAAAAGGAAAAATAGGGTGATTAGGGTGCATCCCCCAAGAATGGGAGCCACGGCTTAATTTAAAAATGTAGGGGAATGAATAATGGGATGGTGGATCTAGGGTGAAAATTAGCTACGGCCTTGATTTATTTTTGGTTTATTAGGGTTAATGATAGAAATGGGAGCCACGGCTTAATAAGGAATTAGGATGTGAAGGTAGCTACGGTTTCAAGGTTGTAGTTTAGGGTTTATTTTAGTGAATGGCTGAGATGGATTTTGGATGAATCAAAGGCCACGGATTCAAGGGAGATTGTGGAAGGGTGCGGCTAGGATTAGGAAAATGTATGATTTCAGAAAACTAACCCTAGCTTATTTAAAATTAAATCAAAGGCTTACGAAAATAGAAAATTAAAACAGAAATATAAAGGTGCGGCTAGGGTTTAAAAGCATGTGTTTTAAGTGCAAGCCTAGGACAAAATTGCCCTCCCTTGCACGGCAAGGGAAGGGAAGAAAATAAAAGGGCACGGCAAGGATGGATAAGGAGCCTAGGGTCTTCGTTTTGTGTCCTAAAGTACCTACAAGGTCTTCAAAGTGGCTAGAAAATACGGACGTTTAGATTAGGAAAGGTTACCAAAACGGGAAACTTAGGATTAACTTTCCTACTTCAAGTAGGAAACCTTGTTTGAGTAGGATTCCTCGTTTTGGTAAGAATTCATCGTTGGAGTAGGAATTCGTCGTTTCTTCACGTCTTCAACTCATTCATTCCTCTTTCGCTCCAAAAGACTCCAATTTGCATCTTCTTGCACACTTTGACCTTATAATCTGAAAATACACAAAAGTGGCCTTAAACACTAAAATAACTAAATAAACACAACATAAATGCACGAGAACAAGCTAATTAAGTCGCATGAATATGCTCCTATCAAATTCCCCCACACTTAACTTTTGCTAGTCCTCGAGCAAAACTAAACAACTAAACTAAACAAAACGAAACAAAACAAACAAAACATAACCTAAACCTTCCAACGTTTGCCTCAGGGATTTCCAATGAAACATGACATATCAAAGATCATTACTCACATAGCTTTTAGTCTTCCTTCCCCTCGAGCACATACTTAATCATAGTCACCATTCACTAGTTCGCATTTAATCAATTAAAACACATTTTGAATGTAGTCACATGCCTTAGAGAATTCCCTCAATTCCTCACTAGTTATGCACTCAATTTTCACTCAGATTTTCTGACTACACACCCTACACTAGTTATATGTGAGAAGATAGATGTAAACATGAAAGACTAGTACTCACATATGTTATAACAAGGAACACAATTTCTGGAGTAATTAAACGTGTTTAGATATGATCTCATGAATGGAATGCTACTACTTAAACGCGAGAACCAGTGACACCATATGCTCATACCAAATTCAAACTCCACAATTGAAATGCACAACACTCAAGATAGAAGTCAAGGGTTGTAACGGGGCTTGGGGTATTGGCTAACAACGAAAGGTAGGGATAAACAAAAGTTCTTTAAGCAATAGCAAGCAAAGAAATGAAATTGAGACTTAGAATCCACTTAGAATGCAGAAATCAACTGTTAGACAAATAGGGGAGATTCAAACAACTCTTAGGGCCTAATTCATTGTTTTGGGCCCTTACTTCAACAAACAATACTTTTCAACTCTTTTTCACTTTTTTTTCTTTCTTTTTCTCTCTTTTTTTTTTTTTTTTTTTTTTTTTCTTTTTTCTAGCCGTGCCTATGGCACATAACTCACATCAATAATCCTTCCCCCACACTTATTTTCTGCCAACATAAATCAAAAGGACTTCACTTTGAATCATGCTTTGCTATGCTTCAAGAACAAGAGTATGGATAGTCCTATCTAGGCTAGGTGAGGAAAACATGAGTTAACAAATAATGAAGGCTAACAAGGCTCAATGGGGTTAAAAACCTACAAAACATAATGACATAGGGCACACGGCTTTTTGGCTAAGGTGGTGGTCACTACACAACTTCATCTTGAATGTGTGTTATGCAAATCAATGACATGCTTTGAATGAAATGGGCATGAGTTCTAGCATTTGGAACTAAGTGATGAAACGCCTTCTAAGTAGTAACCAAGAAAAGAATAATGAGATCATGCAACAACTTTAGAAAACAATGATGCACAAATTATTACTCTCCAAATAAACGTTTAGGCTCAAGTCTCACAGGGATGTAGCGTTAGTTTGAGTTCCTTCCTTCAAGCATGTTACAAAAACTGATTTTTATCATTTGTGATTACATGTGAATTCGTAAACTATAACTACAACCAAGCATAAACCAAAGAGTCTATCAAACGTCCATCCATGTTTGTAACTTTCTTAACCATCATGCAATTAAAAACCAAATCCTCATCATTGCGTTGGAAGGTGACCTACGACACAAACAAACACACAAAAACAACTCATTTTGGGTTTTTCAAAACAATTTTTCAAATTTTTATGGTATTTTCGGATTTTTAAGTCAACACACTCTAAAACACTCTAAAATAGCCTAAAAACACTTAAAAACAGTGGGAAACAAGTTTAGACATGTTAGGTGGTAAAACCCTACGAATTTCATGCAAAAATATCTCAAAACAGAATGTTACCCCCCCACACTTAAACTAAACATTGTCCTCAATGTTTTAGACACAATTAAACACATTACACATAACATAAAGTAAGCAACAAAGGAAAGGGTTTAGGGACGCAAATCTGAGTGTGGAGCGATTCCCAAGTTCTTCCTTTGTTGATTGCATGGGTTGCCTCCCAAGTAGCGCTTGCTTTAACGTCTTCCAGCCGGACGAAACCTTCTTTTAATCTCCACTAGGGCTCACGGCATGGAATGGGATCCTCTCCACAACATGCCCTTCAACACTTCCATAATACGGCTCAATGAATGGGCGGGGATAATAATCCTCCCTGATGGTAGTGTTTCGGTTCCGACAATCCATATAAATGCTCCCACCATCTTTATATCGGTTGGTCACCTGCACCAACGACGGTAACAACCTATTAGTTGAAATAGGAATTGAGGTTGGAATTGAAGACTTACAATCATAATGTGGTGAGGGCTCAAAAATGGCAGCCCTTTCAACAATGTTACTATGGCTACTTTCGGCCATATTGGGTGGTTGTAGACCAATCACTCCAAGTTCTTCTCCAGCGGTGGTTCTCGATACATCCTTCTTGATAGGTATGGATCCTTTCGGCCCCATGTCCTTATGCACATCTATGACAAAACAAGAATGGCTATCGTTAGGATTCTTAATAGAGTCATAAACATTAAATTTAATTATATCACCACCAAACTCCATTGTTAGTGCTCCCTTGGCCACATCAATCTTTGTTTGGGCCGTTTTCATGAACGGACGGCCTAGCAAGAGTGGCAATGATGGAGCATCGCTCGAATCCTCCATTTCTAAGACATAAAAATCTGTAGGAAAGATGAGATGATTGACCTGCACTAAAACATCCTCAAGGACTCCCTTGGGATAAACATTAGAACGATCGGCCAATTGAATTATAACGCCATCTTGTTTTAACTCACCCAGGTTCATAGATGCATAAATGGAATATGGCATGACATTAATAGAAGCACCTAAATCTAACATGCATTGTTTAAATCTAGTGTTTCCAATTGTGCATGGGATAGTAAAACTCCCTGGATCCTTACATTTTGGAGGTAACTTTCGTTGCAAAACCGCAGATACATTTTCACTTACTTTCACAACTTCTTTGTTTGAAATTCTTTTCCTAGTTGTGCATAACTCTTTTAAATACTTTGCATACCTGGGCACTTGCTTAATGGCATCAAGTAAAGGAATGTTTACTTGGACTTTCCGAAACGTCTCCAGAATGTCTTTTTCCTGCTCCTCCTTCTTTGTTTGCATAAACCTGCTAGGAAAAGGAACATCGGGTGGAACAAAGTTAGAATTAATCAATTTTGAACCCAACTTACCTTTGGTGGCCGAATGGGATGAGTTGGGTGCATTAATGTCCCTAGGTAGTTGCGGCAAGGGTGTTTGTACCCTTGCCGTGGGCTTGCTTGCCTCCTCCTCTTCATGTTGCAGCTTTTCATCCTCTTCTTCGCTTGATTTTGGTGGTTGTGGGGTGGTTCCAACTTCCTTGCCACTTCTCAAGGTAATTGCGTTGGCGGTTTCAAAGCCTCCCTTCGGGTTTGGAATGGTTGAGTGATAGGAGCATATTCATGCGACTTAAATGGCTTGTTCTCGTGCATTTACGTTATGTTTCTTTAGTTATTTTAGTACTTTAAGCTATTTTCGTGTGTTTGTAGGTCCAAAGGGCTAAAGGAGCAAAAAGATGCATTTTGGAGACTTTTGGAGCACTTTTGGGCTAAGGACGGATAGCTTATGCTTGAAGCCAAAGTGTTGGACGAAATTGAAGACCTAATTGGAGCCAAAGTGTTGGAACCTTGTTCTCTTTAGTTTTAGGACATTTAAACCTTTCCTAATCCCAATCATGCCATGCATAACACACATCCATTCTAACACATTGTCATTGCACATGCATTTCCTTCATTAGTTAACCCACATGCACTTATCACTTATCATCACCACATATCATATCACTTAATCACTTATCACTTATCATCACCACTTAACCACTTATCATATCATAACCACATATCATATCACTTATCACTTATCACTTAACATATCATCCACCTACTTCACCTACAACATCCACCTACTTCACCTACAACATCCACTTCACCTACAACATCCACCTACTTCACCTACAACATCCACCTACTTCACCTACAACATCCACCTACTTCACCTACAACATCCACTTCACCTACAACATCCACCTACTTCACCTACAACATCCACCTACTTCACCTACAAATGACATAGCCATATGTTCCCTTCACTACTCCTATAAATACCCTTGCATTCATTCATTCAAAAACATCTCATTTTCATACACAACACACCACAAACACTTCCATTCCTTCTCTTTGCCGTGAGTTCCCTTGTAATCCAAAAACCATCTTTCCATTTCCATCACTCCTCACTCCATTCCACACTTCCATTCCCCCAAACCAACTATCCTTAGAACCATATGCTACAACAACGAGGAAGAGAAGAGGACCTAAACGTTCATACAATTCAAGTTTGAGTTGTTGGAATGTTTAGGCGATTCTTTGATTTCAATGTTTCATTTTAATTCTCTTTGTTTTGTACGTATAAGGAATGGAAGAGAAGAGTGCCTAAACGTTCATACAATTCAAGTTTGAGTTGTTGGAATGTTTAGGTGTTTCTTTAATTTCAAAGTTATGAGGAAATAAACCCCCCTTTAGCTAGGGGGTGATTCGAAATAAATGTTTATACTTGCATTTTGATTTGATTACCTTTCGTTGGAATTTCATAAGTTTTGAATTCAATTTGTTTAACCGTTTGATTGATAATTTATTTATGAATGTTTATTAAGAATGCGCGCTTAATTTTCATGCATAAATATGACGCTAGAATATAAGTGAATTTCACCTAATCGTTATGAACTTATATTCACAAGTAGTGGAGGTTGCTTATAAACAATTGCGTTAAACGAATTCTTGGCACGAGTTTCATGCTCATCATAGTAACGAATGCCTCGTCAACACTTATAGTTTTCATAATGCTTAATGATCTTTGATCGTATCTTTATTGTGCTGTTCACGTAAAGGACTTTTGGAGAATGTGGTGAATTGCGTTGCGCTAACCCATCCAATTCATTAACTTAAGGAAAACTTGACGGTTAATTTAAGCGGACCTAATTAACCCGGGGCGTTGAGTTTCATAATTTATCGAAAGACCAACTGAGAATCAATCTTGTATGCAAGTGTAACATGTATGGAGATGAACCCCTTAGCTAGCATTCATCCATAAATTTCATATTTACATTCTGTCTAGTTTATTAACTTGTTTCGTTATTTCAATTTTCGTAAAAACCTCAATCCCCCTTTTGCTTTAATGTTCATTTTAGTTAGAATTCAATTTAGTTTGTGTTTTTAAAGCATTTTGAGTTTTTGGTTTGTCTTAGTGTTTTAAACTTTATTTTACGTTTTTGAGTCAGTTTCCAAGAGATTTGCAATCCCTCCTAATCCCCGGTCCAGAACGATCCCTACTTATACTTATACTACAAATCGACAAAAAGAGGGTTTAATTTGTGTGCGTATAAATCTCGCATCAAATTTTGGCGCCGTTGCCGGGGATTAGAAAATTTGCTAATCCCTTGGATTGTTTGTTTCTGTATTGTCTTTTAGATTTAGTTTTTTTTATTTGTGTTTTGTTTGTTAAGAACAAGATGGCACTTGATAATGCTTCTCTTTTGTCACAACTCATGGAAAGGTCCCAAATGCAAAGAGTTGATATATTTAATCTTCAATCAAGGAATAACGTGTTTTCCAATACTTACAATTCGGATTGGAGTGATCATTCAAACTCTATGTGGTGGGAACCTCAAAATGCTCAACAAGGAGGATATTGGCAGCCACCACAACCTCATATTCAATATGCCCAACCAAATTTATGTTCGTCAATAAATTATAATCAAAAGCTTGATGAATTAATTTGTTTGGTGCAGGGCTTACAAAATCAAGACAATGAGGCTCAACAAGAAGGATATTGGCAGCCGTATGAGGAGCTCTATTCAACGCCTATGCAGCCACCACAACCTGCCCAAAGTAATGTAGGTAATTCAAATGATAATGATACGATTTTTCAAATACTTACTACTCTGGAAAAGCAAATTGGGCAGATAGCGGAGTTCGAAGGACAATTTTGCGACCAAGGCGAACTCCCTAGTTCAACCATTGCAAATCAGAAGGGAGAATTTGAAACTGCCAAGGAAATCATGTTGAGCAGTGACAAGGAGGTTGGAACGGACCCTCAACCATCAAAATCAAATCACAAGGAAGAGGAATACACCCAACCCACGGAAAGGGTGGAAACACCTTTACCGGAGGCTCCTATTGCTCCTATGCCATCTAATACAGGTATGGTTGTTCCAAATTTCATTATTTTTAACCCTATTCCTTGCAGATTCATGACTTCCAAGGAAGAAGAAGGTGAAAAAGACATCTTGGAAGCCCTTCCAAAGGTGACAAGTAGGGAATGTCATGAATCCATCAAAGAGGACGTTCTTGAAACCACAAAATCCAAAAAAGTTAAATTTGATGACATTGGACAAGTAATAACCATCACTTGCAATCTGGCCAAGTCCAATATCCCTGAAACTTTCAAAGGAGTGGTATTTGTCGTTGAGTTCTTGTCAGACAAAACAAGTAAGTATTTTTTTCCAAATTCCATTAGATTTTATACTAACTTGCTATTTTTTTTGAATCAGGCACCTACACTAGAATTCAAACCAATGCCGGTTCACTTCAAGTATCACCTTCCATTCAAGGACCAATTCCATGCCGTTTGATTTTATTTATGTTAATAAAAAATAAAAAATAAAAAAAATAAAAAAAAATAAAAAAAAAAAAGAGAAAAAGAAAAAAAGAAAGATACTAAACATGGAGAAAGGTGGAGCTTCACAAAGGTTGTTTGCGTGAAGTCCCACTACGAGGTGCAGAAGCGGAAGGCGCAGAAGCGGGAGGCATAGAAGCGGGAGGCATCGAAGCGGAAGGCATCGGAGCGGGAGGCATCGGAGCTAGAGCATTCCAGGCCTCAATACTTGGCCAAGCGCTGGATGACCCAGGAAAAAGGTGCCTCTGGAGATAAGACGCAAGCCTTTGACGGTCACTGTGAATTCGACCCTCAGATTCTTGCAGCTCATCAAGCTTCCTCTTCATGCCCGCCGAATAGTTATTTGCAAGCACATGCAAACTTCTATTCTCGTACTTAAGCTGTTTGATTTCCTGCTTAAGACTTTCCACCTCTGCCATCAACGATTCCACTTGGCGGGACCGAGCAAGCAGGCGTAGGCCCATGTTGGACACAGAGCTCGCACACTGAACACTAAGTGCGAGGGACTCTTGAACGGCCAACTCATCGGACCGTCCTGACAGCAGCCTACTATCTTTTGGAGTGAGGAGGTTTTTAGCTACTATTGTAGCTGTTGTGGCGTCCTGCATCACAGAGTCTTCACCTGAAAGAGGACCGTTAGAAGATAAAAAAGAAGGGCGCCATACATTACCTTGACGGGGCGCAACCGGATCGCTGCTGAGACTCAAATCTAAGCTAAGGTTCGATGAGTTTGCCATTTTTTTTTTCAAAAGTGTTCAAAGAGAAGGGGTGGATGGAGTTAAAAATTTCACAAAGGGCCAGAGTCGAGTTTCAGGAATGGGAAATCTTCAGAGTGTGTATGTTGGCGGTGATCGATAGCTCTATAAAATGCCAAGGCGACGCGTCCACCGATTCAAAGAGCCGGATTTTCCGGCGTAAGTTAGGCGACGCTCCCTCGGCTTTTCAGAAAACGCGTTCAACTTTGTCAAAAGATTTCTAACAAAGCTGAAAACACGTGGAGGCCATCATCGCAACTACACGTCTTTAGCCGACAAGCGCAAAGTTCGGCGACGCTTTCTCTGCTTTTCAGAAAACGCGTGCAGCTTTGTCAAAAGGAGCCGCATCTGCACTACCACGTGTCGTTCAGAAAGAGAAGGGGCGTCGTTCAGAAATCGAAGGGGCGCCTGCTCAGAAATCGAAGAGGCGTATTCAAAGATCGAAGAGGCGCCACTATTTCAAAAAGCCGGAATTGCGGGATCAAAACGTTTGTCGACAAGGGTAAAAAGTACCACCACTTGATATTATCTCTATATATGTCGACCTTCGTCTTTTATGGCAGGGCAAACCTGAAGAAAATGCCCAACTCTCCCTCACCTCTGAGGGCACACTCCTAGCAAAGCCTTTCAAAATACTCAATTCTTTCTTCTTCCCCAAAGATGATACCAGATGCCTGGAGTACATATGACCCAGGAGGAAACGGCGGATTGAAGCATGTGCTGATTCATTCACCGCTTCTTCAAAGCAAAGGTATCTCATATCATCAAGGTCAAAAGCAAAAGTATCTCATATCATGCTCTTTCCCTGTCTTTTTCTTTGTCCTTGTTCTTACTCGCATGGCAAAGTAAAAGAAGCAATCAGCCGGCACTTGGAGTCAATCTTCCGATCTGGAGCCAACTGCCTGGAATCTATTCCTGATTGCTTACCTAGCGTTGCTCTCGAGTAGTCATCTTCAACGGTTGATACACTTCCGGAGAAGGGACCACTTCTGCAAAGGAGAGCGAGTAAGGCAAGTGAAAATGATACATTGAAGCATGTGGAGACAAACATAGGCTGAGTTATCCTCCAACCCTTTTCAATACGAATTGGAAAGATTGAACAAAGAAACAGACCAAAAGGGTAAGCTCAGACCTTCGGGGGAGACCAAAAGAACCATCCTGCTGCCCAGTTCAAGAAGTAGCACAAAGGAAAATCAACGATGGGCGGAAACCAGTTCGAGAGTAAGCCTGTGGAATCATCAAGATCAAGCCTCAATGCAATCAACAAAGAGAAGAGGGAATTTACACTCCATAACCAGATTTGCGTCCCTAAACTCTTCTCTTTGTTAATTACATTCTGCCATGTTTAGTATGTTTAGTTGTTGTTTGTGTGTTTACTTATGTTTTGTGTGAATCTATGCTCAAAACATTGAGGACAATGTTTGATTTAAGTGTGGGGGGGTAACTAATGTTGTTAATGCAAATTCGTGGGATTTTATCACCCATAACTTCAAATGTTGTTCCTTGCTGTTTTAAGGTGTTTTTAAGTTGTTTTAGAGTGTTTTAGTATGTTTTGTTTTTATAACTCCGAAAAGCACATAAAAATTTGAAAAATTGTTTTGAAAAGCCTAAAAAGAGTGTTTTGAGTCGTTTTTGTGAGTTTGTGTCTTAGGGTACCTTCCAACACAATGATAAGGATTTGGTTTGTAATTGCATGACTGTTAAAAAGAGTTATAAACATAGAGAAAAGTTTGATTTACTCTTGGTTTATGCTTAGTTATGGTTATAATGTATGACTTCACATGCAATCATAAAAGAAAAATTCGTTTTTGTAACATGCTTGAAGGAAGGAACTCAAACAAACGCTACAACCCTGTGAGACTCGAGCCATTACCTTCTTTGGAGAGTTATTTTCTGTGATTCTTTGTTTTCTAAAGTTGTTGAATGATCTCATTATTCCTTGCTTGGTTGCTACTTAGAATGCAATTGTATCATGATAGAACTAAATGCTAGAACTTATATCCGTTTCATTCAAAGCATGATATTGAGTTGCATAACATATATCAAGATGAAGTTGTGTAGTTGCCACCATAGCCAAATAGCCTTACTTCCCATATTTCGTATATATTGTAAGTCTTAACACCGTTGAGCCTCGTTTAACCTATTTTCTTTGCTAACCATATCACCCCTTACCTAGCCTAGATTAGGACCATCCGTACCCTTGTTCTTAAAAGATAGTGAGCATGACTTAAATGAATTCCTTTTGAGTACATTTTGCAAGAAAATGAGTGTGGGGGAGTAAAAGTTTGTTCTTAAGTTTGTATGTTTTGAGAGTCAAAAGAAAAGAAAAAAAAAAAAATTGTGAAAAACATATGAAAAAGAAAAACAGAAAAGAAGAGAAAAGAAAGAAAGAAAAAAAAAAAAAAAAGAGCTTGTTCCCCCTTGTTGTTCAAAAGTTGAGTTTTCATTCAAAAGTGAATTCTACGTTAATTCAAATGCTTTGCTCGCTATTTCTTTAAGAACCTTTGTTTTCCATATACCTTCTTTGTTAGCCAAATACCTTTAGCCCCGTTACACCCCTTTGACTTCTATCTTGATCGTTATGTGTTCAATAATGTGGAGTTTGAAATTGATATGAGCTTATGGAATCACTGGTTCTCATTCTAAGTAGTAGCATTCCATTCATGAGATCATATTCATGTCATTATCGTAAATCCAGAAAATGCTTTCCTTGTTATAACATATGTGAGTGTTCGTCTACATGTTTACATCAATCTTCTCACATATAACTAGTGTAGGGTGTGTAGTCAGAAAATCTGTGTGAAAAACGAGTGCATATCTTGTAAGGATTTGAGCAATTTCTCTAAGGCATGTTACTACATTCGAAATGTGTTTTAAATGCTTAATTGTGAACTAGTATGTGGTGACTATGATTAAGAATGTACTTAAGTGTAATGATGGCAAAAATCTGTGGGAATGATGATTTTTAACTTGTCATGTGCTTTGGAAATCCCTAAGACGGTTGTTGGAAGGTTTAGGTTGTGTTTTACTTGTTTTGTTTCGTTTGGTTTTGTTTTGTTTTTCTTTCTGTTTTGCTCGAGGACTAGCAAAAGATAAGTGTGGGGGTATTTGATAGGAGCATATTCATGCGACTTAAATGGCTTGTTCTCGTGCATTTACGTTATGTTTCTTTAGTTATTTTAGTACTTTAAGCTATTTTCGTGTGTTTGTAGGTCCAAAGGGCTAAAGGAGCAAAAAGATGCATTTTGGAGACTTTTGGAGCACTTTTGGGCTAAGGACGGATAGCTTATGCTTGAAGCCAAAGTGTTGGACGAAATTGAAGACCTAATTGGAGCCAAAGTGTTGGAACCTTGTTCTCTTTAGTTTTAGGACATTTAAACCTTTCCTAATCCCAATCATGCCATGCATAACACACATCCATTCTAACACATTGTCATTGCACATGCATTTCCTTCATTAGTTAACCCACATGCACTTATCACTTATCATCACCACATATCATATCACTTAATCACTTATCACTTATCATCACCACTTAACCACTTATCATATCATAACCACATATCATATCACTTATCACTTATCACTTAACATATCATCCACCTACTTCACCTACAACATCCACCTACTTCACCTACAACATCCACTTCACCTACAACATCCACCTACTTCACCTACAACATCCACCTACTTCACCTACAACATCCACTTCACCTACAACATCCACCTACTTCACCTACAACATCCACCTACTTCACCTACAAATGACATAGCCATATGTTCCCTTCACTACTCCTATAAATACCCTTGCATTCATTCATTCAAAAACATCTCATTTTCATACACAACACACCACAAACACTTCCATTCCTTCTCTTTGCCGTGAGTTCCCTTGTAATCCAAAAACCATCTTTCCATTTCCATCACTCCTCACTCCATTCCACACTTCCATTCCCCCAAACCAACTATCCTTAGAACCATATGCTACAACAACGAGGAAGAGAAGAGGACCTAAACGTTCATACAATTCAAGTTTGAGTTGTTGGAATGTTTAGGCGATTCTTTGATTTCAATGTTTCATTTTAATTCTCTTTGTTTTGTACGTATAAGGAATGGAAGAGAAGAGTGCCTAAACGTTCATACAATTCAAGTTTGAGTTGTTGGAATGTTTAGGTGTTTCTTTAATTTCAAAGTTATGAGGAAATAAACCCCCCTTTAGCTAGGGGGTGATTCGAAATAAATGTTTATACTTGCATTTTGATTTGATTACCTTTCGTTGGAATTTCATAAGTTTTGAATTCAATTTGTTTAACCGTTTGATTGATAATTTATTTATGAATGTTTATTAAGAATGCGCGCTTAATTTTCATGCATAAATATGACGCTAGAATATAAGTGAATTTCACCTAATCGTTATGAACTTATATTCACAAGTAGTGGAGGTTGCTTATAAACAATCGCGTTAAACGAATTCTTGGCACGAGTTTCATGCTCATCATAGTAACGAATGCCTCGTCAACACTTATAGTTTTCATAATGCTTAATGATCTTTGATCGTATCTTTATTGTGCTGTTCACGTAAAGGACTTTTGGAGAATGTGGTGAATTGCGTTGCGCTAACCCATCCAATTCATTAACTTAAGGAAAACTTGACGGTTAATTTAAGCGGACCTAATTAACCCGGGGCGTTGAGTTTCATAATTTATCGAAAGACCAACTGAGAATCAATCTTGTATGCAAGTGTAACATGTATGGAGATGAACCCCTTAGCTAGCATTCATCCATAAATTTCATATTTACATTCTATCTAGTTTATTAACTTGTTTCGTTATTTCAATTTTCGTAAAAACCTCAATCCCCCTTTTGCTTTAATGTTCATTTTAGTTAGAATTCAATTTAGTTTGTGTTTTTAAAGCATTTTGAGTTTTTGGTTTGTCTTAGTGTTTTAAACTTTATTTTACGTTTTTGAGTCAGTTTCCAAGAGATTTGCAATCCCTCCTAATCCCCGGTCCAGAACGATCCCTACTTATACTTATACTACAAATCGACAAAAAGAGGGTTTAATTTGTGTGCGTATAAATCTCGCATCATTGAGCTCGGGAGCTTGCCTTGGTCTCGGAATTGCCCTACAAACTCTGCAATCTGCCCAATTTGCTTCTCCAATTGATCCACCCTCTTATCTTGGTTTTGCATGGTTTTGGCTTGGTTTTCTTGCCCCTGAGACAAATTAGTTAGTAACTTAAGAAGTGTATCATTATCTAAGGTGTTACCTGAACTTGTTTGGGCAGATTGTGGAGGTGCTTGTGTGGGTGCGAATGGCTTGGTGAAGAAGCCCGGGGGTTGTTGCCTAAAGCCTCCTTGTTGTGGTGGTTGTTGGGGCTCCCTCCATTTGAAGTTCGGGTGGTCTCTCCAACCTGGATTATAAGTGTTCGAGTACGGATCGTTCCTTGGTTGGTTTTGGCCCTGAAATCCAATTGCATTGGCGCTTTCCCATCCACCATTTCCTATGAGTTGTGGGCACTTCTCAGAAGCATGTCCTTGGATCGAACACACCCCGCATACAATCGGTCCTTGCACCCTCATTCCTTCGGCCATCTGAGACACAATGGAAGTAAGATTAGCTAACTGTGAATGAATATCGGGTGTGGAACTTACCTCATGCACTTGCTGCCGTGGGGGTCCTCTTTGGCCTACTCCCTCGTATTGTTGAGCGTTCAACGCTCGGTTAGCAATCAACACCTTGGCATCCATGGGCGTCTTGTCCACCAATGCTCCACCCGCCGAGGCATCGAGCATTTGACGTTCGATTGGTAGGAGCCCCTCATAGAAGTATTGCAGAAGTAACTCCTCCTTCATCTGATGCTGTGGACAAGAAGCAACAAGAGATTTAAAACGTTCGTAATACGTAGGAAAAGACTCACCATCTTCTTGCTGAATGCCACTTATCCTTTTACGCAAAAGGATGATTCGAGAAGTTGGGAAAAACTTCTCCAGAAATGCCCTCTTCATGCTCTCCCATGATGTGACGGTTCCGGGAGCTAAATCATACAACCAATCCTTGGCTTTGTCCATTAAAGAGAATGGAAAAGCCTTCATCTTCAAAATGCTTCCGTCGACGTTGACGGGAGTCATGCTTGAACACACCACCTCGAATTCCTTCAGGTGCTTGTTCGGATCCTCCATGGCCAACCCATGGTATTTCGGAATATGGTGGAGCAAGCTTGACTTCAACTCGAACTCCTCTGTCTTCCCTTCGGCAGGTGGGGGATATTGGATACACAAAGGTGCTGCATTACCCAATCCCGAAGCCGCAAGCTGCTTGAGTGTCCGGGTGTCCACGGCCATGACTTGTGGTTCCTCAAAAATCCCTGCCGTGGGTTCCTCCTCCTCCTCTAGGACTTGTTCCTCGAGGTCAGATTCCGGGCTTGGTGGATTTGGTTCGTGTTGCTTCCTCGTCCGTCTCAAAGTCCTCTCAAAATCGCTGTCAAAGTCCGAAATATGCTCACGAATCGGTTGAGAACTCCGAGTCATACACTAGTACCTAAAACAAGGAAAACAAAACAAGGTCAGAATCTTTAACAAAAACTAAATTAAACAAAAAAAATAACAATCCAAGGGATTAGCAAAGTTGCTAATCCCCGGCAACGGCGCCAAAAATTTGATGCTAACTAATTAAGCACACAAATTAAAACCCTCTTGTGACAATTGTAGTAAAGATGCAAGTAGGGATCGTTCTAGACCGGGGATTAGGAGGGATTACTAAATCACTTGGAAACTGACTCAAAAACGTAAAACAAACGTTAAAAACACTAAACTAGACTCAAAGAATGTAAAACTAAACAATAAAATACTAAAACAAATCAAAAGACTCAAAGAATACAAAACACTTATAAACACAAACTAAGACACTTTCTAACTAAATTAGACACTAAGGTAAAGGGGGATTGGTTTTGGACAAGATTAAACTAAATACACAGATTGTAATTTAAAGGCAGAATATAAATATGAATGTGATGAAAATATGGATGAATGCTAGCTAGAAGGTTCTTCTCCACACATGTCACACTTGCATACAATTTGATTGTCAGTTGGTCTTTCGATAAATTATGAAACTCAACACCCCGGGTTAATTAGGTCTGCTTAAATTAACCGTCAAGTTTTCCTTAAGTTAATGAATTGGATGGGTTAGCGCAACGCAATTCAAAACATTCTCCAAAAGTCCTTTACGTGAAAAGCACAATAAAGATACAATCAAAGATCATTAAGCATCATGAAAACTATAAGTGTTGACGAGGCATTCGTTACTATGATGAGCATGAAACTAGTGCCAAGAATTCATTTAACGCGATTGTTTATAAGCAACCTCCACTACTTGTGAATATAAATTCATAACTATTAGGTGAAACTCACTTATATTCTAGCGTCATATTCATGCATGAAAATTAAGCGTGCACTCTCAATAAACATACATAATTAAGTTATCAATCAAGCAGTTAAACAAATTGACTTCACCATTCATGAAATTCCAACCAAAAGTAATCAAATCATATTGCAAGCATAAACATGGTTTCGAATCACCCCCTAGCTAAATAGGGGTTTAGCCTCTCATGTTCACAACAAGAAAAATAAAATTGAATTTAAACATAAAGAACAAAGGATGGATTACACCTAGAACGCCCAACGAATCCACTTGAATTTCTGCGCGTCTAAGTCCTCTTTCCTCTTCTCCTTGATGCGGCAGTGAGGTTAAATGGATGATTTGGATGTTATTTTGGGTTGGGGATAGATTTAAGGAGGTTGGGTGGTGCGGCAAGGTTATGGGGTGGTGTAGGAAGGTGGAGGAAGGCTGGAATCACAGGGGAAGGCACGGCTTCTAGAGAAAAAGGTGAATGAGATTTGCGGCTAGGTTGAATGAATGGGATGTGGATGATTGAATTAGGGTTGGATTGGTTGCGGCTGTGATGGAGAAAAGGTGAATGGGGTACGGTTTTTTTAAGAAAATAAAAAATGGGATCAAAGGTGATGGAATGCACCGCTTGGTTTTTTTTTTTAGTTTATTAGGGTTCCTGGTAAATGGGGGGGGGGGGCACGGATAAAAGGGAGAAAGAAAGTGAAGGTGGCTGCGGCAATTAGGTTTTTTGGAAGAGAATCTTGCGGCTTTTGGAGAGCATGAATTATGGGGGATGGTCTTCACGGCTAAAAGGGAAAATAGGGTGATTAGGGTGCATCCCCCAAGAATGGGAGCCACGGCTTAATTTAAAAATGTAGGGGAATGAATAATGGGATGGTGGATCTAGGGTGAAAATTAGCTACGGCCTTGATTTATTTTTGGTTTATTAGGGTTAATGATAGAAATGGGAGCCACGGCTTAATAAGGAATTAGGATGTGAAGGTAGCTACGGTTTCAAGGTTGTAGTTTAGGGTTTATTTTAGTGAATGGCTGAGATGGATTTTGGATGAATCAAAGGCCACGGATTCAAGGGAGATTGTGGAAGGGTGCGGCTAGGATTAGGAAAATGTATGATTTCAGAAAACTAACCCTAGCTTATTTAAAATTAAATCAAAGGCTTACGAAAATAGAAAATTAAAACAGAAATATAAAGGTGCGGCTAGGGTTTAAAAGCATGTGTTTTAAGTGCAAGCCTAGGACAAAATTGCCCTCCCTTGCACGGCAAGGGAAGGGAAGAAAATAAAAGGGCACGGCAAGGATGGATAAGGAGCCTAGGGTCTTCGTTTTGTGTCCTAAAGTACCTACAAGGTCTTCAAAGTGGCTAGAAAATACGGACGTTTAGATTAGGAAAGGTTACCAAAACGGGAAACTTAGGATTAACTTTCCTACTTCAAGTAGGAAACCTTGTTTGAGTAGGATTCCTCGTTTTGGTAAGAATTCATCGTTGGAGTAGGAATTCGTCGTTTCTTCACGTCTTCAACTCATTCATTCCTCTTTCGCTCCAAAAGACTCCAATTTGCATCTTCTTGCACACTTTGACCTTATAATCTGAAAATACACAAAAGTGGCCTTAAACACTAAAATAACTAAATAAACACAACATAAATGCACGAGAACAAGCTAATTAAGTCGCATGAATATGCTCCTATCAGTCTTGCCTTGGGCAGCCGCGGGGTATTGAATGCAAAGAGGGGCTGCATTGGCCAAACCTGAGGCAGAAAGCTCTTTAATGGTTCGATTGTCCACGTTCATGGTTGGTACTTCCTCTTTAACCCAATCCGTGGCTTCCTCTTCTACTTCAGGTTCGGGACTAGGAGGATTAGACTCTTGCAATTTCTTGTTCCTTCTCAAAGTCCTCTCGAAATCACCGTCAAAGTCGGAGATATGCTCACGAACAGGTTGTGAGCTACGGGTCATAAACTAGTACCTACACACAAAAGTAAACAAGATAAGTAACCAACTTAATAGACTTGGCACAAGTAAGAAAACAAGTTGCCACACACGGCACAAAAACACATACACACGGTGCAAAAAAAAATTAAAACAAAACAGAAACTAAACAATTTAAACAAGACTCAAGACAAGGGATTAGCAATAAAAAGAATGACCGGCTAACCTTTCAAGCATTTGATCAATGAACGGCAAAGGGAAGTGGTCCTTCCTTGTGGTGGCGTTGAGCTTCTTATAATCAATGCACACTCGCCAACCTGTTTGGATACGGGTTGGCACAAGCTCATTCTCAGCATTCTTCACCACTGTCACTCCAGACTTCTTTGGAACACATTGCACCGGTGACACCCAACGACTATCAGAGATCGGATAAATCACTCCACAATCAAGAAGTTTGATAATCTCTTTTTTCACAACTTCCATCATTAGAGGGTTGAGTCGGCGCTGAGCCTCTCGAGTTGGTTTAGCCCCCTCCTCTAGAAGTATGCGATGCATGCACGTAGTCGGGCTAATTCCCCTAATATCGGCCAAAGTCCATCCAATGGTCGTCTTGTGCTCTTTCAACACTCGAATCAACTTCTCCTCCTGTATGGCCGTGAGTGATGAGGAGACAATGACGGGCAATGTCTCGTTGTCTCCCAAGAAGACGTACTTTAAATGATCGGGCAACGGCGCCAAAATTTGATGCATTATTTATACGCACACAAATTAAACCCTATTTGTGACAATTATAGTAATGATGTAGGTAGGGATCGTTCTAACCGGGGATTAACTAGGGGTGCTAATCTAATTTGAAATGACTTGAAAACACAAAAACTAAATGTAAATACTCTTAACAAGACTACTATGACTCAGAATGGCTTTGAAAAACTCAAACTGCCTAAAACAATCAAACTGACTCAAATAGAAACTAGAACTTGATTTAGACGAATTTGAAACTGTTTATGACTCCAAAAGCTTAAAGATACAAAAATAAAACAAACACGAATGATTAAGACTCAACGAAATATGGGGGAAATGTGTTTGGACGATATTAAATTAAATGGACAGAATATAATTAAAGGCAAAATGTAAATATGAATGTGATGAAAATATGGATGATGGAATAGCCAAGGGGTTCTTCTCCACACATGTTACACTTGCATACAATATTGATTCTCAGTTGGTCTTTCGATAAGTTGTGAAACTCAACACCCCGAGTTAATTAGGTCCGCTTAAATTAACCGTCAAGTTGTCCTTAAGTCAATGAATTGGATGGTTAGTGCAACGCAATTCACCACATTCTCCAAAAGTCCTTTACGTGAAAAGCACAATAAAGATACAATCAAAGATCATTAAGCATTATGAAAACTATAAGTATTGACGAGGCATTCGTTACTATAGAATACGCATGAAACTTATGCCAAGAATTCGTTTAACACGATTGTTTATAAGCAACCTCCACTACTTGTGAATATAAGTTCATAACGATTAGGTGAAATTCACTTATATTCTAGCGTCATATTTATGCATGAAAATTAAGCGCGCATTCTTAATAAACATTCATAAATAAGTTATCAATCAAACGGTTAAACAAATTGAATCCACAACTTATGAAATTCCAACGAAAGTTAATCAATTCATATTGCAAATATAAACATAGTTTCGAATCACCCCCTAGCTAAAGGGGGTTTAGTTCCTCATAACTTTGAAATCAAAGAAACACCTAAACATTCCAACAACTCAAACTTGAATTGTATGAACGTTTAGGCACTCTTATCTTCCATTCCTCATACGTACAAAACAAAGAGAATTAAATTATAACTTTGAAATCAAAGAAACACCCAAACATTCCAACAACTCAAACTTGAATTGTATGAACGTTTAGGCACTCTTCTCTTCCTCTTCGTTGTGGCACAAGGTCTAAGGAGATGTTAAGGGCTTTAGATGTATGTGCAATGGAGTAGGGAGTGGTTGGAAATGGAAGAATGGATTGATGGGGAAGGGGGACTCACGGCTAAAGAAGGTGGAGAGTGAATGTGGTGTGTTGTGTATGAAAAAAAATGAGATCCTTTGGTAATGGGAATGCAAGGGCTTTTATAGGAGAAATGGAGGTGCAAATGGCTGTTTGTTTAAGCATGCATGTGCTGAAATGTGGTGGAAAACAGCTAGGAAAGCTGGAAAGCACAAGGATCCCACGGTATTGACAGTTTTTGATGTTGGAATTGCATGTGTGTGCTGAAAATGGGAATGAAGGCCACGGCATTGAGTTGATTTCTGGTGGTTGTGAGGTGGAAAGCTAGGTGGAAAGCTGGAAAGGCATGTGAATGCATGGAAATGGGAATGAATGCCAAGGCAAAGGTTGGAGAAAAGGTGTGTGAATGGGGTGATTGAATGATTAAAGTGCATTTGGGTTAGAAATGTGGCTGAAATGATGAAGAATAATCTGGAAATGCAAGGTGGAAAGCTGGAAGTGTGAGTGAAGGCCACGGCAAGGGTGTTTTCTTGATGGTTTTGGGGTTGTGATGCATGTGAATGCATGTGAATGATAGCTAGGGTGTGTGATGATGAGTGTATGTGGAATAAAGAATGAATGGTGGCTTAATTGAATGAGTGGGAAGCTGGAAAGTTGAAGGGGATACACGGCACAAGGTTTTCAGGATGCATGTGTGTGCGAATGGTGGTGAAAATGCATGTGATGAAGAGTGAATAAAGAAATGCATGTAGGGTTAGCTAGGTTGGCTTTGTTTGGGTGCATATGTTTGGTGGGAACAAAGGGGGAAGCACGGCTTTGATGGTGTTTTGTAAAGGGGAAAATGGTGTGTGTAATTGCATGTGTGTGAATGTGGGTTAAAGTGATGCATGGCTAGGAAATGTGAGTGCATGATTTGCATGTGTGTGAATGTGATAGTGGGTTTTGGAATTGGAAGGAAATGCATGGCCTTGGGGTTGGTTTAAGAGAGAATGGGCTAGGCCCTTTGTTTTATGTCCAAAGTGAATATAAGGCCTTCAAATTCGTCCAAACTTTGGCTCCATGGATAAGCTATCCAATCCATGCCCAAAAATGCTCCAAATAGCCTCAAAATGCACTTTCTTGCTCCCTAAGCCCTTAGAACCTGAAAACACACAAAAGAAGCATAAAGAACTAAAATAACTAAAGAAACATAACGTAAATGTACGAGAACAAGCCATTTAAGTCGCATGAATATGCTCCTATCAGAAAGCCAAATTAATATAAACATTCAACTAAAACTAAGGATAGAATACACCTAGAAACACTCCACTCTCCAATGACATGCACGGCACTCCCTTGGATGGCAGATTGCACAAGTCTTCTTCTCATTCCTTCCTTGCTTGCGGCACTAGGGTGGTGTAGGGTGAATTGTGGTGTTTGATGGCTGAAAGTATGAATGAATGAATGAGTGAATGGATGGATTGAATGGTGCAGCATAGGGTTGTATTTATAGGCTAATTTATGCACAATCCAATGGGAAAAGGGTTAAGTCTTTGCAGAAACCAAAAGGGAAAGGGATAGGGAATTTTCGCCAGAAATTAAGGGCTTCTAGAAACTAGGTATTTTGTGGCAGAAATTAGACTTCTGGAAGGGATAAAGGGAAGATTTCTGGACCTAAATGGATAAGGACTCACGGCATAGGTGTGGGAAAGGGATTGCAACTCCTAAACCTCCAAGGAATGGCTTATATGCGGCATCAAATTCCCCCACACTTAGCTTTTGCTAGTCCTCGAGCAAAATAAAACAAAAGAAACCAAAAACAAAACAAAACACATTCTAAACCTTCCAACATGTACCTCAGGGATTTCCAACGAACATGACACAATAAAGAACATCATTCCCACGGTTTCTGGCTTTCTTTACACTTCAACAAACACTTAACCATAGTTACCACTTATTAGTTCACATTTAATCAATTAAAACAATGTTTTGAATGTAGTAACATGCCTTAGAGAATTCCCTCAATTCCTCACTAGAATGCACTTTATTTTCACACAGATTTTCTAACTCCACACCCTACACTAAGTATATGTGAGAAGATTGATGTAAATATGAAGACTAACACTCACATATGTTATATCAAAGGAAGTATTTTCTGGATTTACAACAATGACATGAATATGATCTCATGAATGGAATGCTACTACTTAGAACGAGAACCAGTGATTCCATATGCTCATACCAAATTCAAACTCCACATATTGAACACATAACATCAAGATAGAAGTTGAGGGTTGTAACGGGGCTAAGGGCATTGGTTAACAAAGAAGGGTAAAGAAAAACAAAGGTTCTTAAAGCAATAGGAAGCAAAGTAATGAAATTGACACTTAAACTCACTTTTAATGGTAGAAATCAACTTTTAAACACAAGGGAAGATTCATGCAACATTTAGGGTCAAATTCACTCTTTTGGACCCTTCCTTCAATAACCAACACTTGTGAGATTATTCTCACTTATTTTTCAACTCTTTTTCTTTCTTTTCAACACTTTTCTATTTTCTTTTTATTTTTCCACGAAATTTTTTTTTTCTTTATTTCCTTCTTTTGCCGTGCCCTATCATCTTCCCCCACACTCGTTTTCTGCAATATATTGATCAAAAGGAGTTCATTCTAAGTCATGCTTCACTATCCTTTAAGAACAAGGGTATGGGAAATCCTAATCTAGGCTAGGTAAGGATAATGAGGCTAACAAAGAAAATAGGCTTGAAAAGGCTCAAAAGGGGTAATCCTACAATACATATGAAAAAGGATAGGCTTTTTGGCTTTGGCTTGACTAACAACTTCATCTTATTGTATGTTATGCAATCAATATCATGCTTTGAATGAAATGGGCATGAGTTCTAGTATTTGGAACTATAATGAAATGCATTCAAAGTAGCAACCAAGCAAAGAATGATGAGATCATGCAACGACTTTAGAAAACAAAAATCACAGATTATACTCTCCAAAGAACGTTATAGGCTCAAGTCTCTCAAGGATGTAGCTTTAGTTTGAGTTCCTTCCTTCAAGCATGTTACAAAAACTGATTTTCTCTTTGTAATTACATGTGAATTCATAAGCTATAACCATAACCAAGCATAAACCAAAGCATAAATCAACTTCCAGCCATGTTTACAACATTCTTTAATAGTCATGCAATTTAAAACCAAATCCTCATCATTGTGTTGGAAGGTAACCTAAGACACAATCAAACACACAAAAACAACTTAAACACAACTCTTTTTGGCTTTTTCAAAACTGTTTTGTAATTTTTTTTTTTTTGTAAATTTTCGGATTTTCTGAACAAAAGACATAAAAACACTTCAAAACAGTGAGAAACAACATTATAAGTGATAGGTGATAAAATCCCATGAAAATCATGCAAAATCATGCAAAAACAACTTATTTACCCCCCCCCCACACTTAAATCAAACATTGTCCTCAATGTTTCAAACAAAGACTCACATTCAAACGAACATTATAAACTAACTAACATGACAAAATAAAAACAAGAAAGAGATAGAGATGAGGAACGCAAATCTGATTTTGTGGCATGAATTGGTGAATTGCCCAAATCCTCTCTAGTTGAATGCATGGGTGATAGGAGCATATTTATGTGACTTAATTGGCTTGTTCTCGTGCATTTACGTTGTGTTTCCTTAGTTATTTTAGTCCTTTATGCTTCTTTTGTGTGTTTTTAGGTTCACATGGCTAAGGAAGCAAAATGGTGCATTTTGGAGCATTTTGGAGCAAAATTGGACTTGGAATGGATAGCTTATGTTTGGAGCAAAAGAAATGGACGAAATTGAAGATCAAATTGAGTTAGGATTCCTAATCACAAGAGGATTCCTAATCAAATGAGGAATCCTAGTCAAAGAAGGTTTCCTACTTGAAGTAGGAAAGTTAAGCCAAGGTTTCCTATTTTGGTTTAATCTTTCCTAATCCTTAAAGACTCCATATTTCAGCAAGATCAAAGGCTCCTATCTATTCTAGGTCACAAAAACAACATCCCTTGCAACCTTAGGACAATGCCGTGTGTTTCCTTGTGTCTCCCTTCCTTGCCGTGCAAGGAAGGGCCTTGTTCCTTATTTTAAATACTTAAACACCTTCCTTTTTCATACCAATTTCAGCCATAACTCACATACCCTTTTCTATTCCAAAATTCTTGCCTAATTTCAGAAATAAAAAGCATTCCTTTTCTTACAAACCCTTGCCGTGCAAGGAAGATGGTTCTTTCCCATTTCCTTGCATTAAAACACATTCCTTTTGTGTTTTATGCCATTGCTGCAACTTTTAATTACTTTCCTTTAAATTTCTGATTTGATTTCCTATTTCTAGAAGCTTTTGACTTAATTTCTGTTTACCTAAATAACCTAGGGTTTTAATTCCTGAAATCCTATAAAGAAACATCCTTGTAGCAGCCACAAAGTGGGATTCATTCACCATTCATGCCAGAAAATCATCCCATCCCTCTAACACATCCATACTTCACCATTCTCCATATTTTCTGCCCAAAACCAACCCTTGCCGTCCCCTACATCCATCCCAAACCTAAATCCATCATTCTACATCATCCATAAGCCCCCTAAACTCACCAGAACCTCTTGTGCCGTAGCAAAGGAGAGGAAGAAGATTGCTTGAAGATTCTAGCTATTCAACATTGGATCGTTGGAGTATTTAGGTGTTCTTTTTCTTATATTTACAATGTATAAATCTGTTTTGCTTTGTTTTGTGAACATGAGGAACTAAACCTTTTGGCTAGGGGGCTATTCAATACCATGATTATGCTTGCAAGATGAATTGATTACATCCAATTGTTATTTCATAAGTTGTGAATTCAATTCGCTTAACTGTTTGATAGATAACTCATTCTTGTGTGTTGATTAAGTGGCCACTTAGTTTTTCATGCAGGGATTTGAAGCTAAAATATAAGGGAATTTCACCTAATAGTTATAACCTTATATTTGCTAGTAGTGGAGGTCGTTTATCGACGATCGCGTTAAGTGAATTCTTGGCAAAAGTTTCATGCTTTTCATAGTAACAATTACCTCGTCAATACTTATAGTTTTCATGAAACTTAATGATCTTTGATTGTACCTTTATTGTGCTTTTCACGTAAGGGACTTTTAGAGAATGTTTTGAGTTGTTGTATGCGCATTCTCATCCAATTCAATAACTTAAGGAAAACTTGAAAGTTAAAAAAGTGCTGTTCACGGTTAACTTGGGGTATTGAGTTTCATGATTTATTGAAAGAAGCAATTGGAAATCAATTTGAATGCAAGTGTGTCATGTGTGGAGAAGAACCCTCTAGTTAGCCCATCATTCATCAATTCACCTAATTTAGTCTAAAGAATCTGTTTTCTTTGTCCTTGTCTTAATTTACTTAATTTTCGTCAAAACCAATTC
This sequence comes from Pyrus communis, assembly GCF_041283825.1. Classification (NCBI taxonomy): domain Eukaryota; kingdom Viridiplantae; phylum Streptophyta; class Magnoliopsida; order Rosales; family Rosaceae; genus Pyrus; species Pyrus communis. The sequence goes on along the minus strand of NC_142576.1, from coordinate 15,314,056 downwards.
CCCCATTAATTTAAAGTGTTAGATTAGTTCGAAATCAATTTAGTGATGTTTCTAAGTGTTTGGAGTCAAGTGATAACTTAATTTCGTCCAGATTTGAGTATAGTGTTCAAAACTGCCCAGAAAGTGTTTTTAAGGCAGTTTTGAGTGTTTGTTTGCTGTTTTGAGTCTTTTGGTTTGTTTTGGTGTTTTATAGTTTAGTTTTGCATTCTTTGAGTCTAGTTTAGTGTTTAAACTTTGTTTTTACGATTTTGAGTCAGTTTAGAGTGTTTAGCAATCCCTCCTAATCCCCGGTTTAAGAACGATCCCTACTTACATATCTACTACAATTGTCAACAAGAGGGTTTAATTTGTGTGTTAAGTAATTTTCGCATCAAATTTTGGCGCTGTTGCCGGGGATTAGCAACTTTGCTAATCCCTCGTTATTTCTTTTTATTTATTTTTCGTTTGTTTTCTATCTTAGTTACTGATTTGTTTGTTTCATTGTTTTTAGGTACTAGTGTATGACTCGAAGTTCCCAACCTGTTCATAAGGATATTTTGGACTTTGACGACGATTTTGAGAGGACTTTGAGAAGACGAAAGAACCAGCAAGAGTCTAACCCACCTAGCCCTGAATCTGACCTTGAAGAACAAGTTTTAGAAGAGGAAGAAAGGGGCACGGCAGAGACTTTTGAGGAAGTACCCATCATGGTAGCCGACAATCGAACAATCAAGGAGCTTTCGGCTTCAGGAATGGACAATGCCGCACCTTTATGTATTCAATATCCCGTGGCAGCTCAAGGCAAGACCGAGGAGTTTGAATTGAAGTCTAGCTTGTTGCACGACATCCCAAAGTTCCATGGGTTGTCCATGGAAGACCCTAACAAGCACTTGAAGGAGTTTGAAGTGGTTTGTTCAAGCATGACCCCTATAAATGTCGATGGTTGCATCTTAAAGATGAAGGCTTTTCCATTCTCTCTAATGGACAAAGCTAAAGATTGGTTATATGAGCTAGCACCAGGGACAGTGACATCTTGGGAAAGTATGAAACGAGCGTTCTTGGAGAAAATTTTCCCCACTTCAAGAATCATTCTCCTGAGGAAACAAATAAGTGGCATACAACAAAATCAAGGTGAATCCTTTCCTACTTATTATGAACGTTTTAAATCGCTTGTTGCTTCTTGTCCACAGCATCAAATGAAGGAAGAGTTGCTCCTTCAATATTTCTATGAAGGCCTTCTACAAATCGAACGTCAAATGCTAGATGCCTCGGCGGGAGGAGCTTTGGTAGATAAAACACCCATGGCAGCCAAGACACTCATTGCAACCCGTGCATTGAATGCACAACAATACGAAGGCATGGGACAAAGGGATAACCCACGGCCACAAGTTAATGAGGTAAGCTCTTCATCCGATATTGATAGGAGCATATTCATGCGACTTAAATGGCTTGTTCTCGTGCATTTACGTTATGTTTCTTTAGTTATTTTAGTCCTTTAAGCTATTTTCGTGTGTTTGTAGGTCCAAAGGGCTAAAGGAGCAAAAAGATGCATTTTGGAGACTTTTGGAGCACTTTTGGGCTAAGGATAGATAGCTTATGCTTGGCGCCAAAATGTTGGACGAAATTGAAGACCAAAGTGTTGGAACCTTGTTCCTTTTAGTTTTAGGACATTTAAACCTTTCCAATTCCCTTATGCCGTGCATCTCCACCTTTCTCCCAAAACCATACACATGCATTCATTATTCATTCCCTCACATGCTTCCATTACTTATCATCACCACTTATCACTTATCATAACCACTTATCATTCATCACTTATCATTCACCACTTATCATTCATTCACACCTTGCATTCACATGCATTTCCAACCTAATCACTCACCCACACAATCTGCCATCATTCCAACCAAAACCGTGCACATGCTATCACCATGCATTCACATGCACTTGTTCCTCCATCATTCCATCCTTTAAAACATTGCACATGCACTTTAATCATTCAACACATGCACTCCCATTCTTTAATCCATGCAGCCACACATTCACCCACATGCATTTCCACCCACATGCTATCCCATTTCAGATTGCATTTCATTCATTTCACATGCATTCCATCCTTTAATTCACTCACACACACTCATAATCATTCACATTTTGCAATCACATGCACTTCCTTTAATTAATTCATCCTAGCTGTCAAAGCACATGTACACTCACCCTAATCATTCACATAGCTTTAATTCACATGCAAACACATTGCATTACCATTCACCACAGAAAAACACCATCATTGCCGAGCCTAATTCCCCTTGCATCCATTTCACATGCATTCACTTCATCATTGCAGCCACATTTCCACTCACATCCATTTAATTCACATGCATTTCAGATTGCATTCCATTCATTCCACCCTTTAATCACATGCATCTTGGCAGATTTAACATGCACACACAAGCATTAGCACATGCAACCTAGCTGTCATGTTCCCCCCATTTCACCTATAAATACTCATTCATTCACACTCATTCATACACAATTCATTTCACAACAGAAATTGGTCCCTTGGGGCCGTGCCCTTCACAAAGTCCATCCATTCCATTCATACACTTCAGCCATTGCAGAAATGTAGACCATAAACCCCCCTTTGTGCCGTGACTCTCCCCTACAAATCCAAACACCATCCTTCCATTCCTCCGCCACTACCCAAACCATTCACACCATCAAACTATCCTTAGACCTTGTGCTACAACGAAGAGGAAGATAAGAGTGCCTAAACGTTCATACAATTCAAGTTTGAGTTGTTGGAATGTTTAGGTGTTTCTTTGATTTCTATGTTTAATTTCAATACTCTTTGTTTTGTACGAATGAGGCATGGAAGATAAGAGTGCCTAAACGTTCATACAATTCAATTTTGAGTTGTTGGAATGTTTAGGTGTTTCTTTGATTCTCTTTGTTTTGTATCATAAGGAACTAAACCCCCCTTGGCTAGGGGGTGATTCAAAATATATGTTTATGCTTGCGTTTTGATTTGATTACTTCTAATTGCGTTTCATAATTTGTGGATTCAATTTGTTTAACTATTTGATTGATAACTTATTTATGAATGTTTATTAAGAATGCGCGATTAATTTTCATGCATGAATATGACGCTAGAATATAAGTGAGTTTCACCTAATAGTTACGAACTTATATTCACAAGTAGTGGAGGTTGCTTATAAACAATCGCGTTAAATGAATTCTTGGCAAGAGTATCATGCATTCATAGTTACAATTGCCTCGTCAATACTTATAATTTTCATAGAGCGTAATGATTCTTGCTTGTATCTCTATTATGCAATCATGTAGGGGACTTGTGGGGAATGTTTTGAATTGTTGTATGCGCTAACCCATCCAATTCAATAACATTAGGAAGATTTGAAGGTTAATTAGTGCATCACGGTTAACTTGGGGTGTTGAGAATTAATGATTTATTGAAACGCAATTGGAAATCATTTTATTATGCAAGTATAACATATGTGGAGATGAACCCCGTAGCTAACTTTCCATCCATTCAATGCCATCCATTTGTTCATTCTTTTCTTGTTTTTGTTTTCATGTTTAATTTAACTTGTTGTTCAATTATGTTAAACATGTGGAACTAATTTCTTTTTAGTTAGAGGCGAATTTGAAGCCATGGACATATGTTGGTTATGATTTGATTTACTCCAGTTATGAACTCATGAACTTTAGATGTGGGTTACTTTTCTGTTTTGATTAAGAACTTGTTTATGTATGTGGGTTGAGGGTCGACACTTAATTTGCATGCCTAAACTTGATGCTAGGATATAAGGGACTTTCACCTAATCGTTATGAACTTATATTCATGAGTAGTAAAGATCGCTAGTCACGATTGTGTTTAGTAAACCCTAGGCTGGATTAACATGCGTATTCCATAGTTATGAATGCCTAGTCGATGTTTATGATTTCCGTTGAACTTAATGATCTTTGTTGAATGTCTCTATCATGCGTATTCCATGGTTAGGGACTTTGATTAGGAATGCTTTGGATTGTTGTATGCGCTAACCCATTCAATCCAATGAATCTAGGGAAATCTGAAAGTTAATTTAAGCGGACCTAATTAACTTGGAGCATTGTCATTCATCGTTTGTTGAAGTCATAACTGGGAGTCAAATTATTTGCTTATGTTCATGTGTGGATAAGGAACCCTCTAACTAGTTTTTCATCATTTTATTTCATTAATTTCGTTTTTAGAATCTGTTTTATTTCCAAGTTTCTGTTTTAGTTTAAATTCATCCAAAGCCAATCCCCCATTTATTTTAAAGTGTTAGATTAGTTAGAAATACATTGAGTTTGTGTTTATGAGTGTTTTGATTCATTTTATTTCCCAATTTCGTCCAAATTCACCAAAGTGCTCAAAACTGCCCAGAAAGTGATTTTAAGGCAGTTTTGAGTGTTTTGGGTGATGTTTGAGTCTTTTGGTTTGTTTTAGTGTTTTAAAGTTTAGTTTTGCATTCTTTGAGTCTAGTATAGTGTTTCATATTGTTATTTTACGTTTTTGAGTCAAATCCAAGTGGTTAACAATCCCTCCTAATCCCCGGTCCAGAACGATCCCTACTTGCACCTATACTACAATTTGACGAAAAGAGGGTTTAATTTGTGTGTGTATAAATCTCGCATCAGATATTCAATCTCAATTAGCTAATCTTACTTCTATTGTGTCTCAGATGGCCGAAGGTATGAAGATCCAAGGACCAATGGTGTGTGGAGTATGTTCTATCCAAGGACATGTTTCTGACAGGTGTCCTCAACTTATTGAGAATGGTGGATGGGAGACCGCGAATGCAATTGGATTTCAAAGCCAAAATCAACCAAGGAATGATCCATATTCCAACACCTACAATCCCAGTTGGAGAGATCACCCAAACTTCAAATGGAGGGAGCCACAACAACCCCAATCACAAGGAGGCTTTAGGCAACAACCCCCGGGCTTCTACAACAAGCCATACGCACCCACACAAGCACCTCCACAATCTGCCCAAACAAGTTCAGGTAACACTTTAGACAATGATACACTTCTTAAATTACTAACTAACTTGTCTCAGGGGCAAGAAAATCAAGCCAAGGCAATGCAAAACAATGACAAAAGGGAGGATCAATTGGAGAAACAAATTGGGCAGATTGCAGATTTTGTAGGGCAATTCCGAGACCAAGGCAAGCTCCCAAGCTCTACCATTCCAAACCCAAAGGGAGGGTTCGAAACGGCCAAAGCAATCACCTTGAGAAGTGGAAAAGAAGTTGGCGTTACATCCAAACCATCCAAAACAGGTCCTAATGAAGAAGGGAAGCTGCAACATGAGGAGGAGGATGCAAGCAAGCCCACGGCAAGGGTACAAACACCCTTGCCGCAACTACCTAGGCACCCTAATGCATCCAACTCATCCAATTCGGCCACCAAGGGTAAGTTGGGTTCAAATGCGATTAATTCTAACCCCATTCCACCCAATGTTCCTTTTCCTCACAGATTTTTGCAAACAAAGAAGGAGGAGCATGAGAAAGACATTCTTGAGACGTTTAGGAAGGTCCAAGTAAACATTCCTTTACTTGATGCCATTAAGCAAGTGCCCAGGTATGCAAAGTTTTTAAAAGAGTTATGCACAACTAGGAAAAGAATTTCAAACAAAGAAGTTGTGAAAGTAAGTGAAAATGTATCCGCGGTTTTGCAACGAAAGTTACCTCTAAAATGTAAGGATCCAGGGAGCTTTACTATCCCATGCATAATTGGAAACACTAGATTTGAACAATGCATGTTAGATTTAGGTGCTTCTATTAATGTCATGCCATATTCCATTTATGCATCTATGAACCTTGGTGAGTTAAAACAAGATGGCGTTATAATTCAATTGGCCGATCGTTCTAATGTTTATCCCAAGGGAGTCCTTGAGGATGTTTTAGTGCAGGTCAATCATCTCATCTTTCCTACAGATTTTTATGTCTTAGAAATGGAGGATTCGAGCCATGCTCCATCATTGCCAATCTTGCTAGGCCGTTCGTTCATGAAAACAGCCCAAACAAAGATTGATGTGGCCAAGGGAGCACTAACAATGGAGTTTGGTGGTGATATAATTAAATTCAATGTTTATGACTCTATTAAGAATCCTAACGGTAGTCATTCTTGTTTTGTCATAGATGTGCATAAGGACATAGGGCTGAAAGGATCCACACTTATCACGAAGGATGTATCAAGAACCACCATTGGAGAAGAACTTGGAGTGATTGCCCTACAACCACCCAATATGGCCGAAAGTAGCCATGGTGACATTGTTGATATGGCTGCCGATTTTGAGCCTTCACCACAATATGTTTGTAAGTCTTCAATCCCAATTTCAATTCCCATTTCAATTAATAGGTTGTTACCTTCTTTGGTGCAAGTGCCCAACCGATTTAAAGGTGGTGGGAGCATTTACATGGACTTTCGAAACCAAAACACCACTATCAGGGAGGATCATTACCCCCTCCCATTCATTGAGCCATATTATGAAAGTGTTGAAGGGCATGTTGTGGAGGAGATCCCATTGCATGCCGTGGGCTCCAATGGGGAATGAGCACACCATCGTCCGGCTGTACGACGTTAAAGCAAGCGCTATGTGGGAGGCAACCCATCCATTCAACAAAGGAAGCCCTAGGAATCCCCCAAATTCCAGATTTGCATCCCTCAAACCCTTCTCTTTGTTGTTGTTTCTAATCTGCCATGTTATGTTGTTTAGTTGCTGTTTGTGTGTTTACTTGTGTTTTGTGTGAATTTATGTTTAAAACATTGAGGACAATGTTTGATTTAAGTGTGGGGGGGGGGGGTAACTAAGTATATTTGATGCAAATTCGTGGGATTTTTTCACCCATAACTTCAAGTGTTGTTCCTTGCTGTTTTAAAGTGTTTTTAAGCTGTTTTGGAGTGTTTTAGTGTGTTTTGTTTTATAACTCCGAAAATCATATAAAATTTGAAAAACATGTTTTGAAAAGCCTAAAAAGAGTGTTTTGAGTTGTTTTTGTGTGTTTGTGTCTTAGGGTACCTTCCAACACAATGATGAGGATTTGGTTTTTAATTGCATGACTGTTAAAAAGAGTTATAAACATGGAGAAAAGTTTGATTTACTCTTGGTATATGCTTGGTTAATGTATGACTTCACATGCAATCATAAAAGAAAAATTAGTTTTTGTAACATGCTTGAAGAAAGGAACTCAAACAAACACTACAACCTTGTGAGACTTGAGCCTAAACGTTATTTGCAGAGTTAAAATCTGTGCATTATTGTTTTCTAAAGTCGTTGCATGATCTCATTATTCTTTGCTTGGTTACTACTTAGAAGGCGTTTCATCATATAGTTCCAAATGCTAGAACTCATGCCCATTTCATTCGAAGCATGTTATTGATTTGCATAACACATATTCAAGAAGAAGTTGTGTAGTGACCACCACCAAAGCCAAATTGCCATGTATCCTACTTCATTATATGTTTAAGTTAACCCCATTGAGCCTTGTTAAGCTTACATTCTTTGTTAACCCACATTATCCTCACCTAGCCTAGATTAGGACCATCCGTACCCTTATTCTTGAAGCATAGCAAAGCATGATTTGAATTGAACTCCTTTTGATTAATGTATGGCAGAAAACAAGTGTGGGGGAAGTACTTCTCATGTGAGTTAGTGTGCCATAGGCACGGGTGGAAAACAAAAAAGAAAAAAAAATTCGTGGAAAAAGAAAAAGAAAAGAAAAAGTTGTGAAAAGAAAGAAAAAAGAGTATGAAATAAATGAAAATAAGTTCACATGTTTATGGTAGTTGAAGAAAGGGTCCAAAATGTTGAATATGGCCCTGAGTGTTGCTTAGATCTTCCCTTTGTGTTAAAAGTTGATTTCTGTGTTTTAAAGTGAATTCTAAGTCTCAATTTCATTACTTTGCTTGCTATTGCTTCGAGAATGTTTGTTATCCCTATCCTTCCATTGTTAACCAATACCCCAAGCCCCATTACAACCCTTGACTTCAATCTTGAGTGTTATGTGTTTCAATTTGTGGAGTTTGAATTTTGTATGAGCATATGGTGTCACTAGTTCTCGCGTCTAAGTAGTAGCATTCCATTCATGAGATCATATCTAAACATGCTTATTAACTCCAGAAATTGCTTTCTTTGTGATACATATATGTGAGTGTTCGTTTTCATGTTTACATCAATCTTCTCACATATAACTAGATTAGGGTGTGTAGTTAGAAAATCTGAGTGAAAATTGAGTGCATATCTTGTAAGGAATTGAGCAAATTCTCTAAGGCATGTTACTACATTCAAAACATGGTTTTAAATGCTTAATTCTGAACTAGTATGTGGTGACTATGATTAAGAATGTACTGAAGTGTGAAGATGACTAAAATCTGTGGAGATAATGAATTTTAACATGTCATGTGCATTGGAAATCCCTAGGGCAACGTTGGAAGGTTTAGATTGTCTTTTGTTTGTTTTGTTTCGTTTCGTTTTGTTTAGTTTGTTTGTTTTGCTCGAGGACTAGCAAAAGCTAAGTGTGGGGGAATTTGATAGGAGCATATTTATGCGACTTAATTGGCTTGTTCTCGTGCATTTACGTTGTGTTTCCTTAGTTATTTTAGTCCTTTATGCTTCTTTTGTGTGTTTTTAGGTTCACATGGCTAAGGAAGCAAAATGGTGCATTTTGGAGCAAAATTGGACTTGGAATGGATAGCTTATGTTTGGAGCAAAAGAAATGGACGAAATTGAAGATCAAATTGAGTTAGGATTTCTAATCACAAGAGGATTCCTAATCACAATAGGATTCCTAATCAAATGAGGAATCCTAGTCAAAGAAGGTTTCCTACTTGAAGTAGGAAAGTTAAGCCAAGGTTTCCTATTTTGGTTTAATCTTTCCTAATCCTTAAAGACTCCATATTTCAGCAAGATCAAAGGCTCCTATCTATTCTAGTTCACAAAAACAACATCCCTTGCAACCTTAGGACAATGTCGTGTGTTTCCTTGTGTCTCCCTTCCTTGCCATGCAAGGATGGGCCTTGTTCCCTATTTTAAATACTTAAACACCTTCCTTTTTCATACCAATTTCAGCCATAACTCACATACCCTTTTCTATTCCAAAATTCTTGCCTAATTTCAGAAATAAAAAGCATTCCTTTTCTTACAAACCCTTGCCGTGCAAGGGAGATGGTTCTTTCCCATTTCCTTGCATTAAAACACATTCCTTTTGTGTTTTATGCCATTGCCGCAACTTTTAATTACTTTCCTTTAAATTTCTGATTTGATTTCCTATTTCTAGAAGCTTTTGACTTAATTTCTGTTTACCTAAATAACCTAGGGTTTTAATTCCTGAAATCCTATAAAGAAACATCCTTGTAGCAGCCACAAAGTGGGATTCATTCACCATTCACGCCAGAAAATCATCCCATCCCTCTAACACATCCATACTTCACCATTCTCCATATTTTCTGCCCAAAACCAACCCTTGCCGTCCCCTACATCCATCCCAAACCTAAATCCATCATTCTACATCATCCATAAACCCCCTAAACTCACCAGAACCTCTTGTGCCGTAGCAAAGGAGAGGAAGAAGATTGCTTGAAGATTCTAGCTATTCAACATTGGATCGTTGGAGTATTTAGGTGTTCTCTTTCTTATATTTACAATGTATAAATCTGTTTTGCTTTGTTTTGTGAACATGAGGAACTAAGCCTTTTGGCTAGGGGGTTATTCAATACCATGATTATGCTTGCAAGATGAATTGATTACATCCAATTGTTATTTCATAAGTTGTGAATTCAATTCGCTTAACTGTTTGATAGATAACTCATTCTTGTGTGTTGATTAAGGTGGCCACTTAGTTTTTCATGCAGGGATTTGAAGCTAAAATATAAGGGAATTTCACCTAATAGTTATAACCTTATATTTGCTAGTAGTGGAGGTCGTTTATCGACGATCGCGTTAAGTGAATTCTTGGCAAAAGTTTCATGCTTTTCATAGTAACAATTGCCTCGTCAATACTTATAGTTTTCATGAAACTTAATGATCTTTGATTGTACCTTTATTGTGCTTTTCACGTAAGGGACTTTTAGAGAATGTTTTGAGTTGTTGTATGCGCATTCTCATCCAATTCAATAACTTAAGGAAAACTTGAAAGTTAAAAAAGTGCTGTTCACGGTTAACTTGGGGTATTGAGTTTCATGATTTATTGAAAGAAGCAATTGGAAATCAATTTGAATGCAAGTGTGTCATGTGTGGAGAAGAACCCTCTAGTTAGCCCATCTTTCATCAATTCACCTAATTTAGTCTAAAGAATCTGTTTTCTTTGTCCTTGTCTTAATTTACTTAATTTTCGTCAAAACCAATTCCCCCATTAATTTAAAGTGTTAGATTAGTTAGAAATCAATTTAGTGATGTTTTTAAGTGTTTGGAGTCAAGTGATAACTTAATTTCGTCCAGATTTGAGTATAGTGTTCAAAACTGCCCAGAAAGTGTTTTTAAGGCAGTTTTGAGTGTTTGTTTGCTGTTTTGAGTCTTTTGGTTTGTTTTGGTGTTTTATAGTTTAGTTTTGCATTCTTTGAGTCTAGTTTAGTGTTTAAACTTTGTTTTTACGATTTTGAGTCAGTTTAGAGTGTTTAGCAATCCCTCCTAATCCCCGGTTTAAGAACGATCCCTACTTACATATCTACTACAATTGTCAACAAGAGGGTTTAATTTGTGTGTTAAGTAATTTTCGCATCAATGGGTTGCCTCCCAAGAACCGCTTGCTTTAACGTCGTGCAACCGGACGAACATTCTTCTTATCCTTAATTAGAGCCCACGGCATGGAGAGTGATGTCTTCCACAACCTGCCCTTCAACATTTGCATAATAGGGCTTCAAACAATGCCCATTCGCCTTGAATTCTTGGCCATTCCTCAAGCTTTGGATTTGGACTGCGCCATATGGAAAAACATTAGTAACAACAAAAGGCCCAATCCACTTAGAACGTAACTTACCAGGAAATAAATGAAGGTGAGAATTAAAAAGTAAAACTTTTTGCCCTAGGGAGAATGTTTTGCTTCGGATCATCTTGTCATGGAAAGCTTTGGTTTTTTCCTTGTAAATGCAAGCATTCTCATATGCTTCACACCGAATCTCCTCAAGTTCATTCAATTGCAACTTTCTATGCATTCCAGCCGCATCTATGTCCATGTTGAATGTCTTGATCGCCCAATGAGCCTTGTGTTCTAACTCCACGAGGAGATGACATGGCTTGCCATAGACTAGCCGAAAAGGGGACATCCCTATGGGTGTCTTGTAAGCCGTTCTATAAGCCTATAATGCATCCTCCAAACGCACGCTCCAATCTTTTCTTGTTGGTCCAACGGTCTTCTCCAAGATTTGCTTGATTTCTCTATTGGACACCTTGGCTTGGCCATTGGTTTGAGGATGGTAAGGTGTTGAAACCTTATGTGTGACTTGATACTTCTTGAGCAATGCCTCGATGGTACGATTGCAAAAGTGAAACCCTTCATCACTAATAAGCACTCTAAGCATCCCAAATCTAGCAAAAATGTTAGTCTTTATAAAATCTGCAACAACTCTAGAATCATTAGTACGGGTGGCCTTGGCTTCCACCCATTTTGAGACATAATCCACCGCAAGCAAAATATAAGTAAAACCAAACGAAGATGGGAAAGGGCCCATGAAATCAATGCCCCAAACATCAAAAATTTCAACATTAAAGATGGGTGTTTGTGGCATTTGGTCCCTTGCACCTATATTTCCCATTCGTTGACAACGCTCACAAGTTAAACAAAAAGTCCTAGCATCTTTAAAGATTGTAGGCCAATAAAAACCATATTCTAACACCTTAAGGGCAGTGCGTTGTGTGCCAAAATGTCCACCACATGCATAAGTGTGACAAAAGGTTAGAATCGAATTAAACTCACAATCATGCACACAACGACGCACAATCTGATCTGCACAAAACTTCCACAAATATGGGTCATCCCATACATAAAACTGTGCCTCTTTCTTTAGTTTATCATGTTGGTGCCTAGCTATGGTACTTGGAACACGTTTTGACACCAAAAAGTTCACCAAATCAGCATACCAAGGTTCACATATCTTAATGGACAGCAATTGCTCATCAGAGAATGTCTCTTGGATGGGTAAAGAGTCCTCATTGCACACCAAACGACTTAGATGGTCAGCAACCACGTTCTCATTCTCTTTCTTGTCTTGAATTTCAATGTCAAACTCTTGGAGAATAAGCATCCATCGAATGAGCCTTCGTTTGGCCTCTTTTTTGGTGAATAAGTACCTTAGAGCTGCATGGTCAGATTATACAATCACTTTAGTGCCAAGTAAATATGAACGAAACTTATCTAAAGCAAACACAATGGCAAGAAGTTCTTTTTCAGTGGTAGAGTAGTTTAATTGAGCATCATTTAAGGTCCGGGAAGCATAATATATGACGTGTGGTTGCTTATTCTTCCTTTGGCCCAAAACAGCCCCTATTGCATAATCGGATGTATCACACATTAGCTCAAAAGGCAACGTCCAATCTGGTGGAATGATAATGGGTGCCGTGGTAAGCATGTCTTTGAGATGCTTGAATGCCTTCTCACACTCCTCGTTGAACTCAAACGCCACTTCTTTTTGTAGGAGACGGCATAGGGGTTGTGCAATCTTGGAGAAATCCTTGATAAATCGCCTATAGAATCCTGCATGGCCAAGAAAAGAACGAACCTCTCTAACTGAAGTAGGAGAGGGTAAGTAACGTACAAGATCTATTTTAGACTTATCAACTTCAATTCCTTTTTCAGAGATGATATGACCCAAAACTATGCCTTGTTTAACCATAAAATGACATTTTTCCCAATTCAAAACAAGGTTAGTTTCCATGCATCTTTTCAAGATTAAAGTAAGATTATGCAAACAATCATCAAATGAGTCTCCAAACACACTAAAATTGTCCATAAACACTTCAATTATCTTCTCAACATAATCCGAGAATATACTTACCATGCATCGTTGGAAAGTGCCCGGTGCATTGCATAAACCAAATGGCATACGACGATATGCAAAAGTACCAAATGGACAAGTAAAGGTGGTCTTTTCTTGATCATCCGGCGCTATGACAATTTGATTATAACCCGAATAACCATCAAGAAAGCAATAAAAGGAATGACCGGCTAACCTTTCAAGCATTTGATCGATGAATGGCAAAGGAAAGTGATATTTCCTTGTTGCAGCATTTAGCTTCCTATAGTCAATGCATACTCTCCAACCGGTTTGAATGTGTGTAGGCACAAGTTCATCTTCTTCATTCTTCACCACTGTGACTCCGGACTTCTTGGGAACTACTTGGACCGGTGAAACCCAACAACTATCCGAGATAGGATAGATGACGCCACAATCAAGTAGTTTGATGATTTCCTTCTTCATGACTTCCATCATTGGTGGGTTGAGTCGACGTTGGGCTTCCCTTGATGGTTTGGCTCCTTCTTCCATGAGAATTCGATGCATGCACGTGGTAGGGCTTATGCCCTTGATATCGGCCAAAGTCCACCCAATGGTCGTCTTGTGCTCTTTGAGGACCCTCACCAATTTCTCCTCCTCTTGTGCCGTGAGTGATGATGCCACAATGACAGGCAATGTGTCTTGCTCGCCCAAGAACACATACTTCAAGTGATTTGGCAACGGTTTGAGCTCAAGGGTAGGTGGTTGTTCTATAGAAGGAAGCAACTTGTTAGTTGAAATTGGAATTGAGATTGGACTAGAGGACTTACCTTGGAGCCGTGGCAATGACTCTAGGGCTGCCATGGTCTCAATTAATTCCTCATCAAAGGCCACGGCATGGGAGTGCAATTGTGTGCCGTGGGTTGCTATGGTGGTAGCCATGTGATCCTTCACTTCTATGCCATTTGTAATGACCGTTTCAAGTGCATCTCCATGTAATTGTTCAAGGTGTGCTTGCGCCAAAGAATCAAGAAATCAATAGAGAAACATGAGTGATCATCATTAGGAAATCTCATAGTTTCAGAAATATTAAAATCAATCACTTCCCCATCAAATTCCATTGTTAAAGTGCCTTCAAACACGTCTATCTTAGTTCGGGCCATCTTGATGAATGGCCTCCCAAGAAGAAGCGGCAAGGATGGAGCATGGGTGGTTTCTTCCATTTCAAGAACGTTGAAATCCGCCGGAAAGATCAAATTATTCACCTGCACTAAGACATCTTCCAATACGCCCTTTGGATAGGCATTAGATCTATCGGCCAACTGAATAATTACACCATCATTTTTCAATTCACCAAGGTTCATTGAAGCATAAATAGAGTATGGCATGACGTTAATTGAAGCTCCTAAGTCTAACATAGCATGTTCGAACCTAGTTTGGCCAATAATACAAGGAATTGTAAAGCTACCTGGATCTTTGCACTTTGGTGGTAACTTTCTTTGTAAAACAGCTGAAACATTTTCACTTACCCTCACTACCTCTTTATGTGAAGCCCTCTTCCTTGTAGTGCATAATTCCTTCAAGAACTTGGCATATTTAGGCACTTGCTTTATGGCATCTAGGAGCGGGATATTGACTTGAACTTTCCTAAACGTCTCAAGAATGTCTTTCTCATGCTCCTCCTTCTTTGTTTGCAAAAATCTGTGAGGAAAAGGAACATTGGGTGGAACGGGGTTAGAATTACCTCATGCACTTGTTGCCATGGGGAGTCCCTTTGCCCAATTCCTTCGTATTGTTGCGCATTGAGAGCCCAGTTCGCAATTAGGTTCTTGGCTACCATGGGAGTTTTATCCACCAACGCACCTCCCGCCGAAGCATCAAGCATTTGCCTTTCAATGGGAAGAAGACCTTCATAGAAGTATTGAAGTAGAAGCTCCTCCTTCATTTGATGTTAAGGACATGATGCAACAAGGGCTTTAAAATGCTCATAGTACGTGGGAAAAGACTCCCCTTGACTTTGTTGGATTACGCTAATCTTCTTTCTCAAGAGAATGACTCTTGAAGTAGGAAATAACTTTTTAAGAAACGCCCTCTTCATGCTCTCCCAAGAAGTGACCGTTCCAGGTGCTAACTCGTATAACCAATCCTTGGCCTTCTCCAATAGTGAGAATGGGAAAGCCTTCATCTTCAAAATACTACTATCAACGTTGATTGGAGTCATGCTCGAACACACCACCTCGAACTCCTTCAAATGCTTGTTGGGATCCTCCATGGACAGTCAATGGAACTTCGGAATGTGGTGCAACAAACTTGACTTCAATTCAAATTCGTCGGTTTTGTCTTAAGCTGCCCTTGGGTATTGGATGCACAAGGGTGCAGCATTATCCATTCCCGAAGCGGAAAGCTCCTTGATTGTACGGTTATTCGCTGCCATGGTTTGGACCTCTTCTTCCTCCTCAAGATTAGAAGCCGAACTAGAACTTGATGGGTGAAGTTCTGGGTTCTTCTTCTTCTTTCTCAAAGTACGCTCAAAATCGTCGTCAAAATCTAAGATGTTTGCACTAATAGGTTGAGAATTACTTGTCATAAACTAGTACCTACAAACAAGAAAAGAAATAAGGTCAGTAGCTAAAACAAAAAGATATGAAAAAGAAACAAAAAGAAACAACGGGAGATTAGCAAAGTTGCTAATCCCTGGCAACGCCGCCAAAATTTTGATGTTATATATAATAGCACTCAAATTAAACCCTCTTTTTGACAAATCTAGTATAGATATAAGTCAGGATCGTTCTAGGCCGGTGATTATGAGGGATTGCTAATCTAATGAAAATCGGCTCAAGATGTTAGAATATGCTTTAAAACACTTAAACAACTCAAAAGACTCTTAACTAAACTTGTATGACTCAAAACAAACTTCAAAGACTCAAAACTACTCAAAACAATAAAAAAGACTCAATTTAGACTCTAGGACTCAATTTGGACGAAAATACAATTAGTTTTGACTCAAAAGACTCAAAAAGACACTTTTGGACAGATTTGGAACAAGTAAGTAAAGGGGATTTGATTTTGGACGAATTTAAAAGAAAAACAAGTGACATCACTAATTAACCCTCAGATTTCCCTTAAGTTATTGGATTTGATGACATCATACGACAACCCAAAGCATTCTTCAAAAGTCCCCTACATGACATCATAATAGAGATACAATCAAAGATCATTACGTTCAATGGAAATCATAAGTATTGACAAAGCACTTGTAACTATGACATCATGATACTCATGCTAGGAATTTACTTAACATGATTGTGAAAACAACCTTAACTACTTGTGAATATAAGATTGTGACGATTATGTGAAACTCCCTTATATTCTAGCACCAAATTCAAGCATGCAAATTAAGTAGGCCTCCCTAATCGACATACAAGAATAAGTTATCCATCAAATGGTTAAGTAAATTGCATTCATAATTTATGAAATCACAACTGGAATTTATCAATTCATATTATAAATGTAATCATGGTTTCAAAGCATCCCTAGGCTAAAACGAGTTTAGCCTCTCATGTTCATAACAAAACAAAGGAAAATAGAATTAAACATTGAAAACAAAAGAAAGATTACACCTAAAAATGTTCCAACACTCCAACTCGAATGCATAAATGTCCAAGGCTTCGTCTTCCTTGTCTTCTTCCTTGCTAAGTCACGGCACAAGAGTCTAGGGTGGTTTTGTGGATGATTTTATGGGTTTTGGATGGATTTAGGAAAGTAAGGTGGTGCGGCAAGGGTTGATGGTGGTGTATGGAGGTTTGGATGAAGGTTTGGAAGTAGGGGAATGGTGGAAAGTTGGATGGAAGGCTGCGGCAAAGATGAGTGTTCTGAGTGAATGAAGGCAGGTTCTATGGAAGGGTGATTAGGTTCAATAAGGATGCGGCATAGGGGTTTTTATAAGGAAGAAAGAATCCTAAGGCTTTATTACTTAGTTTAGGAAAGGAATTAACTCCAAATCCTTAAAGAAAAGGAAACACAAAGTCAGAAATTGAAGGAAAAGGGAAGCGAACCTGCGACATTCAATTGTGAGAAGGGGAATGTCATTTATTTCTAAAATTAGGCAAGGACTTTGGAATAGAAAAGGGTATGTGAGTTATGGCTGAGTTTGATATGAAAAAGGAATGTGTTTTTCGTGTGTTATTTTTTTTAGTTTCTGACTTGTTTGTTTTCTTGTTTTAGGCACTAGTTTATGATTCGGAGTTCTCAACCGGTTCATGCGCATATCTTAGACTTTGACGATGATTTTGAGCGAGCCTTGAGAAGAAAGAAGAATCAACAAGAGCCTTAACCACCTCAACCTGCACCTGAGCTTGAAGAGGACGAAATACAAGTGGGAGAGGAGGCCATGGCAAGGATTTTTGAGGAAGAACAAGTTATGGCAGCCGACAACCGAACAATCAAGGAGCTTTTCGCTTCCGGATTGGATAATGCCATGCCTCTATGCATTCAATATCCAAGGGCTGCCCCGGACAACACTAACGAGTTCGAACTCAAGTCCAGTTTATTGCACCATATTCCTAAGTTCCATAGGTTGTCCATGGAAGATCCTAATAAACACTTGAAGAAGTTCGAGGTTGTTTGCTCAAGTATGACCCCGGTGAATGTTGATGGGAGCATTTTGAAGATGAAGGCTTTTCCTTTTTCTCTCTTGGAAAAGGCTAAAGATTGGTTGTATGAACTCGCCCCTGGAACTATCACATCATGGGAGAGTATGAAAATGGCGTTTTGGAGAAGTTTTTCCCAACTTCTCGAGTCATTCTTTTACGTAAAAGAATTAGTGGCATTCAACAAAATCAAGGTGAATCATTTCCAACTTATTATGAACGTTTTAAAACCCTTGTTGCTTCATGTCCACAACACCAAATGAAGAAGGAGCTTCTTCTTCAATATTTCTACGAAGGGCTTCTACCAATTGAACGTCAAATGCTAGACGCCTCAGCGGGTGGAGCTTTAGTGGACAAAACACCTATGGCCGCCAAGACTCTCATTGCCAACTGAGCTTTGAATGCTCAACAATACGAAGGAGTTGGCCAAAGAGACATGCCACGGCAGCAACAAGTTAATGAGGTAAGTGCTATTTCCGAACTTCAAAATCAAATGGCTAATCTTACTTCTCTTCTTTCGCAGGTGGTTGAAATACCAAAGGTACAAAGTGTGGTTGTTTGTGGCATGTGCTCCATGAATGGACATCTCACGGACAAGTGCCCTCAATTGATTGAGAACGGAGGGTGGGAATCTGCCAATGCCGTGGGTTATGGGAGCCAAAACAAACCAAGGAGTGATCCTTTCTCTAACACATACAATCCCGGTTTGAGAGATCATCCAAATTTCAAATGGAGGGAGCCACAACAACCTCAACAAAAAAGCACATTTAGGCAGCAACCTCTTGGATTCTACCAAAGGCCGTATGCACCCACACCGCCCGAAGCACAACCTACACAACCCAAATCAGGTTCGTCCATAGATAATGATCAAATTTTTCAATTACTAACTTCTATGGCGCAGGGAATGCAAAATAGGGACAAAAAGGTTGATGAATTAGAAAAGCAAGTAGGGCAGATTGCGGAGTTCATGGGCCAATTTAGAGAGCAATGCAAGTTGCCTAGTTCATCCGTTGTCAACCCAAAAGGAGGATTCGAATCTGCCAAAGCAATCATGTTGCGAAGTGGAAAACAAGTTGGAACGGCCTCATAATCCTCTAATTCAGCCCCAACGGAGGACGAAAAGTTGCAATTCGAGGAGGGGGAGCAAGAGCAAGCCACGGCAAGGGTAACACCACCCATGCCGCAGCCACCCAAACTGCACCATTCGGCTTCCAAGGGTAAGGATGTTCCAAATTCGATTATTTCTAATGTTATTCCTCCAAATGTACCATTTCCTCATAGATTCATGCAAACAAAGAAGAAGGAGGCTGAAAAGGACATTTTAGAGACATTTAGAAAAGTACAAGTCAATATACCACTTTTGGATGCAATTAAGCAAGTTCCAAGGTATGCTAAGTTTTTAAAAGAACTTTGCACTACTAGGAAGAGAATTTCGAACAAAGAGGTTGTGAAGGTAAGTGAAAATGTCTCAGCCATCTTGCAACGTAAATCGCCCCCTAAATGCAAAGATCCGGGTAGTTTTACAATTCCTTGTGTTATTGGCAATAATCGTTTTGAACATGCCGTGCTAGACTTAGGTGCATCTATTAATGTTATGCCTTACTCAATTTATGCATCTATGAACCTAGGTGAGTTAAAAAACGATGGCGTGATTATTCAATTGGCCGATAGATCTAATGCCTATCCAAAAGGTGTTTTGGAAGATGTTTTAGTGCAGGTTAATCATCTAATCTTTCCGGCAGATTTCTACGTGCTGGAAATGGAAGAATCAAACCATGCCCCGTCATTGCCAATTCTTCTTGGCCACCCCTTTATGAAAACCGCCCGCACGAAGATTGATGTGTTTAATGGGACTTGACAATGGAATTTGATGGGGAAGTTATTCATTTCAATCTTTCTGAATCTATCAAGTACGCTCTTGATGATCATTCATGTTTTGCTATTGATGTAATTGATTCGTTGGCGCAGGATCATTTTGAACAATTGAACGAAGATGCACTTAAATTAGTCATTACAAGAGGAATGGAACTCAAGGACAAGGAAGTAAGGCCATTGACTACCCACGGCATGCGTGGAGAACACCATGCCGTGGCCCATAGTGTTGATATGATTGAGATAATGGCTGCCCTTGAGTCATTGCCACTACAATCTGGTAAGTCTTCGGACCCAATTTCAATTCCAATTTCGACTAATAAGCCCATTCCTTCAGTTGTGCAGCCACCTTCCTTTGAACTTAAACCATTGCCAAGCCATTTAAAGTATGTGTTCTTGGGAGACCAAGAGACCTTGCCCGTCATCATATCCTCCTCACTCACGACACAAGAAGAAGGTAAGCTAGTGAGGGTGTTAAAGGAGTACAAAACTGCAATTGGTTGGACCTTGGCCGACATCAAGGGAATAAGCCCGACCACGTGCATGCATCGTATACTTTTGGATGAGGGATCCAAGGCATCTCGAGAGGCTCAACGCTGACTCAACCCTCCAATGATGGAAGTTGTGAAGAAGGAGATAATCAAGCTCTTGGATTGTGGAGTGATCTACCCAATTTCAGATAGCCGGTGGGTATCTCCGGTTCAATGTGTTCCAAAGAAATCCGGAGTAACTGTGGTGACAAATGCCGAAAATGAGATTGTTCCTACTCGAATCCAAATAGGTTGGAGGGTTTGTATTGACTATAGGAAGCTCAATGCCACTACAAGGAAGGATCATTTTCCCTTGCCATTCATTGATCAAATGCTTGAAAGGTTAGCGTGCTATGCTTTTTATTGTTTTCTTGATAGATATTCAGGTTATAATCAAATTGTGATAGCTTCGGAAGATCAAGAGAAAACCACTTTCACATGCCCCTTTGGTACATTTGCTTATCGTCCCATGCCATTCGGTTTATGTAATGCACCTGCCACATTTCAAAGATGCATGATGAGCATATTTTCAGATTATGTTGAGAAAATTATTGAGGTTTTTATGGATGATTTCAGCGTTTTTGGTGATTCATTTGATGGTTGTTTGAATAATCTTAGTTTGATTTTAAAACGATGCGTTGAAACCAACCTTGTGTTAAATTGGGAAAAATGTCATTTCATGGTTAAACAAGGCATAGTTTTAGGTCATATTATTTCTGAAAAAGGTATTGAGGTTGCTAAGTCAAAGATAGATCTTGTGCGTCACTTACCCTCTCCTACTTCGGTTAGAGAGGTTCGTTCGTTCCTTGGACATGCAGGTTTTTATAGAAGGTTCATCAAAGATTTCTCGAAGGTCTCCCAACCTCTATGCCGCCTCCTACAAAAAGATGCACCTTTCGACTTCACCAAGGAGTGCACGGCAGCTTTCCAACTCCTCAAGGACATGCTAACCACGGCACCCATCATTGTGCCACCGGATTGGAGCATTCCATTCGAGCTCATGTGTGATGCATCCGATTATGCGTTAGGGGCTGTTTTAGGCCAAAGGAAGGACAAGAAGCCGCATGTCATCTACTACGCATCCCGGACGTTGAATGACGCTCAATTAAACTATTCGACCACTAAAAAAGAACTTCTTGCCATTGTCTTTACTTTAGATAAATTTTGATCATATTTACTTGGCACTAAGGTTATTATTTTCACTGATCATGCAGCTTTAAAGTACTTGTTCACCAAGAAGGAAGCCAAACCACGGCTAATTCGATGGATGCTACTTCTTCAAGAGTTTGACATCGAAATCAAGGACCAAAAGGGAAGTGAAAATGTGGTGGCTGACCACCTAAGCCGTATGATACATGAGGAGGAACCGTACCCTATTGCAGAAACCTTCCCCAATGAGCAATTGTTATCCATTAAGGTAAGTGAGCCTTGGTATGCAAATTTGGTGAATTATTTGGTGAGTAAACAAGTTCCAAACACTTTAAATAGAAACCAAAGTGATAAATTGAAAAAAGATGCTAGGTTTTATGTTTGGGATGATCCATACTTGTGGAAATATTGCTCGGATCAGATTATACGTAAATGTGTGCATCACATGGAATTCAATTCTATTTTAACATTCTGTCACACTTATGCATGTGGGGGACACTTTGGGACACAACGGACAGCCCTTAAGGTTTTAGAATTGGATTCTATTGGCCAACTTTATTTAAGGATGCTAGAACCTTTTGTATGTCTTGTGATCGTTGCCAAAGAATGGGTAACATTAGTGCAAAGGATCAAATGCCGCAAAATGTTATACTTCCTGTTGAAATTTTTGATGTTTGGGGCATTGATTTTATCGGTCCTTTTTCTTCCTCGCATGGTTTCCTTTATATCTTACTTGCTGTGGATTATGTGTCGAAGTGGGTGGAAGCAAAAGCCATCCGAACTAATGATTCTCGAGTGGTTGCAGATTTCATTAGAACTAACCTATTTGCAAGGTTTGGAATGCCACGAGTGATCATAAGTGATGGAGGGTCTCACTTTTGCAATCGAACCATTGAGGCTTTGCTCAAGAAGTACAACGTCACACATAAGGTTTCAACACCTTATCATCCTCAGACCAATGGGCAAGCCGAGGTTTCAAATAGGGAGATTAAGCAAATTCTAGAAAAAACCGTGGGCCCTACAAGGAAGGATTGGAGTGTACGGTTGGAGGATGCGTTGTGGGCATATTGCACGGCATATAAGACCCCCCTGGGCATGTCCCCATTTCGGCTCATTTATGGCAAACCATACCATCTTCCCGTGGAATTGAAGCACAAGGTGCATTGGGCCGTCAAAACATTCAACATGGACATTGATGCCGCTGGAATTCATAGGAAGCTCCAATTGAATGAGTTGGAAGAGATTAGGAATGAGGCATATGAAAACGCTCGAATTTACAAGGAGAAGACAAAGGCTTTCCATGATAAGATGATTCGAGGCAAATCATTCTCCATTGGGCAGAAAGTGCTACGCTTTAATTCTCACCTTCGCTTGTTTCCTGGTAAGTTGCGTTCTAAGTGGGTTGGCCCGTTTGTTATTACTAATGTCTTTCCTTATGGTGCAGTCCAAGTTCAAAGCTTGAAAACAGGACAAGAGTTCAAGGTGAATGGCCATCGATTAAAGCCCTACTATGAGAATTTTGAGGAGCATGTTGTGGACGATGTACCCCTCCATGCCGTGGGTACTACTAATGAAGCTTAGCATGGCATATTTGTTTGGCTAGAAGACGTTAAAGCAAGCGCTTCTTAGGAGGCAACCCATGTATTCGACAAGGAGAAGATGGAACTTCCACTCCAAACCCAGATTTGCGTTTCTAAACCCTTCTCCTTGCTGCTTATTTTATCATGCTTAGTTGTTTATTATTTGTTTGCTTTTATGTGAGTCTTTGTGTGAAACATTGAGGACAATGTTTGATTTAAGTGTGGGGGTGGGGGGGGGGGGTAAACAAGTGTTTTTATGCAAAATTCGTGGCATTCTATCACCTATCACTTCTAATGTTGTTTCTCACTGTTTTTAAGTGTTTTTAATGCATTTTGAGCTATTTTGGTGTGTGTTGAAGTAAAAATCCGAAAATTTGAAAAAAAATTGAAAAAAGTGTTTTGAAAAAGCAAAAAGAGTTGTTTTTGTGTGCTTGTTTGTGTCTTAGGGTACCTTCCAACATAGTGATGAGGATTTGGTTTTTAATGCATGACTGTTAAAGAGAGTTACAAACAATGATGGAAGTTTGATTTGCTCCTTGGTTTATGCTTGGTTGTAGCTATAGTTTACGAATCCACATGTAATCACAAAGGATAAAATCAGTTTTTGTAACATGCTTGAAGGAAGGAACTCAAACAAACGGTACATCCCTGAGAGACTTGAGCCTAAACGTTTATTTGGAGAGTTATTAATCTGTGCAATTGTATTTTCTAAAGTCGTTGCATGATCTCATTATTCTTTGCTTGGTTGCTACTTAGAATGCGTTTCATCACTATAGTTCCAAATACTAGAACTCATACCCGTTTTATTCAAAGCATGAAATTGATTAGCATAACAAATAACAAGATGAAGTTGTGTAGTAATCACCACCATAGCCAAATAGCCGAATCCACCCTTGTCATTTGTATTGTAGGTTTAAACCCCTTTGAGCCTTATTTAGCCTATTTTCTTGTTAACCACATCATCCTTACCTAGCCTAGAATAGGACTTTCCATACCCTTGTTCTTGAAGCATAGTGGAGCGTAACTTAGAAAGAATTCCTTTTGAGTGACATTTGTGCAGAAAACAAGTGTGGGGGAAGGGATTTTGTGAGTGTGTGTGCCAAAGTCTTAAAGGAGGCACGGGAAAGAAAAATGAAAAAAAAAATGAAAAAAAAAAAGGTGAAAAAGAAGAGAAAGAAGACGAAAAGGAAAAAAAAAAGGAATTGAAAATAAGTGAGAATGAACTCAAGTGTATTGATTGTTGAAGAAAGGGTCCAAAAAGTTGAATTTGACCCTAAGTATTGCATGAATCTCCCCTTGTGTTTAAAAGGTAGTTTTCTACATTCTAAAGGGAATTCTAAGTGCCTAATTCATTACTTTGCTCACTATTGCTTTAAGAACGTTTGTTTCCTCTACCTTTCCTTGTTAGCCAATACCCTAGCCCCGTTACAACCCCTTTGACTTCTATCTTGATTGTTATGTGTTTCAATATGTGGAGTTTAAAATTGGTTTGAGCATATGGTATCCCTGGTTCTCGTGTCTAAGTAGTGGCATTCCATTCATGAGATCATATATATACATGTTAATAATTCCAAAAAATGCTTTCCTTGTTATAACATATATGAGTGTTCGTCTACATGTTTACATCAATCTTCTCACATATACCTAGTGTAGGGAGTGTAGTCAGAAAATCTGTGTGAAAATCGAGAGTACATCTAGTAAGGAATTAAGGGAATTCTATAAGGCATGTTACTGCATTCAAAATGTTGTTGTAATTGATTAAATGCGAGCAAGTGAATGGTGACTATGATTAAGTATGCTCGAGGGTAAGGATTGCTTAAATCTATGTGAGTGGTGATCTTTGACATGTTATGTCTCACTGGAAATCCCTGAGGCGAACGTTGGAAGGTTTAGATTGATTGTTTTGTTACTTTTTGTTGTTTATTTTGCTCGAGGACTAGCAAAAGATAAGTGTGGGGGAATTTGATAGGAGCATATTTAGGCGACTTAACTAGCTTATTCTTGTGCATTTGTGCTATTATTTCTTAGTTAATGTCGTATTACAACTCAATTTCGTGTGTTTGTAGGTCCTATGGGTTAAAGTACCAAAGAAGTGCATTTTGGGGCAATTTGGAGCAATTTTGGACACTATGTGGATAGCTTGCATATGGGCCAACATGGAAGGACGAATTTGGACTTCAAGAGGCTAGAAATGTGATAAGAAGAGGAAGGAACTAAGCTAAGGACAAAGTGGATAAGGAAGTAGCTCAAAGAGGAAACCTTATCTAAAACCTTATCCAACATTATCCAAAACATTATCCAAACCTTATCTCATCTTATCCTATCAAAACCTTATCATGTCTTAATCCTAATTGCAAGGGGACCTAAATAGATAATTCTAGAACCTATTTCTAGAAGCATCCTTTTCTAGAAGGCCCAAATCAGCCACAAAACCCATTCTTTCTAGAAACCCTACAAAAGTGGCGCACCAAACCCTTCTAATAGGCCTTGCCTTGCCTTGCAAGCCAATCTACCATTTCCCTCACTTGTGCCGCACCTTCCTAGGCCTAATTCCCTTTGGATTCTGATTTCTAAGGCCTAATCCCTTTTGGATTTGGGTTATACAAGCCTATTATGAAACTAAGTGGGCCAAACCCCCTCCTAGGTGGATCTGATCACCTATAGCCGAATTCTAGGGCCCTAATCCATAAAATCTGTTAAGTCTAACCCTAATCTACTTAACCCTAGGACTATATAAACATAAATTCAGCCAAAAATTCGTACCACCCTCTATGCAATTCAGAACCTTTGTGCTGCAACCCCTATCATCCATTCTTCAACCTCCATACACCTCTATACACATCTGCCGCAACCCTACCACCATAATCAACCATCCTCCATCCCTCTAAACAAGAGAACACCATCCAAAACCCCCATATCCACCACACATACCTTGTGCCGCAGCAAGGAGGAGGAAGAGGAGCCAAGCCGTGCATCAAATCCATCTTGGAATTGCTGAAACGTTTAGGTGTAATCTTTCTTATGATTTCAATGTTTAAATTCGATAATCCTTGTTTTGCAAGCATGAGGAACTAATCCCCTTTTAGCTAGGGGGAATTTCGAAACCATGGTTATATTTGCATGATGATTTGATTACTTTCAGTTGTGATGTCATGAATGGTGAATTCAATTTACTTATCTGTTTTAATCAAAACTTGTTTATGTATATGAATTGAGAGTGCACACTTAATTTGCATGCATAAACATGATGCTAGGGTATAAGGAAACTTCACCTAATCGTTGGGAACTTATATCCATGAGTAGTTAAGATTGTTGGTCACAATTATGTTAAGTAAATTCTTGGCATAAGTATCATGCGCTTTCATAGTTACGAATGCCTCGTCAACACCTATGATCTCCATAGAACCTAATGATCTTTGATTGTTTTTCTATTATGCGCTTTCATATCGAAAACTTTTAAGGAATAATTTGATTGCTATGCCCTAATTCCATTCAATTCAATGACCTAAGGGAAATCTGAGAGTTAATTTAAGCGTACCTAATTGACTTGGGGTGTTGAGGTTCATAATTAATTGAATAAGCAACTGAAGATTGTGTTGTATGCAAGTATGCCATGTGTGGAGAAAAACCTCCTAGCCATCTCACCATCCACGTAATTCCTTCAATTCCGTCCAAATCTGCCTAATTTACATTATTGTTTTGTTTGTTTGATTTTCGTCCAAAACCAAATCCCCAATTGTCTTAGAGTGTCTAATTGGTTCAACTATGTTTTAGATTGTGTTTTTAAGAGTTTTGAGTCAAGTTAGAACCAATTTTCGTCCAAGTTTGTGTTTAGGCTCAAAACAGCCCAGTTTGTGTTTTTAGGCAGTTTTGAGTGCTTTTAGCCTATTTTGAGTCTTGTGAACTTGTTTGAGTCTTTTTAAGTGAGTTAAGTGTTTTAGAGGTCAATTTTATTTATTTGAGTCAGTTTAGAGTGTATAGCAATCCCTCCTAATCCCCGGTGTAAGAACGATCCCTACTTATTTATATGCTACAATTGTCAAAAGAGGGTTAATTTGTGTGTTAAGTTAATTTTCGCATCAGAGAAGCCTTGGACGTTTTGGCCATTCAAACTTGGATTGTTGGAGCATTTCTAGGTGTATTCAATCTTTGTTTTCAATGTTTAATTTATATTCTCTTTGTTTTGTTGTAAACATGAGGAACTAATTTTGTTTTGGCTAGAGGAGACTTTGAAACCATGATTATATTTGCAATATGAATTGATTAATTTCAGTTGTGATTTCATAAATTGTGAATGCAATTTACTTAACCGTTTGATGGATAATGATGTTATATATAATAGCACTCAAATTAAACCCTCTTTTTGACAATTGTAGTATAGATATAAGTAGGGATCGTTCTAGGCTGGGGATTAGGAGGGATTGCTAATCTAATGAAAATCGACTCAAGATGTTAGAATATGCTTTAAAACACTTAAACAACTCAAAAGACTCTTAACTAAACTTGTATGACTCAAAACAAACTTCAAAGACTCAAAACTACTCAAAACAATAAAAAAAGACTCAATTTAGACTCTAGGACTCAATTTGGATAAAAATACAATTAGTTTTGACTCAAAAGACTCAAAAAGACACTTTTGGACAGATTTGGAACAAGTAAGTAAAGGGGATTTGATTTTGGACGAATTTAAAAGAAAAAAAAGTAAATTAAAACTTTAAAACAGATTTTGACGAAATTAAGAAAAACCAATGGATGATGGAATAGCCAAGGGATACTTCTCCACACATGATACATTCAAATATAAATTGATTTCCAGTTGCTTTTCCGATAAACCATGAACCTCAACACCCCAGATTAATCGTGACATCACTAATTAACCCTCAGATTTCCCTTAAGTTAGTGGATTGGATGACATCATACGACAACCCAAAGCATTCTTCAAAAGTCCCCTAGATGACATCATAATAGAGATACAATCAAAGATCATTACGTTCAATGGAAATCATAAGTATTGACAAAGCACTTGTAACTATGACATCATGATACTCATGCTAGGAATTTACTTAACATGATTGTGAAAACAACCTTAACTACTTGTGAATATAAGCTTGTGACGATTATGTGAAACTCCCTTATATTCTAGCACCAAATTCAAGCATCAAATTAAGTAGGCCTCCCTAATCGACATACAAGAATAAGTTATCCATCAAACGGTTAAGTAAATTGCATTCACAATTTATGAAATCACAACTGGAATTATCAATTCATATTATAAACGTAATCATGGTTTCAAAGCATCCCTAGGCTAAAACGAGTTTAGCCTCTCATGTTCATAACAAAACAAAGGAAAATAGAATTAAACATTGAAAACAAAAGATAGATTACACCTAAAAACGTTCCAACACTCCAACTCGAATGCATAAATGTCCAAGGCTTCGCCTTCCTTCTCTTCTTCCTTGCTAAGTCACAGCACAAGAGTCTAGGGTGGTTTTGTGGATGCTTTTCTGGGTTTTGGATGGATTTAGGAAAGTAGGGTGGTGCGGCAAGGGTTGATGGTCGTGTATGGAGGTTTGGATGAAGGTTTGGAAGTAGGGGAATGGTGGAAAATTGGATGGAAGGCTGCGGCAAAGATGAGTTTTCTGAGTGAATGAAGGTAGGTTCTATGGAAGGGTGATTAGGTTCAATAAGGGTGCGGCATAGGGGTTTTTATAAGGAAGAAAGAATCCTAAGGCTTTATTACTTAGTTTAGGAAAGGAATTAACTCCAAATCCTTAAAGAAAAGGAAACACAAAGTCAGAAATTGAAGGAAAAGGGAAGGGAACCTGCGGCATTCAATTGTGAGAAGGGGAATGTCATTTATTTCTGAAATTAGCCAAGGACTTTGAAATAGAAAAGGGTATGTGAGTTATGGCTGAGTTTGATATGAAAAAGGAATGTGTTTTAATGCTTTAGAATAGGAAAGAAGGCCCTCCCTTGCACGGCAAGGAAGGGAAACACTAAGGGGATACACGGCAAGGAATTTATGTTGCAAGGAAACTTTGTTTTGCGTCCTAGAATAGATAGAAGTCCTTAATGTTGCTGAAACATGGAGTCTTAAAGGATTAGGAAAGGTTAAACCAAAATAGGAAACCTTGGCTTAACTTTCCTACTTCAAGTAGGAAACCTTCTTTGACTAGGATTCCTCATTTGATTAGGAATTCAATTTCGTCCATTCCTTTTGCTCCAAGCATAAGCTAACCATTCCAAGTCCAATTTTTGCTCCAAAATGCTCCAAAATGCACCTTTTTGCTTCCTTAGCCATGGGAACCTAAAAACACACGAAAATGGCTTAAACTACTAAAACAACTATGAACTAACAACATAAATGCACGAAAACAAGCCAACTAAGTCGCCTAAATATGCTCCTATCAGATAACTTATTCTTGTTTGTTGATTAAGGGTGCACACTTAATTTGCATGCTTGAATTTGGTGCTAGAATATAAGGGAGTTTCACATAATCGTTACAAACTTATATTCACAAGTAGTTAAGGTTGTTTTCACAATCATGTTAAGTAAATTCCTAGCATGAGTATCATGATATCATAGTTACAAGTGCTTTGTCAATGCTTATGATTTTCATAGAACGTAATGATCTTTGATTGTATCTCTATTATGATGTCATGTAGGGAACTTTTGAAGAATGCTTTGGGTTGTCGTATGATGTCATCCAATCCAATAACTAAAGGAAAATCTGAGGGTTAATTAGTGATGTCACGGTTAATCTAGGATGTTGAGGTTCATGGTTTATCGAAAAAGCAACTGGAAATCAATTTGTGTTCGAATGTATCATGTGTGCAGAAGGATCCTCTAGCTATCTAATCATCCATTGTTTTTCTCAAATTCGTCCAAATTGCATTTAAGTCTTTTAGTTACTTATTTTTGTCCTAAATTCATCCAAAACCCAATCCCCTTTACTTACTTGTTTCAAATCTGTCCTAAAGTGTGTTTTTAAGTATTTTGAGTCAAAACCAATTCTATTTTCGTCCAAATTGAGTCCTAGAGTCTAGTTTGAGTCTATTTGGTTGTTTTGTGTTGTTTTGAGTCTTTTAAGTTTGTTTTGAGTCATATAAGTTTAGTTAAGAGTCTTTTGAGTTTGTTTAAGTGTTTTGAAGCATATTTTTGTATCTTTGAGTCAGTTTTCATTAGATTAGCAATCCCTCCTAATCCCCGGCCTAGAACGATCCCTACTTATATCTATACTACAATTGTCAAAAAGAGGGTTTAATTTGTGTGCTATTATATATCACATCAACTGACTTAAAACACACAAAACTAAACTTAAAAACACTTAAACTAGACCTATATGACTCAAAACAAATTAAAAAAAGTCAAAACAGCACAAAACAATCAAATAGACTCAAACTAGACTCTAAAGGGTGATTTGAACGAAATTTAACTAAGTTAGACTCAAAACACTAATTTGGACAGATTCAAACACTTTTCTAACTAATCTAATGATGTGATAAAAGATAGCACACAAATTAAACCCTCTTTTTGACAGTTGTAGTATAGATATAAGTAGGGATCGTTCTAGGCCGGGGATTAGGAAGGATTGCTAATCTAATGAAAACTGACTCAAAGATACAAAAATATGCTTAAAAACACTTAAACAAACTCAAAGACTCTTAACTAAACTTATATGACTCAAAACAAACTTAAAAGACTCAAAACAACACAAAACAATAAAAAAGACTCAATCTAGACTCTAGGACTCAATTTGGACGAAAATAGAATTGGTTTTGACTCAAAATACTCAAAAACACACTTTAGGACAGATTTGAAACAAGTAAGTAAAGAGGATTGGGTTGTGGATGAAATTAATGTAAAAATAAGTAACTAAAAGACTTAAATGCAATTTGGACGAATTTGACAAAAACTATGGATGATTAGATAGCTAGAGGATACTTTTCCACACATGATACATTCAAACACAAATTGATTTCCAGTCACTTTTTTGATAAACCATGAATCTCAACACCCCAGATTAACCGTGACATCACTAATTAACCCTCAGATTTTCCTTTAGTTATTGGATTGGATGACATCATACGACAACCCAAAGCATTCTTCAAAAGTTCCCTACATGACATCAGAATAGAGATGCAATCAAAGATCATTACGTTCAATGCAAATCATAAGTATTGACAAAGCACTTGTAACTATGACATCATGATACTCAAGTTAGGAATTCACTTAACATGATTGTGAAAACAACCTTAACTACTTGTGAATATAAGTTTGTAACGATTATGTGAAACTCCCTTATATTCTAGCCCCAAATTCAAGCATGCAAATTAAGTAGGCGTCCCTAATGAACATACAAGAATAAGTTATCCATCAAACTGTTAAGTAAATTGGATTCACAATTTATGAAATCACAACTGGACTTAATCAATTCATATCATAAATATAATCATGGTTTCAAAGCCTCCCCTAGCTAAAACGAGTTTAGCCTCTCATGTTCACAACAAAACAAAGAAATCTTGAATTAAACATTGAAAACAAAAGATAGATTACACCTAAAAACGTTCCAGCACTCCAACTTGAATGCACAAACGTCCAAAGCTTCTTCTTCTCTTCTTCTTCCTTGCAAAGCTGCGGCACAAGAGTCTAGGGGTGAATTTGGATGGATTTCTGGGTTATGAATGGATTTAGGTTGGTAAGGTGGTGCAGCAAAGGGTTAGGGATGATGTATAGGTGTTTGGGTGAATGTATGGAAGTGTGTGAATGGTAGAAGAAAGGTTGAAAGCTGCGGCAAAGGCTGAAGTGTTTTGTGAATGATGGTTGATTGTATGGGTGAATGATTAGGGTCCTCTAAGGGTTTGGCATTGGGTATTTATTTGAAGGAAAGAATCCTAACTTTTATTACATAGTTTAGGAAAGGATTAGACCCCAAATCCACAAGGAAAATGAGACATAAAATCAAAAATCAAAGGGAAAGGGGAAGGAAACTTGCGGCATTAAATTGTATGAAAGGGAATGTGATTTAAGGCTGAAATTTGATAGGAGCACATTTATGCTAGTTAGTTATGTTGTTTCCTTGCATTTAGTTAGTTAATTACTATCTATTTTAGTCTTTTATACTATTTTCGTATGTCTTTAGGTCCTAATGGCAAAAGGAGTAAGAAAGTACATTTTGAGGCTATTAGGAGCAGTTTTGGGCATGGATTGGATAGCTTAACTATGGAGCAATGTGGATGGACAAAATTGAAGTCAAGAGAAGCTAGGAAAGGCTAAAAATCTAGAGAAAGAAGTCCAAATGCAAAGAAGATAAGGAAAGAGCAAGAAATAAGGAACCTTATCCAAATTTCCTTATCTTATCCAAACCTTATCCAACCTTATCTTATCTTATCCTATCCTAATCTTTTCCTACCTTAATCGCAACTTCAAAGAGGACTCCTTTTCACATTAAATCACCTAAATATCAAGTTCTAGAAGCCCTATTTTCGTGCATTAAGTTTATGCCACATGTAATTCATCTAATATCAAGTTCTAGAAGCCCTATTTGGTTTAGATGCGTATTCCATCTAATTCAATGAAATAAGGAAAATCTGATGGTTAGTTGTGCAATGCAACTAACTTGGGGCGTTGTCATTCATAGTCTAAAGGAAAAATAACTGGAAATTGGTTCATATGCAAATATCATGTGTGGAGAAGGACCCTCTAACTAGCCTTTCACTCATTTAATTCACTTAAATTCGTTTTTCCATAGTGTTTTCTACAAAGTTTTTGTTTTAAGTTTTAAATTCGTCAAAAACAATCCCCCTTTCATTTAGTCTTGTTATTTGAGTCAAAATCTGTTTTCTTTGAGTCTTTTGAGTCAAGTTAAGGTTTATTTTCGTCTAAAACACTTGTTAGGTCTTAAATTGAGTCTTTTTGAGTGTTTGTTGTTGTTTTGAGTGTTTTAAGTTAGTTTAGAGTCTATAGAGTCTAGTTTAGTGTTTTTTTTTGTCTTAATTGTATTGATTAGCATCCCTTCCTAGAACGATCCCTACTTACACATACTACAATCATTGGGTTTTAATTTGAGTGTTAGATTATTTCACATCGAATTTTGGCGCCGTTGCCAAGTGATATGAGCATATTTATGCGACTTAGTTTGCTTGTTTTCACGCATTTATGTTATTAATTCTTACTTAGTTATTTTAGTTCTTTAAGCTTCTTTTGTGTGTTTTCAGGTTCATAAGACGTATTTGGCGAAATGATGCCTTTTGGAGCACTTTTGGGCACAAATTGGATAGCATATGCTTGGAGCAAAAGGAATGGACGAAATTGAAGAGTTGATGTCGCAAGGATTCCTACTACGGCGAGGATTCCAATTACGAGAAGGTTTCCAAATTGAAGGAGGTTTCCCACTCACATGAGGATTCCTAGTTGGACGAGGATTCCTAATCACACAAGGATTCCTACTTGAAGTAGGAAAGTTAAGCCAAAGTTTCCTATTTTGGTTGACCTTTCCTAAATCAAGAACGTTCTAAGTTTTAGCACTTAAGATGGCTCCCGAGCACCCTTGGACAACAAACAAAGGTTCTTTGCAACTTTCCCTTCCTTGCCGTGCAAGGAAGGTTGTTTTCCTTTCTTTGTGTAAACTTCCCTATTTTTCATATGTGTTAGGACCTTTCCCTTATTCTAATACCTCTTGCTTTGTGCCTTACCTTTCCCTAAACTTTATGCCGCACCTCCCCTTGTGTTTCCTGATTTCAAATACTTATTTCTTAGTTTAATTCACTTTCCTAGTTCTAAAACTTTCCCTAAAGTCCTAATTTCTGATTTCTTGCAAGGAATTGACTTTTCATTCCTTCTTTTGCACCAATTTCGTTTCTTACCTTAAATTCCCTTTCCTTGCTGTGCAAGGGGTTTAATTCCTGATTCCTTGCAAGGCAAGGACATTCCTTATTTGCTTAAATTCGTGCATCCCCTTTTTCTGAGTTTATTTGGACTTTATTCACTTACCTTTTCTATTTAGACTAGGAAATCTGAATCACAACTTAATTAGGTATGTTTTTAACTTCCCAAAACACTTATAATCAGCCCTTGGCCAAACCCTATAGTATCATTAACCACAGAAATTCGTCCATTCACTCCCACACACATCCATTCATCCCAAAACATCATCAAACAACCTAGAAACACAACCAACCGCACCACCTTCCTCGAGTCTTCCACCACCTTCCAACCATCAAACACTCATCCACACTCAACCTACACCCCTTGCCGTGCCTCTACACCCCCCAGAATCCATTCTACATCATCAAAACAGCCCAGAAATCATCCCATCCAATCTGCCGCAAGCAAGAGAAAGGAGACAGTTTCACAAAATTGTTTGGCTCTTCATTCTGAGTTGTTGAACAATTTTAGGTGTATTCTATCTTATATTTCAATGTCTAATTCATGTAATCTTTGTTTTGCTTTAAGTATGATTGGCTAAATTCGTTTTGGCTAAGGGTGTATTCGAAACCATGA
This sequence comes from Pyrus communis, assembly GCF_041283825.1. Taxonomy (NCBI): domain Eukaryota; kingdom Viridiplantae; phylum Streptophyta; class Magnoliopsida; order Rosales; family Rosaceae; genus Pyrus; species Pyrus communis. The sequence continues at coordinate 15,279,821 of NC_142576.1, read as the reverse complement.
TTATATATGTGAAATAAGTTGATTACTTCCAGATATCGTTACATAAGTCGTGAATACAATTTGCTTAACCGTTTGCTTTAGAACTTATTCTTGTATGTTGATTGAGAGTGCATGCTTGAATTTGGTGCTAGGTTATAAGTTTGTTTCACCTAATCGTTATGAATTTATATTCGCAAGTAGTGAAGGTCGCTAGTCACGATCGTGTTAAGTAGATTCCTGGCAGGAGTATCATGCTTTTCATAGTTACAAATGCCTTGTCGATACTTATGATTTCCAAAGAACGTAATGATTCTAACTTGTGTCTTTATCATGCTGTTCATATAGAGAACTTGTTAGGAATAATTTGTTTGCGATGCATATTCATCCAATTCAATGATTCTAGAGAAATCTGAAGGTTAATTTAAGCGGGCCTAATTAACTTGGAGTGTCGAGGTTCTAACTTATTGAATTGATAACTGGAAATTGATTTACGTTGCATATATTTCATGTGTGGAGAAGAACCCCTTAGCTATTCCATCATCCATTGGTTCATCACAATTTATCTTACAATCTGTTTTCTTTAAAATCTGTCCATTTAATTTAATTTCGTCCAAACACAATCCCCCCATATTTTGTTAAGTCCTAGTCTTTATAATCTGTCTTATTTGGTGTTTTTAAGTATTTTGAGTCATAAGCACTTTCAAATTCGTCCAAATCAAGTTTTAGTTGCTGTTTGAGTCAATTTGGTTGTTTTAGGCAGTTTTGAGTGTTTCAAATCTGTTTTGAGTCATAGTAGTCTAGTTAGAGTCTTTAAGTTTAGTTTTTGTGTTTTTGAGTCAATTTATATTAGATTAGCACCCCTAGTTAATCCCCGGTTAGAATGATCCCTACTTACATCATTACTACAATTCTCACAAATAGGGTTTAATTTGTGTGTTACATTCGTAACGCATCACCAGGGATTAGTAAAATTGCTAATCCCTCTATTTGTTTGTTTATTTTTTCTTTTGATATTTGATTTAGTTTTATTTCATTGATTTCAGGTACTAGAGAAGCAAGACATGGCAATTGCTAATCTTCAAGCTCAAATAGTGAATCTTACGTGTCAATTATTACAGTATGCCGAAGGGTCCACAATGCAAAATGTCCCTACATTTGGTGCTTCTTATAGGCAAGAATATCAAGCAAATCAATGTCCACAAAGAGATTGGAGTGATCATTCAAACTCTATGTGGTGGGAATTTCAACAAGTTCAACAAGAAGGATATTGGCAGCCATATGAGGAGTTCTATTCAAGCCCTATGCAGCCACCACAACCTCATATAAAATATGCCCAACCAAACTCACGTTCGTCAATAGATTATGATCAAATTCTTAATGAATTAATTTCTTTGGTGCAGTGCTCACAAAATCAAGCCAAGGAGGCTCAACAAGGAGGATATTGGCAGCCATATGAGGAGTTCTATTCAACACCTACACAGCCACCACAGCCTCCCCCACAACAAATCTAACCAAATTCAGGTACATCATTGTATAATGATACGCTTATTAAGTTACTCACCAATTTGTCTCAGGGGCAAGAAAATCAAAACAAAGCAATGCAAAATCAAGACAAAAGGTTGGACCACTTGTAAAAGCAAATTGGGCAGATAGCGGAGTTCGTAGGACAGTTTCGAGACCAAGGCAAACTCCCTAGTTAAACCATTGCAAATCCGAAGGAATGATTTGAAACTGCCAAGGCAATCATCTTGAGAAGTGGCAAGGAGGTTGGAACAGACCCTCAACCATCAAAATCAAATCACAAGGAAGATGAAAGATTGCAATTTGAGGAAGAGGAACACACCCAACCCATGGCAAGGGAAAAACACCCCTTGCCGCAGCCACCTTAAGACCCCAATTCACCCACCATAGGTAAGATTGTTCCAAATTTAATTCTTTCTAACCCCATTCCACCCAATGTCCCTATTCCTTGCAGGTTCATGAATTCCAAGGAAGAAGAAAGTGAAAAAGACATCTTGGAAGCCCTTCCAAAGAAGTTGGATTTTATGACACGGGACAAGTCATAACTCTCAAAACACCAAATCTAGCTGAATTTTCTAGTCCTACAATTTTCGAAATGGTGCTTATTCTTGAGTTCATGTCGGAGCACACAGGTAAGCCACCTCCCCAAATTTCAATTTTGTTTTATACTAATATGTTGTTAATGATTCAAGCACCCACTCTAGAATTTAAACCATTACAGGATCATTTCAAGTATCACCTCCCATTCAAAGATCACCTCCATGCTGTGGGCACTAGGGGAGCTTAAAAGGAGGTATCGTCCGGCTGGACGACATTAAAGCAAGCACTTCTTGGGAGGCAACCCATGCATTCAAATAAAGAAGACCTAGGAATCTCCGGCTCCCACAACCAAATTTGCATTCCTAAACCCTACTCTTTATTGCTTTTACTTTGCCATTATTGTTGTGTGTGTTAGTTGTTTTATTTGGTTGTTTGTTTGTGAGTCTATGCTTAAAACATTGAGGACAATGTTTGGTTTAAGTGTGGGGGGGGGGGGTGTAAACAAGCTGTTTTTGCATGATTTTCGTGGGATTTTATCACCTATCACTTCCAAAGTTGTTTTTCACTGTTTTTAAGTGTTTTTAGTGTGTTTTGAAGTCTTTTTATGTGTCTTAAACAAAAAATCCGAAAATTTGAAAAAAAAAATTCGAAAAAGAGTGTTTTAAAAACCCAAAAAGAGTTGTTTTTGTTTTTGTGTTTGTTTGTGTCTTAGGATACCTTCCAACACAATGATGAGGATTTGGTTTTTAATTGCATGACTGTTGAAGAAAGTTACAAACATGGATGGAAGTTTGATATGCTCTTTGGTTTATGCTTAGTTGTAGTTGACATTTACGAATTCACATGTAATCACAAAGGAAAAAAATAAGTTTTTGTAACATGCTTGAAGGAAGAAACTCAAACTAACGCTACAACCCTGAGAGATTTGAGCCTAAACATTCTTTGGAGAGTTATTAATCTTGATGTTTTTGTTTTCTAAAGTCGTGGCATGATCTCATCATTCTTTGCTTGGTTACTACTTAGAATGTGTTTTATCACTATAGTTCCAAATACTAGAACTCATGCCCATTTCATTCAAAGCGTAAAATTGAGTGCATAACATAAAACAAGATGAAGTTGTTTAGTTAAAACCAGAGCCAAAAAGCCTTACCCTTTGCATATGTATTGTATGTTAACCCCTTTGAGCCTTTGTTAGCCTATTGTCTTTGTTAGCCCACATTATCCTTACCTAGCCTAGAATAGGACTATCCATACCCTTTTTCTTAAACTATAGTAAAACATGACTTATAGGGAATTCCTTTTGATCTAAAAATTGCAGAAAAACAAGTGTGGGGGAAGGATTTTCGTGGGCATCTAGGAGAACGTATGATTTGTGTGCCAAAGAAAGACTAGGACAAGGAAAAGGAAAAAAAAAAAAAAAAAAAAAAGGTGAAAAAAGAAGAAGAAAAAGTTGAAAAAAAGAAAAGAAAAAGACTTGCAAATAAGTGAGAATGAACTCACAAGTGTTGGTTGTTGAAGAAAGGGTCCAAAAGTTTGAATCTGGCCCTAAGTGATGTGTGAATATTAGTCTACATGTTTACATCAACTTATTGATAGGCGCATATTTAGGCGACTTAGGTAGCTTGTTTTCGTGTATTTATGTTGTTAGTTCATAGTTATTTTAGTAGTTTAAGCTATTTTCGTGTGTTTATAGGTTCATATGGCTAAGGAAGCAAAAAGGAGCATTTTGGAGCAAAATTGGATTTGGAATGGATAGCATACGCTTGGAGCAAAAGGAATGGACGAAGTTGAAGACCTAAAGGTGATAGGATTCCTAATCATAAGAGGATTCCTAATCAAAAGAGGAATCCTACTCAAAGAAGGTTTCCTATTTGAAGTAGGAAAGTTAAGCCAAGGTTTCCTATTTTGGTTTAATCTTTCCTAATCCTAAAAGACCTCATGTTTCAGCAACATTGAAGACTCCTATGCATTTTAGGACACAAATCAAGCCTTCCTTGCAACTTAAGTATCTTTGACGTGCATCCCATAGGTGTTTCCCTTCCTTGCCATGCAAAAGAGGTCCTTGTTGCCTATTTTATGTCATTAAACTAAATTCCTTTTTACCTCAATCTCAGCCACACCTTACATACCTTTTCTATCCCAAATCCTTGCCTAATTTCAGCCTTAAAACACATTCCCTTTCTTACAATTCAAGGCCGCAAGTTACTTTCCCTTTTCCTTTTGATTTCTGATTTCATATCACTTTTTCCTTAGGGATTTGGGGGTCCAATCCTTTCCTAAATTATGTAATAAACCTTAGCATTCTTTCTCCCAAATAAATACCAAAGCCGCACCCTCATTCAACCCTAATCACTCTCACACACAATCTGCCATCATTCACAAATTCCTAAGCTTTGCCGCAGCCTTCGACTCTCCTTCCACCATTCATACAATTTCATACCTTCACCCAAACATCCATACATCATTCCCAACCTTTGCTGCCCCACCTTACCAACCTAAACCTATTCATAACCCAGAAATCCATCCAAAATCATCCCTAGACTCTTGTGCCGCAGCCTTGCAAGGAAGAAGAGAAGAAGAAGAAGCCTTGGACGTTTGTGCATTCAAGTTGGAGTGTTGGAACGTTTTTAGGTGTAATCTATCTTTTGTTTTCAATGTTTAATTTAATTTTCCTTTGTGTTGTTGTGAACATGAGAGGCTAAACTCGTTTTAGCTAGGGGAGGCTTTGAAACCATGATTATGTTTATAATATGAGTTGATTAATTCCAGTTGTGATTTCATAAATTGTGAATGCAATTTACTTAAGCGTTTGATGGATAACTTATTCTTGTATGTTGATTAGGGAGGCCTACTTAATTTGCATGCTTGAATTTGGTGCTAGAATATAAGGGAGTTTCACATAATTGTCACAAACTATTCACAAGTAGTTAAGGTTGTTTTCACAATCATGTTAAGTAAATTCCTAGCATGAGTATCATGATGTCATAGTTACAAGTGCTTTGTCAATACTTATGATTTTCATTGAACGTAATGATCTTTGATTGTATCTCTATTATGATGTCATGTAGGGAACTTTTGAAGAATGCTTTGGGTTGTCGTATGAAGTCATCCAATCCAATAACTTAAGGAAAATCTGAGGGTTAATTAGTGATGTCACGGTTAATTTGGGGTGTTGAGGTTCATGGTTTATCGGAAAAGCAACTGGAAATCAATTTGTGTTTGAATGTATCATGTGTGGAAAAGTATCCCCTAGCTATCTAATCATCCATTGGTTTTCCTAAATTCGTCAAAATCTCTTTTAAGTCTTTTATTTACTTGTTTTTCTCTTAAATTCGTCCAAAACTCCATCCCCCTTTACTTTCTTGTTTCAAATCTGTCCTAAAGTGCGTTTCTGATTCTTTTGAGTCAAAACTAATTTTATTTTCGTCCAAATTAAGTCCTAGAGTCTAAATTGAGTCTTTTGGATTGTTTTGTGTTGTTTTGAGTCTTTTAAGTTTGTCTTGAGTCATATAAGTTTAGTTAAGAGTTTTTGAGTTTGTTTAAGTGTTTTTAAACATATTTTTGTATCTTTGAGTCAGTTTTCATTAGATTAGCAATCCCTGCTAATCCCCGGCCTAGAACGATCCCTACCTATATCTATACTACAATTGTCAAAAAGAGGGTTTAATTTGTGTGCTAATATTTATCACATCAAAATTTTGGCACCGTTGCCTGGGATTAGCAACTTTGCTAATCCCCCGTTGTTTCTTTTTGTTTCTTTTTCATATCTTTTTGTCTAGCTACTGACCTTATTTCTTTTCTTGTTTGTAGGTACTAGTTTATGACTCATGGTTCTCAACCTATTCGTGCAAACATCATGGATTTTGAGCGCACTTTGAGAAGAAAGAAGAAGGACCCAGAACTTCACCCATCAAGTTCTAGTTCGGCGTCTAACTTTGAGGAAGAAGAGGAGCCCACGGCAAGGGAGGAAGAAGAGGTCCAAGTCATGGTAGCGGACAACCGTACAATCAAGGAGCTTTTCGCCTCGGGAATGGACAATGCCGCACCATTGTGTATCCAATACCAGGCTCAAGATAAAACCGATGAATTTGAATTGAAGTCAAGTTTGTTGCACCACATTCCAAAGTTCCATGGACTGTCCATGGAGGATCCGAACAAGCATTTAAAGGAGTTCAAGGTGATGTGTTCAAGCATGACTCCAATTAATGTTGATAGCAATATTTTGAAGATGAAGGCCTTTCCATTCTCACTATTGGAGAAGGCCAAGGATTGGTTATATGAACTAGCACTCAGAACGGTCACTTCTTGGGAGAGCATGAAGAGGGCGTTTCTTGAGAAGTTCTTCCCTACTTCAAGAGTCATTCTCTTGAGGAAGAAAATTAGCGGAATCCGACAAAGTCAAGGGGAGTATTTTCCGACGTACTATGAGCGTTTTAAAGCCCTTGTTGCATCATGTCCTCAACATCAAATGAAGGAGGAGCTTCTACTTCAATACTTCTATGAAGTCCTACTTCCCATTGAAAACCAAATGCTCGATGCTTCGGCAGAAGGTGCGTTGGTGGACAAAACTCCCATGGCAGCCAAGACCCTAATTGCAAACTGTGCTCTCAATGCACAACAATATGAAGGAATTGGGCAAAGGGACCCCCCACAGCAACAAGTGCATGAGGTAACTTCTTAATCCAACATTCAAACTCAATTAGCTAATCTTACTTTTATTGTGTCTCAGATGGCCGAATGAATGAAGATACAATGACCAATTGTATGTGGTGTATGTTCTATCCAAGGACACCCTTCGGAAAAATGCCCTCAATTGATTGAGAATGAGGGATGGGAGAGTGCCAATGCCATTGGATTTCCAAGTCAAAATCAGCCAAGGAATGATCCATATTCCAACACATACAATCCAGGTTGGAGAGACCATCCAAACTTCAAGTGGAGGGAGCCTCAATAGCCGCAACAACAAGGAGGCTTTAGGCAACAACCCCTGGGGTTCTACACCAAGCCATACGGCTCCAATCCAAACCAAACCCAATTTTCCCAAAACAGTCAAGGTACGTCTTTGGACAATGATACACTTCTTAAGTTACCTACCAATTTGTCTCAGGGGCAAGAGAATCAAAACAAAGCCATGCAAAACCAAGACAAAAGGGTGGACCACTTGGAGAAGCAAATTGGGCAGATTGTGGAATTTGTAGGGCAATTCCGAGACCAAGGCAAGCTCCCGAGCTCAACCATTGTCAATCCAAAGGGACGGTTCGAATCTACCAAAGCAATCACCTTGAGAAGTGGAAAAGAAGTTGGCACTACAGCCAAACCATCCAAAATAGGTCCTAATGAAGAGGGGAAGCAGCAATTGGAAGAGGAGGAGTTAAGCAAGCCCACGGCAAAGGTAGAAACACCCTTGCCACAACTACCTAGGGACCCTAATGCATCCAATTCGGCCACTAGAGGTAAGTTGGGTTCAAATTTGATTAATTCTAACCTCGTTCCACCCAATGTTCATTTTCCTCACAGATTTTTGCAAGCCAAGAAGGAAGAGCATGAGAAAGACATTCTTGAGACGTTTAGGAAAGTTCAAGTCAATATCCCGCTCCTAGATGCCAACAAGCAAGTGCCCAAATATGCCAAATTCTTGAAGGAACTTTGCACCACAAGGAAGAGGGCTTCAAATAAAGAGGTGGTTAGGGTAAGTGAAAACGTTTCCGCTGTTTTACAAAGAAAGTTACCACCAAAGTGCAAAGATCCAACTAGCTTTACAATTCCTTGTATTATTGGCCAAACTAAGTTCGAACATGCTATGTTAGACTTAGGAGCTTCAATTAACGTCATGCCATACTCTATTTATGCATCCATGAACCTTGGTGAATTGAAAAATGATGGTGTGATTATTCAATTGGCCGATAGATCTAATGCCTATCAAAAGGGAGTATTGGAAGATGTCTTAGTGCAGGTGAATAACTTGATTTTTCCAGTGAATTTCTACGTTCTTGAGATGGAAGAAACCACCCATGCTCTATCCTTGCCGCTCCTTCTTGGGAGGCCATTCATGAAGACGGCCCGAACTAAGATTGATGTGTTTAAAGACACTTTAACAACGAAATTTGATGGGGAAGTGATTGATTTTAATATTTCTGAAACCATGAGATTTCCTAATGATGATCACTCATGTTTCTCTATTGATATTCTTGATTCCTTGGCATAGGCACACCTTGATCAATTACATGAAGATGCACTTGGAACGGTCCTTACGAATGGCATAGAAGTGATGGATCAAGTGGCTGCACCCATAGCAACCCATGGCACAAACATGACTTTTCATGCCGTGCCCTTTGATGATGAAGTGATTGAGACCGTGGCTGCCCTAGAATCCTTGCCACGACTCAATGGTAAGTCCCCTATCCCAATATCAATTCCTATTTCAATTAACAAGTTGCGTCCTTCTACAGAACAACCACCTACCCTTGAGCTTAAACTGTTACCAAGCCACTTGAAGTATGTGTTCTTGGGTGAGCAAGACACATTGCCTGTCATTGTGGCGTCCTCACTCATGGCACAAGAAGAAGAGAAATTGGTGAGGGTTCTCAAAGAGCACAAAACGGCCATTGGGTGGACTTTGGCCGATATCAAGGGCATAAGCCCTACCACATGCATGCACCGAATTCTCATGGAAGAAAGAGCCAAACCATCAAGGGAAGCACAACGCTGACTCAACCCGCCAATGATGGAAGTCGTGAAGAAGGAAATTATCAAACTACTTGATTATGGCGTCATCTATCCTATCTCAGATAGTTGTTGGGTTTCACCGGTCCAAGTAGTTCCAAAGAAGTCTGGAGTCACGGTCGTGAAGAATGAAGAGAATGAACTTGTGCCCACACGCATCCAAACCGGTTGGAGAGTTTGCATTGACTATAGGAAGCTAAATGCCGCAACAAGGAAAGATCACTTTCCCTTGCCATTCATTGATCAAATGCTTGAAAGGTTAGCCGGTCATTCTTTTTATTGCTTTCTTGATGGTTATTCAGGTTATAATCAAATTGTCATAGCTCCGGATGATCAAGAAAAGACCACTTTTACTTTTCCATTTGGTACTTTTGCTTATTATCCTATGCCATTTGGTTTATGCAATGCACCGGCCACGTTCCAACGATGCATGGTAAGTATATTCTCGGATTATGTTGAGAAAATTATTGAGGTGTTTATGGACGATTTTAGTGTGTTTGGGGACTCATTTGATGATTGTTTGCATAATCTCACTTTAATTTTGAAAAGATCCATGGCAACCAACCTTGTTTTAAATTGGGAAAAGTGTCATTTTATGGTCAAACAAGGCATAGTTTTTATGTCATATCATCTCTGAAAAAGGAATTGAAGTTGATAAGTCTAAAATAGATCTTGTACGTTACTTACCTTCTCCTACTTCGGTGAGAGAGGTTCGTTCTTTTCTTGGCCATGCAGGATTCTATAGGCAATTTATCAAGGATTTTTCCAAGATTGCACAACCCCTATGCCGTCTCCTACAAAAAGAAGTGGCTTTTGAGTTCAACGAGGAGTGTGAGAAGGCATTCAAGCATCTCAAAGACATGCTTACCACGGCACCAATTATCATCTCACCAGATTGGACTTTGCCTTTTGAGCTAATGTGTGATGCATCCGATTATGCAATAGGGGCTGTTTTGGGCCAAAGGATGAACAAGCAACCACATGTCATATATTATGCATCCCAGACCTTGAATGATGCTCAATTAAACTACTCTACCACTGAAAAAGAACTTCTTGCCGTTATGTTTGCTTTAGATAAGTTTCGTTCATATTTACTTGGCACTAAAGTGATTGTATATTCTGACCATGCAGCTTTGAAGTACTTATTCACCAAAAAGGAGGCCAAACCAAGGCTAATTCGATGGATGCTTCTTCTCCAAGAGTTTGACATTGAAATTAGAAACAAGAAAGGGAGTGAAAATGAGGTTGCTGACCATCTAAGTCGGTTGGTGTGCAATGAGGACTCCTTACCCATCCAAGAGACATTCCCCGATGAGCAATTGTTGTCCATTAAGGTAAGTGAACCTTGGTATGCCGATTTGGTGAACTTTTTGGTGTCAAAACGTGTTCCAAACACCATAACCAAGCACCAACATGATAAATTTAAGAAAGAGGCACGCTTTTATGTATGGGATGACCCATATTTGTGGAAATTTTGTGCGGATCAGATTGTTTGTCGTTGTGTGCATGATTGTGAATTTAATTCAATTCTAACCTTTTGCCACACTTATGCATGTGGAGGACATTTTGGCACATAACGCACTGCCCTTAAGGTGTTAGAATTTGGTTTTTATTGGCCTAAAGGACCAAATGCCGCAAACACCCATCTTTAATGTCGAAATTTTTGATGTTTGGGGCATTGATTTCATGGGCCCTTTTCCTTCTTCATATGGTTTTACTTATATTGTGCTTGCGGTTGATTATGTCTCAAAATGGGTGGAAGCCAAAGCCACCCGTACTAATGACTCTAGAGTTGTTGCAGATTTTATCAAAACTAACATCTTTGCTAGATTTGGGATGCCTAGAGTGCTTACTAGTGATGGAATGTCTCATTTTTGCAATCGTACGATCGAGGTGTTGCTTAAGAAATATCAAGTCACACATAGGGTTTCAACACCTTATCATCCTCAAACCAATGTCCAAGCCGAGGTGTCTAATAGAGAAATCAAGCAAATCTTGGAGAAAACCGTTAGGCCAACAAGAAAAGATTGGAGCTTGCGTTTGGAGGATGCATTGTGGGCTTATTGCACGGCCTACAAAACACCCATAGGGATGTCACCATTTCGGCTAGTTTATGGCAAACCATGCCATCTCCCCGCAAGGCACATTGGGCAATCAAGACATTCAATATGGACATAGATGGGGCGGGAATTCATAGGAAGCTTCAATTGAATGAACTAAAGGAGATTAGGCTCGAAGCATATGAGAATGCTTGCATTCACAAGGACAAGACCAAGGCTTTCCATGGCAAGATGATCCGAAGCAAAACATTCTCCATAGGTCAAAAAGTTTGCTTTTTAATTCTCGCCTTCGTTTATTTCCTGGTAAGTTACGTTCTAAGTGGATTGGGCCATTTGTTGTTACTAATGTTTTTCCATATGGTGCAGTTCAAATCCAAAGCTTGAGGAATGGCCAAGAAGTCAAGGTGAATGGGCATCGTTTGAAGCCATATTATGCAAGTGTTGAAGGGCAGATTGTGGAGGACATTACCCTCTATGTCGTGGGTTCCAATTGATGCTAAGAAGAACGTTCGTCCGGCTGCAAGACGTTAAAGAAAGCGCTTCTTGGGAGGCAACCCATGCATTGAACTAGAGAGGATTTGGGCAATTCAACAATTCATTCCACAAAATCAGATTTGCATTCCTAACTCTCTCTCTTTCTTTAATTGTTTTTTCCTCCTGTTAATTAGTTTATGTTGTTTGTTTGAATGTGAGTCCTTGTTTGAAACATTGAGGACAATGTTTGATTTAAGTGTGGGGGGGTAAACAAGTTGTTTTTGCATGATTTTCGTGGGATTTTATCACCTATCACTTCTAATGTTGTTTCTCACTGTTTTTAGTGTGTTTTGAAGTGTTTTCATATGTGTGGATTAGAAAATCCGAAAATTTACAAAAAAATTGCAAAAGAGATTTGAAAAACCCAAAAAGAGTTGTTTTTGTGCGTTTGTTTGTGTCTTAGGGTACCTTCCAACACAATAATGAGGATTTGGTTTTTAATTGCATGACTATTAAAGAATGTTGTAAACATGGATGGAAGTTTGATTTACACTTTGGTTTATGCTTGGTTATGGTTATAGTTTACGAATTCACATGTAATTACAAAGAGAAAATCAGTTTTTGTAGCATGCTTGAAGGAAGGAACTCAAACTAACGCTACATCCTTGAGAGACTTGAGCCTATAACGTTCTTTGGAGAGTATAAATCTGTGATTTCTTGTTTTCTAAAGTCGTTGCATGATCTCATCATTCTTTGCTTGGTTGCTACTTGGAATGCATTTCATTATAGTTCCAAATACTAGAACTCATGCCCATTTCATTCAAAGCATGATATTGATTGCATAACATACAATAAGATGAAGTTGTTTAGTTAAATCAAAGCCAAAAAGCTAACCCTTTTGCATATGCATTGTAGGATTAACCCTTTTGAGCCTATTTAGCCTATTTTCTTTGTTAACCCCATTATCCTCACCTAGCCTAGATTAGGACTTTCCATACCCTTGTTCTTAAAGGATAGTGAAGCATGACTTAGAATGAATTCCTTTCGGGCAACATATTGCTGAAAACAAGTGTGGGGGAAGGTAATAGGGCACGGCAAAGAAGAAAATAAAGAAAAAAATTTGTGGAAAAATAAAAAGAAAATAGAAAGGTGGTGAAAAGAAAGAAAAAGAGTTGAAAAATAAGTGAGAATGAACTCACAAGTATTGGTTGTTGAAGAAAAGGTCCAAAAGTTTGAATTTGACCCTAAATGTTGCATGAATCTTCCCTTGTGTTCAAAAGTAAATTTCTGCCATCAAAAGTGAGTTTAAGTGTCAATTTCATTACTTTGCTTCCTATTGCTTTAAGAATCTTTGTTTATCCTTTACCTTTCTTTGTTAGCCAATACTCTTAGCCTCGTTACAACCCTCAACTTCTATCTTGATGTTATGTGTTCAATATGTGGAGTTTGAATGTGGTATGAGCATATGAAATCACTGGTTCTCATTCTAAGTACTAGCATTCCATTCATGAGATCATATACGTGTCATTGTCGTAAATCCAGAAAATGCTTTCTTTGTTATAACATATGTGAGTGTTAGTCTTCATGTTTAAATCAATCTTCTCACATATACCTAGTGTAGGGTGTGTAGTTAGAAAATCTGTGTGAAAATAGAGAGCATTGTAGTGAGGAATTGAGGGAATTCTCTAAGGCATGTTACTACATTCAAAACGTTGTTTTAATTGATTAAATGTGAACTAGTAAGTGGTAGCTATGGTTAAGTGTTTGCTAAAGTGTAAAGAAAGCCAAAAACCATGGGAATGATGTTCTTTAATGTGTCATGTTCGTTGGAAATCCCTGAGATACATGTTGGAAGGTTTAGAATGTATTGTGTTTTGTTTGTTAGTTTTATTTGTTTTGTTTTGCTTGAGGACTAGCAAAAGCTAAGTGTGGGGGAATTTGATAGGAGCATATTTAGGTGACTTAGTTAGCTTGTTTTCGTGCATTTATGTTGTTAGTTCAAAGTTATTTTAGTAGTTTAAGCTATTTTCGTGTGTTTATAGGTTCATATGGCTAAGGAAGCAAAAAGGAGCATTTTGGAGCATTTTGGAGAAAAATTGGACTTGGAATGGATAGCATACACTTGGAGCAATGATGCGATAAAAGATAGCACACAAATTAAACCCTCTTTTTGACAATTGTAGTATAGATATAAGTAGGGATCGTTCTAGGCCGGGGATTAGGAGGGATTGCTAATCTAATGAAAACTAACTCAAAGATGTGAAAATAAGGTTTTAAACCACTTAAAATAAACTCAAAAGACTCTTAACTAACTTATATGACTCAAACAGATTTTAAAGACTCAAAACAACCAAAAAGACTCAATTTAGACCTTAGGACTTAATTTGGACGAAAATACAATTAGTTTTGACTCAAAAGACTCTAAAACACACTTTTGGACAGATTTGGACAAGTGAGAAAAGGGGATTTGATTTTGGACGAAATTAAAAGAAAACAAGTAACTTAAAACTTAAAACAGATTTTTGGACGAATTTAAGTAAAACCAATGGATGATGAACTAGCCAAGGGATACTTCTCCACACATGATACATTCAAACATAAGTTGATTTCCAGTTGCTTTTCCAATAAACCATGAACCTCAATACCCCAGATTAACCGTGACATCACTAATTAACCCTCAGATTTCCCTTAAGTTATTGGATTGGATGACATCATACGACAACCCAAAGCATTCTTCAAAAGTCCCCTACATGACATCATAATAGAGATACAATCAAAGATCATTACGTTCAATGGAAATCATAAGTATTGACAAAGCACTTGTAACTATGACATCATGCACTACTACAAAATATGACTTTCATGACACTTGGTAAATTTTTTAATGACATTCTTTTACTGAAAATGTCATTAAAATGATATTATGACGCAACTTAAAAAAAAGAAAAAGAAAAATGGGAAATAAAAAACAAGTTATTGAAGAAGCTACGAAAGAAAAAGAAAAAAAGGAGACGTGAGTGAAAAACATAAACGTGGTGTTCATCATTGTCACTCAGTGTGAATTCCCCACTTTCTCAATAACCTCTTACAACTACGCCGACTGCCAAATTCAGTTCTCCCTCTCCAGCATCCAAACGCATTCTCTCTCTCTCCCCTCTTGTCGTCAAGGTCCGTCCCCTCACTTCCATTGTCTGTAAATCTTTATCTTTCAGGTTTTCTTGTTCAATTGTTCGCACTTTCTTTTTATGAAACCCTAAATTAGTGTAGTGGCTTTGATCTGTTCAAACATGGAGTAGAAAATGCACTCAAATTTACAAATTTAAATTGTGGAGTAGGAAGGCACCTGTCAATTGTCAGAAATCAGTAGAAAATATGCGCTTATGTTTATCCCTCTCCCTCCTCCAAAGAAAGGTCCACCAATCTTTCAATCTCGGATTAATTTTGTTTACTATCATAAGGTCTGTGCTTGCTTGCCATTCTATTTTGCTACGTTTGTCTCTCTCTCTCTCTCTCTCTCTCTCTCTCTCTATATATATATATATATATATATATGTGTGTGTGTGTGTGTGTGTGTGTGTGTGTGTATGTATACTGGTGTGCTTTTATGAACTAAGAAAGTGACTTCAAATGGTAATGCAGCATTCCATCAAGCAAGAAGTCCATTCAGGTTCGTGTTGTACTTCTCATTCGTTTCTCTTAATTTAGGGCCTTAGATGAATATGAGCAGATATTATAGATGACAAAAGTGAACTAACCAAATAAAAATTAGAGTGAACGAACAGAAAAGTTATATTCTACATTAATCAGAATATCATGCTTGATTATATATATATTTTTTTGGATGGTGATTGAAATATGACCACAAATTAGTATGTGGAATCAGTAACTAGCTTCAATTAGGCTGCTTTTTTGGGATTATTTTTCTTTTCGATTGTGGGTTTTTTATCGTTATTGTTCAATTTATTGGAAGTTAGAAAAACTCATGTCTTGCTTTTGCAAGATATAATGAGTTTGATTAGTAGTGAATCTAGTGATAGGAGCATATTCATGCGACTTAAATGGCTTGTTCTCGTGCATTTACGTTATGTTTCTCTAGTTATTTTAGTCCTTTATGCTTCTTTTGTGTGTTTTCAGGTTCTAAGGGCAAGGTATGCAAAAGGATGCCTTTTGGAGCAAATTAGAGATTGGAATGGATATCATATGCTTGGAGCCAAGAGGATGGACGAAATTAAAGACTTGAAGTAGGAAAGTTAAATCCTAAAAGACCTCATGTTTAAGCATCATTGAAGACTCCTACGCATTTTAGAACACAAAAACAACATTCCTTGCAACCTTAGGACATTGTCGTGTGTTTCCTTGTGTCTCCCTTCCTTGCCATGCAAGGAAGGGCTTTGTTCCCTATTTTAAACACTTAAAGCATTCATTTATCATATCATTCACTTATCACTTCCATTCACTTATCACTTATCACTTCCATTCACTTATCACTTATCACTTCCATTCACTTATCACTCACCACATATCATTCATTTATCACCACATATCATTCATTTATCACTTAACATATCATTCATTTATCACTTAACATATCATACACTTATCATAATCATTCACTTATCACTTATCATAATCATTCACTTATTCTTTCATCATTCAACCACCAATTCAACACATGCATTTCAAACCTTTCAACACCCTTTAATCATCTCCCTTTAAGTTATGATTTTATTTCCTAACCCTACATGCATTATTTATTAGCATCTTCACATGCATTCACACACACTTCACACAAACAAACAACTCAAAACCGTGAGCTCCCATTCCCTTATGCCATTTTCAGATTTCCACCCACTAACCTAGTCATCAACACATGCATTCCCTTCACATTCACCCACATGCACTCCCACTCTTTAATCATATGCACTCCCATCATAATTCCACCACCAATTCAGCCACAAAACATTATCATTGCACCACATTCAACCACTCCACATCCCTCACCAAGAAATCATTCAACACATGCATCCATAATCAATTCTTTGCCATGCAATCACTTGCATTTCCCTTGACATTTTCAGCCATCACACTTCATCATTACACCACCATTCACTCTTTAACCCACACACACTTCACACAAACAACCTTCACATGCATTCACATGCATTTCCAACACAAAACACAATCAAAACCGTGGCCACCTTTGCATTTCAGGATTCCCATTTGCATTTTCAGATTTCCAGCTTTCCCTTTTATTTTCCAGCTTTCATTCTTCATCATTGCAGCCATTCCACATGCAATTCTCCATCATTCCTCCACACAAACACCTTAAACAAATAGCCATATACATCTCCACTCCTCCTATAAATACCCTTGCATTCCCATCATTCAAAACATCTCTCATTTCATACACAACAAACCACAAACACTTCCATTCCTTCTCTTTGCCGTGAGTCCCCTTAGAATCCAAAACCATCTTTCCATTTCCACCACTTCCCAACCCTCCAAACCACTCCTCTACCATTTCCATAATCCCCCAAACCTCACCTTAGACCTTGTGCTACAATAACGAGGAAGATAAGAGGGCCTAAACGTTCATACAATTCAAGTTTGAGTTGTTGGAATGTTTAGGTGTTTCTTTGATTTCAAAGTTTAAATTCAATTCTCTTTGTTTTGTACGTATGAGGAATGGAAGAGAAGAGTGCCTAAACGTTCATACAATTCAAGTTTGAGTTGTTGGAATGTTTAGGTGTTTCTTTAATTTCAAAGTTATGAGGAAATAAACCCCCCTTTAGCTAGGGGGTGATTCGAAACTATGTTTATATTTGCAATATGAATTGATTAACTTTCGTTGGAATTTCATAAGTTGTGGATTCAATTCGTTTAACTGTTTGATTGATAACTTATTTATGTATGTTCATTGAGATTGCAAGCTTAATTTTCATGCATGAATATGACGCTAGAATATAAGTGAGTTTCACCTAAACGTTACGAACTTATATTCACAAGTAGTGGAGGTTGCTCATAAACAATCGCGTTAAACGAATTCTTGGCATAAGTTTCATGCGTATTCCATAGTAACGAATGCCTCGTCGATGTTTATGATTTCCGTTGAACTTAATGATCTTTGTTGAATGTCTCTATCATGCGTATTCCATAGTTAGGGACTTTGATTAAGAATAATTTGGTTGTAATGCGTATTCCATTCAATCCAACGAATCTAGGGAAATCTGAAAGTTAATTTAAGCGAACCTAATTAACTTGGAGCATTGAGTTTCATAATTTATCGAAAGACCAACTGAGAATCAATCTTGTATGCAAGTATAACATGTGTGGAGAAGAACCCCTTAGCTAGCCTTCATTCCATTCATTCTATCACAAATTCATATTTACATTCTGCTTAGTTTATTTGTTTTGTTATTTCAATTTTCGTCAAATCAAAACTCTTCCCCCCTTTACTTTATTGTTCAATTTAATTAGAAATCAATTTAGTTTGTGTTTTTAAAGTGTTTGAGTCTTTTGGTTTGTCTTAGTGTTTTAACGTTTAGTTTCGCATTCTTTGAGTCTAGTTTAGTGTTTTATATTGTTTTTACGTTTTTAAGTCAGTTTCCAAGAGATTAACAATCCCTCCTAATCCCCGGTCCAGAACGATCCCTACTTGCACTTATACTACAATTTGACAACAAGAGGGTTAATTTGTGTGCGCGTAATTCCCGCATCAAATTTTGGCGCCGTTGCCGGGGACTAGCAACTTTGCTAATCCCTTGGTTCTTTTCTTTTTTGTTTTGTTTAGTTGTTTTCGTTTTAGTTTCTAACTTAGTGTTGTTTTCTTTGTTTGTTGTTACTTTTGATTTTTGATTTAGTTCTCTTTCTTTGATTTTAGGTACTAGAGAAGTAAGATATGGATTTTGCTAGCATTCAAGCTCAATTGGCAAATCTTACTTCTAAATTGTCAACGTATGCCGAAAGGACCACAATGCAGAGTGTCCCTACATTTGGTGCTTCATATAGGCAAGGATTTCAAGCCAATCAATGTCCACAAAGAGATTGGAGGGATCATTCAAACTCTATATGGTGGGAAGATCAACAAGTTCAACGTGAAGCATATTGGCAACCATATGAGGAGTTCTATTCAAGACCTATGCAGCCACCACAACTTCATATGCAATATGCTCAATTAAATTCAAGTTCGCCAGTAGATTATATTCAAATTCTTAATGAAATAAATTCTTTGGCGCAGGGCTTACAAAATCAAGACAATGAGGCTCAACAAGAAGGATATTGGCAGCCGTATGAGGAGTTCTATTCAACGCCTATGCAGCCACCACAACCTGCCCAAAGTAATGTAGGTAATTCAAATGATAATGATACGATTTTTCAATTACTTACTACTCTGGAAAAGCAAATTGGGCAAATAGCGGAGTTCGAAGTACAATTTTGCGACCAAGGAGAACTCCCTAGTTCAACCATTGCAAATCAGAAGGGAGAATTTGAAACCACCAATGCTATCATGTTGAGAAGTGACAAGGAGGTTGGAACGGACCCTCAACCATCAAAATCAAATCACAAGGAAGAGGAATACACCCAACCCACGGAAAGGGTGGAAACACCTTTACCGGAGGCACCTATTGCTCCTATGCCATCTAATACAGGTATGGTTGTTCCAAATTTCATTATTTTTAACCCCGTTCCAACAAGTATCCCTATTCCTTGCAGATTCATGACTTCCAAGGAAGAAGAAGGTGAAAAAGACATCTTGGAAGCCCTTCCAAAGGTGACAAGTAGGGAATGTCATGAATCCATCAAAGAGGACGTTCTTGAAACCACAAAATCCAAAGAAGTTAAATTTGATGACATTGGACAAGTAATAACCATCACTTGCAATCTGGCCAAGTCCAATATCCCTGAAACTTTCAAAGGAGTGGTATTTGTCATTGAGTTCTTGTCGGACAAAACAAGTAAGTATTTTTTTCCAAATTCCATTAGATTTTATACTAACTTGCTATTTTTTTTGAATCAGGCACCTACACTAGAATTCAAACCAATGCCGGTTCACTTCAAGTATCACCTTCCATTCAAGGACCAATTCCATGCCGTTTGATTTTATTTATGTTAATAAAAAAAAAAAATAAAAAAAAATAAAAAAAAAAAAGAAAAAAAAAAAGAAAGATACTAAACATGGAGAAAGGTGGTGCTTCACAAAGGTTGTTTGCGTGAAGTCCCACTACGAGGCGCAGAAGCGGAAGGCGCAGAAGCGGGAGGCGCAGAAGCGGGAGGCATCGGAGTGGAAGCCATCGGAGCGGGAGGCATCGGAGCTAGAGCATTCCAGGCCTCAATACTTGGCCAAGCGCTGGATGACCCAGGAAAAAGGTGCCTCTGGAGATAAGACGCAAGCCTTTGACGGTCATTGTGAATTCGACCCTCAGATTCTTGCAGCTCATCAAGCTTCCTCTTCATCCCCGACGAATAGTTATTTGCAAGCACATGCAAACTTCTATTCTCGTACTTAAGCTGCTGGATCTCTTGCTTAAGTCTTTCCACCTCTGCCATCAACGATTCCACTTGGCGGGACCGAGCAAGCAGGCGTAGGCCCATGTTGGACACAGAGCTCGCACACTGAACACTAAGTGCGAGGGACTCTTGAACGGCCAACTCATCAGACCGTCCTGACAGCAGCCTACTATCCTTTGGAGTGAGGAGGTTCTTAGCTACTATTGTAGCTGTTGTGGCGTCCTGCATCACAGAGTCTTCACCTGAAAGAGGACCGTTAGAAGATAAAAAAGAAGGGCGCCATACATTACCTTGACGGGGCGCAACCGGATCGCTGCTGAGACTCAAATCTAAGCTAAGGTTCGATGAGTTTGCCATTTTCTTTCAAAAGTGTTCAAAGAGAAGGGGTGGATGGAGTTAAATTTCGAAGGGCCAGAGTCGATTTTCAAGAATGGGAAATCTTCAGAGTGCGTGTGTTGGGGTGATTGATAGCTCTATAAAAAGCCAAGGCAACACGTCCACCGATTCAAAGAGCCGGATTTTCCGGCGTAAGTTAGGCGACGCTCCCTCGGCTTTTCAGAAAACGCGTTCAACTTTGTCAAAAGATTTCTGACAAAGCTGAAAACACGTGGAGGCCATCATCGCAACTACACGTCTTTAGCCGACAAGCGCAAAGTTCGGCGACGCTTTCTCTGCTTTTTAGAAAACGCGTGCAGCTTTGTCAAAAGGAGCCGCATCTGCACTACCACGTGTCGTTCAGAAAGCGAAGGGGCGTCGTTCAGAAATCGAAGGGGCGCCTGCTCGGAAATCGAAGAGGCGTATTCAAAGATCGAAGAGGCGCCACTATTTCAAAAAGCCGGAATTGCGGGATCAAAACGTTTGTCGACAAGGGTAAAAAGTACCACCACTTGATATTATCTCTATATATGTCGACCTTCGTCTTTTATGGCAGGGCAAACCTGAAGAAATTGCCCAACTCTCCCTCACCTCTGAGGGCGCACTCCCAGCAAAGCCTTTCAAAATACTCAATTCTTTCTTCTTCCCCAAAGATGATACCAGATGCCTGGAGTACATATGACCCAGGAGGAAACGGCGGATTGAAGCTTGTGCTGATTCATTCACCGCTTCTTCAAAGCAAAGGTATCTCATATCATCAAGGTCAAAAGCAAAAGTATCTCATATCATGCTCTTTCCCTGTCTTTTTCTTTGTCCTTGTTCTTACTCGCATGGCAAAGTAAAAGAAGCAATCAGCCGGCACTTGGAGTCAATCTTCCGATCTGGAGCCAACTGCCTGGGATCTATTCCTGATTGCTTACCTAGCGTTGCTCTCAAGTAGTCATCTTCAACGGTTGATACACTTCCGGAGAAGGGACCACTTCTGCAAAGGGAAGCGAGTAAGGCAAGTGAAAATGATACATTGAAGCATGTGGAGACAAGCTTAGGCTGAGTTATCCTCCAACCCTTTTCAATACGAATTGGAAAGATTGAACAAAGAAACAGACCAAAGGAGTAAGCTCAGACCTTCGGGGGAGACCAAATGAACCATCCTGCTGCCCAGTTCAAGAAGTAGCACAAAGGAAAATCAACGATGGGCAAAAACCAGTTCTAGAGTAAGCCTGTGGAATCACAAAGATCAAAAGCCTCAATGCAATTACCAAGGAGAAGATGGAATTTACACTCTATAACCAGATTTGCGTCTCTAAACTCTTCTCTTTGTTAATTACATTATGCCATGTTTAGTATGTTTAAGTGCTTTTTGTGTATTTACTTATGCTTTGTGTGAATCTATGCTTAAAACATTGAGGACAATGTTTGATTTAAGTGTGGGGGGGGTAACTAAGTATATTTGATGCAAATTCGTTGGATTTTATCACCTATCACTTCACATGTTGTTTCTCACTGTTTTAAAAACTGTTTTAGTGTGTTTTGTCTTAAAAATTCGAAAATCCCATAAAAATTTGAAAAATTGTTTTGAAAAACCCAAAAAGAGTTGTTTTAAATTTGTTTTTGTGTGTGTGTTTGTGTCTTAGGGAACCTTCCAACACAATGATAAGGATTTGGTTTATAATTGCATGACGGTTAGAAAGAGTTATTAACATAGAGAAAAGTTTGATTTACTCTTGGTATATGCTTGGTTATGGTTATAATGTATGACTTCACATGCAATCATAAAAGAAAAAAAAAAATTCGTTTTTGTAACATGCTTGAAGGAAGGAACTCAAACAAACGCTACAACCCTGAGAGACTTGAGCCTATAACGTTCTTTGGAGAGTATAATCTGTGATTTCTTGTTTTCTAAAATCGTTGCATGATCTCATTATTCTTTGCTTGGTTACTACTTAGAAGGCGTTTCATCATATAGTTCCAAATGCTAGAACTCATACCCATTTCATTCAAAGCATGTTATTGATTTGCATAACATATATCAAGATGAAGTTGTGTAGTTGCCACCATAGCCAAATAGCCTCGCTTCCCATATTTCGTATATGTTGTAAGTTTTACCCCCGTTGAGCCATGTTAACCCATGTTCTTTGTTTACCCACTTTATCTTCACCTAACCTAGAATATGACCGTCCTTACCCTTGTTCTTAAAAGATAGTGAGCATGACTTAATTGAATTCCTTTTGAGTTACATTATGAAAGAAAATAAGTGTGGGGGAGGAAATGTTTAAGTGTTTTTGTTTTGAGATTCAAAAAAAAAAAAAAAAAAAAAAAAAAAAAAAAAAAAAAAAAAAAAGAGAAAAGAATAAGTGATTGAAGAAAGGTTCCAAAACACCAATTCTGGGCGTAAATTGTCTAAATTCTCCCTTTTTGTTCAAAAGTTGAGTTTTCATTCAAAAGTGAATTCTAAGTTGATTAAAATGCTTTGCTCACTATTTCTTTAAGAACCTTTGTTTTCCATATCCCTTCTTTATCCACATACCCCAAGCCCCGTTACAACCCTTGACTTCTATCTTGAGTGTTGTGTATTTCAATTTGTGGAGTTTGAACTTGGTATGAGCTTATGGTGTCACTGGTTCTCGCGTCTAAGTAGTAGCATTCCATTCATGAGATCATATCTAAACTTGATTATTAACTCCAGAATTTGCGTTCTTTGTGATACATATATGTGAGTGTCGTTTTCATGTTTACATCAATCTTCTCACATATGACTAGATTAGGGTGTGTAGTTAGAAAATCTGAGTAAAAATTGAGTGCATATCTTGAAAGGAATTGAGCAAATTCTCTAAGGCATGTTACTACATTCAAAACATGGTTTTAAATGCTTAATTGTGAACTAGTATATGGTGACTATGATTAAGAATGTACTTAAATGTGAAGATGACTAAAATCTGTGAGAATGATGATTTTTAACTTGTCATGTGCATTGGAAATCCCTAAGACGGTTGTTGGAAGGTTTAGGTTGTGTTTTACGTGTTTAGTGTCGTTTTGTTTATTTGTTTTTATTCTGTTTTGCTCGAGGACTAGCAAAAGCTAAGTGTGGGGGTATTTGATAGGAGCATATTCATGCGACTTAAATGGCTTGTTCTCGTGCATTTACGTTATGTTTCTCTAGTTATTTTAGTCCTTTATGCTTCTTTTGTGTGTTTTCAGGTTCTAAGGGCAAGGTATGCAAAAGGATGCCTTTTGGAGCAAATTAGAGATTGGAATGGATATCATATGCTTGGAGCCAAGAGGATGGACGAAATTAAAGACTTGAAGTAGGAAAGTTAAATCCTAAAAGACCTCATGTTTAAGCATCATTGAAGACTCCTACGCATTTTAGAACACAAAAACAACATTCCTTGCAACCTTAGGACATTGTCGTGTGTTTCCTTGTGTCTCCCTTCCTTGCCATGCAAGGAAGGGCTTTGTTCCCTATTTTAAACACTTAAAGCATTCATTTATCATATCATTCACTTATCACTTCCATTCACTTATCACTTATCACTTCCATTCACTTATCACTTATCACTTCCATTCACTTATCACTCACCACATATCATTCATTTATCACCACATATCATTCATTTATCACTTAACATATCATTCATTTATCACTTAACATATCATACACTTATCATAATCATTCACTTATCACTTATCATAATCATTCACTTATTCTTTCATCATTCAACCACCAATTCAACACATGCATTTCAAACCTTTCAACACCCTTTAATCATCTCCCTTTAAGTTATGATTTTATTTCCTAACCCTACATGCATTATTTATTAGCATCTTCACATGCATTCACACACACTTCACACAAACAAACAACTCAAAACCGTGAGCTCCCATTCCCTTATGCCATTTTCAGATTTCCACCCACTAACCTAGTCATCAACACATGCATTCCCTTCACATTCACCCACATGCACTCCCACTCTTTAATCATATGCACTCCCATCATAATTCCACCACCAATTCAGCCACAAAACATTATCATTGCACCACATTCAACCACTCCACATCCCTCACCAAGAAATCATTCAACACATGCATCCATAATCAATTCTTTGCCATGCAATCACTTGCATTTCCCTTGACATTTTCAGCCATCACACTTCATCATTACACCACCATTCACTCTTTAACCCACACACACTTCACACAAACAACCTTCACATGCATTCACATGCATTTCCAACACAAAACACAATCAAAACCGTGGCCACCTTTGCATTTCAGGATTCCCATTTGCATTTTCAGATTTCCAGCTTTCCCTTTTATTTTCCAGCTTTCATTCTTCATCATTGCAGCCATTCCACATGCAATTCTCCATCATTCCTCCACACAAACACCTTAAACAAATAGCCATATACATCTCCACTCCTCCTATAAATACCCTTGCATTCCCATCATTCAAAACATCTCTCATTTCATACACAACAAACCACAAACACTTCCATTCCTTCTCTTTGCCGTGAGTCCCCTTAGAATCCAAAACCATCTTTCCATTTCCACCACTTCCCAACCCTCCAAACCACTCCTCTACCATTTCCATAATCCCCCAAACCTCACCTTAGACCTTGTGCTACAATAACGAGGAAGATAAGAGGGCCTAAACGTTCATACAATTCAAGTTTGAGTTGTTGGAATGTTTAGGTGTTTCTTTGATTTCAAAGTTTAAATTCAATTCTCTTTGTTTTGTACGTATGAGGAATGGAAGAGAAGAGTGCCTAAACGTTCATACAATTCAAGTTTGAGTTGTTGGAATGTTTAGGTGTTTCTTTAATTTCAAAGTTATGAGGAAATAAACCCCCCTTTAGCTAGGGGGTGATTCGAAACTATGTTTATATTTGCAATATGAATTGATTAACTTTCGTTGGAATTTCATAAGTTGTGGATTCAATTCGTTTAACTGTTTGATTGATAACTTATTTATGTATGTTCATTGAGATTGCAAGCTTAATTTTCATGCATGAATATGACGCTAGAATATAAGTGAGTTTCACCTAAACGTTACGAACTTATATTCACAAGTAGTGGAGGTTGCTCATAAACAATCGCGTTAAACGAATTCTTGGCATAAGTTTCATGCGTATTCCATAGTAACGAATGCCTCGTCGATGTTTATGATTTCCGTTGAACTTAATGATCTTTGTTGAATGTCTCTATCATGCGTATTCCATAGTTAGGGACTTTGATTAAGAATAATTTGGTTGTAATGCGTATTCCATTCAATCCAACGAATCTAGGGAAATCTGAAAGTTAATTTAAGCGAACCTAATTAACTTGGAGCATTGAGTTTCATAATTTATCGAAAGACCAACTGAGAATCAATCTTGTATGCAAGTATAACATGTGTGGAGAAGAACCCCTTAGCTAGCCTTCATTCCATTCATTCTATCACAAATTCATATTTACATTCTGCTTAGTTTATTTGTTTTGTTATTTCAATTTTCGTCAAATCAAAACTCTTCCCCCCTTTACTTTATTGTTCAATTTAATTAGAAATCAATTTAGTTTGTGTTTTTAAAGTGTTTGAGTCTTTTGGTTTGTCTTAGTGTTTTAACGTTTAGTTTCGCATTCTTTGAGTCTAGTTTAGTGTTTTATATTGTTTTTACGTTTTTAAGTCAGTTTCCAAGAGATTAACAATCCCTCCTAATCCCCGGTCCAGAACGATCCCTCACTTATCCATTCTACTACAATTGTCAAACGAGGGTTTAATTTGTGTGCGCGTAAATCACGCATCATCTAGTGATTACCTTTGATTTTGATGCTATTAGTATGTTGGTTCTTTTATGATTGCATGTATTTCCCCTTATGGTCTTTCATTCATGTTTTATGGTTCTCCATCATGTGTTTTTGTATCAACTCTAGAATGTAGACTCTAAACACGATAGCACCTCAATCCAGTAAGATTGGGTATTAAATATAATTGTGAGAAGACATTTATTGGATGAGTTCTTTGAAGTTATAAATCTATAGCCTTCAATTATGAAATAAGTGGAAAATGAATTTAAGGATAGCAGCAGATTATTCAGTACATTTGATACATATTACATGCATTCAGAATCCAAGATAACTGAAGAAGTGGAACCATACTATGGTTGCATCTTTCTAACTTATGTCATTTTTATGTAGCTTCTTCCTTGCTTTCAGATTTAGGATTTAACTTCTATGCTTTGAAAGAAGAGGAATGGATTGGTATTGAGGAAAAGGGGTTTGATTGGTTCAATAGTTTTGTTTGTTTATTTGGGAGTTCATGTTTGGTTGCCGAAGATTTGATGAATTTTTGCGTTTGTTTGTGGTTTGGTGGTAGTCATTGTTGAATGGATATGGGGAACACGTAGATGGTGACTATGATTCCCTCACAGCATTGGTATTGTGGAAACTGGTGTAAGTTAGTATAGAATATTGTTTTGTTGTGTCGAATTTGTTCGTATGGGTATGAAGTTTCCTGTCTGATTATATTTTGGATTAGCCGAATGACAACTGAGACCGGGCAAATTTGCTCATCAAAAAGCTGGGGAACGGTTTTTGTAAATGGGAACAATAACCAAATTGGTATCTCACTGTGACATCCCGTCCTGGGATTTTTAAAAACGTACTAGTGAAATGACATTTTAGCCCCTAGTTCGTTTCGTTATTTGGTTTTGGTTGTTTTGTGTGGTGTTGGCAAGCTGAGGGCCACACACACACACTGTCTCACTGTCTCCCTCTGTCTCTCTCTCTGTGAGTTCCCCGAGCCCCATTCCCTTTCCTCTTCTTCGAAAACGTACGGACAAACCCACAACCACCCTAAACACTAACAGATCGAGGGAACCAAGGACATATTTAAGCTCGTGAGGTCGAGGGGAACACAACCGTAGCAATTTCAGGTGAGAAACATTTAGTTTTCACGTCAATTCGACGATGTCCGTTGTGAGCACTGTTCATGCAAAATTTATACGTTGAGTTTTTGAACTTTTGAAGCTTGTAGATGTGTTGGTGAGGTCCCAAGGAGCCTCGGAGTGCTTCGTTGGACAAAATTGGACGTCGGGATCGTCCTGTTCTAAGTTGGCCGGTTTTGGAGAAATTGCACAGGTATAATCTCTTAGTTTTAGCCCTTAAAACTTGTTGGGACTTGTTCTACTAGTCTAGGGCTTTCATTTGGTCCAAGAATCACGAAAAACGGTTGAAAAATGAGTGAGAAAACCTGAGTTGCAGGTTTTCCCAGTTTCCGGCGCCGGCGACGTTGCCGGCGATCGAAGGAAGAAGGCGACGGAATATTCCGTCAATTCTGACGGAATATTCCTAACGCCGTTAACGGAACCAGTTAGTTTTAACGGAATATTCCGGGGTTTTAACGGAATATTCCTGACGGCGTCTGTTGACACCGTCAGTGTGCCTGGCACGTGGCCGCGCGTGGGGGGCGCGTAGGTCCGTGCCTGTGCTGGGGCGTGGGGGCGCGTGCGGGGTCCAAAAATTATTTTAAAAATATGGTTGTGATCCTGAGGTTGTGTAGAGCACGTTGGTATATTCAATTGTCCATTTTGAGCAATGTATGAGAAGTTATTACGAGAAACGGGTTATGTGCTTTAAAGTTAACGTTTTTATAGTTGTTTCGCATCTAGGTGACACGTACCCAGAGGACGAGCGTGCACACGCGAGACAGGGGGGCTACGACCCTTCTACATACCAGTGAGGGGCTACGACCCTTCTACATTAGTATAAATGCTTCGTTATATGCCATTTCTTTTATATATAATTGGTGGTTATGCATGAGTAGTGGCATATACGTTTAATCATATATTCAATTATGCATATGTCATATATATTTATATGTTGGTGCTGTGGAGGCATAGGTAAGTGCCAGGTAAGCGTTATTTAACGATTGCATTAAATAATGGTTAGAGATGCTTAGAGAGCTCATGACCTGCACCCCCGGTGTTAGTGCTCCCGCCCAGAGTAGGGCACAGTCCTTCACGTGTTGTTCACCTCCCGCACCATACGCTCAGCTTGGATCCAAGTTAGGTGCATAGGCCTGTCGTACAGACCACATTAGGTGGTTCTGACTCGTAGGTGACCCGCGATTAGTCGCACAGTCTTCACGTGATCGTAGCACTAGAGCGTATATATATATATGTTACACCAGGCCTGTCGTACAGACCACTTAGGGTGGTTCCGACTTGTGGGCAGGTTTAGATATTGAGATTGAGATTTGAGCTCTAGATGCAGCCGTACAGGTCACGTTAGGTGACTCCGGCTGCCAGATGTTATGACGTTGATATGATTTATACCTGGGCACTTACATATCATTATGAGGTTTTGACATGGCATATTCTTGAGCATGATTAGCATACCCTTGAGCATGTTTGGTATATCTATACATACGTTTATATGTTTATTTTCTGGGAAGTATACAGGTTTTACGGCGAGGGGTTAGATTGTATTTTGCTAAATGGTTTTCAAAGAGCTTTGTTTTTGCCCACTCACGCTTTTGTTTTGCGCCCCTCCAGGTTCTAGTTGCTTAGCCGTTGCGGTGGTTTCCCTTGGGAGTTTTTCGGCGTTCTGACAGACATTCCACATTGTAGGGTCGCCTTCGGGCGTACTGCTGTTGTCGTTTTATTTGGACTGCTATAGACCTGCTCTGAATTTGTATCGCACTAACTAGCACTTATTCTAGTACTTGTATGCTAGTTTTTAATTATTCGTACTCTTATATTACTACTTACTAGCTTCTGCACGTGCACATGGCTACGTCACCTTTGTGTGACGGCCAGCACGCTCCGATCTCGGTCGGGGTGTGTCAGTTTGGTATCAGAGCCTAGGTTTGGCAGTCCTGTGTCCTTGTGAGTATTCTAATAACTTTGGTGTCTTCTGTCAGAACTATGCCGCCTCGTCGGGAACCCTGTCGCTCTTCTGAGCCTATGTTCCCCGATATTACTCAGTTGGGGGAAGCTTTTGCTACAGCCCTTCAGGCAGTGATGCGCCCTCCCCAGAGGACTCCTCTGGAGACCATGTACAATCTGAAGTTGGATAAGTTTAAGGGCAGTGAGGGGCCCGAGAGCGCAGAGCGCTGGCTAGAACACATAGAGAAGACTTTCCGGGTGCTGCATAATCAGGGGAACTTGCCTATGGAGAGGTGGGTCAAGACGACCGCTTGGTTTCTGGATACGGAGTCGGCAGCTTGGTGGGAGCAGGAGCTTCGTAGGTTGACTCCGGATCAGAGGATTGATTGGAATGTTTTTACGGGGTTGTTTAGGAGAAGGTATGTGCCTCCTGAGTATATTGACCGTAAGAAACAGGAGTTTTCCGAACTGAAACAGCGGAAGATGTCAGCGAATGAGTACTACCGTAAGTTTACGGACTTGTCCCGTTATCACCCTGATGTCGCTGGTAATCCGGCGGAGATGCTCCGTCTTTTCCGTCTGGGCACCAGGAAGAAGTGGCGTTCTCTGGCGTCTACGGTCCACAGCGAGACTTATCGGGACTTCTATGAGATACTGTTGAGGATCGAGGACTCCGAGAATATGTCGAGCGATACTGATGAAGAGAAGGACGGCAACCAGAAGAAAGATGACAAAGGCAAAGGTCAGGCATCGCTCGGGACCCGCCAGACTCAGAGCTTCAAGAGAGGTAGAGCTAGTTCTAGTTCTTCGAGTGGTGGCTTCAGTGCCACTGGACAGGGTCGTGGAGGTAGATTTTCTGGTGGCGCTAGAGGCTAGAGGCAGGGCGATGGTGGTCGAGGTAGAGCCCCTATTTGCCGCAGGTGTAACAACCGGCATTTCGGCGAGTGTAGACGTGGTAGCAGCGGTTGCTTCACGTGTGGACAGGTGGGAC
Organism: Pyrus communis; assembly: GCF_041283825.1. NCBI lineage: Eukaryota > Viridiplantae > Streptophyta > Magnoliopsida > Rosales > Rosaceae > Pyrus > Pyrus communis. Next base: position 15,249,786 of record NC_142576.1, on the reverse strand, counting down.
ATAGAGCGGCGAATTGTCCCCAGGGTCAGCAGCAGCAGAAACCACAGCAGACCTTTATGCCACCGCCTGCACCGCTCCAGCAGATCCAGGGTCCTAGTAGTTACGGCCAGACGAGTCGAGGTGGTGCTTACCACTATCAGGGTGATGCTGTCCCTTATGCTCCGGGGCAGTATCAGTATCCCCAGGATCCCTATTCCCTGGGTGGCTATCCCCAGTATTCGGGTGGCTATATGCCGTATCCTCCAGCTCCAGCGGGTGGTTCACAGGGGTACCAGGGAGGACAGTATCAGCAGGGGGAGATTGCCACTAGCAGTGCAGGGTCTTCGAGACAGTCAGGCCAGCCCAGTCAGGGGCGTGGTGCTTAGGGACGCGGCGTTCAGGCGAGCCGAGGCCGCGGCGGGCGTCAGCAGGGACAGGGGCGTCTTCACAATATTTCTCTGCAGGACGCTCAGAACAACCCAGACTTGATTATGGGTACGTTAAACATTCTTGGTTGTTTTGCTAGAATCTTAATTGATTGTGGAGCTACACATTCCGTAATTTCTCATACGTTTGCTCAAGTGACGCAACATCGCCCCACACCTCTAGGGTATGATTTAGAGTTTGTTATGCCTAGAGGAGAAAGTTGCGTTGTAGATTGTGTGTACCCAGGGTGTCCAGTGATCGTAGAGGGTGTTGCTTTGTCAGCCGATCTTATCCCGTTAGATATTGTGGACTTTGATGTGATTCTGGGCACGGATTGGTTGCACTTCTATCGTGCCAACATTGACTGTTACGGGAAAGTAGTTACGTTTCACCGACCTGGACTACCTGTGGTTACTTTCGTGGGTGAGCAGAGTGGGGTGAGACATGGCGTTATTTCGGCGCTTCGAGCGAAAAAGTTGTTAACTAAGGGTTGTCAGGGGTATCTGGCTCATGTGGTACTGGATGAGACTGTTACTAGCAGAGTAGAGGATGTGAGAGTGGTCAGACACTTCCCTGATGTTTTTCCCGAGGATTTACCGGGGTTACCCCCAGAGCGAGACGTAGAGTTCACCATTGAGTTGATTCCAGGTACAAATCCTATTTCTTTAACTCCTTATCGTATGGCTCCCGCGGAGTTGAGGGAATTGAAAGTTCAGCTGCAAGAGTTGGTGGATAAGGGATTTATCCAGCCTAGTACTTCGCCTTGGGGCGCTCCAGTGTTGTTTGTGAGGAAGAAGGATGGAACCTTGAGGCTGTGCATCGACTACAGGCAACTCAATCGGGTGACGATTAAAAACCGTTATCCATTGCCTCGTATCGATGATTTGTTCGATCAGCTGAGAGGTGTTTGTGTATTCTCTAAGATTGACCTGAGGTCTGGTTATTATCAGCTGAAGATCAGTAGGGATGATGTCCCTAAGACGGCGTTCAGGACTCGTTACGGTCATTACGAGTTTCTGGTTATGCCATTTGGGTTGACGAATGCACCAGCCGCCTTTATGGATTTGATGAACCGAGTATTCCAGCCTTACTTGGATAGATTTGTCATTGTCTTCATTGACGATATTCTGGTGTATTCTAAGTCGAAAACGGAGCATGTTCGACATCTTACTTTGGTGTTGAAAAGATTGAGGGAACACCAGTTATATGCTAAGTTTAGCAAGTGCCAGTTCTGGTTAGACCAAGTTGCGTTCTTGGGGCACGTCATTTCTGCTCAGGGTATTTTGGTTGACCTTCAGAAGGTTGCAGCTGTGGAGAGTTGGGAGCAGCCGCGAACTGTCACCGAGGTGAGAAGCTCCCTTGGTTTGGCAGGGTATTATCGGAGATTCGTTAAGGATTTTTCGGTAATTGCCTTGCCGTTGACGAGATTAACGAGGAAGGATGTTAAATTTGAGTGGGATAATAGGTGTGAGCAGAGTTTCCAGCGGTTGAAGCATTGTCTCACTCATGCACCTGTTTTGGCACTCCCAGACGATAGTGGTGATTTCGAGGTTTACAGCGATGCTTCCTTGAATGGTTTGGGATGTGTATTGATGCAGCATGGTAGGGTGATTGCTTATGCTTCGCGGCAGTTGAAACCTCATGAGTCGAATTACCCTACACATGATTTGGAGTTGGCTGCTATCATTTTTGCGTTGAAGTTGTGGAGGCACTATCTTTACGGAGAAAAGTGCAGGATCTTTACAGATCACAAGAGTCTCCAGTATCTCTTTACTCAGAAGGAACTTAATCTTCGTCAGCGGAGGTGGTTGGAGTTGCTCAGCGATTACGATTGCACGATTGATTATCATCCTGGTCGTGCGAACGTAGTGGCTGATGCACTTAGCAGGAAGTCACAGGGCCGTATTAATGCGTTGTACGCTAGTCGTGCTCCTCTTTTGATGGACTTGCGTACTACGGGAGTAAGGCTAGAAGCCGAAGATCGAGATGTGGCATTACTTGCTAATTTCCAAGTTAGGCCGATACTTGTTGATCGGGTGCTTGAAGCCCAAGTAGCTGATCAGGAGACTCAAGAACTGATTCAAGCTCGAGAGCAAGGAAGGAGGCGAGACCTCAGAGTTCGTGATTCGGATGGCATGTTGATGCTAGAAGGTAGGATGTTCGTGCCTAAGAGTGTGGAGTTGAAGAAAGAAATTCTCGATGAAGCACATATCTCGGCTTATGCCATGCATCCAGGAGCTACGAAAATGTATCATACCATTCGACCGTTTTATTATTGGCCGGGTATGAAGAGGGAGATAGCCGAGTATGTGAGCCGATGTGCTGTTTGTCAGCAAGTTAAAGCAGAAAGGAAGAAGCCGTTTGGGTTGTTGCAGCCGCTTCCCGTTCCCGAGTGGAAATGGGAAAATATCACCATGGATTTTGTGTACAAGTTGCCGCGTACACAAAACGGCTTCGACGGCATTTGGGTGATCGTTGATCGACTCACTAAGTCGGCTCATTTTATTCCAGTGAGAGAGAAGTATTCTTTGAGCCGTTTAGCGGAGTTGTTTATCTCGAAGGTTGTGAAGTACCACGGTGTCCCTGTGAGCATTATTTCGGATCGAGATCCACGATTTACATCGAAGTTTTGGGTAGCTTTCCAGGAAGCTTTGGGCACGAGATTACTTTACAGCACGGCGTATCATCCACAGACAGACGGACAGTCAGAGAGAACTATTCAGACCTTGGAGGATATGCTGCGAGCTTCGGTGTTGCAGTTTGGTGACGCTTGGCACCAAAGGTTGGATTTGATGGAATTTGCTTACAACAACAGTTTTCATTCGAGCATTGGCATGGCGCCATTTGAGGCCTTGTATGGCAGAGCTTGTCGCACACCGTTGTGTTGGTCAGAGGTTGGCGAAAGAGTTTTAGTGGGTCCAGAGATTGTCGAGGAGACTACTCAGAATGTTCAGGTGATTAAGTCTAACCTGAAAGCAGCTCAGGACAGGCAGAAGAGTCTAGCGGATCGGCGTGCTACGGACAGAACATATGAGGTCGGAGATTGGGTATTTCTGAAGCTTTCACCGTGGAGAGGTGTTGTGCGGTTCGGAAAGAAAGGGAAGTTGAGTCCTAGGTACATCGGACCATACGTGGTCACAGAACGAGTTGGTGAGGTAGCTTACAGGTTGGAGTTGCCTCCGGAGTTGGCTAGAGTGCATAATGTTTTTCACGTGTCTATGCTCCGACACTATGTTGCTGATCCATCTCACGTGATACCTCCTCAACCGCTTGAGATTAACCCAGATTTGACGTATGACGAGGAACCAGTGACGATCATTGATTGGAAAGAGAAGGTTCTGAGGAACAAGACAGTGAATTTGGTGAAGGTTCTGTGGAGAAACCATTCAGTCGAAGAAGCTACGTGGGAGACAGAAGACCGGATGAGGGATTTGTATCTTCGTCTGTTCTTTGGTTACTAGGGGCTGTTATTTGGTTGTTTTGAATTTGGGGACGAAATTCTATTAAGGTGGGAAGGTTGTGACATCCCGTCCCGGGATTTTTAAAAACGTACTAGTGAAATGACATTTTAGCCCCTAGTTCGTTTCGTTATTTGGTTTTGGTTGTTTTGTGTGGCGTTGGCAAGCTGAGGGCCACACACACACACTGTCTCACTGTCTCCCTCTGTCTCTCTCTCTCTGTGAGTTCCTCGAGCCCCATTCCCTTTCCTCCTCTTCGAAAACGTACGGACAAACCCACAACCACCCTAAACACTAACAGATCGAGGGAACCAAGGACATATTTAAGCTCGTGAGGTCGAGGGGAACACAACCGTAGCAATTTCAGGTGAGAAACATTTAGTTTTCACGTCGATTCGACGATGTCCGTTGTGAGCACTGTTCATGCAAAATTTATACGTTGAGTTTTCGACGATGTCCCAAGGAGCCTCGGAGTGCTTCGTTGGACAAAATTGGACGTCGGGATCGTCCTGTTCTAAGTTGGCCGGTTTTGGAGAAATTGCACAGGTATAATCTCTTAGTTTTAGCCCTTAAAACTTGTTGGGACTTGTTCTACTAGTCTAGGGCTTTCATTTGGTCCAAGAATCACGAAAAACGGTTGAAAAATGAGTGAGAAAACCTGAGTTGCAGGTTTTCCCAGTTTCCGGCGCCGGCGACGTTGCCGGCGATCGAAGGAAGAAGGCGACGGAATATTCCGTCAATTCTGACGGAATATTCCTAACGCCGTTAACGGAACCAGTTAGTTTTAACGGAATATTCCGGGGTTTTAACGGAATATTCCTGACGGCGTCTGTTGACACCGTCAGTGTGCCTGGCACGTGGCCGCGCGTGGGGGGCGCGTAGGTCCGTGCCTGTGCTGGGGCGTGGGGGCGCGTGCGGGGTCCAAAAATTATTTTAAAAATATGGTTGTGATCCTGAGGTTGTGTAGAGCACGTTGGTATATTCAATTGTCCATTTTGAGCAATGTATGAGAAGTTATTACGAGAAACGGGTTATGTGCTTTAAAGTTAACGTTTTTATAGTTGTTTCGCATCTAGGTGACACGTACCCAGAGGACGAGCGTGCACACGCGAGACAGGGGGGCTACGACCCTTCTACATACCAGTGAGGGGCTACGACCCTTCTACATTAGTATAAATGCTTCGTTATATGCCATTTCTTTTATATATAATTGGTGGTTATGCATGAGTAGTGGCATATACGTTTAATCATATATTCAATTATGCATATGTCATATATATTTATATGTTGGTGCTGTGGAGGCATAGGTAAGTGCCAGGTAAGCGTTATTTAACGATTGCATTAAATAATGGTTAGAGATGCTTAGAGAGCTCATGACCTGCACCCCCGGTGTTAGTGCTCCCGCCCAGAGTAGGGCACAGTCCTTCACGTGTTGTTCACCTCCCGCACCATACGCTCAGCTTGGATCCAAGTTAGGTGCATAGGCCTGTCGTACAGACCACATTAGGTGGTTCTGACTCGTAGGTGACCCGCGATTAGTCGCACAGTCTTCACGTGATCGTAGCACTAGAGCGTATATATATATATGTTACACCAGGCCTGTCGTACAGACCACTTAGGGTGGTTCCGACTTGTGGGCAGGTTTAGATATTGAGATTGAGATTTGAGCTCTAGATGCAGCCGTACAGGTCACGTTAGGTGACTCCGGCTGCCAGATGTTATGACGTTGATATGATTTATACCTGGGCACTTACATATCATTATGAGGTTTTGACATGGCATATTCTTGAGCATGATTAGCATACCCTTGAGCATGTTTGGTATATCTATACATACGTTTATATGTTTATTTTCTGGGAAGTATACAGGTTTTACGGCGAGGGGTTAGATTGTATTTTGCTAAATGGTTTTCAAAGAGCTTTGTTTTTGCCCACTCACGCTTTTGTTTTGCGCCCCTCCAGGTTCTAGTTGCTTAGCCGTTGCGGTGGTTTCCCTTGGGAGTTTTTCGGCGTTCTGACAGACATTCCACATTGTAGGGTCGCCTTCGGGTGTACTGCTGTTGTCGTTTTATTTGGACTGCTATAGACCTGCTCTGAATTTGTATCGCACTAACTAGCACTTATTCTAGTACTTGTATGCTAGTTTTTAATTATTCGTACTCTTATATTACTACTTACTAGCTTCCGCACGTGCACATGGCTACGTCACCTTTGTGTGACGGCCAGCACGCTCCGATCTCGGTCGGGGTGTGTCACTCACTTTTCTCTCTATGTTTCTAATAAATTCTTCAGTTGCTTTGTGTTTTCTTCCTATTGTGTATAAAAACTTAATTATGCATGCCCATGCTCTTTATTTTGGGTTCAAGTTGCTATATTGGTATCTCACTACTATTTGTTTATGCGTTATGTAGTTCATAATACGAAAGAAACAATTTTGAAGTGGTTCTCTTTTTTCTTTTCATTGAAATTCTTGTTTTCCTTTTCAGGTAATATGACATCACTAATAATGCCAGCAGCTACCTTGGGAGCAGTGGGTTATGGTTACATGTGGTGGAAGGTGTGCAGATTATGTTCTTTGTGGGTAATTTATAGTTCAAGAAAATTAATTTACAGCTAACGGTGATTTTTTTTAAAGTATTATCGCCTTCTTATTAATTAATGACTAAAATTAGTTTTTGTCGTCACATGTTTCATTTGGTTGTGATTTGTTGCAGTTCAAAGAAAAAGCTACTTACACTCAATAGGAAATTTATGCATTAAGAATAGAGTGGGCTGAGTATGTTGATGACTTCATTCCAATAGATAAAACACTAGACTAGCTAGCTTGTGAAATTTTAAATTTAGTGGTTTTATTTTAGTAGAAAATCTCTACACATTTTATTAAATGTGTTGATTGTGAGATTGTTTTTTGTAAACTTGGGTTTACAAATTTATGAAGCAATATTGGTTTATTTAAGGTAAATATCTTGCTTTCTGGATGAATTATGTAGGTCTTGCTTTCAAATTAAAAATATATTAGATATGTCATCAAACATATTTCAGGACATGTATTAAACGGCTTATGACACACTTTTTGTGTCGTTTCTAATATTCAATGACACTGCAAATGGTTTCAGTGCTATAGTCATAATTAGTGTACCACGACACTCATTTCTATGTTTATGACACATATTCCGCGTCTCAAATTGAAATAAATGACATGCTTTTTTAATTCAATGACGCTTGTTAGGCGTCTCTAGCAGCTATACATGACACTGTGCATACGTCATGTTTAGTATACCATGTCGCTCATTCATCTATTTATGACACTTATTCCGTGTCTTAAATGGTAATATATGACACAAGTTCTTAATTCAATGACGCTTTTTAGGTGTCCTTAAAAGTAATACATGACACTCTTTCAACGTCATAAAAAATATCTTTAATGACACCCACAAAGATGACGCTAAACCCTTGTGTCATTAAACCTTTAACATGACGCATAAACTGCGTCATGTGTGTAAAAATTTGTAGTAGTGATGATACTCATGCTAGGAATTTACTTAACATGATTGTGAAAACAACCGTAACTACTTGTGAATATAAGTTTGTAACGATTATGTGAAACACCCTTATATTCTAGCACCAAATTCAAGCATGCAAATTAAGTAGGCCTCCCTAATCAACATACAAGAATAAGTTATTCATCAAACGGTTAAGTAAATTGCATTCACAATTTATGAAATCACAACTGGAATTTATCAACTCATATTATAAACGTAATCATGGTTTCAAAGCATCCCTAGGCTAAAACGAGTTTAGCCTCTCATGTTCATAACAAAACAAAGGAAAAGAGAATTAAACATTGAAAATAAAAGATAGATTACACCTAAAAATGTTCCAACACTCCAACTTGAATGCATAAACGTCCAAGGCTTCATCGTCCTTCTCCTTCTCCTTGCTAAGTCACGGCACAAACTGCTAGGGTGGTTTTGTGGATGATTTTCTGGGTTTTAGATGGGTTTATGGAGGTATGGTGGTGCGGCAAGGCTTAGTGGGTGGTGTAGGGAGGTTTGGATGGAGGTTTTGAAGTAGAGGAATGGTGGGAAGTTGAATGGAATGCTGCGGCAAAGGATGGGATTTTCTGTGAATGGAGGCAGGTTGTGTGGAAGGGAGATTAGCCTTCTAAAGGTGCGGCATAGGGGTTTATATAAGGGAGAAAGAACCCTAAGGCTTTATTTCTTAGTTTAGGAAAGGAATTAACTCTAAATCTTTCAAGAATAGGAAACACAAAATCAGAAATTGAAGGGAATAGGAAGGTGACTTGCGGCAAAGGTTTGTAAGAAAGGGAATGTCATTTATTTTCTGAAATTAGGCAAGGACTTAGGAATATAATAGGGTATGTGAGTTATGGGTGAGTTTGGTATGAAAAAGGAAGGTGTTTAAGTAGTTAGAATAGGGAACAAGGCCCTTCCTTGCACGGCAAGGAAGGGAAACATAAAGGGGACACACGACATGACTTAAGGTTGCAAGGGATATTGTTTTGTGACCTAGAATAGGTAGGAGCCTTTGATATTGCTGAAATATGGAGTCTTTAAGGATTAGGAAAGATTAAACCAAAATAGGAAACTTTGGCTTAACTTTCCTACTTCAAATAGGAAACCTTCTTTAACTAGGATTCCTCATTTGATTAGGAATCCTCTTGTGATTAGGAATCCTCTTGTGATTAGGAATCCTAACTCAATTAGGTCTTCAATTTCGTCCATTCCTTTTGCTCCAAACATAAGCTATCCATTCCAAGTCCAATTTTGCTCCAAAATGCTCCAAAATGCACCTTTTTGCTTCCTTAGCCATATGAACCTAAAAACACACGAAAATGGCTTAAACTACTAAAACAACTATGAATTAACAATATAAATGCACGAAAACAAGCTAAGTAAGTCGCCTAAATATGCTCCTATCAAGCAAAAGGAAAGGACGAAATTGAAGACCTAAAGGTGTTAGGATTCCTAATCAAAAGAGGAATCCTAGTCAAAGAAGGTTTCCTATTTGAAGTAGGAAAGTTAAGCCAACGCTTCCTATTTTGGTTTAATCTCTCCTAATCCTAAAAGACCTCATGTTTCAGCAACATTGAAGACTCCTATGCATTTTAGGACACAAATCAAGCCTTCCTTGCAACTTAAGTATCTTTGCCGTGCATCCCATAAGTGTTTCCCTTCCTTGCCGTGCAAGGGAGGTCCTTGTTGCCTATTCTATGTCATTAAACTACATTCCTTTTCACCTCAATCTCAGCCACACCTTACATACCTTTTCTTTCCCAAATCCTTGCCTAATTTCAGCTTAAAACACATTCCCTTTCTTACAATTCAAGGTTGCAAGTTACTTTCCCTTTTCCCTTTGATTTATGATTTCGTATCTCCTTTTCCTTAGGGATTTGGGGGTCCAATCCTTTCCTAAATTATGTAATAAACCCTAGGATTCTTTCTCCCAAATAAATACCAAAGCTGCGCCCTAATTCAAACCTAATCACTCTCACACACAATCTGCCATCATTCACAAATTCCTAAGCTTTGCCGCAGCCTTCGACTCTCCTTCCACTATTCATACACTTTCATACCTTCACCCAAACATCCATACATCATTCCCAACCTTTGCCGCACCACCTTACCAACCTAAACCTATTCATAACCCAGAAATCCATCCAAAATCAACCCTAAACTCTTGTGCCGCAACCTTGCAAGGAAGAAGAGAAGAAGAAGAAACCTTGGACGTTTTTGCATTCAAGTTGGAGTGTTGGAACGTTTTTAGGTGTAATCTATCTTTTGTTTTCAATGTTTAATTCAATTTTCCTTTGTGTTGTTGTGAACATGAGAGGCTAAACTCGTTTTAGCTAGGGGAGGCTTTGAAACCATGATTATGTTTATAATATGAGTTGATTAATTCCAGTTGTGATTTCATAAATTGTGAATGCAATTTACTTAAGCGTTTGATGAATAACTTATTCTTGTATGTTCATTAGGGAGGCCTACTTAATTTGCATGCTTGAATTTGGTGCTAGAATATAAGGGAATTTCACATAATCGTCACAAACTTATATTCACAAGTAGTTAAGGTTGTTTTCACAATCATGTTAAGTAAATTCCTAGCATGAGTATCATGATGTCATAGTTACAAATGCTTTGTCAATACTTATTGTCACATCCCGGCCCGGGACGGAACCACTTCCTAGGCCCGACTCCACTACCGTAGCACGATATTGTCCGCTTTGGGCTTACCATTCCCTCACGGTTTTGTTTTTGGAACTCACGAGCAACTTCGCAGTAGGTCACCCATCATGGGATTGCTCAAGCCCCCTTCTCGCTTAACTTCGGAGTTCCTACGGAACCCGAAGCCAGTGAACTCCCAAAAGGCCTCGTGCTAGGTAGGGATGGGAATATATATATAAGGATCACTCCCCTGGGCGATGTGGGATGTCACACTTATGATGTGAAAATTAACTTGACACACAAATTAAACCCTATTTGTGACAATTGTAGTAGATATGTAAGTAGGGATCGTTCTAGACTGAGGATTAACTAGGGATGCTAATCTATGTAAATAAGACTCAAAAACACTAAATTGGACTCTATGGACTCAAAACTAACTTTAGACACTTAAAAGAGCAACCAATACTCAAAAAGACTCAAATTTAGACTCAATAAAGGTTTTGGACGAAAATAGGACTTGACTAGACCCAAAAGACTCAAGGAAAACAAGTTTTGACTCAAATATGAAGACTAAATAACATGGGGATTGTTTTTGACGAATTTTAGACTCAAAACAAAAACTTAGTAGAAAACACTTTTGAAAAACGAATTTAGGTAAAATAAATGGGTAAAAGGCTAGTTAGAGGGTCCTTCTCCACACATGATATATGCATATGAACCAATGTCCAGTTATTACTCCTTTAGACTATGAATGACAACGCCCCAAATTAGTTGCATCGCACAACTAACCCTCAAGTTTTCCTTATTTCATTGAATTGAATGAAAACGCATTACAACCAAATTATCTTTTTCAAGTTCTTTATATGAGATGCATAACAAAGATACATATCAAAAGTCATTAAGCTTGGTGAAAACTATAAGCGTTGACAAGGCACTCATCACTATGAAACGCATGAGATTCGTACCAAGGATTTACTTAACGCGATTGTGACTAGCAACCTCCACTACTTTTGAATATAAGTGAATAACAATTACGTGAAACCCCCCTATACTCTAGCGTCAAGTTTATGCATGCAAGTTAAGTGTTAACCACCAACCCACATACATAAACCAGTTTTAATAACTTAGATAAGAAAATCACATTCATGCCTTTAAGAAATAATAACCGGACGTTATCAATTCATATAAAACATATAATCATGGCTTCAAATTCTCCTCTAACTAAAAAGAAGTTAGTTCCTCATGTTCGCAAAACAAAGATAATTAAATTTAAACATTGAACTAAGACTAAGGATAGAAAGCACCAAGAAAAACGCTAAAAGCACGAAGAAAAATGCTCCACACTCCAATGGCATGCACGGCACTCCCTTGGATGGTAGATTGCACAAGTCCTCCTCTCCTTGCTTCCTTGCTTGTGGCACTAGGGTGGTGTAGAATGGATTGTGGTGTTTGATGGATGAAAGTATGAATGAATGAATGAGTGAGTGGCTGATTGAATGGTGCGGCATAGGGCTGCTTATATAGGCTAATTAGGCACACTTAGTGAAGGAAAAGGATTGCACAATTCCATATAAAAAGGGTTAATTCAAGGCAGAAATCAAATGGGATTTGGAATAGGTAGTGCGGCTAGGATTTAGGGAATTCTAGAAGGTTTTGGTGCCGCACACATATGGGAGAAGATAAGGTGTTCTAGAATGAGTGTTTAGGGCAGATTCCTAAACCTAAAGGGCCAAGGACACATGATATTTGTGTAGAAGGAGGATTGTGATTCCTAAACCTACAAGGAATGGAGTTCTTGCGGCATTTAAATGGATAAGGCTTCTAGAAACTGAAATAGGTGTTTAACTGTGTAATTAATTCCCTCTAAGTAGCTAAGTTTAAGTCCTAACCTAATTTGGATAGGATAAGATAGGATAATGTTAGAGTTAGGATAGGATAAGGTTTCTAGGATAGGATAAGATAAGGTTGGATAAGGTTGGATAAGGTTCCTTGTTTCTTGCTTCTTCCTTATCTTCATTGCATTAGGACTTCTTCCACCAGATTTGTAGCCTTTCCTAGCCCTTCTTGACTTCAATTTCGTCCATCCTCTTTGCTCCATGGTTAAGCTATCCAATCCATGCCCAAAAATGCTCCAAATAGCCTCAAAATGCCCTTTCTTGCTCCTTTTGCCATTGGGACCTAAAAACATACGAAAATAACTTAAAAGACTGAAATAAATAGTAATTAACTTCATAAATGCAAGGAAACAACATAACTAAGTAGCTGATAGGAGCATATTCATGCGACTTAAATGGCTTGTTCTCGTGCATTTACGTTATGTTTCTTTAGTTATTTTAGTCCTTTAAGCTATTTTCGTGTGTTTGTAGGTCCAAAGGGCTAAAGGAGCAAAAAGATGCATTTTGGAGACTTTTGGAGCACTTTTGGGCTAAGGATGGATAGCTTATGCTTGGCGCCAAAATGTTGGACAAAATTGAAGACCAAAGTGTTGGAACCTTGTTCCTTTTAGTTTTAGGACATTTAAACCTTTCCAATTCCCTTATGCCGTGCATCTCCACCTTTCTCCCAAAACCATACACATGCATTCATTATTCATTCCCTCACATGCTTCCATTACTTATCATCACCACTTATCACTTATCATAACCACTTATCATTCATCACTTATCATTCACCACTTATCATATCATTCACCACTTATCATTCATTCACACCTTGCATTCACATGCATTTCCAACCTAATCACTCACCCACACAATCTACCATCATTCCAACCAAAACCGTGCACATGCTATCACCATGCATTCACATGCACTTGTTCCTCCATCATTCCATCCTTTAAAACATTGCACATGCACTTTAATCATTCAACACATGCACTCCCATTCTTTAATCCATGCAGCCACACATTCACCCACATGCATTTCCACCCACATGCTATCCCATTTCAGATTGCATTTCATTCATTTCACATGCATTCCATCCTTTAATTCACTCACACACACTCATAATCATTCACATTTTGCAATCACATGCACTTCCTTTAATTAATTCATCCTAGCTGTCAAAGCACATGTACACTCACCCTAATCATTCACATAGCTTTAATTCACATGCAAACACATTGCATTACCATTCACCACAGAAAAACACCATCATTGCCGAGCCTAATTCCCCTTGCATCCATTTCACATGCATTCACTTCATCATTGCAGCCACATTTCCACTCACATCCATTTAATTCACATGCATTTCAGATTGCATTCCATTCATTCCACCCTTTAATCACATGCATCTTGGCAGATTTAACATGCACACACAAGCATTAGCACATGCAACCTAGCTGTCATGTTCCCCCCATTTCACCTATAAATACTCATTCATTCACACTCATTCATACACAATTCATTTCACAACAGAAATTGGTCCCTTGGGGCCGTGCCCTTCACAAAGTCCATCCATTCCATTCATACACTTCATCCATTGCAGAAATGTAGACCATAAACCCCCCTTTGTGCCGTGACTCTCCCCTACAAATCCAAACACCATCCTTCCATTCCTCCACCACTACCCAAACCATTCACACCACCAAACTATCCTTAGACCTTGTGCTACAACGAAGAGGAAGATAAGAGTGCCTAAACGTTCATACAATTCAAGTTTGAGTTGTTGGAATGTTTAGGTGTTTCTTTGATTTCAATGTTTAATTTCAATGCTCTTTGTTTTGTACGAATGAGGAATGGAAGATAAGAGGGCCTAAACGTTCATACAATTCAAGTTTGAGTTGTTGGAATGTTTAGGTGTTTCTTTGATTCTCTTTGTTTTGTACCATGAGGAACTAAACCCCCCTTGGTTAGGGGGTGATTCGAATATATGTTTATGCTTGCGTTTTGATTTGAATACTTCTAATTGCGTTTCATAAGTTGTGGATTCAATTTGTTTAACCGTTTGATTGATAACTTATTTATGTATGTTTATTGAGAATGCGCGCTTAATTTTCATGCATGAATATGACGCTAGAATATAAGTAAGTTTCACCTAATCGTTATGAACTTATATTCACAAGTAGTGGAGGTTGCTTATAAACAATCGCGTTAAACAAATTCTTCGCATAAGTTTCATGCAATCCATAGTAACGAGTGCCTCGTCAACACATATAATTTTCATAGAGCGTAATGATTCTTGCTTGTATCTCTTCTATGCATTCATGTTGAGGACTTGTGGGGAATGTTTTGAATTGTTGTATGCGCTAACCCATCCAATTCAATAACGTTAGGAAGATTTGAAGGTTAATTAGTGCATCACGGTTAACCCGGGGTGTTGAGTTTCATGGTTTATTGAAATGCAATTGGAAATCATTTTATTATGCAAGTATAACATGTATGGAGATGAACCCCTTAGCCATTCTATCATCCATTCATTCCATTCCATCAAATTCGTTTTACAATCTGTTTCGTTTATTAACTTGTTTTGTTATTTCAATTTTCGTATAAATCTAAATCCCCCTTTACTTTAATGTCCAATTTAGTTAGAAATCAATTTAGTTTGTGCTTTTAAGTGTTTTGATTCATTTTATTTCCCAATTTCGTCCAAATTCACCAAAGTGCTCAAAACTGCCCAGAAAGTGATTTTAAGGCAGTTTTGAGTGTTTTGGGTGATGTTTGAGTCTTTTGGTTTGTTTTAGTGTTTTAAAGTTTAGTTTTACATTCTTTGAGTCTAGTATAGTGTTTCATATTGTTATTTTACGTTTTTGAGTCAAATCCAAGTGGTTAACAATCCCACCTAATCCCCGGTCTAGAACGATCCCTACTTATACATATACTACAATTTGACGAAAAGAGGGTTTAATTTGTGTGCGTATAAATCTCGCATCAGTAGCATAAATATGCTCCTATCAAATTCCCCCACACTTAGCTTTTGCTAGTCCTCGAGCAAAACGAAATAAACAAAACAAGCAAAACACATTCTAGACCTTCCAACATATACCTCAGGGATTTCCAATGAACATGACACATTTAAAGAACACCACATGCATAGATTTTAGTTATCCCTGATAGGAGCATATTCATGCGACTTAAATGGCTTGTTCTCGTGCATTTACGTTATGTTTCTCTCGTTATTTTAGTCCTTTATGCTTCTTTTGTGTGTTTTCAGGTTCTAAGGGCCTAGGGGGCAAGAAAGTGCATTTTGAGGCCATTTGGAGCATTTTTGTGCATGATTTGGATAGCTTAATCATAGAGCAAAGAGGATGGACGAAATTGAAGCCTTGTATGCTCTTTGGGGACATCAAACAAAGGGCCTAGCCCAATCAAACAAATCCTTTGAGCCATGGAAAACCTCTAGCCCAATCAAACACATTATGCCATACAAACCAACCTATTTTAGGCCCATTCTATGTACTTAAACCCTAGCCCTTTAAACTAGTTCATTTATCACTTATCAAACCATTCACTTATCACTCACCACATATCATTCACTTATCACTTAACATATCA
Organism: Pyrus communis; assembly: GCF_041283825.1. NCBI lineage: Eukaryota > Viridiplantae > Streptophyta > Magnoliopsida > Rosales > Rosaceae > Pyrus > Pyrus communis. Next base: position 15,234,247 of record NC_142576.1, on the reverse strand, counting down.
TTCATTTATTTCACTTCTATACTCCTCTTTAACTCACATGCATTCATCATAATTCACAACACAAAACAACTTCATTGCCGTGGGTTCCCATTTCCTTTCCAAACATCTCACATGCATTTCCACCTTCCTACTTCATCATTTCCACCACTCATTCTTCATTATTTCCTAACCCTACATACATTATTTATTGCATCTTCACATGCATTCACACACACTTTACACATTCAAACCGTGAGCTCCCATTCCTATATGCCATTTTCAGATTTCCACCCACTAACCTAGTCATCAACACATGCACTTCCACCTTTCATCCACAATGATTCATGATTCATTCACTTTGCATCCTTTAATTCAATCACATACTTTCCCATTGTATAATACATCCACATGGATCTTTAACCAACAAACATTACAACCACATGCACCCTTTTCTCCACATTCCAAACATTGCCGTGTATCCCCTTCATCAATTCCAGCATCTTCACATGTCTTTTAGCTTTCCCTTTCATTTCCACCACTCATTCTTCATCATTTCAGCCACCTACATGCATTAATTATTAAACTCTTCATCATTGCATTCAGAAAATGAGCAAGAAAGCTTCTCAATGCCGTGTATCCCCTTCACCATTTCAGCACATTCCAACACCTTCACATGCAATTCCAGTTTTCACATGTTTTCCTAACTGATTTTCCATCATTAATTAGCCACTTGCATCTTAAACAAACAGCCATATGTTCCCTCACTACTCCTATAAATACCCTTGCATTCATTCATTCAAGAGCATCTCATTTTTTTTCATACACAACACACCACAAACACTTCCATCTTCTCCCTAGCCGTGAGTCTCTCCATTTTCTGCACCATTCCCTTCCCTTTCTCCTCCATTTCTTCCATTTCCATAATCCCCCAATCCATTCAACACACCAACAACATCCTTTAGTCCTTGTGCTACAACGACGAGGAAGAGAAGAGTGCCTAAACGTTCATACAATTCAAGTTTGAGTTGTTGGAATGTTTAGGTGTTTCTTTGATTTCAATGTTTGAATTCAATTTTCTTTGTTTTGTAATGGAAGAGAAGAGTGCCTAAACGTTCATACAATTCAAGTTTGAGTTGTTGGAATGTTTAGGTGTTTCTTTGATTTCAAAGTTATAAGGAACTAAACCCTTTTTGGCTAGGGGTGATTTCAATACCATGTTTATTTATGTGATATGAATTGATGAATTCCGGTTATGAACTCTTGATTCGTGAATGCAATTGGCTTAACTATTTGATGATTAACTTATTTGTGTTTGTTGATTGAGGATCGACACTTAATTAGCATGCATGAATATGTGGCTAAAGTTTAAGGAGGTTTCACATAATCGTTACTAACTTATACTTGAAAGTAGTAAAGGTTGCTTGTCACGATCGCGTTAAGTTTAATTCTTAGCATGAGTAACATGATGTCATAGTTGCAAATGCTTTGTCAATGCTTATGGTTTTCATTATTCTTAATGATCCTCGATTGTATCTCTATTATGATGACATGTAGGGAACTTTTGAGAATGTTTTGGGTTGTCGAATGATGCCATCCAATCCAATAATATAAGGAAAATCTGAGGGTTAACTAGTGATGTCACGGTTAATTTGGGGCATTGTCGTTCATAATTCAATGAAGGAATAACTGGAAATTGATTCATATGCATAAATATCATGTGTAGAGAAAGAACCCTTAGCTAGCTTCCCATCCATTCATTTCCATCAAATCCAGATTTACAATTTGTTTTGTTTCCAAGTATTCATTTTAGTTTAAATTCGTCCAAATCCAATTTCCCCCCTATTTCGTTGAAGTCTTAGTCTTAATCTTTCTTATTTTTAGTTTTGCTTTCTTCGAGCATTAAATAGTGTTTTATATTGTGTTTTTATGTTTTTAAGTCAATTTAGAAGGTTTTAGCAAGCCCTCCTAATCCCCGGTCTAGAACGATCCCTCACTTATCCATTCTACTACAATTGTCAAACGAGGGTTTAATTTGAGTGTCAAGTAATTCTCGCATCAAATTTTGGCGCCGTTGCCGGGGATTAGCAACTTTGCTAATCCTTTGTCTTTATTTTTATATTTTTTTTTAGTTTTTCGTGCATTCTTATTTCAGATTCTTAGTTTGTTTGTTTCCTTGTTTTTTAGGTACTGTGTATGACTCGTCGCTCTCGGCCTATTATAGAGAACATCTCCGACTTTGACGGTGATTTTGAACGCACTTTGAGGAGAACGAGGAGTCAACAAGAGCCACCACAACCTCCACCACAACCTGGGCTTGAAGAAGACGAAGTAGGTGTAGAAGAAAAGCCCACGGATCAGATTTTTGAAGAAGAACAAGCCATGGCAGCAGATAATAGAACCATCAAAGAGCTTTCGGCCTCGGGTTTGGATAATGCATTGCCTCTTTGTATCCAATACCCCACGGCTGCAGAAGGGAAGACTGAGGAATTTGAACTCAAATCCAGTTTGTTACACCATATTCCGAAGTTCCATGGCTTGTCTATGGAAGACCCCAACAAACACTTGAAGGAGTTCGAGGTGGTTTGTTCGAGCATGACCCCCGTCAATGTGGATGGGAGTATACTGAAGATGAAGGCCTTTCCATTTTCACTTATGGACAAGGCCAAAGATTGGCTCTACGAACTAGCCCCGGGAACTGTGACTTCGTGGGAGAGTATGAAGCGTGCTTTCTTGGAGAAATTCTTCCCTACTTCGAGAGTGATTCTCCTACGGAAGAAAATTAGTGGTATTCAACAGAATCATGGTGAGACATTCCCGGCTTATTATGAGCGCTTCAAGGGCCTTGTAGCTTCATGTCCTCAACATCAAATGAAGGAGGAACTTGTCCTTCAATATTTCTATGAGGGCCTCCTTCCTATCGAACGTCAAATGCTTGATGCATCAGCGGGAGGAGCATTGGTGGACAAAACACCAAGGGATGCCAAGATTCTCATAGCCAACCGAGCGCTCAACGCTCAACAATATGAAGGAGTGGGTCAAAGGGAAGCCCCACGACAACAAAGTGTAAATGAGGTGAGTGCTATTTCTGAAATTCAATCACAACTTGCTAATCTTACTTCTCTTGTTTCTCAGGTTGTGATTGGTCCAAAAGCACAAGAACACCAAGTTTGTGGCGTGTGCTCAATTCAAGGGCATCCATCCGACAAGTGCCCTCAACTAATCGAGAATGGTGGGTGGGAATCTGCCAATGCAATTGGTTTCCAAGGACAAAATCAAAACAACCCATACTCGAACACTTATAATGCCGGATGGAGGGACCATCCAAACTTCAAATGGAGGGAGCCACAACAAGCTGCCCAACAAGGAGGATTTAGGCCAAACCCCCCTGGTTTTTATTCCAAGCCGTATGCACCCCAACAATCCCAACAACCTTCGGCATCATCTCATTCAGGTATGTCTTTGGAAAGTAATCAAGCTATGCAATTACTAACCTCTATTTCGCAGGGGTTGCAAAATCAAAACAACCGGATAGAAAATAACGAGAAGGAGATGATGGATATGAAGAAACAAATAGGGCAGATTTCTGAGTTCCTTGGACAGATTAGAGAGCAAGGAAAGCTTCCTAGCTCAACCACAGTCAATCCAAAGGGAGGATTCGAATCCGCCAAGGCCATCACCCTAAGGGGTGGAAAAGAAGTTGGGACCGAGCCAAACAATCCCAAATCTGCCCAGAAAGTAGATGAAGAGACAACACAACCTGAGGCAGATCACCCTAACTCGGCCAAATCAGGTAATTTAAGTTCAAATTCATGTACTTCACGTCCTAATCTGCCCAATGTACCTTTTCCTCGCAGGTTCATGCAAGAAAAAAAGGAAGAAAGCGAGAAGGACATTCTTGAAACGTTCCGGAAGGTGCAAGTGAACATACCGCTTCTCGATGCAATCAAACAGGTTCCAAAGTATGCTAAATTCCTCAAGGACCTATGCAATACAAAGAGAAGAAGGGCAAACAAAGAGGTAGTGAAGGTAAGCGAGAATGTGTCCGCTGTTTTGCAACGTAAACTGCCTACCAAGTGCAAAGACCCCGGTAGTTTCACGATTCCTTGTGTGATTGGACATAATCGTTTTGAACATGCCATGCTTGATTTAGGTGCATCCATAAATGTCATGCCTTATTCTATTTATGCATCTATGAATTTGGGTGAATTAAAACAAGATGGTGTAATTATACAATTGGCCGATCGTTCTAACGCGTATCCAAAAGGAGTTTTGGAAGATGTGCTTGTGCAGGTGAACCATTTAATTTTTCCGGCTGATTTCTACGTCCTAGACATGGAGGATTCAGCCCATTCTACATCTTTGCCGATTATCCTTGGTAGGCCATTCATGAAGACGGCCCGAACAAAGATTGATGTATACAAAGGCACCTTGACAATGGAATTCGATGGGGAAGTGATTGATTTTAATATTTCTGAAACTATGAGATATCCCGTTGATGACCATTCTTGTTTTTCCATTGATGTTATCGATTCTTTGGCGCAGGTATACCTTGAAGAATTGAACGAGGACGCCCTGGAAACAACCATCACTAAGGCCATAGAGCGCAAAAATGAAGGATTTGGGCCAATGCAAGGCCACGGCAAGGAGGAGGAATTCTTTGCAATGGGTTCTAGTGAAGAAATAATTGAGGTTGTGGCAGCCCTTGAGTCATTGCCACAACAATATGGTAAGGTTCCACTCTCACTTTCAAATTTAGTTTCCACTAAGATGCTACCTTCTGTTGTTCAGGCACCATCGCTTGAACTTAAGCCGTTGCCGGACCATTTGAAGTATGTGTTTTTGGGAAAAGCCGAAACATTGCCCGTCATCATTTCATCAAGTCTCACGGCAATGGAGGAGGAGAAGCTTGTGAGGGTGCTGCGAGAGCACAAAACGGCCATAGGGTGGACTTTGGCCGACATTAAAGGAATAAGCCCTACCACATGCATGCACCGTATACTTCTTGAGGAGGGGGCTAAACCAACTCGAGAGGCTCAACGCCGTCTCAACCCTCCGATGATGGAAGTGGTGAAGAAAGAAATAATCAAGCTTTTGGATTGCGGAGTGATCTACCCTATCTCCGATAGCCGTTGGGTCTTTCCAGTTCAAGTCGTTCCCAAGAAGTCCGGAGTAACTGTTATCAAGAATGATGAGAATGAGCTCGTGCATACACGCATTCAGACTGGATGGCGAGTATGTATCGATTACCGGAAGCTAAATGCCATGACTAGGAAAGATCACTTTCCTTTGCCATTCATCGACCAGATGCTCGAAAGGTTAGCCTGTCATGCTTTTTACTGTTTTCTTGATGGATACTCTGGATATAACCAAATTGTGATAGCCCCTGATGATCAAGAGAAGACCACATTCACATGTCCCTTTGGAACATTTGCTTACCATCGCATGCCATTTGGCTTATGCAACGCACCGGCCACTTTCCAAAGGTGTATGGTAAGTATATTTTCCGATTTTGTTGAAAAGATCATTGAGGTTTTCATGGATGATTTCAGTGTATTTGGGAGTTCATTTGATAATTGCTTGGATAATCTGACCTTAATTTTGAAACGATGTGTTGAAACTTACCTTGTCTTGAATTGGGAGAAATATCACTTTATGGTCAAACAAGGTATAGTTTTAGGACATATTGTTTCAGAAAAAGGAATTGAAGTAGATAAATCGAAAATAGACCTTGTACGTCACTTACCCTCTCCTACTTCGGTTAGAGAGGTACGTTCGTTTCTTGGCCATGCAGGGTTCTATAGGCGTTTTATCAAGGACTTCTCCAAGATGTCCAACCCTCTTTGCCGATTGCTTCAAAAAGATGTGCCATTCAAGTTTGATGAAGAATGTAATTCGGCATTTAACCAACTCAAGGAGAAGCTAGTCTCGGCCCCCATTATTGTACCTCCAGATTGGAGCCTTCCGTTCGAGCTCATGTGCGATGCATCCGACTATGCATTAGGAGCTGTTCTAGGACAAAGAAGAGACAAGCGGCCGCATGTCATATACTATGCCTCTCGGACTCTCAATGATGCCCAATTGAACTACTCCACGACGGAAAAAGAACTTCTAGCTGTGGTTTTTGCTTTAGATAAATTCTGTTCATATTTAATTGGTACTAAAGTAATCGTTTATTCTGATCATGCAGCTTTGAGGTACTTGCTCACAAAAAAGGAAGCAAAGCCGAGGCTTATCCGTTGGATTCTTCTTCTTCAAGAATTTGATATTGAAATCCGGGATAAGAAAGGAAGCGAGAATGTAGTGGCTGACCATTTAAGCCGAATGATCCACGAGGAGCATGAACATGCCGTACCTATCCCTGAAACTTTTCCCGATGAGCAGCTGCTATCCATTGAGGTAAGTGAACCATGGTATGCAGATTTAGTGAATTACTTGGTGGCTAAACAAATTCCAAATGAACTAAACAAGCACCAACGTGATAAGCTTAAAAATGATGCACGTTTCTATGTTTGGGATGACCCTTATTTGTGGAAGTATTGCTCAGATCAAATTGTACGTAGATGTGTGCATGATTCTGAATTTCACTCAATTCTAAGCTTTTGTCACACATATGCATGTGGTGGTCATTTTGGCACACAACGCATTGCCCTCAAGGTTCTAGAGTGTGGTTTTTATTGGCCGACTATATTTAGGGATGCTAGAACCTTTTGTATGTCTTGTGATCGTTGCCAACGAATGGGTAACATAGGTACCAAGGACCAAATGCCGCAAACCCCTGTCTTTAATGTTGAAATTTTTGATGTTTGGGGCATTGATTTCATGGGCCCTTTCCCTCCATCTTATGGTTTCACTTATATCTTGCTAGCCGTTGATTATGTTTCTAAATGGGTGGAAGCAAAAGCGACCCGTACTAACGATTCTAAGGTGGTTGCAGATTTCGTGAAAACTAACATTTTTGCTAGGTTTGGAATGCCGAGAGTAATCATAAGTGATGGAGGGTCTCACTTTTGCAATCGGACCATTGAGGCGTTGCTAAGAAAGTACCATGTCAACCATAAGGTCTCCACACCTTACCATCCTCAAACAAATGGCCAAGCCGAGGTGTCTAACCGAGAAATCAAACAAATTTTGGAGAAGACCGTTGGACCAACAAGGAGGGATTGGAGCTTACGTTTAGATGATGCACTGTGGGCATATCGTACGACGTACAAAACACCCATTGGGATGTCACCTTTTCGGCTCGTCTATGGTAAGCCATGTCATTTGCCCGTAGAGTTAGAGCACAAGGCACATTGGGCCGTGAAGACTTTCAACATGGACATAGATGCAGCGGGAGTTCATAGGAAGCTCCAATTGAATGAACTTGAGGAGATTCGGAATGAAGCCTATGAGAATGCCCGGATGTACAAAGCCAAGACCAAAGCATTCCATGATAAAATGATTCGAACCAAGACCTTCACAGTTGGGCAGAAAGTGTTACTTTTCAACTCTCGCCTACGTTTGTTTCCTGGTAAGTTGCGTTCTAAATGGATTGGCCCTTTTGTTGTTACTAACGTTTTACCTTATGGTGCAGTCCACATAAAAAGCTTAAGGAATGGCGTAGAATTCAAGGTGAACGGGCATCGGTTGAAGCCATATTACGAGCATGGTGTGGGGCAAGTGGTGGAAGACATTCCTTTCCATTCCGTGGGCTCAAATGAAGATTAAAAGAGGGTACTCGTCCGGCTGAAAGACGTAAAAGAAAGCGCTTCGTGGGAGGCAACCCATGCATCCGAATAGAGAAGAACTTGGAAACCCCTTTAAGAGACTTATTTTTATTCCTTTCTTTTTCTTTACTGCCTTTACTTTGCTTTCTTTCTCGTATTTGTTTATTTGCTTGCTCTGTTGTGACTTTCTGCTTAAAACATTGAGGACAAAGTTTGATTTAAGTGTGGCGGGTAAACAATTTGTATTTGCATGAATTTCGTGGGATTTATTCACTTATCACTTAGAATGTTGTTTCTTGCTGTTTTAAGCGTTTTTAGAGTGTTTTAGTGTGTTTTATAGTGTCTTGGTATAAAACTCCGAAAATTTGATAAAAATTTAACTAAAAAAAAAAAAAAAAAAAAACAACTCTTCTCTTTGTTGCTATTTCGTTTCTGCCTTGTTAGTTTGTTTAGTTGTTATTGTTTGTTTGTTTATTAATTGTGTGAGTCTATGATTGTAACATTGAGAAAATGTTTGATTTATTGATAGGCACTGCTAAACAAAGAAAGATGGTGCTTCACAAAGGGTGTTTGCTTGAGGCCCCACTACGTGGCTTTACTCTTGAAGCGGAAGGCGTAGGAACAGAAGGCATCGGAGCGGAAGGCGTAGGAACGGAAGGCATAGGAGCAGAAGGCATCGGAGCGGGAGGCATCGAAGATAGAGCACTCCAGGCCTCAATACTTGGCCAAGCGCTGGATGAGCCAGGAAAAAGGTGCCTCTGGAGGAAAGACGAAAACCTTTGACGGTCACTGTGAATCCGACCTTCAGACTCTTGCAGCTCATCAAGCTTCCTCTTCATGCCCGTCGAATAGTTGTTTGCAAGCACGTGCAAACTTCTATTTTCATACTTCAGCTGCTGGATCTCCTGCTTGAGACTTTCCACCTCTGCCATCAATGATTCCACCTGACGGGAGCGGGCAAGCAGGCGTTGGCCCATGTTGGACACAGAACTCGCACACTGAACACTAAGTGCGAGGGACTCTTGAACGGCCAACTCATCGAACCGTCCTGACAGCAGCCTACTATCTTTTGGAGTGAGGAGGTTCCTAGCTACTATTGTAGCTGTTGTGGCGTCCTGCATCACGGAGTCTTCACCTGTGAGAGGACCGTAAGAAGAAAAGAAAGAAGGGCGCCATACGTTACCTTGACGCGGCACGCCCGTATCACTGCTAAGGCTCAATTCCAAGCTAAGGTTCGATGAGTTTGCCATTTTTCAAAAGTGTTCAGAAAGAAGGGGTGGATGGAGTTAATTCTCAAAGGGCCGGAGTCGATTTTTCAAGAATGGGATTTCTTCAGAGTGTATTTGTTGGGGTGATCGATAGCTCCATAAAAAGCCATGGCGACGCGTCCACCGATTCAGAGATCCGGATTTTCCTCCGCAAATTTCGACGACGCATTCGCGGCTTTTCAGAAAACGCGTTCAGCTTTGTCAAAAGATATCTGACAAAGCTGATAACACGTGGAGGCCATCATCTCATTTACACGTCTTTAGCCGACAAGCGCAAAGTTCGGCGACGCTTTCTCTGCTTTTCAGAAAACGCGTGCAGCTTTGTCAAAAGAGCCGCACCCGTGACTACTTTTGCCATGCAGAAATCGAAGAGCCGTTCGTTCAGAAATCGAAGAGACGTTTGTCGACAAAGGGTAAAAGAATAGTATCACCACTTGCTATTCAGAAAATCCCTATATTTGTCGACCTTCATCTCTTATGGCAAGGCAGACTTGAAGAAAATGCCCACCAACTCTCTCTCACCTCTGAGGGCGCACTCCCAGCAAAGCCTTTTGAAATACTCAAAACTTTCTTCTTCCCCAAAGATGATACCAGATACCTGGAGTACATATGACCCAGGAGGAAATACATGCGCTGATTCCTTCACTGCTTATTCAAAAGCAAAGGTATCTCATATCATCAAGGTCAAAAGCAAAGGTATCTCATATCATGCTCTTTCCCTGTCTTTTTCTTTGTCCTTGTTCTTACTCGCATGGCAAAGTAAAAGAAGCAATCAGCCGGCACTTGGAGTCAGTCTTCCGATCTAGAGCCAACTGCCTGGAATCTTTTCCTGATTGCTTACCTAGCGTTGCTCTCGAGTAGTCATCTTCAACGGTTGATACACTTCCGGAGAAGGGACCACTTCTGCAAAGGGGAGCGAGTAAGGCAAGTGAAAATGATACATTGAAGCATGTGGAGACAAACATAGGCTGAGTTATCCTCCAACCCTTTTCAATACGAATTGGAAAGATTGAACAAAGAAACAGACCATAGGGGTAAGCTCAGACCTTCGGGGAAGACCAAAAGAATCCTCCAGCCCAGTAGCACAAAGGAAAATCAATGATGGGCGGAAACCAGTTCAAGAGTAAGCCTGTGGAATCACAAAGATCAAAGCCTCAATGCAATTACCAAGGAGAAGATGGAATTTACACTCTATAACCAGATTTGCGTCTCTAAACTGTTCTCTTTGTTAATTACATTATGCCATGTTTAGTATGTTTAAGTGCTTTTTGTGTATTTACTTATGCTTTGTGTGAATCTATGCTTAAAACATTGAGGACAATGTTTGATTTAAGTGTGGGGGGGTAACTAAGTATATTTGATGCAAATTCGTTGGATTTTATCACCTATCACTTCACATGTTGTTTCTCACTGTTTTAAAACTGTTTTAGTGTGTTTTGTCTTAAAAATTCGAAAATCCCATAAAAATTTGAAAAATTGTTTTGAAAAACCCAAAAAGAGTTGTTTTAAAGTTGTTTTTGTGTGTGTGTTTGTGTCTTAGGATACCTTCCAACACAATGATAAGGATTTGGTTTGTAATTGCATGACTGTTAAAAAGAGTTATAAACATAGAGAAAAGTTTGATTTACTCTTGGTATATGCTTGGTTATGGTTATAATGTATGACTTCACATGCAATCATAAAAGAAAATTTAGTTTTTGTAACATGCCTGAAGGAAGGAACTCAAACAAATGCTACAACCCTGAGAGACTTGAGCCTATAACGTTCTTTGGAGAGTATAATCTGTGATTTCTTGTTTTCTAAAATCGTTGCATGATCTCATTATTCTTTGCTTGGTTACTACTTAGAAGGCGTTTCATCATATAGTTCCAAATGCTAGAACTCATGCCCATTTCATTCAAAGCATGTTATTGATTTGCATAACATATATCAAGATGAAGTTGTGTAGTTGCCACCATAGCCAAATAGCCTCACTTCCCATATTTCGTATATGTTGTAAGTTGTACCCCCGTTGAGCCGTGTTAGCCCATGTTCTTTGTTAACCCACTTTTTCCTCACCTAGCCTAGTTTAGGACAATCCCCACCCTTGTTCTTAAAAGATAGTGAGCATGACTTTATTGAATTCCTTTTGAGTTACATTATGAAAGAAAATAAGTGTGGGGGAGAGAATGTTTAAGTGTTTATGTTTTGAGATTCAAAAGAAAAAAAAAAAAAAAAAAAAAAAAAAGAAAAAAAAAAAGAAAAAAAAAAAAGAGAAAAGAATAAGTGATTGAAGAAAGGTTCCAAAACACCAATTCTGGGCGTAAATTGTCTAAATTCTCCCTTTTTTGTTCAAAAGTTGAGTTTTCATTCAAAAGTGAATTCTAAGTTGATTCAAATGCTTTGCTCACTATTTCTTTAAGAACCTTTGTTTTCCATATCCCTTCTTTGTTATCCACATACCCCAAGCCCCGTTACAACCCTTGACTTCTATCTTGAGTGTTGTGTATTTCAATTTGTGGAGTTTGAACTTGGTATGAGCTTATGGTGTCACTGGTTCTCGCGTCTAAGTAGTAGCATTCCATTCATGAGATCATATCTAAACATGCTTATTAACTCCAGAAATTGCGTTCTTTGTGATATTTATATGTGAGTGTTCGTTTTCATGTTACATCAATCTTCTCACATATGACTAGATTAGGGTGTGTAGTTAGAAATTCTGAGTGAAAATCGAGTGCATATCTTGTAAGGAATTGAGCAAATTCTCTAAGGCATGTTACTACATTCAAAACATGGTTTTAAATGCTTAATTGTGAACTAGTATATGGTGACTATGATTAAGAATGTACTTAAGTGTGAAGATGACTAAAATCTGTGAGAATGATGATTTTTAACATGTCATTGAAAATCCCTAAGACGGTTGTTGGAAGGTTTAGGTTGTGTTTTACGTGTTTAGTGTCGTTTTGTTTATTTGTTTTTATTCTGTTTTGCTCGAGGACTAGCAAAAGCTAAGTGTGGGGGTATTTGATAGGAGCATATTCATGCGACTTAAATGGCTTGTTCTCGTGCATTTACGTTATGTTTCTCTCGTTATTTTAGTCCTTTATGCTTCTTTTGTGTGTTTTCAGGTTCTAAGGGCCTAGGGAGCAAGAAAGTGCATTTTGAGGCCATTTGGAGCATTTTTGTGCATGATTTGGATAGCTTAATCATGGAGCAAAGAGGATGGACGAAATTGAAGCCTTGTATGCTCTTTGGGGACATCAAACAAAGGGCCTAGCCCAATCAAACAAATCCTTTGAGCCATGGAAAACCTCTAGCCCAATCAAACACATTATGCCATACAAACCAACCTATTTTAGGCCCATTCTATGTACTTAAACCCTAGCCCTTTAAACTAGTTCATTTATCACTTATCAAACCATTCACTTATCACTCACCACATATCATTCACTTATCACTTAACATATCATTCATTTATTTCACTTCCATACTCCTCTTTAACTCACATGCATTCATCATAATTCACAACACAAAACAACTTCATTGCCGTGGGTTCCCATTTCCTTTCCAAACATCTCACATGCATTTCCACCTTCCTACTTCATCATTTCCACCACTCATTCTTCATTATTTCCTAACCCTACATACATTATTTATTGCATCTTCACATGCATTCACACACACTTTACACATTCAAACCGTGAGCTCCCATTCCTATATGCCATTTTCAGATTTCCACCCACTAACCTAGTCATCAACACATGCACTTCCACCTTTCATCCACAATGATTCATGATTCATTCACTTTGTATCCTTTAATTCAATCACATACTTTCCCATTGTATAATACATCCACATGGATCTTTAACCAACAAACATTACAACCACATGCACCCTTTTCTCCACATTCCAAACATTGCCGTGTATCCCCTTCATCAATTCCAGCATCTTCACATGTCTTTTAGCTTTCCCTTTCATTTCCACCACTCATTCTTCATCATTTCAGCCACCTACATGCATTAATTATTAAACTCTTCATCATTGCATTCAGAAAATGAGCAAGAAAGCTTCTCAATGCCGTGTATCCCCTTCACCATTTCAGCACATTCCAACACCTTCACATGCAATTCCAGTTTTCACATGTTTTCCTAACTGATTTTCCATCATTAATTAGCCACTTGCATCTTAAACAAACAGCCATATGTTCCCTCACTACTCCTATAAATACCCTTGCATTCATTCATTCAAGAGCATCTCATTTTTTTTCATACACAACACACCACAAACACTTCCATCTTCTCCCTAGCCGTGAGTCTCTCCATTTTCTGCACCATTCCCTTCCCTTTCTCCTCCATTTCTTCCATTTCCATAATCCCCCAATCCATTCAACACACCAACAACATCCTTTAGTCCTTGTGCTACAACGACGAGGAAGAGAAGAGTGCCTAAACGTTCATACAATTCAAGTTTGAGTTGTTGGAATGTTTAGGTGTTTCTTTGATTTCAATGTTTGAATTCAATTTTCTTTGTTTTGTAATGGAAGAGAAGAGTGCCTAAACGTTCATACAATTCAAGTTTGAGTTGTTGGAATGTTTAGGTGTTTCTTTGATTTCAAAGTTATGAGGAACTAAACCCTTTTTGGCTAGGGGTGATTTCAATACCATGTTTATTTATGTGATATGAATTGATGAATTCCGGTTATGAACTCTTGATTCGTGAATGCAATTGGCTTAACTATTTGATGATTAACTTATTTGTGTTTGTTGATTGAGGATCGACACTTAATTAGCATGCATGAATATGTGGCTAAAGTTTAAGGAGGTTTCACATAATCGTTACTAACTTATACTTGAAAGTAGTAAAGGTCGCTTGTCACGATCGCGTTAAGTTTAATTCTTAGCATGAGTAACATGATGTCATAGTTGCAAATGCTTTGTCAATGCTTATGGTTTTCATTATTCTTAATGATCCTCGATTGTATCTCTATTATGATGACATGTAGGGAACTTTTGAGAATGTTTTGGGTTGTCGAATGATGCCATCCAATCCAATAATATAAGGAAAATCTGAGGGTTAACTAGTGATGTCACGGTTAATTTGGGGCATTGTCGTTCATAATTCAATGAAGGAATAACTGGAAATTGATTCATATGCATAAATATCATGTGTAGAGAAAGAACCCTTAGCTAGCTTCCCATCCATTCATTTCCATCAAATCCAGATTTACAATTTGTTTTGTTTCCAAGTATTCATTTTAGTTTAAATTCGTCCAAATCCAATTTCCCCCCTATTTCGTTGAAGTCTTAGTCTTAATCTTTCTTATTTTTAGTTTTGCTTTCTTCGAGCATTAAATAGTGTTTTATATTGTGTTTTTATGTTTTTAAGTCAATTTAGAAGGTTTTAGCAAGCCCTCCTAATCCCCGGTCTAGAACGATCCCTCACTTATCCATTCTACTACAATTGTCAAACGAGGGTTCAATTTGAGTGTCAAGTAATTCTCGCATCAATCCCTACCTTTGAGCATATACTTAATCATAGTTACCACTCACTAGCTCGCATTTAATCAATTAAAACATGATTTTGAATGTAGTAACATGCTTTAGAGAATCCCCCAATGCCTCACTCGATACACTTTATTTTTCACACAGATTTTCTGACTACACTCCCTACACTAGGTATATGTGAGAAGATTGATGTAAACATGTAAACTAATACTCACATATGTCATAACAAAGAAGGCAATTTCCGGAATTATTAACCTGTATATGATCTCATGAATGGAATGCCACTACTTAGACGTGAGAACCAGGGATACCATATGCTCAAACCAATTTTAAACTCCACATATTGAAACACATAACAATCAAGATCGAAGTCTAAGGGTTGTAACGGGGCTAGGGTATTTGGCTAACAAAGAAAGGTAAGGATAAACAAAAGTTCTTAAAGCAATAGTAAGCAAAGTAATGAAATAAACACTTAGAATTCACTTTTGAATGCAGAAATCAACTTTGAACACCAAGGGAAACTTCACACAAAACTTAGGGTCAAATTCAAACTTTTGGACCCTTTCCTCAACAATCAACACTTGTGAGTTCATTCTCACTTATTTTCAACTCCTTTTCTTCTTTTTTCCTTCTTTTTCACGTTTTTTTTTTTTTTTTGTTTTTTTTTGTTTCAACTCCTTTCCATTTTCTGCACCTTTCCTCCTTGCAATTCCACATACTTTCATCATCATAACCCACCTACATTCCACCTAATTCACATGCTTTTCCAACTCATCCACAAGCCTTTGCCGGGGCTTTCATTCCCATTTCCAAAACACACTAGCATTTCCAGCTTTTCCCTTTACATTTCACATGCATTCCATACTTTTCCTAGCTGTTTTCCATCATTATTTCAGCCATCATTCACTCTTTAATCCACATGCATTCACACACACTTCACACAAACAACATTCACATGTTTTCACAAGCTTTTCCCAACAAACAAATCAGCCAACACATGCACCAAAACCTTCAATGCCGTGGGTTCCCTTGCCTTTCCAGCATTCCCCTTGTGCAATTCCAGCTTTCCACCCACTTTCCTAGCTGTTTTTCACATGCATTGCAGCCACATTCTCACCCATTCTCTCCCTATATAAACCACACACACTTCATTCATTTGTCATTCATTCACTCCCCACTCCATCTCTCCATTTCTCACACCACAACTAACACAAACACTTCCCCTTAGAATCCAAAACCGTGAGTCCCCCTTCCACCATTCCTCATCCATTTCCATAATTCCCCAAACCTCACCTTAGACCTTGTGCTACAACAACGAGGAAGATAAGAGGGCCTAAACGTTCATACAATTCAAGTTTGAGTTGTTGGAATGTTTAGGTGTTTCTTTGATTTCAAAGTTTAAATTCAATTCTCTTTGTTTTGTATGTATGAGGAATGGAAGAGAAGAATGCCTAAACGTTCATACAATTCAAGTTTGAGTTGTTGGAATGTTTAGGTGTTTCTTTGAATTCAAAGTAATGAGGAACTAATCCCCCTTTAGCTAGGGGGTGATTCGAAACTATGTTTATACTTGCAATATGAATTGATTAACTTTCGTTGGAATTTCATAAGTTGTGGATTCAATTTGTTTAACCGTTTGATTGATAACTTATTTATGTATGTTTATTGAGAATGCGCGCTTAATTTTCATGCATGAATATGACGCTAGAATATAAGTGAGTTTCACCTAATCGTTATGAACTTATATTCACAAGTAGTGGAGGTTGCTTATAAACAATCGCGTTAAATGAATTCTTGGCACGAGTTTCATGCTCATCATAGTAACGAATGCCTCGTCAACACTTATAGTTTTCATAATGCTTAATGATCTTTGATTGTATCTTTATTGTGCTGTTCACGTAAAGGACTTTTGGAGAATGTGGTGAATTGCGTTGCGCTAACCCATCCAATTCATTAACTTAAGGAAAACTTGACGGTTAATTTAAGCGGACCTAATTAACCCGGGGCGTTGAGTTTCATAATTTATCGAAAGATCAACTGAGAATCAATCTTGTATGCAAGTGTAACATGTATGGAGATGAACCCCTTAGCTATTCTATCATCCATTCATTCCATTTCATCAATTTCATATTTACATTCTGTTTTAATTTGTTCATTTAATTTAATTTCGTATAAACTTAAATCCCCCTTTACTTTAATGTCAAATTAGTTAGAAATCAATTTAGTTTATGTTTTAAAGCATTTTGAGTCTTCGGTTTGTCTTAGTGTTTTAAAGTTTAAGTTTTGCATTCTTTGAGTCTAGTTTAGTGTTTTAAACTTCATTTTACGTTTTTGAGTCAAATCCAAGTGATTAACAATCCCTCCTAATCCCCGGTCCAGAACGATCCCTACTTATACATATACTACAATTTGACGAAAAGAGGGTTTAATTTGTGCGCGTATAAATCTCGCATCAAATTTTGGCGCCGTTGCCGGGGATTAGCAAATTTGCTAATCTCTTGGATTGTTCGTTTCTGTTATGCATTTTAGTTTTAGTTTTTGAATTGTGTTTTGTTTGTTGAATTCAAGTACTAGAGAAGAACAACATGGCACTTGATAATGCTTCTCTTTTGTCACAGCTCATGGAAAGGTCCCAAATGCAAAGGGTTGATATATTTTATCTTCAATCAAGGAGTTCTATTCAAGACCTATGCACCCACCACAACCTCATATTCAATATGCCCAACCAAATTTAAGTTCGTCAATAAATTATAATCAAAAGCTTGATGAATTAATTTGTTTGGTGCAGGGCTTACAAAATCAAGACAATGAGGCTCAACAAGAAGGATATTGGCAGACGTATGAGGAGTTCTATTCAACGCCTATACAGCCACCACAAGGGTTGGACCATTTGGAAAAGCAAATTGGGCAGATCGCGGAGTTCGTAGGACAGTTTCGAGACCAAGGCGAACTCCCTAGTTCAACCATTGCAAATCCGAAGGGAGAATTTGAAACTGCCAAGGAAATCATGTTGAGAAGTGACAAGGAGGTTGGAACGGACCCTCAACCATCAAAATCAAATCACAAGGAAGAGGAATACACCCAACCCACGGCAAGGGTGGAAACACCTTTACCGGAGGCACCTATTGCTCCTATGCCATCTAATACAGGTATGGTTGTTCCAAATTTCATTATTTTTAACCCCGTTCCAACAAGTATCCCTATTCCTTGCAGATTCATGACTTCCAAGGAAGAAGAAGGTGAAAAAGACATCTTGGAAGCCCTTCCAAAGGTGACAAGTAAGGAATGTCATGAATTCATCAAAGAGGACGTTCTTGAAACCACAAAATCCAAAGAAGTTAAATTTGATGACATTGGACAAGTCATAACCATCACTTGCAATCTGGCCAAGTCCAATATCCCTGAAACTTTCAAAAGAGTGGTGTTTGTCATTGAGTTCTTGTCGGACAAAACAAGTAAGTTTTTTTTTCCAAATTCCATTAGATTTTTTACTAACTTGCTATTTTTTTTGAATCAGGCACCTACACTAGAATTCAAACCAATGCCGGTTCACTTCAAGTATCACCTTCCATTCAAGGACCAATTCCATGCCGTTTGATTTTATTTATGTCAAAAAAAAAAAAAAAAAAAAAAAAACATGCCGTTTGATTTTATTTATGTTTAAAAAAAAAAAATCATATATTAAATAAAAAAAAAAAAAAAAAGATACTAAACATGGAGAAAGATGGAGCCTTCACAAAGGATGTTTACGTGAAGCCCCATTACGAGGCGTCGAAGCAGAAGGCATAGAAGCAGAAGGCATAGGAGCGGGAGGCATAGAAGCAGGAGGCATAGGAGCGGAAGGCATCGGAGCTAGAGCATTCCAGGCCTCAATACTTGGCCAAACGCTGGATGACCCAGGAAAAAGGTGTCTCTGGAGATAAGACGCAAGCCTTTGACGGTCACTGTGACTTCGACCCTCAGATTCTTGCAGCTCATCAAGCTTTCTCTTCATGCCCGCCGAATAGTTATTTGCAAGCACATGCAAACTTCTATTCTCGTACTTAAGCTGTTTGATCTCCTGCTTAAGACTTTCCACCTCTGCCATCAACGATTCCACCTGACGGGACTGAGCAAGCAGCCGTTGGCCCATGTTGGACACAGAGCTCGCACACTGAACACTAAGTGCGAGGGACTCTTGAACGGCCAACTCATCGGACCGTCCTGACAGCAGCCTACTATCTTTTGGAGTGAGGAGGTTCCTAGCTACTATTGTAGCTGTTGTGGCATCCTGCATCACGGAGTCTTCACCTGTAAGAAGACCGTTAGAAGATAAAAAAGAAGGGCGCCATACATTACCTTGACGGGGCACAACCGGATCGCTGCTAAGACTCAAATCTAAGCTAAGGTTCGATGAGTTTGCCATTTTTTTTCAAAAGTGTTCAAAGAGAAGGGGTGGATGGAGTTAAAATTTCAAAGGGCCGGAGACGATGTTCAAGAATGGGAAATCTTCAGAGTGTGTATATTGGCGGTGATCGATAGCTCTATAAAAAGCCAAGGCGACGCGTCCACCGATTCAAAGAGCCGGATTTTCCGGCGTAAGTTAGGCGACGCTCCCTCGGCTTTTCAGAAAACGCGTTCAACTTTGTCAAAAGATTTCTGACAAAGCTGAAAACACGTGGAGGCCATCATCGCAACTACACATCTTTAGCCGACAAGTGCAAAGTTCGGCGACGCTTTCTCTGCTTTTCAGAAGATGCGTGCAGCTTTGTCAAAAGGAGCCGCATCTGCACTACCACGCGTCGTTCAGAAATCGAAGGGGCGCCTGCTCAGAAATCGAAGAGGCGCCACTATTTCAAAAAGCCGGATTTGCGGGATCAAAACGTTTGTCGACAAGGGTAAAAAGTAGCACCACTTGCTATTATCTCTATATATGTCGACCTTCATTTTTTTATGGCAAGGCAGACCTGAAGAAAATGCCCAACTCTCCCTCACCTCTGAGGGCGCACTCCCAGCAAAGCCTTTCGAAATACTCATTTTTTTTCTTCTTCCCCAAAGATGATACCAGATGCCTGGAGTACAGATGACCCAGGAGGAAACAGCACAACAAATACATGTTCTGATTCATTCACCGCTTATTCAAAAGCAAAGGTATCTCATATCATCAAGGTCAAAAGCAAAAGTATCTCATATCATGCTCTTTCCCTGTCTTTTTCTTTGTCCTTGTTCTTACTCGCATGGCAAAGTAAAAGAAGCAATCAGCCGGCACTTGGAGTCAGTCTTCCGTTCTGGAGCCAACTGCCTGGAATCTGTCCCTGATTGCTTACCTAGCGTTGCTCTCGAGTAGTCATCTTCAACGGTTGATACACTTCCGGAGAAGGGACCACTTCTGCAAAGGGGAGTGAGTAAGGCAAGTGAAAATGATACATTGAAGCATGTGGAGACAAACATAGGCTGAGTTATCCTCCAACCCTTTTCAATACGAATTGGAAAGATTGAACAAAGAAACAGACCAAAGGGGTAAGCTCAGACCTTCGGGGAAGACTAAAAGAATCCTCCAGCCCGGTAGCACAAAGGAAAATCAACAGGTGGAGGAGACCAAAAGAATCATGCTGCCCAGTTCAAGAAGTAGCACAAAGGAAAATCAACGATGGGCAGAAACCAGTTCAAGAGTAAGCCTGTGGAATCACAAAGATCAAAGCCTCAATGCAATCACCAAGGAGAAGAGGGAATTTACACTCCATAACCAGATTTGCGTCCCTAAACTCTTCTCTTTGTTAATTACATTCTGCCATGTTTAGTATGTTGAATTGCTTTTTGTGTGTTTACTTATGTTTTGTGTGAATCTATGCTTAAAACATTGAGGACAATGTTTGATTTAAGTGTGGGGGGGTAACTAAGTATATTTATGCAAATTCGTGGGATTTTATCACCCATAACTTCAAATGTTGTTCCTTGCTGTTTTAAGGTGTTTTTAAACTGTTTTAGTGTGTTTTGTTTTATAACTCCGAAAATCACATAAAAATTTGAAAAATATGTTTTGAAAAACCTAAAAAGAGTGTTTTGAGTCGTTTTTGTGTGTTTGTGTCTTAGGATACCTTCCAACACAACGTTAAGGATTTGGTTTGTAATTGCATGACTGTTAAAAAGAGTTATAAACATAGAGAAAAGTTTGATTTACTCTTGGTATATGCTTGGTTTTGGTTATAATGTATGACTTCACATGCAATCATAAAAGAAAAATTCGTTTTTGTAACATGCTTGAAGGAAAGAACTCATACAAACGCTACAACCTCGTGAGACTTGAGCCTAAACGTTCTTTGGAGAGTTATAATCTGTGATTCTTTGTTTTCTAAAGTTGTTGCATGATCTCATTATTCCTTGCTTGGTTGCTACTTAGAATGCAATTGTATCATGATAGAACTAAATGCTAGAACTTATATCCGTTTCATTCAAAGCATGACATTGAATTGCATAACATATATCAAGATGAAGTTGTGTAGTTCCCACCATAGCCAAATAGCCTTACTTCCCATATTTCGTATATGTTGTAAGTTTTACCCCCGTTGAGCCTTGTTTAGCCTTTATTTTTTTGTTTACCCACATTATCCTTACCTAGCCTAGAGTAGGACTTTCCTATACCCTTGTTCTTAAAGTATAGTGAGCATGACTTAAATGAATTCCTTTTGAGTTACATTATGCAAGAAAATGAGTGTGGGGGAGTAAAAGTTTGTTCTTAAATTTTATATGTATGTTTTGAGATTCAAAAGAAAAAGAAGAAGAAAAGAAAGAAAAGGAGTGAAAATAAGTAAGAATGAACTCACAAGCATTGATGGTTGAAGAAAGGGTCCAAAAAGTTGAATATGGCCCTAAGTTTTGTGTGACTTTCCCTTGGGTGTTCAAAGTTGATTTTTGCGTTCTAAAGGGAATTCTAAATGTCTAATTCATTACTTTGCTCACTATGGCTTAAAGAACCTTTGTTTTCCATCTTTGTTATCTAAACACCCCAAGCCCCGTTACAACCCTCGACTTCTATCTTGAGTGTTATGTATTTCAATTGTGGAGTTTGAACTTGGTATGAGCTTATGGTGTCACTGGTTCTCGCATCTAAGTGGTAGCATTCCATTCATGAGATCATACCTAAACATGCTTATTAAACTCCAGAAATTGCTCTCTTTATGATACATATATGTGAGTGTTCGTTTTTATGCTTACATCAATCTTCTCACATATAACTAGATTAGGGTGTGTAGTCAGAAAATCTGTGTGAAAAATAAGTGCATATCTTGTAAGGAATTGAGCAAATTCTCTAAGGCATGTTACTACATTCAAAACATGGTTTTAAATGCTTAATTGTGAACTAGTATGTGGTGACTATGATTAAGAATGTACTTAAGTGTAAAGATGGCTAAAATCTGTGGGAATAATGATTTTTAACTTGTCATGTGCATTGGAAATCCCTGAGGCAACGTTGGAAGGTTTAAGACTGTCTTTGGTTTATTTTGTTTCGTTTCGTTTTGTTTTTCTGTTTTGCTCGAGGACTAGCAAAAGCCAAGTGTGGGGTATTTGATAGGAGCATATTCGTGCGACTTAAATGGCTTGTTCTCGTACATTTACGTTATGTTTCTTTAGTTATTTTAGTCCTTTATGCTTCTTTTGTGTGTTTTCAGGATAATAAGACGTGTTTGACGAAAGGGTGCATTGTGGAGTGTTTTGGAGCACTATTGGGCTAAGGATGGATAGCTTATACTTGGAGCCCAAGTGTTGGATGAAATTGAGGACACAAAACAATGGCCCTAACCCAATCACATAACACCTTGCCATGGGCTTAACACAAACACCATTCCTTGCCATGCAAGGGGGAGCAATTTGGGTCCATTTCATGCACTTAAACCCTAGCCCAATTACACACCAATTTCAGCCACATGAACACAATCATTCCCTCATTGCCGTGGCCCTTGCAAATCTATCCCATTTTCAGCCATTACACTTAATCATTGCACCACAAATCAACACATGCACTTTGCATTTCATCATTGCAACCATTGCACATTTACACCAACAAACATCTCTTTGCCGTGCCTTTCCCTTAGATTTTTAGTCATTTCACTTCATCATTACACCACCATTCATTCTTTAATCCACATGCACATACAATCATTCACTCAAGCACCCTTGTGCCTTGCTTCCCCCTTTTGTTCCCACCAATCACATGCATCATCATCATTCAACCAAGCCTAACCCGTGTATCCCCTCCTACATTCCACAAACAAGCCACATGCATTACACCCCACATGTCCCTTTAATCCTTCAAACATGCACCCTTTATTCTTTCATTAATTAAACCACAAATCAGCCACACATTCACCCCTTTCTCCACACCAAAACCGTGCATACACACTTCATTCCATTCATTCATCATCCCATCTCAGCCGCACCATTTATTCCACCCTAGAGCCTCATTATTCAATCTATCATTCAGCCATCTTCCACCCCCTTTAATCATTTAACCCACATACATTCACACACAAACAAAATTCACATGCAAAACAGCAACCATTCCAACACAAAACAGCCTACACATTGCCGTGCATTCCTTTCCATTTTCTGCACCTTTCCTCCTAGCAATTCCACATACTTTCATCATCATAACCCACCTACATTCCACCTACTTCACATGCTTTTCCAACTCATCCACAAGCCTTTGCCGGGGCTTTCATTCCCATTTCCAGAACACACTAGCATTTCTAGCTTTTCCCTTTACATTTCACATGCATTCCATACTTTTCCTAGCTGTTTTCCATCATTATTTCAGCCATCATTCACTCTTTAATCCACATGCATTCACACACACTTCACACAAAC
This sequence comes from Pyrus communis, assembly GCF_041283825.1. Lineage (NCBI taxonomy): Eukaryota > Viridiplantae > Streptophyta > Magnoliopsida > Rosales > Rosaceae > Pyrus > Pyrus communis. The sequence goes on along the minus strand of NC_142576.1, from coordinate 15,210,967 downwards.
AACATTCACATGCTTTCACAAGCTTTTCCCAACAAACAAATCAGCCAACACATGCACCAAAACCTTCAATGCTGTGGGTTCCCTTGCCTTTCCAGCATTCCCCTTGTGCAATTCCAGCTTTCCACCCACTTTCCTAGCTGTTTTTCACATGCATTGCAGCCACATTCTCACCCATTCTCTCCCTATATAAACCACACACACTTCATTCATTTGTCATTCATTCACTCCCCACTCCATCTCTCCATTTCTCACACCACAACTAACACAAACACTTCCCCTTAGAATCCAAAACCGTGAGTCCCCCTTCCACCATTCCTCATCCATTTCCATAATTCCCCAAACCTCACCTTAGACCTTGTGCTACAACAACGAGGAAGATAAGAGGGCCTAAACGTTCATACAATTCAAGTTTGAGTTGTTGGAATGTTTAGGTGTTTCTTTGATTTCAAAGTTTAAATTCAATTCTCTTTGTTTTGTATGTATGAGGAATGGAAGAGAAGAATGCCTAAACGTTCATACAATTCAAGTTTGAGTTGTTGAAATGTTTAGGTGTTTCTTTGAATTCAAAGTAATGAGGAACTAATCCCCCTTTAGCTAGGGGGTGATTCGAAACTATGTTTATACTTGCAATATGAATTGATTAACTTTCGTTGGAATTTCATAAGTTGTGGATTCAATTTGTTTAACCGTTTGATTGATAACTTATTTATGTATGTTTATTGAGAATGCGCGCTTAATTTTCATGCATGAATATGACGCTAGAATATAAGTGAGTTTCACCTAATCGTTATGAACTTATATTCACAAGTAGTGGAGGTTGCTTATAAACAATCGCGTTAAATGAATTCTTGGCACGAGTTTCATGCTCATCATAGTAACGAATGCCTCGTCAACACTTATAGTTTTCATAATGCTTAATGATCTTTGATTGTATCTTTATTGTGCTGTTCACGTAAAGGACTTTTGGAGAATGTGGTGAATTGCGTTGCGCTAACCCATCCAATTCATTAACTTAAGGAAAACTTGACGGTTAATTTAAGCGGACCTAATTAACCCGGGGCGTTGAGTTTCATAATTTATCGAAAGATCAACTGAGAATCAATCTTGTATGCAAGTGTAACATGTATGGAGATGAACCCCTTAGCTATTCTATCATCCATTCATTCCATTTCATCAATTTCATATTTACATTCTGTTTTAATTTGTTCATTTAATTTAATTTCGTATAAACTTAAATCCCCCTTTACTTTAATGTCAAATTAGTTAGAAATCAATTTAGTTTATGTTTTAAAGCATTTTGAGTCTTCGGTTTGTCTTAGTGTTTTAAAGTTTAAGTTTTGCATTCTTTGAGTCTAGTTTAGTGTTTTAAACTTCATTTTACGTTTTTGAGTCAAATCCAAGTGATTAACAATCCCTCCTAATCCCCGGTCCAGAACGATCCCTACTTATACATATACTATAATTTGACGAAAAGAGGGTTTAATTTGTGCGCGTATAAATCTCGCATCATGCCTCCCAAGAAGCGCTTGCTTTAACGTCTTCCAGCCGGACGATCCTTCCTTTTAAACTTCAATTGGGCCCACGGCATACACTTCAAAGTTCTCATAGTATGGCTCAATGAATGGGAGGGGATAGTGATCCTCCCTGATTGTGGTGTTTTGGTTCCTATAGTCCATGTAGACGCCCCCACCACCTTGAAATCGATTTGGAACCTGCACCAAAGAAGGTAACAACCTATTAGTTGAAATGGGAATTGGAATTGGGATTGGAGACTTACTAGGATGTTGTGGCAATGCCCCTAGGGCAGCCACTATGTCGCCAATTTGATCCTTAGGTACGGCCAGATTGGGTGTTTGTAGGGTAGTGGCGTGCTTCTTGTGCTCTCCTTCAATTCCTTCCTCGATGGTGGTTCTAGACGCATCCTTCTTGATTGGTGTTGAACGTTCCTGCCCTATATTTTTAATTATACCAATGGCAAAACAAGAACGAACATCATTAGGATTCTCAATGGATTCAGAAACTTTAAAGTTAATCATATCACCACCAAACTCCATAGTTAAGGCTCCCTTGGCCACGTCAATCTTGGTATGGGCTGTTTTCATGAAAAGTCGTCCAAGTAAGAGTGGCGATGGTGGAGAGTGGGTTGAATCCTTCATGTCAAGCACATAGAAATCTGCAGGAAAAATCAAGTGGTTTACCTGCACCAAAACATCTTCCAAAACTCCTCTCGGGTATGCATTAGATCGATCGGCTAATTGAATAATAACACCATCTTTTTTAAGCTCTCCTAGATTCATAGATGCATAAACAGAGTATGGCATGACATTAATTGATGCACCTAAATCTAGCATCGCATGTTCGAACCTTGTATTACCAATTACACAAGGGATAGTGAAACTACCTGGATCTTTGCATTTAGGTGGCAGCTTTCTTTGCAACATTACAGAGACATTCTCACTTACATGTACCACCTCCTTGATGCGAAAATTAACTTAACACACAAATTAACCCTCTTTTGACAATTGTAGCATATAAATAAGTAGGGATCGTTCTTACACCGGGGATTAGGAGGGCTTGCTAAACACTCTAAACTGACTCAAATAAATAAAACTAACCTTTAAAACACATAAACTCACTTAAAAAAGACTCACACACGTTCACAAGACTCAAAATAGGCTAAAAACACTCAAAACTGCCTTAAAAACACAATCTGGGCAGTTTTGAGCCTAAACACAAACTTGGACAAAAATTGGTTCTAACTTGACTCAAAACTCTTAAAAACACAATCTAAAACATATTTGGACCAATTAGACACTCTAAGACAATGGGGGATTTGGTTTTTGACGAAAATCAAACAAACAAAACAAATATGTAAAATAGGCAGATTTGGACGAAATTGATAAAATTAAGTGCATGGTGAGATGGCTAGGAGGTTTTTCTCCACACATGGCATACTTGCATACAACACAATCTTCAGTTGCTTATTCAATGAATTTATGAACCTCAACACCCCAAGTTAATTAGGTACGCTTAAATTAACTCTCAGATTTCCCTTAGGTCATTGAATTGAATGGAATTAGCGCATTGCAATCAAATTATTCCTTAAAAGTTTTCTATATGAAAGCGCATAAAAGAAAGACAATCAAAGATCATTAGGGTCTATGGAAATCATAGGTGTTGACGACGCATTCGTAACTATGAAAGCGCATGATACTTATGCCAAGAATTTACTTAACATAATTGTGACCAACAATCTTAACTACTCATGAATATAAGTTCCCAACGATTAGGTGAAGTTTCCTTATACCCTAGCATCATATTTATGCATGCAAATTAAGTGTGCACTCTCAATTCATATACATAAACAAGTTTTAATTAAAACAGATAAGCAAATTGAATTCATCATCCATGAAATCACAACTGAAAGTAATCAAATCATCATGCAAATATAACCATGGTTTCGAAATTCCCCCCTAGCCAAAAGGGAATTAGTTCCTCATGCTTGCACAACAAAAAGTATTGAATTTAAACATTAAAATCATAAGAAAGATTACACCTAAACGCTCAGCAATTCCAAGATGGATTTGATGCACGATTTGGCTCCTCCTCCTCCTCCTTGCTGCGGCACAAGTTGTGTGTGGTGGAATTGGGGGTTTTGGATGGTGTTTCCTTGTTTGGAGGGATGGAGGATGGTTGATTATGGTGGGAAGGGTGCGGCAGATGTGTAGGAAGATGTATGGAGTGGTATGGAGGTTGAGAATAGAGAATGAAGGTTGCGGAACAAGGGTTTCTGAATAGCATAAGGGGGTGGTACGAATTTATGGCTGAAAATATGTTTATATAGTCCTAGGGTTAATTAGATTAGGGTTACACTTAGCAGATTTTATGGATTAGGGCCCTAGGGTTTGGCACAAGTAAGTTAAATCCACTTAGGAGAGGGTTTGGCCCAATTAGTTTCATAAAAGGATTTGTATACCCAAATCCACAAGGATTAAGGCCTAACAAATCAGAATCCAAAAGGAAAAAGGTTTAGGAAATTCGTCCAAAATTGGGCTTTCTAGAAACTAAGTGTTTTGTGGCTGATTTTGGGTTTTCTAGAAGAAATAAAAGGGGTAAGGGTGTGGCACCCTTTTAGGGTCAGATAAGGCTTCTAGAAATTAGGTTTTTAGGTCCAGTTGCAGCTAGGATTAAGGTGGAACAAGATTAGATTAGGATAAGATAGGATAAGGTTGGATAAGGTTAGATAAGGTTAGATAAGGTTAGATAAGGTTTTGGATAATGTTTCCTCTTTTGAGCTGATTCCTTATCCACTTTGTCTTGAGTTTAATTTCTTCATCTTCTTATCATATTTCTAGCCTCTTGAACTCCAAATTCATCCATCCATGTTAGCCCATATACAAGCTATCCACATAGTGCCCAAAACTGCTCCAAAATGCACCAAAATGCACTTTCTTGGTACTTTCACCCTTTGGACCTACAAACACACGAAAATGAGTTGAAATACTACATTAACTAAGAAATAATAACACAAATGCACAAGAATAAGCTAGCTAAGTCGCCTAAATATGTTCCTATCACTCCTTCTCCTGAATTCGTTTCCTTGTTGTACAAATCTTCCTCAAAAACTTAGCGTACTTCGGAATTTGCTTTATTGCATCAAGGAGCAGAATATTGACATGCACCTTCCTAAACGTCTCCAGGATGTCTTTTTCATCCTTCTCTGTCTTAGATTGCATAAACCTACTAGGAAAGGGCACATTTAGTGGAATAGAACTAGACAAATTCGAATTTGGACTCACCTTGGTGGTTTGGGATGGTTTTGGTGTACTAGAGGGTTGCGACAAGGTTTTGGCTTCCCTTGCCGTGGCCTTTGCTCCCTGCTCTTCTTCTTGCAGCAGTTCTTTCTCCTCATTAAGGCTTTGTTTGGATGGTTTTGGATGATTTCCAAGCTCCTTACCACTTCTCAACGTAATGGCCTTGGCGGTTTCGAACCCTCCCTTTGGATTGACAATGGTTGAGCTAGGGAGCTTGCCTTGGTCTCGCAATTGTCCTACCAACTCCGCAATCTGCCCAATTTGCTTCTCTAAGTGGTCCATCCTTTTGTCTTAGTTTTGCATCGCCTTTTCTTGGTTTTGCAATGCTTTGTTTTGATTTTCTTGCCCCTGAGACAAATTGGTAAGTAACTTAAGAAGTGTAGCATTATCTAAAGGCGTACCTTGATTGTTTTGGGCAGATTGGGGTGGGGTTGGATCATTGCCGTAGGTTTTGGTGTAAAACCCCGGGGGTTGTTGCCTAAAGCCTCCTTGTTGTTAAAGTTGTTGAGGCTCCCTCCACTTGAAGTTTGGATGGTCTCTCCACCCCGGATTATATGTGTTAGAATATGGATCATTCCTTGGCTGATTTTGGCTTGGAAATCCAATGGCATTTGCACTTTCCCATCCCCCATTCTCAATCAATTGAGGGCACTTGTCCGAAGGATGTCCTTGGATAGAACATACGCCACATACACTTGGACCTTGTATCCTCATTCCTTCGGCCATCTGAGACACAATAGAAGTAAGATTAGCTAATTGAGATTGAATGTCGAATTGGGAACTTACCTCATTCACTTGCTGCCGTGGGGTGTCTCTTTGTCCAACACCTTCATATTGTTGTGCATTCAATGCTCTATTTGCAATTAAAACCTTGGCAGCCACGGGCGTTTTGTCAACCAAAGCACCTCCCGCTGAGGCATCTAGCATTTGTCTCTCAATTGGAAGAAGCCCCTCATAGAAATATTGAATTAAAAGTTCTTCCTTCATTTGATGTTGAGGGCATGATGCAACTAGAGTCTTGAAACTTTCATAATATGCCGGAAAAGACTCCCCTTGGTTTTGTTGAATGCCACTTATTTTCTTCCTCAAAAGAATCACTCTTGAAGTTGGGAAGAATTTCTCTAAGAATGCCCGCTTCATGCTTTCCCAAGAAGTGATGGTTCCGGGTGCCAATTCGTATAGCCAATCTTTAGCCTTTTCTAGAAGAGAGAATGGAAAGGCCTTCATCTTCAAAATGTTCCCATCGACATTGATGGGTGTCATACTCGAACATACCACTTCAAACTCCTTAAGATGCTTGTTTGGATCTTCCATGGACAACCCATGGTATTTGGGAATGTGATGCAACAAGCTAGACTTCAATTCGAACTCATCGGTCTTGCCTTGGGCAGCCATAGGATATTGGATGCACAAAGGTACGGCATTGTCTAGCCCCGAGGCCGAAAGTTCTTTGATTGTTCGATTGTCTGCCGCCATGCTTTCTTCTTCTTCAAATTTAGATTCGGAATCTGAATTTGAACTTGGTGGATAAGGTTTCGGTTGTTTCCTCTTTCTTCTCAAAGTTCGTTCAAAATCGTCGTCAAAATCCAATATGTTTGCACGAATAGGTTGAGAACGACGAGTCATAAACTAGTACCTGAAAATAAAGAACACAACCAAATCAGCAATCTATTTAAAAGGCACGGCACACTTAAAGAAAAAACACAAAGACACTAAAAAGACACTACACAAACAAAAGGGATTAGCAAATTTGCTAATCCTCGGCAACAGCACCAAAATTTGATGTGTAAATTAACTTGACACACAAATTAAACCCTATTTGTGACAATTGTAGTAGATATGTAAGTAGGGATCGTTCTAGACCGGGGATTAACTAGGGATGCTAATCTATGTAAATAAGACTCAAAAACATTAAATTAGACTTTATGGACTCAAAACTAACTTTAGACACTTAAAACAGCAACCAATACTCAAAAAGACTCAAATTTAGACTCAATAAAGGTTTTGGACAAAAATAAGACTTGACTAGACTCAAAAGACTCAAGGAAAACAAGTTTTGACTCAAATATGAAGACTAAATAACATGGGGATTGTTTTTGACGAATTTTAGACTCAAAACAAAAACTTAGTAGAAAACACTTTTGAAAAACGAATTTAGGTAAAATAAATGGGTAAAAGGCTAGTTAGAGGGTCCTTCTCCACACATGATATATGCATACGAACCAATGTCCAGTTATTACTCCTTTAGACTATGAATGACAACGCCCCAAATTAGTTGCATCGCACAACTAACCCTCAAGTTTTCCTTATTTCATTGAATTGAATGAAAACGCATTACAACCAAATTATCTTTTTCAAGTTCTTTATATGAGATGCATAACAAAGATACATATCAAAAGTCATTAAGCTTTGTGAAAACTATAAGCGTTGACAAGGCACTCATCACTATGAAACACATGAGATTCGTACCAAGGATTTACTTAACGCGATTGTGACTAGCAACCTCCACTACTTTTGAATATAAGTGAATAACAATTACGTGAAACCCCCCTATACTCTAGCGTCAAGTTTATGCATGCAAATTAAGTGTTAACCCCCAACCCACATACATAAACCAGTTTTAATAACTTAGATAAGCAAATCACATTCATGCCTTTAAGAAATAATAACCGGACGTAATCAATTCATATAAAACATATAATCATGGCTTCAAATTCTCCTCTAACTAAAAAGAAGTTAGTTCCTCATGTTCGCAAAACAAAGATAATTAAATTTAAACATTGAACTAAGACTAAGGAGAGAAGGAACCAAGAAAAACGCTCCACACTCCAATGGCATGCACGGCACTCCCTTGGATGGTAGATTGCACAAGTCCTCCTCTCCTTGCTTCCTTGCTTGCGGCACTAGGGTGGTGTAGAATGGATTGTGGTGTTTGATGGATGAAAGTATAAATGAATGAATGAATGAGTGAGTGGGTGATTGAATGGTGCGGCATAGGGCTGCTTATATAGGCTAATTAGGCACACTTAGCGAAGGAAAAGGATTGCACAATCCCATAGAAAAAGGGTTAATCCAAGGCAGAAATCAAATGGCATTTGTAATAGGAAGTGCGGCTAGGATTTAGGGAATTCTAGAAGGTTTTGGTGCCGCACACACATGGGAGAAGATAAGGTGTTCTAGAAGGAGTGTTTAGGGCAGATTCCTAAACCTAAAGGGCCAAGGACACATGATATTTGTGTAGAAGGAGGATTGCGATTCCTAAACCTACAAGGAATGGAGTTCTTGCGGCATTTAAATGGATAAGGCTTCTAGAAACTGAAATAGGTGTTTAAATGTGTAATTAATTCCCTCTAAGTAGCTAAGTTTAAGTCCTAACCTAATTTGGATAGGATAAGATAGGATAATGTTAGAGTTAGGATAGGATAAGGTTTCTAGGATAGGATAAGATAAGGTTGGATAAGGTTGGATAAGGTTCCTTGTTTCTTGCTTCTTCCTTATCTTCATTGCATTAGGACTTCTTCCACCAGATTTGTAGCCTTTCCTAGCCCTTCTTGACTTCAATTTCGTCCATCCTCTTTGCTCCATGGTTAAGCTATCCAATCCATGCCCAAAAATGCTCCAAATAGCCTCAAAATGCCCTTTCTTGCTCCTTTTGCCATTGGGACCTAAAAACATACGAAAATAACTTAAAAGACTAAAATAAATAGTAATTAACTTCATAAATGCAAGGAAACAACATAACTAAGTAGCATAAATATGCTCCTATCAACTTACGATTTTTATTGAACGTAATGATCTTTGATTGTATCTTTATTATGATATCATGTAGGGAACTTTTCAAGAATGCTTTGGGTTGTCGTATGAAGTCATCCAATCCAATAACTTAAGGAAAATATGAGGGTTAATTAGTGATGTCACGGTTAATCTGGGGTGTTGAGGTTCATGGTTTATCGGAAAAGCAACTGGAAATCAATTTGTGTTTGAATGTATCATGTGTGGAAAAGTATCCCCTAGCTATCTAATCATCCATTGGTTTTCCTAAATTCGTCAAAATCTCTTTTAAGTCTTTTATTTACTTGTTTTTCTCTTAAATTCGTCCAAAACCCAATCCCTTTTACTTACTTGTTTCAAATCTGTCCTAAAGTGTGTTTTTGAGTCTTTTGAGTCAAAACTAAATCTATTTTCGTCCAAATTAAGTCCTAGAGTCTAAATTGAGTCTTTTGGATTGTTTTGTGTTGTTTTGAGTCTTTTAAGTTTGTCTTGAGTCATATAAGTTTAGTTAAGAGTCTTTGACTTTGTTTAAGTGTTTTTAAACATATTTTTGTATCTTTGAGTCAATTTTCATTAGATTAGCAATCCCTCCTAATCCCCGGCTGATAGGAGCATCTTTAGGCGACTTAGCTAACTTATTCTTGTGCATTTGTGCTATTATTTCCTAGTTAATGTCGTATTATTTCCTAGTTAATGTCGTATTTCAACTCATTTTCGTGTGTTTGTAGGTCCTAAGGGTGAAAGTACCAAGAAAGTGCATTTTGGTGCATTTTGGAGCAATTTTGGGCACTATGTGGACAACTTGTATATGGGCTAACATGGATGGACGAATTTGGAGTTCAAGAGGCTAGAAATATGATGAGAAGAGGAAGGAACTATGCTCAAGACAAAGTGGATAAGGAAGTAGCTCAAAAGAGGAAACCCTATCAAAAACCTTATCTAAAACCATATCCAACATTATCCAAAACATTATCCAAAACCTTATCTCATCTTATCCTATCCTAACCTTATCATGTCTTAATCCTAGTTGCAAGGGGACCTAAATAGATATTTCTCGAACCTATTTCTAGAAGCATTCTCTTCTAGAAGCCCCAAATCAGCCACAAAGCTCATTCTTTCTAGAAACCCTATAAAGGTGGCGCCTAATCCCTTCTAGAAGGCCTTGCCTTGCCTTGCAAGCCATTCCATCCTTCCCTCCATGTGTGCCGCACCTCTCTAGGCCCTATCCCTTTTGGATTCTGATTTCTAGGGCCTTATTCCTTATGGATTTGGGTTACACAAATCCTTGTATGAAACTAGGTGGGCCAACCCCTCTCCTAAGTGGATTTAACTCACTTGTGCCGAACCCTAGGGCCCTAATCCAATAAATCTACTAAGTTGTAACCCTAGTCTAATTAACCCTAGGACTATATAAACATAAAATCAGCCACAAATTAGCACCACCCTTTATGCTATTCAGAAACCTTGTTGCCGCAACACCCTAGCCTCCATTCTCATCCTTCATCCACTCCATACAACTCCATACACCACCTGCCGCATCTTACCACCATATTTAGCCATTATTCATCCTTCTAAACAAGAAAACACCATTCAAAACCCCCAAATCCACCACCCACAACTTGTGACGCAACAAGGAAGAGGAAGGAGAGCCTAGCTATGCATGCCATTCATCCTGGAATTGCTGAAACATTTAGGTGTAATCTTTCTTGTATTTTCAATGTTTAATTTCAAGGATTTTTGCTTTGCGAGTATGAGGAACTAATCCTTTTTTTTGGCTAGGGGGAATTTCGAAACCATGGCTATATTTGCATTATGATTTGATTACTTTCAGTTGTGATTTCATGAATGGTGAATTCAATTTACTGATCTATTTGAATTAAGACTTGTTTATGTATATGAATTGGGAGTGCACACTTAATTTGCATGCATAAATCTGATGCTAGGGTATAAGGAAACTTCACCTAATCATTGGGAACTTATATTCATGAGTAGTTAAGGTTGTTAGTCACAATCATGTTAAGTAAATTCTTGGCATAAGTATCAAGCGCTTTCATAGTCACGAATGCCTCGTCAACACTTATGATTTCCATAGAACCTAATGATCTTTGATTGTTTTTCTATTATGCGCTTTCATATAGAGAACTTTTGAGGAATAATTTGATTGCAATGCGCTAACTCCATTCAATTCAATGACCTAAGGGAAATCTGAGAGTTAATTTAAGCGTACCTAATTAACTTGGGGTGTTGAGGTTCATGATTCATTGAATAAGCAACTGGAGATTGTTTTGTATGCAAGTATTCCATGTGTGGAGAAAAACCTCCTAGCTAGCCCACCATCCACTTAATTCAATCGATTTCGTCCAAATCTGCCTAGTTCAATTTCTTGTTTTGTTTTGTTTATTTTCGTCCAAAACCAAATCCCCATTTGTTTTAGAGTGTCTAAATAGTTAGAATATGTTTTAGATTGTGTTTTTGAGTGTTTTGAGTCAAGATAGAACCAAATTTCGTCCAATTTTGTGTTTAGAGTCAAATCTGCCCAGTTTGTGTTTTTTTAGGCAGTTTTGAGTGTTTTTAGCTTATTGTGAGTCTTGTGAACTTGTTTTGAGTCTTTTAAGTTGAGTTAAGTATTTTAAAGGTTAGTTTTATCTATTTGAGTCAGTTTAAAGTGTTTAGCAATCCCTCCTAATCCCTGGTTTAAGATCGATCCCTACTTACTTATATACTACAATTGTCAAAAGAGGGTTAATTTGTGCGTTAAGTTAATTTCCGCATCAAATTTTGGCGCCGTTGCCTGGGATTAGCAACTTTGCTAATCCCTTGTTATTTCTTTTTGTTATTTTTGTGTGTTATTGGTTTTAGTTCTGACCTTGTCTTGTTTTCTTGTTTTTAGGCACTAGTTTATGACTCGGAGTTCTCAACCGGTTCATGCGCATATCTTAGACTTTGACGACGATTTTGAGCGAACCTTGACAAGAAAGAAGAATCAACAAGAGCCTTAACCACCTCAAACTGCACCAGAGCTTGAAAAGGACAAAATACAAGTGGGAGAGGAGGCCACGGCAAGGGTTTTTGAGGAAGAACAAGTTATGGCAGCCGACAACCGAACAATCAAGGAGCTTTCCGTTTCAGGATTGGACAATGCCATGCTGCTATGCATTCAATATCCAAGGGCAGCCCCAGATAAGACTAACAAGTTCGAACTCAAGTCTAGCTTATTGCACCATATTCCTAAGTTCCATGGGTTGTCCATGGAAGATCCTAATAAGCACTTGAAGGAATTTGAGGTTGTTTGCTTAAGTATGACCCCGGTGAATGTTGATGGGAGCATTTTGAAGATGAAGGCTTTTCCCTTTTCTCTCTTGGAAAAGGCTAAAGATTGGTTGTATGAACTAGCCCCCGGAACTGTCACATCATGGGAGAGTATGAAAAGGGCGTTTTTGGAGAAGTTTTTCCCAACTTCTCCAGTCATTCTTTTACACAAAAGGATTAGTGGCATTCAGCAAAATGAAGGTGAATCATTTCCAACTTATTATGAACGTTTTAAAACTCTTGTTGCTTCATGTCCATGATGCGAAATATATAAGCACACAAATTAAAACCCTCTTTTGACAATTGTAGTATATGTATAAGTAGGGATCGTTCTAAACCGGGGATTATGAGGGATTGCTAAATCACTTGAAAACTGACTCAAAAACGTAAAACAAAGGTTAAAACACTAAACTAGACTCAAAGAATGCAAAACTAAACACTTAAAACACTAAAACAAACCAAAAGACTCAAAACAGCACCAAAACACTCAAAACTGCCTTAAAAACACAATCTGGGCAGTTTTGAGCACTTCTAATTTGGACGAAATTGGGTGATAAATTGAATCAAAACACATAGAAACCCAAACTAAGACACTTTCTAACTAAATTGGACACTAAAGTAAAGGGGGATTTAGTTTTTGACGAAATTAAATAAAATGCACAGATTGTAATTAAAACAGATTGTAAAGATGAATTTGATGAAAATATGGATGGAATGCTAGCTAGAAGGTTCCACACATGTCACACTTTCATACAAGATGATTTTCAGTTGGTCTTTCGATGAATCATGAAACTCAACACCCCGGGTTAATTAGGTTCGCTTAAATTAACCTTCAAGTTCTCCTTAAGTTAATGAATTGGATGGGACAGCGCATACGCAATTCAAAACATTCTCCAAAAGTCCTTTACGTGAATGATGCGAGATTTATACGCACACAAATTAAACCCTCTTTTTGTCGATTTGTAGTATAAGTATAAGTAGGGATCGTTCTGGACCGGGGATTAGGAGGGATTGCAAATCTCTTGGAAACTGACTCAAAAACGTAAAATAACAATATGAAATACTAAATTAGACTCAAAGAATGCAAAACTAAAAATAAGAAAGATTAAGACTAAGACTTAAACGAAATATGGGGGGATTGATTTTGGACGAATTTAAACTAAAATGGATAGATTGTAAAGAAAACAAATTGTAAATATGAAATTGACGGAAATGAATGGATGGTATGGCTAGCTAAGGGGTTCATCTCCATACATGTTACACTTGCATAATAAAATGATTTCCAATTGCATTTCAATAAACCATGAATTCTCAACGCCCCGGGTTAATTAGGTCCGCTTAAATTAACCGTCAAGTTTTCCTTAAGTTAATGAATTGGATGATTGCATACGACAATCCAAAGCATTCCTCACAAGTTCCCTACATGAATTGCATAATAGAGATACAAGCAAGAATCATTAAGCAATATGAAAACTATAAGTGTTGACGAGGCATTCGTTACTATGATTGCATGAAACTTATGCCAAGAATTTGTTTAACGCGATTGTTTATAAGCAACCTCCACTACTTGTGAATATAAGTTCATAACTATTACGTGAAACTCACTTATATTCTAGCGTCATATTCATGCATGAAAATTAAGCGTTCATTCTCAATAAACATACATAAATAGGATATCAATCAAATAGTTAAACAAATTGAATTCACAACTTATGAAACGTAATTAAAAGTAATCAAATCATATTGCAAGCATAAACATATATTTCGAATCACCCCCCCTAGCTAGGGGGGGGGTTTAGTTCCTCATACAAAACAAAGAGAATTAAAATTAAACATTGAAATCAAAGAAACACCTAAACATTCCAACAACTCAAACTTGAATTGTATGAACGTTTAGGCCCTCTTCTCTTCCTCTTCGTTGTAGCACAAGGTCTAAAGATAGTTGGTTTGGGGGGATGGAAGTGTGGAATGGAGTGGGGAATTATGGAAATAGGTGAGGAGTGGTGGAGAAAATGGTGCAGAAAATGGAGAGAAACTCACGGCTAGAGAAGGAATGGAGTGTTTGTGTTGTGGTATCTACAATGGAATGAGATATTTTGAATGATGGGAATGCAAGGGTATTTATAGGAGGAGTGGAGATGTATATGGCTATTTGTTTAAGGTGTTTGTGTGGAGGAATGATGGAGAATTGCATGTGGAATGGCTGCAATGATGAAGAATGAAAGCTGGAAAATAAAAGGGAAAGCTGGAAATCTGAAAATGCAAATGGGAATCCTGAAATGCAAAGGTGGCCACGGTTTTGAGTGTGTTTTGTGTTGGAAATGCATGTGAATGCATGTGAATGTTGTTTGTGTGAAGTGTGTGTGGGTTAAAGAGTGAATGGTGGTGTAATGATGAAGTGTGATGGCTGAAAATGTCAAGGGAAATGCATGTGATTGCATGGCAAAGAATTTCAGGATGCATGTGTGTTGGTGTGTTGTGTGATTGTTTTGTGGTTTAAGTGGCTTAATTAAAGAATGGGAGTGCATGTGGCTTAGGTGGTGTAATGATGAAGTGGGAATTGAAAGAATGTGGTTGGAAAGTGGAAGGGAAGGCACGGCACTGAAGGTGTTTTTGGGTGTGTGTGTGTGAATGTGTGGCTTAATGATTAAGTGAATGAGTATGTGAATGCATGTGTTGATTGATTTGTGGTGCAATGATGAAAGGCAAAGTGGAAGAATGTGGCTGAAATGGTTGAGGAATTATGCACGGCAATGGGTTGATTTTTGATGATTTAAAATGTTGATGCATGATGAAGAGTTAATAAATAATGCATGTAGGGTTAGCTAGGTTGTGTGATGATGAGTGTATGTGACATTGTTTTGTGATAAAGAATGGATAGGGTGAATGATTATGTGGCTACATGTTTGAATGATTAAAGTGCATGTGGGTTGATTGAATGAATGCAAAGTGAATGATTAATGAAATGAGAAAGCATGACCAAGGTGGAAATGCATGTGAAATGTTGGAAAGGGATTGGGAATGCACGGCTTTGGGGAAAGAATGAATGGATGTGCAAATGTGTTTTAATTAATGAAAGTGTTTGGAGAATGAATGCAATGATGAAGAGTGAATAAAGAATGCATGTAGGGTTAGCTAGGTTGGCTTTGTTTGGGTGCATGTGTGTTAATGGTGGTTTTGCATGTGAATTGATGGATTGTTTTTGATAGAATGGATGGTTCTTTGCATGGCTATAAGGGAGAGAATAAGAGAGAATGGGCTAGGCCCTTTGTTTTATGTCCAAAGTGAATACAAGGCCTTCAAATTCGTCCATCCTTTTGGCTCCATGGATAAGCTATCCAATCCATGCCCAAAAATGCTCCAAATGGCCTCAAAATGCACTTTCTTGCTCCCTAGGCCCTTAGAACCTAAAAACACACAAAAGAAGCATAAAGGACTAAAATAACTAGAGAAACATAACGTAAATGCACGAGAACAAGCCATTTAAGTCGCATGAATATGCTCCTATCAAATACCCCCACACTTATCTTTTGCTAGTCCTCGAGCAAACAGAAAGAAAAACAAAACAAAACCAAACGAAACAAAACAAGTAAAACACAACCTAAACCTTCCAACAACCGTCTTAGGGATTTCCAATGCACATGACACGTTAAAAATCATCATTCCCACAGATTTTAGTCATCTTCACACTTAAGTACATTCTTAATCATAGTCACCATATACTAGTTCACAATTAAGCATTTAAAACCATGTTTTGAATGTAGTAACATGCCTTAGAGAATTTGCTCAAATCCTTACAAGATATGCACTCATTTTTCACACAAATTTTCTGACTACACACCCTACACTAGCTATATGTGAGAAGATTGATGTAAAAATGAATTCTAACACTCACATATGTTATATTAAAGAAAGCATTTTCTGGATTTACGACAATGACATGAATATGATCTCATGAATGGAATGCTACTACTTAGACGCGAGAACCAGTGACACCATAAGCTCATACCAAGTTTCAAACTCCACAAATTGAAATACACAACACTCAAGATAGAAGTCAAAGGGGTGTAACGGGGCTAGGGTATTTGGCTAACAAAGAAGGGATATGGAAAACAAAGGTTCTTAAAGAAATAGCGAGCAAAGCATTTGAATTAACGTAGAATTCACTTTTGAATGAAAACTCAACTTTTGAACAAGGGGGAACAAGCTCTTTTTCCTTTCTTTCTTTTCTTTTCTGTTTTTTTTCTTTTTCATATGATTTTCACAAATTTTTTTTTTTTTTTTTTTTTTTTTTTTTTTTCTTTTGACTCTCAAAACATACATATAAACGTAAGAACAAACTTTTACACCCCCACACTCATTTTCTTGCATAATGTAACTCAAAAGGAATTCATTTAAGTCATGCTCACTATACTTTAAGAACAAGGGTATAGGAAAGTCCTACTCTAGGCTAGGTAAGGGGTGATGTGGGTTAACAAAGAAAATAGGCTAAACGAGGCTCAACGGGGTTAAAACTAATAACAAATACGAAATATGGGAAGTAAGGCTATTTGGTTATGGTGGCAACTACACAACTTCATCTTGATATATGTTATGCAATTCAATGTCATGCTTTGAATGAAACGGATATAAGTTCTAGCATTTAGTTCTATCATGATACAATTGCATTCTAAGTAGCAACCAAGCAAGGAATAATGAGATCATGCAACAACTTTAGAAAACACAGAATCACAGATTATAACTCTCCAAAGAAGGTAATAGCTCGAGTCTCACAAGGTTGTAGCGTTTGTACGAGTTCCTTCCTTCAAGCATGTTACAAAAACCAATTTTTCTTTTATGATTGCATGTGAAGTCATACATTATAACCATAACTAAGCATATACCAAGAGTAAATCAAACTTTTCTCCATGTTTATAACTCTTTTTAACAGTCATGCAATTACAAACCAAATCCTTATCATTGTGTTGGAAGGTGACCTACGACACAAACACACAAAAACAACTTTAAAACAACTCTTTTTGGGTTTTTCAAGACAATTTTTCAAATTTTTATGGGATTTTCGAATTTTTAAGTCAAAACACACTAAAACAGTTTAAAAACATTTTTAAAACAGCAAGGAACAACACTTGAAGTTATGGGTGATAAAATTCAACGAATTTGCATCAACATACTTAGTTACCCCCCCACACTTAAATCAAACATTGTCCTCAATGTTTTAAGCATAGATTCACACAAAGCATAAGTAAATACAAAAAGCACTTAAACATACTAAACATGGCATAATGTAATTAACAAAGAGAAGAGTTTAGAGATGCAAATCTGGTTATAGAGTGTAAATTCCATCTTCTCCTTGGTAATTGCATTGAGGCTTTTGATCTTTGTGATTCCACAGGCTTACTCTTGAACTGGTTTCTGCCCATCGTTGATTTTCCTTTGTGCTACTTCTTGAACTGGGCAGCAGGATGGTTCATTTGGTCTCCCCCGAAGGTCTGAGCATACCCTTTTGGTCTGTTTCTTTGTTCAATCTTTCCAATTCGTATTGAAAAGGGTTGGAGGATAACTCAGCCTATGTTTGTCTCCACATGCTTCAATGTATCATTTTCACTTGCCTTACTCGCTCCCCTTTGCAGAAGTGGTCCCTTCTCCGGAAGTGTATCAACCGTTGAAGATGACTACTCGAGAGCAACGCTAGGTAAGCAATCAGGAATAGATTCCAGGCAGTTGGCTCCAGATCGGAAGATTGACTCCAAGTGCCGGCTGATTGCTTCTTTTACTTTGCCATGCGAGTAAGAACAAGGACAAAGAAAAAGACAGGGAAAGAGCATGATATGAGATACTTTTGCTTTTGACCTTGATGATATGAGATACCTTTGCTTTGAAGAAGCGGTGGATGAATCAGCACATGCTTCAATCCGCCGTTTCCTCCTGGGTCATATGTACTCCAGGCATCTGGTATCATCTTTGGGGAAGAAGAAAGAATTGAGTATTTTGAAAGGCCTTGCTGGGAGTGCGCCCTCAGAGGTGAGGGAGAGTTGGGCATTTTCTTCAGGTTTGCCCTGCCATAAAAGACGAAGGTCGACATATATAGAGATAATATCAAGTGGTGGTACTTTTTACCCTTGTCGACAAACGTTTTGATCCCGCAATTCCGGCTTTTTGAAATAGTGGCGCCTCTTCGATCTTTGAATACGCCTCTTCGATTTCTGAGCAGGCGCCCCTTCGATTTCTGAACGACGCCCCTTCGCTTTCTGAGCAGGCGCCCCTTCGCTTTCTGAACGACACGTGGTAGTGCAGATGCGGCTCCTTTTGACAAAGCTGCACGCGTTTTCTGAAAAGCAGAGAAAGCGTCGCCGGACTTTGCGCTTGTCGGCTAAAGATGTGTAGTTGCGATGATGGCCTCCACGTGCTTTCAGCTTTGTCAGAAATCTTTTGACAAAGTTGAACGCGTCTTCTGAAAAGCCGAGAACGCGTCGCCTTGATTACGCCAAAAATTCCGGCTTTTTGAATCGGTGGACGCGTTGCCTTGGCTTCTTATTGAGGTATCGATCACCGCCACAAACACACTCTGAAGATTTCCCATTCTTGAAAACCGTCTCCGACCCTTCTAAATTTAACTCCATCCACCCATTCTCTTTGAACACTTTTGAAAAAAATGGCAAACTCATCGAACCTTAGCTTAGATTTGAGTCTTAGCAGCGATCCGGTTGCGCCCCGTCAAGGTAATGTATGGCGTCCTTCTTTTTTATCTTCTAACGGTCCTCTTTCAGGTGAAGACTCTGTGATGCAGGACGCCACAACAGCTACAATAGTAGCTAGGAACCTCCTCACTCCAAAAGATAGTAGGCTGCTGTCAGGACGGTCCGATGAGTTGGCCGTTCAAGAGTCCCTCGCACTTAGTGTTCAGTGTGCGAGCTCTGTGTCCAACATGGGCCTACGCCTGCTTGCTCGGTCCCGCCAAGTGGAATCATTGATGGCAGAGGTGGAAAGTCTTAAGCAGGAAATCAAACAGCTTAAGTACGAGAATAGAAGTTTGCATGTGCTTGCAAATAACTATTCGGCGGGCATGAAGAGGAAGCTTGATGAGCTGCAAGAATCTGAGGGTCGAATTCACAGTGACCGTCAAAGGCTTGCGTCTTATCTCCAGAGGCACCTTTTTCCTGGGTCATCCAGCGCTTGGCCAAGTATTGAGGCCTGGAATGCTCTAACTCCGATGCCTCCCGCTCCGATGGCTTCCGCTCCGGTGCCTCCTGCTTCTATGCCTCCCGCTTCTGCGCCTTCTGCTTCTGCGCCTCGTAGTGGGGCTTCACGTAAACAACCTTTGTGAAGCTCCACCTTTCTCCATGTTTAGTATCTTTTTTTTTTTTTTTTTTTTTTTTTTTTTTTTACATAAATAAAATCAAACGGCATGGAATTTATCTTTGAATGGGCGGTGATACTTGAAATGATCCGGTAATAGTTTAAATTCCAGATTGGGTGCCTGAATCATTAACCACATGTTAGTATAAAAGAAAATTGAAATTCGGGGAGGCGGCTTACCTGTGTGCTCCAAAATGAACTCCAGAATAAACACCCCTTCGAAAGTTATGACTTGTCCCGTGTCATAAAATCCAACTTCCTTGGGAATTGTGGTTTCAATTATGTCCTCTTTGATGCCTTCTACATCTTCTCCAGCCACTACCTTCTCTTGAATCATTCTTCTTGGTGTACAAAGTCCTTTGAAAAATTCAACACCATCTAAAACTTGCTGTGTTGCACCAAGAATTGGAATAGCATTTTGCACCTTTGGGAAGGCTTCCACGATGTCCTTTTTACTCTCTTCTTGGTTGGGAATCAAAAACCTGCTAGGAAAAGGGACATTGGGTGGAATAACATCAGAATAACATGGAATTGGGACGTCCTTACTTGTGGTGGGTGGTTTAGAGGGCTTAGGGGGCTGCGGCAAGGGTTGTTCTACCCTTTCTGTGTGCATGTCTTCTTCCTCCTCCTCAATTAGCAGCTCTTCATCCACTTCTAGGCTATGTTTGGACATTTTTAGGTCAGCTCCAACCTCCATAGCACTTCCCAAAGTGATAGCATTATGGATTTCAAAATCTTCCTTCGAGTTTTCAATAGTTGAGTTGGAAAGTTCACTTTGCTCTTGAATTTGTTTCATGAACTCCATAATCTGCCCAAATTGCTCGTCCAATTTACCCAACTTCTTGTCTTGATTTTGTTCGTCCTGCGTCAAAGAGGTTAGTAATTGAAATTTTTTATCATTATCCATGGACATACTTGAACTTGATTGGAATTGTTGTGGGGGAGGTTGTGGTGGCTGCATAGGTGTTGTATTGAACTCCTCATATGGTTGCCAATATGCTTCTTGTTGAGCCTCCTTGGCTTGATTTTGTGACCCCTGCGCCAAAGAATTTATTTCATTAAGAATTTGAATATAATCTACTGGCGAACTTGAATTTAATTGAGCATATTGCATATGAAGTTGTGGTGGCTGCATAGGTCTTGTATTGAACTCCTCATATGGTTGCCAATATGCTTCACGTTGAACTTGTTGATCTTCCCACCATATAGAGTTTGAATGATCCCTCCAATCTCTTTGTGGACATTGATTGGCTTGAAATCCTTGCCTATATGAAGCACCAAATGTAGGGACACTCTGCATTGTGGTCCTTTCGGCATACGGCGACAATTTAGAAGTAAGATTTGCCAATTGAGCTTGAATGCTAGCAAAATCCATATCTTACTTCTCTAGTACCTAAAATCAAAGAAAGAGAACTAAATCAAAAATCAAAAGTAACAACAAACAAAGAAAACAACACTAAGTTAGAAACTAAAACGAAAACAACTAAACCAAACGAAAATAAAACAATCCAAGGGATTAGCAAATTTTCTAATCCCCGGCAACGGCGCCAAAATTTGATGCGAGATTTATACGCACACAAATTAAACCCTCTTTTTGTCGATTTGTAGTATAAGTATAAGTAGGGATCGTTCTGGACCGGGGATTAGGAGGGATTGCAAATCTCTTGGAAACTGACTCAAAAACGTAAAATAACAATATGAAATACTAAATTAGACTCAAAGAATGCAAAACTAAAAATAAGAAAGATTAAGACTAAGACTTAAACGAAATATGGGGGGATTGATTTTGGACGAATTTAAACTAAAATGGATAGATTGTAAAGAAAACAAATTGTAAATATGAAATTGACGGAAATGAATGGATGGTATGGCTAGCTAAGGGGTTCATCTCCATACATGTTACACTTGCATAATAAAATGATTTCCAATTGCATTTCAATAAACCATGAATTCTCAACGCCCCGGGTTAATTAGGTCCGCTTAAATTAACCGTCAAGTTTTCCTTAAGTTAATGAATTGGATGATTGCATACGACAATCCAAAGCATTCCTCACAAGTTCCCTACATGAATTGCATAATAGAGATACAAGCAAGAATCATTAAGCAATATGAAAACTATAAGTGTTGACGAGGCATTCGTTACTATGATTGCATGAAACTTATGCCAAGAATTTGTTTAACGCGATTGTTTATAAGCAACCTCCACTACTTGTGAATATAAGTTCATAACTATTACGTGAAACTCACTTATATTCTAGCGTCATATTCATGCATGAAAATTAAGCGTTCATTCTCAATAAACATACATAAATAGGATATCAATCAAATAGTTAAACAAATTGAATTCACAACTTATGAAACGTAATTAAAAGTAATCAAATCATATTGCAAGCATAAACATATATTTCGAATCACCCCCCCTAGCTAGGGGGGGGGGTTTAGTTCCTCATACAAAACAAAGAGAATTAAAATTAAACATTGAAATCAAAGAAACACCTAAACATTCCAACAACTCAAACTTGAATTGTATGAACGTTTAGGCCCTCTTCTCTTCCTCTTCGTTGTAGCACAAGGTCTAAAGATAGTTGGTTTGGGGGGATGGAAGTGTGGAATGGAGTGGGGAATTATGGAAATAGGTGAGGAGTGGTGGAGAAAATGGTGCAGAAAATGGAGAGAAACTCACGGCTAGAGAAGGAATGGAGTGTTTGTGTTGTGGTATCTACAATGGAATGAGATATTTTGAATGATGGGAATGCAAGGGTATTTATAGGAGGAGTGGAGATGTATATGGCTATTTGTTTAAGGTGTTTGTGTGGAGGAATGATGGAGAATTGCATGTGGAATGGCTGCAATGATGAAGAATGAAAGCTGGAAAATAAAAGGGAAAGCTGGAAATCTGAAAATGCAAATGGGAATCCTGAAATGCAAAGGTGGCCACGGTTTTGAGTGTGTTTTGTGTTGGAAATGCATGTGAATGCATGTGAATGTTGTTTGTGTGAAGTGTGTGTGGGTTAAAGAGTGAATGGTGGTGTAATGATGAAGTGTGATGGCTGAAAATGTCAAGGGAAATGCATGTGATTGCATGGCAAAGAATTTCAGGATGCATGTGTGTTGGTGTGTTGTGTGATTGTTTTGTGGTTTAAGTGGCTTAATTAAAGAATGGGAGTGCATGTGGCTTAGGTGGTGTAATGATGAAGTGGGAATTGAAAGAATGTGGTTGGAAAGTGGAAGGGAAGGCACGGCACTGAAGGTGTTTTTGGGTGTGTGTGTGTGAATGTGTGGCTTAATGATTAAGTGAATGAGTATGTGAATGCATGTGTTGATTGATTTGTGGTGCAATGATGAAAGGCAAAGTGGAAGAATGTGGCTGAAATGGTTGAGGAATTATGCACGGCAATGGGTTGATTTTTGATGATTTAAAATGTTGATGCATGATGAAGAGTTAATAAATAATGCATGTAGGGTTAGCTAGGTTGTGTGATGATGAGTGTATGTGACATTGTTTTGTGATAAAGAATGGATAGGGTGAATGATTATGTGGCTACATGTTTGAATGATTAAAGTGCATGTGGGTTGATTGAATGAATGCAAAGTGAATGATTAATGAAATGAGAAAGCATGACCAAGGTGGAAATGCATGTGAAATGTTGGAAAGGGATTGGGAATGCACGGCTTTGGGGAAAGAATGAATGGATGTGCAAATGTGTTTTAATTAATGAAAGTGTTTGGAGAATGAATGCAATGATGAAGAGTGAATAAAGAATGCATGTAGGGTTAGCTAGGTTGGCTTTGTTTGGGTGCATGTGTGTTAATGGTGGTTTTGCATGTGAATTGATGGATTGTTTTTGATAGAATGGATGGTTCTTTGCATGGCTATAAGGGAGAGAATAAGAGAGAATGGGCTAGGCCCTTTGTTTTATGTCCAAAGTGAATACAAGGCCTTCAAATTCGTCCATCCTTTTGGCTCCATGGATAAGCTATCCAATCCATGCCCAAAAATGCTCCAAATGGCCTCAAAATGCACTTTCTTGCTCCCTAGGCCCTTAGAACCTAAAAACACACAAAAGAAGCATAAAGGACTAAAATAACTAGAGAAACATAACGTAAATGCACGAGAACAAGCCATTTAAGTCGCATGAATATGCTCCTATCAGTGAAAAGCACAATAAAGATACAATCAAAGATCATTAAGCAACATGAAAACTATAAGTGTTGACGAGGCATTCGTTACTATGATGAGCATGAAACTAGTGCCAAGAATTCATTTAACGCGATCGTTTATAAGCGACCTCCACTACTTGTGAATATAAGTTTGTAACTATTAGGTGAAACTCACTTATATTCTAGCATCATATTCATGCATGAAACTAAGCGTGCACTCTCAATAAACATACACAAATAAGTTATCAATCAAGCAGTTAAACAAATTGAATCCACAACTCATGAAATTGCAACCAAAGGTAATCAATTCATATTGCAAGCATAAACATGGTTTTGAATCACCCCCTAGCTAACTAGGGATTTAGCCTCTCATGTTCACATAAAGAGAAACAAAATTGAAATTAAACATAAAGAACAAAAGATTGATTACACCTAGAACGCCCAACGAATCCACTTGAATTTCTGCGCGTTTAAGCTCCTCTTTCTTCTTCTTCTTGCTGCGGCAGAGATGTTTTTGGATGATTTGGGATGATTTTCTGGGTTGTAGATGGGTTTATGGGGATATGGTGGTGCAGCAAGGGGTGTGAGTGGTGGAGGAAGGTTGGGAATGGTGGCTGGACTAGTGGAGTGGCTGCGGCAGAGAAGGGTAATGGCTGGAATGGATGGGAAAGGCTGTGGATTGAAGGAGAAGGGGGATGGTGGCTGCGGCAAAAGGGAGAGAATGTGGCTGAATATGAAAAGAATGAATGAAAAGAAGAGGCTCTAGGGTGAAATAAAGGGTATGGCTGAGATGTGGAATTAGATGGCTTAGGGTTTTTTTGGATGGGAGTTGCGGCTGAGATGCTTTTGTGGCTGAAATATGAAGAATGAATGAATAATCTCCCTAGGGTGCGGCTAAGTGGTGGAATACCTAGGGTTTTCAGAAAATCCAACCCTAGCTTATTTTTATTAACTAAAATTAATTCAAAGGCTGCTAGAATTAGGAAATAAAATCAGAAATTAAAAGGGAATTGATTAATAGGTGCGGCTAGGGTTTATTTGAAAGGGAAATAGGTTTAAGTTCAGAAATTAAAGGGAGAGTGGCTGCAAGGTGCGGCTAGGGAAAAGGGTTAGGGTTTAGGTGCATAAAATGGGACAAAAATGCCCCCCCTTGCACGGTAAGGGAAGGGGAGAAGGGGAAAGGCCACGACAAAGGTTGGAAAGTGGGCTAGGGCCTTTGTTTTGTGTCCTAAAGTGCACACAAGGCCTTCAAAGTGGCTAGAAAATACGGACGTTTAAGATTAGGAAAGGTTACAAAACGGGAAACCTAGGGTTAACTTTCCTACTTCAAGTAGGAATCCTTGTTGAAGTAGGAATTCATTGTTGGAGTAGGAATTCATCGTTGGAGTAGGAATTCATCGTTTCTTCAAGTCTTCAACTCATTCATTCCTCTTTTGCTCCAAAAGACTCCACTTTGCATCTTCTTGCACACTTTGGCTTTATAATCTGAAAATGCACAAAAGTGACTTTAAACACTAAAATAACTAAGGAAACACAACATAAATGCACGAGAACAAGCTAATTAAGTCGCATGAATATGCTCCTATCAGTCCACAACACCAAATGAAGGAGAAGCTTCTTTTTCAATATTTCTACGAAGGGTTCTACCAATTGAACATCAAATGCTAGACGCCTCAGCGGGTGGAGCTTTAGTGGACAAAACACCCATGGCCGCCAAGACTCTCATTGCCAACCGAGCTTTGAATGCTCAACAATACGAAGGCGTTGGTCAAAGAGACATACCACGGCAACAACAAGTTAATGAGGTAAGTGCTATTTCCGAACTTCAAAATCAAATGGCTAATCTTACTTCTCTTCTTTCGCAGGTGGTTGAAATATGAAAGGTACAAAGTGTGGTTGTTTGTGGCGTGTGCTCCATGAATGGACATCTCACGGACAAATGCCCTCAATTGATTGAGAACGGAGGGTGGGAATCTGCCAATGCCGTGGGTTATGGGAGCCAAAACCAACCAAGGAGTGATCCTTTCTCTAACACATACAATCCTGGTTGGAGAGATCATCCAAATTTCAAATGGAAGGAGCCACAACAACCCTAACAACAAAGAACATTTAGGCAGCAACCTCCGAGATTCTACCAAAGGCCGTATGCACCCACACCACCCCAAGCACAACCTACACAACCCAAATTAGGTTTGTCCATGATGTGAAAATTAACTTGACACACAAATTAAACCCTATTTGTGACAATTGTAGTAGATATGTAAGTAGGGATCGTTCTAGACTAGGGATTAACTGGGGATGCTAATCTATGTAAATAAGACTCAAAAACACTAAACTAGACTCTATGGACTCAAAACTAACTTCAGACACTTAAAACAGCAACCAATACTCAAAAAGACTCAATTTTAGACACAATAAAGGTTTTGGACGAAAATAGGACTTGACTTGACTCAAAAGACTCAAGGAAAACAAGTTTTGACTCAAATATGAAGACTAAATAACATGGGGATTGTTTTTGACGAATTTTAGACTCAAAACAAAAACTTTGTATAAATGATGTGAAAATTACTTGACACACAAATTAAACCCTATTTGTGACAATTGTAGTAGATACGTAAGTAGGGATCGTTCTAGACCGGGGATTAACTAGGGATGCTAATCTATGTAAATAAGACTCAAAAACACTAAATTAGACTCTATGGACTCAAAACTAACTTTAGACACTTAAAACAGCAACCAATACTCAAAAAGACTCACTTTTAGACTCAATAAAGGTTTTGGACGAAAATAGGACTTGACTAGACTCAAAAGACTCAAGGAAAACAAGTTTTGACTCAAATATGAAGACTAAATAACATGGGGATTGTTTTTGACGAATTCTAGACTCAAAACAAAAACTTAGTAGAAAACACTTTTGAAAAACGAATTTAGGTAAAATAAATGGGTAAAAGGCTAGTTAGAGGGTCCTTCTCCACACATGATATATGCATACGAACCAATGTTCAGTTATTACTCCTTTAGACTATAAATGACAACGCCCCAAATTAGTTGCATCGCACAACTAACCCTCAAGTTTTCCTTATTTCATTGAATTGAATGAAAACGCATTACAACCAAATTATCTTTTTCAAGTTCTTTATATGAGATGCATAACAAAGATACATATCAAAAGTCATTAAGCTTTGTGAAAACTATAAGTGTTGACAAGGCATTCATCACTATGAAACTCATATGACTCATACCAAGGATTTACTTAACGCGATTGTGACTAGCAACCTCCACTACTTTTGAATATAAGTGAATAACAATTACGTGAAACCCCCTATACTCTAGCATCAAGTTTATGCATGCAAATTAAGTGTTAACCCCCAACCCACATACATAAACCAGTTTTAATAACTTAGATAAGCAAATCACATTCATGCCTTAAGAAATAATAACCGGACGTAATCAATTCATATAAAACATATAATCATGGCTTCAAATTCTCCCCTAACTAAAAAGAAGTTAGTTCCTCATGTTCGCAAAACAAAGATAATTAAATTTAAACATTGAACTAAGACTAAGGATAGAATACACCTAGAAACTCTCGACATGATGCGAACTAATTAAGCACACAAATTAAAACCCTCTTGTGACAATTGTAGTATAAGTATAAGTAGGGATCGTTCTAGACCGGGGATTAGGAGGGATTACTAAATCACTTGGAAACTGACTCAAAAATGTAAAACAAACGTTAAAAACACTAAACTAGACTCAAAGAATGCAAACTAAACAATAAAACACTTAAACAAATCAAAAGACTCAAAGAATGCAAAACACTTATAAACACAAACTAAGACACTTTCTAACTAAATTGGACACTAAAGTAAAGGGGGATTGAGGTTTTGACGAAATTAAACTAAATGCACAGATTGTAATTTAAAGGCAGAATGTAAATATGAATGTGATGAAAATATGGATGAATGCTAGCTAGAAGGTTCTTCTCCACACATGTCACACTTGCATACAATTTGATTTTCAGTTGGTCTTTCGATGAATTATGAAACTCGACACTCCAAGTTAATTAGGTCCGCTTAAATTAACCTTCAGATTTCCCTAGAATCATTGAATTGGATGAATATGCATCGCAACCAAATTATTCCTAACAAGTTCTCTATATGAACAGCATGATAAAGATACAAGTTAGAATCATTACGTTCTTTGGAAATCATAAGCATCGACAAGGCATTTGTAACTATGAAAAGCATGATACTCTTGCCAGGAATTCATTTAACGCGATTGTTTATAAGCAACCTCCACTACTTGTAAATATAAGTTCATAACTATTAGGTGAAATTCACTTATATTCTAGCGTCATATTCATGCATGAAAATTAAGCGTGCACTCTCAACAAACATACACAAATAAGTTATCGATCAACCAGTTAAACAAATTGAATCCACAAGACATGAAATTCCAACCAAAAGTAATCAAATCATATTACAAGCATAAACATAGTTTCGAATCACCCCCTAGCTAATTAGGGATTTAGCCTCTCATGTTCACAGAAAGAGAAATAAAATTGAGTTTAAACATAACGAACAAACGATTGATTACACCTAGAACGCACAACGAATCCACTTGAATTTCTGCGCGTCCAAGCTCCTCTTTCTCCTTTCCTTGCTGCGGCAGTGAGGTTAAATGGTGTTTTTGGATGATTTTCTGGGTTATAGATGGGTTTAGGGGAGTGTGGTGGTGCGGCAAGGTAGTAGGGAGGTGTATGGAGGTGTGGAAGGTGGCTGGAAGGGATATGGTGGCTGCGGCAAGGATGGGGGAATGCTGGAATTGATGTGGTGGCTGCGGCTTATGGGAGAAAGCTGGAATTGATGTGGTGGCTGCGGCTTATGGGAGAAAGCTGGAATAGGTGGTGAAGGCACGGCAGAGAAGAATAATAGGATATGGTGGCTGCGGCTGGGATTTCTTTTTGGTTTATTAGGGTCAAAAATAAATGGGGGGCCACGGCTTAGAAGAATAATTTAGGGTGAATGATGAATGGGATCAAAAATTGCGACTGAGAGCTTTTTTTTGTCAATATGTGGCTGAATGGTTTAAAAATATGAATGCATGCAATGAATTAGGTCGGCTAGGGTCCAACTAAAAGGGTACGGCTGAGATTGTAATTAGAAGGCTTAGGGTTTGGATGATGGATGAGAGATGCGGCTTAGATGTGTATGGCTGAAAAGAATCCACTAAAAAAAACCTCCCTAGGGTGCGGCTAATGAAAAGAATCAATCAATGGACAAGAAGCTAGGATTAAAAATAAAAGGTACGGCTGATATGTAATTAGGGTGATTAGGGTTAGGGTTTAAGTGAATGATATTGGACACAAATGCCCCCCCTTGCACGGCAAGGGAAGGAAAAGAAAGTGCAAAGGCACGACTTGGGCTTTAAAGTGGGCTAGGGCCATCGTTTTGTGTCCTAAAGTGCATACAAGGCCTTCAAAGTGGCTAGAAAATACGGACGTTTAAGTTTAGGAAAGGTTACCAAAACGGGAAACCTAGGGTTAACTTTCCTTCTTTAAGTAGGGAACCTTGTTTCAGTAGGATTCCTCATTTTGGTAGGAATTCATCGTTGGAGTAGGAATTCGTCGTTTCTTCAAGTCTTCAACTCATTCATTCCTCTTTCGCTCCAAAATACTCCAATTTGCATCTTCTTGCACACTTTGGCCTTATAATCTGAAAATACACAAAAGTGGCCTTAAACACTAAAATAACTAAATAAACACAACATAAATGCACGAGAACAAGCTAATTAAGTCGCATGAATATGCTCCTATCAAATTCCCCCACACTTAACTTTTGCTAGTCCTCGAGCAAAACAAAACAACTAAACTAAACAAAACGAAACAAAACAAACAAAACATAACCTAAACCTTCCAACGTTTGCCTCAGGGATTTCCAATGAAATATGACATGTCAAAGATCATTACTCACATAGCTTTTAGTCTTCCTTCCCCTCAAGCACATACTTAATCATAGTCACCATTCACTAGTTCGCATTTAATCAATGAAAACACATTTTGAATGTAGTAACATGCCTTAGAGAACTCCCTCAATTCCTCACTAGTTATGCACTCAATTTTCACTCAGATTTTCTGACTACACACCCTACACTAGTTATATGTGAGAAGATTGATGTAAACATGAAAGACTAATACTCACATACGTTATAACAAAGAAAGCAATTTCTGGAGTAATTAAACGTGTTTAGATATGATCTCATGAATGGAATGCTACTACTTAGATGCGAGAACCAGTGACACCATATGCTCATACCAAATTCAAACTCCACAATTGAAATGCACAACACTCAAGATAGAAGTCAAGGGTTGTAACGGGGCTTGGGGTGTTGGCTAACAAGGAAAGATAGGGATAAACAAAAGTTCTTTAAGCAATAGCAAGCAAAGTAATGAATTTGAGACTTAGAATTCCCTTAGGATGCAGAAATCAACTTTTAGACAAATAGGGGAGATTCAAACAACTTTTAGGGCCTAATTCATTGTTTTGGGCCCTTACTTCAACAACCAATACTTTTCAACTATTTTCAACTTTTTTTTTTCTTTTTTTTTTTCTAGCCGTGCCTATGGCACATCAACTCACATAAATACTCTTTCCCCCACACTTATTTTCTGCAACACATTGATCAAAGGGAATTCATTCATGCTTACTATGCTTCAAGAACAAGGGTAAGGATGGTCCTAATCTAGGCTAGGTGAGGATGATGTGGGTTAACAAAGAACATGGGCTAACACGGCTCGATGGGGTTAAACTTAAACACAAAATGAGTGAAGGGCACACAGCTATTTGGCTTTGATGGTGGTCACTACACAACTTCATCTTGAATATGTGGTATGCAATTCAATAACATGCTTTGAATGAAATGGGCATGAGTTCTAGCATTTGGAACTAAGTGATGAAACGCCTTCTAAGTAGTAACCAAGCAAAGAATAATGAGATCATGCAACGATTTTAGAAAACAATAATGCACAGATTTTAACTCTCCAAATAACGTTTAGGCTCAAGTCTCACAGGGATGTAGCGTTTGTTAAGTTCCTTCCTTCAAGCATGTTACAAAAACTAATTTTTTTTTTTTGTGATTACATGTGAATTCGTAAACTATAACTACAAACAAGCATAAACCAACGAGTATATCAAACGTCCATCCAAGTTTGTAACTTTCTTTAACCATCATGCAATTAAAAACCAAATCCTCATCATTGTGTTGGAAGGTGACCTACGACACAAACAAACACACAAAAACAACTCTTTTTGGGTTTTTCAAAACAATTTTTCAAATTTTTATGGTATTTTCGGATTTTTAAGTCAACACACTCTAAAACACTCTAAAATAGCTTAAAAACACTTAAAAACAGTGGGAAACAAGTTTAGACATGTTAGGTGGTAAAACCCTACGAATTTCATGCAAAAATATCTCAAAACAGAATGTTACCCCCCCCCACACTTAAACTAAACATTGTCCTCAATGTTTTAGACACAATTGAACACATTACACATAACATAAAGTAAGCAACAAAGGAAAGGGTTTAGGGACACAAATCTGAGTGTGGAGCGATTCCCAAGTTTTTCCTTTGTTGATTACATGGGTTGCCTCCCAAGTAGCGCTTTCTTTTACGTCTTGCAGCCGGACGATGCCACATTGATCAACCTTCATGGGAACCCACGACATAGTGGGTGGTCTCCTCCACATCATGTTCTACAAAGCTCTCGTAGTAAGGCTTCAATTGATGCCCATTCACCTTGAACTCTTAACCTGTTTTGAAACTACGAACTTGGACTGCACCATGAGGAAAAACATTAGTAATAACAAAGGGTCCAATCCAACGTGAACGTAACTTACTCGGAAATAGACGAAGACGAGAATTAAACAACAACACTTTTTGTCCAACAGAGAAGGACTTGGTGCGAATCATCTTGTCATGAAAGGCCTTTGTCTTTTCCTTGTAGAGTCGAGCATTCTCGTAAGCTTCATTCCGTATTTCCTCAAGTTCATTCAATTGAAGCTTACGATGAATTCCCGCCTCATCTACATCCATGTTGAACTTCCTCACGGCCCAATGAGCCTTGTGCTCCAACTCCACAGGTAAGTGACATGGTTTGCCATACACAAGCCGAAAGGGAGACATTCCTATGGGTGTTTTGTAGGCGGTCCTATAAGCCCACAATGCATCCTCTAACCTCACGCTCCAATCCTTTCTTGTTGGCCCAACCGTCTTCTTAAGAATCTGTTTTACCTCCCGATTCGACACCTTGGCTTGCCCGCTTGTTTGAGGATGATAGGGTGTCGAAACCCTATGTGTAACGTTGTACTTCTTGAGCAGTGCCTCAATTGTGCGATTACAAAAATGTGAACCTCCATCACTTATAAGAACTCGAGGCATTCCAAACCTAGCAAAAATGTTAGACTTCACAAAATCTGCAACCACTTTGGAATCGTTAGTACGGGTGGCTTTTGCTTCCACCCATTTGGAAACATAATCCACCGCCAACAAGATATAGAGAAAACCATGTGATGAAAGAAAAGGACCCATAAAATCAATTCCCCACACATCAAATATTTCAACAGAAAGTATAGGGTTTTGTGGCATTTGATCCTTAACACTTATATTACCCATTCGTTGACAACGATCACATGTAAGGCAAAATGTCCTAGCATCCCTAAAAATGGTTGGCCAATAAAACCCACATTCTAAGACTTTAAGGGCCGTGCGTTGGGTGCCAAAATGTCCCCCACATGCATATGAATGACAAAATGTTAAAATAGATTGAAACTCAGATTCATTCACACAATGTCGTACAATCTGATCGGGACAAAATTTCCAGAGGTAGAGGTCATCCCAAACATAAAACCTAGCATCCTTTTTAAGCTTATCACGTTGATTCCTATTAAGTGTGCTAGGGATATGTTTAGACACCAAAAAGTTCACCAAATCTGCATACCAAGGCTCACTTACCTGGATAGACATTAATTGTTCATCGGGGAAGGTTTCAGAAATTGGCAATGCTTCCTCATGCACCATTCGACTTAGGTGGTCAGCCACCACGTTCTCCACGCCCTTCTTATCCCGAATCTCAATGTCAAACTCTTGTAAAAGCAATAGCCATCGAATTAGATTAGGCTTGGCCTCCTTTTTGCGTGAGCAAATACTTGAAAGCTGGATGATCAGTAAAAATAATAACTTTAGTACCAAGTAAGTATGACCGAAACTTATCTAATGCAAATACTACAGCAAGTAATTCTTTTTCAGTGGTTGAGTAATTTAATTGAGCATCATTTAGTGTTCTAGATGCATAATAAATAACATGAGGTTGTTTGTTCTTTCGCTGCCCCAAAACAGCACCAATTGCATAGTCCGAAGCATCGCACATCAACTCGAATGGAAGGCTCCAATCTGGAGGTGTGATAATGGGAGCCGAAGTGAGAGCCTCCTTGAGGTGCTTGAATGCCGTGGAGCATGCATCATCAAACTCGAAAGCCACCTCTTTTTGAAGCAATCGACATAGTGGCTTCGCAATCTTGGAGAAATCCTTTATGAACCGCCTATAAAAACCTGCATGACCAAGAAACGAACGAACCTCTCTAACCGAAGTTGGAGAGGGTAAGTGACGAACAAGGTCTACCTTAGATTTATCTACTTCAATGCCTTTTTCAGAAATAATATGTCCTAGAACAATACCTTGTTTAACCATGAAGTGACATTTCTCCCAATTTAACACAAGGTTTGTTTCAACACAACGGTTCAAAATCACACGAAGATTATTCAAACAACCATCAAATGAATTACCAAAAACACTGAAATCATCCATAAAAACCTCAATAATTTTCTCAACATAATCTGAAAATATGCTCATCATGCATCTTTGAAATGTGGCAGGTGCATTAGATAAACCAAATGGCATACGACGATAAGCAAATGTACCAAAGGGGCATGTAAAAGTAGCCTTTTCTTGATCATCCGGGGCAATAACAATTTGATTATAACCAGAATATCCATCAAGAAAACAATAAAATGAATGACCCGCTAACCTTTCCAACATTTGATCTAGGAACGGCAATGGGAAGTGGTCCTTCCTCGTGGTGGCGTTTATCTTCCTATAATCAGTGCATATGCGCCAACCGGTTTGGATTCGAGTGGGCACCAGCTCATTCTCCGCATTCTCCACAACCGTCACTCCAGATTTCTTCGGCACACATTGGATAGGTGAAACCCACTTACTATCCGAGATTGGATAGATGACTCCACAATCTAAAAGCTTGATTATCTCCTTTTTCACAACTTCCATCATCGGAGGGTTAAGACGGCGTTGAGCCTCTCTAGTTGGTTTGGCCCCCTCCTCAAGAAATATGTGATGCATACATGTGGCGGGACTAATACCTTTTATATCGGCCAAGGTCCACCCTAGGGCAGATTTGAACTCCTTCAAAACACGCACTAGTTTCCCTTCTTCTTGTGCTGTGAGTGATGGAGAAATAATGGCCGATAATGTCTCATCTTCCCCCAAGAAAATGTACTTCAAATGGCCCGGTAGTGGTTTGAGATCAAGGGTAGGTGCATGAACTATGGATGGAAGCAACTTTTTAGTCGAAATGGGAATTGACTCAAATTTAGAAAACTTACCCTCGTGCTTAGGCAATGACTCAAGGGCAGCAACCAACTCCAAGCATTCCTCACTAAAAGGCACGGCAAGCAATGGTGTGTGTGTGTCGTGGCCTAGCAAAGGTTCTCTCCTTTGGTTTTGACTTCCATGCTTCATGTAATGACATTTTCTAGTGCATCGGCGTTCAAATCTTCAAAATATCCCTGCGCCAAAGAGTCAATTACATCAATGGAAAAACATGAATGATCCTCACTAGGATACTTAATGGAATCAGAAAGACTAAAATTAACAACTTCCCCATCAAATTCCATGGACAACGTTCCATTAAACACATCAATCTTTGTCCGAGCCGTCTTCATGAATGGCCGGCCAAGTAGGATTGGCAACGTAGGGGCATGGTCAGATTCATCCATCTCTAGCACATAGAAGTCCGCCGGAAAAATTAAATGATTAACCTGCACAAGCACATCTTCCAAAACTCCCTTTGGATAGGCATTAGATCTATCGGCCAATTGGATGATTACACCATCATTTTTTAATGCTCCTAGGTTCATAGATGCATAAATTGAATATGGCATAACATTTATAGAAGCACCTAGGTCTAGCATGGCAAATTCAAATTTAGTGTTTCCAATGACACAAGGAATGGTAAAACTACCCGGATCTTTGCATTTGGGGGGTAGTTTGCGTTGCAAGATGGCGGAGACATTTCTAAAAAAACTACTTCTTTGGTCGCCATCCTCTTCCTTGTGGTGCAAAGCTCCTTGAGAAACTTGGCGTACCTCGGGACTTGCTTGATTGCGTCCAAAAGGGGTATGTTTACTTGAACTTTCTGGAATGTCTCAAGGATGTCCTTCTCGGCTTCTTCTTTCTTCGTTTGCATGAACCTACTAGGAAAAGGCACATTCGAAGGAACAACATTAGTAGGAACTGAATTTGACACATTTTTACCTTTATTGGCCGAATTGGACACTTTTGGGTCAACACAAGCTTGCGGCAAAGGTGTTTCCACCTTTGCCGTGGGTTGTCTTGATTCCTCCTCTTCAATTCTTCGTTTTTCATCCTCTTCGGGGCTTGATGGTGATGGTGTAGGACCTGCCCCGACTTCTTTTCCACCTCTCAAAAGTATGGCCTTTGCACTTTCGAAGCCTCCCTTGGGGTTTGGGATGGTAGAGCTAGGAAGTTGGCCTTGCTCACGAAACTTCCCTACAAAATCTGCAATCTGCCCAATTTGTTTCTCCAATTGCTCCACCCTCTTATCTTGGTTTTGCATGGCTTTGGCTTGATTTTCCTGCCCCTAAGACAAATTCGTTAGTAACTTAAGGAGTGTATCATTGTCTAAAGTGTTACCTGAACTTGTTTGGGCAGATTGTGGAGGTGCTTGTGCGGGTGCATATGGCTTGTTGTAGAAGCCCAGGGGTTGTTGCCTAAAGCCTCCTTGTTGTGGTGGTTGTTGGGGCTCCCTCCATTTGAAGTTCGGGTGGTCTCTCCAACCTGGATTATAAGTGTTAAAATACGGATCGTTCCTCGGTTGGTTTTGGCCTTGAAATCCATTTGCGTTGGCGCTTTCCCATCCACCATTTTCTATGAGTTGTGGGCACTTCTCAGAAGCATGTCCTTGGATAGAACACACCCCGCATACAATCGGTCCTTGCATCCTCATGCCTTCGGCCATCTGAGACACAATGGAAGTAAGATTAGCTAACTGGGAATGAATGTCGGGTGTGGAACTTACCTCATGAACTTGCTGCCGTGGGGGTCCTCTTTGGCCTACTCCTTCGTATTGTTGAGCGTTCAACGCTCGGTTAGCGATCAAGACCTTGGCATCCATGGGCGTCTTGTCCACCAATGCTCCACCCGCCGAGGCATCGAGCATTTGACGTTCGATTGGTAGGAGCCCCTCGTAGAAGTATTGCAGAAGCAACTCCTCCTTCATCTGATGCTGTGGACAAGAAGCAACAAGAGATTTAAAACGTTCGTAATACGTAGGAAAAGACTCACCATCTTCTTGCTGGATTCCACTTATCCTTTTACGCAAAAGGATGATGCGAGAAGTTGGGAAAAACTTCTCCAGAAAAGCCCTCTTCATACTCTCCCATGATGTGACGGTTCCGGGAGCTAAGTCATACAACCAATCCTTAGCTTTGTCCATTAAAGAGAATGGAAAAGCCTTCATCTTCAGAATACTTCCATCGACGTTGATGGGAGTCATGCTCGAACACACCACCTCAAATTCTTTCAGGTGCTTGTTCGGATCCTCCATGGACAACCCATGGTACTTCGGAATATGGTGAAGCAAGCTTGACTTCAACTCAAACTCATCGGTCTTCCTTTCGGCAGGTGGGGGATATTGGATACACAAGGGTGCGGCATTATCCAATCCCGAGGCCGAAAGCTCCTTGAGTGTCCGGGTATCCACGGCCATGACTTGTGGTTCTTCAAATACCCTTGTCGTGGGTTCCTCAAATACACCTGCCGTGGCCTCTTCTTCTTCAAGGTCAGATTCCGGACGTTGTGGACTTGGTTCGTGTGGCTTCCTCTTCCGTCTCAAAGTCCTCTCAAAATCGCTGTCAAAATCCGAGATATGCTCACAAATCGGTTGAGAACTCCGAGTCATGCACTAGTACCTAAAACAAGGAAAACAAAACAAGGTCAGAATTCTTAACAAAAACTAAATTAAACAGAAAGTAACAATCCAAGGGATTAGCAAAGTTGCTAGTCCCCGGCAACGGCGCCAAAAATTTGATGCGAACTAATTAAGCACACAAATTAAAACCCTCTTGTGACAATTGTAGTATAAGTATAAGTAGGGATCGTTCTAGACCGGGGATTAGGAGGGATTACTAAATCACTTGGAAACTGACTCAAAAATGTAAAACAAACGTTAAAAACACTAAACTAGACTCAAAGAATGCAAACTAAACAATAAAACACTTAAACAAATCAAAAGACTCAAAGAATGCAAAACACTTATAAACACAAACTAAGACACTTTCTAACTAAATTGGACACTAAAGTAAAGGGGGATTGAGGTTTTGACGAAATTAAACTAAATGCACAGATTGTAATTTAAAGGCAGAATGTAAATATGAATGTGATGAAAATATGGATGAATGCTAGCTAGAAGGTTCTTCTCCACACATGTCACACTTGCATACAATTTGATTTTCAGTTGGTCTTTCGATGAATTATGAAACTCGACACTCCAAGTTAATTAGGTCCGCTTAAATTAACCTTCAGATTTCCCTAGAATCATTGAATTGGATGAATATGCATCGCAACCAAATTATTCTTAACAAGTTCTCTATATGAACAGCATGATAAAGATACAAGTTAGAATCATTACGTTCTTTGGAAATCATAAGCATCGACAAGGCATTTGTAACTATGAAAAGCATGATACTCTTGCCAGGAATTCATTTAACGCGATTGTTTATAAGCAACCTCCACTACTTGTAAATATAAGTTCATAACTATTAGGTGAAATTCACTTATATTCTAGCGTCATATTCATGCATGAAAATTAAGCGTGCACTCTCAACAAACATACACAAATAAGTTATCGATCAACCAGTTAAACAAATTGAATCCACAATACATGAAATTCCAACCAAAAGTAATCAAATCATATTACAAGCATAAACATAGTTTCGAATCACCCCCTAGCTAATTAGGGATTTAGCCTCTCATGTTCACAGAAAGAGAAATAAAATTGAGTTTAAACATAACGAACAAAAGATTGATTACACCTAGAACGCACAACAAATCCACTTGAATTTCTGCGCGTCCAAGCTCCTCTTTCTCCTTTCCTTGCTGCGGCAGTGAGGTTAAATGGTGTTTTTGGATGATTTTCTGGGTTATAGATGGGTTTAGGGGAGTGTGGTGGTGCGGCAAGGTAGTAGGGAGGTGTATGGAGGTGTGGAAGGTGGCTGGAAGGGATATGGTGGCTGCGGCAAGGATGGGGGAATGCTGGAATTGATGTGGTGGCTGCGGCTTATGGGAGAAAGCTGGAATTGATGTGGTGGCTGCGGCTTATGGGAGAAAGCTGGAATGGGTGGTGAAGGCACGGCAGAGAAGAATAATAGGATATGGTGGCTGCGGCTGGGATTTCTTTTTGGTTTATTAGGGTCAAAAATAAATGGGGGGCCACGGCTTAGAAGAATAATTTAGGGTGAATGATGAATGGGATCAAAAATTGCGGCTGAGAGCTTTTTTTTGTCAATATGTGGCTGAATGGTTTAAAAATATGAATGCATGCAATGAATTAGGTCGGCTAGGGTCCAACTAAAAGGGTACGGCTGAGATTGTAATTAGAAGGCTTAGGGTTTGGATGATGGAGGAGAGATGCGGCTTAGATGTGTATGGCTGAAAAGAATCCACTAAAAAAACCCCCCCTAGGATGCGGCTAATGAAAAGAATCAATCAATGGACAAGAAGCTAGGATTAAAAATAAAAGGTACGGCTGATATGTAATTAAGTGATTAGGGTTAGGGTTTAAGTGAATGATATTGGACACAAATGCCCCCCCTTGCACGGCAAGGGAAGGAAAAGAAAGTGCAAAGGCACGGCTTGGGCTTTAAAGTGGGCTGGGGCCATTGTTTTGTGTCCTAAAGTGCATACAAGGCCTTCAAAGTGGCTAGAAAATACGGACGTTTAAGTTTAGGAAAGGTTACCAAAACGGGAAACCTAGGGTTAACTTTCCTACTTCAAGTAGGAAACCTTGTTTGAGTAGGATTCCTCATTTTGGTAGGAATTCATCGTTGGAGTAGGAATTCGTCGTTTCTTCAAGTCTTCAACTCATTCATTCCTCTTTCGCTCCAAAATACTCCAATTTGCATCTTCTTGCACACTTTGGCCTTATAATCTGAAAATACACAAAAGTGGCCTTAAACACTTAAATAACTAAATAAACACAACATAAATGCACGAGAACAAGCTAATTAAGTCGCATGAATATGCTCCTATCACCACACTCCAATGGCAGATTTCGAACCCTCCTTGAATGGCAGATTGCACAAGTCCTCCTCTCCTTGCTTCCTTGCTTGCGGCACTAGGGTGGTGTAGAATGGATTGTGGTGTTTTATGGATGAAAGTATGAATGAATGAATGAGTGAGTGGATGGATGAATGGTGTGGCATAGGGCTGTTTATATAGACTTAATTAGGCACACTTAGTGAAGGAAAAGGATTGCACAATCCCATTGAAAAAGGGTTAATTCAAGGCAGAAATCAAATGGGAATTGGAATAGGGAGTTCGGCTAGGATTTAGGGATTCTAGAAGGTTTTGGTGCGGCATGTTTATAGGGATGTGATAAGGTTTCTAGAAGGGATGGTTTAGGGCAGATTCCTAAACCTAAAGGGCCAAGGATACAGGATATTTGTGTAGGAGAAGGATTGCAATTCCTAAACCTACAAGGAATGGTATTCTTGCGGCATTTGAGTGGATAAAGCTTCTAGAAACTGAATTAGGTGTTTAAATGTGTAAGTAATTCCCTCTAATTAGCTAGGTTTAAGTCCTAACCTGATTTGGATAGGATAGAATAGGATAATGTTGGAGTTAGGATAGGATAAGGTTTCTAGGATAGGATAAGATAAGGTTGGATAAGGTTGGATAAGGTTGGAGAAGGTTCCTTGTTTCTTGCTTCTTCCTTATCTTCATTGCATTAGGACTTCTTCCACCAGATTTGTAGCCTTTCCTAGCTCTTCTTGACTTCAATTTCGTCCATTCCTTTTGCTCCAAACATAAGCTATCCATTCCAAGCCCAATTTTGCTCCAAATAGCCTCAAAATGCACTTTCTTGCTCCTTTTGCCATTAGGACCTAAAAACATACGAAAATAACTTAAAAGACTGAAATAAATAGTAATTAACTCACTAAATGCAAGGAAACAACATAACTAAGTAGCATAAATATGCTCCTATCAAATTCCCCCGCACTTAGCTTTTGCTAGTCCTCGAGCAAAACGAAATAAACAAAACACAATCTAGACCTTCCAACATGTACCTCAGGGATTTCCAATGAACACGACACATTAAAGAACACCGCATACATAGATTTTAGTTATCCCCACCCTTGAGCACATACTTAACCATAGTTACCACACACTAGCTCGCATTTAATCAATTAAAACATGATTTTTAAATGTAGTAACATGCCTTAGAGAATTCCCTCAATTCCTCACTAGATATACTCTCTATTTTCACACAGATTTTCTGACTACACTCCCTGCACTAGGTATATGTGAGAAGATTGATGTAAACATGTAAACTAATACTCACATATGTCATAACAAAGAAGGCATTTTCCGGAATTATTAACATGTATATGATCTCATGAATGGAATGCTACTACTTAGACGCGAGAACTAGGGAAACCATATGCTCAAACCAATTTTAAACTCCACATATTTAAACACATAACAACCAAGATTGAAGTCAAAGGGTTTGTAACGGGGCTAAGGTATTTGGCTAACAAAGAAAGGCAAGGATAAACAAAAGTTCTTAAAGCAATAGTAAGCAAAGTAATAAACACTTTAGAATTCACTTTTGAATGCAAAAACCAACTTTGAACACCAAGGGAAGAATCACACAAAACTTAGGGTCAAATCCAAACTTTTGGACCCTTTCTTCAACAATCAACACTTGTGAGTTCATTCTCACTTATTTTCAACTCTTTTTTTTTCTTTCTTTCTCTTCTTTTTCTTCTTTTTCACGTTTCTTTTTTTTTTTTTTTTTTTTTTTTTTTTTCTTTCATGCCCTATTCTTTCTTTGGCACACAAACATACTACTTCATGAATTCCTACGAAAATCCCTTCCCCCCACACTTGTTTTTCTACAACTTTTAGATCGAAAGGAATTCCTAAGTCATGCTTTACTATCCTTTAAGAATAAGGGTTTGGATAATCCTAATCTAGGCTAGGTAAGGATTATGTGGTTAACAAAGAAAATAGGCTAAATAAGGCTCAAAGGGGTTTAAACCTACAATACATATGTAAAGGGGTAAGGCTTTTTGGCTCTGGGTTTAAACTAACCAACTTCATCTTATTATTTGTTATGCTAATCAATTTTATGCTTTGAATGAAATGGGCGTGACTTCTAGTATTTGGAACTATAGTGATGAAACGCATTCTAAGTAGCAACCAAGTAAAGAACGATGAGATCATGCAACGATTTTAGAAAACAAGGAATCAAGATTAATAACTCTCCAAAGAATGTTTAAGCTCAAGTCTCTCAGGGTTGTAGCGTTAGTTTGAGTTTCTTCCTTCAAGCATGTTACAAAAACTGATTTTTTTATTTTGTGATTACATGTGAATTCGTATATGTCAACTATAACCAAGCATATAACCAAAGAGCATATCAAACTTCCATCTATGTTTGTACTTTCTTTAATAGTCATGCAATTTAAAAACCAAATCCTCATCATTGTGTTGGAAGGTACCCTAAGACACAAACACAAAAACAAAACGACTCGAAAAACAACTCTTTTTGGGTTTTAAAACACTCTTTTTCGATTTTTTTTTCAAATTTTCGGATTTTCTGTTTAAGACGCATAAAAATACTTCAAAACACATTAAAAACACTTAAAAACAGTGAAAAACAACTTTAGAAATGATGGGTGATAAAATCCCACGAATTTGCATGAAAAACACTTTGTTTACCCCCCCACACTTAAACCAAACATTGTCCTCAATGTTTTAAGTATAGACTCACAAACAAACAAACAATTAACACAACCAACAAACACGACAAACATGGCAAAATAAAAGCAATAAAGAGTAGGGTTTAGGAATGCAAATCTGGTTATGGAGTGCTGGAGCTTCCTAGTTCGTCTTTATTTGCATGGGTTGCCTCCCAAGAATCGCTTGCTTTAACGTCTTCCAGCCGGACGATCCTTCCTCTTAAGCTTCAATTGGGCCCACGGCATGGAAGCTTTCTCCATCCATGACATGCTCTTCAAAGTTCTCATAGTATGGCTTCAAACGATGTCCGTTGACTTTGAACTCTTGGCCGGTCTTTAAGCCTTGAATTTGGACTGCACCATAAGGAAATACATTAATAACAACAAACGGGCCAATCCACTTAGAACGTAACTTACCTGGAAACAAGCGAAGGCGGGAATTGAAGAGTAGCACTTTCTGCCCTAGAACAAATGTCTTGCTACGAATCATCTTGTCATGGAATGCTTTTGACGTCTCCTTGTAAATCAATGTGTTCTCGTATGCTTCATGCCTTATCTCCTCAAGCTCGTATAGTAGGCCAATAAAAACCACATTCAAGTATTTTACGTGCCGTCCTTT
This sequence comes from Pyrus communis, assembly GCF_041283825.1. NCBI lineage: Eukaryota > Viridiplantae > Streptophyta > Magnoliopsida > Rosales > Rosaceae > Pyrus > Pyrus communis. The sequence continues at coordinate 15,168,603 of NC_142576.1, read as the reverse complement.
GAGTGCCAAAGTGACCTCCACATGCATAAGTGTGACAAAACGTTAAAATTGAATTAAACTCCGATTCATGCACACACCTACGAATGATTTGATCCGCACAATATTTCCACAAATAAGGATCATCCCACACATAAAACCGAGCCTCCCTTTTAAGTTTATCACGTTGGTGTTTATTTAGGTCGCTTGGAATTTGTTTAGACACCAAATAATTCACTAAATCGGCATACCATGGCTCACTTACCTCGACAGACATCAATTGCTCATCTGGAAATGTCTCTGGGATAGGTACGGCTTCTTCTTCATGTACCATGCGGCTCAAGTGGTCAGCCACCACATTTTCACTTCCTTTCTTGTCCCGAATTTCGATATCGAACTCTTGAAGTAGAAGCATCCAACGAATAAGCCTTGGTTTAGCCTCCTTTTTGGTGAGTAAGTACTTCAACGCTGCATGATCAGTGTAAATGATAACTTTAGTACCAAGTAAATAAGAACGAAATTTATCTAAAGCAAAAACAACAGCAAGAAGTTCTTTTTCCGTTGTGGAGTAGTTCAATTGGGCATCATTCAAGGTCCGGGATGCATAATAGATGACATGTGGCTGCTTGTTCTTCCTTTGGCCTAAAACGGCTCCTAATGCATAATCTGAGGCATCGCACATAAGCTCAAAAGGAAGACTCCAATCTGGTGGAATAATGATGGGGGCCGAAGTGAGCATTTCCTTGAGGTGTTTGAAGGCCTTCTCACACTCCTCATCGAACTTGAATGGCACATCCTTTTGGAGAAGTCGGCAAAGGGGGTTAGAGATTTTTGAAAAGTCCTTGATGAATCGCCTATAGAATCCTGCATGTCCAAGAAAAGAACGAACCTCTCTAACCGAAGTAGGAGAGGGTAAGTAGCGTCCAAGATCTATTTTTGATTTGTCAACTTCAATCCCTTTGGCCGAAATTATATGCCCTAAAACTATGCCTTGTTTTACCATGAAATGACATTTTTCCCAATTTAAAACAAGGTTAGTTTCAATGCATCGTTCTAGGATTAAAGTGAGATTATGTAAGCAATCGTCAAACGAATCTCCAAATACACTAAAATCATCCATAAAAACTTCAATTATTTTCTCCACAAAATCTGAAAATATACTTACCATGCATCTTTGAAAGGTGGCCGGTGCATTGGATAAACCGAATGGCATGGGACGATAAGCAAAAGTACCAAAAGGGCAAGTGAAAGTGGTCTTTTCTTGGTCATCCGGAGCTATGACAATTTGATTATATCCCGAATATCCATCAAGAAAACAATAAAAAGAATGACCGGCTAACCTTTCAAGCATTTGATCAATGAACGGCAAAGGGAAGTGGTCCTTCCTTGTGGTGGCGTTGAGCTTCCTATAATCGTTGCAAACTCTCCAACCCGTTTGGATGCGTGTTGGCACAAGCTCATTCTCAGCATTCTTCACCACCGTCACTCCGGATTTCTTTGGCACTACTTGAATTGGTGAAACCCAACGGCTATCCGAGATAGGATAAATCACTCCGCAATCAAGTAATTTGATAACCTCCTTCTTCACAACTTCCATCATTGGAGGGTTGATGCGAACTAAATAAGCACACAAATTAAAACCCTCTTTTGACAATTGTAGCATATGAATAAGTAGGGATCGTTCTTAACCGGGGATTAGGAGGGATTGCAAAATCACTTGGAAACTGACTCAAAAACGTAAAACAAAGGTTAAAACACTAAACTAGACTCAAAGAATGCAAAACTAAACACTTAAAACACTAAAACAAATCAAAAGACTCAAAACAGCACCAAAACACTCAAAACTGCCTTAAAAACACTTTCTGGGCAGTTTTGAGCACTTTGACTACTTTGGACGAATTTGGGAAATAAATTGATTCAAAACACTTAGAAACACAAACTAAGACACTTTCTAACTAAATTGGACACTAAAGTAAAGGGGGATTGAGTTTTTGACGAAATTAAATAAAATGCACAAATTGTAATTAAGGGCAGATTGTAAAGATGAATTTGATGAAAAGATGGATGGAATGCTAGCTAGAAGGTTCTTCTCCACACATGTCACACTTGCATACAAGATGATTTTCAATTGGTCTTTCGATGAATTATGAAACTCAACACTCCGGGTTAATTAGGTCCGCTTAAATTAACCTTGAGATTTCCCTAGAATCATTGAATTGGATGAATATGCATCGCAAACAAATTATTCCTAACAAGTTCTCTATATGAACAGCATGATAAAGATACAAGTTAGAATCATTACGTTCTTTGGAAATCATAAGTGTTGACGAGGCATTCGTTACTATGATGAGCATGAAACTAGTGACAAGAATTCATTTAACGCGATTGTTTATAAGCAACCTCCACTACTTGTGAATATAAGTTCATAACTATTAGGTGAAATTCACTTATATTCTAGCGTCATATTCATGCATGAAAATTAAGCGTGCACTCTCAATAAACATACACAAATAAGTTATCAATCAAGCAGTTAAACAAATTGAATCCACAATACATGAAATTCCAACCAAAGGTAATCAAATCATATTGCAAGCATAAACATGGTTTCGAATCACCCCCTAGCTAAATAGGGGTTTAGCCTCTCATGTTCACAGAAAGAGAAATAAAATTGAATTTAAACATAAAGATTAAAAGATCGATTACACCTAGAACGCCCAACGAATCCACTTGAATTTCTGCGCGTTTAAGCTCCTCTTTCTCCTTTCTTCTTGCTGCGGCAGTGAGGGTAAATGGTGTTTTTGGATGATTTTCTGGTTTAGGGATGGATTTATGGTGATATGGTGGTGCGGCAAGGTGGTGGAGTGATGGAGGAAGGTTTGTATGGTGGCTGGAAGGATGGGGATGGCTGCGGCAAGGTGTGGAAGTGGCTGGAATTGATGGGGAGATGGAGAGGTGGCTGCGGCTTAGGGAGAATTAGGGTGAATAATGGGAAGCTGCGGATTGAATGGAGAAAAGGGTGATGGAGGCTACGGCTTAGGGTGAATGTGGCTGATTTGAGAGAATGAATGAAAAGTAGAGAGAGCTAGGGTGAATAATAGGGTGCGGCTGATATGGGAACTAGGGTTATGGTGAAAATAGATGGGGACTTGCGGCTGAGATGGATTTTGGATGAATGAAAGGCTACGGATTCAAAGGAGAGAATAGAAGGGTGCGGCTAGGTTGTAAAAGTGTGTAGGGTTTCAGAAAATAAACCCTAGCTTATTAAAATTAAATCAAAGGCTTTTAAAATTAGGAAATAAAATCAGAAATTAAAAGGGATGGCTGCAAGGTGCGGCTAGGGTTAGGTTAGGAGAGGGAAATAGGGTTTAAGTGAATGACAATGGACCTAAATACCCCCCCTTGCACGGAAAGGGAAGGAAAGAAAGGGATTGGGCACGGCAAAGGGTTTTAAGGGCCCTAAGGCCTTCGTTTTGTGTCCTAAAGTGCCTACAAGGCCTTCAAAGTGGCTAGAAAATACGGAAGTTTAAGATTAGGAAAGGTTACCAAAACGGGAAACTTAGGGTTAACTTTCCTACTTTAAGTAGGAATCCTTGTTTGAGTAGGAATCCTCGTTTTGGTAGGAATTCATCGTTGGAGTAGGAATTCATCGTTTCTTCAAGTCTTCAACTCATTCATTCCTCTTTTGCTCCAAAAAGCTCCAATTTGCATCTTCTTGCACACTTTGGCCTTATAATCTGAAAATGCACAAAAGTGACTTTAAACACTAAAATAGCTAAGGAAACACAACATAAATGCACGAGAACAAGCTAATTACGTCACATGAATATGCTCCTATCAAGGGTTGAGCCGACGTTGAGCCTCTCGAGTTGGTTTAGCCCCCTCCTCTAGAAGTATGCGATGCATGCATGTTGTAGGGCTAATTCCCTTAATATCGGCCAAGGTCCATCCTATGGCTGTTTTGTGCTCTTTCAACACGCGAACCAATTTCTCCTCCTCCATTGCCGTGAGTGATGAAGAAACAATGACGGGCAACGTTTCTTTGTCTCCCAAATAGACATACTTCAAGTGACTTGGCAATGGTTTAAGTTCAAGAACGGGTGCCTGAATCAGTGAAGGTAATAACTTGTTAGTAGAAACGGGAATTGAAATTGGGTTTGGGGGCTTACCTTGATATTGTGGCGATGATTCAAGTGAAGCCACCATTTCGGCAATGCCATCATCATGCACGGCCAGATTTGGTTCTCTACCTATTCCTTCGGCAATTGTGGTTTCAAGTGGGTCTTTGTCCAATGAATCAAGAAAATCCTGCGCCAATGACTCAAGTATATCAATAGAGAAACAAGAATGATCGTCATTAGGATATTTAATAGTTTCAGAAAGATTGAAATAAATAACTTCCCCATCAAATTCCATCGTTAAAGTTCCTTTGAACACGTCGATCTTAGTGCGGGCTGTTTTCATGAAAGGTCTCCCAAGTAGGATCGGCAATGGTGTAGAATGGGGTGAATCCTCCATGTCAAGTACGTAAAAGTCCGCCGGAAAGATCAAATTGTTAACCTGCACCAACACATCTTCCAAAACTCCTTTTGGATAGGCATTAGAACGATCGGCCAATTGAATAATCACACCATCGTTTTTAAGTTCTCCCAAGTTCATAGATGTATAAATTGAGTAAGGCATGACATTAATTGAAGCTCCTAAATCTAGCATAGCATGTTCAAATTTAGTATTTCCAATAACACAAGGAATTGTAAAACTACCCGGATCTTTGCATTTAGGTGGTAATTTTCTTTGTAACACTGCCGAAACATTCTCACTTACCTGGACCACCTCTTTGTTTGAAATCCTCTTCCTTGTGGTGCAAAGCTCTTTCAAAAATTTCGCATACTTAGGAACTTGCTTAATTGCATCAAGGAGCGGAATATTGACTTGAACTTTCCTAAAGGTTTCCAGAATGTCCTTCTCATTCTCTTCTTTCTTTGATTGCCTAAATCTGCTAGGGAAGGGCACATTTAGTGGAATAGAACTTGACAAAGTCGAATTTGGACTTACCTTAGGGGTGTTGGACGGTTTTGGGGTGGTAGATGGCTGCGGTAAGGTTGGTTCCACCCTTGCCGTGGCCTTTGTGCCTTGTTGATTCTCTTCTTGCAGCAACATGTCCTTTTCTTGACTTGTTTTGGACGGATTTGGGGTGGTTCCAACTTCCTTACCACTTCTCAACGTGATTGCCTTGGCAAATTCGAACCCTCCCTTTGGATTGACAATGGTTGAGCTAGAGAGCTTGCCTTGGTCTCGGAATTGTCCTACAAACTCCGCAATCTGTCCAATTTGTTTCTCTAAGTGGTCCACCCTTTTATCTTGGTTTAGCATCGCTTTGGTTTGATTTTCTTGCCCCTGAGACAAATTGGTAAGTAACTTAAGAAGTGTAGCATTATCTAAAGACGTACCTTGATTGTTTTGGGCGGATTGGGGTGGTATTGGCTCATTGCCGTAGGTTTTAGTGTAAAACCCCGGGGGTTGTTGCCTAAAGCCTCCTTGTTGTTGAGGTTGTTGAGGCTCCCTCCACTTGAAGTTTGGATGGTCTCTCCAACCCGGATTGTATGTGTTGGAATATGGATCATTCCTTGGCGGATTTTGGCTTGGAAATCCAATGGCATTTGCATTTTCCCATTCCCCATTCTCAATCAATTGAGGGCACTTGTCCGAAGGATGTCCTTGGATAGAACATATGCCACATACACTTGGACCTTGAATCCTCATTCCTTCGGCCATCTGAGACACAATAGAAGTAAGATTAGCTAATTGAGATTGAATGTCAGATTGGGAACTTACCTCATTCACTTGCTGTCGTGGGGTGTCTCTTTGGCCAACACCTTCATATTGTTGTGCATTCAACGCTCTATTTGCAATTAAAACCTTGGCATCCACGGGCGTTTTGTCAACCAAAGCACCTCCCGCCGAGGCATCTAGCATTTGTCTCTCTATTGGAAGAAGCCCCTCGTAGAAATATTGAATTAAAAGTTCTTCCTTCATTTGATGGTGAGGGCATGATGCAACTAGAGTCTTGAAACGTTCATAATATGCCGGAAAGCACTCCCCTTGGTTTTGTTGAATGCCACTTATTTTCTTCCTCAAAAGAATCACTCTTGAAGTTGGGAAGAATTTCTCTAAGAATGCCCGCTTCATGCTTTCCCAAGAAGTGACGGTTCCAGGTGCCAATTCATATAGCCAATCTTTAGCCTTTTCTAGAAGAGAGAATGGAAAGGCCTTCATCTTCAAAATGTTCCCATCGACATTGATGGGTGTCATACTCGAACATACCACTTCAAACTCCTTAAGATGCTTGTTTGGATCTTCCATGGATAACCCATGGTATTTGGGAATGTGATGCAACAAGCTAGACTTCAATTCGAACTCATCGGTCTTGCCTTGGGCAGCCATAGGATATTGAATGCACAAAGGTACGGCATTGTCTAGTCCCGAGGCCGAAAGTTCTTTGATTGTTCTATTGTCCGCCGCCATGCTTTCTTCTTCTTCAAATTCAGATTCGGAATCTGAACTTGAACTAGGTGGATAAGGTTCGGGTTGTTTCCTCTTTCTTCTCAAAGTTCGTTCAAAATCGTCGTCAAAATCCAATATGTTTGCACGAATAGGTTGAGAACGACGAGTCATAAACTAGTACCTGAAAATAAAGAACACAACCAAATCAGCAATCTATAGGCACGGCACACTTTAAAAAAAAACAAAGACACTAAAAAGACACTACACAAACAAAAAGGGATTAGCAAATTTGCTAATCCCCGGCAACGGCGCCAAAATTTGATGTGAAAATTACTTGACACACAAATTAAACCCTATTTGTGACAATTGTAGTAGATAAGTAAGTAGGGATCGTTCTAGACCGGGGATTAACTAGGGATGCTAATCTATGTAAATAAGACTCAAAAACACTAAATTAGACTCTATGGACTCAAAACTAACTTTAGACACTTAAAACAGCAACCAATACTCAAAAAGACTCACTTTTAGACTCAATAAAGGTTTTGGACGAAAATAGGACTTGACTAGACTCAAAAGACTCAAGGAAAACAAGTTTTGACTCAAATATGAAGACTAAATAACATGGGGATTGTTTTTGACGAATTCTAGACTCAAAACAAAAACTTAGTAGAAAACACTTTTGAAAAACGAATTTAGGTAAAATAAATGGGTAAAAGGCTAGTTAGAGGGTCCTTCTCCACACATGATATATGCATACGAACCAATGTCCAGTTATTACTCCTTTAGACTATAAATTACAACGCCCCAAATTAGTTGCATCGCACAACTAACCCTCAAGTTTTCCTTATTTCATTGAATTGAATGAAAACGCATTACAACCAAATTATCTTTTTCAAGTTCTTTATATGAGATGCATAACAAAGATACATATCAAAAGTCATTAAGCTTTGTGAAAACTATAAGCGTTGACAAGGCATTCATCACTATGAAACTCATATGACTCATACCAAGGATTTACTTAACGCGATTGTGACTAGCAACCTCCACTACTTTTGAATATAAGTGAATAACAATTACGTGAAACCCCCTTATACTCTAGCATCAAGTTTATGCATGCAAATTAAGTGTTAACCCCCAACCCACATACATAAACCAGTTTTAATAACTTAGATAAGCAAATCACATTCATGCCTTAAGAAATAATAACCGGACGTAATCAATTCATATAAAACATATAATCATGGCTTCAAATTCTCCTCTAACTAAAAAGAAGTTAGTTCCTCATGTTCGCAAAACAAAGATAATTAAATTTAAACATTGAACTAAGACTAAGGACAGAATACACCTAGAAACTCTCCACACTCCAATGGCAGATTTCGAACCCTCCTTGGATGGCAGATTGCACAAGTCCTCCTCTCCTTGCTTCCTTGCTTGCGGCACTAGGGTGGTGTAGAATGGATTGTGGTGTTTTATGGATGAAAGTATGAATGAATGAATGAGTGAGTGGATGGATGAATGGTGCAACATAGGGTTGTTTATATAGACTTAATTAGGCACACTTAGTGAAGGAAAAGGATTGCACAATCCCATTGAAAAAGGGTTAATTCAAGGCAGAAATCAAATGGGAATTGGAATAGGGAGTTCGGCTAGGATTTAGGGATTCTAGAAGGTTTTGGTGTGGCATGTTTATAGGGATGTGATAAGGTTTCTAGAAGGGATGGTTTAGGGTAGATTCCTAAACCTAAAAGGCCAAGGATACAGGATATTTGTGTAGGAGAAGGATTGCAATTCTTAAACCTACAAGGAATGGTATTCTTGCGGCATTTGAGTGGATAAAGCTTCTAGAAACTGAATTAGGTGTTTAAATGTGTAAGTAATTCCCTCTAATTAGCTAGGTTTAAGTCCTAACCTGATTTGGATAGGATAGAATAGGATAATGTTGGAGTTAGGATAGGATAAGGTTTCTAGGATAGGATAAGATAAGGTTGGATAAGGTTGGATAAGGTTCCTTGTTTCTTGCTTCTTCCTTATCTTCATTGCATTAGGACTTCTTCCACCAGATTTGTAGCCTTTCCTAGCTCTTCTTGACTTCAATTTCGTCCATTCCTTTTGCTCCAAACATAAGCTATCCATTCCAAGCCCAATTTTGCTCCAAATAGCCTCAAAATGCACTTTCTTGCTCCTTTTCCCATTAGGACCTAAAAACATACGAAAATAACTTAAAAGACTGAAATAAATAGTAATTAACTCACTAAATGCAAGGAAACAACATAACTAAGTAGCATAAATATGCTCCTATCAATAAAACACTTTTCAAAAACGAATTTAAGTAAAATAAATGGGTGGAAGGCTAGTTAGAGGGTCCTTCTCCACACATGATATATGCATATGAACCAATGTCCAGTTATTACTTCTTTAGACTATGAATGACAACGCCCCAAATTAGTTGCATCGCACAACTAACCCTCAAGTTTTCCTTATTTCATTGAATTGAATGAAAACGCATTACAACCAAATTATCTTTTTCAAGTTCTTTATATGAGATGCATAACAAAGATACATATCAAAAGTCATTAAGTTTCGTGAAAACTATAAGCATTGACAAGGCATTCATCACTATGAAACACATGAGACTCATACCAAGGATTTACTTAATGTGATTGTGACTAGCAACCTCCACTACTTGTGAATATAAGTGAATAACAATTACGTGAAACCCCACTATACGCTAGCATCAAGTTTATGCATGCAAATTAAGTGTTAACCCCCAACCCACATACATAAACCAGTTTTAATAACTTAGATAAGCAAATCACATTCATGCCTTAAGAAATAATAACCGAACATAATCAATTCATATAAAACATATAATCATGGCTTCAAATTCTCCACTAACTAAAAAGAAGTTAGTTCCTCATGTTCGCAAAACAAAGATAATTAAATTTAAACATTGAACTAAGACTAAGGAGAGAAAGAACCAAGAAAAACGCTCCACACTCCAATGGCATGCACGGCACTCCCTTGGATGGCAGATTGCACAAGTCCTCCTCTCCTTGCTTCCTTGCTTGCGGCACTAGGGTGGTGTAGAATGGATTGTGGTTTTTGATGGATGAAAGTATGAATGAATGAATGAATGAGTGAGTGGAAAATTGAATGGTGCGGCATAGGCCTGTTTATATAGGCTAATTAGGCACACTTAGGGAAGGAGAAGGATTGCACAATCCCATTGAAAAAGGGTTAATTCAAGGCAGAAACCAAATGGGAAATGGAATAGGTAGTGCGGCTAGGATTTAGGGAGTTCTAGAAGGTTTGGTGCGGCATCCTTGTAGGGATAAGATAAGGTTTCTAGAAGGGATGGTTTAGGGCAGATTCCTAAACCTAAAAGGCCAAGGATATATGATATAAGTGTAGGAGAAGGATTGCAATTCCTAAACCTACAAGGAATGGTGTTTATGCTGCATACACATGGATAATGCTTCTAGAAACTGAAATAGGTGTTCAAATATGTAATTAATCCCCTCTAATTAGCTAGGTTTAAGTCCTATCCTAATTTGGATAGGATAAGATAGGATAATGTTAGAGTTAGGAAAGGATAAGGTTTCTAGGATAGGATAAGATAAGGTTGGATAAGGTTCCTTATTTCTTGCTTCTTCCTTATCTTCTTTGCATTTGGACTTCTTCCACCAGATTTGTAGCCTTTCCTAGCCCTTCTTGACTTCAATTTCGTCCATCCTCTTTACTCCATGGTTAAGCTATCCAATCCATGCCCAAAAATGCTCCAAATAGCCTCAAAATGTACTTTCTTGCCCCTTTTGCCATTAGGACCTAAAAACATACGAAAATAACTTAAAGGACTGAAATAAATAGTAATTAACTCACTAAATGCAAGGAAACAACATAACTAAGTAGCATAATTATGCTCCTATCAGTCCATAGATAATGATCAAAATTTTCAATTACTAACTTCTATGGCGCAGGGAATGCAAAATAGGGACAAAAAGGTTGATGAATTAGAAAAGCAAGTAGGGCAGATTGCAGTGTTCATGGGCCAATTCAGAGAGTAAGGCAAGTTGCCTAGTTCAACCGTTGTCAACCCAAAAAGAGGATTCGAATCTGCCAAAGCAATCATGTTGCGAAGTGGAAAACAAGTTGGAACGGCTTCACAACCCTCTAAATCATCCCCAACGGAGGACGAAAAGTTGCAATTGGAGGAGGAGGAGCAAGAGCAAGCCACGGCAAGGATGACACCACCCATGCCGCAGCCACCCAAACAACCCCATTCGGCTTCCAAGGGTAAGGAGGTTCCAAATTTGATTATTTCTAATGTTATTCCTCCAAATGTACCCTTTCCTTGTAGATTCATGCAAACGAAGAAGGAGGAGGCTGAAAAGGACATTCTATAGACATTTAGAAAAGTACAAATCAATATACCACTTTTGGATGCAGTTAAGCAAGTTCCAAGGTATGCTAAGTTTTTAAAAGAACTTTGCACTACTAGGAAGAGAATTTCGAACAAAGAGGTTGTAAAGGTAAGTGAAAATGTCTCAGCCATCTTGCAACGTAAATTGCCCCCTAAATGCAAGGATCCGGGTAGTTTTACAATTCCTTGTGTTGTTGGCAATAATCGTTTTGAACATGCCATGCTAGACTTAGGTGCATCCATTAATGTTATGCCTTACTCAATTTATGCATCTATGAACCTAGGTGAGTTAAAAAATGATGGTGTGATTATTGAATTGGCCGATAGATCTAATGTAGCCAAAGGGTGTTTTGGAAGATGTTTTAGTGCAGGTCAATCATTTAATCTTTTCGGTGGATTTCTACATGCTGGAAATGGAAGAATCAAACCATTCCCCTTCGTTGGCAATCCTTCTTGGCCGCCCCTTCATGAAATCTGCCCGCACAAAGATTGATGTGTTTAATGGGACTTTGACAATGGAATTTGATGGGGAAGTTATTAATTTCAATCTTTCTGAATCTATCAAGTACCCTATTGATGATCATTCATGTTTTGCTATTGATGTAATTGATTCGTTGGCGCAGGACCATTTTGAACAATTGAACGAAGATGCACTTGAATTGGTCATTACAAGAGGAATGGATTGCAAAGACAAGGAAACAGCCACATTGGCCACCCACGGCATGCATGGAGAACACCGTGCCTTGCCCCCCTAATGTTGATATGATTGAGATAGTGGCTGCCCTTGAGTCATTGCCAATACAATCTGGTAAGTCTTCGGACCCAATTTCAATTCCAATTTCGACTAATAAGCCCATTCCTTCAGTTGTACAGCCACCTGCCCCTGAACTTAAACCATTGCCAAGCCATTTGAAGTATGTTTTCTTGGGAAACTAAGAGACCTTACCCATCATTATATCCTCCTCACTCATGGCACAAGAAAAAGGCAAGTTAGTGAGGGTGTTGAAGGAGTACAAAACTGCAATTGGTTGGACCTTGGCCGACATCAAGGGAATAAGCCCTACCACGTGCATGCATCGTATACTTTTGGAGGAGGGGTCTAAAGCATCTCGAGAGGCTCAACGCTGACTCAACCCTCCAATGATGGAAGTTGTGAAGAAGGAGATAATCAAGCTCTTGGATTGTGGAGTGATCTATCCAATTTCGGATAGTCGTTGGGTGTCTCCGGTTCAATGTGTTCCAAAGAAATCCGGAGTAACTGTGGTGAAAAATGTCGAAAATGAGCTTGTTCCTACTCGAATCCAAACATGTTGGAGGGTTCGTATTAATTATAGAAAACCCAATGCCACTACAAGGAAGGATCATTTCCTCTTGCCATTCATTGATCAAATGCTTGAAAGGTTAGCAGGTTATGCTTTTTATTGTTTTCTTGATGGATATTCAGGTTATAATCAAATTGTGATAGCTCCGGAGGATTAAGAGAAAACCACTTTCACATGCCCCTTTGGTACATTTGCTTATCGTCGCATGCCATTTGGTTTATGTAATACACCTGCCACATTTCAAAGATGCATGATGAGCATATTTTCGGATTATGTTGAGAAAATTATTGAGGTTTTTATGGATGATTTCAGCGTTTTTGGTGATTCATTTGATGGTTGTTTGAATAATCTTAGTTTGATTTCAAAACGATGCATTGAAACTAACCTTGTTCTAAATTGGGAAAAATGTCAATTCATGGTTAAACAAGGCATAGTTTTAGGTCATATTATTTCTAAAAAAGGTATTGAGGTTGATAAATCAAAAATAGATCTTGTGCGCCACTTACCCTCTCCTACTTCGGTCAGAGAGGTTCGTTCGTTCCTTGGACATGCAGGTTTTTATCGAAGGTTCATTAAGGATTTCTCGAAGGTCTCCCAACCTCAATGCCGTCTCCTACAAAAAATGCAACTTTTGATTTCAACAAGGAGTGCACGGCAGCCTTCTAACACCTTAAAGACTTGCTAACCACGGCACCCATCATTGTGCCACCGGATTGGAGCCTTCCGTTCGAGCTCATGTGTGATGCATCCGACTATGCGTTAGGGGTTGTTTTAGGCCTAAGAAAGGACAAGAAGCCCCATGTTATCTACTACACATCCCGGATGTTGAATGATGCTCAATTAAACTATTCGACCACTGAAAAAGAACTTCTTGCCATTGTCTTTGCTTTAGATAAATTTCGATCATATTTACTTGGTACTAAGGTTATTATTTTCACTGATCATGTAGCTTTAAAGTATTTGTTCACCAAGAAAGAAGCCAAACCAAGGCTAATTTGAAGGATGCTACTTCTTCAAGAGTTTGACATCGAAATTAAGGACAAAAAGGGGAGTGAAAATGTGGTGGCTGACCACTTAAGCCGTATGATACATGAGGAGGAGCCTTTACCTATTTCAGAAACATTCCCTGACGAGCAATTGTTATCCATTAAGGTAAGTGAGCCTTGTTATGCGGATTTGGTGAATTATTTGGTGACTAAACAATTTCCAAACACTCTAAACAGAAACCAACGTGATAAATTGAAAAAAGATGCTAGGTTTTATGTTTGGGATGATCCATACTTGTGGAAATATTGCTCAGATCAGATTATACGTAAGTGTGTGCATGACATGGAATTCACTTCTATTTTAACATTCTGTCACACTTATGCATGTGGGGGACACTTTGGGACACAACGCATGATAGGAGCATATTTATGCTACTTAGTTAGTTGTTTCCTTGCATTTAGTGAGTTAATTACTATTTATTTTAGTCTTTTAAGCTATTTTCGTATGTTTTTAGGTCCTAATGGCAAAAGGAGCAAGAAAGGGCATTTTGAAGCTAAATGGAGCAGTTTTGGGCATGGATTGGATAGCTTAACCATGGAGCAAAGAGGATGGATGAAATTGAAGTCAAGAAGGGCTAGGAAAGGCTAAAAATCTGGAGAAAGCAGTCCAAATGCAAAGAAGATAAGGAAATAGTAAGAAATAAGGAACCTTATCCAACCTTATCTTATCCTATCCTAACCAACCTTATCTTTTCCTAACTTTAACATTATCCTATCTTATCCTATCCAAATCAGGTTGTGCCTTAAATATAGCTATTTAGGAGGAATTAGTTATGCATTTAAACACTTAAACTCATATTCTAGAAGCATAAACCCTTTGTATGCCGCATATAGGCCATTCCTTGGAGGTTTAGGAGTTGTAATCCTTTTCCTACACCTATGCGATGAGTCCTTATCCATTTAGGTCTAGAAATCTGCCCTTTATGCCTTCTAGAAGTCTAAATTCTGCCAAAAAATACCTAGTTTCTAGAAGCCCTTAATTTCTGGCGAAAATTACCTATCCCATTCCCCTTTGGTTTCTGCCTAGACTTAACCCTTATTCCATGGGATTGTGCAATCCTTTTCCTTCACTTTTCAAAGAACTTAATGATTCTTGCTTGTATCTCTATTATGCAATTCATGTAGGGAACTTGTGGGGAATGCTTTGGGTTGTCGTATGCAATCATCCAATTCAATAACGTTAGGAAAATCTGAGGGTTAATTAGTGCAATTCACGGTTAATCTGGGGCGTTGAGAATTCATGGTTTATTGAAAAGCAATTAGAAATCGTTTTGTGTGCAAGTATGGCATGTGTGGAGATGAACCCCTTAGCTAGCTTCCCATCCATTCAATTCCATCAAATTCGTTTTTACAATCTATTCTAATTTAAAAAGTTTGTTTTGTTTTTAAATTCGTCCAAAACCAATCCCCCTTTACTTTGTTGAGTCATAGTAGTTAGAAATCACTTTAGTTTGTGTTTTTAAGTGTCTTAGGTCAAGTTAAAACCAATTTTCGTCCAAAGTTGTGTCTAGTGTTCAAAACTGCTCAGATTGTGTTTTTAAGGCAGTTTTGAGTGTTTTGGGTGCTGTTTTGAGTCTTTTGGTTTGTTTTGGTGTTTTAAAGTTTAGTTTTGCATTCTTTGAGTCTAGTATAGTGTTTTAAACTTGTTTTTACGTATTTGAGTCAGTTTTCAAGTGATTTTGCAATCCCTCCTAATCCCCGGCCTAGAACGCTCCCTACTTACATACTTACTACAATTGATAAAAAGAGGGTTAATTTGTGTGCTTATAATTCTCGCATCAAATTTTGGCGCCGTTGCCGGGGATTAGCAACTTTGCTAATCCCTTGGATTGTTATTTTCGTTTTCTTATTAGATCAGATTCTTATGTTATTTTGTTTCTTGTTTTAGGTACTTGTTTATGACTCGGAGTTCTAATCCGGTTCACGAACATATTTTAGACTTTGACGACGATTTTGAGCGTGACTTGAGATGTAAGAGGAAGAACCCGGAACCTAGTGAATCAAGTGCAAGTTCCGAGTCCGTTTCTGAATTTGAAGAAGAAGTGCAAGACATGGCAGCGGACAACCGAACAATCAAGGAGCTTTCCGCTTCGGGATTGGCCAATGCCGCACCCTTGTGGCCTTTGCACTTTCGAAGCCTCCCTTGGGGTTTGGAATGGTAGAGCTAGGAAGTTGGCCTTGGTCACGAAACTTCCCTACAAAATCTGCAATCTGCCCAATTTGTTTCTCCAATTGATCCACCCTCTTGTCTTGGTTTTGCATGGCTTTGGCTTGATTTTCTTGCCCCTGAGACATTTTAGTTAGTAACTTAAGAAGTGTATCATTGTCTAGGGACATACCTGAAGCATTTGGGGCAGATTGTTGTGGAGCATGTGTGGGTGCGTATGGCTTAGTGAAGAAACCCGGGGGTTGTTGTCTAAAGCCTCCTTGTTGTGGTGGTTGTTGGGGCTCCCTCCACTTGAAGTTTGGGTGGTCTCTCCAACCTGGATTATATGTGTTAGAATATGGATCGTGCCTTGGTTGGTTTTGGCCTTGAAATCCAATTGCATTTGCGCTCTCCCATCCACCATTTTCGATTAGTTGTGGGCACTTCTCTGAAGCATGTCCTTGGAAAGAACACACTCCGCATACAATTGGTCCTTGCATCCTCATTCCTTCGGCCATCTAAGACACAATGGAAGTAAGATTAGCTAATTGTGAATGAATGTCGGGTGTGGAACTTACCTCATTAACTTGCTGTCGTGGGGTCCCTCTTTGGCCTACTCCTTCGTATTGTTGAGCGTTCAACGCTCGGTTAGCAATTAAGACCTTGGCAGCCATGGGTGTCTTGTCCACCAATGCTCCACCCGCTGAGGCATCGAGCATTTGACGTTCAATTGGTAGGAGCCCCTCGTAGAAGTATTGTAGAAGTAACTCCTCCTTCATCAGATGCTGTGGACAAGAAGCAACAAGTGATTTAAAACGTTCATAATACGTAGGAAAAGACTCACCTTCTTCTTGCTGAATTCCACTTATCCTTTTACGTAAAAGGATGATTCGAGAAGTTGGGAAAAACTTCTCCAGAAATGCCCTCTTCATACTCTCCCATGATGTGACGGTTCCGGGAGCTAATTCATACAACCAATCTTTGGCTTTGTCCATTAAAGAGAATGGAAAGGCCTTCATCTTTAAAATACTTCCATCGACGTTGACGGGAGTCATGCTTGAACACACCACCTCGAATTCTTTCAGATGCTTGTTCGGATCCTCCATGGACAACCCATGGTATTTTGGAATGTGGTGGAGCAAACTTGACTTCAACTCGAACTCTTCGGTCTTACCTTGGGTAGGTGGGGGATATTGGATACACAAAGGTGCTGCATTATCCAATCCTGAAGCAGAAAGCTCCTTGAGTGTCCGGTTGTCGATGGCCATGCCTTGTGGTTCTTCAAAAACCCTTGCCGTGGCCTCCTCTTCCTCTTCTAGGACTTGTTCTTCAAGGTCAGGTTCCGGGCTTGGTGGATTTGATTCGTGTTGCTTCCTCTTTCGTCTCAAAGTCCTCTCAAAATCTCTGTCAAAGTCCAAGATATCCTCACGAATCGATTGAGAACTTCGAGTTATACACTAGTACCTAAAACAAGAAAAACAACACAAGGTCAGAAACTTTAACAAATTAAACTAAACAGAAAGTAACAATCCAAGGGATTAGCAAAGTTGCTAATCCCCGGCAACGGCGCCAAAAATTTGATGCGAAATATTATAAGCACACAAATTAAAACCCTCTTTTGACAATTGTAGTATATGTATAAGTAGGGATCGTTCTAAATTGGGGATTAGGAGGGATTGCTAAATCCCTCGAAAACTGACTCAAAAACGTAAAACAAAGGTTAAAACACTAAACTAGACTCAAAGAATGCAAAACTAAACACTTAAAACACTAAAACAAACCAAAAGACTCCAAACAGCACCAAAACACTCAAAACTGCCTTAAAAACACAATCTGGGTAGTTTTGAGCACTTACACTAATTTGGACGAATTTGGGTGATGAATTGAATCAAAACACTTAGAAACACAAACTAAGACACTTTCTAACTAAATTGAACACTAAAGTAAAGGGGGATTTAGTTTTTGACGAAATTAAGCAAAATGCACAGATTGTAATAAAGACAGATTGTAAAGATGAATTTGATGAAAATATGGATGGAATGCTAGCTAGAAGGTTCTTCTCCACACATGTCACACTTGCATACAAGATAATTTTCAGTTGGTCTTTCGATGAATCGTGAAACTCAACACCCCGGGTTAATTAGGTTCGCTTAAATTAACCTTCAAGTTCTCCTTAAGTTAATGAATTGGATGGGACAGCGCATACACAATTCAAAACATTCTCCAAAAGTCCTTTACGTGAAAAGCACAATAAAGATACAATCAAAGATCATTAAGCAACATGAAAACTATAAGTGTTGACGAGGCATTCGTTACTATGATGAGCATGAAACTAGTGCCAAGAATTCATTTAACGCGATCGTTTATAAGCGACCTCCACTACTTGTGAATATAAGTTTGTAACTATTAGGTGAAACTCACTTATATTCTAGCATCATATTCATGCATGAAAACTAAGCGTGCACTCTCAATAAACATACACAAATAAGTTATCAATCAAGCAGTTAAACGAATTGAATCCACAACTCATGAAATTCCAACCGAAGGTAATCAATTTATATTGCAAGCATAAACATGGTTTCGAATTACCCCCTAGCTAACTAGGGGTTTAGCCTCTCATGTTCACAGAAAGAGAAACAAAATAGAAATTAAACATAGAGAACAAAAGATTGATTACACCTAGAACGCCCAACGAATCCACTTTGAATTTCTGCACGTTTCAAGCTCCTCTTTCTTCTTCTTCTTGCTGCGGCAGAAAGGGTTTAGGGTGAGTTTGGACGATTTTCTGGGTTGTAGATGGGTTTAGGAAGGTGAAGGGTTGCGGCAAGGGTTGTGGAAGGTGTATGGAGGTTTGAATGGTGGCTGGAGATGTGGGGATGGTTGCGGCAAAGGTGGAATTAGGGTGATGGTGGCTGCGGATTGAAGGAAGAAAGGGATGGTGGCTGCGGCTTAGATGTTTTGTGGCTGAAATATGAAAGAATCAATGAAAAGAGAGAGAGCTAGGGTACGGCTAGGCTTTAGTTTATATAGGGTTTTAGAAAATAAAACCCTAGCTTATTTTTATTAACTAAAATTAAATCAAAGGCTTCTAGAATTAGGGAAATCAAATCAGAAAATTAAAAGGAATTTGGTTAATAGGTGCGGCTAGGGTTTTATTTGAAAGGGAAATAGGTTTAAGTTCAGAAATTAAAGGGAAAGGTGCGGCCAAGAAAAGAGTTAGGGTTTAGGTGCGGCTTAGGGTAGGAATCCTCGTTGAAGTAGGAATCCATCGTTCTTCAAGTCTTCAACTCATTCATTCCTCTTTTGCTCCAAAAGACTCCAATTTGCATCTTCTTGCACACTTTGGCTTTATAATCTGAAAATACACAAAAGTGACTTTAAACACTAAAATAACTAAGGAAACACAACATAAATGCACGAGAACAAGCTAATTAAGTCGCATGAATATGCTCCTATCAAATTCCCCCACACTTAGCTTTTGCTAGTCCTCGAGCAAAACAAAACAACTAAAGAAAACAAGACGAAACAAAACAAACAAAACATAACCTAAACCTTCCAACGTTTGCCTCAGGGATTTCCAATGAAACATGACATGTCAAAGATCTTTACTCACAGAGCTTTTAGTCTTCCTTCCCCTCGAGCACATACTTAATCATAGTCACCATTCACTAGTTCGCATTTAATCAATTAAAACACATTTTGAATGTAGTAACATGCCTTAGAGAATTCCCTCAATTCCTCACTAGTTATGCACTCAATTTTCACTCAGATTTTCTGACTACACACCCTACAATAGTTATATGTGAGAAGATTGATGTAAACATGAAAGACTAGTACTCACATACGTTATAACAAAGAAAGCAGTTTCTGGAGTAATTAAACATGTTTAGATATGATCTCATGAATGGAATGCTACTACTTAGATGCGAGAACCAGTGACACCATATGCTCATACCAAATTCAAACTCCACAATTGAAATGTACAACACTCAAGATAGAAGCCAAGGGTTGTAACGGGGTTTGGGGTATTGGCTAACAAGGAAAGATAGGGATAAACAAAATTTCTTTAAGCAATAGCAAGCAAAGTAATGAATTAGGCACTTAGAATTCCCTTTAGAACGCAAAAATCAACTTTGAACACCCAACGGGAAGTCACACAAAACTTAGGGCCATATTCAACTTTTTGGACCCTTTGTTCAACAACCAACACTTATGAGTTCATTCTTACTTATTTTCAACTCCTTTTCTTTCTTTCTTCTTTTTCACATTTTTTTCTCTTTTTTTTTTTTTTTTTTTTTTTTTCTTTTTCATGACTTTTTTCTAGCCGTGCCTATGGCACAACAACTCACATCAATAATCCTTCCCCCACACTTAGTTTCTGCAACACCTTTAATCAAAAGGAATTCATTTTTTAGTCATGTTTACTATGCTTCAAGAACAAGGGTATGGGTGGTCCTAATCTAGGCTAGGTGAGGATAATATGGGTTAACAACGAACATGGCTAACACGGCTCAATGGGGTTAAACTTAAACACAAAATGAGTTAAGGGCACACAGCTATTTGGCTTCGATGGTGGTCACTACACAACTTCATCTTGAATACGTGTTATGCAAATCAATAACATGCTTTGAATGAAATGGGCATGAGTTCTAGCATTTGGAACTAAGTGATGAAACGCCTTCTAAGTAGTAACCAAGCAAAGAATAATGAGATCATGCAACGACTTTAGAAAACAATGATGCACAGATTATTACTCTCCAAATAAACGTTTAGGCTCAAGTCTCACAGGGATGTAGCATTAGTTTGAGTTCATTCCTTCAAGCATGTTACAAAAACTAATTTTCCTTTGTGATTACATGTGAATTCGTAAACTATAACTACAACCAAACATAAACCAAAGAGTATATCAAACGTCCATCCATGTTTGTAACTTTCTTTAACCATCATGCAATTAAAAACCAAATCCTCATCATTGTGTTGGAAGGTACCCTACGACACAAACAAACATACAAAAACAACTCTTTTTGGGTTTTTCAACACAATTTTTCAAATTTTTATGGGATTTTCGGATTTTTAAGTCAACACACACTAAAACACTCTAAAATAGCTTTAAAACAATTAAAAACAGCAAGGAACAACATTGGAAGTTATGGGTGATAAAATCCCACGAATTTGCATCAACAACATTAGTTACCCCCCCCCACACTTAAATAAAACATTGTCCTCAATGTTTCAAGCCTAAAATCACACCAAACAAAAGTAAACACACAAACAACAACTAAACACACTAAGCATGGCAGAATGTAAATAACAAAGAGAAGAGGCTAGGGACGCAAATCTGGTTATGGAGTGTAAATGCCATCCTCTCCTTGATGATTGCATGGGTTGCCTCCCACGAAGCGCTTGCTTTAGCGTCTTGCAGCCGGATGAAGGTATGCTCATTCCCCATTGGAGCCCACGGCATGCAATGGGATCTCCTTCACAACATGCTCAACAAAGTTCTCGTAGTAGGGTTTCAACCTATGGGCATTCACCTTGAATTCTTGTCCAGTTTTCAAACTTTGTATTTGGACTGCACCATGCACAAAAACATTAGTGATAACAAATGGACCAACCCACTTAGAACGTAACTTACCAGGGAATAACCGAAGACGGGAATTGAATAACAACACTTTCTGCCCGATTGAGAAGGTTTTGCCTCTAATCATCTTGTCGTGGACGACCTTGGTCTTCTCTTTGTACATCCGGGCATTCTCGTACGCCTCATGCCTAATCTCTTCAAGCTTGTTCAATTGTAGCTTCCTATGGGTTCCAGACGTGTCCACATCCATATTGAATGTCTTGACCGCCCAATGTGCCTTGTGTTCAAGCTCCACGGGTAGATGGCATGGCTTTCCATAGACAAGCCGAAATGGGGACATACCAATGGGCGTTTTGTAAGCCATTCGATACGCCCACAATGCATCCTCCAAACGCAAGCTCCAATCTTTTCTATTCAGCCCAACGGTCTTTTCCAAGATTTGCTTTATTTCTCGATTTGAAACTTCGGCTTGGCCACTTGTTTGGGGGTGATAAGGTGTGGAAACCTTATGCATCACGTTGTACTTCTTGAGCAATGCCGCAATGATGCGGTTGCAAAAATGAGACCCACCATCGCTTATGAGCACTCGAGGCATCCCAAATCTAGAGAAAATGTTAGATTTTACAAAATCTGCAACAACTCTAGACTCGTTAGTTCGGGTGGCTTTGGCTTCCACCCACTTTGACACATAATCAACGTTAAGTAAAATGTAAGTAAAACCAAAAGACATAGGGAAAGGACCCATAAAATCAATACCCCAAACATCAAAGATTTCAACAACAAGGATTGGGGTTTGCGGCATTGATGCGAAAATAGTTAAGCACACAAATTAAACCCTCTTTTTGACAATTGTAGTATAGGTGCAAGTAGGGATCGTTCTAGACCGGGGATTAGGAGGGATTGTTAACCACTTGGATTTGACTCAAAAACGTAAAATAACAATATGAAACACTATACTAGACTCAAAGAATGCAAAAGTAAACTTTAAAACACTAAGACAAACCAAAAGACTCAAAACAACACAAACACACTCAAATCTGCCTAAAAACCACTTTCTGGGCAGATTTGAGCACAAACACAAATTTGGACGAAATTAAGTAATAACTTGACTCAAGAACGTAAAAACACAATATAAAACACTAAACTAACTCAAAGAATGTAAAACTAAACACTTAAAACATTAAAACAAACCAAAAGACTCAAACATCACCCAAAACACTCAAAACTGCCTTAAAATCACTTTCTGGGCAGTTTTGAGCACTTTGGTGAATTTGGACGAAATTGGGAAATAAAATTGAATCAAAACACTTTAAAACATAAACTAAACAAATTCTAAACACTAAAGAACAAGAAAGTAAAGGGGGGTTTTAAATTGACGAGAATTGAAATAACAAAACAAGTTAATAAACTAAACAGATTGTAAAACGAATTTGATGGAATGGAATGAATGGATGATAGAATGGCTAAGGGGTTCATCTCCATACATGTTATACTTGCATAATAAAATGATTTCCAATTGCATTTCAATAAACCATGAAACTCAACACCCCGGGTTAACCGTGATGCACTAATTAACCTTCAAATCTTCCTAACGTTATTGAATTGCATGGGTTAGCGCATACAACAATTCAAAACATTCCCCACAAGTCCTCAACATGAATGCATAGAAGAGATACAAGCAAGAATCATTACGCTCTATGAAAATTATAAGTGTTGACGAGGCATTCGTTACTATGGATTGCATGAAACTTATGCCAAGCATTTGTTTAACGCGATTGTTTATAAGCAACCTCCACTACTTGTGAATATAAGTTCATAACGATTAGGTGAAACTTACTTATATTCTAGCGTCATATTCATGCATGAAAATTAAGCGCGCATTCTCAATAAACATACATAAATAAGTTATCAATCAAACGGTTAAACAAATTGAATCCACAACTTATGAAACGCAATTAGAAGTATTCAAATCAAAATGCAAGCATAAACATATATTCGAATCACCCCCTAACCAAGGGGGGTTTAGTTCCTCATGGTACAAAACAAAGAGAATCAAAGAAACACCTAAACATTCCAACAACTCAAACTTGAATTGTATGAACGTTTAGGCCCTCTTATCTTCCATTCCTCATTCGTACAAAACAAAGAGCATTGAAATTAAACATTGAAATCAAAGAAACACCTAAACATTCCAACAACTCAAACTTGAATTGTATGAACGTTTAGGCACTCTTCTCTTCCTCTTCGTTGTAGCACAAGGTCTAGGGATAGTTTGATGGTGTGAATGGTTTGGGGAGTGGTGGAGGAATGGAAGAGGAGTGGTGGAATATGGAAGGATGGTGTTTGGATTGTAAGGGAGAGCACGGCACAAGGATGGTTTGATGGTCTACATTTCTACAATGGATGAGTGTTTATGAATGGAATGGATGGACTTGTGAAGGGCACGGCCCCAAGGGACCATTTTCTGTTGTGAAATGAATTGTCTATGAATGAGTGTGAATGAATGAGTATTTATAGGTGAAATGGGGGGAACATGACAGCTAGGTTGCATGTGCACATGTTGGTTGAATGATTATGAGTGCATGTGGCTGAAATAGCATGTGGAATGGCTGGAAATGCAAGGAGAAGGCATGTGCACGGTTTTGGGAGAGAATGGGAGTGCAAGTGGCTGAAATGTTAGAGGAACAAGTGCATGTGGCTGCATTGTGGTGCAATGATGGAGGAACAATGGCAATGATGATTTCTGGTGGTGTTTTGGGTGCATGTGGAATGAATGATTTCTTGGTGAGTGGATGCATGTGTTGATTAAAGGGGGAATGCAAAGGAAAAGCTAGAAATGCATGTGGAGTGAATGATTTCTTGGTGAGTGGATGCATGTGTTGATTAAAGGGGGAATGCAAAGGAAAAGCTAGAAATGCATGTGGAGTGGCTGCAAGGTGAATGAATAATGAAATGGGAAAGCATGTGCAAGGTTTTGGTGTGAATGATTGAATGTGCATGTGGCTGCAATGGAGGAGGAATCCTTCAATTTCGTCCATCCTCTTGGCTCCAAGCATATGATATCCATTCCAATCTCTAATTTGCTCCAAAAGGCTCCAAAAGGCATCCTTTTGCATACTTTGCCCTTAGAACCTGAAAACACACAAAAGAAGCATAAAGGACTAACATAACTAAAGAAACATAACGTAAATGCACGAGAACAAGCCATTTAAGTCGCATGAATATGCTCCTATCAGGCATTTGGTCTCTTTGGCCTAAACTTCCTGTCTTTTGACATCGATCACATGTTAAGCAAAAAGCCCTAGCATCTCTAAACAATGTAGGCCAATAAAAACCACTTTAAAGAACCTTAAACGCTGTACGTTGTGTGCCAAAGTGTCCACCACATGCATATGTATGGCAAAAACTAAAAATGGAATTAAACTCAGATTCATGAACACAACGACGCACAATCTGATCCGGGCAGATTTTCCACAAATAAGGGTCGTCCCAAACATAAAAACGTGCATCCTTTTTTAGTTTATCACGTTGGGCTTTGCTTAAGGTGTTAGGAACTTGCTTAGACACCAAAAAATTAACCAAATCGGCATACCAAGGGGCACTTACCTCAACGGACATAAGTTGTTCATCCGGAAACGTTTCTAAAATGGGAAGGTCCTCTTCTTCACGCACCATTCGACTTAGGTGGTCAGCCACCACGTTTTCACATCCCTTCTTGTCCCTAATTTCAATGTCGAATTCTTGAAGTAGGAGCATCCAACGAATGAGCCTTGGTTTGGCCTCCTTTTTGGTGAGAAGATACTTCAAGGCTGCGTGGTCAGTGAAAACAATTACTTTAGTACCAATTAGATATGATCTAAACTTATCCAACGCAAATACAACCGCCAAAAGTTCTTTTTCGGTTGTAGAATAATTCAATTGAGCATCATTTAAAGTGCGTGAAGCATAATAAATAACATGTGGTTGTTTGTTTTTCCTTTGGCCCAAAACAGCTCCAAAGGCATAATCCGTTGCGTCACACATCAACTCAAAAGGAATGGACCAATCTGGTGGAGTGATGATTGGTGCCGTGGTGAGAGCCTCCTTTAAGTGCTTGAATGCCGTGGAGCATGCATCATCAAACTCGAAAACCACCTCTTTTTGAAGCAATCGGCATAGTGGCTGCGCAATCTTGGATAAATCCTTTATGAAACGCCTATAAAAACCTGCGTGACCAAGAAACGAACGAACCTCTCTAACCGAAGTTGGAGAGGGTAAGTGATGAACAAGGTCTACCTTAGATTTATCCACTTCAATGCCTTTTTCAGAAATAATATGTCCTAGAAAAATACCTTGATTAACCATGAAGTGACATTTTTCCCAATTAAGCACAAGATTTGTTTCAACACAACGTTTCAAAATTAAGGTCAGATTATTTAAACAATGATCAAAGGAATCACCAAACACACTAAAGTCATCCATGAATATCTCAATAATTCTCTCAACATAATCAGAAAATATGCTAACCGAATGGCAGGAGCATTGCACAAACCGAATGGCATGCGTCGATATGCAAACGTTCCAAAGGGACAAGTAAAAGTGGTCTTTTCTTGATCATCCGGGGCAATAACAATTTGATTATAACCAGAATATCCATCAAGAAAACAATAAAATGAATGACCCGCTAACCTCTCGAGCATTTGATCTAGGAACAGCAATGGGAAGTGGTCCTTCCTTGTGGTGTCGTTTATCTTCCTATAATCAATGCATACACGCCAACCGGTTATGATTCGGGTGGGCACAAGCTCATTCTCTGCATTCTCCACAACCGTCACTCCAGATTTCTTGGGAACACATTGGATAGGTGAAACCCATCGGCTATCGGAGATGGGGTAGATCACTCCACAATCAAGGAGTTTGATTATCTCCTTCTTCACCACTTTCATCATCGGAGGGTTTAGACGGCGTTGAGCCTCTCTAGTTGGTTTGGCCCCCTCCTCAAGAAATATGTGATGCATACATGTCGCGGGACTAATACCTTTGATATCGGCCAAGGTCCATCCTAAGGCAGATTTGTACTCCTTCAAAACACGCACTAGTTTCTCTTCTTCTTGTGCCGTGAGTGATGAGGAAATAATGGCAGGTAAGGTCTCTTCTTCCCCCAAGAAAATGTACTTCAAATGGCTAGGTAGTGGTTTGAGATCAAGGGTAGGTGCCTGAACTATGGATGGAAGCAACTTGTTAGTCGAAATGGGAATTGACTCAAAGTTAGAAGACTTACCATCGTGCTTAGGCAACGACTCAAGGGCAGCAACCAACTCAATGCATTCCTCACTAGGGGGCACGGCATGCAATGGAGTGTGTGTGCCGTGGGCTAGCAACTGCCCCCCTCCCTTGGTTTTGAGTTCCATGCTTCGTGTAATGACATTTTCGAGTGCATCGGCGTTCAAATCTTCAAGGTATCCCTGCACCAAAGAGTCAATTGTATCAATGGAGAAACATGAATGATCCTCACTAGGATACTTAATAGAATCAGAAAGACTAAAATTAACAACTTCCCCATCAAATTCCATGGACAAAGTTCCATTAAACACATCAATCTTCGTCAGAGCCGTCTTCATGAATGGCCGTCCAAGGAGGATTGGAAACGAAGGGGCATGGTCAGATTCATCCATCTCGAGCACATAGAAGTCCCCCGGAAAGATTAAATGATTTACCTGCACTAACACATCTTCCAAAACTCCCTTTGGATAGGCATTAGATCTATCGGCCAATTGTATGATCACACCATCATTTTTCAATACTCCTAGGTTCATAGATGCATAAATTGAATATGGCATGACATTTATAGAAGCACCTAGGTCTAGCATGGCAGATTCAAAACGAGTGTTACCTATGACACAAGGAATGGTAAAACAACCCGGATCTTTGCATTTGGGGGGTAGTTTGCGTTGCAAGATGGCGGAGACATTTTCACCTACCTTTACCACCTCTTTGGTCGACATCCTCTTCCTAGTGGTGCAAAGCTCCTTTAAAAACTTGGCGTACCTCGGGACTTGCTTGATTGCATCCAAAAAGGGTATGTTGATTTGAACTTTCCGAAATGTCTCAAGGATGTCCTTCTCGGCTTCTTCTTTCTTTGTTTGCATGAACCTACTAGGAAAAGGCACATTCGAAGGAAAAACATTAGTAGGAACCGAATTTGACACATTCTTACCCTTTTTGGACAAATTGGACATTTTTGGATCACTAGAAGCTTGCGGCAAAGGTGTTTCCACCTTTGTCGTAGGTTGGCTTGCCTCCTCCTCTTCAATTCTCAGTTTTTCATCCTCGTTAGGACCTGATGGTGATGGTGTAGGACCTGCCCCGACTTCTTTACCACTTCTCAAAAGTATGGCCTTTGCACTTTCGAAGCCTCCCTTTGGGTTTGGAATGGTAGAACTAGGAAGTTGGCCTTGGTCACGAAATTTCTCTACAAAATCTGCAATCTGCCCAATTTGTTTCTCCAATTGATCCACCCTCTTATCTTGGTTTTGCATGGCTTTGGCTTGATTTTCTTGCCCCCGAGGCTTCAAGCATTTGCCGTTCAATTGGTAGGAGCCCCTCGTAGAAGTATTGTAGAAGTAACTCCTCCTTCATCTGATGCTGTGGACAAGAAGCGACAAGTGATTTAAAACGTTCATAATATGTAGGAAAAGACTCACCTTCTTCTTGCTGAATTCCACTTATCCTTTTACGTAAAAGGATGATTCAAGAAGTTGGGAAAAACTTCTCCAGAAATGCCCTTTTCATACTCTCCCATGATGTGACGGTTCCGGGAGCTAATTCATACAACCAATCTTTGGCTTTGTCCATTAAAGAGAATGGAAAAGCCTTTATCTTCAAAATACTTCCATCGACGTTGACTGGAGTCATGCTTGAACACACTACTTCGAATTCTTTCAGATGCTTGTTCGGATCCTCCATGGACAACCCATGGTATTTCGGAATATGGTGGAGCAAACTTGACTTCTACTCGAACTCTTCGGTCTTCCCTTGGGCAGGTGGGGGATATTGGATACACAAAGGTGTGGCATTATCCAATCCCGAAGCAGAAAGCTCCTTGAGTGTCCGGTTGTCCATGGCCACGCCTTGTGGTTCTTCAAAAACCCTTGCCGTGGCCTCCTTTTCCTCTTCTAGAACTTGTTCTTGATGCGAGAATTATACGCACACAAATTAAACCCTCTTTTTGACAATTGTAGTAAGTATGTAAGTAGGGATCGTTCTGGACCGGGGATTAGGAGGGATTGTTAATCACTTGGATTTGACTCAAAAACGCTAAAAACACAATCTAAAACACTATACTAGACTCAAAGAATGCAAAACTAAACTTTAAAACACTAAGACAAACCAAAGACTCAAAATGCTTTAAAGCATAAACTAAATTGATTTCTAACTAAATTGAACAATAAGGTAAAGGGGGATTTAGGTTTTGATTAAACTAAATGACAGATTATAAATTAAAGCATAAGGAAATGAAGTAAACACAAAATGAATGAATCAACAGCTAATAAAAAGAGATAGCACAAATGGAGATGAAGCTAGAGATTCGATTTCACCATTGCTAAGCCAAGTCCATGCTTGTTAAGTCAGATTATACTCATCCCTCTACTTATTTCTTGGGTTTGTTTCACTTAGATATGATCAGCCATATGATGTGTGGATTTGATCAAATGTCTCTAATCATGAGCCTAATTGTGATGTGCAACTTTGGTTCCTAATCAAGACTATGTAGTGCATAAGAAACTTTCACAAAACCAAAGGGAACACTCGGCAGGATGTTTGCAAAACATTCCCTTCATTCATTCACATATCTACCAAGATTATGCATGATGTGTGCTTTAATCTTGGCTAAACAACCTGTGGTTAATTCAAATGATGATCAAGCATTAAAATCAACACACTAAGTCACAATTAAATCGAAGAATGAAACAAGAAATAGATAGATTAAATGAGAATTCCGAATTAACTACATGGCAATCTTGCAAGGCTACATCGAATCCCTAGAGAGAGATTAGTTACACTTCATGTTTACAAAAGGTTTGACATAAAAATATATAACATGAGTGAACATAGGATTAAGAAGAAAGAACCCTTGAAGCAAAACTGATGTCGAAATCCTTTAAGAAATGGGAGAGTGTATCTAATGGAATGAAGCCGAGAGGAAGTTCCTCATGGTACAAAACAAAGAGAATCAAAGAAACACCTAAACATTCCAACAACTCAAACTTGAATTGTATGAACGTTTAGGCCCTCTTATCTTCCTCTTCGTCGTAGCACAAGGTCTAAGGGATGTTGTTGGTGTGTTGAATGGATTGGGGAATTATGGAAATGGATGAGGAGTGGTGTTTGGATTATAAGGGAATGGTAGCTCAAGGCAATGAGGGAAGATTGGATGTGTTTGTGATGTGTTGTGTATGAAAATGAGATGTGATTTTTGTGTATGAATGCATGGGTTTTTATAGGGGGAATGGGAGAATATGTGGGTGATTGTTTAAGAGTGAATGTGGTTGTTATGATTGAGAGTGCATGTGGATGAAATAATGATGGAAAAAGAGCTAGGTTGTTGGTGTGTGAATGCATGTGTTGAATTTGTGATGCAATGATGAAAAAGTAAGTGCATGTGTGTGTGAATGGTGGTGCAATGATGAAAGAGTAAGTGCATGTGTGTGTGAATGGTGGTGCAATGATGAAATGATGAAGTAGGAAGGTGGAAATGCATGTGTTGAATTGGTGGTGCAATGATGAAAGAGTAAGTGCATGTTATGCATGTGGCTAAGGGTTGTTGATTGGGCTAGAGGTTTTGCATGGCTCAAAGGATTGTTTGATTGGGCTAGGCCCTTTGTTTTATGTCCAAAGTGCATACAAGGCTTTCAAATTCGTCCAACACTTTGGCTCCAAGCATATGCTATCCATTCCAAGCCCAATTTTGCTCCAAAATGCTCCAAAATGCATCTTTTTGCTTCCTTAGCCATATGAACCTAAAAACACACGAAAATGGCTTAAACTACTAAAACAATTATGAATTAACAACATAGATGCACGAAAACAAGCTAAGTAAGTCGCCTAAATATGCTCCTATCAGTTCTTCAAGGTCAGGTTCTGGGCTTGGTGGATTTGATTCGTGTTGCTTCCTCTGTCGTCTCAAAGTCCTCTCAAAATCGCTGTCAAAGTCCAAGATATGCTCACGAATCGATTGAGAACTCCGAGTCATACACTAGTACCTAAAACAACAAAAACAAAACAAGGTCAGCAACTTTAACAAACTAAACTAAACAGAAAGTAACAATCCAAGGGATTAGCAAAGTTGCTAATCCCCGGCAACGGCGCCAAAATTTTGATGCGAAATATATAAGCACACAAATTAAAACCCTATTTTGACAATTGTAGTATATGTATAAGTAGGGATCGTTCTAAACCGGGGATTAGGAGGGATTGCTAAATCACTTGAAAACTGACTCAAAAACGTAAAACAAAGGTTAAAACACTAAACTAGACTCAAAGAATGCAAAACTAAACACCTAAAACACTAAAACAAACCAAAAGACTCAAAACAGCACCAAAACACTCAAAACTGC
Organism: Pyrus communis; assembly: GCF_041283825.1. Taxonomy (NCBI): domain Eukaryota; kingdom Viridiplantae; phylum Streptophyta; class Magnoliopsida; order Rosales; family Rosaceae; genus Pyrus; species Pyrus communis. The sequence continues at coordinate 15,138,015 of NC_142576.1, read as the reverse complement.
CTTAAAAACACAATCTGTGCAGTTTTGAGCACTTACACTAATTTGGACGAATTTGGGTGATAAGTTGAATCAAAACACTTAGAAACACAAACTAAGACACTTTCTAACTAAATTGAGCACTAAAGTAAAGGGGGATTTAGTTTTTGACGAAATTAAACAGAGTGCACAGATTGTAATTAAAATAGATTGTAAATATGAATTTGATGAAAATATGGATGAAATGCTAGCTAGAAGGTTCTTCTCCACACATGTCACACTTGCATACAAGATGATTTTCAGTTGGTCTTTCGATGAATCATGAAACTCAACACCCCGGGTTAATTAGGTTCGCTTAAATTAACCTTCAAGTTCTCCTTAAGTTAATGAATTGGATGGGACAGCGCATACACAATTCAAAACATTCTCCAAAAGTCCTTTACGTGAAAAGCACAATAAAGATCCAATCAAAGATCATTAAGCAATATGAAAACTATAAGTGTTGACGAGGCATTCGTTACTATGATGAGCATGAAACTAGTGCCAAGAATTCATTTAACGCGATCATTTATAAGCGACCTCCACTACTTGTGAATATAAGATTGTAACTATTAGGTGAAACTCACTTATATTCTAGCATCATATTCATGCATGAAAACTAAGCGTGCACTCTCAATAAACATACACAAATAAGTTATCAATCAAGCAGTTAAACAAATTGAATCCACAACTCATGAAATTCCAACCGAAGGTAATCAATTTATATTGCAAGCATAAACATGGTTTTGAATCACCCCCTAGCTAACTAGGGATGTAGCCTCTCATGTTCACAGAAAGAGAAACAAAATTGAAATTAAACATAGAGAACAAATTATTGATTACGCCTAAAACGCCCAACAATTCCACGTTGAATTTCTGCGCGTCAAGCTCCTCTTTCTTCTTCTCCTTGCTACGGCAGAGAGGGTTTAGGGGGTTTTTGAATGTTATTTTGGTTTAGGGATGGATTTAGGGTGGTAAAGGGTTGCGGCAAGGGGTGTGGGTGGTGTAGGGAGGTTTGAATGGTGGCTGCAATGGTGGGAATGGTTGCGGCAGAGATGGGAGGTGGCTGGAATGGATGGAGATTGCGGTTGAAAAGGTTTTAGGGTTGGTGGTGGCTGCGGCTGATATGGGATGATGAATGAATGACAGAAATTCTCCCTAGGGTGCGGCTTATATATGAGGGTTTTCAGAAATTAAAACCCTAAGTTATTTTGGTTAATTAAAATTAAGTCAAAGGCTTCTAGAATTAGGAAATCAAATCAGAAAATTAAAAGGAAATTGGTTTAAGTTAAGAAATTAAAGGGAAAGGTGCGGCCAAGAAAAGGGTTAGGGTTTAGGTGCGGCTTAGGGTTATATTTTGAAAGGGAAATAGGTTTAAGTTCATAACCTAGGACAAAAATGCCCCCCCTTGCACGGCAAGGGAAGGGAAGAAGGGGAAACCCACGGCAAAGGTTTGAAAGTGGGTTAGGGCCTTCGTTTTGTGTCCTAAAGTGCATATAAGGCCTTCAAAGTGGCTGGAAAATGCGGACGTTTAAGATTAGGAAAGGTTACCAAAATGGGAAACCTAGGCTTAACTTTCCTACTTGAAGTAGGAATCCTCGTTGAAGTAGGAATCCATCGTTCTTCAAGTCTTCAACTCATTCATTCCTCTTTTGCTCCAAAAGACTCCAATTTGCATCTTCTTGCACACTTTGGCTTTATAATCTGAAAATACACAAAAGTGACTTTAAACACTAAAATAACTAAGGAAACACAACATAAATGCACGAGAACAAGCTAATTAAGTCGCATGAATATGCTCCTATCACCCTACTACCATAATCAGCCCTTATTCATCATCCTAAACAAGAACACACCATTCAAAACCCCCAAAACCACCACCCACAACTTGTGCCGCAGCAAGGAAGAGGAAGAGGAGGCTAGCCGTGCATGCCATTCAACCTAGAATTGCTAAAACGTTTTAGGTATAATCTATCTTGTGTTTTCACTGTTTAATTTCAAGAATCTTTGCTTTGCGAGTATGGGGAACTAATCCCCTTTTGGCTACGGGGAATTTCGAAACCATGACTATATTTACAATATGATTTGATTACTTTCAGTTGTGATTTCATGAATGGTGAATTCAATTTACTTATCTATTTGAATTAAAACTTGTTTGTGTATATGAATTGAGAGTGCACACTTAATTTGCATGCATAAATCTGATGCTAGGGTATAAGGAAACTTCACCTAATCGTTGGGACCTTATATTCATAAGTAGTAAAGGTTGTTAGTCACAATCATGTTAAGTAGATTCTTGGCATAAGTATCATACGCCTTCATAGTTACGAATGCCTCGTCAACACTTATGATTTTCATAGAAATTAATGATCTTTGATTGCTTCTCTATTATGCGCTTTCATGTAGAGAACTTTTGAGGAATAATTTGATTGCAATGCGCAAATTCAATTCAATTCAATGACCTAAGGAAAATCTGAGAGTTAATTTAAGCGTACCTAATTAACTTGGGGTGTTGAGATTCATGATTCATTGAATAAGCACCTGGGGTGTTGAGATTCATGATTCATTGAATAACTTGGGGTGTGGAGAAAGACCTCCTAGCTAGCTACGATCCACTTAATTCTACCAATTTTGTGCTAATCTACCTAGTTTAATTTCTTGCTTTGTTTGTTTTATTTTCGTCCAAAACCAAATCCCCATTTATTGTAGAGTGTCTAACTAGTTAGAATATGTTTTAGATTGTGTTTTCAAGAGTTTTGAGTCAAGTTAGAACTAAATTTCGTCCAATTTTGTGTTTAGAGCCAGATCTGCCCAGTTTGTGTTTTTAGGCAGTTTTGAGTGTTTTTAGCTTATTTTGAGTCTTGTGAACTTGTTTTGGAGTCTTTTAAGTTGAGTTAAGTGTTTTAAAGTTTAGTTTTATTTATTTGAGTCAATTTAAAGTGTTTAGCAATCCCTCCTAATCCCCAGTTTAAGAACGATCCCTACTTACAAATATACTACAATTGTCAAAAGAGGGTTAATTTGTGTGTTAAGTTAATTTTCACATCAAATTTTGGCGCCGTTGCCAGGGATTAGCAACTTTGCTAATCCTTTGTTATTTCTTTTTGTTTATTTTCGTGTGTTTTTGGTTTTAGTTTCTGACCTTGTCTTGTTTTCTTGTTTTTAGGTACCAGTTTATGACTCGGACTTCTAAACCGGTTCATGCGCATATCTTAGACTTTGACGATGATTTTGAGCGAACTTTGACAAGGAAGGAGAATCAACAAGAGCCTCAACCACTGATGCGAAAATAGTTAAGCACACAAATTAACCCTCTTGTTGTCAAATTGTAGTAAGGATGCAAGTAGGGATCGTTCTGGACCGGGGATTAGGAGGGCTTGCTAAAACCTCTAAACTGACTTAAAAACATAAAAACAAAGTTAAAAATGTTCACAAAGACTCAAAGGACTCGAAACAAGTTCAAAAGACTCAAAACTGCCTAAAAACATTAACTCCATCACCCCTTCTCTTTGAACACCTTTGAAAAAATGACTAACTCATCGAACCTTTGCTTAGATTTGAGTCTCAGCAGCGATCCGGTTGCGCCCCGTCAAGGTAATCTATGGCGCCCATCTTTTTTATCTTCTAACGGTCCTCTTACAGGTGAAGACTCCATGATGACGGATGCAACAACAGCTACGATAGTAGCTAGGAACCTCCTTACTCCTAAGGATAGTAGGCTGCTTTCAGGACGGTCCGATGAGTTGGCCGTTCAAGAGTCCCTCGCTCTCAGTGTTCAGTGTGCAGGCTCTGTGTCCAACATGGGCCAACGCCTACTTGCACGCTCCCGTCAGGTTGAATCGTTGATGGCAGAGGTGGAAAGTCTTAAGCAGGAGATCAAACAGCTTAAGCACGAGAATAGAAGTTTGCACGTGCTTGCCAACAATTATTCGACGGGCATGAAGAGGAAGCTTGATGAGCTGCAAGAATCTGAAGGTCGGATTCAAAGTGACCGTCAAAGGTTTGCTGCTTATCTTCAGAGGCACCTTTTTCCTGGGTCATCCAGCGTTCCACCAAGTATTGTGGCCTCTTCTTCGATGCCTCCCGCTCCGAGAGTTTTGCCAAGTAGTGGGGCTTCAAGCAAACAACCTTTGTGAAAGTTACATTCTTTTATTTTTCTTTTCTCTTTTTTTTTTGTTTTTTTTTTTTTTAAATCAAATCAAACGGCATGGAATTGGTCCTTGAATGGAAGGTGATACTTGAAGTGAACCGGCATTGGTTTGAATTCTAGTGTAGGTGTCTGATTCATAAAAAACAGCAAGTTAGTATAAAATGTAATGGAATTTGGAAAAGATGACTTACTTGTTTTGTCCGACAAGAACTCAATGACAAACACCACTCCTTTGAAAGTTTCAGGGATATTGGACTTGGCCAAATTGCATGTGATGGTTATGACTTGTCCAATGTCATCAAATTCAACTTCTTTGGGTTTTGTGGTTTCAAGAACGTCCTCTTTGATGAATTCATGACATTCCCTACTTTTCACCTTTGGAAGGGCTTCCAAGATGTCTTTTTCACCTTCTTCTTCCTTGGAAGTCATGAATCTGCAAGGAATAGGGATACTTGTTGGAACGGGGTTAAAAATAATGAAATTTGGACAACCATACCTGAATTAGATGGCATAGGAGCAATAGGTGCCTCCGGTAAAGGTGTTTCCACCCTTGCCGTGGGTTGGGTGTATTCCTCTTCCTTGTGATTTGATTTTGATGGTTGAGGGTCCGTTCCAACCTCCTTGTCACTTCTCAACATGATTTCCTTGGCAGTTTCAAATTCTCCCTTCGGAATTGCAATGGTTGAACTAGGGAGTTCGCCTTGGTCTCGAAACTGTCCTACGAACTCCACAATCTGCCCAATTTGCTTTTCCAAGTGGTCCAACCTTTTGTCTTGATTTTGGCCCTCCTTGACTTGATTTTGTGAGCCCTGCACCAAACAAATTAATTCATTAAGCTTTTGATTGTAATCTATTGACGAACTTGAGTTTGGTTGGGCATATTGAATATGAGGTGGCTGCCAATATCCTTCTTGTTGAACATTTTGAGGTTCCCACCACATAGAAGTTGAATGATCACTCCAATCCGAATTGTAAGTATTGGAAAACACGTTATTCCTTGATTGAAGATCAAATGTACCAACGCTTTGCATTTGGGACCTTTCCATGAGCTGTGACAAAAGAGAAGCATTATCAAGTGCCATGTTGTGCTTCTCTAGTACTTGAAATCAACAAACAAAACAAAAATCAAAAACAAAAACTAAAATACATAACAGAAACGAACAATCCAAGAGATTAGCAAATTTGCTAATCCCCGGCAACGGCGCCAAAATTTGATGCGAGAATTATACGCGCACAAATTAAACCCTCTTTTTGTCAAATTGTAGTAAGTATGTAAGTAGGGATCGTTCTGGACCGGGGATTAGGAGGGATTGTTAATCACTTGGATTTGACTCAAAAACGTAAAAACACAATATAAAACACTACACTAGACTCAAAGAATGCAAAACTAAACTTTAAAACACTAAAACAAACCAAAAGACTCAAACATCACCCAAAACACTCAAAACTGCCTTAAAAACACTTTCTGGGCAGTTTTGAGCACTTTGGTGAATTTGGACGAATTTGTGCAACAAATTGAATCAAAACACTTATGAACACAAACTAAAACACTTTCTAACTAAATTGGACACTAAAGTAAAGGGAGATTGAGGTTTTGACGAAATTAAACTAAATGCACAGATTCTAATTAAAACAGATTGTAAAAACGAAATTGATGAAATGGAATGGATGGGAAGCTAGCTAAGGGGTTCATCTCCACACATGTTACACTTGCATAATAAAATGATTTCCAATTGCATTTCAATAAACCATGACTTCTCAACGCTCCAAGTTAATTAGGTCCGCTTAAATTAACTTTCAGATTTCCCTAGATTCATTGGATTGAATGGAATACGCATTACAACCAAATTATTCCTAATCAAAGTCCCTAACTATGGAATACGCATGATAGAGACATTCAACAAAGATCATTAAGTTCAACGGAAATCATAAACATCGACGAGGCATTCGTTACTACGGAATACGCATGAAACTTATGCCAAGAATTCATTTAACGCGATTGTTTATAAGCAACCTCCACTACTTGTGAATATAAGTTCATAACTATTAGGTGAAACTCACTTATATTCTAGCGTCATATTCATGCATGAAAATTAAGCGTGCACTCTCAATAAACATAGATAAATAAGTTATCAATCAAACGGTTAAACAAATTGAATCCACAACTTACGAAACGTAATTAGAAGTAATCAAATCAAAATGCAAGCATAAACATATATTTCGAATCCCCCCCTAGCCAAGGGGGGTTTAGTTCCTCATACGTACAAAACAAAGAGAATCAAAGAAACACCTAAACATTCCAACAACTCAAACTTGAATTGTATGAACGTTTAGGCCCTCTTCTTTTCCATTCCTCATTCGTACAAAACAAAGAGTATTGAAATTAAACATTGAAATCAAAGAAACACCTAAACATTCCAACAACTCAAACTTGAATTGTATGAACGTTTAGGCCCTCTTATCTTCCTCTTCGTTGTGGCACAAGGTCTAAGGATAGTTTGATGGTGTGAATGGTTTGGGGAGTGGTGAAAATGGAAGGGGGAGGCCACGGCAATGGGATGATTTATGGTGGTGAATGTGCACGGCACTTTGGATTCTAAGGGGATGTTGTTGGTGTGTATGGATGAATTTCTGAAATGGAAGAATGTAATGAATGAATGAATGAATGAATGTTGTGTGAAGTGTGTATGGTTTTTATAGGGAGATGAATGGATGGGAGAGGGAACATGACAGCTAGGTTTGGATGGGAGAGGGAACATGACAGCTAGGTTATGATGATGAATGCATGTGGCTGATTTATGAAGAGTGAATGCATGTGGCTGATTTGTGGTGAGTGGGAATGCAATCTGAAATGGAAGAGCATGTGGATTAAAGGGGGAATGCATGTGGGTGAATGTGTGGCTGCATGGTTGAATGATTAAAGGGTGCATGTGGGTTGGAAATGCATGTGGAATGGCTGGAATGAAGGGTGAATGTGCATGTGCTTTGACAGCTAGGTTGAATTAATTAAAGGGAGTGCATGTGGCTGCAATGGATTAAAGAGTGGGAGATGGAATGGGATGCACGGCAATGATGGTGTTTGGTGCTGAAAATGAATGTGTTTGCATGTGAATTAAAGCTAGGGTGAATGATGATGAATGCATGTGGATTAAAGAGTGAATGGTGGCTGCAAAGTGAATGAATAATGAAATGGGAAAGCATGTGCAAGGTTTTGGTGTGAATGATTGAATGTGCATGTGGCTGCAATGGATTAGGAATCCTTCAATTTCGTCCATTCCTTTTGCTCCAAACATAAGCTATCCATTCCAAGTCCAATTTCGCTCCAAAATGCTCCAAAATGCATCTTTTTGCTTCCTTAGCCATATGAACCTAAAAACACACGAAAATGGCTTAAACTACTAAAACAACTATGAATTAACAATATAAATGCATGAAAACAAGCTAACTAAGTCGCCTAAATATGCTCCTATCAAGATTGTAAAACGAATTTTTGGAAACAAGATGATGGATGGATTAGTTAGAGGTCCATTCTCCACACATGACACATTTGTATATGAATCGACTTTCCAATTGCTTTTCATTAACTATGATGCTCAACACCCCAAGTTAACCGTGATGCACTAATTAACCCTCAGATTTCCTTATGTCATTGAATTGGATGATGCATGCGACAATTCAAATTATTCTCCAACGGTCCTCAACATGAATGCATAGAAGAGATACAGTGAGAGATCATTATGCTCTATGAGAATCATAAGTGTTGACGAGGCAATTGTAACTATGAATGCATGATACTCTTGCCAAGAATTCAATTAACGCGGTTGTGACAAGCAACCTTCACTACTCATGTTTATAAACTTGTGACGATTAGGTGAAACTCGTTTATAAACTAGCATCGAGTTCATGAATGAAAACTAAGTATGCATCCTTAATCAACATACAAGAACAAGTTTTGAATAAAACAGATAATTGAATTGCAATCACAACTTAACAAATCACAATTGGAAGAAATCAATTCATATCTCAAACATGTTCATGGCTTCAAACTTTCCCCTAACTAATTAGGGGTTTAGCCACTCATGATTACAGTAAACTCAGAAAGTAATAACAAAGTAAACATTGAAAACAAGAATGAAGTACACCTAAGAACGCCCCAAACTGCAAGCATGAAACGTTCAAGGCCTCCTTTCTCTCCTAATTGCTGCGGCACAAGAGGTTATTGTGAGTTTAGGGGGTTATGGATGATGTAGGATGATGGATTTAGGGTTGGGATGGATGTAGGGGACGCCAAGCGTTGGTTTTTAGCAGAAAATATGGAGAATGGTGAAGTATGGATGTGTTAGAGGGATCGGATGATTTTCTGGCGTGAATGGTGAATCAATCCATCCTTTGTGGCTGCAACAAGAATGTTTCTTTATAGGATTTCAGGAATTAAAACCCTAGGTTATTTAGGTAAACAGAAATTAAGTCAAAAGCTTCTAGAAATAGGAAATCAAATCAGAAAATTAAAGGAAAGTGGTTAATAGGTGCGGCAATGGCATAAAACACAATAGGAATGTGTTTTAATGCAAGGAAATAGAAAAGAACTATCTCCCTTGCACGGCAAGGCTTGCATAGGAAATAAGTAAGTGTTTAACTCCCCAAATCCATTCTAAGAATCAGGAATTAAGTTAAATCCCTTTAGAATAGGTAATTGAAATCAGGAATTAAGGAGAAGGGCTAAGTCTTGCGGCAAAGGGAGGAAAAGAAGGGGAAAGTGCAATTAAACTTGCAGATTTTGAGTGAAAGGGAATGTATAGGTGCGGCTAAGACTTTTAAGAAAGGGATTGTGACATAATCTTGCAGATTTTGGGAGAGAAAAGGAAGGCAAGGTGCGGCACAATTTAGGACATGTCTAGGGCTTCTAGATCATGTGATTTAGGCAACCAACATTATTTGGAAACTTCAAAAATGGACACCTTCACAAATGGAAACTCCCAATAATGGAAACTGGTTTCCAATTCTTGATTCCTCCTTCTTCCTTCGATTCTAGGCTCACTTGGTCTTCAATTTCGTCCAACACTTTGGCTCCAAGCATAAGCTATCCATCTTTAGCCCAAAAGTGCTCCAACAGACTCCAAAATGCACTTCTTTGCTCCTTCAACCCTTTGAACTTGAAAACATACGAAAATGGCTTAAAAGACTTAAAGAACTAAGAAAACACAACGTAAATGCATGAGAACAAGCCAATTAAGTCGCATAAATATGCTACTATCAACCACCTCAACCTGCACCAGATCTTGAAGAGGATGAAATACAAGTGGCAGAGGAGGGCACGGCTCAGATTTTTGAGGAAGAACAAGCTATGGCAACCGACAATTGAACAATCAAAGAGCTTTCCGCTTCGGGATTGGACAATGCCATGCCTCTATGCATTCAATACCCAAGGGCAGCCCCAGACCAGACCGACGAATTCGAACTAAAGTCTAGCTTATTGCACCATATTCTCAAGTTCCATGGGTGGTCCATGGAAGATCCTAATAAGCACTTGAAGGAGTTTGAGGTTGTTTGCTCGAGTATGACCCCAGTGAATGGTGATGGGAGCATTTTGAAGATGAAGGCTTTTCCCTTTTCTCTCTTGGAAAAGGCTAAAGATTGGTTGTATGAACTAGCCCCCAGAACTGTCACATCATGGGAGCGTTTGGAGAAGTTTTTCCCAACTTCTCGAGTCATTCTTTAACGCAAAAGGATTAGTGGCATTCAGCAAAATCAAGGTGAAACATTTCCAACTTATTATGAACATTTTAAAACTCTTGATGCTTCATGTCCACAGCACCAAATGAAAGAGGAGCTTCTTCTTCAATATTTCTACGAAGGGCTTCTACCAATTGAACGTCATATGCTAGACGCCTCATCGGGTGGAGCTTTAGTGGACAAAACACGCATGGCCGCCAAGACTCTCATTGCCAACCGAGCTTTGAATGCTCAACAATACGAAGGCATTGGTCAAAGAGACATACCACGGCAGCAACAAGTTAATGAGGTAAGTGTTATTTCCGCACTTCAAAATCAAATGACTAATCTTACTTCTCTTCTTTCGCAGGTGGTTGAAATACCAAAGGTACAAAGTGTGGCTGTTTGTGGCGTGTGCTCCATGAATGGACATCTCACGGATAAGTGCCCTCAATTGATTGAGAACGGAGGGTGGGAATCTGCCAATGACGTGGGTTATGGGAGCCAAAACCAACCAAGGAGTGATCCTTTCTCTAATACCAACAATCCCGGTTGGAGAGATCATCCAAATTTCAAATAGAGGGAGCCACAACAACCCCAACAACAAGGCGTATTTAGGCAGCAACCTTCGGGATTCTATCAAAGGCCGTATGCACCCACACAACCCCAAGCACAACCTACCCAACCCAAATCAAGTTTGTCCATAGATAATGATCAAAATTTTCAATTACTAACTTCTATGGCGCAGGGAATGCAAAACAGGGACAAAAAGGTTGATGAATTATGATGTGAAAATTATCTTAACACACAAATTAAGCCCTACTTGTGACAATTGTAGTATATATGCAAGTAGGGATCGTTCTAACCGGGGATTAACTAGGGATGCTAATCTACTATAAATTGACTTAAAAACACAAAACTAAACTTAAAAACACTTAACTAGCTTGTTCTCGTGCATTTATGTTGTGTTTCCTTAGTTATTTTAGTGTTTAAAGTCACTTTTGTGTATTTTCAGATTATAAGGCCAAAGTGTGCAAGAAGATGCAAATTGGAGTCTTTTGGAGCAAAAGAGGAATGAATGAGTTGAAGACTTGAAGAAACGATGAATTCCTACTCCAACGATGAATTCCTACTCCAACGATGAATTCCTACTCAAACGAGGATTCCTACTTCAACAAGGATTCCTACTTGAAGTAGGAAAGTTAACCCTAGGTTTCCCGTTTTGGTAACCTTTCCTAATCTAAATGTCCATATTTTCTAGCCACTTTATAGGCCTTGTATGCACTTTAGTACACAAGACAAAGGCCCTAGCCCACTTTCCAACCTATGCCGTGGCCTTTCCCCTTCTCCCCTTCCCTTGTCGTGCAAGGGGGGGCATTTTTGTCCCATTTTATGCACCTAAACCCTAACCCTTCTTCTTGGCCGCACCTTGCCCTTTTATTTCTGAACTTAAACCTATTTCTCTCCTAAACTAAACCCTAGCTATTAATCAATTCCCTTTTAAATTTCTGATTTAATTTCCTAATTTTGGGAGCCTTTGATTTAATTTTAATAAGCTAGGGTTTTATTTTCTATAACCCTATATAAACTAAATTTCAGCCGCACCCTAGCTCTCTCATTCATTCATTCTTTCATCATTCAGCCACCATCACCCTAATTCTCTCCCTTTGCCGCAGCCACACACCCCCTTCTCCTTCAATCCGCAGCCACTCCACTAGTCCAGCCACCATTCCCAACCTTCCTCCACCACTCACACCCCTTGCCGCACCAGCATATCCCCATAAACCCATCTACAACCCAGAAAATCATCCCAAATCATCCAAAAACATCTCTGCCGCAGCAAGGAGAAGAAGAAAGAGGAGCTTAAACGCGCATAAATTCAAGTGGATTCGTTGGGCGTTCTAGGTGTAATCAATCTTTTGTTCTTTATGTTTAATTTCAATTTTGTTTCTCTTTCTATGAACATGAGAGGCTAAATCCCTAGTTAGCTAGGGGGTGATTCAAAACCATGTTTATGCTTGCAATATGAATTGATTATCTTTGGTTGGAATTTCATGAGTTGTGGATTCAATTTGTTTAACTGCTTGATTGATAACTTATTTGTGTATGTTTATTGAGAGTGCACGCTTAGTTTTCATGCATGAATATGATGCTAGAATATAAATGAGTTTCACCTAATAGTTACAAACTTATATTCACAAGTAGTGGAGGTTGCTTATAAACAATCGTGTTAAATGAATTCTTGGCACTAGTTTCATGCTCATCATAGTAACGAATGCCTCGTCAACACTTATAGTTTTCATGTTGCTTAATGATCTTTGATTGTATCTTTATTGTGCTTTTCACGTAAAGGACTTTTGGAGAATGTTTTGAATTGTGTATGCGCTGTCCCATCCAATTCATTAACTTAAGGAAAACTTGAAGGTTAATTTAAGCGAACCTAATTAACCCAGGGTGTTGAGTTTCATGATTCATCGAAAGACCAACTGAAAATCATCTTCTATTGATGCGAGAATTACTTGACACTCAAATTAAACCCTCGTTTGACAATTGTAGTAGAATGGATAAGTGAGGGATCGTTCTAGACCGGGGATTAGGAGGGCTTGCTAAAACCTTCTAAATTGACTTAAAAACATAAAAACTAAATTAAAATACTCTTAACAAGACTACTATGACTCAGAAAGGCTTTGAAAAACTCAAATTGTCTAAAACAATCAAATTGACTCAAATAGAAGCTAGAACTTGATTTAGACGAATTTGCAATTGTTTATGACTCCAAAAGCTTAAAGATACAAAAATAAAACAAATACGAATGATTAAGACTTAACAAAATAGGGGGGGGGGAATTGTGGTTGGACGATATTAAATTAAAAAGACAGAATATAATTAAAGGCAAAATGTAAATATGAATGTGATAAAAATATGGATGATGGAATAGCCAAGGGGTTCTTCTCCACACATGTTACACTTGCAAAACAAAATTGATTCTCAGTTGGTCTTTCGATAAGTTGTGAAACTCAATGCTCCAAGTTAATTAGATCCGCTTAGATTAACTTTCAGATTTCCTTAAATTCGTTGGATTGAATGGAATACGCATTACAACCAAATTGTTCTTAATCAAAGTCCCTAACTATGGAATACGCATGATAGAGACATTTAACCAAGATCATTAAGTTCAACGGAAATCATAAACATCGACGAGGCATTCGTTACCATGGAATACGCATGAAACTTATGCCAAGAATTCGTTTAACGCGATTGTTTATAAGCAACCTTTACTACTTGTGAATATAAGTTCATAACGATTAGGTGAAATTCACTTATATTCTAGCGTCATATTTATGCATGAAAATTAAGCTTGCAATCTCAATGAACATACATAAATAAGTTATCAATCAAACAGTTAAACGAATTGAATCCACAACTTATGAAATTCCAACCAAACGTAATCAATTCAAAATGCAAATATAAACATAGTTTCGAATCACCCCCTAGCTAAAGGGGGTTTAGTTCCTCATAACTTTGAAATCAAAGAAACACCTAAACATTCCAACAACTCAAACGTGAATTGTATGAACGTTTAGGCACTCTTCTCTTCCCTTCTCATACGTACAAAACAAAGAGAATTAAATTTAAACTTTGAAATCAAAGAAACACCTAAACATTCCAACAACTCAAACTTGAATTGTATGAACGTTTAAGCACTCTTTTCTTCCTCGTTGTTGTAGCACAAAGTCTAAGGTGAGCTTTGGGGATTATGTGAAGTGTTTTGGAGGGATGGGAAGTGGTTGGATAGTGGCTGCAATGAAGGAGAAAAACTGCACAGAAAATGGAAGGGGAATTGCGGCAATGGAATGGTATTTGTGTTGTGAATGGAAATATGAGATATGAATTGAATGAATGAATGCAAGGGTATTTATAGGAGTAGTGGAGGGAACATATGGTTGTTTGTTTAAGATGCAAGTGGCTAATTAATGATGGAAAAGTATGTGATTTAAAGGATGCAAAGTGAATGAATCATGAATCATTGTGGATGAAAGGTGGAAGTGCATGTGTTGATGACTAGGTTAGTGGGTGGAAATCTGAAAATGGCATATAGGAATGGGAGCTCACGGTTTGAATGTGTAAAGTGTGTGTGAATGCATGTGAAGATGCAATAAATAATGCATGTAGGGTTAGGAAATAATGAAGAAATGCATGTGAGATGTTTGGAAAGGAAATGGGAACCCACGGCAATGAAGTTGTTTTGTGTTGTGAATTATGATGAATGCATGTGAGTTAAAGAGGGAGAATGTGGTGAAATGATGAAGTAGGAAGGTGGAAATGCATGTGAGATGTTTGGAAAAGAATAAAGAATGAATGGTGGAAATGTGAGTGAATGATGTGCATGTGTGAGAATGCATGTGGAATTAAGAGGAGTATGGAAGTGAAATAAATGAATGATATGTTAAGTGATAAGTGAATGATATGTGGTGAGTGATAAGTGAATGGTTTGATAAGTGATAAATGAATTAGTTTAAAGGGCTAGGGTTTAAGTACATAGAATGGGCCTAAAATAGGTTGGTTTGTATGGCATAATGTGTTTGATTGGGCTAGAGCCATTGTTTTGTGTCTTCAAGTGCATACAAGGCCTTCAAATTCGTCCATCCTCTTGGCTCCATGGATAAGCTATCCAATCCATGCCCAAAAATGCTCCAAATGGCCTCAAAATGCACTTTCTTGCTCCCTAGGCCCTTAGAACCTGAAAACACACAAAAGAAGCATAAAGGACTAAAATAACGAGAGAAACATAACGTAAATTCACGAGAACAAGCCATTTAAGTCGCATGAATATGCTCCTATCAAATACCCCCACACTTAGCTTTTGCTAGTCCTCGAGCAAAACAGAATAAAAACAAATAAACAAAACGACACTAAACACGTAAAACACAACCTAAACCTTCCAACAACCGTCTTAGGGATTTCCAATGCACATGACAAGTTAAAAATCATCATTCTCACAGATTTTAGTCATCTTCACATTTAAGTACATTCTTAATCATATTCACCATATACTAGTTCACAATTAAGCATTTAAAACCATGTTTTGAATGTAGTAACATGCCTTAGAGAATTTGCTCAATTCCTTTCAAGATATGCACTCAATTTTTACTCAGATTTTCTAACTACACACCCTAATCTAGTCATATGTGAGAAGATTGATGTAAACATGAAAACGACACTCACATATATGTATCACAAAGAACGCAAATTCTGGAGTTAATAATCAAGTTTAGATATGATCTCATGAATGGAATGCTACTACTTAGACGCGAGAACCAGTGACACCATAAGCTCATACCAAGTTCAAACTCCACAAATTGAAATACACAACACTCAAGATAGAAGTCAAGGGTTGTAACGGGGCTTGGGGTATGTGGATAAAGAAGGGATATGGAAAACAAAGGTTCTTAAAGAAATAGTGAGCAAAGCATTTTAATCAACTTAGAATTCACTTTTGAATGAAAACTCAACTTTTGAACAAAAAGGGAGAATTTAGACAATTTACGCCCAGAATTGGTGTTTTGGAACCTTTCTTCAATCACTTATTCTTTTCTCTCTTTTTTTCTTTTTTTTTTTTTTTTTTTTTTTTTTTTTTTTTTTTTTTTGAATCTCAAAACAAAAACACTTAAACATTCTCTCCCCCACACTTATTTTCTTTCATAATGTAACTCAAAAGGAATTCAATTAAGTCATGCTCACTATCTTTTAAGAACAAGGGTAAGGACGGTCATATTCTAGGTTAGGTGAAGATAAAGTGGGTAAACAAAGAACATGGGTTAACATGGCTCAACGGGGGTAAAACTTACAACATATACGAAATATGGGAAGCGAGGCTATTTGGCTATGGTGGCAACTACACAACTTCATCTTGATATATGTTATGCAAATCAATAACATGCTTTGAATGAAATGGGCATGAGTTCTAGCATTTGGAACTATATGATGAAACGCCTTCTAAGCAGTAACCAAGCAAAGAATAATGAGATCATGCAACGATTTTAGAAAACAAGAAATCACAGATTATACTCTCCAAAGAACGTTATAGGCTCAAGTCTCTCAGGGTTGTAGCATTTGTTTGAGTTCCTTCCTTCAGGCATGTTACAAAAAAACTAAATTTTCTTTTATGATTGCATGTGAAGTCATACATTATAACCATAACCAAGCATATACCAAGAGTAAATCAAACTTTTCTCTATGTTTATAACTCTTTTTAACAGTCATGCAATTACAAACCAAATCCTTATCATTGTGTTGGAAGGTATCCTAAGACACAAACACACACACAAAAACAACTTTAAAACAACTCTTTTTGGGTTTTTCAAAACAATTTTTTCAAATTTTTATGGGATCTTCGAATTTTTAAGACAAAACACACTAAAACAGTTTTAAAACAGTGAGAAACAACATGTGAAGTGATAGGTGATAAAATCCAACGAATTTGCATCAAATATACTTAGTTACCCCCCCCCCCCACACTTAAATCAAACATTGTCCTCAATGTTTTAAGCATAGATTCACACAAAGCATAAGTAAATACACAAAAAGCATTTAAACATACTAAACATGGCATAATGTAATTAACAAAGAGAAGAGTTTAGAGACGCAAATCTGGTTATAGAGTGTAAATTCCATCTTTTCCTTGGTAATTGCATTGAGGCTTTGATCTTTGTGATTCCACAGGCTTACTCTTGAACTGGTTTCTGCCCATCGTTGATTTTCCTTTGTGCTACTGGGCTAGAGGATTCTTTTGGTCTTCCCCGAAGGTCTGAGCTTATCCCTTTTATCTGTTTCTTTGTTCAATCTTTCCAATTCGTATTGAAAAGGGTTGGAGGATAACTCAGCCTATGTTTGTCTCCACATGCTTCAATGTATCATTTGCACTTGCCTTACTCGCTCCCCTTTGCAGAAGTGGTCCCTTCTCCGGAAGTGTATCAACCGTTGAAGATGACTACTCGAGAGCAACGCTAGGTAAGCAATCAGGAATAGATTCCAGGCAGTTGGCTCCAGAACGGAAGACTGACTCCAAGTGCCGGCTGATTGCTTGTTTTACTTTGCCATGCGAGTAAGAACAAGGACAAAGAAAAAGACAGGGAAAGAGCATGATATGAGATACTTTTGCTTTTGACCTTGATGATATGAGATACCTTTGCTTTGGAAGAAGCGGTGAATGAATCAGCACATGTATTTGTTGTGCTGATTCCTCCTGGGTCATCTGTACTCCAGGCATCTGGTATCATCTTTGGGGAAGAAGAAAGAATTGAGTATTTCGAAAGGTTTTGCTGGGAGTGCGCCCTCAGAGGTGAGAGAGAGTTGGGCATTTTCTTCAGGTTTGCCCTGCCATAAAAGACGAAGGTCGACATATATAGAGATAATATCAAGTGGTGGTACTTTTTACCTTTGTCGACAAACGTTTTGATCCCGCAAATCCGGCTTTTTGAAATAATGGCGCCTCTTCGATCTCTGAACACGCCTCTTCGATTTCTGAGCAGGCGCCCCTTCGATTTCTGAACGACGCCCCTTCGCTTGTTGAACGACACGTGGTAGTGCAGATGCGGCTCCTTTTGACAAAGCTGCACGCGTCTTCTGAAAAGCAGAGAAAGCGTCGCCGAACTTTGCGCTTGTCGGCTAAAGATGTGTAGTTGTGATGATGGCCTCCACGTGTTGTCTGAAAAGAAGAAATCTTTTGACAAAGTTGAACGCGCCTTCTGAAAAGCCGAGAAAGCGTCGCCCAAATTACGCCGGAAATTCCGGCTTTTTGAATTGGTGGACGCGTCGCCTTGGCTTTTTTTATTGAGCTATCGATCACCACAACAAACACACTCTGAAGATTTCCCATTCTTGAAAATCGACTCCGGCCCTTTGAAATTTAACTCCATCCCTTCTCCTTGAACACTTTTGAAAAATGGCAAACTCATCGAACCTTAGCTTGGAATTGAGCCTTAGCAGTGATGCGGGCGTGCCGCGTCAAGGTAACGTATGGCGCCCTTCTTTCTTTTCTTCTAACGGTCCTCTCACAGGTGAAGACTCCGTGATGCAGGACGCCACAACAGCTACAATAGTAGCTAGGAACCTCCTCACTCCAAAAGATAGTAGGCTGCTGTCAGGACGGTCCGATGAGTTGGCCGTTCAAGAGTCCCTCGCACTTAGTGTTCAGTGTGCGAGTTCTGTGTCCAACATGGGCCAACGCCTGCTTGCCCGCTCCTGTCAGGTGGAATCATTGATGGCAGAGGTGGAAAGTCTCAAGCAGGAGATCCAGCAGCTGAAGTATGAGAATAGAAGTTTGCACGTGCTTGCAAACAACTATTCGACGGGCATGAAGAGGAAGCTTGATGAGCTGCAAGAGTCTGAAGGTCGGATTCACAGTGACCGTCAAAGGTTCTCGTCTTTCCTCCAGAGGCACCTTTTTCCTGGCTCATCCAGCGCTTGGCCAAGTATTGAGGCCTGGAATGCTCTATCTTCGATGCCTTCTGCTCCTATGCCTTCCGCTCCGATGCCTTCTGTTCCTACGCCTTCCGCTCCTACGCCTTCTGTTCCTACGCCTTCCGCTTCAAGAGTAAAGCCACGTAGTGGGGCCTCAAGCAAACACCCTTTGTGAAGCACCATCTTTCTTTGTTTAGCAGTGCCTATCAATAAATCAAACATTTTCTCAATGTTACAATCATAGACTCACACAATTAATAAACAAACAAACAATAACAACTAAACAACCTAACAAGGCAGAAACGAAATAGCAACAAAGAAAAGAATTTTTTTTTTTTTTTTTTTTTTTTTTTTTATCAAATTTTCGGAGTTTTATACCAAGACACTATAAAACACACTAAAACACTCTAAAAACGCTTAAAACATCAAGAAACAACATTCTAAGTGAAAGGTGAATAAATCCCACGAAATTGATGCAAATACAAATTGTTTACCCCCCCCACACTTAAATCAAACTTTGTCCTCAATGTTTTAAGCAGAAAGTCACAACAGAGCAAGCAAATAAACAAATTCGAGAAAGAAAGCAAAGTAAAGGCAGTAAAGAAAAAGAAAGGAATAAAAATAAGTCTCTTAAAGGGGTTTCCAAGTTCTTCTCTATTCGGATGCATGGGTTGCCTCCCACGAAGCGCTTTCTTTTACGTCTTGCAGCCGGACGGTACCTCCGTTTAAGCTTGACTAGGTTCCACGGCATGGAGGGGTACCTCCTCCACGACATGCTCCTCAAACATCTCGTAATAGGGCTTCAATCGATGCCCATTCACTTTGAATTCTTGCTGCGTCCTTGAACTTTTGATTTGCACTGCACCATGAGGGAAAACATTAGTAACAACAAACGGGCCAATCCATTTAGAACGCAACTTACCAGGAAACAAACGTAGGCGAGAGTTAAAAAGTAACACTTTCTGCCCAACTGTGAAGGTCTTGGTTCGAATCATTTTATCATGGAATGCTTTGGTCTTGGCTTTGTACATCCGGGCATTCTCATAGGCTTCATTCCGAATCTCCTCAAGTTCATTCAATTGGAGCTTCCTATGAACTCCCGCTGCATCTATGTCCATGTTGAAAATCTTCACGGCCCAATATGCCTTGTGCTCTAACTCTACGGGCAAATGACATAGCTTACCATAGACGAGCCGAAAAGGTGACATCCCAATGGGTGTTTTGTATGCCGTACGATATGCCCACAGTGCATCATCTAAACGTAAGCTCCAATCCCTCCTTGTTGGTCCAACGGTCTTCTCCAAAATTTGTTTGATTTCTCGGTTAGACACCTCGGCTTGGCCATTTGTTTGAGGATGGTAAGGTGTGGAGACCTTATGGTTGACATGGTACTTTCTTAGCAACGCCTCAATGGTCCGATTGCAAAAGTGAGACCCTCCATCACTTATGATTACTCTCGGCATTCCAAACCTAGCAAAAATGTTAGTTTTCACGAAATCTGCAACCACCTTAGAATCGTTAGTACGGGTGGCTTTTGCTTCCACCCATTTAGAAACATAATCAACGGCTAGCAAGATATAAGTGAAACCATAAGATGGAGGGAAAGGGCCCATGAAATCAATGCCCCAAACATCAAAAATTTCAACATTAAAGACAGGGGTTTGCGGCATTTGGTCCTTGGTACCTATGTTACCCATTCGTTGGCAACGATCACAAGACATACAAAAGGTTCTAGCATCCCTAAATATAGTCGGCCAATAAAAACCACAGTCTAGAACCTTGAGGGCAGTGCGTTGTGTGCCAAAATGACCACCACATGCATATGTGTGACAAAAGCTTAGAATTGAGTGAAATTCAGAATCATGCACACATCTACGTACAATTTGATCTGAGCAATACTTCCACAAATAAGGGTCATCCCAAACATAGAAACGTGCATCATTTTTAAGCTTATCACGTTGGTGCTTGTTTAGTTCATTTGGAATTTGTTTAGCCACCAAGTAATTCACTAAATCTGCATACCATGGTTCACTTACCTCAATGGATAGCAGCTGCTCATCGGGAAAAGTTTCAGGGATAGGTACGGCATGTTCATGCTCCTCGTGGATCATTCGGCTTAAATGGTCAGCCACTACATTCTCGCTTCCTTTCTTATCCCGGATTTCAATATCAAATTCTTGAAGAAGAAGAATCCAACGGATAAGCCTCGGCTTTGCTTCCTTTTTCGTGAGCAAGTACCTCAAAGCTGCATGATCAGAATAAACGATTACTTTAGTACCAATTAAATATGAACGGAATTTATCTAAAGCAAAAACCACAGCTAGAAGTTCTTTTTCCGTCGTGGAGTAGTTCAATTGGGCATCATTGAGAGTCCGAGAGGCATAGTATATGACATGCGGCCGCTTGTCTCTTCTTTGTCCTAGAACAGCTCCTAATGCATAGTCGGATGCATCGCACATGAGCTCGAACGGAAGGCTCCAATCTGGAGGTACAATAATGGGGGCCGAGACTAGCTTCTCCTTGAGTTGGTTAAATGCCGAATTACACTCTTCATCAAACTTGAATGGCACATCTTTTTGAAGCAATCGGCAAAGAGGGTTGGACATCTTGGAGAAGTCCTTGATAAAACGCCTATAGAACCCTGCATGGCCAAGAAACGAACGTACCTCTCTAACCGAAGTAGGAGAGGGTAAGTGACGTACAAGGTCTATTTTCGATTTATCTACTGCAATTCCTTTTTCTGAAACAATATGTCCTAAAACTATACCTTGTTTCACCATAAAGTGACATTTCTCCCAATTCAAGACAAGGTTAGTTTCAACACATCGTTTCAAAATTAAGGTCAGATTATCCAAGCAATTATCAAATGAACTCCCAAATACACTGAAATCATCCATGAAAACCTCAATGATCTTTTCAACAAAATCGGAAAATATACTTACCATACACCTTTGGAAAGTGGCCGGTGCGTTGCATAAGCCAAATGGCATGCGACGATAAGCAAATGTTCCAAAGGGACATGTGAATGTGGTCTTCTCTTGATCATCCGGGGCTATCACAATTTGGTTATATCCAGAGTATCCATCAAGAAAACAGTAAAAAGCATGACCGGCTAACCTTTCGAGCATCTGGTCGATGAATGGCAAAGGAAAGTGATCTTTCCTAGTCATGGCATTTAGCTTCCGGTAATCGATACATACCCGCCATCCAGTCTGAATGCGTGTAGGCACGAGCTCATTCTCATCATTCTTGATAACAGTTACTCCGGACTTCTTGGGAACGACTTGAACTGGAGAGACCCAACGGCTATCGGAGATAGGGTAGATCACTCCGCAATCTAAAAGCTTGATTATTTCCTTCTTCACCACTTCCATCATCGGAGGGTTGAGACGGCGTTGAGCCTCTCGAGTTGGTTTAGGCCCCTCCTCAAGAAGTATACGGTGCATGCATGTGGTAGGGCTTATTCCTTTAATGTCGGCCAAAGTCCACCCTATGGCCGTTTTGTGTTCTCGCAGCACCCTCACAAGCTTCTCCTCCTCCATTGCCGTGAGACTTGATGAAATGATGACGGGCAATGTTTCGCCTTTTCCCAAAAACACATACTTCAAATGGTCTGGCAACGGCTTAAGTTCAAGCGATGGTGCCTGAACAACAGAAGGTAGCATCTTAGTGGAAACTGAATTTGAAAGTGAGAGTGGAACCTTACCATATTGTTGTGGCAATGACTCAAGGGCTGCCACAACCTCAATTATTTCTTCACTAGAACCCATTGCAAAGAATTCCTCCTCCTTGCCGTGGCCTTGCATTGGCCCAAATCCTTCATTTTTGCGCTCTATGGCCTTAGTGATGGTTGTTTCCAGGGCGTCCTCGTTCAATTCTTCAAGGTATACCTGCGCCAAAGAATCGATAACATCAATGGAAAAACAAGAATGGTCATCAACGGGATATCTCATAGTTTCAGAAATATTAAAATCAATCACTTCCCCATCGAATTCCATTGTCAAGGTGCCTTTGTATACATCAATCTTCGTTCGGGCCGTCTTCATGAATGGCCTACCAAGGAGAATCAGCAAAGATGTAGAATGGGCTGAATCCTCCATGTCTAGGACGTAGAAATCAGCCGGAAAAATTAAATGGTTCACCTGCACAAGCACATCCTCCAAAACTCCTTTTGGATACGCGTTAGAACAATCAGCCAATTGTATAATTACACCATCTTGTTTTAATTCACCTAAATTCATAGATGCATAAATAGAATAAGGCATGACATTTATGGATGCACCTAAATCAAGCATGGCATGTTCAAAACGATTATGTCCAATTACACAAGGAATCGTGAAACTACCGGGGTCTTTGCACTTGGTAGGCAGTTTACGTTGCAAAACAGCGGACACATTCTCGCTTACCTTCACTACCTCTTTGTTTGCCCTTCTTCTCTTTGTATTGCATAGGTCCTTGAGGAATTTAGCATACTTTGGAACCTGTTTGATTGCATCGAGAAGCGGTATGTTCACTTGCACTTTCCGGAACGTTTCAAGAATGTCCTTCTCGCTTTCTTCCTTTTTTTCTTGCATGAACCTGCGAGGAAAAGGTACATTGGGCAGATTAGGACGTGAAGTACATGAATTTGAACTTAAATTACCTGATTTGGCCGAGTTAGGGTGATCTGCCTCAGGTTGTGTCGTCTCTTCATCTACTTTCTGGGCAGATTTGGGATTGTTTGGCTCGGTCCCAACTTCTTTTCCACCCCTTAGGGTGATGGCCTTGGCGGATTCGAATCCTCCCTTTGGATTGACTGTGGTTGAGCTAGGAAGCTTTCCTTGCTCTCTAATCTGTCCAAGGAACTCAGAAATCTGCCCTATTTGTTTCTTCATATCCGTCATCTCCTTCTCGTTATTTGCTATCCGGTTGTTTTGATTTTGCAACCCCTGCGAAATAGAGGTTAGTAATTGCATAGCTTGATCACTTTCCAAGGACGTACCTGAATGAGATGATGTCGAAGGTTGTTGGGGTGCATACGGCTTGGAATAAAAACCAGGGGGGTTTGGCCTAAATCCTCCTTGTTGGGCAGCTTGTTGTGGCTCCCTCCATTTGAAGTTTGGATGGTCCCTCCATCCGGCATTGTAAGTGTTCGAGTATGGGTTGTTTTGATTTTGTCCTTGGAAACCAATTGCATTGGCAGATTCCCACCCACCATTCTCGATTAGTTGAGGGCACTTGTCGGATGGATGCCCTTGAATTGAGCACACGCCACAAACTTGGTGTTCTTGTGCTTTTGGACCAATCACAACCTGAGAAACAAGAGAAGTAAGATTAGCAAGTTGTGATTGAATTTCAGAAATAGCACTCACCTCATTTACACTTTGTTGCCGTGGGGCTTCCCTTTGGCCCACTCCTTCATATTGTTGAGCGTTGAGCGCTCGGTTGGCTATGAGAATCTTGGCATCCCTTGGTGTTTTGTCCACCAATGCTCCTCCCGCTGATGCATCAACCATTTGACGTTCGATAGGAAGGAGGCCCTCATAGAAATATTGAAGGAGAAGTTCCTCCTTCATTTGATGTTGGGGACATGAAGCTACAAGGCCCTTGAAGCGCTCATAATAAGCCGGGAATGTCTCACCATGATTCTGTTGAATACCACTAATTTTTTTCCGTAGGAGAATCACTCTCGAAGTAGGGAAGAATTTCTCCAAGAAAGCACGCTTCATACTCTCCCACGAAGTCACAGTTCCCGGGGCTAGTTCGTAGAGCCAATCTTTGGCCTTGTCCATAAGTGAAAATGGAAAGGCCTTCATCTTCAATATACTCCCATCCACATTGACGGGGGTCATGCTCGAACAAACCACCTCGAACTCCTTCAAGTGTTTGTTGGGGTCTTCCATAGACAAGCCATGGAACTTCGGAATATGGTGTAACAAACTGGATTTGAGTTCAAATTCCTCAGTCTTCCCCTCTGCAGCCGTGGGGTATTGGATACAAAGAGGCAATGCATTATCCAAACCTGAGGCCGAAAGCTCCTTGATGGTTCTATTATCTGCTGCCATGGCTTGTTCTTCT
Organism: Pyrus communis; assembly: GCF_041283825.1. NCBI lineage: Eukaryota > Viridiplantae > Streptophyta > Magnoliopsida > Rosales > Rosaceae > Pyrus > Pyrus communis. Next base: position 15,113,618 of record NC_142576.1, on the reverse strand, counting down.
TCAAAAATCTGATCCGTGGGCTTTTCTTCTACACCTACTTCGTCTTCTTCAAGCCCAGGTTATGGTGGAGGTTGTGGTGGCTCTTGTTGACTCCTCGTTCTCCTCAAAGTGCGTTCAAAATCACCGTCAAAGTCGGAGATGTTCTCTATAATAGGCCGAGAGCTACGAGTCATACACAGTACCTAAAAAAAAAAAGGAAACAAACAAACTAAGAATCTGAAATAAGAATGCACGAAAAACAAAAAAATATAAAAATAAAGACAAAGGATTAGCAAAGTTGCTAATCCCCGGCAACGGCGCCAAAATTTGATGCGAGAATTACTTGACACTCAAATTAAACCCTCGTTTGACAATTGTAGTAGAATGGATAAGTGAGGGATCGTTCTAGACCGGGGATTAGGAGGGCTTGCTAAAACCTTCTAAATTGACTTAAAAACATAAAAACTAAATTAAAATACTCTTAACAAGACTACTATGACTCAGAAAGGCTTTGAAAAACTCAAATTGTCTAAAACAATCAAATTGACTCAAATAGAAGCTAGAACTTGATTTAGACGAATTTGCAATTGTTTATGACTCCAAAAGCTTAAAGATACAAAAATAAAACAAATACGAATGATTAAGACTTAACAAAATAGGGGGGGGGGAATTGTGGTTGGACGATATTAAATTAAAAAGACAGAATATAATTAAAGGCAAAATGTAAATATGAATGTGATAAAAATATGGATGATGGAATAGCCAAGGGGTTCTTCTCCACACATGTTACACTTGCAAAACAAAATTGATTCTCAGTTGGTCTTTCGATAAGTTGTGAAACTCAATGCTCCAAGTTAATTAGATCCGCTTAGATTAACTTTCAGATTTCCTTAAATTCGTTGGATTGAATGGAATACGCATTACAACCAAATTGTTCTTAATCAAAGTCCCTAACTATGGAATACGCATGATAAAGACATTTAACCAAGATCATTAAGTTCAACGGAAATCATAAACATCGACGAGGCATTCGTTACCATGGAATACGCATGAAACTTATGCCAAGAATTCGTTTAACGCGATTGTTTATAAGCAACCTTTACTACTTGTGAATATAAGTTCATAACGATTAGGTGAAATTCACTTATATTCTAGCGTCATATTTATGCATGAAAATTAAGCTTGCAATCTCAATGAACATACATAAATAAGTTATCAATCAAACAGTTAAACGAATTGAATCCACAACTTATGAAATTCCAACCAAACGTAATCAATTCAAAATGCAAATATAAACATAGTTTCGAATCACCCCCTAGCTAAAGGGGGTTTAGTTCCTCATAACTTTGAAATCAAAGAAACACCTAAACATTCCAACAACTCAAACGTGAATTGTATGAACGTTTAGGCACTCTTCTCTTCCCTTCTCATACGTACAAAACAAAGAGAATTAAATTTAAACTTTGAAATCAAAGAAACACCTAAACATTCCAACAACTCAAACTTGAATTGTATGAACGTTTAAGCACTCTTTTCTTCCTCGTTGTTGTAGCACAAAGTCTAAGGTGAGCTTTGGGGATTATGTGAAGTGTTTTGGAGGGATGGGAAGTGGTTGGATAGTGGCTGCAATGAAGGAGAAAAACTGCACAGAAAATGGAAGGGGAATTGCGGCAATGGAATGGTATTTGTGTTGTGTGAAGTGTTGTGAATGGAAATATGAGATATGAATTGAATGAATGAATGCAAGGGTATTTATAGGAGTAGTGGAGGGAACATATGGTTGTTTGTTTAAGATGCAAGTGGCTAATTAATGATGGAAAAGTATGTGATTTAAAGGATGCAAAGTGAATGAATCATGAATCATTGTGGATGAAAGGTGGAAGTGCATGTGTTGATGACTAGGTTAGTGGGTGGAAATCTGAAAATGGCATATAGGAATGGGAGCTCACGGTTTGAATGTGTAAAGTGTGTGTGAATGCATGTGAAGATGCAATAAATAATGCATGTAGGGTTAGGAAATAATGAAGAAATGCATGTGAGATGTTTGGAAAGGAAATGGGAACCCACGGCAATGAAGTTGTTTTGTGTTGTGAATTATGATGAATGCATGTGAGTTAAAGAGGGAGAATGTGGTGAAATGATGAAGTAGGAAGGTGGAAATGCATGTGAGATGTTTGGAAAGGAATAAAGAATGAATGGTGGAAATGTGAGTGAATGATGTGCATGTGTGAGAATGCATGTGGAATTAAGAGGAGTATGGAAGTGAAATAAATGAATGATATGTTAAGTGATAAGTGAATGATATGTGGTGAGTGATAAGTGAATGGTTTGATAAGTGATAAATGAATTAGTTTAAAGGGCTAGGGTTTAAGTACATAGAATGGGCCTAAAATAGGTTGGTTTGTATGGCATAATGTGTTTGATTGGGCTAGAGCCATTGTTTTGTGTCTTCAAGTGCATACAAGGCCTTCAAATTCGTCCATCCTCTTGGCTCCATGGATAAGCTATCCAATCCATGCCCAAAAATGCTCCAAATGGCCTCAAAATGCACTTTCTTGCTCCCTAGGCCCTTAGAACCTGAAAACACACAAAAGAAGCATAAAGGACTAAAATAACGAGAGAAACATAACGTAAATTCACGAGAACAAGCCATTTAAGTCGCATGAATATGCTCCTATCATCTATGCAAGTGTGACATGTGTGGAGAAGAACCTTCTAACTAGCATTCCATCCATATTTTTATCAAATTTGTATTTACAATATGTTTTAATTACAATCTGTGCATTTTATTTAATTTCGTCAAAAACTAAATCCCCCTTTACTTTAGTGTCCAATTTAGTTAGAAAGTGTCTTAGTTTGTGTTTCTAAGTGTTTTGATTCAATTTATCACCCAATTTCGTCCAAATTAGTGTAAGTGCTCAAAACTGTCCAGATTGTGTTTTTAAGGCAGTTTTGAGTCTTTTGGTTTGTTTTAGTGTTTTAAGTGTTTAGTTTTGCATTCTTTGAGTCTAGTTTAGTGTTTTAACCTTTGTTTTACGTTTTTGAGTCAGTTTCCAAGTGATTTAGCAATCCCTCCTAATCCCCGGTTTAGAACGATCCCTACTTATACATATACTACAATTGTCAAAAGAGGGTTTTAATTTGTGTGCTTATATATTTCGCATCAAATTTTTGGCGTCGTTGCCGGGGATTGGCAACTTTGCTAATCCCTTGGATTGTTATTTTCTGTTTATTTTAGTTTGTTAAAGTTTCTGACCATGTTGTGTTTTTCTTGTTTTAGGTACTAGTGCATGACTCGGAGTTCTCAATCGATTCGTGAGCATATCTTGGACTTTGACAGCGATTTTGAGAGGACTTTGAGACGAAAGAGAAAGCAACACGAATCAAATCCACCAAGCCTGGAACTTGACCTCGAAGAACAAGTCCTAGAAGAGGAAGAGGAGGCCACGGCAAGGATTTTTGAAGAACCACACGGCATGGCCATGGACAACCGGACACTCAAGGAGCTTTCGGCTTCGGGATTGGATAATGCCGCACCTTTGTGTATCCAATATCCCCCACCTGCCCAAGGGAAGACTGAAGAGTTCGAGTTGAAGTCAAGTTTGCTCCACCATATTCCGAAATACCATGGGTTGTCCATGGAGGATCCGAACAAGCATCTGAAGGAATTCGAGGTGGTGTATTCAAGCATGACTCCCGTCAACGTCGATGGAAGTATTTTGAAGATGAAGGCTTTTCCATTCTCTTTAATGGACAAAGCCAAAGATTGGTTGTACGAATTAGCTCCCGGAACCGTCACATCATGGGAGAGTATGAAGAGGGCATTTCTGGAGAAGTTTTTCCCAACTTCTCGAATCATCCTTTTACGTAAAAGGATAAGTGGAATTCAGCAAGAACAAGGTGAGTCTTTTCCTACGTATTATGAACGTTTTAAATCCCTTGTTGCTTCTTGTCCACAGCATCAGATGAAGGAGGAGTTACTTCTACAATACTTCTACGAGGGGCTCCTACCAATTGAACGTCAAATGCTCGATGCCTCGGCGGGTGGAGCATTGGTGGACAAGACACCCATGGCTGCCAAGGTCTTGATTGCTAACCGAGCGTTGAACGCTCAACAATACGAAGGAGTAGGCCAAAGAGGACGCCCACGGCAGCAAGTAAATGAGGTAAGTTCCACACCCGACATTCATTCACAATTAGCTAATCTTACTTCCATTGTGTCTCAGATGGCCGAAGGAATGAGGATGCAAGGACCAATTGTATGCGAAGTGTGTTCTATCCAAGGACATACTGATGCGAGATTTATACGCACACAAATTAAACCCTCTTTTTATCAATTGTAGTATAGGTGCAAGTAGGGATCGTTCTGGACCGGGGATTAGGAGGGATTGTTAATCACTTGGATTTGACTCAAAAACGTAAAAACACAATATAAAACACTAAACTAGACTCAAATATTGCAAAACTAAACTTTAAAACACTAAAACAAACCAAAAGACTCAAAACAGCACCAAAACACTCAAAACTGCCTTAAAAACACAATCTGGGCAGTTTTGAGCACCTTGAGTACTTTGGACGAATTTGGGAAACAAAATGAATCAAAACACTTATAAACACAAACTAAATGTATTTCTAACTAATCTAACACTTTAAAAGAAATGGGGGATTGGTTTTGAATGAAACTTGAAATAAAAACAGAAACTTGGAAACAAACAGATTGTAAAAACGAAATTAATGAAATAAAATGATGAAAAACTAGTTAGAGGGTTCCTTATCCACACATGAACATAAGCATATAAATTGATTCCCAGTTATGACTTCAACAAACGATGAATGACAATGCTCCAAGTTAATTAGGTTCGCTTAAACTAACTTTCAGATTTCCCTAGATTCATTGGATTGAATGGGATACGCATTACAACCAAATTATTCCTAATCAAAGTCCCTAACCATGGAATACGCATGATAGAGACATTCAACAAAGATCATTAAGTTCAATGGAAATCATAAACATCGACTAGGCATTCATAACTATGGAATACGCATGTTAATCCAGCCTAGGGTTTACTAAACACAATCGTGACTAGCGATCTTTACTACTCATGAATATAAGTTCATAACGATTAGGTGAAATTCCCTTATATCCTAGCATCAAGTTTAGACATGCAAATTAAGTGTCGACCCTCAACCCACATACATAAACAAGTTCTTAATCAAAACAGAAAAGTAACCCACATCTAAAGTTCATGAATTCATAACTGGAGTAAATCAAATCATAACCAACATATGTCCATGGCTTCAAATTCGCCTTTAACTAAAAAGAAATTAGTTTCACATGTTTAATATAATTGAATAACAAGTTAAATTAAACATGAAAACAGAAACAAGAAAAGAAAGAACAAATGGATGGAAAGTTGGCTACGGGGTTCATCTCCACATATGTTATACTTGCATAATAAAACGATTTCCAATTGCATTTCAATAAACTATGATACTCAACACCCCAAGTTAACCGTGATGCACTAATTAACCTTCAAATCTTCCTAACGTTATTGAATTGGATGATGCATGCGACAATTCAAAACATTCCCCACAAGTCCTCAACATGAATGCATAGAAGAGGTACAAGCAAGAATCATTACGCTCTATGAAAATTATAAGTGTTGACGAGGCATTCGTTACTATGATTGCATGAAACTTATGCCAAGAATTTGTTTAACGCGATTGTTTATAAGCAACCTCCACTACTTGCGAATATAAGTTCGTAACTATTAGGTGAAACTCACTTATATTCTAGCGTCATATTCATGCATGAAAATTAAGCGCGCATTCTCAATAAACATACATAAATAAGTTATCAATCAAACGGTTAAACAAATTGAATCCACAACTTATGAAACGCAATTAGAAGTAATCAAATCAAAATGCAAGCATAAACATATATTTCGAATCCCCCCCTAGCCAAGGGGGGTTTAGTTGAATTTAAACATTGGAATCAAAGAAACACCTAAACATTCCAACAACTCAAACTTGAATTGTATGAACGTTTAGGCACTCTTCTCTTCCTCTTCGTCGTAGCACAAGGTCTAAGGATAGTTTGATGGTGTGAATGGTTTGGGAAGTGGTGAAAATGGAAGGATGGTGTTTGGATTGTAAGGGAGGGCACGGCACAAGGGAGTTTTGATGTCTACATTCTGAAATGGAAGAGAGAATTGAGGTGTTTGTGACTGAAATGTGTATGAATGAGTGTGAATATGGAAGAGTGTGAATGAGAATGAATGCAATGGATGCTTATTTATAGGTGAAATGGGGGGAACATGACAGCTAGGAGGGAATGTGGCTGCATGTTTGAATGATTAAAGGATGCATGTGGGTTGGAATTGCATGTGCAATGAATATGTGGCTGCATGTGCAAGGTTGTTGTTGTGATAAGTGATAAGTGTATGATATGATATGATAAGTGGTGAATGATATGTGGTGAATGATATGTGATAAGTGGTGATGATAAGTAATGATATGTGGGAGTGTGGCTGAAATGAAGGAGTGGAATGTTGGAATGTTATGCACGGCTAAGGATATAGGAAAGGTTTAAATGTCCTAAAACTAAAGGGAACAAGGTTCCAACACTTTGGTCTTCAATTAGGTCTTCAATTTCGTCCAACGCTTTGGCTCCAAGCATAAGCTATCCATCCTTAGCCCAAAAGTGCTCCAAAAGTCTCCAAAATGCATCTTTTTGCTCCTTTAGCCCTTTGGACCTACAAACACACGAAAATAGCTTAAAGTACTAAAATAACTAAAGAAACATAACGTAAATGCACGAGAACAAGCCATTTAAGTCGCATGAATATGCTCCTATCACATACTTCTGAGAAGTGCCCACAACGCATTGAAAATGGTGGATGGGAAAGCGCAAATGCAATTGGATTTCAAGGCCAAAACCAACCAAGGAATGATCCGTATTCTAACACCTATAATCCAGGTTGGAGAGACCACCCAAACTTCAAGTGGAGGGAGCCACAACAACCCCAAACACAAGGAGGCTTTAGGCAACAACCCCCGGGCTTCTACAACAAGCCATACGCACCCACACAAGTACCTCCACAATCTGCCCAAACAAGTTCAGGTAACACTTTAGACAATGATACACTTCTTAAGTTACTAACTAATTTGTCTCAGGGCAAGAAAATCAAGCCAAAGCCATGCAAAACAAAGACAAGAGGGTGGAGCAATTGGAGAAACAAGTTGGGCAGATTGCAGATTTTGTAGGGAAGTTTCGTGAGCAAGGCCAACTTCCTAGTTCTACCATTCCAAACCCAAAGGGAGGCTTCGAAAGTGCAAAGGCCATACTCTTGAGAAGTGGAAAAGAAGTTGGGGCAGGTCCTACACCATCACCATCAGGTCCTAACGAGGACGAAAAACTGAGAATTGAAGAGAAGGAATCAAGCCAACCCACGGCAAAGGTGGAAACACCTTTGCCGCAATCCTTAAGTGACCCCAAATTGTCCAATTTGTCCAAAAAGGGTAAGAATGTGTCAAATTCGGTTCCTACTAATGTTTTTCCTTCGAATGTGCCTTTTCCTAGTAGGTTCATGCAAACAAAGACTCAAAACAAAAACTTTGTAGAAAACACTTTTGAAAAACGAATTTAGGTAAAATAAATGGGTAAAAGGCTAGTTAGAGGGTCCTTCTCCACACATGATATATGCATACGAACCAATGTCCAGTTATTACTCCTTTAGACTATGAATGACAACGCCCCAAATTAGTTGCATCGCACAACTAACCCTCAAGTTTTCCTTATCTCATTGAATTGAATGAAAACGCATTACAACCAAATTATCTTTTTCAAGTTCTTTATATGAGATGCATAACAAAGATACATATCAAAAGTCATTAAGTTTTGTGAAAACTATAAGCGTTGACAAGGCATTCATCACTATGAAACTCATGAGACTCATACCAAGGATTTACTTAATGCGATTGTGACTAGCAACGTCCACCACTTTTGAATATAAGTGAATAACAATTACATGACACCCCCTTATACTCTAGCATCAAGTTTATGCATGCAAATTAAGTGTTAACCCCCAACCCACATACATAAACCAGTTTTAATAACTTAGATAAGCAAATCACATTCATGCCTTAAGAAATAATAACCGGACGTAATCAATTCATATAAAACATATAATCATGGCTTCAAATTCTCCTCTAACTAAAAAGAAGTTAGTTCCTCGTGTTCGCAAAACAAAGATAATTAAATTTAACCATTGAACTAAGACTAAGGATAGAATACACCTAGAAACTCTCCACACTCCAATGGCAGATTGCACAAGTCCTCTTCTCCTTGCTTCCTTGCTTGCGGCACTAGGGTGTTGTAGAATGGATTGTGGTGTTTGATGGATGAAAGTATGAATGAATGAATGTGTGAGTGGATGGATTAAATGGTGAGGCATTGGCTGTTTATATAGGCTAATTATGCACACTTAGTGAAGGACAAGGATTGCACAATCCCATGGAAAAAGGGTTAAGTCTTTGTAGAAACCAAAGGGGAAAGGGATAGGGAATTTTCGCCAGAAATTAAGGGCTTCTAGAAACTAGGTATTTTTTGGCAGAATTTAGACTTCTAGAAGGGGTAAAGGGTAGATTTCTGGACCTAAATGGATAAGGACTCATGATATAGGTGTAGAGGAAGGATTGCAACTCCTAAACCTACAAGGAATGGTCCACATGCGGCAAACAAATGGATAAGGCTTCTAGAAACTGAAATAGGTGTTTAAATGTGTAATTAATCCCCTCTAATTAGCTAGATTTAAGTCCTAACCTGATTTGGATAGGATAGGATAGGATAATGTTAGAGTTAGGAAAGGATAAGGTTGGTTCGGATAGGATAAGATAAGGTTGGATAAGGTTCCTTATTTCTTGCTATTTCCTTATCTTCTTTGCATTAGGACTTCATCCACCAGATTTGTAGCCTTTCCTAGCCCTTCTTGACTTCAATTTCGTCCATCCTCTATGCTCCATAGTTAAGCTATCCAATCCATGCCCAAAAATGCTCCATTTAGCTCCAAAATGCCCTTTCTTGCTCCTTTTGCCATTAGAACCTAAAAACATACGAAAATAGCTTAAAAGACTAAAATAAATAGTAATTAACTCGCTAAATGCAAGGAAACAACATAACTAAGTAGCATAAATATGCTCCTATCAAATTCCCCCACACTTAGCTTTTGCTAGTCCTCGAGCAAAACAAACAAAACACAATCTAGACCTTCCAACATGTACCTCAGGAATTTCCAATGAACATGACACATTAAAGAACACTACATACATAAATTTTAGTTATCCCTACCCTTGAGCATATACTTAACCATAGTTACCACACACTACCTCCCATTTAATCAATTAAAACATGATTTTGAATGTAGTAACATGCCTAGAGAATCCCCCAATTCCTCACAAGATATACTTTCTCTTTTCACACAAATTTTCTGACTACACTCCCTACACTAGGTATATGTGAGAAGATTGATGTAAATACGTAAACTAATACTCACATATGTCATAACAAAGAAGGCAATTTCCGGAATTATTAACTTGTATATGATCTCATGAATGGAATGCCACTACTTAGATGCGAGAACCAGGGATACCATATGCTCAAACCAATTTTAAACTCCACATATTGAAACACATAACAATCAAGATTGAAGTCAAAGGGTTGTAATGGGGCTAAGGTATTGGCTAACAAAGAAAGGTAAGGATAAACAAAAGTTCTTAAAGCAATAGTAAGCAAAGTAATGAAATAAACACTTAGAATTCACTTTTGAACGCAGAAACCAACTTTAAACATGAAGGGAAGATTCACACATAACTTAGGGTCAAATTCAAACTTTTGGACCCTTTCTTCAACAATCAACACTTGTGAGTTCATTCTCACTTATTTTCAACTCTTTTTCTTTGCTTATAAACAATCGCGTTAAATGAATTCTTGGCACTAGTTTCATGCTCATCATAGTAACGAATGCCTCGTCAACACTTATAGTTTTCATGTTGCTTAATGATCTTTGATTGTATCTTTATTGTGCTTTTCACGTAAAGGACTTTTGGAGAATGTTTTGAATTGTGTATGCGCTGTCCCATCCAATTCATTAACTTAAGGAGAACTTAAAGGTTAATTTAAGCGAACCTAATTAACCCGGGGTGTTGAGTTTCATGATTCATCGAAAGACCAACTGAAAATCATCTTGTATGCAAGTGTGACATGTGTGGAGAAGAACCTTCTAGCTAGCATTCCATCCATATTTTTATCAAATTCGTATTTACAATCTGTTTTAATTACAATCTGTGCATTTTATTTAATTTCGTCAAAAACTAAATCCCCCTTTACTTTAGTGTCCAATTTAGTTAGAAAGTGTCTTAGTTTGTGTTTCTAAGTGTTTTGATTCAATTTATCACCCAATTTCGTCCAAATTAGTGTAAGTGCTCAAAACTGCCCAGATTGTGTTTTTAAGGCAGTTTTGAGTGTTTTGGTGCTGTTTTGGTGCTGTTTTGAGTCTTTTGGTTTGTTTTAGTGTTTTAAGTGTTTAGTTTTGCATTCTTTGAGTCTAGTTTAGTGTTTTAACCTTTGTTTTACGTTTTTGAGTCAGTTTCCAAGTGATTTAGCAATCCCTCCTAATCCCCGGTTTAGAACGATCCCTACTTATACATATACTACAATTGTCAAAAGAGGGTTTTAATTTGTGTGCTTATATATTTCGCATCAAACCGGGGATTAACTAGGGATGCTAATCTACTATAAACTGACTTAAAAACACAAAACTAAACTTAAAAACACTTAACTAGACCTATATGACTCAAAACAAATTAAAAAGACTCAAAACAGCACAAAACAATCAAGTAGACTCAAATTAGACTCTAAAGCGTGATTTGGACGAAATTTAACTAACTTAGACTCAAAACACTAATTTGGACAGATTCAAACACTTTTCTAACTAATCAGATTGTAAACTAAACAGATTAGGCACTAAATTAGGTGAATTGAATGGGAAAAAGGCTAGTTAGAGGGTCCTTCTCCACACATGCACATATGTAACACAAATTGAATTCCAGATTTTATCCCTTTAAACCATGAATGACAATGCCCCAAATTAATTGTGAAAAGCACAAATTAACTTTCAGATTTTCCTAGTTTCATTGAATTGGATGGAATACGCATCGACAATCAAATTATTCTTATCAAATTCCCTACATGAACTGTATAATAGAGATAAAATCAAAGATCATTAAGCTTTTTGAAAACCCTAAGCATTGACTAGGCATTCATAACTATGAATTGCATGATACTTTTGCCTAGAATTTACTTAATACAATCATGACTAGCGATTTTCACTACTTGTGAATATAAGTTCATAACGATTAGGTGAAATTCCCTTATATCCTAGCATCAAATTCATGTATGAAAACTAAGTATGCATCCTTCATCAACACACAAGAACAATTTCTCAATAAATCAATTAAGTAAATCACATTCACAATTCAAGAAACAAAATCTGGAGGAAATCAATCCATATAAAACATAAGTCCATGGCTTCGAATTCACCTCTAACTAAGAAAAACTTAGTTACACATGTTCATAACAATTGAAAAGCAAATTAAAATAAACATGGAAACGAAACGAGGGAACAAAGAACTCTCAAAGTCTCCAATGGTTGCAGATTCCTTACGGCACAAGGGTCTCCTTCTCCAATGGAAGCCATGGCACTGCTTCTTCTCCCTAGGGTTTGCGGCACAAGGTTGTATTTTCTGAATGGATGGTGTGTGTGTGAATGAATGAACGAATTGAATGATGAATGGCTGCCTAGGGTGTGTATGTGTGGCAACTTTTAGTTTCATATATATATATAGCATGGCAAAACCCTAGCAATCAGAATTAGGGTTAAACCTAGCAAATACAAGTGCTTAGGGCCCCCTAGGGTGCGGCACATTCCTTGGAAATTAAGTCTTAGCCCAATTGGTTTTAGATATGGACTTATAGAATCCAAATCCAAGAGGAAAAGGGCCAAATTAAATCAGAATCCAATCAGAAAAAGGTTTAGGCATTTCGCCCAAAATTGGGCCTTCTAGAAACTAAGTGTTTTGTGGCTGATTTTGGATGTTCTAGACGACATAAAAAGGGAGAAAGGTGTGGCACCCTTTTAGGGTCAGATAAGGCTTCTAGAAATTAGGTTTTTAGGTCCACTTGCAGCTAGGATTAAGGTGGAAATGGATTAGGTTAGGATAAGATAGGATAAGGTTTGGATAAGATAAGGTTGTTAGGATAAGTTTCCATATTTCTTGCTCTTTCCTTATCTTCTTTGTCTTGAACTTTCCTTTTCTGATTTGTAGCATGTTTCTAACTCTTTGGACTCCAAATTCGTCCATCCACCTTGCTCCATATACAAGCTATCCATCATAAGCCCAAAACTGCTCTAAAAGGCTCAAAATTGCCTTTTCTTGCCAACTTTGTCATTACGACCTACAAACAAACAAAAATAGCTTAAAACACTATAATAAGTAATAATTAGCTCACTAAATGTAAGGAAATAACATAACTAAGTAGCATAAATATGCTCCTATCAAATTAGAGAAGCAAGTAGGGTAGATTGCGGAGTTTACGGGCCAATTCAGAGAGCAAGGCAAGTTGCCTAGTGATAGGAGCATATTCATGCGACTTAATTAGCTTGTTCTCTTGCATTTATGTTGTGTTTACTTAGCTATTTTAGTGTTTAAGGCTATTTTTGTGTATTTTCAGATTATAAGGCCAAAGTGTGCAAGAAGATGCAAATTGGAGTCTTTTGGAGCGAAAGAGGAATGAATGAGTTGAAGATTTGAAGAAACGACGAATTCCTACTCCAATGATGAATTCTTACCAAAACGAGGAATCCTACTCAAACAAGGTTTCCTACTTGAAGTAGGAAAGTTAACCCTAAGTTTCCCGTTTTGGTAACCTTTCCTAATCTAAACGTCCGTATTTTCTAGCCACTTTGTAGGCTTTGTATGCACTTTAGTACACAAGACCAAGGCCCTAGCCCAATTTCCAACCCATGTCGTGCTTTTAGCCCAATTCCCTTCCCTTGCCGTGCAAGGGGGGGTAGTTTTGTCTCATTTTATGCACTTAAACCCTAAACCCTAATCACCCTAATTACATATCAGCCGTTCACCCTAATAACCCTAGTTCTACAACCTTGCAGTCGCACCCTAATTCATATTGATTCACCTCTCATTTCATATTCATTCAGCCACCTTCACACCCTAATTCCTCCTAAGCCGCACACTTCCATACTCTCCCTTTAATCCGTAGCCATCCATTCATTCTATTCAGCCACCAATATATCCTAGCCGCACCTTTTCCTAACCCTAGAGCCTATTCTATCATTCAATATTCATTCAGCCACTAACATACACACTCTCCCCCCTAAGCCGCAACCATTCTACCTTATATTCTCTCCCAAAATCGTGCATCATTGACCCTAATTCCCGTTTCAGCCGTCATTCCCATTCATTCATTCATTATTCTTCTAAGCCGTGGCCTCCCATCTTATCATTGACCCTAATAAATCAAAAATCAATATTAGCCGCAGCCACCAGATCCTATTATTCTTCTCTGCCGTGCCTTCACCACCCATTCCAGCTTTCTCCCATCCTGGCCGCTGCCACCATATCCATTCCAGCAGCCTCCCTTTTTCTGCCGCAGCACCACCATTCATTCCCCCTCCATTCCACACCTTCCACCACCATTGCCGCACCACCAAACTTCCCTAAATCCATCCCTAACCCAGAAAACCATCCAAAAACACCATTTAACCTCACTGCCACAGCAAGGAGAAGAGGAAAGAGGACTTAGACGCGCAGAAATTCAAGTGGATTCGTTGGGCGTTCTAGGTGTAATCAATCCTTTGTGCTTTATGTTTAAATTCAATTGTATTTCTCTTTTTGTGAACATGAGAGGCTAAATCCCTATTTAGCTAGTGATGCGAAAATTATACGCACGCAAATTAAACCCTCTTTTTGTCAATTGTAGTATAAGTATAAGTAGGGATCGTTCTAGACCGGGGATTAGGAGGGCTTGCTAAAACCTCTAAATTGACTCAAAAACATAAAAACAAAGTTAAAAACGTTCACAAAGACTCAAAGGACTCAAAACAAGTTCAAAAGACTCAAAACTGCCTAAAAACACTAATTAGGCAGTTTCTGACCTTAAACCCAATTTTGGACGAATTTAAGATTATGGCTTGATTCAAAACACTTTAAAACATAAATTAAACAGATTCTAAGCACCAAAGAACAAGAAAGTAAAGGGGGGTTTTGATTTGACGAAAATTGAATTAACAAAACAAGTTAATAAACTAGGCAGATTGTATAAACGGATTTGAGAAACAAGATGATGGATGGATTAGTTAGAGGTCTATTCTCCACACATGACACATTTATATATGAATCGATTCTCCAATTGCTTTTCATTAACTATGATGCTCAACACCCCAAGTTAACCGTGATGCACTAATTAACTCTCAAATTTTCCTTATGTTATTGAATTGGATGATGCATGCGACAATTCAAATCATTCTCCAATGGTTCTCAACATGAATGCATAGAAGAGATACAATGAGAGATCATGATGCTCTATGAAAATTATAAGTGTTGACGAGGCAATTGTAACTATGAATGCATGATACTCTTGCCAAGAATTCAATTAACGCGGTTGTGACTAGCAACCTTCACTACTCATGTTTATAAACTTGTGACGATTAGGTGAAACTCGTTTATAAACTAGCATCGAGTTTATGCATGAAGACTAAGTATGCATCCCTAATCAACATACAAAAACAAGTTTTTAATAAACATGATAATTGAATTACAATCACAACTTAACAAATCACAATTGGAAGAAATAAATTCATATTTCAAACATGTTCATGGCTTCAAACTTTCCCCTAACTAATTAGGGGTTTAGCCACTCATGATTACAACAAACTTAGAGAGTAATAACAAAGTAAACATTGAAATCAAGGAAAGGAAGTACACCTAAAAATTCCAACAACTCAAACTTGAATTGTATGAACGTTTAGGCCTCTTCTCCTCCTCTTTGTTGTTGCGGCACAAGGGGTTTTGGTGAGTTTTGGGGGTTATGGATGATGTAGGATGATGTGTTTAGGGTAGGGATGGATGTAGGGGAAGGCAAGGAGTGTTTTTGGGCAGAAAATATGAAGAATGGTGAAGTATGGCAGTGTTAGAGAGAGGGAATGAATTCCTAGCGTGAATGAATGTGTATATGAGATGGTTTTCTGAATATATGGAAGAGTTTGTGACTGAAATGTGTATGAATGAGTGTGAATGAATTGTGGCTGAAATGCATGCTTATTTATAGGTAAATAAGAGGGAACATGACGGCTAGGAGGTGGGTGGAAATCTGAAATGGTGATGGGAGATGCATGTGGCTGATTTATGCATGTGATTAAAGGGTGGAATGAATGGAATGCAATCTGAAATGGGAGAGCATGTGGGTGAAATAATGAAGGAATAAGTGCATGTGGCTGAATTGGTGGTGCAAAGTGAATGAATAATGAAATGGGAAAGCATGTGCAAGGTTTTGGTGTGAATGATTATGGGCACATGTGGCTGCAATGGATTAGGAATCCTTCAATTTCGTCCATTCCTTTTGCTCCAAGCATAAGCTATCCATTCCAAGTCCAATTTTGCTCCAAAATGCTCCAAAATGCATCTTTTTGCTTCCTTAGCCATATGAACCTAAAAACACACGAAAATGGCTTAAACTACTAAAACAACTATGAATTAACAATATAAATGCACGAAAACAAGCTAAGTAAGTTGCCTAAATATGCTCCTATCAAATTCCCCCACACTTAGCTTTTGCTCGTCCTCGAGCAAAACAGAAAATCAAAACAAATAAAACGACACTAAACAAGTAAAACACAACCTAAACATTCCAACAATCGTCTCAGGGATTTCCAATGCACATGACATGTTAAAAATCATTATTCCCACAGATTTTAGCAATCTTTACACTTAAGTACATTCTTACTCATAGTCACCACATACTAGTTCGCATTTAATCAATTAAAACACATTTCGAATGTAGTAACATGCCTTAGAGAATTTCCTCAATTCCTCACTAGAATGCACTCTATTTTCACACAGATTTTCTAGCTTCACACCTTACACTAGGTATATGTGAGAAGATTGATGTAAATATGAATTCTAACACTCACATATGTTATATCAAAGAAAGCATTTTCTGGAGTTAATAAGCATGTTTAGGTATGATCTCATGAATGGAATGCTACTACTTAGAAGCGAGAACCAGTGACACCATAAGCTCATACCAAGTTCAAACTCCACAAATTGAAACACCTAACACTCAAGATAGAAGTCAAAGGGTTGTAACGGGGCTAGGGTATTGGCTAACAAAGAAGGGATATGGAAAACAAAGGTTCTTAAAGAAATAGCGAGCAAAGCATTTGAATCATCTTAGAATTCACTTTTGAATGAAAACTCAACTTTTGAACAAAAAGGGAGAACAAGCTCTTTTTTCTTTCTTTCTTTCTTTTCTTTTCTGTTTTTCTTTTTCATATGTTTTTCACAATTTTTTTTTTTTTTTTTTTTTTTTTTTTTTTGACTCTCAAAACATACATAAACACTTAAGAACAAAACATTCTCTCCCCCACACTCATTTTCTTTCATAATGTACTCAAAAGGAATTCATTTAAGTCATGCTCACTATCTTTTAAGAACAAGGGTGTGGATTGTCCTAAACTAGGCTAGGTGAGGATAATATGGGTTAACAAAGAATAAAGGCTAAACAAAGCTCAACGGGGGTAAAACTTACAACATATACGAAATATGGGAAGTGAGGCTATTTGGCTATGGTGGCAACTACACAACTTCATCTTGATATATGTTATGCAGTTCAATGTCATGCTTTGAATGAAACGGATATAAGTTCTAGCATTTAGTTCTATCATGATACAATTGCATTCTAAGTAGCAACCAAGCAAGGAATAATGAGATCATGCAACAACTTTAGAAAACAAAGAATCACAGATTATAACTCTCCAAAGAAGGTAATGGCTCGAGTCTCACAGGGTTGTAGCGTTTGTTTGAGTTGCTTCCTTCAAGCATGTTACAAAAACTAATTTTTCTTTTATGATTGCATGTGAAGTCATACATTATAACCATAACCAAGCATATACCAAGAGTAAATCAAACTTTTCTCTATGTTTATAACTCTTTTTAACAGTCATGCAATTACAAACCAAATCCTTATCATTGTGTTGGAAGGTACCCTAAGACACAAACACACAAAAACGACTCAAAACACTCTTTTTAGGCTTTTCAAAACATGTTTTTCAAATTTTTATGTGATTTTCGGAGTTATTAAATCAAAACATACTAAAACACTCTAAAACAACTTAAAAACACCTTAAAACAGCAAGGAACAACATTTGAAGTTATGGGTGATAAAATCCCACGAATTTGTATCAAAAACAGCTTGTTTACCCCCCCCCCCACACTTAAACCAAACATTGTCCTCAATGTTTCAAACTTAGATTAACACAAAAACAATCAACTAACACAACTAGCAAACATAACACAAATGGCAAAGTAATAGCAATAAAGAGATAGTGTTAGGGACGCAAATCTGGGTTTTGAGTGAAAGTTCCTTCTTCTCGTGTTTCAACACATGGGTTGCCTCCCAAGAAGCGCTTGCTTTAACGTCTTCCAGCCGGACGGTACCTAATCACTCCAGATTGTAGCCCACGGCACCCAAGGGAAGCTCTTCCACAACATGCTCCACAAAGTTCTCATAGTATGGCTTCAATCTATGTCCGTTCACCTTGAACTCGTGGCCACTTTTTAAGCTTTGGACTTGGACTGCACCATGAGGAAAAACATTAGTAACAACAAGAGGTCCAATCCATTTAGAACGTAACTTACCAGGGAATAACCGAAGTCTTGAATCAAAAATCAACACTTTCTGCCCCTTGGAGAACGTTTTGGTACGAAGCATCTTATCATGATAAGCCTTCGTCTTGTCCTTGTAGATGCGAGCATTCTCGTAAGCCTCGTTCCTAATCTCCTCAAGTTCATCTAATTGGAGTTTCCTATGAACTCCAGCAGCGTCTATGTCCAAATTGAAGGTTTTCACAGCCCAATGTGCCTTGTGCTCTAACTCAACGGGCAAATGACATGGCTTACCATATATAAGCCGAAAAGGTGACATGCCAAGGGGAGTTTTGTAAGCCGTACGATAGGCCCACAATGCATCGTCCAAGCGCAAACTCCAATCTCTTCTTGAGGGTCCCACGGTTTTCTCTAGGACTTGTTTGATCTCCCTATTTGAAACCTCCGCTTGCCCATTAGTTTAAGGGTGATAAGGTGTGGAAACCTTATGAGTAACGTTGTACTTCTTGAGCAAAGCTTCAATGGTGCGGTTACGAAAGTGAGAACCCCCATCACTAATTAAAACTCGTGGCATCCCAAACCTAGCAAAAATATTAGATTTCACAAAATCTGCAACAACCTTAGAATCGTTAGTACGGGTGGCTTTGGCTTCCACCCATTTGGAAACATAATCGACAGCTAGCAAGATATAAGTGAAACCAAAAGATGGAGGGAAGGGGCCCATGAAATCAATACCCCAAACATCAAAAATTTCCACAAATGAGAGAGATTGTTGCGGCATTTGGTCCTTAGGCCCTATGTTACCTGTTCTTTGACACTTATCGCATGTTAAACAAAACATTTTAGCATCTTTAAAGAGATTAGGCCAATAAAATCCAGATTGTAACACCTTTAGGGCTGTCCTTTGGGTGCCAAAATGTCCCCCACATGCATAAGTATGGCAGAACGTAAGAATGGAATTAAATTCATATTCGGGCACACATCTACGCACAATCTGATCTGGGCAGAATTTCCATAAATATGGATCATCCCAAACATAAAAACGTGCATCATGAACAAGTTTATCACGTTGGAACTTGTTTAGGGTACTAGGAACTTGCTTAGACACCAAGAAATTGACCAAATCGGCATACCAAGGGGTTCTTACCTCAATGGACAGAAGTTGCTCGTCCGGAAACGTTTCTAAAATGGGGGTGGACTCTTCCTCACGCACCATTCTACTTAGGTGGTCAGCCACCACGTTTTCACACCCTTTCTTGTCTCGGATTTCGAGATCGAACTCTTGAAGTAGGAGCATCCAACGAATGAGTCTTGGCTTAGCCTCCTTTTTGGTGAGAAGATACTTCAAGGCTGCATGGTCAGTGAAAACAATTACTTTAGTACCAGGAAGATATGATCTAAACTTATCTAATGCAAATACAATAGCCAAGAGTTCTTTTTCGGTTGTGGAATAATTAAGTTGAGCATCATTCAACGTCCGTGAGGCGTAGTAGATGACATGCGGCCTCTTGTCCTTTCTTTGTCCTACAACTGCTCCTAAAGCATAGTCGGACGCATCACACATAAGCTCGAACGGGAGGCTCCAATCCGGGGGAACAATAATGGGTGCCGTGGTCAACAACTCCTTGAGTTGGTTGAATGATGCCGTGCACTCCTTAGTGAATTCAAACGCCACTTCTTTTTGTAGGAGACGGCATAGTGGTTGTGCAATTTTAGAAAAATCCTTGATAAATCGTCTATAGAATCCTGCATGGCCAAGAAAAGAACGGACCTCTCTAACCGAAGTAGGAGAGGGTAAGTGACGTATAAGATCTATTTTAGACTTATCAACTTCAATTCCTTTTTCAGAGATGATATGACCCAAAACTATACCTTGTTTAACCATAAAATGACATTTTTCCCAATTCAAAACAAGGTTAGTTTCCATGCATCTTTTCAAGATTAAAGTGAGATTATGCAAACAAGCATCAAATGAGTCTCCAAACACACTAAAATCGTCCATAAATACTTCAATTATCTTTTCAACATAATCAGAATAGATACTTACCATGCATCGTTGGAAAGTGGCCGGTGCATTGCATAAACCAAATGGCATACGACGATATGCAAAAGTACCAAATGGACAAGTAAAGGTGGTCTTTTCTTGATCATCTGGCGCTATGACAATTTGATTGTAACCCGAATAACCATCAAGAAAGCAATAAAAAGAATGACCGGCTAACCTTTCAAGCATTTGATCAATGAATGGTAAAGGGAAGTGATCTTTCCTTGTTGCGGCATTTAGCTTCCTATAGTCAATGCACACCCTCCAACCGATTTGAATGCGTGTAGGCACAAGTTCATCTTCTTCATTCTTCACCACAGTGACTCCGGACTTTTTGGGAACCACTTGGACCGGTGAAACCCAACAACTATCTGAGATGGGATAGATGATGCCACAATCTAGTAACTTGATGATTTCCTTCTTCACTACTTCCATCATTGGTGGGTTGAGTCGACGTTGGGCTTCCCTTGATGGTTTGGCGCCTTCTTCCATGAGAATTCGATGCATGCACGTGGTAGGGCTTATACCCTTGATATCGGCCAAAGTCCACCCAATGGCTGTTTTGTGCTCTTTGAGAACCCTCACCAACTTCTCCTCCTCTTGTTCCGTGAGTGATGAAGCTATAATGACGGGCAATGTGTCTTGCTCTCCCAAAAACACATACTTCAAGTGATTTGGCAACGGTTTGAGCTCAAGGGTAGGTGGTTGTTCTATAGAAGGAAGCAACTTATTAGTTGAAATTGGAATGGAAATTGGACTAGGGGACTTACCTTGGAGCCGTGGCAATGACTCTAGGGCTGCCACGGTCTCTATTACATCTTCATCAAAGGCCACGGCATAATTGTTCATTTGTATGTCGTGGGTTGCTATGGTGCCATTCATGTGACCCTTCGTTTCTATGCCATTTGTAATCACCGTTTCAAGTGCATCGCCATGTAATTGATCAAGGTGTGCCTGCGCCAAAGAATCAAGAATATCAATAGAGAAACATGAGTGATCATCTTTAGGAAATCTCATAGTTTCATAAATATTAAAATCAATCACTTCCCCATCGAATTCCATTGTTAAAGTGCCTTTAAACACGTCTATCTTAGTTCGGGCTGTCTTCATGAATGGCCTCCCAAGAAGAATCGGCAAGGATGGAGCATGGGTGGTTTCCTCCATTTCAAGGACATAGAAATCCGCCGGGAAGATCAAATTATTCACCTGCACTAAGACATCTTCCAATACGCCCTTTGGATAGGCATTAGATCTATCGGCCAACTGAATAATCACACCATCATTTTTCAATTCACCAAGGTTCATTGAAGCATAAATAGAGTATGGCATGACGTTAATTGAAGCTCCTAAGTCTAACATAGCATGTTCGAACTTAGTTTGACCAATAATACAAGGGATTGTAAAGCTACCTGGATCTTTGCACTTTGGTGGTAACTTTCTTTGTAAAACAGCGGAAACGTTCTCACTTCCCCTTACTACCTCTTTATGTGACGCCCTCTTCCTTGTAGTGCACAATTCCTTTAAGAACTTAGCGTATTTGGGCACTTGCTTTATGGCATCTAGGAGCGGGATATTGACTTGAACTTTCCTAAACGTCTCAAGAATGTCCTTCTCATGCTCCTCCTTCTTTGTTTGCAAAAATCTGTGAGGAAAAGGCACGGTTAGTGGAATAGAACTTGACAAAGTCGAATTTGGACTTACCTTAGGCGTGTTGGACGGTTTTGGCACAATAGGGGGCTGCGGCAAAGTTTCTTTCACCCTTGTCGTGGCCTTCTTTGCTTGTTCCTCCTCTTCTTGCAGCAACATGTCCTCTTCTTGACTTGTTTTGGATGGCCTTGAGGTGGTTCCGACCTCCTTACCACTTCTCAACATGATTGCCTTGGCAGATTCGCACCCTCCCCTTGGATTGACAATGGTTGAGCTAGGGAGCTTGCCTTTGTCTCGGAATTGTCCTACAAATTCCGCAATCTGCCCAATTTGTTTCTCCAAGTGATCCACCCTTTTGTCTTGGTTTTGCATGGCTTTGGTTTGATCCTCTTGCCCCTGAGACAAATTGGTAAGTAACTTAAGAAGTGTTTCATTGCCCAACGACGTACCTTGATTGTTTTGGGCAGGTTGTGCTTGGTTTGGATTGGGGCCAAATGGCTTGGTGTAGAACCCCGGGGGTTGTTGTCTAAAGCCTCCTTGTTGTTGAGGTTGTTGAGGTTCCCTCCACTTGAAGTTTGGATGGTCTCTCCAACCCGGATTGTATGTGTTGGAATATGGATCATTCCTTGGTTGATTGTGGCTCGGAAATCCAATGGCATTTGCACTCTCCCATCCCCCATTCTCAATCAATTGAGGGCATTTTTCCGAAGGGTGTCCTTGGATAGAACATACACCACATACAATCGGTCCTTGTATCTTCATTCCTTCGGCCATCTGAGACACAATAGAAGTAAGATTAGCTATCTGAGATTGAATATCGGATTGAGAACTTACCTCATTCAAGTGTTGCCGTGGGGGGTCCCTTTGCCCAAGTCCTTCATATTGTTGTGCATTTAGAGCACGGTTTGCAATTAGGGTCTTGGCTGACATAGGAGTTTTGTCCACCAATGCACCTCCCGCCGAAGCATCGAGCATTTGCCTTTCAATGGGAAGAAGGCCCTCATAGAAATATTGAAGGAGAAGCTCCTCCTTCATTTGATGTTGAGGACATGATGCAACAAGGGCTTTAAAACGCTCGTAGTATGCCGGAAAAGATTCTCCTTGACTTTGTTGGATTCCGCTAATTTTCTTCCTCAAGAGAATGACTCTTGAAGGAGGGAAGAACTTCTCCAAGAACGCTCTCTTCATGCTCTCCCAAGAAGTAACGGTCCCGGGTGCCAATTCATAAAGCCAATCCTTAGCCTTTTCCACAAGAGAGAATGGAAAAGCTTTCATCATTAGAATGTTCCCATCGACATTTATGGGTGTCATGCTCGAACAAACAACCTCGAACTCCTTGAGATGCTTGTTGGGATCTTCCATGGAAAGCCCATGGTATTTCGGAATGTGGTGCAACAAGCTTGACTTCAACTCGAATTCATCGGTCTTGCCTTGGGCAGCCGCGGGGTATTGAATGCATAATGGTGCGGCATTGGTCAACCCCGAGGCCGAAAGCTCTTTAATGGTCCGATTGTCCGCTGCCATAACTTCTTCTTCCACACTTTCAAACTCAGATTCGGCCTCTGAACTTGAACTAGGTTCACTAGGTTCGGGATGCCTCCTCTTTCTTCTCAAATCACGTTCAAAATCGTCGTTAAAGTCCAAGATATGTGCATGCACAGTTTGAGAACTCCGCGTCATGCACTAGTACCTAAACCAAGAAAACAAAACAAAATAAGAAAACTAGGTAAATTACACTAAAAACATACGGCAAAAACACAAGGGATTAGCAATTTTGCTAATCCCCGGCAACGGCGCCAAAATTTGATGCGAAAATTATACGCACACAAATTAAACCCTCTTTTTGTCAATTGTAGTATAAGTATAAGTAGGGATCGTTCTAGACCGGGGATTAGGAGGGCTTGCTAAAACCTCTAAATTGGCTCAAAAACATAAAAACAAAGTTAAAAACGTTCACAAAGACTCAAAGGACTCAAAACAAGTTCAAAAGACTCAAAACTGCCTAAAAACACTAATTAGGCAGTTTCTGACCTTAAACCCAATTTTGGACGAATTTAAGATTATGGCTTGATTCAAAACACTTTAAAACATAAATTAAACAGATTCTAAGCACCAAAGAACAAGAAAGTAAAGGGGGGTTTTGATTTGACGAAAATTGAATTAACAAAACAAGTTAATAAACTAGGCAGATTGTATAAACGGATTTGAGAAACAAGATGATGGATGGATTAGTTAGAGGTCTATTCTCCACACATGACACATTTATATATGAATCGATTCTCCAATTGCTTTTCATTAACTATGATGCTCAACACCCCAAGTTAACCGTGATGCACTAATTAACTCTCAAATTTTCCTTATGTTATTGAATTGGATGATGCATGCGACAATTCAAATCATTCTCCAATGGTTCTCAACATGAATGCATAGAAGAGATACAATGAGAGATCATGATGCTCTATGAAAATTATAAGTGTTGACGAGGCAATTGTAACTATGAATGCATGATACTCTTGCCAAGAATTCAATTAACGCGGTTGTGACTAGCAACCTTCACTACTCATGTTTATAAACTTGTGACGATTAGGTGAAACTCGTTTATAAACTAGCATCGAGTTTATGCATGAAGACTAAGTATGCATCCCTAATCAACATACAAAAACAAGTTTTTAATAAACATGATAATTGAATTACAATCACAACTTAACAAATCACAATTGGAAGAAATAAATTCATATTTCAAACATGTTCATGGCTTCAAACTTTCCCCTAACTAATGAGGGGTTTAGCCACTCATGATTACAACAAACTTAGAGAGTAATAACAAAGTAAACATTGAAATCAAGGAAAGGAAGTACACCTAAAAATTCCAACAACTCAAACTTGAATTGTATGAACGTTTAGGCCTCTTCTCCTTCTCTTTGTTGTTGCGGCACAAGGGGTTTTGGTGAGTTTTGGGGGTTATGGATGATGTAGGATGATGTGTTTAGGGTAGGGATGGATGTAGGGGAAGGCAAGGAGTGTTTTTGGGCAGAAAATATGAAGAATGGTGAAGTATGGCAGTGTTAGAGAGAGGGAATGAATTCCTAGCGTGAATGAATGTGTATATGAGATGGTTTTCTGAATATATGGAAGAGTTTGTGACTGAAATGTGTATGAATGAGTGTGAATGAATTGTGGCTGAAATGCATGCTTATTTATAGGTAAATAAGAGGGAACATGACAGCTAGGAGGTGGGTGGAAATCTGAAATGGTGATGGGAGATGCATGTGGCTGATTTATGCATGTGATTAAAGGGTGGAATGAATGGAATGCAATCTGAAATGGGAGAGCATGTGGGTGAAATAATGAAGGAATAAGTGCATGTGGCTGAATTGGTGGTGCAAAGTGAATGAATAATGAAATGGGAAAGCATGTGCAAGGTTTTGGTGTGAATGATTATGGGCACATGTGGCTGCAATGGATTAGGAATCCTTCAATTTCGTCCATTCCTTTTGCTCCAAACATAAGCTATCCATTCCAAGTCCAATTTTGCTCCAAAATGCTCCAAAATTCATCTTTTTGCTTCCTTAGCCATATGAACCTAAAAACACACGAAAATGGCTTAAACTACTAAAACAACTATGAATTAACAATATAAATGCACGAAAACAAGCTAAGTAAGTCGCCTAAATATGCTCTTATCAGCTAGGGGGTGATTCGAAACCATGTTTATGCTTGTAATATGATTTGATTACTTTTGGTTGGAATTTCATGTATTGTGGATTCAATTTGTTTAACTGCTTGATCGATAACTTATTTGTGTATGTTTGTTGAGAGTGCACGCTTAATTTTCATGCATGAATATGACGCTAGAATATAAGTGAATTTCACCTAATAGTTATGAACTTATATTTACAAGTAGTGGAGGTTGCTTATAAACAATCGCGTTAAATGAATTCCTGGCAAGAGTATCATGCTTTTCATAGTTACAAATGCCTTGTCGATGCTTATGATTTCCAAAGAACGTAATGATTCTAACTTGTATCTTTATCATGCTGTTCATATAGAGAACTTGTTAGGAATAATTTGGTTGCGATGCATATTCATCCAATTCAATGATTCTAGGGAAATCTGAAGGTTAATTTAAGCGGACCTAATTAACTTGGAGTGTCGAGTTTCATAATTCATCGAAAGACCAATTGAAAATCAAACTGTATGCAAGTGTGACATGTGTGGAGAAGAACCTTCTAGCTAGCATTCATCCATATTTTCATCACATTCATATTTTCATTATGCCTTTTAATTGCAATCTGTGCATTTAGTTTAATTTCGTCAAAACCTCAATCCCACTTTACTTTAGTGTCCAATTTAGTTAGAAAGTGTCTTAGTTTGTGTTTATAAGTGTTTTGCATTCTTTGAGTCTTTTGATTTGTTTTAGTGTTTTATTGTTTAGTTTTGCATTCTTTGAGTCTAGTGTAGTGTTTTTAACGTTTGTTTTACGTTTTTGAGTCAGTTTCCAAGTGATTTAGTAATCCCTCCTAATCCCCGGTCTAGAATGATCCCTACTTGCATCTTTACTACAATTGTCAAAAGAGGGTTTTAATTTGTGTGCTTATTTAGTTCGCATCACCTAGTTCAACCGTTGTCAACCTAAAAGGAGGATTCGAATCTGCCAATGCAATCATGTTGCGAAGTGGAAAACAAGTTGGAACGGCCTCACAACCCTCTAAATCAGCCCCTACGGAGGACGAAAAGTTGCAATTCGAGGAGGAAAAGCAAGAGCAAGCCACGGCAAGGGTAACACCACCCATGCCACAGCCACCCAAACAACCCCATTCGGCTTCCAAGGGTAAGGAGGTTTCAAATTCGATTATTTCTAATGTTATTCCTCCAAATGTACCCTTTCCTCGTAGATTCATGCAAACGAAGAAGGAGGAGGTTGAAAAGGACATTTTGGAGACATTTAGAAAAGTACAAGTCAATATACCACTCTTGGATGCAATTAAGCAAGTTCCAAGGTATGCTAAGTTTTTAAAAGAACTTTGCACTACTAGGAAGAGAATTTCGAACAAAGAGGTTGTAAAGGTAAGTGAAAATGTCTCAGCCATCTTGCAACGTAATTTGCCCCCTAAATGCAAAGATCCGGGTAGTTTTACAATTCCTTGTGTTATTGGCAATAATCGTTTTGAACATGTCATGCTAGATTTAGGTGCATCTATTAATGTTATGCCTTACTCAATTTATGCATCTACGAACCTAGGTGAGTTAAAAAATGATGGTGTGATTATTCAATTGGCCGATAGATCTCATGCCTATCCAAAGGGTGTTTTGGAAGATGTTTTAGTGCAGGTCAATCATCTAATCTTTCCGGCGGATTTCTACGTGCTTGAAATGGAAGAATCAAACAATTCCCCTTCGTTGCCAATCCTTGTTGGACGCCCATTCATGAAAACTGCCCGCACTAAGATTGATGTGTTTAATGGGACGTTAACAATGGAATTTGATGGGGAAGTTATTAATTTCAATCTTTCTGAATCTATCAAGTACCCTATTAATGATCATTCATGTTTTGCTATTGATGTAATTGATTCGTTGGCGTATGACCATTTTGAACAATTGAACGAAGATGCACTTGAATTGGTCATCACAAGAGGAATGGAATGCAAAAACAAGGAACCAGCCTCATTGGCCACCCACGGCATGCATGGAGAACACCATGCCGTGCCCCCTAATATAGATATGATTGAGATAGTGGCTGCCCTTGAGTCATTGCCACTAAAATCTGGTAAGTCTTTGGACCCAATTTCAATTCCAATTTCGACTAATAAGCCCATTCCTTCAGTTGTGCAGCCACCTTCCCTTGAACTTAAACCATTGCCAAGCCATTTAAAGTATGTTTTTGATGCGAGATTTACTTGACACTCAAATTAAACCCTCGTTTGACAATTGTAGTAGAATGGATAAGTGAAGGATCGTTCTAGACCGGGGATTAGGAGGGCTTGCTAAAACCTTCTAAATTGACTTAAAAACATAAAAACTAAATTAAAATACTCTTAACAAGACTACTATGACTCAGAAAGGCTTTGAAAAACTCAAATTGTCTAAAACAATCAAATTGACTCAAATAGAAGCTAGAACTTGATTTAGACGAATTTGCAATTGTTTATGACTCCAAAAGCTTAAAGATACAAAAATAAAACAAATACGAATGATTAAGACTTAACAAAATAAGGGGGGGGGAATTGTGGTTGGACGATATTAAATTAAAAAGACAGAATATAATTAAAGGCAAAATGTAAATATGAATGTGATAAAAATATGGATGATGGAATAGCCAAGGGGTTCTTCTCCACACATGTTACACTTGCAAACAAAATTGATTCTCAGTTGGTCTTTCGATAAGTTGTGAAACTCAATGCTCCAAGTTAATTAGATCCGCTTAGATTAACTTTCAGATTTCCCTAAATTCGTTGGATTGAATGGACTACGCATTACAACCAAATTATTCTTAATCAAAGTCCCTAACTATGGAATACGCATGATAGAGACATTCAACAAAGATCATTAAGTTCAACGGAAATCATAAACATCGACGAGGCATTCGTTACTATGGAATACGCATGAAACTTATGCCAAGAATTCGTTTAACGCGATTGTTTATAAGCAACCTCCACTACTTGTGAATATAAGTTCATAGCGATTAGGTGAAATTCACTTATATTCTAGCGTCATATTTATGCATGAAAATTAAGCTTGCAATCTCAATGAACATACATAAATAAGTTATCAATCAAACAGTTAAACGAATTGAATCCACAACTTATGAAATTCCAACCAAACGTAATCAATTCAAATTGCAAATATAAACATAGTTTCGAATCACCCCCTAGCTAAAGGGGGTTTAGTTCCTCATAACTTTGAAATCAAAGAAACACCTAAACATTCGAACAACTCAAACTAAATTGTATGAACGTTTAGGCACTCTTCTCTTCCATTACAAAACAAAGAAAATTGAATTTAAACATTGAAATCAAAGAAACACCTAAACATTCCAACAACTCAAACTTGAATTGTATGAACGTTTAGGCACTCTTCTCTTCTTCGTTGTTGTAGCACAAGGTCTAAGGTGAGTTTTTGGGGGATGAGTGGTTTGGGGGATTATGGAAATGGAAGAAATGGAGGAGAAAGGGAAGGGAATGGTGCAGAAAATGGAGAGACTCACGGCTAGGGAGAAGATGGAAGTGTTTGTAACTGAAAATGTGTATGGAAGAGTGAGTGAATTTTGAGGAGTGTTGGATGCTTATTTATAGGTGAAATGGGGGAACAAAAGAGGGAATATTGCAGCTAGGAGGGGATGAATGATTATGGGTGCATGTGTTTGGAATAATGAAGGGGGAATGTATGTAATAAAACAACTAGGAAAAGTTATGGAAAGCTGGAAATGGGAGTGGGAACTCACGGCATTGTTGGGTTGTTTATGGGAGAATAAATGTATGATAATGGCTAAATAATTAAAGGGAATGAATGGGAGTGACACTAGGTTGGTTATGCATGTGGAATGTGGCTGAATTGTTGGTGAAATGATGAAATGGAATGCTGAAAAGGTAGGGAACTCACGGCAACAAGGGTGTTTGTTTGTGTGAAGTGTGTGTGAATGCATGTGAAGATGCTAATAAATAATGCATGTAGGGTTAGGAAATACAATCATAACTTAAAGGGAGATGATTAAAGGGTGTTGAAAGGTTTGAAATGCATGTGTAATGGCTGAAATTGTGAAGAATGAAAGCTGGAAAATAAAAGGGAAAGCTGGAAAGGCATTGAAAGCCCACGTCAAAGGGGTTTTTGGTGGTGTAAATGCATGTGAATGCATGGCATTTGAAGTGATTGTTATTTGGAAATGAATGTGATGCATGTGAGTTAGAAATGTGGCTGAAATGATGAGAGACAAAGTGGAAGAATGTGGTTGAAATGGTTGAGGAAGGCACGGCAAGGGATTAGGGGGAGCATGTGCTTGTAGGGTTGATATGTTTGAAGATGCATGTGTTGAATTGGTGGTTGAATGATGAAAGAATAAGTGAATGATTATGATAAGTGATAAGTGAATGATTATGATAAGTGTATGATATGTTAAGTGATAAATGAATGATATGTTGAGTGATAAATGAATGATATGTTGAGTGATAAGATAAGTGGTTATTGATATGTAGATGAATGAATGATATGATAAGTAATAAATGAATGATATGTGGTGATGATAAGATAAGTGTATGATATGATAAGTGGTGAATGAAGGAGTGGAATGTTGGAATGTTATGCACGACTAAGGATATAGGAAAGGTTTAAATATCCTAAAACTAAAGGGAACAAGGTTCCAACACTTTGGTCTTCAATTAGGTTTTCAATTTCGTCCAACACTTTGGCTCCAAGCATAAGCTATCCATCCTTAGCCCAAAAGTGCTCCAAAAGTCTCCAAAATGCATCTTTTTGCTCCTTTAGCCCTTTCGGCCTACAAACACACGAAAATAGCTTAAAGTACTAAAATAACTAAAGAAACATAACGTAAATGCACGAGAACAAGCCATTTAAGTCGCATGAATATGCTCCTATCAGTTTTCTTGGGAGACCAAGAAACCCTGCCCGTCATTATCTCCTCCTCACTCATGGCACAAGAAGAAGCTAAGTTAGTGAGGGTGTTAAAAGAGTACAAAATAGCAATTGGTTAGACCTTGGCCGACATCAAGGGAATAAGCCCTACCACGTGTATGCATCGTATACTTTTGGAGGAGGGGTCTAAAGCATCTCGAGAGGCTCAACGCCGACTCAACACTCCAATGATGGAAGTTGTGAAGAAGGAGATAATTAAGCTCTTGGATTGTGGAGTGATCTATCCCATTTCGGATAGTCGTTGGGTGTCTCCGGTTCAATGTGTTCCAAAGAAATCCGAAGTAACTGTGGTGACAAATGCTGAAAATGAGCTTGTTCTTACTCAAATCCAAATAGGTTGGAGGGTTTGTATTGATTATAGGAAGCTCAATGCCACTACGAGGAAGGATCATTTTCCTTTGCCATTCATTGATCAAATGCTTGAAAGGTTAGTGGGTTATGATTTTTATTGTTTTCTTGATGGATATTCAGGTTATAATCAAATTGTAATAGCTTCGGAAGATCAAGAGAAAACCACTTTCACATGCCCCTTTGGTACATTTGCTTATCGTCGCATGCCATTTGGTTTATGCAATGCACCTGCCACATTTCAAAGATGCATGATGAGCATATTTTCGGATTATGTTGAGAAAATTACTGAAGTTTTTATGGATGATTTCAGCGTTTTTGGTGATTCATTTGATGGTTGTTTTAATAATCTTAGTTTGATTTTAAAACGATGCATTGAAACTAACCTTGTTCTAAATTGGGAAAAATGTCATTTCATGGTTAAACAAGGCATAGTTTTAGGTCATATTATTTCTGAAAAAGGTATTGAGGTTGATAAATCAAAGATAGATCTTGTGCGCCGCTTACCCTCTCCTACTTCGGTTAGAGAGGTTCGTTCGTTCCTTGGACATGCAGGTTTTTATCGAAGGTTCATTAAGGATTTCTCGAAGGTCTCCCAACCTCTATGCCGTCTCCTACAAAAAGATGCAACTTTTGATTTCAACAAGGAGTGCACGGTAGCTTTCCAACACCTCAAGGACTTGCTAACCATAGCACCCATCATTGTTCCACCAGATTGGAGCCTTCCGTTCGAGCTCATGTGTGATGCATCCGACTATGCGTTAGGGGCTGTTTTAGGCCAAAGAAAGGACAAGAAGCCGCATGTTATCTACTACGCATCCCGAACATTGAATGATGCTCAATTAAACTATTCGACCACTGAAAAAGAATTTCTTGCCATTGTCTTTGCTTTAGATAAATTTCGATCATATTTACTTGGTACTAAGGTTATTATTTTCACTGATCATGCAACTTTAATGTATTTGTTCACCAAGAAAGAAGTCAAACCAAGGCTAATTCGATGGATGCTACTTCTTCAAGAGTTTGACATCGAAATTAAGGACAAAAAGGGGAGTGAAATGTGGTGGCTAACCACCTAAGCCGTATGGTACATGAGGAGGAGCCTTCACCTATTTCAGAAACATTCCCAGACGAGTAATTGCTATCCATTAAGGTAAGTGATAGGAGCATATTTATGCGACTTAATTGGCTTGTTCTCATGCATTTACGTTGTGTTTTCTTAGTTCTTTAAGTCTTTTAAGCCATTTTCGTATGTTTTCAGGTTCTAAGGGCTAAAGGAGCAAAGAAGTGCACTTTGGAGTCTTTTGGAGCACTTTTGGGCTAAAGATGGATAGCTTATGCTTGGAGCCAAAGTGTTGGACGAAATTGAAGACCAAGTGAGCCTAGAATCGAAGGAAGAAGGAGGAATCAAGAATTGGAAACCAGTTTCCATTATTGGGAGTTTCCATTTGTGAAGGTGTCCATTTTTGAAGTTTCCAAATAATGTTGGTTGCCTAAATCACATGTTCTGGAAGCCCTAGACATGTCCTAAATTGTGCCTCACCTTACCTTCCTTTTCTCTCCCAAAATCTGCAAGATTATGTCACAATCCCTTTCTTAAAAGTCTTAGCCGCACCTATACATTTCCTTTCACTCAAAATCTGCAAGTTTAATTGCACTTTCCCCTTCTTTTCCTCCCTTTGCCGCAAGACTTAGCCCTTCTCCTTAATTCCTGATTCTTAGAATGGATTTGGGGAATTAAACACTTACTTATTTCCTATGCAAGCCTTGCCGTGCAAGGGAGATAGTTCTTTTCTATTTCCTTGCATTAAAAAACATTACTATTGTGTTTTATGCCATTGCCGCACCTATTAACCACTTTCCTTTAATTTTCTGATTTGATTTCCTATTTCTAGAAGCTTTTAACTTAATTTCTGTTTACCTAAATAACCTAGGGTTTTAATTCCTGAAATCCTATAAAGAAACATTCTTGTTGCAGCCACAAATGAATTGATTCATTCACCATTCACGCCAGAAAATCATCCCATCCCTCTAACACATCCATACTTCACCATTCTCCATATTTTTCTGCCCAAAACCTCTTGTGCCACAGCAATTAGGAGAGGAAGGAGGCCTTGAACGTTTCATGCTCGCAGATTGGAGTGTTCTTAGGTGTACTTCGTTCTTGTTTTCAATGTTTACTTTGTTATTACTCTCTGAGTTTGCTGTAATCATGAGTGGCTAAACCCCTAATTAGTTAGGGGAAAGTTTGAAGCCATGAACATGTTTGAAATATGAATTGATTTCTTCCAATTGTGATTTGTTAAGTTGTGATTGCAATTCAATTATCTGTTTATTAAAAACTTGTTTGTGTATGTTGATTAAGGATGCATACTTAGTTTTCATGCATGAACTCAATACTAGTTTATAAACGAGTTTCACCTAATCGTCACAAGTTTATAAACATGAGTAGTGAAGGTTGCTAGTCACAATCGCGTTAATTGAATTCTTGGCAAGAGTATCATGCATTCATAGTTACAATTGCCTCGTCAACACTTATGATTCTCATAGAGCATAATGATCTCTCACTGTACCTCTTCTATGCATTCATGTTGAGGACCGTTGGAGAATAATTTGAATTGTCGCATGCATCATCCAATTGAATGACATAAGGAAATCTGAGGGTTAATTAGTGCATCACGGTTAACTTGGGGTGTTGAGCATCATAGTTAGTGAAAAGCAATTGGAAAGTCGATTCATATACAAATATGTCATGTGTGGAGAATGGACCTCTAACTAATCCATCCATCATCTTGTTTTCAAAATTCGTTTTACAATCTGCCTAGTTTTATAACTTGTTTTGTTATTTCAATTTTCGTCAAATCAAAACCCCCCTTTACTTTCTTGTTCTATAGTGTTTAGAATCTGTTTCGTTTGTGTTTTAAAGTGTTTTGAGTCAAACCATAACCTTAAATTCGTCCAAAATTGTGTTTAAGGTCAGAAACTGCCTAGTTAGTGTTTTTAGGCAGTTTTGAGTCTTTTGAACCTGTTTTGAGTCCTTTGAGTCTTTGTGAACGTTTTTAACTTTGTTTTTATGTTTTTAAGTCAGTTTAGAGGTTTTAGCAAGCCCTCCTAATCCCCGGTCTTGAACGATCCCTACTTGCATCCTTACTACAATTTGACAACAAGAGGGTTAATTTGTGTGCTTAACTATTTTCGCATCAAGCACCAGGGACAGTGACATCTTGGGAAAGTATGAAACGAGCGTTCTTGGAGAAATTTTTCCCCACTTCAAGAATCATTCTCCTGAGGAAACAAATCAGTGGCATACAACAAAAGCAAGGTGAATCCTTTCCTACTTATTATGAACGTTTTAAATCACTTGTTGCTTCTTGTCCACAGCATCAAATGAAGGAAGAGTTGCTCCTTCAATATTTCTATGAAAGCCTTCTACCAATCGAACGTCAAATGCTAGATGCCTCGGCGGGGGGAGCTTTGGTAGATAAAACACCCATGGCAGCCAAGACACTCATTGCAACCCGTGCATTGAATGCACAACAATACGAAGGCATGGGACAAAGGGATAACCCACGGCCACAAGTTAATGAGGTAAGCTCTTCATCCAATATTCAATCTCAATTAGCTAATCTTACTTCTATTGTGTCTCAGATGGCCGAAGGTATGAGGATCCAAGGACCAATGGTGTGTGGAGTATGTTCTATCCAAGGACATGTTTCTGACAAGTGTCCTCAACTTATTGAGAATGGTGGATGGGAGACCGGGAATGCAATTGGATTTCAAAGCCAAAGTCAACCAAGGAACGATCCATATTCCATCACCTACAATCCCGGTTGGAGAGATCACCCAAACTTCAAGTGGAGGGAGCCACAACAAACCCAATCACAAGGAGGCTTTAGGCAACAACCCCCGGGCTTCTACAACAATCCATACGCACCCACACAAGCACCTCCACAATCTGCCCAAACAAGTTCAGGTAACACTTTAGACAATGATACACTTCTTAAATTACTAACTAACTTGTCTCAGGGGCAAGAAAATCAAGCCAAGGCAATGCAAAACAATGACAAAAGGGTGGATCAATTGGAGAAACAAATTGGGCAGATTGTGGAGTTTGTAGGGCAATTCCGAGACCAAGGCAAGCTCCCAAGCTCAACCATTCCAAACCCAAAGGGAGGGTTCGAAACGGCCAATGCAATCATCTTGAGAAGTGGAAAAGAAGTTGGGGCAGGTCCTAAACCATCCAAAACAAGTCCTAATGACGAAGGGAAGCTGCAACATGAGGAGGAGGATGCAAGCAAGCCCACGGCAAGGGTACAAACACCATTGCCGCAACTACCTAGGCACCCTAATGCATCCAACTCATCCAATTCGGCCACCAAGGGTAAGTTGGGTTCAAATTTGATTAATTCTAACCCCATTCCACCCAATGTTCCTTTTCCTCACAGATTTTTGCAAATTGGAAACACTAGATTTGAACAATGCATGTTAGATTTAGGTGCTTCTATTAATGTCATGCCATATTCCATTTATGCATCTATGAACCTTGGTGAGTTAAAACAAGATGGCGTTATAATTCAATTGGCCGATCGTTCTAATGTTTATCCCAAGGGAGTCCTTGAGGATGTTTTAGTGCAGGTCAATCATCTCATCTTTCCTGCAGATTTTTATGTCTTAGAAATGGAGGATTCGAGCCATGCTCCATCATTGCCAATCTTGCTAGGCCGTTCGTTCATGAAAACAGCCCAAACAAAGATTGATGTGGCCAAGGGAGCACTAACAATGGAGTTTGGTGGTGATATAATTAAATTCAATGTTTATGACTCTATTAAGAATCCTAACGATAGTCATTCTTGTTTTGTCGTAGATGTGCATAAGGAAATAGGGCCGAAAGGATCCACACTTATCACGAAGGATGTATCAAGAACCACCATTGGAGAAGAACTTGGAGTGATTGCCCTACAACCACCCAATATGGCCGAAAGTAGCCATGGTGACATTGTTGATAGGGCTGCCGATTTTGAGCCTTCACCACAATATGTTTGTAAGTCTTCAATCCCAATTTCAATTCCCATTTCAATTAATAGGTTGTTACCTTCTTTGGTGCAGGTGCCCAACCGACTTAAAGGTGGTGGGAGCATTTACATGGACTTTCGAAGCTAAAACACCACCATCAGGGAGGATCACTACCCCCTCCCATTCATTGAGCCATATTATGAAAGTGTTGAAGGGCATGTTGTGGAAGAGATTCCCTTGCATGCCGTGGGTTCCAAATTGGAGTGAAGATGTGCTTCGTCCGGCTGTACGACGTTAAAGCAAGCGCTATGTGGGAGGCAACCCATCCATTCAACAAAGGAAGCCCTAGGAATCCCCCAAATTCCAGATTTGCATTCCTCAAACCCTTCTCTTTGTTGTTGTTTCTATTCTGCCATGTTATGTTGTTTAGTTGCTGTTTGTGTGTTTACTTGTGTTTTATTGGAATTTATGATTAAAACATTGAGGACAATGTTTGATTTAAGTGTGGGGGGGGGGGGGGTAACTAAGTATATTTGATGCAAATTCGTGGGATTTTATCACCCATAACTTCAAGTGTTGTTCCTTGCTGTTTTAAAGTGTTTTTAAGCTGTTTTGGAGTGTTTTAGTGTGTTTTGTGTTATAACTCCGAAAATCATATAAAAATTTGAAAAACATGTTTTGAAAAGCCTAAAAAGAATGTTTTGAGTTGTTTTTGTGTGTTTGTGTCTTAGGGTACCTTCCAACACAATGATGAGGATTTGGTTTTTAATTGCATGACTGTTAAAAAGAGTTATAAACATGGAGAAAAGTTTGATTTACTCTTGGTATATGCTTGGTTATGGTTATAATGTATGACTTCACATGCAATCATAAAAGAAAAATTAGTTTTTGTAACATGCTTGAAGGAAGGAACTCAAACAAATACTACAACCTTGTGAGACTTGAGCCTAAACGTTATTTGGAGAGTTAAAATCTGTGCATTATTGTTTTCTAAAGTCGTTGCATGATCTCATTATTCTTTGCTTGGTTACTACTTAGAAGGCGTTTCATTATATAGTTCCAAATGCTAGAACTCATGCCCATTTCATTCGAAGCATGTTATTGATTTGCATAACACATATTCAAGAAGAAGTTGTGTAGTGACCACCACCAAAGCCAAATTGCCGTGTATCCTACTTCATTATATGTTTAAGTTAACCCCATTGAGCCTTTTAAGCTTACATTCTTTGTTAACCCACTTTATCCTCACCTAGCCTAGATTAGGACCATCCACACCCTTATTCTTGAAGCATAGCAAAGCATGATTTGAATTGAACTCCTTTTGATTAATGTATGGCAGAAAACAAGTGTGGGGGAAGTATTTCTCATGTGAGTTAGTGTGCCATAGGCACGGGTGGAAAAGAAAAAAGAAAAAAATTCGTGGAAAAAGAAAAAGAAAAGAAAAAGTTGTGAAAAGAAAGAAAAAAGAGTATGAAATCAATGAAAATAAGTTCACATGTTTATGGTAGTTGAAGAAAGGGTCCAAAATGTTGAATATGGCCCTGAGTGTTGCTTAGATCTTCCCTTTGTGTTAAAAGTTGATTTCTGTGTTTTAAAGTGAATTCTAAGTCTCAATTTCATTACTTTGCTTGCTATTGCTTCGAGAATGTTTGTTATCCCTATCCTTCCATTGTTAACCAATACCCCAAGCCCCATTACAACCCTTGACTTCAATCTTGAGTGTTATGTGTTTCAATTTGTGGAGTTTGAATTTGGTATGAGCATATGGTGTCACTGGTTCTCGCGTCTAAGTAGTAGCATTCCATTCATGAGATCATATCTAAACATGCTTATTAACTCCAGAAATTGCTTTCTTTGTGATACATATATGTGAGTGTTCGTTTTCATGTTTACATCAATCTTCTCACATATAACTAGATTAGGGTGTGTAGTTAGAAAATCTGAGTGAAAATTGAGTGCATATCTTGTAAGGAATTGAGCAAATTCTCTAAGGCATGTTACTCCACTCAAAACATGGTTTTAAATGCTTAATTGTGAACTAGTATGTGGTGACTGTGATTAAGTATGTGCTCAAGTGTAAAGATGACCAAAATCTGTGGGAATGATGATTTTTAACATGTCATGTGCATTGGAAATCCCTGAGGCAAATGTTGGAAGGTTTAGGTTGTGTTTTGCTCGTTTTGTCTAGTTTCGTGTTCTTTTGTTTGTTTTGTTTTGCTCGAGGACTAGCAAAAGCTAAGTGTGGGGGAATTTGATAGGAGCATATTTATGCGACCTAATTGGCTTGTTCTCATGCATTTACGTTGTGTTTTCTTAGTTCTTTAAGTCTTTTAAGCCATTTTCGTATGTTTTCAGGTTCTAAGGGCTAAAGGAGCAAAGAAGTGCATTTTGGAGTGTTTTGGAGCACTTTTGGGCCAAAGATGGATAGCTTATGCTTGGAGCCAAAGTGTTGGACGAAATTGAAGACCAAGTGAGCCTAGAATCGAAGGAAGAAGGAGGAATCAAGAATTGGAAACCAGTTTCCATTTGTGAAGGTGTCCATTTTTGAAGTTTCCAAATAATGTTGGTTGCCTAAATCACATGTTCTAGAAGCCCTAGACATGTTCTAAATTGTGCCGCACCTTACCTTCCTTTTCTCTCCCAAAATCTGCAAGATTATGTCACAATCCCTTTCTTAAAAGTCTTAGCCGCACCTATACATTCCCTTTCACTCAAAATCTGCAAGTTTAATTGCACTTTCCCCTTCTTTTCCTCCCTTTTTCCGCAAGACTTAGCCCTTCTCCTTAATTCCTGATTCTTAGAATGGATTTGGGGAATTAAACACTTACTTATTTCCTATGCAAGCCTTGCCGTGCAAGGGAGATAGTTCTTTCCTATTTCCTTGCATTAAAACACATTACTATTGTGTTTTATGCCATTGCCACCTTCCTTTAATTTTCTGATTTGATTTCCTATTTCTAGAAGCTTTTGACGTAATTTCTGTTTACCTAAATAACCTAGGGTTTTAATTCCTGAAATCCTATAAAGAAACATTCTTGTTGCAGCCACAAATGAATTGATTCATTCACCATTCACGCCAGAAAATCATCCCATCCCTCTAACACATCCATACTTCACCATTCTCCATTTTTTTCTGCCCAAAACCAACTCTTTGCCGTCCCCTACATCCTTCCCAACCCTAAATCCATCATTCTACATCATCCATAACCCCCAAAACTCACAATAACCTCTTGTGCCGCAGCAATTAGGAGAGGAATGAGGCCTTGAACGTTTCATGCTTGCAGATTGGAGCGTTCTTAGGTGTACTTCGTTCTTGTTTTCAATGTTTACTTTGTTATTACTTTCTGAGTTTGCTGTAATCATGAGTGGCTAAACCCCTAATTAGTTAGGGGAAAGTTTGAAGCTATGAACATGTTTGAGATATGAATTGATTTCTTCCAATTGTGATTTGTTAAGTTGTGATTGCATTTCAATTATCTGTTTTATTCAAAACTTGTTCTTGTATGTTGATTAAGGATGCATACTTAGTTTTCATGCATGAACTCGATGCTAGTTTATAAACGAGTTTCACCTAATCGTCACAAGTTTATAAACATGAGTAGTGAAGGTTGCTAGTCACAACCGCGTTAATTGAATTCTTGGCAAGAGTATCATGCATTCATAGTTACAATTGCCTCGTCAACACTTATGATTCTCATAGAGCATAATGATCTCTCACTGTATCTCTTCTATGCATTCATGTTGAGGACCGTTGGAGAATAATTTGAATTGTCGCATGCATCATCCAATTCAATGACATAAGGAAATCTGAAGGTTAATTAGTGCATCAGGGTTAACTTGGGGTGTTGAGCATCATAGTTAGTGAAAAGCAATTGGAAAATCGATTCATATACAAATGTGTCATGTGTGGAGAATGGACCTCTAACTAATCCATCCATTATCTTGTTTCCAAAAAAATTCGTTTTACAATCTGCCTAGTTTTATAACTTGTTTTGTTATTTCAATTTTCGTCAAATCAAAACCCCCCTTTACTTTCTTGTTCTATAGTGTTTAGAATCTGTTTAGTTCGTGTTTTAAAGTGTTTTGAATCAAACCATAATCTTAAATTCGTCCAAAATTGTGTTTAAGGTCAGAAACTGCCTAGTTAGTGTTTTTAGGCAGTTTTGAGTCTTTTGAACTTGTTTCGAGTCCTTTGAGTCTTTGTGAACGTTTTTAACTTTGTTTTTATGTTTTTAAGTCAGTTTAGAGGTTTTAGCAAGCCCTCCTAATCCCCGGTCCAGAACGATCCCTACTTGCATCCTAACTACAATTTGACAACAAGAGGGTTAATTTGTGTGCTTAACTATTTTCGCATCAGTAAGTGAGCCTTGGTATGCGGATTTGGTGAATTATTTGGTGACTAAACAAGTTCGAAACACTCTAAACAGAAACCAACGTGAGAAATTGAAAAAAGATGCTAAGTTTTATGTTTGGGATGATCCATACTTGTGGAAATATTGCTCGGATCAGATTATACGTAAGTGTGTGCATGACATGGAATTCAATTCTATTTTAACATTCTGTCACACTTATGCATGTGGGGGACACTTTAGGACACAACGGACAACCCTTAAGGTTTTAGAATATGGAGTTTATTGGCCAACTTTATTTAAGGATGCTAGAACCTTTTGTATGTCTTGTGATCATTGCCAAAGAATGGGTAACAACGTCACGCATAAGGTTTCAACACCTTATCATCCTCAAACCAATGGGCAAGCTGAGGTTTCAAATAGGGAGATTAAGCAAATTCTAGAGAAGACCGTTGGGACAACAAGGAAGGATTGGAGCATACATTTGGAGGATGCATTGTGGGCAGATTGCACGGCATATAAGACACCCTTGGGCATGTCCCCATTTGATGTGAAAATTACTTGACACACAAATTAAACCCTATTTGTGACAATTGTAGTAGATATGTAAGTAGGGATCGTTCTAGACCGGGGATTAACTAGGGATGCTAATCTATACAAATAAGACTCAAAAACACTAAACTAGACTCTATAGACTTAAAACTAACTTTAGACACTTAAAACAGCAGCCAATACTCAAAAAGACTCAATTTTAGACTCAATAAGGGTTTTGGACGAAAATAGGACTTGACTTGACTCAAAAGACTCAAGGAAAACAAGTTTTGACTCAAATATGAAGACTAAGTAAAATGGGGATTGTTTTTGACGAATTTTAGACTCAAAACAAAAACTTTATAGGAAACACTTTTGAAAAACGAATTTAAGTAAAATAAATGGGTAAAAGGCTAGTTAGAGGGTCCTTCTCCACACATGATATATGCATACAAACCAATGTCCAGTTATTATTCCTTTAGACTATTAATGACAACGCCCCGAATTAGTTGCATCGCACAACTAACCATCAGATTTTCCTTATTTCATTGAGTTAGATGGAATACGCATCTAAACCAAATTATCTTTTTCAAGTTCTTTATATGAGACGCATACAAAGATACATATCAAAAGTCATTAAGTTTTGTGAAAACTATAAGCATTGACAAGGCATTCATCACTATGAAACACATGAGACTCATACCGAGGATTTACTTAACGCGATTGTGACTAGCAACCTCCACTACTTGTGAATATAAGTGAATAACTATTATGTGAAACCCCTTTATATTCTAGCATCAAATTCATGCATGCAAATTAAGTGTTAACCCCCAACCCACATACATAGACCAGTTTTAATAACTTAGATAAGCAAATCTCATTCATGCCTTAAGAAATAATAACCGGACGTAATCAATTCATATAAAACATATAATCATGGCTTCGAATTCACCTCCAACTAAAAAGAAATTAGTTCCTCACGTTCACAAAACAAAGATAATTAAATTTAAACATTGAACTAAGACAAAGGATAGAATACACCTAGAAACTCTCCACACCCCAATGGCAGATTTCAAACCCTCCTTGGATGGCAGATTGCACAAGTCTTCTTCTCCTTCCTTCCTTGCTTGCAGCACTAGGGTGGTGTAGGGTGAATGGTGGAGTTTGATGGCTGAAAGTATGAATGAATGAATGAGTGAATGGATGGATTAAATGGTGAGGCATTGGCTGTTTATATAGGCTAATTATGCACACTTAGTGAAGGACAAGGATTGCACAATCCCATGGAAAAAGGGTTAAGTCTTTGTAGAAACCAAAAGGGAAAGGGATAGGGAATTTTTGCCAGAAATTAAGGGCTTCTAGAAACTAGGTATTTTTTGGCAGAATTTAGACATCTAGAAGGGGTAAAGGGTAGATTTCTGGACCTAAATGGATAAGGACTCATGATATAGGTGTAGAGGAAGGATTGCAACTCCTAAACCTACAAGGAATGGTCCACATGCGGCAAACAAATGGATAAGGCTTCTAGAAACTGAAATAGGTGTTTTAATGTGTAATTAATCCCCTCTAATTAGCTAGATTTAAGTTTTAACCTGATTTGGATAGGATAGGATAGGATAATGTTAGAGTTAGGAAAGGATAAGGTTGGTTGGGATAAGATAAGGTTGGATAAGATTCCTTATTTCTTGTTATTTCCTTATCTTCTTTGCATTAGGACTTCATCCACCAGATTTGTAGCCTTTCCTAGCCCTTCTTGACTTCAATTTCGTCCATCCTCTATGCTCCATAGTTAAGCTATCTAATCCATGCCCAAAACTGCTCCATTTAGCTTCAAAATGCCCTTTCTTGCTCCTTTTGCCATTAGGACCTAAAAACATAAGAAAATAGCTTAAAAGACTAAAATAAATAGTAATTAACTCACCAAATGCAAGGAAACAACATAACTAAGTAGCATAAATATGCTTCTATCACCATTTCGGCTCATTTATGGCAAACCATGCCATCTTCCCGTAGAATTGGAGCACAAGGTGCATTGGGCTGTCAAAACATTCAACATGGACATTGACGCCGTTGGAATTCATAGGAAGCTCCAATTGAATGAACTTGAAGAGATTAGGAATGAGGCTTATGAAAACGCTCGAATTTACAAGGAGAAGACAAAGGCTTTCCATGATAAGATGATTCGAGGCAAATCATTCTCCATTGGGCAGAAAGTGCTACTCTTTAATTCCCGCCTTCGCTTGTTTCCTAGTAAGTTGCGTTCCAAGTAGGTTGGCCCGTTTGTTATTACTAATGTCTTTCCTTATGGTGCAATCCAAGTTCAAAGCTTGAAAACAGGACAAGAGTTCAAGGTGAATGGCCATCGGTTAAAGCCCTACTATGAGAGTTTCGAGGAGCATCTTGTGGATGATGTACCCCTCCAAGCCGTGGGGACTAGTGAAGCTTAACATGGCATATTTGTCCGGCTAGAAGACGTGAAAGCAAGCGCTTCGTGGGAGGAAACCCATGCA
This sequence comes from Pyrus communis, assembly GCF_041283825.1. Lineage (NCBI taxonomy): Eukaryota > Viridiplantae > Streptophyta > Magnoliopsida > Rosales > Rosaceae > Pyrus > Pyrus communis. The sequence goes on along the minus strand of NC_142576.1, from coordinate 15,070,590 downwards.
TTCAACAAGGAGAAGATGGAACTTCCACTCCAAACCCAGATTTGCGTTTCTAAACCCTTCTCTTCGCTGCTTTATGTTATTATGCTTAATTGTTTGTGTTTGTTTGCTTTTGTGTGAGTGATGTGATATATAATAGCACACAAATTAAACCCTCTTTTGACAATTGTAGTATATGTATAAGTAGGGATCGTTCTAAACCGGGGATTAGGAGGGGTTGCTAAAACACTTGAAAACTGACTCAAAAACGTAAAACAAAGGTTAAAACACTAAACTAGACTCAAAGAATGTAAAACTAAACACTAGAACACTCAAACAAACCAAAAGACTCAAAACAGCAACAAAACACTCAAAACTGCCTTAAAAACACAATCTGGGCAGTTTTGAACACTTAACACTAATTTGGACGAAAATACAATTTGTTTTGACTCAAACGACTCTAAAACACACTTTTGGAAAGATTTGGAATAAGTAAGAAAGGGGGATTTGTTTTTGGACGAATTTAAAAGAAAACAAGTAACTTAAAACTTAAAACAGATTTTTGGACGAATTTGAGTAAAACCAATGGATGATGAACTAGCCAAGGGATACTTCTCCACACATGATACATTCAAACATAAGTTGATTTCCAGTTGCTTTTTCTATAAACCATGAACCTCAACACCCCAGATCACGACATCACTAATTAACCCTCAGATTTCCCTTAAGTTATTGGATTGGATGACATCATACGACAACCCAAAGATCATTACGTTCAATGGAAATCATAAGTATTGACAAGGCACTTGTAACTATGACATCATGATACGCATGCTAGGAATTTACTTAACATGATTGTGAAAACAACCATAACTACTTGTGAATATAAGTTTGTAACGATTATGTGAAACACCCTTATATTCTAGCACCAAATTCAAGCATGCAAATTAAGTAGGCCTCCCTAATCAACATACAAGAATAAGTTATCCATCAAACGGTTAAGTAAATTGCATTCACAATTTATGAAATCACAACTGAAATTTATCAACTCATATTATAAATATAATCATGGCTTTAAAGCATCCCTAGGCTAAAATGAGTTTAGCCTCTCATGTTCATAACAAAACAAAGGAAATTACAATTAAACATTGAAAACAAAAGATAGATTACACCTAGAAGCGTTCCAACACTTCAACTCGAATGCATAAACGTCCAAGGCTTCGTCTTCTTTCTCCTCTTCTTTGCTAGGTCACGGCACAAGTGCTAAGGTGGGTTTTATGGATGAGTTTCTGTGTTTAAGGTGGGTTTATGGAGGTATGGTGGTGCGGCAAGGCTAGTGGTGGTGTAGGGTGGTTTGGACGAAGGTTTGAAGGTTGAAAGATGGTGGAAATTAGGATGGAAAGCTGCAGCAAGGCTGGATGTATTTGTCAGTGAAGGCTGGTTGTGTGGAAGGGGGAATTAGCTTTCTAAAGGTGCGGCACAAGGGTATTTATAAGGAAGAAAAGACCTAAAGGCTTTATTACTTGGTTTAGGAAAGGAATTAATTCTAAATCTTTGAAGAATAGGAAACACAAAATCAGAGATTGAAAGAAATAGGAATGTGACTTGCGGCAAAGGTTAGAGAGAAAGGGAATGTCTTTTATTTCTGAATTTAGGCAAGGATTTAGGAATATAAAAGGGTATGTGAGTTATGGCTGAGATTGGTATGAAAAAGGAAGGTGTTTAAGTGTTTAAAATAGGGAACAAAGCCCTTCCTTGCACGGTAAGGAAGGGAGACACAAGGAAACACACGGCATTGTCCTAAGGTTGCAAGGAATGTTGTTTTTGTGACCTAGAATAGATAGGAGCCTTTGATCTTGCTGAAATATGGAGTCTTTAAGGATTAGGAAAGATTAAACCAAAATAGGAAACCTTGGCTTAACTTTCCTACTTCAAGTAGGAAACCTTCTTTGACTAGGATTCCACATTTGATTAGGAATCCTCTTGTGATTAGGAATCCTAACTTCATTAGGTCTTCAATTTCGTCCATTCCTTTTGCTCCAAACATAAGCCATCCATTCCAAGTCCAATTTTGCTCCAAAATGCTCCAAAATGCATCTTTTTGCTTCCTTAGCCATATGAACCTAAAAACACACGAAAATGGCTTAAACTACTAAAACAACTATGAATTAACAATATAAATGCACGAAAACAAGCTAAGTAAGTCGCCTAAATATGCTCCTATCAAATTCCCCCACACTTAGCTTTTGCTAGTCCTCGAGCAAAACAAAACGAAAGAAACTAAAAACAAACCAAAACACATTCTAAACCTTCCAACATGTATCTGTTGGAAATATGCCCTAAAAGTCAATCTTTGGAAGAAACCTTTCAGGACAATGAATTGATGTATATATGACTCTTATACATCGGAAGGCAAAGATACTAATTAGGACTATCTCAATGAACAAAATATGTCCTAAATAGTGAATCCATGGACAATGGATCGATGGAAGAAGTAACCTAATGATGTTAGATTACAGAGACCTTCTTCTCATAACCATCATGTCCAAAAAGGTTCTTGGTCATAAGGATTGTCGGAGGGATACTGACAATCCATAGACCGGTACATACTATGTCTGCTTCAATTGGAAGGATGGAAAGTCTCATCCCATTCGTGTAGCGACACTAAGACAAGCATGTAGGTGCTCATTAAGGGAATGAGTTCACTGAACACAATCGAACGAGAGTACTTGCATGGAGGTCTACTCACATGTCAAGCAAGTAACTCTAATGGTTGGAATAATGTAAGTAATCCTTTGACCTGAGGCATCGTCGTTGTCTTGTGGTTAAGTACTTAATCTTTGATTATGTTAAAGTCATTCCATACGCGAGTGTCCAAGGCATCGTTGGGGTTAAGCCACTTAGCCATGAAGGCAAGTGAATGCGCAACAAGGAATCTCTAATCCTCGATAAGAAAGGATGAATACTCTAAGATATGATTCGGGAATCTTCGGCCGAAGTATCGAGCGTAATAAAGGAAAGCGTTCCTATACGTCTCAATTGAATCGTATAAGAAGGAATAATCACATTAGGGGTTTGACATTATAAATCCATACCCTAGTGATGTGATTGAGAGTATTGTTTTAGAGAAGGATCGAATTACATTGTAATTCCAACTGAATAGGTTCTCCGAATAAACTTCTACATTAGCTTGGGTAGCCATGATATATGGTTAGATGTCACTCATGGCTTGTGAGTTCTTCTAGATAATTAAATGTAGTCATCAAAAGGAAAGTGAATTAAAAGTAAGTTTTAATTCACTAAGTGATTGGATAATCAATTGGATTGGTACCAATCACCTCACTGCCTTGCTAATTAGAACCTAAAAGATTGTTCACCAATACACTCTTGTAGTGAGTAACTAATGGATGAAGGAAATAATTAATTGGATTAATTAAGTGTTTTGATTAATTTAGAAAGTCTAAAGAAATCATAAAAGCGATAAAGATCGTTTTGGGCTTATAGAAACGTTCGGGTTTAATTAGGCCCATTGGGCCAAAACCCATTGGGCTTTTATTCAAGCATTGGATGACTTGAAATAATTAAAAGCCCAAAGCCCAAACCAAACACATATGGCCGGCCAAAGAGAGGGAGAGAGAGAAGGTCAATTGTTGACTTGTTTCTTTATGTAATAAAAGGAACATTATAGTGAAAGATGGATTAGGGTTTTTGATGTGTTCTAAAACAACAAAAGAGAAAAAGAAAAACTCTCTCTCTTGAACACAAAGGGCCGGCCACCAAGGGGGTGATTTAACTAATCATCTATACACCCTTTTGGTTATTCCTTCATCTTTCTCATTACAAAGTGGGTGAGGATCTTTAGAGGTTTTCATATCTTTGGAAACTTGAAGAGAACCTAGGAGCACTTACTATACAAAGTGGAGGAAGCAAGGAGGGAGGCTAGGCTCAAGGAGTTTGAGGAGCAAAGATCTTGGAGGTGGTCCATCCTTGGTCTAAGATCTAGATCAAGAGGTATAAAACTAAACCTCTAGTTTGTTCTTCTTATAAATTTTGTTTTGATGCATCTTATATAAACCTATGCATCTTGAAGGGGATTTGCATGACTATAGCTTTGATAAAATGTATGACATGCTTCCGTTGCTTTCGTATATATATATTTTGAATTGTATATGCATGCTAGTCACTAGAAATCCCACATGAATCTCATAGATTTCCCTTCAAGTGGTATCATAGCCAAAGGTTTATATTTGATGTGTCTTTTTGGATTTTATGCATATGGGTATTAATTTTATGTTTGACATATTAGTTCTTCATTCAAAGTATGTTTATCTTTTGTTTTTTCAAATGTTGAAAAATTGTGAATCAATAGTTGAAAAGATATGTATGCAAAAGGTGTTTTGGATGCATGAATGAAGAGTGAGTTTAGAACAATTTTTTGGGGTTATGAATCATAGGGAGGGCACGGCAAAAAGGGGATTTTTTGGCTATGTGTTTGTGTTTTGTTTTGAACCTCACACACACACTTTGAAGCTAGAAAAATGTGTTCTTGAAGTTCTTGATTATGTTCTTGGTGTTCATGGTTTTGTTTTTTGAAAATAGTTTTATTTAAGTTCATAAATTGTTTTATGGATTTGGATGATATTCTTATCATCAATATTTATTACAAAAGGTTTTTTCAATCCTAGACTTCTTTAGGATATTTTAAAACTTTTTCCCTAATTTTCTTAAAGCAAAATCAAGTGCAAGCATAATTTGAATTCTTTTTCTTCTTTATGTTGAAATAATGCAAGGTGGGTGAGACCTACCCATTTCCCCCTTCATTTGGCCGGCCAACTCAAGTGGTTTTCCCACTTGAGGGTCCTTTTGTAATCATGAAAAGTTTGGTATTACTTTTAGTATTTATGGTTTGACCCCTAACTTTTTCATATTTGCATTTAGACCCCTACTATTTAAAAATTGAAATGTTTGATTTTAATTTTGTTTAATGTTTAAACTCATCATTGAATTATGCCCATATGCACTAAATCTAATTGTTTATATGTTGCATTCCATTTGATTATTTAATATGATTAAGTAGTTAGAAAATGGGTGACTATGGACTTATGCCTTAAACGATAATTGAGCTATGAGATAAGGCGCTAAAATCAAATTGTTTGAACCTTGGGAATGTGTTTTAATTACTGTTTCAATTGGACCTTGTCACGTTTCGACATTAATCTATCTCTCCCTCTTAGTATGTGTAATTTGTAGGAATTTGTACAAATCGGTTTGTAATTCTTATTACTTCTTAATCTCTTTTAGTTAGTTGATTCCCTCTAGTACTAGACTAGAGTTTCTTTAACTATTGGTAAGGAGACATATTTAAAAGAGGGTTTTGACATGAGATAAAAAGATTAAATGGGTCCAACGCCCTAATTAGCAATGAATCATTGTCTTTCATTTCTAATGGCTCAATCAAAAATGTTTTAATTGAATTGAAAAGCACGTAATTAAAATGACACAACCTCCCTGAGATCTTATTCAACAATGTTGGCTCGTTGTTGCAATAACCCAATAAGTCCATGGTCATCCAAGAGCCTAAGATAACTATAAAGTCCAATTTCAAAGGATTGCAAAAACCGTAGTAGTAGTAGTTACTTCCAATATTTGAAAAATTCGTTTTTGATATTGATTTGTTTTTCTCAAAACAAATAGTGGGAGTATCATACGCTACTAAACTATAATGATTTCAATTAGTAGTTATATATATCTCCAATATTTTGAAAAATGTTTTGATATTGATTTGTTTTATGAAAACGAATAGTGGGGATATCATATGCTACTAATTTCATTAACTTTGGACTAGTAGTTGTAATAGGACAATTTATTTGAATATGTTTAAATAAATAAAATTGATGAGACCTTAAAATCCCTCAACCAACAAAGAATATTAAGTTGATAAGCGAGAGATGCTTTGAACATTTCTTCGTAGGCCTTCCACCGTGGTGGGCTCCAATCGTTTGTGACTCATGCACCGACTTCACCCTATAATGGGGAAGTACAAAGTATGGGCTTACATCCAGGAGGAGTCCATAAACATATGATGAGGTGAGTGTAGACAACGAGTATGACCAACATGATATAATTCTGAGGTTGTGCTTGAACCTCTACATAAACTAAGCATGGTGGGAATAACTTAACTAAGTGCAATGGTGCCAACATGATATAATTCTGAGGCATTCATTCTCTAGAGGCCAAACTAGATGGGTAATTACAAGAGTTGTAAATGAATAAAGTGTTATTCTCTCATCATTATTTTTGCTAACCAACATGATATAATTCTGAGGTGGGCTTGGTAATGGTGAGTCTCCCATACCCCGCTAAGAGTTCAACATAACTCTCGGATTCTATTTGAGGGATATGGAATTTGCCAAAAATGGTGGGTGGTGTCATTCGGTTCAAAGACCCGAATCGTGTGACTTAATCAACAATCAAACTAATTTATATTATTGTTTATGTATTTAGATATGGTTGGAAGCACATTCGCGAAAATACTCGACAAACATTGCCTAGAGGGGCACAATTTCCCATCATGGTATCGTAATGTCAAGATTCTCCTAACATTGGAGAAGATTATTTACGTACTTGATAAGCCTCTTCCTGACATACCTCTTGGCCCTGAAGCCACAGAGGATGAACGTGCTAAGTATGACAAGCATGTTGAGGATGATACACAAGCCAAGTGCTATCTGTTGGCTTCCATGAATGAGGAGCTACAGAGACAGCACGAGGGCATGGACAGTGCATTTTCCATAATACTCCATCTTACGGAGTTATATGGTGAAGGGACGCGCAACCGTCGCTTTAACACTGTTTGTGAACTTGTGAAGACCAAGATGGTCAAAGGGGCTCCAGTGCATCAACATGTACTGAAGATGATAGGATTCATAGAACAACTGGAGAACCTAGGTACTCCACTTGACGGGGAATTGGCCCAGGACTTTATATTGGCTTCTCTTCCTGATTCATTTTCGCAGTTCGTAATGAACTACAACATGAATAAGATGGATCATACTCTCTCTGAGTTACTAAACATGTTAGTAACTGCTGAGAAAACTATGATGAAAGAGAACGTTGTAGGGACTTCTGCAGTAGCCTACAACAAGCCATCCTCTTCCAAGTCTAAGCCGCAAGGCAAAGGCAAAGGGAAGGAGAAGAAGTCACCCACTCTTAAACCGAAAGGGGGAGTGAAGAAAAAGAAGGCAATGGAGCCCAAGGGGGCTTGCCACCACTGTGGAAAGGAGGGACATTGGAAGAGGAATTGCAGGTTATACCTTGCAACTCTTAAGGACAAGCCACAAGGTATGGTTTATGTTCTTATCTTCAATTCTAATTGTTAGATCTTCTAAATATTTATATTTGATATAAAGTGCTAATCACTTATATAATTGTATATAGGTGGAGGAGCTAAGTAGAAGAGGAACAAGCAAATAAAAGAGTGGAGAAGGGTTCGGTCACCATGTTTTTGCTTACTACTTGGGAAGTTTGTTTAGGCATTTAAAGATTGTCTTTAAACTTTCTTATTGTGTTAAGAACTTATTATGTGGCTTCATATGATGGAAGACCACTATTAATGCCTAAATGTTTAAAGGTACTTAAATAAGTCTCTAAATGTTTAGAGATAATTCCTTTTAAGTTAAACATTGTGAATGTTTGTGTTATCATATTAATGTAATATGACGAATGCCTTCTAAAATATTTCCTTAAAGTAATGTTATGAATTGAAGATTGTCTTGTTGTATCCTAGATAAGATACATGATAATAATGATATTAGAAATAAGAAAAACGTTTCTTATATGGTTATCACTTAAACCACAATAATCAAGATCACTCTTGATTCAATTAGTAGTTTTGAACAATTAATTGGACATTCTTAAAATTGTTTTAAAATGTCAAGTGTGTTTAAACCAAAAATTTAAGTGTCTAAATCAATAAAATGTTTAAAGGTTTTAGTCACTTAATAACAAGACATCAACTTAGTGAAGAGTGAAACAAATGAGCTTGAAAGGTTTTAAAGCTACTACACAATGTCCTCAACCCGTATACTCCACGTTTATACAATTTTTGAATGTATGAAATGATTTCTCATTAAAGTCATGAGAAATAGTGGGAGGTGATAAAATTGGATATAAACTTGAATATGATTGGTTTATAGTTGTCTAAATAATAATAGTACTTGACTATTATTGAGAGTTTATAATTTTAATTGTTAAAAGACTCAAGCTCTACAAAACATTAATATTCTATGTTGTGTAACATTCTAAAGAATAGTCTTTGAATGTAGGTTTCGTCAACCTAGCATAAAATGGTTATATGTTGGGAGTTGTCCACATTCTCTTTTATGAGAACAAGCTAAATTACAAAGCATATGGACAAGTTGATGAAACAAAAGGGAATAGTTTCAAAATGAGTCACAACATATAGTTTAACAACAAGACAATCCGAATTCGTCACCTTATGTAACTATAACGCTCCATGTAGTTTTTTGATAAAGAATTATATCAACCACCTAGAAGGAATGGTTGAGTTTCTATATCCTTAGTAGAAGCCTTGCTTTCACTAAAGACTTGGATAATTCTTATATGACTACATTAAAGTCTTAGTATGACTAAAACTTGAAGAATGGTGTATGACACCATTTAAATGATTCATTTAAATAACTTGTGTTAGCTAGTATTGTTGATAGTCTCAAAATTGTTGAGACATCATTAATAAGCTAATGGATCTCAATGATTGTCAATAGATCCAAAACAAGTTAGTGGGAGCAATATGCATTCAAATCAAGAAAAATTTAAGTGTTAAGTTTTGAATGAATGCTAAGTTACAACAAGCCCAATGGGAGTGATGTCATAATTTGAGCAACAAGATATGAATGAAGTCTATTTTGATAGACTTGATCAAACCTAGATGTTACTCGAAAAATGACAAGACATGACACGGTTAATTTTAAGTATAGACTTGAATTGGACTTATTGATATAACAAAGGCTATCTCAAGGAAGTTATATGGGGAAATTAAATCTCAAATGTTGAAGATTTAAGAAAGCATTTTACTATATGATAGAAAATCACTTTCATAACCCTTATAATGAATGTGTCATAAAATCACAAAAAGGGACACATGTATGGACTTGTGAGTAGATATCCAAAAGTGAAAAACCATGGGTTATCACTTTAAGATATTACTATATCCCAGGATCAGAACCAAAGCAACTGATAGAGTATTATTGCCTTTAAGAAAAGAACATCAGAGTGGGACTTTGGAAGCGTGCATTCACTTAGGTTACGAACCAAAGTGAAAATAACCCATTTTAACAAATGGAACTTCATAATGGATGAAGTACTAATCATATGAATGTATTGTTAGTATCGTACTACAATGGTCTCAAGGTTGGAGCAAAGTTTGTATAAAGTATACAAACAAAATACATGTCGATATATTGTTTTAGAAACTGCTTCAAAAGGTGTTTTGAAAGGAAGGGGTTCTTTTAGAACCAATGATTGAATCCAAACCATAAGGTCGTTAGTAGGATACTACGACGTAATGGGGCGATAGCTCAAGCCATGGAATCAAGGTCTCATCAAAGTATTCGAACACAAGAAAGAGACATCATCAAAATGTTTTAGAAACATTTGATAAGTAAATCCCTTTTAAATTAAAAGGTGACTAATACATAACCAAGTTAACCTACGAGCATAAGCTCACTCAACTAGCATGTATAAGATACACTAGTGATTGACTTTAGTGCAAGTGGGAGATTGTTGGAAATATGCCCTGAAAGTCAATCTTTGGAAGAAACCTTTCAGGACAATGAATTGATGTATATATGACTCTTATACATCGGAAGGCAAAGATACTAATTAGGACTATCTCAATGAACAAAATATGTCCTAAATAGTGAATCCATGGACAATGGATCGATGGAAGAAGTAACCTAATGATGTTAGATTACAGAGACCTTCTTCTCATAACCATCATGTCCAAAAAGGTTCTTGGTCATAAGGATTGTCGGAGGGATACTGACAATCCATAGACCGGTACATACTATGTCTGCTTCAATTGGAAGGATGGAAAGTCTCATCCCATTCGTGTAGCGACACTAAGACAAGCATGTAGGTGCTCATTAAGGGAATGAGTTCACTGAACACAATCGAACGAGAGTACTTGCATGGAGGTCTACTCACATGTCAAGCAAGTAACTCTAATGGTTGGAATAATGTAAGTAATCCTTTGACCTGAGGCATCGTCGTTGTCTTGTGGTTAAGTACTTAATCTTTGATTATGTTAAAGTCATTCCATACGCGAGTGTCCAAGGCATCGTTGGGGTTAAGCCACTTAGCCATGAAGGCAAGTGAATGCGCAACAAGGAATCTCTAATCCTCGATAAGAAAGGATGAATACTCTAAGATATGATTCGGGAATCTTCGGCCGAAGTATCGAGCGTAATAAAGGAAAGCGTTCCTATACGTCTCAATTGAATCGTATAAGAAGGAATAATCACATTAGGGGTTTGACATTATAAATCCATACCCTAGTGATGTGATTGAGAGTATTGTTTTAGAGAAGGATCGAATTACATTGTAATTCCAACTGAATAGGTTCTCCGAATAAACTTCTACATTAGCTTGGGTAGCCATGATATATGGTTAGATGTCACTCATGGCTTGTGAGTTCTTCTAGATAATTAAATGTAGTCATCAAAAGGAAGGTGAATTAAAAGTAAGTTTTAATTCACTAAGTGATTGGATAATCAATTGGATTGGTACCAATCACCTCACTGCCTTGCTAATTAGAACCTAAAAGATTGTTCACCAATACACTCTTGTAGTGAGTAACTAATGGATGAAGGAAATAATTAATTGGATTAATTAAGTGTTTTGATTAATTTAGAAAGTCTAAAGAAATCATAAAAGCGATAAAGATCGTTTTGGGCTTATAGAAACGTTCGGGTTTAATTAGGCCCATTGGGCCAAAACCCATTGGGCTTTTATTCAAGCATTGGATGACTTGAAATAATTAAAAGCCCAAAGCCCAAACCAAACACATATGGCCGGCCAAAGAGAGGGAGAGAGAGAAGGTCAATTGTTGACTTGTTTCTTTATGTAATAAAAGGAACATTATAGTGAAAGATGGATTAGGGTTTTTGATGTGTTCTAAAACAACAAAAGAGAAAAAGAAAAGCTCTCTCTCTTGAACACAAAGGGCCGGCCACCAAGGGGGTGATTTAACTAATCATCTATACACCCTTTTGGTTATTCCTTCATCTTTCTCATTACAAAGTGGGTGAGGATCTTTAGAGGTTTTCATATCTTTGGAAACTTGAAGAGAACCTAGGAGCACTTACTATACAAAGTGGAGGAAGAAAGGAGGAAGGCTAGGCTCAAGGAGTTTGAGGAGCAAAGATCTTGGAGGTGGTCCATCCTTGGTCTAAGATCTAGATCAAGAGGTATAAAACTAAACCTCTAGTTTGTTCTTCTTATAAATTTTGTTTTGATGCATCTTATATAAACCTATGCATCTTGAAGGGGATTTGCATGACTATAGCTTTGATAAAATGTATGACATGCTTCCGTTGCTTTCGTATATATAAATTTTGAATTGTATATGCATGCTAGTCACTAGAAATCCCACATGAATCTCATAGATTTCCCTTCAGTATCTCAGGGATTTCAAACGAACATGACACAATATAGAACATCATTCCCACGACATTTAGCTTACTTTACACTTCAACAAACATTTAATCATAGTTACCACTTATTAGTTCACATTTAATCAATTAAAACAACATTTTGAATGTAGTAACATGCCTTAGAGAATTCCCTCAATTCCTTACTAGAATGCACTCAATTTTCACACAGATTTTCTAACTCCACACCCTACACTAGGTAGATGTGAGAAGATTGATGTAAATATGAATTCTAACACTCACATATGTTATATCAAAGAAAGCATTTTCTGGATTTACGACAATGACATGAATATGATCTCATGAATGGAATGCTACTACTTAGAACGAGAACCAGTGATTCCATATGCTCATACCAAATTCAAACTCCACATATTGAACACATAACATCAAGATAGAAGTTGAGGGTTGTAACGGGGTTAAGGGTATTGGTTAACAAAGAAAGGTAAAGAAAAACAAAGGTTCTTAAAGCAATAGGAAGCAAAGTAATGAAATTGACACTTAAACTCACTTTTAATGGCAGAAATCAACTTTTAAACACAAGGGAAGATTCATGCACGAACTAGGGTCAAATTCACTCTTTTGGACCCCTCCTTCAATAACCAACACTTGTGAGAGCATTCTCACTTATTTTTCAACTCTTTTCTTTCTTTTCACCACTTTTCTATTTTCTTTTATTTTTTTCCACGAATTTTTTCTTTTATTTTCTTCTTTGCCGTGCCCTATTATCTTCCCCCACACTCTTTTTCTGCAATATATTGATCAAAAGGAGTTCATTCTAAGTCATGCTTCACTATCCTTTAAGAACAAGGGTATGGGAAGTCCTAATCTAGGCTAGGTAAGGATAATGTGGCTAACAAAGAAAATAGGCTTGATAAGGCTCAAAAGGGGTAATCCTACAATACATGTGAAAAGGGATAGGCTTTTTGGCTTTGGCTTGACTAACAACTTCATCTTATTGTATGTTATGCAATCAATATCATGCTTTGATTGAAATGGGCATGAGTTCTAGTATTTGGAACTATAATGAAATGCATTCCAAGTAGCAACCAAGCAAAGAATGATGAGATCATGCAACGACTTTAGAAAACAAGAAATCACAGATTTATACTCTCCAAAGAACGTTATAGGCTCAAGTCTCACAAGGATGTAGCTTTAGTTTGAGTTCCTTCCTTCAAGCATGTTACAAAAACTGATTTTCTCTTTGTAATTACATGTGAATTCATAAGCTATAACCATAACCAAGCATAAACCAAAGCATAAATCAACTTCCAGCCATGTTTACAACATTCTTTAATAGTCATGTAATTTAAAACCAAATCCTCATCATTGTGTTGGAAGGTGACCTAAGACACAAACAAACACACAAAACAACTTTAAAACAACTCTTTTTGGGTTTTTCAAAACTGTTTTGCAATTGTTTTGTAAATTTTCGGATTTTCTGATCAAAAGACATTAAAACACTTCAAAACACTCTAAAACACTTAAAAACAGTGAGAAACAACATTCTAAGTGATAGGTGATAAAATCCCACGAAAATCATGTAAAATCATGCAAAAACACTTGTTTACCCCCCCACACTTAAATCAAACATTGTCCTCAATGTTTCAAACAAAAACACACAATCAACCAAACAATATAAACTAACTATCATAAAAACAGTAAAGAGATAGGGATTGAGGAACGCAAATCTGATTTTGTAGCATGAATTGGTGAATTGCCCAAATCCTCTCTAGTTGAATGCATGGGTTGCCTCCCAAGGAGCGCTTGCTTTAACGTCGTGTAGCCGGACGAACATGCTTCTTAGCCTCACTTAGAGCCCACAGCATGGAGAGTATTATCCTCCACAATCTGCCCTTCCACATTTGCATAATAGGGCTTCAAACGATGCCCATTCACCTTGAATTCTTGGCCATTCCTCAAGCTTTGGATTTGAACTGCGCCATATGGAAAAACATTAGTAACAACAAAAGGTCCAATCCACTTAGAACGTAAGTTACCAGGAAATAAACGTAAGCGAGAATTAAAAAGTAAAACTTTTTGCCCTATGGAGAATGTTTTGCTTCGGATCATCTTGTCATGAAAAGCCTTGGTCTTTTCCTTGTAAATGCAAGCATTCTCATATGCTTCACGTGTTAGCTCCTCAAGTTCGTTCAATTGCAACTTCCTATGTATTCCAGCCGCATCTATGTCCATGTTGAATGTCTTGATCGCCCAATGAGCCTTGTGTTCCAACTCCACGGAGAGATGACAAGGCTTTCCATACACTAGCCGAAAAGGGGACATGCCTATTGGTGTCTTGTATGCCGTCCTATAGGCCCATACTGCATCCTCCAAACGCACACTCCAATCTTTTCTTGTTGGTCCAACGGTCTTCTCGAAGATTTGCTTGATTTCTCGATTAAACACCTCGGCTTGGCCATTGGTTCGGGGATGGTAAGGTGTTGAAACCTTATGGGTGACTTGATACTTCTTGAGTAGTGCTTCAATGATAAGATTGCAAAAGTGAGACCCTCCGTCACTAATAAGTACTCGAGGCATCCCAAATCTAGCAAAAATGTTAGTCTTTATAAAATCTGCAACAACTCTAGAATCATTAGTCCGGGTGGCCTTGGCTTCCACCCATTTGGAAACATAATCCACCGCAAGCAAAATATAAGTAAAACCAAATGAAGATGGGAAAGGGCCCATGAAATCAATGCCCCAAACATCAAAAATTTCAACATTAAAGATGGGTGTTTGCGGCATTTGGTCCCTTGCACCTATATTTCCCATTCGTTGGCAACGATCACAAGTTAAACAAAATGTTCTAGCATCTTTAAAGATTGTTGGCCAATAAAAACCACATTCTAATACTTTAAGGGCAGTGCGTTGTGTGCCAAGATGTCCACCACAAGCATAAGTATGATAAACGGTTAAAATCGAATTAAACTCACAATCATGCACACAACGACTCACAATCTGATCTGCACAAAACTTCCACAAATAGGGGTCATCCCATACATAAAACTGTGACTCTTTCTTTAACTTATCACGTTGGTGCCTAGCTAGGGTACTTGGAACACGTTTTGACACCAAAAAATTAACCAAATCGGCATACCAAGGTTCACATACCTTAATGGACAGCAATTGCTCATCAGGGAAAGTCTCTTGGATGGGTAAGGAGTCCTCATTGCACACCAAACGACTTAAATGGTCAGCAACTACGTTCTCACTCCCTTTCTTGTCTCGAATTTCAATATCAAACTCTTGGAGAAGAAGCATCCATCTAATGAGCCGTGGTTTAGCCTCATTTTTAGTGAATAAGTACCTAAGAGCTGCATGGTCAGAAAATACAATCACTTTAGTGCCAAGTACATAAGAACGAAACTTATCTAAAGCAAACACAACGGCAAGAAGTTCTTTTTTAGTGGTAGAGTAGTTTAATTGAGCATCATTTAAGGTCCTAGAAGCATAGTAGATGGCGTGGGATTGCTTATTCCTCCTTTGACCCAAAACAGCCCCTATTGCATAATCGGATGCATCGCACATGAGCTCAAAAGGCAACGTCCAATCAGGTGGAAGGATGATAGGTGCCGTGGTTAACTTGTCCTTGAGAAGCTTGAATGCCTTCTCACACTCCTCGTTGAACTTAAACGCCACTTCTTTTTGTAGGAGACGGCATAGTGGTTGTGCAATTTCAGAAAAATCCTTGATAAATCGCCTATAGAATCCTGCATGGCCAAGAAAAGAACGAACCTCTCTAACCGAAGTAGGAGAGGGTAAGTGACGTACAAGATCTATGTTAGACTTATCAACTTCAATTCCTTTTTCAGAGATGATATGACCCAAAACTATACCTTGCTTAACCATAAAATGACATTTTTCCCAATTCAAAACAAGGTTAGTTTCCACGCATCTTTTCAAGATTAAAGTAAGATTATGCAAACAATCATCAAATGAGTCTCCAAACACACTAAAATCGTCCATAAATACTTCAATTATCTTTTCAACATAATCTGAGAAGATACTTACCATGCATCGTTGGAAAGTGGCCGGTGCATTGCATAAACCAAATGTCATACGAAGATATGCAAAAGTACCAAATGGACAAGTAAAAGTGGTCTTTTCTTGATCATTCGGCGCTATGACAATTTGATTATAACCCGAATAACCATCAAGAAAGCAATAAAAAGAATGACCGGCTAACCTTTCAAGCATTTGATCGATGAATGGCAAGGGAAAGTGATATTTCCTTGTTGCGGCATTTAGCTTCCTATAGTCAATGCACACTCTCCAACCGGTTTGAATGCGTGTAGGCACAAGTTCATCTTCTTCATTCTTCACCACCGTGACTCCGGACTTCTTGGGAACCACTTGGACCGGCGAAACCCAACAACTATCCGAGATAGGATAGATGACGCCACAATCAAGCAATTTGATGATTTCCTTCTTCACTACTTCCATCATTGGTGGGTTGAGTCGACGTTGGGCTTCCCTTGATGGTTTGGCGCCTTCTTCCAAGAGAATTCGATGCATGCACGTGGTAGGACTTATGCCCTTGATATCGGCCAAAGTCCACCCTATAGCCGTCTTGTGCTCTTTGAGAACCCTCACCAATTTCTCCTCCTCTTGTGCCGTGAGTGATGAAGCTATAATGACGGGCAATGTGTCTTGCTCGCCCAAGAACACATACTTCAAGTGATTTGGCAACGGTTTGAGCTCAAGGGTAGGTGGTTGTTCTATAGAAG
Organism: Pyrus communis; assembly: GCF_041283825.1. NCBI lineage: Eukaryota > Viridiplantae > Streptophyta > Magnoliopsida > Rosales > Rosaceae > Pyrus > Pyrus communis. Next base: position 15,054,155 of record NC_142576.1, on the reverse strand, counting down.
GAAGCAACTTATTAGTCGAAATTGGAATTGAAAGTGGAGTAGGGGACTTAGCTTGGAGCCGTGGCAATGACTCTATGGCTGCCACGGTCTCAATTACATCATCATCAAAGGCCACGGTATAGGGTGGCAAGTGTGTGCCGTGGGGTGCCATGATCTCAACCATGTGATCCTTCACTTCTATGCCGTTTGCGATGAACGTTTCAAGTGCATCTCCATGTAATTGATCAAGGTGTACCTGCGCCAAAGAATCAAGAATATCAATAGAGAAACAAGAGTGATCATCATTAGGAAATTTCATAGTTTCAGAAATATTAAAATCAATCACTTCCCCATCGAATTCCATTGTTAAAGTGCCCTTAAACACATCTATCTTTGTTCGGGCCGTCTTCATGAAGGGCCTCCCAAGAAGAATCGGCAAAGATGGAGCATGGGTGGTCTCTTCCATTTCAAGAACTGATGCAAAAATTAACTTAACACACAAATTAACCCTCTTTTGACAATTGTAGCATATAAATAAGTAGGGATCGTTCTTACACCGAGGATTAGGAGGGCTTGCTAAACACTCTAAACTGACTCAAATAAATAAAACTAACCTTTAAAACACTTAAACTCACTTAAAAAAGACTCCCACACGTTCACAAGACTCAAAATAGGCTAAAAACACTCAAAACTGCCTTAAAAACACAATCTGGGCAGTTTTGAGCCTAAACACAAACTTGGACGAAAATTGGTTCTAACTTGACTCAAAACTCTTAAAAACACAATCTAAAACATATTTGGACCAATTAGACACTCTAAGACAATGGGGGATTTGGTTTTTGACGAAAATCAAACAAACAAAACAAATATGTAAAATAGGCAGATTTGGACGAAATTGATAAAATTAAGTGGATGGTGAGATGGCTAGGAGGTTTTTCTCCACACATGGCATACTTGCATACAACACAATCTTCAGTTGCTTATTCGATGAATTATGAACCTCAACACCCCAAGTTAATTAGGTACGCTTAAATTAACTCTCAGATTTCCCTTAGGTCATTGAATTGAATGGAATTAGCGCATTGCAATCAAATTATTCCTTAAAAGTTTTCTATATGAAAGCGCATAATAGAAAGACAATCAAAGATCATTAGGTTCTATGGAAATCATAGGTGTTGACGAGGCATTCGTAACTATGAAAGCGCATGATACTTATGCCAAGAATTTACTTAACATAATTGTGACCAACAATCTTAACTACTCATGAATATAAGTTCCCAACGATTAGGTGAAGTTTCCTTATACCCTAGCATCATATTTATGCATGCAAATTAAGTGCGCACTCTCAATTCATATACATAAACAAGTTTTAATTAAAACAGATAAGTAAATTGAATTCATCATTCATGAAATCACAACTGAAAGTAATCAAATCATCATGCAAATATAACCATGGTTTCGAAATTCCCCTTAGCCAAAAAGGGGATTAGTTCCTCATGCTTGCACAACAAAAAGTATTGAATTTAAACATAGAAATCATAAGAAAGATTACACCTAAACGCTCAGCAATTCCAAGATGGATTTGATGCACGGTTTGGCTCTTCCTCCTCCTCCTTGCTGCGGCACAAGATGTGTGTGGTGGAATTGGGGGGTTTGGATGGTGTTTTCTTGTTTAGAGGGATGGAGGATGGTTGATTATGGTGGGAAGGGTGCGGTAGATGTGTATGGATGTGTAGGGAGGTGTATGGAGGTCAAGAATGGAGAATGGAGGTGCGGCACAAGGGTTTCTGAATAGCAGAAGGGGGTTGTACGAATTTTTGGCTGCAATTAAGTTTATATAGTCCTAGGGTTAAGTAGATTAGGGTTAGGCTTAACAGATTTAGTGGACTAGGGCCCTAGGGTTCGGCTATGGTTAATCAAATCCACTTAGGAGGAGGTTTTGGCCCACATAGCTTTATAAAAGGATTTGTATACCCAAATCCACAAGGATTAGGCCTTGAAAATCAGAATCCTAAAGGAATTGGGCCTAGGAAGGTGCGGCAGATTTAGGGGAGAGGGTTGCTTGGCTTGCAAGGCAAGGCAAAGCCTTCTAGAAAGGTTTGGGGCGCCACTTTTCTAGGGTTTCTAGAAAGAATAGGTTTTGTGGCAGATTTAGGCCTTCTAGAATAGGATGCTTCTAGAAATAGGTTCTAGAATTATCCATTTAGGTCCCCTTGCAATTAGGATTAAGACATGATAAGGTTTGGATAGGATAATATGAGATAAGGTTTGGATAATGTTTTGGATCATGTTGGATAAGGTTAGATAAGGTTTTGGATAATGTTTCCTCTTTTGATCTCCTTCCTTATCCCCTTTGTCCTTAGCTTAGTTCCTTCCTCTTCTTATCACATTTCCAACTTCTTGAAGTCCAAATTCGTCCATCCATGTTGGCCCGTATGTAAGCTATCCACATAGTGTCCAAAATAGCTCCAAAATGCACCAAAATGCACTTTCTTGATACTTTAACCCATAGGACCTACAAACGCACGAAATTGAGTGGTAATACGACATTAACTAAGAAATAATAGCACAAATGCACAAGAATAAGCTAGTTAAGTAGCCTAAATATGCTCCTATCAAATTCCCCCACACTTATCTTTTGCGAGTCCTCGAGCAAAACAAACAAACAAAAGTAACAAAACAAACAATCTAAACCTTCCAACATTTGCCTCAGGGATTTCCAATGAAACATAACATGTCAAAGATCACCACTCACATAGATTTAAGCAATCCTTACCCTCGATCATACTTAATCATAGTCACCATTCACTAGCTCGCATTTAATCAATTAAAACAACATTTTGAATGTAGTAACATGCCTTAGAGAATTCCCTCAATTCCTTTCCAGATGTACTCTCAATTTTCACACAGATTTTCTGACTACACTCCCTACACTAGGTATATGTGAGAAGATTGATGTAAACATGTAGACGAACACTCACATATGTTATAACAAGGAAAGCATTTTCTGGAATTATCAACATGTATAAATATGATCTCATGAATAGAATGCCACTACTTAGACGCGACAACCAGAGATACCATATGCTCAAACCCATTTTAAACTCCACATATTGAAACACATAACAATCAAGATAGAAGTCAAAGGGTTGTAACGGGCTAGGGTATTGGCTAACAACGAAAGGTAAAGGATAAACAAACATTCTTAAAGCAATAGTGAGCACAATATTGAATTAGGCACTTAGAATTCCCTTTAGAACGCAGGAGTCAACTTTGATCACCCAAGGGAGAAACACACAAAACTTAGGGCCATATTCAAACTTTTTGGACCCTTTCTTCAACAATCAACACTTATGAGTTCATTCTCACTTATTTTCACTTCTTTTCTTTCTTTTCTTCTTCTTTTTCTTCTTTTTCACACCTTTTTTTTTTCCTTTATTTTTGCTTTTTCACATTTGTTTTTTCTTTCGTTTTTTCTTTCTTTTTCTTTTCTCGTGCCTCTTTCAAGACGTTGGCACACACACACTCATAAAATCCCTTCCCCCACACTTGTTTTCTGCACAAATGTCACTCAAAAGGAATTCCTTCTAAGTTATGCTCCACTATACTTCAAGAACAAGGGTATGGAAAGTCCTATTCTAGGCTAGGTGAGGATGATGTGGTTAACAAGAAAATAGGCTAAATAAGGCTCAAAGGGGTTTAAACCTACAATACAAATGACAAGGGTGGATTCGACTATTTGGCTGTGGTGGTGACTACTACACAACTTCATCTTGTTATTTGTTATGCTAATCAATTTCATGCTTTGAATAAAACGGGTATGAGTTCTAGTATTTGGAACTATAGTGATGAAACGCATTCTAAGTAGCAACCAAGCAATGAATAATGAGATCATGCAACGACTTTAGAAAACAAGAATTCACAGATTAATAACTCTCCAAATAAACGTTTAGGCTCAAGTCTCTCAGGGATGTAGCGTTTGTTTGAGTTCCTTCCTTCAAGCATGTTACAAAAACTGATTTGATCCTTTGTGATTACATGTGAATTCGTAAACTATAACTACAACCAAGCATAAACCAAAGAGCAAATCAAGCTTCCATCATTGTTTGTAACTCTCTTTAACAGTCATGCATTAAAAACCAAATCCTCATCATTGTGTTGGAAGGTACCCTAAGACACAAACAAACACACAAAAACAACTCTTTTTGGCTTTTTTGAAAACATTTTTTCAATTTTTTCCAAATTTTCGGATTTTTACTTCAAAACACACTAAAACAGCTTAAAACGCACTAAAAACACTTAAAAACAGTGAGAAACAACATTAGAAGTGATAGGTGATAGAATCCCACGAATTTTGCATAAAAACACTTGTTTACCCCCCCACACTTAAATTAAACATTGTCCTCAATGTTTCACACAAAGACTCACATAAAAAGCAAACAAATAATAAGCAACTAAGCATGATAAAATAAAGAGCAAGGAGAAGGGTTTAGAAACGCAAATCTGGGTTTGGAGTGGAAGTTCCATCTTCTCCTTGTCGAATACATGGGTTGCCTCCCAAGAAGCGCTTGCTTTAACGTCTTCCAGCCGGACGAATACGCCATGCTAAGCTTCACTAGTAGTACCCATGGCATGGAGGGGTATGTCCTCCATGGCATGCTTCTCAACGTGCTCATAGTACGGCTCAATGAATGGGAGGGGATAGTGATCCTCCCCGATTATGGTGTTTTGGTTCCTAAAGTCCATGTAAATGCTCCCACCATCTTGAAATCGATTGGGTACCTGCACCAAAGAAGGTAACAACCTATTAGTTGAAATAGGAATTGGAATTGGGGTTGGAGACTTACAAACATATCGTGATGGAAGCTCAAAAGTGGTAGCCCTATCAACAATGTCACTATGGCTACTCTCGGCCAGATTGGGTGGTTTTAGGGCAACCACTCCAATTCCCTCTTCAATGGTGGTTCTTGATGCATCATTCTTGATAGGTGTGGATTGTTCATGCCCTATATCCTTATGCACATCAATGGCAAAACAAGAACGAACATCATTAGGCTTCTTAATAGAGTCATAAACATTGAATTTAATTATATCACCACCAAACTCCATTGTTAATACTCCCTTGGCCACATCAATCTTTGTTTGAGCTGTTTTCATGAATGGTCTCCCAAGTAGGAGTGGCAAGGGTGGAGAATGAACTGAGTCTTCCATTTCACAAGCACATAAAAATCAGCCGGAAAGATTAAATGATTGACCTGCACTAAAACATCTTCCAAAACACCCTTTGGATAGGCATTAGATCTATCGGCCAATTGAATAACCACGCCATCATTTTTTAACTCACCTAAGTTCATAGATGCATAAATTGAGTAAGGCATGACATTAATAGATGCACCTAAGTCTAGCATGGCATGTTCAAAACGATTATTGCCAATAACACAAGGAATTGTAAAACTACCCGGATCTTTGCATTTAGGGGGCATTTTACGTTGTAAGATGGCTGAGACATTTTCACTTACCTTTACAACCTCTTTGTTCAAAATTCTCTTCCTAGTGGTGCAAAGTTCTTTTAAAAACTTGGCATACCTTGGAACTTGCTTAATTGCATCCAAAAGTGGTATATTGACTTGGACTTTTCTAAATGTCTCCAAAATGTCCTTTTCAGCCTCCTCCTTCTTCGATTGCATGAATCTACGAGGAAATGGTGCATTTGGAGGAATAACATTAGAAATAATCGAATTTGGAACCTCCTTACCCTTGGAAGCTGAATGGGGTTGTTTGGGTGGCTGCGGCATGGTGTCTCCTACCCTTGCCGTGGCTTGTTCTTGCTCCCCCTCCTCAAATTGCAACTTTTCGTCCTCCATTGGGGCTGAATTAGAGGGTTGTGAGGCCGTTCCAACTTGTTTGCCACTTCTCAAGGTGATAGCCTTAGCGGTTTCAAAACCTCATTTTGGATTGACGATGGTCGAGCTAGGCAACTTGCCTTGCTCTCTGAATTGGCCCATGAACTCCGCAATCTGCCCTACTTGCTTCTCCAATTCATCAACCCTTTTATCCCTATTTTGCATTCCCTGCGCCATAGAAGTTAGTAATTGAAAAATTTGCTCATTATCTATGGACGAACCTGATTTGGATTGGGTAGGTTGTGCTTGGGGTTGTGTGGGTGCATACGGCCTTTCGTAGAATCCCGGAGGTTGCTGCCTAAATGTGCTTTGTTGTTGAGGTTGTTGTGGCTCCCTCCATTTGAAATTTGGATGATCTCTCCAACCGGGATTGTATGTGTTAGCGAAAAGATCACTCCTTGGTTGGTTTTGGTTCCCATAACCCACGGCATTGGCAGATTCCCACCCTCCGTTCTCAATCAATTGAGGGCACTTGTCCGTGAGATTTCCATTCATGGAGCACACGCCACAAACAGCCACATTTTGTGCCTTTGGTATTTCAACCACCTGCGAAAGAAGAGAAGTAAGATTAGCCATTTGATTTTGAAGTTCGGAAATAGCACTTACCTCATTAACTTGTTGCTGTCGTGGCATGTCTCTTTGGCCAACTCCTTCGTATTGTTGAGCATTCAAAGCTCGATTGGCAATGAGAGTCTTGGTGGCCATGGGTGTTTTGTCCACTAAAGCTCCACCCGCTGAGGCGTCTAGCATTTGACATTCAATTGGTAGAAGCCCTTTGATGCGAAATATATAAGCACACAAATTAAAACCCTCTTTTGACAATTGTAGTATATGAATAAGTAGGGATCGTTCTAGACCGGGGATTAGGAGGGATTGCTAAATCACTTGGAAACTGACTCAAAAACGTAAAACAAAGGTTAAAACAATAAACTAGACTCAAAGAATGCAAAACTAAACAATAAAACACTAAAACAAACCAAAAGACTCAAAACAACCCCAAAACACTCAAAACTGCCTTAAAAACACTTTCTGGGCAGTTTTGAGCACTTTGACTAATTTGGACGAATTTGAGTAATAACTTAAATCAAAACACTTAGAAACACAAACTAAGACACTTTCTAACTAAAATGAACACTAAAGTAAAGGGGGATTTAGTTTTTGACGAAATTAAATAAAATGCACAGATTGTAATTAAAACAGATTATAAAGATGAATTTGATGAAAATATGGATGGAATGCTAGCTAGAAGGTTCTTCTCCACACTTGCATACAAGATGATTTTCAGTTGGTCTTTCGATGAATTATGAAACTCAACACCCCGGGTTAATTAGGTTCGCTTAAATTAACCTTCAAGTTTTCCTTAAGTTAATGAATTGGATGGGACAGCGCATACACAATTCAAAACATTCTCCAAAAGTCCTTTACGTGAAAAGCACAATAAAGATACAATCAAAGATCATTAAGCAACATGAAAACTATAAGTGTTGACGAGGCATTCGTTACTATGATGAGCATGAAACTAGTGCCAAGAATTCATTTAACGCGATTGTTTATAAGCAACCTCCACTACTTGTGAATATAAATTTGTAACTATTAGGTGAAACTCATTTATATTCTAGCATCATATTCATGTATGAAAATTAAGCGTGCACTCTCAATAAACATACACAAATAAGTTATCAATCAAACAGTTAAACGAATTGAATCCACAACTCATGAAATTCCAACCAAAGGTAATCAATTCATATTGCAAGCATAAACATGGTTTCGAATCACCCCTAGCTAACTAGGGATTTAGCCTCTCATGTTCACAAAAAGAGAAACAAAATTGAAATTAAACATAGAGAACAAAAGATTGATTACACCTAGAACGCCCAACGAATCCACTTGAATTTCTGCGCGTTTAAGCTCCTCTTTCTTCTTCTCCTTGTTGCGGCAGAGATGGTTTAGGGGGTTTTTGGATGTTATTTTGGGTTGGGAATGGATTTAGGGAGGTGAAGGGTTGCGGCAAGGTGATGGGAAGGTGTATGGAGGTGTGGATGGTGGCTGCAATGGTGGGAAGGCTGCGGCAATATGGAATTTGGGTGATGGTGGCTGCGGATTGAAGGGAGAGAATGGAATGGATGGTTGCGGCTGAGAGCTTAGGGTCAATGATGGTGAATGTGAGAGAATGAATAATAATTGAATGAATAGAGACTAGGGTGGAATAAAGGGTACGACTCAGATTAGAAGGCTTAGGGTTTTTGGATGGGAATTACGGCTGAGATGATTTTGTGGCTGAAAAATATGAAAAGAAAATAATGAGAGGTCCCTAGGGTGTGGCTAAATGGTGGAAAACCTAGGGTTTCAGAAATTCAAACCCTAGCTTATTTTTATTAACTAAAATTAAATTAAAGGCTGCTAGAATTAGGGAATTAAATCAGAAATTAAAGGGGATGGCTGCAAGGTGTGGCTAGGGTTTAGGTTAGGAGAGGGAAATAGGGTTTAAGTGCACAACATTGGACAAAAATGCCCCCCTTGCATGGCAAGGGAAGGAGAGAAGAGAAAAGGGCACGGCAAGGTTGTTTAAGGGGCCTAGGGCCTTCATTTTGTGTCCTAAAGTGCCTACAAGGCCTTCAAAGTGGCTAGAAAATACGGACGTTTAAGATTAGGAAAGGTTACCAAAACGGGAAACCTAGGGTTAACTTTCCTATTTCAAGTAGGAATCCTTGTTGAAGTAGGATTCCTCGTTTGAGTAGGAATTCATCGTTTCTTCAAGTCTTCAACTCATTCATTCCTCTTTTGCTCCAAAAGACTCCAATTTGCATCTCTTTGCACACTTTGGCCTTATAATCTGAAAATACACAAAAGTGACTTTAAACACTAAAATAACTATGGAAACACAACATAAATGCACGAGAACAAGCTAATTAAGTCGCATGAATATGCTCCTATCAAATTCCCCCACACTTAACTTTTGCTAGTCCTAGTCCTCGAGCAAAACAAAACAACTAAAGAAAGTAAGACGAAACAAAACAATTAAAACATAACCTAAACCTTCCAACGTTTGCCTCAGGGATTTCCAATAAAACATGACATGTCAAAGATCATTACTCACATAGCTTTTAGTCTTCCTTCCCCTCGAGCACATACTTAATCATAGCCACCATTCACTAGTTCGCATTTAATCAATTAAAACACATTTTGAATGTAGTAACATGCCTTAGAGAATTCCCTCAATTCCTCACTAGTTATGCACTCAATTTTCACTCAGATTTTCTGACTACACACCCTACAATAGTTATATGTGAGAAGATTGATGTAAACATGAAAGACTAGTACTCACATACGTTGTAACAAAGAAAGTAATTTCTGGAGTAATTAAACATGTTTAGATATGATCTCATGAATGGAATGCTACTACTTAGATGCGAGAACCAGTGACACCATATGCTCATACCAAATTCAAACTCCACAATTGAAATGCACAACACTCAAGATAGAAGTCAAGGGTTGTAACGGGGCTTGGGGTATTGGCTAACAAGAAAAGATAGGGATAAACAAAAGTTCTTTAAGCAATAGCAAGCAAAGTCATGAAGTTAAGACTTAGAATTCACTTAGAATGCAGAAATCAACTTTTAGACAAATAGGGAGGATTCAAGCAACTCTTAGGGCCTAATTCATTGTTTTGGACCCTTACTTCAACAACCAATACTTTGGAATTCTCTTTTTTTTTCTTTTTTTTTTTTTACCTCTTTTCAACTCTTTTTCACTTCTTTTTTCTTTTCTTTTCTTTTTTTTTTTTTTTTTTTTTTTTTTTTTTTTTTTTTCTAGCCGTGCCTATGGCACATAACTCACATCAATAATCCTTCTCCCACACTTATTTTCTGCAACGCATTAATCAAAAGGAATTCATTCTCAGTCATGCTTACTATGCTTCAAGAACAAGGGTATGGGTGGTCCTAATCTAGGCTAGGTGAGGATGATATGGGTTAACAAAGAACATGGGCTAACACGGCTCAATGGGGTTAAACTTAAACACAAAATGAGTTAAGGGCACAAGGCTATTTGGCTTTGGTGGTGGTCACTACACAACTTCATCTTGAATACGTGTTATTGATAGGAGCATATTCATGCGACTTAAATGGCTTGTTCTCGTGCATTTACGTTATGTTTCTTTAGTTATTTTAGTACTTTAAGCTATTTTCGTGTGTTTGTAGGTTCTAAGGGCAAGGTATGCAAAAGGATGCATTTTGGTGCCTTTTGGAGCAAATTAGAGATTGGAATGGATATCATATGCTTGGAGCCAAGAGGATGGACGAAATTGAAGACTTGAAGTAGGAAAGTTAAATCCTAAAAGACCTCATGTTTGAGCATCATTGAAGACTCCTACGCATTTTAGAACACAAAAACAACATTCCTTGCAACCTTAGGACATTATCGTATGTTTCCTTGTGTCTCCCTTCCTTGCCATGCAAGGAAGGGCTTTGTTCTCTATTTTAAACACTTAAACCATTCACTTAACATATCATTCACCACATATCATACACTTATCATATCATTCACTTATCATATCATACACTTATCATCACCACTTATCACTTATAATAACCACATATCATATCACTTATAACCATACACTTATCACTTATCATACCCATAATCATTCACACCTTGCAGCCACATTCATCACCAAAGAAACCATCATTTCAGCACATTCCCTTGCATTCCAACCAAAACCATGCACATGCTATCACTATGCATTCACATGCACTTGTTCCTCCATCATTCCATCCTTTAAAACATTACACATGCACTTTAATCATTCAACACATGCACTCCCATTCTTTAATCCATGCAGCCACACATTCACCCACATGCATTTCCACCCACATGCTCTCCCATTTCAGATTGCATTTCCATTCACACACCAACACATCCCTTTGTGTCGTGCACTTTAATCATTCAATTCAGCCATTCCACATGAAGAGAACCCACGGCAACAAGGTTGCTGTTTTTGTGTTTGTTGTTGTGTTGTGAATGAGATGTGAATGAAAATGAGATGTGATTTTTGTGTATGAATGCATGGGTTTTTATAGGGGGAATGGGAGAATATGTGGGTGATTGTTTAAGAGTGAATGTGGTTGTTATGATTGAGAGTGCATGTGGATGAAATGATGAAGTAGGAAGGTGGAAATGCATGTGTTGAATTGGTGGTGCAATGATGAAAGAGTAAGTGCATGTGTGTGTGAATGGTGGTAGCTAGGGTGAATTATGATGAATGCATGTGGAATAAAGATGGAGAAGGTGGTGTAATGATGAAGGATTAAGTGCATGTGTGTGTGAATGGTGGTGCAATGATGAAAGAGTAAGTGCATGTGTGTGTGAATGGTGTTTCTTGATGGTTTTGGGGTTGTGATGCATGTGAATGCATGTGGCTAAGGGTTGTTGATTGGGCTAGAGGTTTTGCATGGCTCAAAGGATTGTTTGATTGGGCTAGGCCCTTTGTTTTATGTCCAAAGTGCATACAAGGCCTTCAAATTCGTCCAACACTTTGGCTCCAAGCAAATGCAATCCAATCCAAGCCCAATTTTGCTCCAAAATGCTCCAAAATGCATCTTTTTGCTTCCTTAGCCATATGAACCTAAAAACACACGAAAATGGCTTAAACTACTAAAACAACTATGAATTAACAATATAAATGCACGAAAACAAGCTAAGTAAGTTGCCTAAATATGCTCCTATCAAATTCCCCCACACTTAGCTTTTGCTCGTCCCCGAGCAAAACAAAACAAAAGAAACCAGAAACAAAACAAAAACGAACAAGTAAAACACAACCTAAACCTTCCAACAAACGTCTCAGGGATTTCCAATGCACATGACAAGTTAAAAATCATTATTCCCACAGATTTTAGCCATCTTTACACTTAAGTACATTCTTAATCATAGTCACCACATACTAGTTCACAATTAAGCATTTAAAACACATTTCGAATGTAGTAACATGCCTTAGAGAAATTGCTCAAATCCTTACAAGATATGCACTCATTTTTCACACAGATTTTCTGACTACACACCCTACACTAGTTATATGTGAGAAGATTGATGTAAATATGAATTCTAACACTCACATATGTTATAACAAGGAAAGCATTTTCTGGATTTACTATCATGACATGAATATGATCTCATGAATGGAATGCTACTACTTAGAATGAGAACCAGTGATTCCATAAGCTCATATCAATTCCAAACTCCACATTATTGAACACATAACGATCAAGATAGAAGTCAAAGGGTTGTAACGGGGCTAGGGTATTGGCTAACAATGAAAGGTGAAGGATAAACAAACATTCTTAAAGCAATAGTGAGCAAAGTATTGAATTAGGTATTTAGAATTCCCTTTAGAACGCAGAAGTCAACTTTGAACACCCAAGGGGAAGTCACAAAACTTAGGGCCATATTCAACTTTTTTTTTTTTTGGCCCTTTCTTCAACAATCACACTTGTGAGTCCATTCTCACTTATTTTCACTCTTTTTCTTTCTTTTCTTCTTCTTTTTCTCACCATTTTTTTTTTTTTTTCTTTTTCCCGTGCCTCCTTTAAGACTTAGGCACATACATACACACAAAAAAAAATCCCTTCCCCCACACTTATTTTCTACAACATATTAATCAAAAGGAATTCATTATCCGTCATGCTTACTATGCTTCAAGAACAAGGGTACGGATGGTCCTAATCTAGGCTAGGTGAGGATGATATGGGTTAACAAAGAACATGGGCTAAACAAGGCTCAACGGGGTTAAAACTTACAACATATACGAAATATGGGAAGTAAGGCTATTTGGCTATGGTGGCAACTACATAACTTCATCTTGATATATGTTATGCAATTCAATGTCATGCTTTGAATGAAACGGATATAAGTTCTAGCATTTAGTTCTATCATGATACAATTGCATTCTAAGTAGCAACCAAGCAAGGAATAATGAGATCATGCAACAACTTTAGAAAACAAAGAATCACAGAAAATAACTCTCCAAAGAAGGTAATGGCTCGAGTCTCACAGGGATGTAGCGTTATTATGAGTTCCTTTCTTCAAGCATGTTACAAAAACGAATTTTTCTTTTATGATTGCATGTGAAGTCATACATTATAACCATAACTAAACATATACCAAGAGTAAATCAAACTTTCATCCATGTTTATAACTCTTTTTAACAGTCATGCAATTACAAACCAAATCCTCATCATAACGTTGGAAGGTTCCCTAAGACACAAAAACAACTCAAAACACTCTTTTTAGGCTTTTCAAAAAAATGTTTTTCAAATTTTTATGTGATTTTCGGAGTTATAAAACAAAACACGCTAAAACAGTTTAAAAACACCTTAAAAACATTTAAAACAGCAAGGAACAACACTTGAAGTTATGGGTGATAAAATTCAACGAATTTGCATCAACATACTTAGTTACCCCCCCACACTTAAATCAAACATTGTCCTCAATGTTTTAAGCATAGATTCACACAAAGCATAAGTAAATACACAAAAAGCACTTAAACATACTAAACATGGCAGAATGTAATTAACAAAGAGAAGAGTTTAGAGACGCAAATCTGGTTATAGAGTGTAAATTCCATCTTCTCCTTGATAATTGCATTGAGGCTTTTGATCTTTGTGATTCCACAGGCTTACTCTTGAACTGGTTTCTGCCCATCGTTGATTTTCCTTTGTGCTACTTCTTGAACTGGGCAGCAGGATGGTTCTTTTGGTCTCCCCCGAAGGTCTGAGCTTATCCCTTTTTTTTGTTTCTTTGTTCAATCTTTCCAATTCGTATTGAAAAGGGTTGGAGGATAACTCAGCCTATGTTTGTCTCCACATGCTTCAATGTATCATTTTCACTTGCCTTACTCGCTCCCCTTTGCAGAAGTGGTCCCTTCTCCGGAAGTGTATCAACCGTTGAAGATGACTACTCGAGAGCAACGCTAGGTAAGCAATCAGGAATAGGTTCCAGGCAGTTGGCTCCAGATCGGAAGACTGACTCCAAGTGCCGGCTGATTGCTTCTTTTACTTTGCCATGCGAGTAAGAACAAGGACAAAGAAAAAGACAGGGAAAGAGCATGATATGAGATACTTTTGCTTTTGACCTTGATGATATGAGATACCTTTGCTTTTGAAGAAGCGGTGCATGAATCAGCACATGTATTTCCTCCTGGGTCATCTTTACTCCAGGCATCTGGTATCATCTTTGGGGAAGAAGAAAAAATTGAGTATTTCGAAAGGCTTTGCTGGGAGTGCGCCCTCAGAGGTGAGGGAGAGTTGGGCAATTTCTTCAGGTTTGCCCTGCCATAAAAGACGAAGGTCGACATATATAGAGATAATATCAAGTGGTGGTACTTTTTACCCTTGTCGACAAACGTTTTGATCCCGCAATTCCGGCTTTTTGAAATAGTGGCGCCTCTTCGATCTTTGAATACGCCTCTTCGATTTCCGAGCAGGCGCCCCTTCGATTTCTGAACGACGCCCCTTCGCTTTCTGAACGACACGTGGTAGTGCAGATGCGGCTCCTTTTGACAAAGCTGCACGCGTCTTCTGAAAAGTAGAGAAAGCGTCGCCGAACTTTGCGCTTGTCGGCTAAAGATGTGTAGTTGCGATGATGGCCTCCACGTGTTTTCAGCTTTGTCAGAAATCTTTTGACAAAGTTGAACGCGTCTTCTGAAAAGCCGAGAACGCGTCGCCTAAATTACGCCGGAAATTCCGGCTTTTTGAATTGGTGGACGCGTCGCCTTGGCTTCTTATAGAGCTATCGATCACCACAACAAACACACTCTGAAGAACTCCCATTCTTGAAAATCGACTCCGACCCTTTGAAAATTTACTCCATCAACCCCTATCTTTGAACACCTTTGAAAAAATGGCAAACTCATCGAACCTTAGCTTGGAATTGAGCCTTAGCAGTGATACGGGCGCGCCGCGTCAAGGTAACGTATGGCGCCCTTCTTTTTTATCTTCTAACGGTCCTCTTTCAGGTGAAGACTCTGTGATGCAGGACGCCACAACAGCTACAATAGTAGCTAGGAACCTCCTCACTCCAAAAGATAGTAGGCTGCTGTCAGGACGGTCTGATGAGTTGGCCGTTCAAGAGTCCCTCGCACTTAGTGTTCAGTGTGCGAGCTCTGTGTCCAACATGGGCCTACGCCTGCTTGCCCGCTCTCGTCAGGTGGAATCGTTGATGGCAGAGGTGGAAAGACTTAAGCAAGAGATCCAGCAGCTTAAGTACGAGAATAGAAGTTTGCATGTGCTTGCAAATAACTATTCGTCGGGGATGAAAAGGAAGCTTGATGAGCTGCAAGAATCTGAGGGTCGAATTCACAGTGACCGTCAAAGGCTTGCGTCTTATCTCCAGAGGCACCTTTTTCCTGGGTCATCCAGCGCTTGGCCAAGTATTGAGGCCTGGAATGCTCTAGCTCCGATGCCTCCCGCTCCGATGGCTTCCGCTCCGATGCCTCCCGCTTCTATGCCTCCCGCTTCTGCGCCTTCCGCTTCTGCGCCTCGTAGTGGGGCTTCACGTAAACAACCTTTGTGAAGCTCCACCTTTCTCCATGTTTAGTATCTTTTTTTTTTTTTTTTTTTTTTTTTTTTTTACATAAATAAAATCAAACGGCATGGAATTTATCTTTGAATGGGCGGTGATACTTGAAATGATCCGGTAATAGTTTAAATTCCAGATTGGGTGCCTGAATCATTAACCACATGTTAGTATAAAAGAAAATTGAAATTCGGGGAGGCGGCTTACCTGTGTGCTCCAAAATGAACTCCAAAATAAACACCCCTTCGAAAGTTATGACTTGTCCCGTGTCATAAAATCCAACTTCCTTGGGAATTGTGGTTTCAAATTTGTCCTCTTTGATGCCTTCTACATCTTCTCCAGCCACTACCTTCTCTTGAATCATTCTTCTTGGTGTACAAAGTCCTTTGAAGAATTCAACACCATCTAAAACTTGCTGTGTTGCACCAAGAATTTGAATAGCATTTTGCACCTTTGGGAAGGCTTCCACGATGTCCTTTTTACTCTCTTCTTGGTTGGGAATCAAAAACCTGCTAGGAAAAGGGACATTGGGTGGAATAACATCAGAATAACATGAAATTGGGACGTCCTTACTGGTGGTGGGTGGTTTAGAGGGCTTAGGGGGTTGCGGCAACGGTTGTTCTACCCTTGCCGTGTGCATGTCTTCTTCCTCCTCCTCAATTAGCAGTTCTTCATCCACTTCTAGGCTATGTTTGGACATTTTTAGGTCAGCTCCAACCTCCATAGCACTTCCCAAAGTGATAGCATTATGGATTTCAAAATCTTCCTTCGAGTTTTCAATAGTTGAGTTGGAAAGTTCACTTTGCTCTTGAATTTGTTTCATGAACTCCATAATCTGCCCAAATTGCTCGTCCAATTTACCCAACTTCTTGTCTTGATTTTGTTCGTCCTGCGTCAAAGAGGTTAGTAGTTGAAATTTTTTATCATTATCCATGGACATACTTGAACTTGATTGGAATTGTTGTGGGGGAGGTTGTGGTGGCTGCATAGGTGTTGTATTGAACTCCTCATATGGTTGCCAATATGCTTCTTGTTGAGCCTCCTTGGCTTGATTTTGTGACCCCTGCGCCAAAGAATTTATTTCATTAAGAATTTGAATATAATCTACTGGCGAACTTGAATTTAATTGAGCATATTGCATATGAAGTTGTGGTGGCTGCATAGGTCTTGAATAGAACTCCTCATATGGTTGCCAATATGCTTCACGTTGAACTTGTTGATCTTCCCACCATATAGAGTTTGAATGATCCCTCCAATCTCTTTGTGGACATTGATTGGCTTGAAATCCTTGCCTATATGAAGCACCAAATGTAGGGACACTCTGCATTGTGGTCCTTTCGACATACGGCGACAATTTAGAAGTAAGATTTGCCAATTGAGCTTGAATGCTAGCAAAATCCATATCTTACTTCTCTAGTACCTAAAATCAAAGAAAGAGAACTAAATCAAAAATCAAAAGTAACAACAAACAAAGAAAACAACACTAAGTTAGAAACTAAAACGAAAACAACTAAACAAAAAAAAAAAAAAAAAAAAAAGAAAAGAACCAAGGGATTAGCAAAGTTGCTAATCCCCGGCAACGGCGCCAAAATTTGATGCGTGATTTATGCGCACACAAATTAAACCCTCTTTTTGACGATTTGTAGTATAAGTGCAAGTAGGGATCGTTCTGGACCGGGGATTAGGAGGGATTGCAAATCTCTTGGAAACTGACTCAAAAATGTAAAATAAAGTTTAAAACACTAAACTAGACTCAAAGAATGCAAAATTAAAATTTAAAACACTAAGACAAACCAAAAACTCAAAATGCTTTAAAAACACAAACTAAATTGAATTCTAACTAAAATGAGCATTAAAGCAAAAGGGGGATTGAGGTTCTTACGAAAATTGAAATAACGAAACAAGTTAATAAACTAGACAGAATGTAAATATGAAGTTTATGGATGAATGCTAGCTAAGGGGTTCATCTCCATACATGTTACACTTGCATACAAGATTGATTCTCAGTTGGTCTTTCGATAAATTATGAAACTCAATGCTCCAAGTTAATTAGGTTCGCTTAAATTAACTTTCAGATTTCCCTAGATTCGTTGGATTGAATGGAATACGCATTACAACCAAATTATTCTTAATCAAAGTCCCTAACTATGGAATACGCATGATAGAGACATTCAACAAAGATCATTAAGTTCAACGGAAATCATAAACATCGACGAGGCATTCGTTACTATGGAATACGCATGAAACTTATGCCAAGAATTCGTTTAACGCGATTATGAGCAACCTCCACTACTTGTGAATATAAGTTCGTAACGTTTAGGTGAAACTCACTTATATTCTAGCGTCATATTCATGCATGAAAATTAGGCTTGCAATCTCAATGAACATACATAAATAAGTTATCAATCAAACAGTTAAACGAATTGAATCCACAACTTATGAAATTCCAACGAAAGTTAATCAATTCATATTGCAAATATAAACATAGTTTCGAATCACCCCCTAGCTAAAGGGGGGTTTATTTCCTCATAACTTTGAAATTAAAGAAACACCTAAACATTCCAACAACTCAAACTTGAATTGTATGAACGTTTAGGCACTCTTCTCTTCCATTCCTCATACGTACAAAACAAAGAGAATTGAATTTAAACTTTGAAATCAAAGAAACACCTAAACATTCCAACAACTCAAACTTGAATTGTATGAACGTTTAGGCCCTCTTATCTTCCTCGTTATTGTAGCACAAGGTCTAAGGTGAGGTTTGGGGGATTATGGAAATGGTAGAGGAGTGGTTTGGAGGGTTGGGAAGTGGTGGAAATAGAAGGGAATGATGCTGGAAATGAAGAGAACCCACGGCAACAAGGTTGCTGTTTTTGTGTTTGTTGTTGTGTTGTGAATGATATGTGAATGAAAATGAGATGTGATTTTTGTGTATGAATGCATGGGTTTTTATAGGGGGAATGGGAGAATATGTGGGTGATTGTTTAAGAGTGAATGTGGTTGTTATGATTGAGAGTGCATGTGGATGAAATGATGAAGTAGGAAGGTGGAAATGCATGTGTTGAATTGGTGGTGCAATGATGAAAGAGTAAGTGCATGTGTGTGTGAATGGTGGTAGCTAGGGTGAATTATGATGAATGCATGTGGAATAAAGATGGAGAAGGTGGTGTAATGATGAAGGATTAAGTGCATGTGTGTGTGAATGGTGGTGCAATGATGAAAGAGTAAGTGCATGTGTGTGTGAATGGTGTTTCTTGATGGTTTTGGGGTTGTGATGCATGTGAATGCATGTGGCTAAGGGTTGTTGATTGGGCTAGAGGTTTTGCATGGCTCAAAGGATTGTTTGATTGGGCTAGGCCCTTTGTTTTATGTCCAAAGTGCATACAAGGCCTTCAAATTCGTCCAACACTTTGGCTCCAAGCAAATGCAATCCAATCCAAGCCCAATTTTGCTCCAAAATGCTCCAAAATGCATCTTTTTGCTTCCTTAGCCATATGAACCTAAAAACACACGAAAATGGCTTAAACTACTAAAACAACTATGAATTAACAATATAAATGCACGAAAACAAGCTAAGTAAGTTGCCTAAATATGCTCCTATCAATGCTCAAGATATGCCATGCCACAATCTCAAAGTGATATGCAAGTGCCCAGGTATAACCATATCAATATCATGTAATCTGGCAGCCGGAGTCACCTAACGTGACCTGTACGGCTGCATCTAGAGCTCAAATCTCAATCTCAATATCTAAACCTGCCCACGAGTCGGAACCACCTAAAGTGGTCTGTACGACAAGCCTGGGTGTAACATATATATACGCTCTAGTGCTACGATCACGTGAAGGCTGTGCGAATAATCGCGGGTCACCTACGAGTCGGAACCACCTATTGTGGTCTGTACGACAGGCCTATGCACCTAGCTTGGATCCAAGTTGAGCGTATGGTGCGGGAGGTGAACAACACGTGAAGGACTGTGCCCTACTCTGGGCGGGAGCACTAACACCGGGGGTGCAGGTTATGAGCTCTCTAGGCATCTCTAACCACTAATTAATGCAATCGTTAATTAACGCTTACCTGGCACTTACCTATGCCTCCACAGCACCCACATATAAATATGTATATGCATGCCACTACTAATAAATGTGATGATGCATAAACGATAATAATAACATGCATGGCATAAGGCAAATAACCCTTTTTAAATCAATTTCTGGGAATATAAATGTATATAGGTATATACGGAAAACAAAAGCCCACTCACTGGTATGTAGAAGGGTCGTAGCCCCCCTGCCTCGCGTGTGCACGCTCGTCCTCTGGGTACGTGTCACCTAAATGCGAAACAACTATAAAAACGTTAACTTTAAAGCACATAACCCGTTTCTCGTAATAACTTCTCATACATTGCTCAAAATGGACAAATGAATATACCAACGTGCTCTACACAACCTCAGGATCACAACCATATTTTTAAAATAATTTTTGGACCCCGCACGCGCCCCCACGCGCCAGCACAGGCACGGACCTACGCGCCCCCCACGCGCGGCCACGTGCCAGGCACACTGACGGTGTCAACAGACGCCGTCAGGAATATTCCGTTAAACTGACGGAATATTCCGTCAAATCTAACCGGATACCGTCACTGCCGTTAGGAATATTCCGTCAAACTTGACGGAATATTCCCCATTCTTCTCCGGCCTACCCTCGCCGGACTCCGGTCGCCGGAAACTGGGAAAAACTTTAAACTTACTAATCTCCTTCGTTTCTCAACCATTTTCTATGATTCTTGGACCAAAAGAAAGCCCTAGACTAGAAGAATCACGTTGGACCACTTTTAAAGGCTAAAAATTACGAAATCTTACCTGTGCAAACAACCAAAACCGGCCAACTTCGAGTAGGACGATCCCGACGTCCAATTTCGTCCAACGAAGCACTCCGAGGCTCCTTGGGACACCACCAAGCTACCTATGAGCTTAGAAATCCCAAAAACTCAACGTATAAATTTTGCATGAACAGTACATAAATCGGGGCTTGTGAATTCGACGTGAAAACGTTGAGGTTCCTACCTGAAAATGGTATGGTTGTGCTCGCCTCGACCTCACGAGTTGAGTGGTGTCCTTAGTTTCCTCGATCTGTCACGGTTTGAGGGGTATGTGTGTTGGTCCGTACGTTTTTAGGAAGAAGAAGAAGAATAGAGGACTCGGGAGAGAGAGAAGACAGAGGGAGAGAGAGAAGGATAGTGTCCGTGTGTGTGTGGGAGTGTGTGAGGTTCCAAACACATGCCACAACACAATAAACAACCAAAACGTGACGAAAGCACACTAGGGTTAAAATTGTAATTTCATACGTACATTTCGGTATTTCCGGGACGGGATGTCACAACCTTCCCACCTTAAAAGAATTTCGTCCCGAAATTCAAAACAACCAAATAACAACCCCTAGTGGTCAAAGAACAACCGGGGATACAAATCCCTCATCCGATCTTCTGTCTCCCACGTAGCTTCCTCAACTGAATGGTTCCTCCACAAAACCTTCACTAAATTCACTGTCTTGTTCCTCAAAACCTTCTTTTTCCAATCAATGATCGTCACCGGTTCCTCATCATACGTCAGATCTGGGTTAATCTCAAGCGGTTGAGGAGGTATCACGTGAGATGGATCAGCAACATAGTGTCGGAGCATAGACACGTGAAAAACATTATGCACTCTAGCCAACTCCGGAGGCAACTCCAACCTGTAAGCTACCTCACCAACTCGTTCGGTGACCATGTATGGTCCGATGTACCTAGGACTCAGTTTCCCCTTCTTTCCGAACCGCACAACACCTCTCCACGGTGAAAGCTTCAGAAATACCCAATCTCCGACCTCATATGTTCTGTCCGTAGCACGCTGATCCGCTAGACTCTTCTGCCTGTCCTGAGCTGCTTTCAGGTTAAACTTAATCACCTGAACATTCTGAGTAGTCTCCTCGACAATCTCTGGACCCACTAAAACTCTTTCTCCAACCTCTGACCAACATAACGGTGTGCGACAAGCTCTGCCATACAAGGCCTCAAATGGCGCCATGCCAATGCTCGAATGAAAACTGTTGTTGTAAGCAAATTCCATCAAATCCAATCTTTGGTGCCAAGCGTCACCAAACTGCAACACCGAAGCTCGCAGCATATCCTCCAAGGTCTGAATAGTTGTCTCTGACTGTCCGTCTGTCTGTGGATGATACGCCGTGCTGTAAAGTAATCTCGTGCCCAAAGCTTCCTGGAAAGCTACCCAAAACTTCGACGTAAATCGTGGATCTCGATCCGAAACAATACTCACTGGGACACCGTGGTACTTCACAACCTTCGAAATGAACAACTCCGCTAAACGGCTCAGAGAATACTTCTCTCTCACAGGAATAAAATGAGCCGACTTAGTGAGTCGATCGACGATCACCCAAATGCCGTCAAAGCCATTATGTGTACGCGGGAGTTTGTACACAAAATCCATGGTGATATTTTCCCATTTCCACTCTGGAACGGGAAGCGGCTGCAACAACCCAAACGGCTTCTTCCTTTCTGCTTTAACTTGCTGACAAACAGCACACCTGCTCACATACTCGGCTATCTCCCTCTTCATACCCGGCCAATAATAAAACGGTCGAATGGTATGATACATTTTAGTAGCTCCTGGGTGCATGGCATAAGCCGAGATATGTGCTTCATCGAGAATTTCTTTCTTCAACTCCACACTCTTAGGCACGAACATTCTACCTTCTAGCATCAACATGCCATCCGAATCCCGAACTCTGAGGTCTCGCCTCCTTCCTTGCTCTCGAGCTTGAATAAGTTCTTGAGTCTCCAGATCAGTTACTTGGGCTTCAAGCACCCGATCAACAAGTATCGGCCTAACTTGGAAATTAGCAAGTAATGCCACATCTCGATCTTCGGCTTCTAGCCTTACCCCCGTAGTACGCAAGTCCACCAAAAGAGGAGCACGACTAGCGTACAACGCATTAATACGGCCCTGTGACTTCCTGCTAAGTGCATCAGCCACTACGTTCGCACAACCAGGATGATAATCAATCGTGCAATCGTAATCGCTGAGCAACTCCAACCACCTCCGCTGACGAAGATTGAGTTCCTTCTGAGTAAAGAGATACTGGAGACTCTTGTGATCCGTAAAGATCCTGCACTTTTCTCCGTAAAGATAGTGCCTCCACAACTTTAACGCAAAAATGATAGCAGCCAACTCCAAATCATGTGTAGGGTAATTCCTCTCATGAGGTTTCAACTGCCGCGAAGCATAAGCAATCACCCTACCATGCTGCATCAATACACATCCCAAACCATTCAAGGAAGCATCGCTATAAACCTCGAAATCACCGCTATCGTCTGGGAGTGCCAAAACAGGTGCATGAGTGAGACAATGCTTCAACTGTTGGAAACTCCGCTCGCACCTATCATCCCACTCAAATTTGACATCCTTCCTCGTTAACCTCGTCAGTGGTAAGGCAATCACCGAAAAATCCTTAACGAATCTCCGATAATACCCTGCCAAACCAAGGAAACTTCTCACCTCGGTGACGGTTCTCGGTTGCTCCCAACTCTCTACCGCTGCAACCTTCTGAGGGTCAACCAAAATACCCTGAGCAGAAATGACGTGTCCCAAGAACGCAACTTGGTCTAACCAGAACTGGCACTTGCTAAACTTAGCATATAACTGGTGTTCCCTCAACCTTTTCAACACCAAAGTAAGATGTCGAACATGCTCCGCTTTCGACTTAGAATACACCAGAATATCGTCAATGAAGACAATGACGAATCTATCCAAGTAAGGCTGGAATACTCGGTTCATCAAATCCATAAAGGCGGCTGATGCGTGAATTATACGCACACAAATTAAACCCTCTTTTTATCATTTGTAGTATAGGTGCAAGTAGGGATCGTTCTGGACCGGGGATTAGGAGGGATTGTTAATCACTTGGATTTGACTCAAAAACATAAAAACAAAGTTAAAAACGTTCACAAAGACTCAAAGGACTCAAAACAACACAAACACACTCAAATCTGCCTAAAAACCACTTTCTGGGCAGATTTGAGCACAAACACAAATTTGGACGAATTTGTGTAACAAAATGACTCAAGAACGTAAAAACACAATATAAAACACTAAACTAACTCAAAGAATGTAAAACTAAATGCTTGAAACACTAAAACAAACCAAAAGACTCAAACATCACCCAAAACACTCAAAACTGCCTTAAAATCACTTTCTGGGCAGTTTTGAGCACTTTGGTGAATTTGGACGAAATTGGGAAATAAAATGAATCAAAACACTCATAAACACAAACTAAGATACTTTCTAACTAAATTGGACAATAAAGTAAAGGGGGAATTAGATTTGACGAAATTAAATAAAATACACATATTGTAATTAAAACAGATTGTAGAGATGAATTTGATGAAAATATGGATGGAATTCAAATGAATGAATGATAGAATGGCTAAGGGGTTCATCTCCATACATGTTATACTTGCATAATAAAATGATTTCCAATTGCATTTCAATAAACTATGATACTCAACACCCCAAGTTAACCGTGATGCACTAATTAACCTTCAAATATTCCTAACGTTATTGAATTGGATGATGCATGCGACAATTCAAAACATTCCCCACAAGTCCTCAACATGAATGCATAGAAGAGGTACAAGCAAGAATCATTACGCTCTATGAAAATTATAAGTGTTGACGAGGCATTCGTTACTATGGATTGCATGAAACTTATGCCAAGAATTCATTTAACGCGATTGTTTATAAGCAACCTCCACTACTTGTGAATATAAGTTCATAACGATTAGGTGAAACTCACTTATATTCTAGCGTCATATTCATGCATGAAAATTAAGTGTGCATTCTCAATGAACATACATAAATAAGTTATCAATCAAACAGTTAAACGAATTGAATCCACAACTTATGAAACGCAATTAGAAGTATTCAAATCAAAATGCAAGCATAAACATATATTTGAATCACCCCCTAACCAAGGGGGGTTTAGTTCCTCATGGTACAAAACAAAGAGAATCAAAGAAACGCCTAAACATTCCAACAACTCAAACTTGAATTGTATGAACGTTTAGGCCCTCTTATCATCCATTCCTCATTCGTACAAAACAAAGAGCATTGGAATTAAACATTGAAATCAAAGAAACACCTAAACATTCCAACAACTCAAACTTGAATTGTATGAACGTTTAGGCACTCTTCTCTTCCTCTTCGTTGTGGCACAAGGTCTAAGGTGAGTTTGATGGTGTGAATGGTTTGGGGAGTGGTGTTTGGATTAATAGGGAAGGCACGGCACAAGGGTGGTTTGATGTCTACATTTCTGCAATGGATGAGTTTATGGAAGAGTGTTTGGAATGGATGAATTTCTGGCACAAAGGCCTTATTTCTGTGGTGAATGGATTGTGTATGAATGAGAATGAATGAATGAGTATTTATAGGTGAAATGGGGGGAACATGACAGCTAGGAACTTGGTGGAAATCTGAAATGGTGATGGGAGATGCATGTGGCTGTTTGTGCATGTGATTAAAGGGTGGAAATGCATGTGTTTTGACAGAAATGAAAGGGAATGCACGTTTTTGGTTGATTTCTGGTGGTTGTGAGGTGGAAATCTAGGTGGAAATGCATGTGGATTAAAGCTATGTGAATGATTAAGGTGAATGTGCATGAGTGCATGTGAAATCTGCCAAGATGCATGTGTTATGAAGTGGATTTTCTGCAAATGCAAGGTGAATGTGCATGTGATTAAATTAAAAGATGGAATGCATGTGAATGACAGCTAGATATGTTGATGAATGCATGTGACTTGTTTGTGGTGAGTGAATGCATGTGCAAAGCTTTTTGGGAGAAAGGTGGATGAATGTACATGTGACTTAGGTTGTGAAATCTGATGGAATGATGAAGTGGCTGAAATGATGAAAGAATGAGGGTATGCACGGCACAAGGGAAGTGTTGGGTGATGGATGCATGTGGGTTAATTAATTAAGTGTATGATATGATAAGTGATTGATAAGATAAGTGAATGATATGATAAGTGGTTGATAAGATAAGTGGTGAATGATATGTGGTGAATGATATGTGATAAGTGATAAGTGATAAGTGATAAGTGATGATGATAAGTGGTTATGATAAGTGATAAGTGGTGATGATAAGTAATGGAAGCATGTGAGGGAATGAATAATGAATGCATGTGATAAGGGAATTGGAAAGGTTTAAATGTCCTAAAACTAAAGGGAACAAGGTTCCAACACTTTGGTCTTCAATTTCGTCCAACATTTTGGCGCCAAGCATAAGCTATCCATCCTTAGCCCAAAAGTGCTCCAAAAGTCTCCAAAATGCATCTTTTTGCTCCTTTAGCCCTTTGGACCTACAAACACACGACAATAGCTTAAAGGACTAAAATAACTAAAGAAACATAACGTAAATGCACGAGAACAAGCCATTTAAGTCGCATGAATAAGCTCCTATCAAATACCCCCACACTTATCTTTTGCTAGTCCTCGAGCAAAACAAAACAAAAGAAATAAAAAAAAAACGACACTGAACAAGAAAAACACAACCTAAACCTTCCAACAATCGTCTCAAGGATTTCCAATGCACATGACAAGTTAAAAATCATTAGTCCCATAGATTTTAGTCATCTTCACACTTAAGTACATTCTTAATCATAGTCACCACATATTATTTCACAATTAAGCATTTAAAACCATGTTTTGAATGTAGTAACATGCCTTAGAGAATTTCCTCAATTCCTTACTAGAATGCACTCTATTTTCACATAGATTTTCTGACTACACACCCTACACTAGTTATATGTGAGAGATTGATGTAAACATGAAAGACTAGTATCTCACATATGTTATAACAAAGAAAGCATTTTCTGGATTTACGATAATGACATGAATATGATCTCATGAATGGAATGCTACTACTTAGAATGAGAACCAGTGATTCCATAAGCTCATATCAATTCCAAACTCCACATATTGAACACATAACGATCAAGATAGAAGCATAAGGGTTGAAACGGGGCTAAAGGTGTTTGGCTAACAAAGAAAGGATAGGGAAAACAAACGTTCTTTAAGCAATAGTGAGCAAAGTATTGAATTAGGCACTTAGAATTCCCTTTAGAACGCAGAAGTTAACTTTGAACACCCAAGGGGAAGTCACAAAACTTAGGGCCATATTCAAACTTTTTGGGCCCTTTCTTCAACAATCACACTTGTGAGTCCATTCTCACTTATTTTCACTCTTTTTCTTTCTTTTCTTCTTCTTTTTCTCACATTTTTTTTTCTTTTTCCCGTGCCTCCTTTAAGACTTAGGCACATACATACACACAAAAATCCCTTCCCCCACACTTATTTTCTGCAACATATTAATCAAAAGGAATTCATTATCCGTCATGCTCACTATGCTTCAAGAACAAGGGTACGGATGGTCCTAATCTAGGCTAGGTGAGGATGATATGGGTTAACAAAGAACATGGGCTAAACAAGGCTCAATGGGGTTAAAACTTATATATACGAAATATGGGAAGTAAGGCTATTTGGCTATGGTGGCAACAACACAACTTCATCTTGATATATATTATGCAACTCAATGTCATGCTTTGAATGAAACGGATATAAGTTCTAGCATTTAGTTCTATCATGATACAATTGCATTCTAAGTAGTAACCAAGCAAGGAATAATGAGATCATGCAACAACTTTAGAAAACAAAGAATCACAGAAAATAACTCTCCAAAGAAGGTAATGGCTCGAGTCTCACAGGGTTGTAGCGTTTGTTTGAGTTCCTTCCTTCAAGCATGTTACAAAAACGAATTTTTCTTTTATGATTGCATGTGAAGTCATATATTATAACCATAACCAAGCATATACCAAGAGTAAATCAAACTTTTCTCCATGTTTATAACTCTTTTTAACAGTCATGCAATTACAAACCAAATCCTTATCATTGTGTTGGAAGGTACCCTAAGACACAAACACACAAAAACGACTCAAAACACTCTTTTTAGGCTTTTCAACACATGTTTTTCAAATTTTTATGTGATTTTCGGAGTTATAAAACAAAACACTCTAAAAACACTCTAAAACAACTTAAAAACATCTTAAAACAGCAAGGAACAACATTTGAAGTAATGGGTGATAAAATCCCACGAATTTGCATTAACAACATTAGTTACCCCCCACACTTAAATCAAACATTGTCCTCAATGTTTTAAGCATAGATTTAAACAAAGCATAAGTAAACACACAAAAAGCATTTAAACATACTAAACATGGCAGAATGTAATTAACAAAGAGAAGAGTTTAGGGACGCAAATCTGGTTATGGAGTGTAATTCCCTCTTCTCCTTGGTAATTGCATTGAGGCTTTGATCATAGTGACTCCACAGGCTTACTCTTGAACTGGTTTCCGCCCATCATTGATTTTCCTTTGTGCTACTGTTGAACTGGGCAGCAGGATTCTTTTGGTCTCCTCCACTTGTTGATTTTCCTTTGTGCTACTGGGTTGGAGGATTCTTTTGGTCTTCCCCGAAGGTCTGAGCTTACCCCTTTGGTCTGTTTCTTTGTTCAATCTTTCCAATTCGTATTGAAAAGGGTTGGAGGATAACTCAGCCTAAGTTTGTCTCCACATGCTTCAATGTATCATTTTCACTTGCCTTACTCGCTCCCCTTTGCAGAAGTGGTCCCTTCTCTGGAAGTGTATCAACCGTTGAAGATGACTACTCGAGAGCAACGCTAGGTAAGCAATCAGGAATAGATTCCAGGCAGTTGGCTCCAGATCGGAAGACTGACTCCAAGTGCCGGCTGATTGCTTCTTTTACTTTGCCATGCGAGTAAGAACAAGGACAAAGAAAAAGACAGGGAAAGAGCATGATATGAGATACTTTTGCTTTTGACCTTGATGATATGAGATACCTTTGCTTTTGAAGAAGCGGTGAATGAATCAGCACACTTCAATCCGCCGTTTCCTCCTGGGTCATCTGTACTCCAGGCATCTGGTATCATCTTTGGGGAAGAAGAAAAAATTGAGTATTTCAAAAGGCTTTGCTGGGAGTGCGCCCTCAGAGGTGAGAGAGAGTTGGGCATGGTTCTTCAGGTTTGCCTTGCCATAAAAGACGAAGGTCGACATATATAAAGATAATATCAAATGGTGGTACTATTCTTTTACCCTTGTCGACAAATGTCTCTTCGATATCAGAACGACGCCTCTTCGATTTCTGAGCAGGCGCCCCTTCGATTTCTGAACGACGCCCCTTTGCTTTCTGAACGACACGTGGTAGTGCGTATGCGGCTCCTTTTGACAAAGCTGCACGCGTTTTCTGAAAAGCAGAGAAAGCATCGCCGAACTTTGCGCTTGTCGGCTAAAGATGTGTAGTTGCGGTGATGGCCTCCACGTGTTGTCTGAAAAGAAGAATTCTTTTGACAAAGTTGAACGCGTCTTCTGAAAAGCCGAGAAAGCGTTGCCTAAATTACGCCGGAAATTCCGGCTTTTTGAATTGGTGGACGCGTCGCCTTGGCTTTTTTATTGAGCTATCGATCACCACAACAAACACATTCTGAAGAATTCCCATTCTTGAAAATCGACTCCGGCCCTTTGAAATTTAACTCCATCCCTTCTCTTTGAACACTTTTGAAAAATGGCAAACTCATCGAACCTTAGCTTGGAATTGAGCCTTAGCAGTGATACGGGCGCGCCGCGTCAAGGTAACGTATGGCGCCCTTCTTTCTTATCTTCTAATGGTCTTCTTACAGGTGAAGACTCCGTGATGCAGGACGCCACAACAGCTACAATAGTAGCTAGAAACCTCCTCACTCCAAAAGATAGTAGGCTGCTGTCAGGACGGTCCGATGAGTTGGCCGTTCAAGAGTCCCTCGCACTTAGTGTTCAGTGTGCGAGTTCTGTGTCCAACATGGGCCAACGCCTGCTTGCCCGCTCCCGTCAGGTGGAATCATTGATGGCAGAGGTGGAAAGTCTCAAGCAGGAGATCCAGCAGCTTAAGTACGAGAATAGAAGTTTGCACGTGCTTGCCAACAACTATTCGACGGGCATGAAGAGGAAGCTTGATGAGCTGCAAGAGTCTGAAGGTCGGATTCACAGTGACCGTCAAAGGTTTTCGTCTTTCCTCCAGAGGCATCTTTTTCCTGGCTCATCCAGCGCTTGGCCAAGTATTGAGGCCTGGAATGCTTTAGCTCCGATGCCTCCTTCTCCGATGCCTTCCGCTCCAATGCCTTCCGCTCCGATGCCTTCCGCTTCGATGCCTTCCGCTTCGACGCCTCGTAGTGGGGCTTCACGTAAACAACCTTTGTGAAGCTCCACCTTTCTCCATGTTTAGTATCTTTTTTTTTTTTTTTTTTTTTTATTTTTTTTTTTTATGACATAAATAAAATCAAACGGCATGGAATTTGTCCTTGAATGGAGGGTGATACTTGAAGTGAACCGGCATTGGTTTGAATTCTAGTGTAGGTGCCTGATTCATAAAAAACAGTAAGTTAGTATAAAATGTAATGGAATTTGGAAAAGATAACTTACTTGTTTTGTCCGACAAGAACTCAATGACAAACACCACTCCTTTGAAAGTTTCAGGGATATTGGACTTGGCCAGATTGCATGTGATGGTTTCAAGAACGTCCTCTTTGATGAATTCATGACATTCTCTACTTTTCACCTTTGGAAGGGCTTCCGAGGTGTCTTTTTCACTTTCTTCTTCCTTGGAATTCATGAACCTGCAAGGAATAGGATTATTAGTTGGAACGGGGTTAGAACTAATTGGAACAACCATACCTGAATTAGATGGCATAGGAGCAATAGGTGCCTCCGGTAAAGGTGTTTCCACCCTTTCCGTGGGTTGGGTGTATTCCTCTTCCTTGTGATTTGATTTTGATGGTTGAGGGTCCGTTCCAACCTCTTTGTCACTTCTCAACATGATTTCCTTGGCAGTTTCAAATTCTCCCTTCGGATTTGCAATGGTTGAACTAGGGAGTTCGCCTTGGTCTCGAAACTGTCCTACGAACTCCGCGATCTGCCCAATTTGCATTTCCAAGTGGTCCAACCTTTTGTCTTGATTTTGGCCCTCCTTGACTTGATTTTGTGAGCCCTGCACCAAACAAATTAATTCATTAAGCTTTTGATTATAATCTATTGACGAACTTGAGTTTGGTTGGGCATATTGAATATGAGGTGGTTGCCAATATCCTTCTTGTTGAACATTTTGAGGTTCCCACCACATAGAAGTTGAATGATCACTCCAATCCGAATTGTAAGTATTGGAAAACACGTTATTCCTTGATTGAAGATCAAATATATCAATGCTTTGCATTTGAGACCTTTCCATGAGCTGTGACAAAAGAGAAGCATTATCAAGTGCCATGTTATGCTTCTCTAGTACTTGAATTCAATAAACAAAACACAAATCACAAACTAAAACTAAAATATATAACAAAAACGAAAACTAAAACTAATAAGAAAACGAAAATAACAATCCAAAGGATTAGCAAAGTTGCTAATCCCCGGCAACGGCGCCAAAATTTGATGCGTGAATTATACGCACACAAATTAAACCCTCTTTTTATCATTTGTAGTATAGGTGCAAGTAGGGATCGTTCTGGACCGGGGATTAGGAGGGATTGTTAATCACTTGGATTTGACTCAAAAACATAAAAACAAAGTTAAAAACGTTCACAAAGACTCAAAGGACTCAAAACAACACAAACACACTCAAATCTGCCTAAAAACCACTTTCTGGGCAGATTTGAGCACAAACACAAATTTGGACGAATTTGTGTAACAAAATGACTCAAGAACGTAAAAACACAATATAAAACACTAAACTAACTCAAAGAATGTAAAACTAAATGCTTGAAACACTAAAACAAACCAAAAGACTCAAACATCACCCAAAACACTCAAAACTGCCTTAAAATCACTTTCTGGGCAGTTTTGAGCACTTTGGTGAATTTGGACGAAATTGGGAAATAAAATGAATCAAAACACTCATAAACACAAACTAAGATACTTTCTAACTAAATTGGACAATAAAGTAAAGGGGGAATTAGATTTGACGAAATTAAATAAAATACACATATTGTAATTAAAACAGATTGTAGAGATGAATTTGATGAAAATATGGATGGAATTCAAATGAATGAATGATAGAATGGCTAAGGGGTTCATCTCCATACATGTTATACTTGCATAATAAAATGATTTCCAATTGCATTTCAATAAACTATGATACTCAACACCCCAAGTTAACCGTGATGCACTAATTAACCTTCAAATATTCCTAACGTTATTGAATTGGATGATGCATGCGACAATTCAAAACATTCCCCACAAGTCCTCAACATGAATGCATAGAAGAGGTACAAGCAAGAATCATTACGCTCTATGAAAATTATAAGTGTTGACGAGGCATTCGTTACTATGGATTGCATGAAACTTATGCCAAGAATTCATTTAACGCGATTGTTTATAAGCAACCTCCACTACTTGTGAATATAAGTTCATAACGATTAGGTGAAACTCACTTATATTCTAGCGTCATATTCATGCATGAAAATTAAGTGTGCATTCTCAATGAACATACATAAATAAGTTATCAATCAAACAGTTAAACGAATTGAATCCACAACTTATGAAACGCAATTAGAAGTATTCAAATCAAAATGCAAGCATAAACATATATTTGAATCACCCCCTAACCAAGGGGGGTTTAGTTCCTCATGGTACAAAACAAAGAGAATCAAAGAAACGCCTAAACATTCCAACAACTCAAACTTGAATTGTATGAACGTTTAGGCCCTCTTATCATCCATTCCTCATTCGTACAAAACAAAGAGCATTGGAATTAAACATTGAAATCAAAGAAACACCTAAACATTCCAACAACTCAAACTTGAATTGTATGAACGTTTAGGCACTCTTCTCTTCCTCTTCGTTGTGGCACAAGGTCTAAGGTGAGTTTGATGGTGTGAATGGTTTGGGGAGTGGTGTTTGGATTAATAGGGAAGGCACGGCACAAGGGTGGTTTGATGTCTACATTTCTGCAATGGATGAGTTTATGGAAGAGTGTTTGGAATGGATGAATTTCTGGCACAAAGGCCTTATTTCTGTGGTGAATGGATTGTGTATGAATGAGAATGAATGAATGAGTATTTATAGGTGAAATGGGGGGAACATGACAGCTAGGAACTTGGTGGAAATCTGAAATGGTGATGGGAGATGCATGTGGCTGTTTGTGCATGTGATTAAAGGGTGGAAATGCATGTGTTTTGACAGAAATGAAAGGGAATGCACGTTTTTGGTTGATTTCTGGTGGTTGTGAGGTGGAAATCTAGGTGGAAATGCATGTGGATTAAAGCTATGTGAATGATTAAGGTGAATGTGCATGAGTGCATGTGAAATCTGCCAAGATGCATGTGTTATGAAGTGGATTTTCTGCAAATGCAAGGTGAATGTGCATGTGATTAAATTAAAAGATGGAATGCATGTGAATGACAGCTAGATATGTTGATGAATGCATGTGACTTGTTTGTGGTGAGTGAATGCATGTGCAAAGCTTTTTGGGAGAAAGGTGGATGAATGTACATGTGACTTAGGTTGTGAAATCTGATGGAATGATGAAGTGGCTGAAATGATGAAAGAATGAGGGTATGCACGGCACAAGGGAAGTGTTGGGTGATGGATGCATGTGGGTTAATTAATTAAGTGTATGATATGATAAGTGATTGATAAGATAAGTGAATGATATGATAAGTGGTTGATAAGATAAGTGGTGAATGATATGTGGTGAATGATATGTGATAAGTGATAAGTGATAAGTGATAAGTGATGATGATAAGTGGTTATGATAAGTGATAAGTGGTGATGATAAGTAATGGAAGCATGTGAGGGAATGAATAATGAATGCATGTG
Organism: Pyrus communis; assembly: GCF_041283825.1. Lineage (NCBI taxonomy): Eukaryota > Viridiplantae > Streptophyta > Magnoliopsida > Rosales > Rosaceae > Pyrus > Pyrus communis. The sequence goes on along the minus strand of NC_142576.1, from coordinate 15,020,744 downwards.
ATAAGGGAATTGGAAAGGTTTAAATGTCCTAAAACTAAAGGGAACAAGGTTCCAACACTTTGGTCTTCAATTTCGTCCAACATTTTGGCGCCAAGCATAAGCTATCCATCCTTAGCCCAAAAGTGCTCCAAAAGTCTCCAAAATGCATCTTTTTGCTCCTTTAGCCCTTTGGACCTACAAACACACGACAATAGCTTAAAGGACTAAAATAACTAAAGAAACATAACGTAAATGCACGAGAACAAGCCATTTAAGTCGCATGAATAAGCTCCTATCAGCGGCTGGTGCATTCGTCAACCCAAATGGCATAACCAGAAACTCGTAATGACCGTAACGAGTCCTGAACGCCGTCTTAGGGACATCATCCCTACTGATCTTCAGCTGATAGTAACCAGACCTCAAGTCTATCTTAGAGAACACGCAAGCACCTCTCAGCTGATCGAACAAATCATCGATACGAGGCAATGGATAACGATTTTTAATCGTCACCCGATTGAGTTGCCTGTAGTCGATGCACAGTCTCAAAGTTCCATCCTTCTTCCTCACAAACAACACTGGAGCACCCCAAGGCGAAGTACTAGGCTGGATAAATCCCTTATCTACTAACTCTTGCAGCTGAACTTTCAATTCCCTTAACTCCGCAGGAGCCATACGATAAGGAGTTAAAGAAATAGGATTGGTACCTGGAATCAACTCAATGGTGAACTCTACGTCTCGATCTGGGGGTAACCCAGGTAAATCCTCAGGAAATACATCAGGGAAGTGTCTGACCACTCTCACATCCTCTATTCTGCTAGTAACAACCTCATCCAGCACCACATGAGCCAGATACCCCTGACAACCCTTAGTTAACAACTTTTTCGCTCGTAGCGCCGAAATAACGCCATATCTCACCCCACTCTGCTCACCCACGAAGGTAACCACAGGTAGTCCAGGTCGGTGAAACGCAACCACTTTTCCATAACAGTCAATGTTGGCACGATAGAAGTGCAACCAATCTGTGCCCAGAATCACATCAAAGTCCACAATATCTAACGGGATAAGATCGGCTGACAAAGCAACACCCTCTACGATCACTGGACACCCCGGGTACACACAATCTACAACGCAACTCTCTCCCCTAGGCATAACAAACTCTAAATCATACCCTAGGGGTGTGGGGCGAGGTTGCGTCGCTTGAGCAAATGTATGAGAAATTACGGAATGTGTAGCTCCACAATCAATTAAGACTCTAGCAAAACAACCAAGAATGTTCAATGTACCCATAATCAAGTCTGGGTTGTTCTGAGCGTCCTGCAGAGAAATATTGTGAAGACGCCCCTGTCCCTGCTGACGCCCACCGCGGCCTCGGCTCGCCTGAACACCGCGTCCCTGAGCACCACGCCCCTGACTGGGCTGGCCTGACTGTCTCGAAGATCCTGCACTGCTAGTGGCAATCTCCCCCTGCTGATATTGTCCTCCCTGATACCACTGTGAACCACCCGTTGGGGCTGGAGGATACGGCATATAGCCGCCCGAATACTGGGGATAGCCACCCTGGGAATAGGGATCCTGAGGGTACTGATACTGCCCCGGAGCATAAGGGACAGCATCACCCTGATAGTGGTAAGCACCACCTCGACCCGTCTGGCCGTAACTACTAGGACCCTGGATCTGCTGGAGTGGTGCAGGCGGTGGCATAAAGGTCTGCTGTGGTTTCTGCTGCTGCTGACCCTGGGGACAATTTGCCGCTCTATGTCCCACCTGTCCACATGTGAAACAACCGTTGCTACCACGTCTACACTCACCGAAATGTCGGTTGTTACACCTGCGGCAAATAGGGGCTCTGCCTCGCCCACCATCGCCCTGCCTCTGGCCTCTAGCGCCACCAGAAAATCTACCTCCACGACCCTGCCCAGTGGCACTGAAGCCACCACTCGAAGAACTAGAACTAGCTCCACCTCTCTTGAAGCTCTGAGTCTGACGGGCCCCGAGCGATGCCTGGCCTTTGCCTTTGTCATCTTTCTTCTGGTTGCCGTCCTTCTCTTCATCAGTATCGCTCGACATATTCTCGGAGTCCTCGATCCTCAGTAGTATCTCATAGAAGTCCCGATAAGTCTCGCTGTGGACCGTAGACGCCATAGAACGCCACTTCTTCCTGGTGCCCAGACGGAAAAGACGGAGCATCTCCGCCGGATTACCAGCGACATCAGGGTGATAACGGGACAAGTCCGTAAACTTACGGTAGTACTCATTCGCTGACATCTTCCGCTGTTTCAGTTCGGAAAACTCCTGCTTCTTGCGGTCAATGTACTCAGGGGGTACATATCTTCTCCTAAACAACCCCGTAAACACGTTCCAATCAATCCTCTGATCCGGAGTCAACCTACGAAGCTCCTGCTCCCACCAAGCTGCCGACTCCGTATCTAGAAACCAAGCGGTCGTCTCGACCCACCTCTCCATAGGCAAGTTCCCCTGATTATGCAGCACCCGGAAAGTCTTCTCTATGTGTTCTAGCCAGCGCTCTGCGCTCTCGGGTCCCTCACTGCCCTTAAACTTATCCAACTTCAGATTGTACATGGTCTCCAGAGGAGTCCTCTGGGGAGGGCGCATCACTGCCTGAAGGGCTGTAGCAAAAGCTTCCCCCAACTGAGTAATATCGGGGAACATAGGCTCAGAAGAGCGACGGGGTTCCCGACGAGGCGGCATAGTTCTGACAGAAGACACCAAAATTATTAGAATACTCACAAGGACACAGGACTGCCAAACCTAGGCTCTGATACCAAACTGACACACCCCGACCGAGATCGGAGCGTGCTGGCCGTCACACAAAGGTGACGTAGCCATGTGCACGTGCGGAAGCTAATAAGTAGTAATACAAAAGTACGAATAATTAAAAACTAGCATACAAGTACTAGAATGAGTGCTAGTTAGTGCGATACAAATTCAGAGCAGGTCTATAGCAGTCCAAATAAAACGACAACAGTAGTACGCCCGAAGGCGACCCTACAATGTGGAGTGTCTGTCAGAACGCCGAAAAGCTCACAAGGGAAACCACCGCAACGGCCAAGCAACTAGAACCTGGAGGGGCGCAAAACAAAAGCGTGAGTGGGCAAAAACAATTCTTTCTAAAACCATTTACAAAATACTTTCTAACCCCTCGCCGTAAAACCTGTATACTTCCCAGAAAATAAACATATATACGTAAGTGTAAAGATGCAAAACATGCTCAAGGGTATACCAATCATGCTCAAGATATGCCATGCCACAATCTCAAAGTGATATGCAAGTGCCCAGGTATAACCATATCAATATCATGTAATCTGGCAGCCGGAGTCACCTAACGTGACCTGTACGGCTGCATCTAGAGCTCAAATCTCAATCTCAATATCTAAACCTGCCCACGAGTCGGAACCACCTAAAGTGGTCTGTACGACAAGCCTGGGTGTAACATATATATACGCTCTAGTGCTACGATCACGTGAAGGCTGTGCGAATAATCGCGGGTCACCTACGAGTCGGAACCACCTATTGTGGTCTGTACGACAGGCCTATGCACCTAGCTTGGATCCAAGTTGAGCGTATGGTGCGGGAGGTGAACAACACGTGAAGGACTGTGCCCTACTCTGGGCGGGAGCACTAACACCGGGGGTGCAGGTTATGAGCTCTCTAGGCATCTCTAACCACTAATTAATGCAATCGTTAATTAACGCTTACCTGGCACTTACCTATGCCTCCACAGCACCCACATATAAATATGTATATGCATGCCACTACTAATAAATGTGATGATGCATAAACGATAATAATAACATGCATGGCATAAGGCAAATAACCCTTTTTAAATCAATTTCTGGGAATATAAATGTATATAGGTATATACGGAAAACAAAAGCCCACTCACTGGTATGTAGAAGGGTCGTAGCCCCCCTGCCTCGCGTGTGCACGCTCGTCCTCTGGGTACGTGTCACCTAAATGCGAAACAACTATAAAAACGTTAACTTTAAAGCACATAACCCGTTTCTCGTAATAACTTCTCATACATTGCTCAAAATGGACAAATGAATATACCAACGTGCTCTACACAACCTCAGGATCACAACCATATTTTTAAAATAATTTTTGGACCCCGCACGCGCCCCCACGCGCCAGCACAGGCACGGACCTACGCGCCCCCCACGCGCGGCCACGTGCCAGGCACACTGACGGTGTCAACAGACGCCGTCAGGAATATTCCGTTAAACTGACGGAATATTCCGTCAAATCTAACCGGATACCGTCACTGCCGTTAGGAATATTCCGTCAAACTTGACGGAATATTCCCCTTTCTTCTCCGGCCTACCCTCGCCGGACTCCGGTCGCCGGAAACTGGGAAAAACTTTAAACTTACTAATCTCCTTCGTTTCTCAACCATTTTCTATGATTCTTGGACCAAAAGAAAGCCCTAGACTAGAAGAATCACGTTGGACCACTTTTAAAGGCTAAAAATTACGAAATCTTACCTGTGCAAACAACCAAAACCGGCCAACTTCGAGTAGGACGATCCCGACGTCCAATTTCGTCCAACGAAGCACTCCGAGGCTCCTTGGGACACCACCAAGCTACCTATGAGCTTAGAAATCCCAAAAACTCAACGTATAAATTTTGCATGAACAGTACATAAATCGGGGCTTGTGAATTCGACGTGAAAACGTTGAGGTTCCTACCTGAAAATGGTATGGTTGTGCTCGCCTCGACCTCACGAGTTGAGTGGTGTCCTTAGTTTCCTCGATCTGTCACGGTTTGAGGGGTATGTGTGTTGGTCCGTACGTTTTTAGGAAGAAGAAGAAGAATAGAGGACTCGGGAGAGAGAGAAGACAGAGGGAGAGAGAGAAGGATAGTGTCCGTGTGTGTGTGGGAGTGTGTGAGGTTCCAAACACATGCCACAACACAACAAACAACCAAAACGTGACGAAAGCACACTAGGGTTAAAATTGTAATTTCATACGTACATTTCGGTATTTCCGGGACGGGATGTCACATTAGGTGTTTCTTTGATTCCAATGTTTAAATTCAACTAAACCCCCCTTGGCTAGGGGGGGGATTCGAAATATATGTTTATGCTTGCATTTTGATTTGATTACTTCTAATTGCGTTTCATAAGTTGTGGATTCAATTTGTTTAATCGTTTGATTGATAACTTATTTATGTATGTTTATTGAGAATGCGCGCTTAATTTTCATGCATGAATATGACGCTAGAATATAAGTGAGTTTCACCTAATAGTTACGAACTTATATTCGCAAGTAGTGGAGGTTGCTTATAAACAATCGCGTTAAACAAATTCTTGGCATAAGTTTCATGCAATCATAGTAACGAATGCCTCGTCAACACTTATAATTTTCATAGAGCGTAATGATTCTTGCTTGTACCTCTTCTATGCATTCATGTTGAGGACTTGTGGGGAATGTTTTGAATTGTCGCATGCATCATCCAATTCAATAACGTTAGGAAGATTTGAAGGTTAATTAGTGCATCACAGTTAACTTGGGGTGTTGAGTATCATAGTTTATTGAAATGCAATTGGAAATCATTTTATTATGCAAGTATAACATGTATGGAGATGAACCCCTTAGCTAGGTTCCCATCCATTCAATTCCATCAAATTCATCTTTACATTCTGTCTAGTTTATTAACTTCTTTCGTTATTTCAATTCTCGTCAATTTAAAACCCCCCTTTACTTTCTTGTTCTTTAGTGTTTAGACTTTGTTTAGTTTATGTTTTAAAGTGTTTTGATTCAATTTATTTCCCAAAATTCGTCCAAATTCACCAAAGTGCTCAAAACTGCCCAGAAAGTGATTTTAAGGCTGTTTTGAGTGTTTTGGGTGATGTTTGAGTCTTTTGGTTTGTTTTAGTGTTTTAAAGTTTAGTTTTGCATTCTTTGAGTCTAGTATAGTGTTTTATATTGTGTTTTTACGTTTGAATCAAACCATAATCTTAAATTCGTCCAACATTGGGTTTAAGGTCAGAAACTGCCTAGTTAGTGTTTTTAGGCAGTTTTGAGTCTTTTGAACTTGTTTTGAGTCCTTTGAGTCTTTGTGAACGTTTTTAACTTTATTTTACGTTTTTGAGTCAGTTTCCAAGTGATTTGCAATCCCTCCTAATCCCCGGTTAAGAACGATCCCTACTTATACTTATACTACAATTGACAAAAAGAGGGTTTAATTTGTGTGCGTATAATTTTCGCATCAGTTATGCAAATCAATAACATGCTTTGAATGAAATGGGCATGAGTTCTAGCATTTGGAACTAAGTGATGAAACGCCTTCTAAGTAGTAACCAAGCAAAGAATAATGAGATCATGCAACGACTTTAGAAAACAATAATGCATAGATTTTAACTCTCCAAATAACGTTTAGGCTCAAGTCTCACAGGGATGTAGCGTTTGTTTAAGTTCCTTCCTTCAAGCATGTTACAAAAACTAATTTTTTCTTTGTGATTACATGTGAATTCGTAAACTATAACTACAAACAAGCATAAACCAAAGAGTATATCAAACGTCTATCCATGTTTGTAACTTTCTTTCACCATCATGCAATTAAAAACCAAATCCTCATCATTGTGTTGGAAGGTAACCTACGACACAAACAAACACACAAAAACACCTCTTTTTGGGATTTTCGGATTTTTAAGTCAACACACACTAAAACACTCTAAAATGGCTTAAAAACACTTAAAAACAGCAAGGAACAACATTGGAAGTTATGGGTGATAAAATCCCACGAATTTTCATCAACAACATTAGTTACCCCCCCCCCCCACCCTTAAATCAAACATTGTCCTCAATGTTTTAAGCTTAAAATCACACGTAACAAAAACAAACACACAAACAGCAACTAAACACACTAAACATGGCAGAATGTAAATAACCAAGAGAAGAGGTTAGGGACGCAAATCTGGCTATGGAGTGTAAATTCCATCTTCTCCTTGGTGATTGCATGGGTTGCCTCCCACGAAGCGCTTGCTTTAACGTCTTGCAGCCGGACGATGGTATGCTCATTCCCCATTGGAGCCCACGGCATGCAATGGGATCTCCTCCACAACATGCTCAACAAAGTTCTCGTAGTAGGGTTTCAACCTATGGCCATTCACCTTGAATTCTTGTCCAGTTTTCAAACTTTGTATTTGGACTGCACCATGCACAAAAACATTAGTGATAACAAATGGACCAACTCACTGAGAACGTAACTTACCGGGGAATAACCGAAGACGGGAATTGAATAACAACACTTTCTGCCCGATTGAGAAGGTTTTGCCTCTAATCATCTTGTCATGAACGGCCTTGGTCTTCTCCTTGTAAATTCGGGCATTCTCATACGCCTCATGTCGAATCTCTTCAAGCTCGCTCAATTGTAGCTTCCTATGGTTTCCAGCCGTGTCCACATTCATATTGAAGGTCTTGACCGCCCAATGTGCCTTGTGCTCAAGCTCCACAGGTAGATGGCATGGCTTGCCATAGACTAGCCGAAATGGGGACATACCAATGGGTGTTTTGTAAGCCGTTCGATAGGCCCACAGTGCATCCTCCAAACGCAAGCTCCAATCTTTTCTATTCGGCCCAACGGTCTTTTCCAGGATTTGCTTTATTTCTCGATTTGAGACTTCGGCTTGGCCACTTGTTTGGGGGTGATAAGGTGTGGAAACCTTATGCATCACGTTGTACTTCTTGAGCAACGCCGCAATGGTGCGGTTGCAAAAATGTGACCCACCATCGCTTATGAGCACTCGAGGCATCCCAAATCTAGAGAAAATGTTAGATTTCACAAAATCTGCTACAACTCTAGAATCGTTAGTTCGGGTGGCTTTAGCTTCCACCCACTTCGACACATAATCAACGGCAAGTAAAATGTAAGTATAACCAAACGACATAGGGAAAGGACCCATAAAATCAATACCCCAAACATCAAAGATTTCAACAAGGATTGGGGTTTGCGGCATTTGGTCTCTTTGGCCTAAATTTCCGGTCTTTTGACATCAATCACATGTTAAACAAAAAACCCTAGCATCTCTAAACAATGTAGGCAATTAAAAACCACTTTCAAGAACCTTAAACGCAGTGCGTTGTGTGCCAAAGTGTCCACCACATGCATATGTATGGCAAAAACTCAAAATGGAATTAAATTCAGATTCATGAACACAATGACGCACAATCTGATCCGGGCATATTTTCCACAAATAAGGGTCGTCCCAAACATAAAAACGTGCATCCTTTTTTAATTTATCACGTTGAGCCTTGCTTAAGGTGTTAGGAACTTGCTTAGACACCAAAAAATTAACCAAATCGGCATACCAAGGGGTACTTACCTCAACGGACAGAAGTTGTTCATCCGGAAACGTTTCTAAAATGGGAAGGTCCTCTTCTTCACGCACCATTCGACTTAGGTGGTCAGCCACCACGTTTTCACATCCCTTCTTGTCCCTAATTTCAATGTGGAATTCTTGAAGTAGGAGCATCCAACGAATGAGCCTTGGTTTGGCCTCCTTTTTGGTGAGAAGATACTTCAAGGCTGCGTGGTCAGTGAAAACAATTACTTTAGTACCAATTAAATATGATCTAAACTTATCTAATGCAAATACAACTGCTAAAAGTTCTTTTTCAGTTGTAGAATAATTCAATTGGGCATCATTTAAAGTGCGTGAAGCATAATAAATAACATGTGGCTGTTTGTTTTTCCTTTGGCCCAAAACAGCTCCAAGGGCATAATCCGATGCATCACACATCAACTCAAAAGGAATAGACCAATCTGGTGGAGTCATGATTGGTGCCGTGGTGAGGAGGTCCTTGAGGTGGTTGAATGCTTTCTCATACGCCTCGTTGAACTCGAAAACCACCTCTTTTTGAAGCAATCAGCATAGTGGCTGCGCAATCTTGGAGAAATCCTTTATGAACCGCCTATAAAAACCTGCGTGACCAAGAAACGAACGAACCTCTCTAACCGAAGTTGGAGAGGGTAAGTGACGAACAAGGTCTACCTTAGATTTATCTACTTCAATGCCTTTTTCAGAAATAATATGTCCTAGAACAATACCTTGCTTAACCATGAAGTGACATTTTTCCCAATTAAGCACAAGATTTGTTTCAACACAACGCTTCAAAATTAAGGTCAGATTATGTAAACAATGATCAAAAGAATCCCCAAACACACTAAAGTCATCCATGAATATTTCAATAATCTTTTCAACATAATCAGAAAATATGCTAACCATACACCATTGGAACGTGGCAGGAGCATTGCACAAGCCGAATGGCATGCGTCGATATGCAAACGTTCCAAAGGGACAAGTAAAAGTTGTCTTTTCTTGATCATCCGGGGCAATAACAATTTGATTATAACCAGAATATCCATCAAGAAAACAATAAAATAAATGACCCGCTAACCTCTCAAGCATTTGATCTAGGAACGGCAATGGGAAGTGATCCTTCCTTGTGGTGGCGTTTATCTTCCTATAATCAGTGCATACATGCCAACCAGCTTGGATTCGGGTGGGCACCAGCTCGTTCTCCGCATTCTCCACAACCGTCACTCCAGATTTCTTGGGAACACATTGGATAGGTGAAACCCAACGGCTATCGGAGATGGGGTAAATCGCTCCACAATCAAGGAGTTTGATTATCTCCTTCTTCACTACTTCCATCATCGGAGGGTTGAGACGGCGTTGAGCCTCTCTAGTTGGTTTGGCCCCCTCCTCAAGAAATATGTGATGCATACATGTGGCGGGACTAATACCTTTTATATCGGCCAAGGTCCACCCTAGGGCAGATTTGAACTCCTTCAAAACACGCACTAATTTCTCTTCTTCTTGTGCCGTGAGTGATGAAGAAATAATAGCAGGTAAGGTCTCCTCTTCCCCCAGGAAAATGTACTTCAAATGGCTAGGTAGTGGTTTGAGATCAAAGGTAGGTGCCTGAACTATGGATGGAAGCAACTTATTAGTCGAAATGGGAATTGACTCAAAGTTAGGAAATTTACCCTCGTGCTTAGGCAATGACTCAAGGGCAGCAACCAACTCAAGGAACTCCTCCCTAGGATGCACGGCATGCAATGGAATGTGTGTGCCGTGGGTTTTCAACAATCCCCCTCCATTGGTTTTGAGTTCCATGCTTCTTGTAATGACATTTTCAAGCGCATCGACGTTCAAATCTTCAAGGTATCCCTGCGCCAAAGAGTCAATTACATCAATGGAGAAACATGAGTGATCCTCACTAGGATACTTAATAGAATCAGAAAGATTAAAATTAACAACTTCCCCATCAAATTCCATGGACAATGTTCCATTAAACACATCGATTTTCGTCCGAGCCGTCTTCATAAATGGCCGTCCAAGGAGGATTGGCAACGTAGGGGCATGGTCAGATTCATCCATCTCGAGCACATAGAAGTCCGCCGGAAAGATTAAATGATTTACCTGCACTAACACATCTTCCAAAACTCCCATTGGATAAGCGTTAGATCTATCGGCCAATTGTATGATTACACCATCATTTTTCAATACTCCTAGGTTCATAGATGCATAAATTGAATATGGCATGACATTTATAGAAGCACCTAGGTCTAGCATGGCAGATTCAAAATAAGTATTACCTATCACACAAGGAATGGTAAAACTACCCGGATCTTTGCATTTAGGGGGTAGTTTGCGTTGCAAGATGGCGGAGACATTTTCACCCACCTTTACCACCTCTTTGGTCGACATCCTCTTCCTAGTGGTGCAAAGTTCCTTCAGAAACTTGGTGTACCTCGGGACTTGCTTGATTGCATCCAAAAGGGGTATGTTGACTTGAACTTTCCGAAATTTCTCAAGTATGTCCTTCTCGGCTTCTTCTTTCTTCGTTTGCATAAACCTACTAGGAAAAGGCACATTCGGAGGAAAAACATTAGTAGGAACTGAATTTGACACATTCTTACCCTTTTTGGCCGAATTGGACACTTTGGAATGACTTGAAGCTTGCGGCAAAGGTGTTTCCACCTTTGCCGTGGCTTGGCCTATTTCCTCCTCTTCAATCCTCAGTTTTTCATCCTCGTTAAGACCTGATGGTGATGGTGTAGGACCTGCCCCGACTTCTTTTCCACTTCTCTAGAGTATGGCCTTTGCACTTTCGAAGCCTCCCTTGGGGTTTGGAATGGTAGAACTAGGAAGTTGGCCTTGCTCACGAAACTTCCCTACAAAATCTGCAATCTGCCCAATTTGTTTCTCTAATTGCTCCACCCTCTTGTTTTGGTTTTGCATGGCAAACTCGACTTCAACTCGAACTCGTCGGGCTTCCCTTGGGCAGGTGGGGGATATTGGATACACAATGGTGCGGCATTATCCAATCCCGAGGCCGAAAGCTCCTTGAGTGTTCGATTGTCCATGGCCATGACTTGTGGTTCTTCAAAAACCCTTGCCGTCGGTTCCTTGATTAGGAGGGATTACTAAATCACTTGGAAACTGACTCAAAAACTTAAAACAAAGGTTAAAACACTAAACTAAACTCAAAGAATGCAAAACTAAACACTTAAAACACTAAAACAAATCAAAAGACTCAAAACAGCACCAAAACACTCAAAACTGCCTTAAAAACACTTTCTGGGCAGTTTTGAGCGCTTTGACTACTTTGGACGAATTTGGGAAATAAATTGATTCAAAACACTTAGAAACACAAACTAAGACACTTTCTAACTAAATTGGACACTAAAGTAAAGGGGGATTTGGTTTTGGACGAAATTAACTTAAATGCACAGATTCTAATTTAAAACAGATTGTAAAGATGAATGTGATGAAAATATGGATGAATGCTAGCTAGAAGGTTCTTCTCCACATATGTCCCACTTGCATACAATTTGATTTTCAGTTGGTCTTTCGATGAATTATGAAACTCAACACCCCGGGTTAATTAGGTCCGCGTAAATTAACCTTCAAGTTTTCCTTAAGTTAATGAATTGGATGGGACAGGGCATACGCAATTCAAAACATTCTCCAAAAGTCCTTTACGTGAAAAACACAATAAAGATACAATCAAAGATCATTAAGCATCATGAAAACTATAAGTGTTGACGAGGCATTCGTTACTATGATGAGCATGAAACTAGTGCCAAGAATTCATTTAACGCGATTGTTTATAAGCAACCTCCACTACTTGTGAATATAAGTTCATAACTATTAGGTGAAACTCACTTATATTCTAGCGTCATATTCATGCATGAAAATTAAGCGTGCACTCTCAATAAACATACACAAATAAGTTATCAATCAAACAGTTAAACAAATTGAATCCACAATACATGAAATTCCAACCAAAGGTAATCAAATCATATTACAAGCATAAACATAGTTTCGAATCACCCCCTAGCTAATTAGGGATTTAGCCTCTCATGTTCACAGAAAGAGAAATAAAATTGAGTTTAAACATAACGAACAAAAGATTGATTACACCTATAACGCACAACGAATCCACTTGAATTTCTGCGCGTCCAAGCTCCTCTTTCTCCTTTCCTTGCTGCGGCAGAGATGTTTTAGGGAATTTCTGGATGTTATTTTGGGTTGGGGATGGATTTAGGGAAGTTTGGTGGTGCGGCAAGGGTGGTGGAAGGTGTATGGAGGTGTGGAAGGTGGCTGGAATTGATGTGGTGGCTGCGGCAATGGTGGAAAGTGGCTGGAATGGAGGGGGAATGCACGGGTTGGATGGTTTTTTGGGTAATGGTGGCTGCGGCTTATGGGAGAATATAGGAGAGAATGGTAGTGACGGCTGATGAATGAATGGGAGCTACGGCTGAATGGAGAAAAAGTGTATGGTGGCTGCGGCAAGGGAGTGAATGGGATGATTTCTTGCGGCTGCTAGGTTTTGTGTGTGTGAAGGCTGAATAGAATGAATGGAATGAAAAGTTGCGGATTGAATGGAGAAAAGGGTGATGGAGGCCACAGCTTAGGTGGGAGAATTAGGTTTTTGTGGCTGAAGGATTACTTAGAATGAATGAGAGAGAGCTAGGGTTAGAATAGGTGGTACGGCTCAGATTAGAACTAAGGTTAAGGTGGCTGAATGATTAAAATGAATATAAGGTGCGGTTAAGTGGTGGAAAACCTAGGGTTTCAGAAATTCAAACCCTAGTTTATTTTTATTAACTAAAATTAAGTTAAAGGCTGCTAGAATTAGGGAATTAAATCAGAAATTAAAGGGGATGGCTGCACAGTGCGGCTAGGGTTAGGTTAGGAGAGGGAATTAGGGTTTAAGTGAATGACATTGGACTTAAATACCCCCCTTGCACGGCAAGGGAAGGAAAGAAAGGGATTGGGCACGGAAAAGGGTTTTAAGGGCCCTAGGGCCTTCGTTTTGTGTCCTAAAGTGCATACGAGGCCTAAAAAGTGGCTAGAAAATATGGACGTTTAGATTAGGAAAGGTTACCAAAACGGGAAACCTAGGGTTAACTTTCCTACTTCAAGTAGGAAACCTTGTTTGAGTGGGAATCCTCGTTTTGGTAGGATTTCATCGTTGGAGTAGGAATTCATCGTTTCTTCAAGTCTTCAACTCATTCATTCCTCTTTCGCTCCAAAAGATTCCAATTTGCATCTTCTTGCACACTTTGGCCTTATAATCTGAAAATACACAAAAGTGGCCTTAAACACTAAAATAACTAAGTAAACACAACATAAATGCACGAGAACAAGCTAATTAAGTCGCATGAATATGCTCCTATCAAATTCCCCCACACTTAACTTTTGCTAGTCCTTGAGCAAAACAAAACAACTAAAGAAAATAAGACGAAACAAAACAAACAAAATGAAACTTAAACCTTCCAACGTTTGCCTCAGGGATTTTCAATGAAACATGACATGTCGAAGATCATTACTCACATAGCTTTTAGTCTTCCTTCCCCTCAAGCATATACTTAATCATAGTCACCATTCACTAGTTCGCATTTAATCAATTAAAACACATTTTGAATGTAGTAACATGCCTTAGAGAATTCCCTCAATTCCTCACTAGTTATGCACTCAATTTTCACTCAGATTTTCTGACTACACACCCTACACTAGTTATATGTGAGAAGATTGATGTAAACATGAAAAACTAGTACTCACATACGTTATAACAAAGAAAGCAATTTCTGGAGTAATTAAACATGTTTAGATATGATCTCATGAATAGAATGCTACTACTTAGATTTCTTACCAGTGACACCATATGCTCATACCAAATTCAAACTCCACAATTGAAATGCACAACACTCAAGATAGAAGTCAAGGGTTGTAACGGGGCTTGGGGTATTGGCTAACAAGGAAAGATAGGGATAAACAAAAGTTCTTTAAGCCATAGCAAGCAAAGTAATGAAATTGAGACTTAGAATTCACTTAGAGTGCAGAAATCAACTTTTAAACAAATAGGGAAGATTCAAACAACTCTTAGGGCCTAATTCATTATTTTGGACCCTTAATTCACAGATTTTAACTCTCCAAATAACGTGTAGGCTCAAGTCTCACAGGGATGTAGCGTTTGTTAAGTTCCTTCCTTCAAGCATGTTACAAAAACTAATTTTTTTTCTTTGTGATTACATGTGAATTCGTAAACTATAACTACAAACAAGCATAAACCAAAGAGTATATCAAACGTCCATCCATGTTTGTAACTTTCTTTAACCATCATGCAATTAAAAACCAAATCCTCATCATTGTGTTGGAAGGTGACCTACGACACAAACAAACACACAAAACAACTCTTTTTGGGTTTTTCAAAACAATTTTTCAAATTTTTAGGGGATTTTCGGATTTTTAAGTCAACACACACTAAAACACTCTAAAATGGCTTAAAAACACTTAAAAACAGCAAGGAACAACATTGGAAGTTATGGGTGATAAAATCCCACGAATTTGCATCAACAACATTAGTTACCCCCCCCCCCCCCCCACACTTAAATCAAACATTGTCCTCAATGTTCTAAGCTTAAAATCACACCAAACAAAAGTAAACATAAAAACAGCAACTAAACACACTAAACATGACAGAATGTAAATAACAAAGAGAAGAGTTTAGGGACGCAAATCTGGGTATGGAGTGTAGATTCCATCTTCTCCTTGGTGATTGCATGGGTTGCCTCCCACGAAGTGATAGAAGCATATTTATGCGCCTTAGTTAGCTAGTTCTTATGCATTTATGTTGTGTTTTCTTACTTAATTTAGTGTTTAAAGTCATTTTCGTGTGTTTATAGGTTCATATGGCTAAGGATGCAAAAGGATGCCTTTCGGAGCCTTTTGGAGCAAATTAGAGATTGGAATGGATTGCATATGCTTAAAGCCAAGTAGATGGACGAAATTGAAGACCAAAGGAATGAAAATGAAGAACAAAGAGTTCACATTCATCACCAACACAACCATACATCCACACATTCTTTCTCCATCATTGCCGTGCAAAACACCATCATTGCAGCCACATGCACATTCCACTTCATCATTTCAGATTTCCACCATCAACAAAGAACCATTCATTAATCATTTACACTTTAATCATTCAACCACATTCACACATCACCCATTCACCTTTGTGCCATGCTTCTACCTTTGTTCAAGCCCTTCCACATAACCTGCCTTCATTCATTCAGAAAATGCATTCCTTGTCGTGGCTTACATGCACTTCCCACTACCTTTCATTGCAGCCACATCACATGCATTCCCACATGCATTTCCACCCACATACACCCATAATCATTCAACACATGCATCCATAATCATCTCTCAAAACCGTGCATTTCATGTTCATTCCAACCTTTATTCCACATGCACTCCCTTTAAATAATCAACCCACATGCACCATTCAAACATAAACCCATTCACCACCAGAAAACAACCATGCCGTGGGTTCCCATTCCAGATTTCCAGCATTCCCTTTTATTTTCTGTCAAAACACATGCATTCCCACCCTTTAATCACATGCATTTCTGCCACATGCATCTCCCATCACCATTTCAGCTTTCCACCTAATTCCTAGTCATCATGTTCCCCCCATTTCACCTATAAATAAGCATGCATTGCAGCCACAAAACACACACTCTTCCATTTCAGCAAACCATCTCTCATACACATTCATTCACGCCAGAAATTCCTCCTCTCCCTCTAGCACTACCATACTTCACCATTCTTCATATTTTCTGCCCAAAAACACTCCTTGCCTTCCCCTACATCCATCCCTACCCTAAACACATCATTCTACATCATCCATAACCCCCAAAACTCACCAAAACCCCTTGTGCCGCAGCAACTAGAGGAGAAGAGGCCTAAACGTTCATACAATTCAAGATTGAGTTGTTGGAATTTTTAGGTGTACTTCGATTCTTGTTTTCAATGTTTACTTTGTTATTACTCTCTAAGTTTGTTGTAATCATGAGTGGCTAAACCCCTAATTAGTTAGGGGAAAGTTTGAAGCCATGAACATGTTTGAAATATGAATTGATTTCTTCCAATTGTGATTTGTTAAGTTGTGATTGTAATTCAATTATCATGTTTATTAAAAACTTGTTTTTGTATGTTGATTAGGGATGCATACTTAGTCTTCATGCATAAACTCGATGCTAGTTTATAAACGAGTTTCACCTAATCGTCACAAGTTTATAAACATGAGTAGTGAAGGTTGCTAGTCACAACCGCGTTAATTGAATTCTTGGCAAAAGTATCATGCATTCATAGTTACAATTGCCTCGTCAACACTTATAATTCTCATAGAGCATAATGATCTCTCATTGTATCTCTTCTATGCATTCATGTTGAGAACCATTGGAGAATGATTTGAATTGTCGCATGCATCATCCAATTCAATAACATAAGGAAAATTTGAGAGTTAATTAGTGCATCACGGTTAACTTGGGGTGTTGAGCATCATAGATAATGAAAAGCAATTGGAGAATCGATTCATATATAAATGTGTCATGTGTGGAGAATGGACCTCTAACTAATCCATCCATCATCTTGTTTCTCAAATCCGTTTATACAATCTGCCTAGTTTATTAACTTGTTTTATTTAATTTAACTTCGTCAAAACCTTAATCCCCCTTTACTTTAATGTCCAATTTAGTTAGAAATCAATTTAGTTTGTGCTTTTAAGTGTTTTGATTCATTTTATTTCCCAATTTCGTCCAGATTCACCAAAGTGCTCAAAACTGCCCAGAAAGTGATTTTAAGGCAGTTTTGAGTGTTTTGGGTGATGTTTGAGTCTTTTGGTTTGTTTTAATGTTTTAAGTGTTTAGTTTTACATTCTTTGAGTTAGTTTAGTGTTTTATATTGTGTTTTTACGTTCTTGAGTCAAGTTATTACTTAATTTCGTCCAAATTTGTGTTTGTGCTCAAATCTGCCCAGAAAGTGGTTTTTAGGCAGATTTGAGTGTGTTTGTGTTGTTTTGAGTCTTTTGAGTCAATTTCACATTGATTAGCATCCCTAGTTAATCCCCGGTCTAGAACGATCCCTATTTGCACATTTACTACAATTGTCATCCATAGGGTTAATTTGTGTGTTTAACTATTTTCGCATCAAATTTTGGCGCCGTTGCCGGGGATTAGCAAAATTGCTAATCCCTTGTGTTTTTGCCGTATGTTTTTAGTGTAATTTACCTAGTTTTCTCATTTTGTTTTGTTTTCTTGGTTTAGGTACTAGTGCATGACGCGGAGTTCTCAAACTGTGCATGCACATATCTTGGACTTTAACGACGATTTTGAACGTGATTTGAGAAGAAAGAGGAGGCATCCCGAACCTAGTGAACCTAGTTCAAGTTTAGAGGCCGAATCTGAGTTTGAAAGTGTGGAAGAAGAAGTTATGGCAGCAGACAATCGGACCATTAAAGAGCTTTCGGCCTCGGGGTTGGCCAATGCCGCACCATTATGCATTCAATACCCCGCGGCTGCCCAAGGCAAGACCGATGAATTCGAGTTGAAGTCAAGCTTGTTGCACCACATTCCGAAATACCATGGGCTTTCCATGGAAGATCCCAACAAGCATCTCAAGGAGTTCGAGGTTGTTTGTTCGAGCATGACACCCATAAATGTCGATGGGAACATTCTAATGATGAAAGCTTTTCCATTCTCTCTTGTGGAAAAGGCTAAGGATTGGCTTTATGAATTGGCACCCGGGACCGTTACTTCTTGGGAGAGCATGAAGAGAGCGTTCTTGGAGAAGTTCTTCCCTACTTCAAGAATCATTCTCTTGAGGAAGAAAATTAGCGGAATCCAACAAAGTCAAGGAGAATCTTTTCCGGCATACTACGAGCGTTTTAAAGCCCTTGTTGCATCGTGTCCTCAACATCAAATGAAGGAGGAGCTTCTCCTTCAATATTTCTATGAGGGCCTTCTTCCCATTGAAAGGCAAATGCTCGATGCTTCGGCGGGAGGTGCATTGGTGGACAAAACTCCTATGTCGGCCAAGACCCTAATTGCAAACCGTGCTCTAAATGCACAACAATATGAAGGACTTGGGCAAAGGGACCCCCCACGGCAACACTTGAATGAGGTAAGTTCTCAATCCGATATTCAATCTCAGATAGCTAATCTTACTTCTATTGTGTCTCAGATGGCCGAAGGAATGAAGATACAAGGACCGATTGTATGTGGTGTATGTTCTATCCAAGGACACCCTTCGGAAAAATGCCCTCAATTGATTGAGAATGGGGGATGGGAGAGTGCAAATGCCATGGGATTTCCGAGCCACAATCAACCAAGGAATGATCCATATTCCAACACATACAATCCGGGTTGGAGAGACCATCCAAACTTCAAGTGGAGGGAACCTCAACAACCTCAACAACAAGGAGGCTTTAGACAACAACCCTCGGGGTTCTACACCAAGCCATTCGGCCCCAATCCAAACCAAGCACAACCTGCCCAAAACAATCAAGGTACGTCGTTGGGCAATGAAACACTTCTTAAATTACTTACCAATTTGTCTCAGGGGCAAGAGGATCAAACCAAAGCCATGCAAAACCAAGACAAAAGGGTGGATCACTTGGAGAAACAAATTGGGCAGATTGCGGAATTTGTAGGACAATTCCGAGACAAAGGCAAGCTCCCTAGCTCAACCGTTGTCAATCCAAGGGGAGGATTCGAATCTGCCAAGGCAATCATGTTGAGAAGTGGTAAGGAGGTCGAAACCACCCCAAGCACGTCCAAAACAAGTCAAGAAGAGGACGTGTTGCTGCAAGAAGAGGAGGAACAAGGAATAAAGGCCACGGCAAGGGTGAAAGAATCTTTGCCGCAGCCCCCTATTGTGCCAAAACCGTCCAATATGCCTAAGGTAAGTCCAAATTCGACTTTGTCAAGTTCCATTCCACTAAACGTGCCCTTTCCTAGCAGGTTTAGGCAATCAAAGAAGGAGGAGAGTGAAAAGGACATTTTGGAAACCTTTAGGAAAGTTCAAGTTAACATTCCGCTCCTTGATGCAATCAAGCAAGTCCCTAAGTATGCCAAGTTCTTAAAAGAGCTTTGCACAACGAGGAAGAGGATTTCAAACAAGGAGGTGGTCCAGGTAAGTGAAAATGTCTCTGCTGTGTTACAAAGGAAATTACCCGGCAGTTACAAAGGAAACTGCCGGGTAGTTTTACAATTCCGTGCGTTATTGGTAATACTAAGTTTGAACAATGCATGTTAGACTTAGGGGCTTCGATTAATGTTATGCCATACTCTATTTATGCATCTATGAACTTAGGTGAGCTTAAAAATGATGGTGTGATAATTCAATTAGCCGATCGTTCTAATGCATATCCAAAGGGTGTTTTGGAAGATGTTTTGGTACAGGTTGATAACTTGATTTTTCCAGCGGATTTCTACGTGCTTGACATGGAGGATTCACCCCATTCCACCCCATTACCGATTCTATTAGGGAGGCCCTTCATGAAAACAGCCCGCACCAAGATAGATGTGTTTAAAGGAACTTTAACGATGGAATTTGATGGGGAAGTCATTGATTTCAATCTTTCTGAAAGTATTAAATTTCCTAAGGACGATCATTCTTGTTTTTCTATTGATATAATTGATGATTTGGCGCAGGAATTTCTCGATTCTTTGGAGAGGAATTGGGCAACAATTGCACAAGGAATTGCACAAGGAATTGGGCAAAAATCTGGTTTTGCCGTGCCTAGAAGTGAAGATGAGGCCGAGATGGTTGCTGCACTTGAGTCATTGCCACAACACTTTGGTAAGCCTCCAAAACCGAGTCCAATTCCTGTTTCGACTAACAAGTTGTTACCTTCAGTGATTCAGGCACCCATTCTTGAGCTTAAACCATTGCCGGATCATTTGAAGTATGTCTATTTGGGAGACAATGAGACGTTGCCTGTCATAGTTTCCTTATCCCTCACAGCAATGGAGGAGGAGAAATTGATTCGGGTGTTGAAAGAGCACAAGACGGCCATAGGATGGACCTTGGCCGACATAAAGGGTATTAGTCCTACAACTTGCATGCATCGCATACTTTTAGAGGAGGGGGCTAAACCAACCAGAGAGGCTCAACGCCGGCTCAACCCTCCAATGATGGAAGTTGTGAAAAAGGAGATTATCAAGCTTCTAGATTGTGGGGTGATCTATCCTATCTCGGATAGCCGTTGGGTTTCACCGGTTCAAGTTGTGCCAAAGAAATCCGGAGTGACTGTGGTGAAGAATGAAGAAGATGAACTTGTGCCTACACGCATTCAAACCGGTTGGAGGGTGTGCATTGACTATAGAAAGCTAAATGCCGCAACAAGGAAAGATCACTTCCCTTTGCCATTCATTGATCAAATGCTTGAAAGGTTAGCCGGTCATTCTTTTTATTGCTTTCTTGATGGTTATTCGGGTTATAATCAAATTGTCATAACGCCGGATGATCAAGAAAAGACCACCTTTACTTGTCCATTTGGTACTTTTGCATATCGTCGTATGCCATTTGGTTTATGCAATGCACCGGCCACTTTCCAACGATGCATGGTAAGTATCTTCTCTGATTATGTTGAAAAGATAATTGAAGTATTTATGGACGATTTTAGTGTGTTTGGAGACTCATTTGATGCTTGTTTGCATAATCTCACTTTAATCTTGAAAAGATGCATGGAAACTAACCTTGTTTTGAATTGGGAAAAATGTCATTTTATGGTTAAACAAGGTATAGTTTTGGGTCATATCATCTCTGAAAAAGGAATTGAAGTTGATAAGTCTAAAATAGATCTTGTACGTCACTTACCTTCTCCTACGTCGGTTAGAGAGGTCCGTTCTTTTCTTGGCCATGCAGGATTCTATCGACGATTTATCAAGGACTTTTCCAAGATTGCACAACCCCTATGCCGCCTACTCCAAAAGGATGTGTCTTTTGAGTTCAACGAGGCGTGTGAGAAGGCATTCAAGCATCTAAAAGACTTACTCACCACGGCACCCATCATAACTCCCCCGGATTGGTCCATTCCCTTTGAATTGATGTGTGATGCATCGGATTATGCACTTGGGGCTGTTTTGGGTCAAAGGAAAAATAAACAGCCACATGTTATTTATTATGCTTCACGCACTTTAAATGATGCTCAATTGAATTATTCTACAACCGAAAAAGAACTCTTGGCGGTTGTATTTGCTTTAGATAAGTTTAGATCATATCTTCTTGGTACTAAAGTAATTGTTTTCACTGACCATGCAGCCTTGAAGTATCTTCTCACCAAAAAGGAGGCTAAGCCAAGACTCATTCGTTGGATGCTCCTACTTCAAGAGTTCGATCTTGAAATCCGAGACAAGAAAGGGTGTGAAAACGTGGTGGCTGACCACCTAAGTAGAATGGTGCGTGAGGAAGAGTCCACCCCCATTTTAGAAACGTTTCCGGATGAGCAACTTCTGTCCATTGAGGTAAGAACCCCTTGGTATGCCGATTTGGTCAATTTCTTGGTGTCTAAGCAAGTTCCTAGTACCCTAAACAAGTTCCAACGTGATAAACTTGTTCATGATGCACGTTTTTATGTTTGGGATGATCCATATTTATGGAAATTCTGCCCAGATCAGATTGTGCGTAGATGTGTGCCCGAATCTGAATTTAATTCCATTCTTACATTCTGCCATACTTATGCATGTGGGGGACATTTTGGCACCCAAAGGACAGCCCTAAAGGTGTTACAATCTGGATTTTATTGGCCTAATCTCTTTAAAGATGCTAAAATGTTTTGTTTAACATGCGATAAGTGTCAAAGAACAGGTAACATAGGGCCTAAGGACCAAATGCCACAACAATCTCTCTCATTTGTGGAAATTTTTGATGTGTGGGGTATTGATTTCATGGGCCCCTTCCCTCCATCTTTTGGTTTCACTTATATCTTGCTAGCTGTCGATTATGTTTCCAAATGGGTGGAAGCCAAAGCCACCCGTACTAACGATTCTAAGGTTGTTGCAGATTTTGTGAAATCTAATATTTTTGCTAGATTTGGGATGCCACGAGTTTTAATTAGTGATGGGGGTTCTCACTTTCGTAACCGCACCATTGAAGCTTTGCTCAAGAAGTACAACGTTACTCATAAGGTTTCCACACCTTATCACCCTCAAACCAATGGGCAAGCGGAGGTTTCAAATAGGGAGATCAAACAAGTCCTAGAGAAAACCGTGGGACCCTCAAGAAGAGATTGGAGTTTGCGCTTGGACGATGCATTGTGGGCCTATCGTACGGCTTACAAAACTCCCCTTGGCATGTCACCTTTTCGGCTTATCTATGGTAAGCCATGTCATTTGCCCGTTGAGTTAGAGCACAAGGCACATTGGGCTGTGAAAACCTTCAATTTGGACATAGACGCTGCTGGAGTTCATAGGAAGCTCCAATTAGATGAACTTGAGGAGATTAGGAACGAGGCTTACGAGAATGCTCGCATCTACAAGGACAAGACGAAGGCTTATCATGATAAGATGCTTCGTACCAAAACGTTCTCCAAGGGGCAGAAAGTGTTGCTTTTTGATTCAAGACTTCGGTTATTCCCTGGTAAGTTACGTTCTAAATGGATTGGACCTCTTGTTGTTACTAATGTTTTTCCTCATGGTGCAGTCCAAGTCCAAAGCTTAAAAAGTGGCCACGAGTTCAAGGTGAACGGACATAGATTGAAGCCATACTATGAGAACTTTGTGGAGCATGTCGTGGAGGAGACCCCACTCCATGCCGTGGGCTCCAATGGAGCATGAACGTGTCTTCGTCCGGCTGCAAGACGTTAAAGAAAGCGCTACTTGGGAGGCAACCCATGCAATTCAACAAAGGAAGCTCAAGGAATCACTCCAATTCCAGATTTGCGTTCCTAACCCCTTCACTTTGTTGTTTATTTCGAATCTGCCTATTTAGTTGTTTTACTTGCTGTTTGTGTGTTTCTTTGTGTTTTGTGTGATTTTATGCTTGAAACATTGAGGACAATGTTTGATTTAAGTGTGGGGGGGTAACTAAGTGTTTTTGATGCAAATTCATGGGATTTTATCACCCTTTACTTATAGACTTGTTCCTTGCTGTTTTTAAGTGTTTTTAAGCAGTTTTGGTGTGTTTTAGTGTGTTTTGAAGTAAAAATCCGAAAATCACATAAAAATTTGAAAAATTTGTTTTAAAAACCCAAAAAGAGTTGTTTTCAAAGTGTTTTTGTGTGTTTGTTTTTGTTTTAGGGTACCTTCCAACACAATGATGAGGATTCGGTTTGTAATTACATGGCTGTTAAAGAGAGTGATTAACATGGATGAAAGTTTGATTTACTCTTTGTGTATGCTTGGTTGTGATTATAACTTATGACTTCACATGCAATCATAAAAAAATAAAAAAAAATAAAAAAAAAAAAATCAGTTTTTGTAACATGCTTGAAGGAAGGAACTCAAATTAACGCTACAACCTTGTGAGACTTGAGCCTAAACGTTTATTTGGAGAGTTAGAATCTGTGCATTTTTGTTTTCTAAGTCGTTGCATGATCTCATTATTCTTTGCTTGGTTACTACTTAGAGGCGTTTCATCATTTAGTTCCAAATGCTAGAACTCATGCCCATTTCATGCAAAGCATGTTATTGATTTGCATAACACAGATTCAAGATGAAGTTGTGTAGTGACCACCACCTTAGCCATATTGCCGTGTATCCCATGTCATTTTATGTTCAAGTTAACCCACATTATCATCACCTAGCCTAGATTAGGACCATCCACACCCTTGTTCTTAAAGCTTAGTAAAGCATGATTCAAATTGAATTTCTTTTGAATTATGTTGGCAGAAAACAAGTGTGGGGGAATTGTTCTTGTGTGAGAATTTGTGTGCCATAGGCACGGCATGAAAGAAAAGAAAAAGAAAAAAAAAAAAAAAAAGGCGTGAAAAGTATGAAAAAGAGTTGAAAAGTTGTGAAAAAGAATTCCAAAGTATTGTTTGTTGAAGTAAGGGTCCAAAACAATGAATTCGGCCCTAAGGAGTTGTCTAAGTCTTCCCCTTGTGTTTTAAAGTTAATTTCTGCAATCTAAATGAATTCTAAGTCTTAAGTACACTACTTTGCTTACTATTACTTGAAGAACGCTTGTTCTCCTTATCTTTTCTTTGTTAACCACTACCCCAAGCCCCGTTACAACCCTTGACTTCATTCTTGAGTGTTATGTGTTTCAATTTGTGGAGTTTGAATTTGGTATGAGCATATGGTCATTAGTTCTCGCATCTAAGTAGTAGCATTCCATTCATGAGATCATTTCTAAACATGCTTATTAACTCCATAAATTGCGTTCTTTGTTATACGTATATGTGAGCATTCGTTTTCATATTTACATCAATCTTCTCACATATAACTAGTATAGGGTGTGTAGTTAGAAAATCTGAGTGAAAATTGAGTGCATATCTTGTAAGCATTGAGCAAATTCTCTAAGGCATGTTACTACATTCAAAACATTCTTTTAATCGATTAATTGTGAACTAGTAAGTGGTGTCTATGATTAAGTATGTTTTCAATTGTAAAGATGACTCAAATCTGTGGGGATGATGATTTTTAACTTGTCATGTACCATTGGAAATCCCTGAGGTGAACGTTGGAAGGTTTAGGTTATGTTTTGTTTCTTTGTTTTGCTCGAGGACTAGCAAAAGCTAAGTGTGGGGGAATTTGATAGAAGCATATTTATGCGCCTTAGTTAGCTAGTTCTTATGCATTTATGTTGTGTTTTCTTACTTAATTTAGTGTTTAAAGTCATTTTCGTGTGTTTATAGGTTCATTGATGCGTGATTTATACGCACACAAATTAAACCCTCTTTTTGACAATTGTAGTATAAGTATAAGTAGGGATCGTTCTGGACCGGGGATTAGGAGGGATTGTTAATCACTTGGATTTGACTTAAAAACGTAAAAACATAATATAAAACACTAAACTAGACTCAAAGAATGTAAAACTAAACTTTAAAACACTAAAACAAATCAAAAGACTCAAAATGCTTTTAAAAACACAAACTAAAATGCTATACTAAACTCGAAGAATTCAAAACTAAAAATAAGAAAGATTAAGACTAAGACTTAAACGAAATATGGGGGGATTGATTTTGGACGAATTTAAACTAAAATGGATAGATTGTAAAGAAAACAAATTGTAAATATGAAATTGACGGAAATGAATGGATGGTATGGCTAGCTAAGGGGTTCATCTCCATACATGTTACACTTGCATAATAAAATGATTTCCAATTGCATTTCAATAAACCATGAATTCTCAACGCCCCGGGTTAATTAGGTCCGCTTAAATTAACCGTCAAGTTTTCCTTAAGTTAATGAATTGGATGATTGCATACGACAATCCAAAGCATTCCTCACAAGTTCCCTACATGAATTGCATAATAGAGATACAAGCAAGAATCATTAAGCAATATGAAAACTATAAGTGTTGACGAGGCATTCGTTACTATGATTGCATGAAACTTATGCCAAGAATTTGTTTAACGCGATTGTTTATAAGCAACCTCCACTACTTGTGAATATAAGTTCATAACTATTACGTGAAACTCACTTATATTCTAGCGTCATATTCATGCATGAAAATTAAGCGTTCATTCTCAATAAACATACATAAATAGGATATCAATCAAATAGTTAAACAAATTGAATTCACAACTTATGAAACGTAATTAAAAGTAATCAAATCATATTGCAAGCATAAACATATATTTCGAATCACCCCCCTAGCTAGGGGGGGGTTTAGTTCCTCATACAAAACAAAGAGAATTAAAATTAAACATTGAAATCAAAGAAACACCTAAACATTCCAACAACTCAAACTTGAATTGTATGAACGTTTAGGCCCTCTTCTCTTCCTCTTCGTTGTAGCACAAGGTCTAAAGATAGTTGGTTTGGGGGGATGGAAGTGTGGAATGGAGTGGGGAATTATGGAAATAGGTGAGGAGTGGTGGAGAAAATGGTGCAGAAAATGGAGAGAAACTCACGGCTAGAGAAGGAATGGAGTGTTTGTGTTGTGGTATCTACAATGGAATGAGATGTTTTGAATGATGGGAATGCAAGGGTATTTATAGGAGGAGTGGAGATGTATATGGCTATTTGTTTAAGGTGTTTGTGTGGAGGAATGATGGAGAATTGCATGTGGAATGGCTGCAATGATGAAGAATGAAAGCTGGAAAATAAAAGGGAAAGCTGGAAATCTGAAAATGCAAATGGGAATCCTGAAATGCAAAGGTGGCCACGGTTTTGAGTGTGTTTTGTGTTGGAAATGCATGTGAATGCATGTGAATGTTGTTTGTGTGAAGTGTGTGTGGGTTAAAGAGTGAATGGTGGTGTAATGATGAAGTGTGATGGCTGAAAATGTCAAGGGAAATGCATGTGATTGCATGACAAAGAATTTCAGGATGCATGTGTGTGTTGAATGGTTTCTTGGTGAAGGATGTGGAGTGGTTGAATGTGGTGCAATGATAATGTTTTGTGGCTGAATTGGTGGTGGAATTATGATGGGAGTGCATATGATTAAAGAGTGGGAGTGCATGTGGGTGAATGTGAAGGGAATGCATGTGTTGATGACTAGGTTAGTGGGTGGAAATCTGAAAATGGCATAAGGGAATGGGAGCTCACGGTTTTGAGTTGTTTGTTTGTGTGAAGTGTGTGTGAATGCATGTGAAGATGCTAATAAATAATGCATGTAGGGTTAGGAAATAAAATCATAACTTAAAGGGAGATGATTAAAGGGTGTTGAAAGGTTTGAAATGCATGTGTTGAATTGGTGGTTGAATGATGAAAGAATAAGTGAATGATTATGATAAGTGTATAAGTGAATGATTATGATAAGTGTATGATATGTTAAGTGATAAATGAATGATATGTTAAGTGATAAATGAATGGTTTGATAAGTGAATGATATGATAAGTGAATGCTTATAATAAGTGAATGATATGATAAATGAATGCTTTAAGTGTTTAAAATAGGGAACAAAGCCCTTCCTTGCATGGCAAGGAAGGGAGACACAAGGAAACACACGACAATGTCCTAAGGTTGCAAGGAATGTTGTTTTTGTGTTCTAAAATGCGTAGGAGTCTTCAATGATGCTTAAACATGAGGTCTTTTAGGATTTAACTTTCCTACTTCAAGTCTTTAATTTCGTCCATCCTCTTGGCTCCAAGCATATGATATCCATTCCAATCTCTAATTTGCTCCAAAAGGCTCCAAAAGGCATCCTTTTGCATACCTTGCCCTTAGAACCTGAAAACACACAAAAGAAGCATAAAGGACTAAAATAACTAGAGAAACATAACGTAAATGCACGAGAACAAGCCATTTAAGTCGCATGAATATGCTCCTTTCAAATACCCCCACACTTATCTTTTGCTAGTCCTCGAGCAAAACAGAAAGAAAAACAAAACAAAACCAAACGAAACAAAACAAGTAAAACACAACCTAAACCTTCCAACAACCGTCTTAGGGATTTCCAATGCACATGACACGTTAAAAATCATCATTCCCACAGATTTTAGTCATCTTCACACTTAAGTACATTCTTAATCATAGTCACCATATACTAGTTCACAATTAAGCATTTAAAACCATGTTTTGAATGTAGTAACATGCCTTAGAGAAATTGCTCAAATCCTTACAAGATATGCACTCGTTTTTCACACAGATTTTCTGACTACACACCCTACACTAGTTATATGTGAGAAGATTGATGTAAACATGTAGACGAACACTCACATATGTTATAACAAGGAAAGCATTTTCTGGATTTACGATAATGACATGAATATGATCTCATGAATGGAATGCTACTACTTAGAATGAGAACCAGTGATTCCATAAGCTCATATCAATTTCAAACTCCACATTATTGAACACATAACGATCAAGATAGAAGTCAAAGGGGTGTAACGGGGCTAAAGGTGTTTGGCTAACAAAGAAGGTATATGGAAAACAAAGGTTCTTAAAGAAATAGCGAGCAAAGCATTTGAATTAACGTAGAATTCACTTTTGAATGAAAACTCAACTTTTGAACAACAAGGGGGAACAAGCTCTTTTTTTTTTTTTTTTTTTTTTTTTTGCTTTCTTTCTTTTCTCTTTTTTTCTTTTTCATATGTTTTTCACAAATTTTTTTTTTCTTCTTTTCTTTTGACTCTCAAAACATACAAACTTAAGAACAAACTTTTACTCCCCCACACTCATTTTCTTGCAAAATGTACTCAAAAGGAATTCATTTAAGTCATGCTCACTATCTTTTAAGAACAAGGGTACGGATGGTCCTAATCTAGGCTAGGTAAGGGGTGATATGGTTAGCAAAAAATAGGTTAAACGAGGCTCAACGGTGTTAAGACTTACAATATATATGAAATATGGGAAGTAAGGCTATTTGGCTATGGTGGCAACTACACAACTTCATCTTGATATATGTTATGCAACTCAATATCATGCTTTGAATGAAACGGATATAAGTTCTAGCATTTAGTTCTATCATGATACAATTGCATTCTAAGTAGCAACCAAGCAAGGAATAATGAGATCATTCAACAACTTTAGAAAACAAAGAATCACAGAAAATAACTCTCCAAAGAGGGTAATGGCTCGAGTCTCACAGGGTTGTAGCGTTTGTTTGAGTTCCTTCCTTCAAGCATGTTACAAAAACGAATTTTTCTTTTATGATTGCATGTGAAGTCATACATTATAACCATAACTAAGCATAAACCAAGAGTAAATCAAACTTTTCTCTATGTTTATAACTCTTTTTAACAGTCATGCAATTACAAACCAAATCCTTATCATTGTGTTGGAAGGTACCCTAAGACACAAACTCACAAAAACGACTCAAAACACTCTTTTTAGGCTTTTCAAAACAATTTTTCAAATTTTTATGTGCTTTTCGGAGTTATAAAAACAAAACATACTAAAACACTCTAAAACAACTTAAAAACACCTTAAAACAGCAAGGAACAACATTTGAAGTTATGGGTGATAAAATCCCACGAATTTGCATTAACAACATTAGTTACCCCCCCACATTTAAATCAAACATTGTCCTCAATGTTTTAAGCATAGATTCACACAAAACATAAGTAATCACACAAACAACAACTAAACATACTAAACATGGCAGAATGTAATTAACAAAGAGAAGAGTTTAGGGACGCAAATCTGGTTATGGAGTGTAAATTCCCTCTTCTCTTTGTTGATTGCATTGAGGCTTGATCTTGATGATTCCACAGGCTTACTCTTGAACTGGTTTCTGCCCATTGTTGATTTTCCTTTGTGCTACTTCTTGAACTGGGCAGCAGGATGGTTCTTTTGGTCTCCCCCGAAGGTCTGAGCTTACCCTTTTGGTCTGTTTCTTTGTTCAATCTTTCCAATTCGTATTGAAAAGGGTTGGAGGATAACTCAGCCTATGTTTGTCTCCACATGCTTCAATGTATCATTTTCACTTGCCTTACTCGCTCCCCTTTGCAGAAGTGGTCCCTTCTCCGGAAGTGTATCAACCGTTGAAGATGACTACTCGAGAGCAACGCTAGGTAAGCAATCAGGAATAGATTCCAGGCAGTTGGCTCCAGATCGGAAGATTGACTCCAAGTGCCGGCTGATTGCTTCTTTTACTTTGCCATGCGAGTAAGAACAAGGACAAAGAAAAAGACAGGGAAAGAGCATGATATGAGATACTTTTGCTTTTGACCTTGATGATATGAGATACCTTTGCTTTGAAGAAGCGGTGGATGAATCAGCACATGCTTCAATCCGCCGTTTCCTCCTGGGTCATATGTACTCCAGGCATCTGGTATCATCTTTGGGGAAGAAGAAAGAATTGAGTATTTTGAAAGGCCTTGCTGGGAGTGCGCCCTCAGAGGTGAGGGAGAGTTGGGCATTTTCTTCAGGTTTGCCCTGCCATAAAAGACGAAGGTCGACATATATAGAGATAATATCAAGTGGTGGTGCTTTTTACCTTTGTCGACAAACGTTTTGATCCCGCAAATCCGGCTTTTTGAAATAGTGGCGCCTCTTCGATCTCTGAACACGCCTCTTCGATTTCTGAGCAGGCGCCCCTTCGATTTCTGAACGACGCCCCTTCGCTTTCTGAACGACGCCCCTTCGCTTTCTGAACGACACGTGGTAGTGCAGATGCGGCTCCTTTTGACAAAGCTGCACACGTTTTCTGAAAAGCAGAGAAAGCGTCGCCGAACTTTGCGCTTGTCGGCTAAAGAGGTGTAGTTGCGATGATGGCCTCCACGTGCGTCTTCTGAAAAGCCGAGAAAACGTCGCCTAAATTACGCCGGAAATTCCGGCTTTTTGAATCGGTGGACGCGTCGCCTTGGCTTTTTATTGAGGTATCGATCACCGCCACAAACACACTCTGAAGATTTCCCATTCTTGAAAATCGTCTCCGACCCTTCGAAATTTAACTCCATCCACCCATTCTCTTTGAACACTTTTGAAAAAAAATGGCAAACTCATCGAACCTTAGCTTAGATTTGAGTCTCAGCAGCGATCCGGTTGCGCCCCGTCAAGGTAATGTATGGCGTCCTTCTTTTTTATCTTCTAACGGTCATCTTTCAGGTGAAGACTCTGTGATGCAGGACGCCACAACAGCTACAATAGTAGCTAGGAACCTCCTCACTCCAAAAGATAGTAGGCTACTGTCAGGACGGTCCGATGAGTTGGCCGTTCAAGAGTCCCTCGCACTTAGTGTTCAGTGTGCGAGCTCTGTGTCCAACATGGGACTACGCCTGCTTGCTCGGTCCCGCCAAGTGGAATCGTTGATGGCAGAGGTGGAAAGTCTTAAGCAGGAAATCAAACAGCTTAAGTACGAGAATAGAAGTTTGCATGTGCTTGCAAATAACTATTCGGCGGGCATGAAGAGGAAGCTTGATGAGCTGCAAGAATCTGAGGGTCGAATTCACAATGACCGTCAAAGGCTTGCGTCTTATCTCCAGAGGCACCTTTTTCCTGGGTCATCCAGCGCTTGGCCAAGTATTGAGGCCTGGAATGCTCTAGCTCCGATGCCTCCCGCTCCGATGGCTTCCGCTCCGATGCCTCCCGCTTCTATGCCACCCGCTTCTATGCCTTCCGCTTCTGCGCCTCGTAGTGGGGCTTCACGCAAACAACCTTTGTGAAGCTCCACCTTTCTCCATGTTTAGTATCTCTTTTTTTTTTTTTTTTTTTTTATTTTAATTTTTTTTTTTTCTCTTTTTTTTTTTTTTTTTTTATTTTTTATTTTTATTAACATAAATAAAATCAAACGGCATGGAATTGGTCCTTGAATGGAAGGTGATACTTGAAGTGAACCGGCAGTGGTTTGAATTCTAGTGTAGGTGTCTGATTCAAAAAAAATAGCAAGTTAGTATAAAATCTAATGGAATTTGGAAAAAAAAACTTACTTGTTTTGTCCGATAAGAACTCAATGACAAACACCACTCCTTTGAAAGTTTCAGGGATATTGGACTTGGCCAGATTGCATGTGATGGTTATGACTTGTCCAATGTCATCAAATTCAACTTCTTTGGGCATTGTTGTCTCAAGTATATCCTTTTTGATGCATTCATGACATTCCCTACTTGTCACCTTTGGAAGGGCTTCCAAGATGTCTTTTTCACCTTCTTCTTCCTTGGAAGTCATGAATCTACAAGGAATAGGGATACTTGTTGGAACGGGGTTAAAATTAATGAAATTTAGAACAACCATACCTGTATTAGATGGCATAGGAGCAATAGGTGCCTCCGGTAAAGGTGTTTCCACCCTTTCCGTGGGTTGGGTGTATTCCTCCTCCTTGTGATTTGATTTTAATGGTTGAGAGTCCGTTCCAACCTCCTTGTCACTTCTCAACATGATATCCTTGGCAGTTTCAAATTCTCCCTTTTGATTTGCAATGGTTGAGCTAGGGAGTTCGCCTTGGTCGCAAAATTGTCCTTCAAACTCCGCTATCTGCCCAATTTGCTTTTCCAGAGTAGTAAGTAATTGAAAAATCGTATCATTATCATTTGAATTACCTACATTACTTTGGGCAGGTTGTGGAGGTTGCATAGGCGTTGAATAGAACTCCTCATACGGCTGCCAATATCCTTCTTGTTGAGCCTCATTGTCTTGATTTTGTAAGCCCTGCACCAAACAAATTAATTCATCAATCTTTTGATTATAATCTATTGACGAACTTAAATTTGGTTGGGCATATTGAATATGAGTTTGTGGAGGTTGCATAGGTCTTGAATAGAACTCCTCGTATGGCTGCCAATATCCTTCTTGTTGAACATGTTGAGGTTCCCACCACGTAGAGTTTGAATGATCACTCCAATCTGAACTGTAAGTATTGGAAAACACGTTATTCCTTGATTGAAGATCAAATATATCAACTCTTTGCATTTGGGACCTTTCCATGAGCTGTGACAAAAGAGAAGCGTTATCAAGTGCCATGTTGTTCTTCTCTAGTACTTGAATTCAACAAACAAAACACAATTCAAAAACTAAAACTAAAATACATAACAGAAACGAACAATCCAAGAGATTAGCAAATTTGCTAATCCCCGGCAACGGCGCCAAAATTTGATGCGTGATTTATACGCACACAAATTAAACCCTCTTTTTGACAATTGTAGTATAAGTATAAGTAGGGATCGTTCTGGACCGGGGATTAGGAGGGATTGTTAATCACTTGGATTTGACTTAAAAACGTAAAAACATAATATAAAACACTAAACTAGACTCAAAGAATGTAAAACTAAACTTTAAAACACTAAAACAAATCAAAAGACTCAAAATGCTTTTAAAAACACAAACTAAAATGCTATACTAAACTCGAAGAATTCAAAACTAAAAATAAGAAAGATTAAGACTAAGACTTAAACGAAATATGGGGGGATTGATTTTGGACGAATTTAAACTAAAATGGATAGATTGTAAAGAAAACAAATTGTAAATATGAAATTGACGGAAATGAATGGATGGTATGGCTAGCTAAGGGGTTCATCTCCATACATGTTACACTTGCATAATAAAATGATTTCCAATTGCATTTCAATAAACCATGAATTCTCAACGCCCCGGGTTAATTAGGTCCGCTTAAATTAACCGTCAAGTTTTCCTTAAGTTAATGAATTGGATGATTGCATACGACAATCCAAAGCATTCCTCACAAGTTCCCTACATGAATTGCATAATAGAGATACAAGCAAGAATCATTAAGCAATATGAAAACTATAAGTGTTGACGAGGCATTCGTTACTATGATTGCATGAAACTTATGCCAAGAATTTGTTTAACGCGATTGTTTATAAGCAACCTCCACTACTTGTGAATATAAGTTCATAACTATTACGTGAAACTCACTTATATTCTAGCGTCATATTCATGCATGAAAATTAAGCGTTCATTCTCAATAAACATACATAAATAGGATATCAATCAAATAGTTAAACAAATTGAATTCACAACTTATGAAACGTAATTAAAAGTAATCAAATCATATTGCAAGCATAAACATATATTTCGAATCACCCCCCTAGCTAGGGGGGGGTTTAGTTCCTCATACAAAACAAAGAGAATTAAAATTAAACATTGAAATCAAAGAAACACCTAAACATTCCAACAACTCAAACTTGAATTGTATGAACGTTTAGGCCCTCTTCTCTTCCTCTTCGTTGTAGCACAAGGTCTAAAGATAGTTGGTTTGGGGGGATGGAAGTGTGGAATGGAGTGGGGAATTATGGAAATAGGTGAGGAGTGGTGGAGAAAATGGTGCAGAAAATGGAGAGAAACTCACGGCTAGAGAAGGAATGGAGTGTTTGTGTTGTGGTATCTACAATGGAATGAGATGTTTTGAATGATGGGAATGCAAGGGTATTTATAGGAGGAGTGGAGATGTATATGGCTATTTGTTTAAGGTGTTTGTGTGGAGGAATGATGGAGAATTGCATGTGGAATGGCTGCAATGATGAAGAATGAAAGCTGGAAAATAAAAGGGAAAGCTGGAAATCTGAAAATGCAAATGGGAATCCTGAAATGCAAAGGTGGCCACGGTTTTGAGTGTGTTTTGTGTTGGAAATGCATGTGAATGCATGTGAATGTTGTTTGTGTGAAGTGTGTGTGGGTTAAAGAGTGAATGGTGGTGTAATGATGAAGTGTGATGGCTGAAAATGTCAAGGGAAATGCATGTGATTGCATGACAAAGAATTTCAGGATGCATGTGTGTGTTGAATGGTTTCTTGGTGAAGGATGTGGAGTGGTTGAATGTGGTGCAATGATAATGTTTTGTGGCTGAATTGGTGGTGGAATTATGATGGGAGTGCATATGATTAAAGAGTGGGAGTGCATGTGGGTGAATGTGAAGGGAATGCATGTGTTGATGACTAGGTTAGTGGGTGGAAATCTGAAAATGGCATAAGGGAATGGGAGCTCACGGTTTTGAGTTGTTTGTTTGTGTGAAGTGTGTGTGAATGCATGTGAAGATGCTAATAAATAATGCATGTAGGGTTAGGAAATAAAATCATAACTTAAAGGGAGATGATTAAAGGGTGTTGAAAGGTTTGAAATGCATGTGTTGAATTGGTGGTTGAATGATGAAAGAATAAGTGAATGATTATGATAAGTGTATAAGTGAATGATTATGATAAGTGTATGATATGTTAAGTGATAAATGAATGATATGTTAAGTGATAAATGAATGGTTTGATAAGTGAATGATATGATAAGTGAATGCTTATAATAAGTGAATGATATGATAAATGAATGCTTTAAGTGTTTAAAATAGGGAACAAAGCCCTTCCTTGCATGGCAAGGAAGGGAGACACAAGGAAACACACGACAATGTCCTAAGGTTGCAAGGAATGTTGTTTTTGTGTTCTAAAATGCGTAGGAGTCTTCAATGATGCTTAAACATGAGGTCTTTTAGGATTTAACTTTCCTACTTCAAGTCTTTAATTTCGTCCATCCTCTTGGCTCCAAGCATATGATATCCATTCCAATCTCTAATTTGCTCCAAAAGGCTCCAAAAGGCATCCTTTTGCATACCTTGCCCTTAGAACCTGAAAACACACAAAAGAAGCATAAAGGACTAAAATAACTAGAGAAACATAACGTAAATGCACGAGAACAAGCCATTTAAGTCGCATGAATATGCTCCTTTCATTCATATGGCTAAGGATGCAAAAGGATGCCTTTCGGAGCCTTTTGGAGCAAATTAGAGATTGGAATGGATTGCATATGCTTAAAGCCAAGTAGATGGACGAAATTGAAGACCAAAGGAATGAAAATGAAGAACAAAGAGTTCACATTCATCACCAACACAACCATACATCCACACATTCTTTCTCCATCATTGCCGTGCAAAACACCATCATTGCAGCCACATGCACATTCCACTTCATCATTTCAGATTTCCACCATCAACAAAGAACCATTCATTAATCATTTACACTTTAATCATTCAACCACATTCACACATCACCCATTCATCTTTGTGCCATGCTTCTACCTTTGTTCAAGCCCTTCCACATAACCTGCCTTCATTCATTCAGAAAATGCATTCCTTGCCGTGGCTTACATGCACTTCCCACTACCTTTCATTTCAGCCAAATCACATGCATTCCCACATGCATTTCCACCCACATACACCCATAATCATTCAACACATGCATCCATAATCATCTCTCAAAACCGTGCATTTCATGTTCATTCCAACCTTTATTCCACATGCACTCCCTTTAAATAATCAACCCACATGCACCATTCAAACATAAACCCATTCACCACCAGAAAACAACCATGCCGTGGGTTCCCATTCCAGATTTCCAGCATTCCCTTTTATTTTCTGTCAAAACACATGCATTCCCACCCTTTAATCACATGCATTTCTGCCACATGCATCTCCCATCACCATTTCAGCTTTCCACCTAATTCCTAGTCATCATGTTCCCCCCATTTCACCTATAAATAAGCATGCATTGCAGCCACAAAACACACACTCTTCCATTTCAGCAAACTATCTCTCATACACATTCATTCACGCCAGAAATTCCTCCTCTCCCTCTAGCACTACCATACTTCACCATTCTTCATATTTTCTGCCCAAAAACACTCCTTGCCTTCCCCTACATCCATCCCTACCCTAAACACATCATTCTACATCATCCATAACCCCCAAAACTCACCAAAACCCCTTGTGCCGCAGCAACTAGAGGAGAAGAGGCCTAAACGTTCATACAATTCAAGATTGAGTTGTTGGAATTTTTAGGTGTACTTCGATTCTTGTTTTCAATGTTTACTTTGTTATTACTCTCTAAGTTTGTTGTAATCATGAGTGGCTAAACCCCTAATTAGTTAGGGGAAAGTTTGAAGCCATGAACATGTTTGAAATATGAATTGATTTCTTCCAATTGTTATTTGTTAAGTTGTGATTGTAATTCAATTATCATGTTTATTAAAAACTTGTTTTTGTATGTTGATTAGGGATGCATACTTAGTCTTCATGCATAAACTCGATGCTAGTTTATAAACGAGTTTCACCTAATCGTCACAAGTTTATAAACATGAGTAGTGAAGGTTGCTAGTCACAACCGCGTTAATTGAATTCTTGGCAAAAGTATCATGCATTCATAGTTACAATTGCCTCGTCAACACTTATAATTCTCATAGAGCATAATGATCTCTCATTGTATCTCTTCTATGCATTCATGTTGAGAACCATTGGAGAATGATTTGAATTGTCGCATGCATCATCCAATTCAATAACATAAGGAAAATTTGAGAGTTAATTAGTGCATCACGGTTAACTTGGGGTGTTGAGCATCATAGATAATGAAAAGCAATTGGAGAATCGATTCATATATAAATGTGTCATGTGTGGAGAATGGACCTCTAACTAATCCATCCATCATCTTGTTTCTCAAATCCGTTTATACAATCTGCCTAGTTTATTAACTTGTTTTATTTAATTTAACTTCGTCAAAACCTTAATCCCCCTTTACTTTAATGTCCAATTTAGTTAGAAATCAATTTAGTTTGTGCTTTTAAGTGTTTTGATTCATTTTATTTCCCAATTTCGTCCAGATTCACCAAAGTGCTCAAAACTGCCCAGAAAGTGATTTTAAGGCAGTTTTGAGTGTTTTGGGTGATGTTTGAGTCTTTTGGTTTGTTTTAATGTTTTAAGTGTTTAGTTTTACATTCTTTGAGTTAGTTTAGTGTTTTATATTGTGTTTTTACGTTCTTGAGTCAAGTTATTACTTAATTTCGTCCAAATTTGTGTTTGTGCTCAAATCTGCCCAGAAAGTGGTTTTTAGGCAGATTTGAGTGTGTTTGTGTTGTTTTGAGTCTTTTGAGTCAATTTCACATTGATTAGCATCCCTAGTTAATCCCCGGTCTAGAACGATCCCTATTTGCACATTTACTACAATTGTCATCCATAGGGTTAATTTGTGTGTTTAACTATTTTCGCATCACGAAGCGCTTTCTTTTACGTCTTGTAGCCGGACGATGGTATGCTTATGCCCCATTGGAGCCCACGGCATACAATGGGATCTCCTCCACAACATGCTCAACAAAGTTCTCGTAGTAGGGTTTCAACCTATGGCCATTCACCTTGAATTCTTGTCCAATTTTCAAGCTCTGTATTTGAACTGCACCATGCACAAAAACATTAGTGATAACAAATGGACCAACCCACTTAAAACGTAACTTACCGGGGAATAACCGAAGATGGGAATTAAATAACAACACTTTCTGCCCGATTGAGAAGGTTTTGCCTCTAATCATCTTGTCATGAACGGCCTTAGTCTTGTCCTTGTAAATCCGGGCATTCTCATACGCCTCATCCCGAATCTCTTCAAGCTCGTTCAATTGTAGCTTCCTATGGTTTCCAGCCGCGTCCACATCCATATTGAAGGTCTTTGATAGGAGCATATTCATGCGACTTAAATGGCTTGTTCTCGTGCATTTACGTTATGTTTCTCTAGTTATTTTAGTCCTTTATGCTTCTTTTGTGTGTTTTCAGGTTCTAAGGGCAAGGTATGCAAAAGGATGCCTTTTGGAGCCTTTTGGAGCAAATTAGAGATTGGAATGGATATCATATGCTTGGAGCCAAGAGGATGGACGAAATTAAAGACTTGAAGTAGGAAAGTTAAATCCTAAAAGACCTCATGTTTAAGCATCATTGAAGACTCCTACGCATTTTAGAACACAAAAACAACATTCCTTGCAACCTTAGGACATTGTCGTGTGTTTCCTTGTGTCTCCCTTCCTTGCCATGCAAGGAAGGGCTTTGTTCCCTATTTTAAACACTTAAAGCATTCATTTATCATATCATTCACTTATTATAAGCATTCACTTATCATATCATTCACTTATCAAACCATTCACTTATCACTTCCATTCACTTATCACTTATCACTTCCATTCACTTATCACTCACCACATATCATTCATTTATCACTTAACATATCATTCATTTATCACTTAACATATCATACACTTATCATAATCATTCACTTATACACTTATCATAATCATTCACTTATTCTTTCATCATTCAACCACCAATTCAACACATGCATTTCAAACCTTTCAACACCCTTTAATCATCTCCCTTTAAGTTATGATTTTATTTCCTAACCCTACATGCATTATTTATTAGCATCTTCACATGCATTCACACACACTTCACACAAACAAACAACTCAAAACCGTGAGCTCCCATTCCCTTATGCCATTTTCAGATTTCCACCCACTAACCTAGTCATCAACACATGCATTCCCTTCACATTCACCCACATGCACTCCCACTCTTTAATCATATGCACTCCCATCATAATTCCACCACCAATTCAGCCACAAAACATTATCATTGCACCACATTCAACCACTCCACATCCCTCACCAAGAAACCATTCAACACACACATGCATCCTGAAATTCTTTGCCATGCAATCACATGCATTTCCCTTGACATTTTCAGCCATCACACTTCATCATTACACCACCATTCACTCTTTAACCCACACACACTTCACACAAACAACATTCACATGCATTCACATGCATTTCCAACACAAAACACACTCAAAACCGTGGCCACCTTTGCATTTCAGGATTCCCATTTGCATTTTCAGATTTCCAGCTTTCCCTTTTATTTTTCAGCTTTCATTCTTCATCATTGCAGCCATTCCACATGCAATTCTCCATCATTCCTCCACACAAACACCTTAAACAAATAGCCATATACATCTCCACTCCTCCTATAAATACCCTTGCATTCCCATCATTCAAATCATCTCATTCCATTGTAGATACCACAACACAAACACTCCATTCCTTCTCTAGCCGTGAGTTTCTCTCCATTTTCTGCACCATTTTCTCCACCACTCCTCACCTATTTCCATAATTCCCCACTCCATTCCACACTTCCATCCCCAAAACCAATTATCCCTAGACCTTATGCTACAATAAAGAGGAAGAGAAGAGGGCCTAAACGTTCATACAATTCAAGTTTGAGTTGTTGGAATGTTTAGGCGTTTCTTTGATTTCAATGTTTAATTTCAATTCTCTTTGTTTTGTATGAGGAACTAAACCCCCCTTTAGCTAGGGGGGGATTCGAAATATATGTTTATGCTTGCATTTTGATTTGATTACTTTTAATTACGTTTCATAAGTTGTGAATTCAATTTGTTTAACTATTTGATTGATATCCTATTTATGTATGTTTATTGAGAATGAACGCTTAATTTTCATGCATGAATATGACGCTAGAATATAAGTGAGTTTCACCTAATCGTTATGAACTTATATTCACAAGTAGTGGAGGTTGCTTATAAACAATCGCGTTAAACGAATTCTTGGCATAAGTTTCATGCAATCATAGTAACGAATGCCTCGTCAACACTTATAGTTTTCATGATGCTTAATGATTCTTGCTTGTTTCTCTATTATGCAATTCATGAAGGGAACTTGTGAGGAATGCTTTGGGTTGTCGTATGCAATCATCCAATTCATTAACTTAAGGAAAACTTGACGGTTAATTTAAGCGGACCTAATTAACCCGGGGTGATGAGTTTCATAATTTATTGAAATGCAATTGGAAATCATTTTATTATGCAAGTGTAACATGTATGGAGATGAACCCCTTAGCTAGCCATACCATCCATTCATTTCCGTCAATTTCATATTTACAATTTGTTTTCTTTACAATCTATCCATTTTAGTTTAAATTCGTCCAAAATCAATCCCCCCATATTTCGTTTAAGTCTTAGTCTTAATCTTTCTTATTTTTAGTTTTGCTTTCTTCGAGCATTAAATAGTGTTTTATATTGTGTTTTTACGTTTTTAAGTCAAATCCAAGTGATTAACAATCCCTCCTAATCCCCGGTCCAGAACGATCCCTACTTACATCATTACTACAATTGTCAAAAAGAGGGTTTAATTTGTGTGCGTATAATTCCCGCATCAGTCTTGACCGCCCAATGTGCCTTATGCTCAAGCTCTACGGGTAGATGGCACGGCTTGCCATAGACTAGCCGAAATGGGGACATACCAATGGGCGTTTTGTAAGCCGTTCGATATGCCCACAGTGCATCCTCCAAACGCAAGCTCCAATCTTTTCTATTCGGCCCAACGGTCTTTTCCAGGATTTGCTTGATTTCTCGATTTGAAACTTCGGCTTGGCCACTGGTTTGGGGGTGATAAGGTGTGGAAACCTTATGCAACACGTTGTACTTCTTGAGCAATGCCGCAATGGTGCGGTTGCAAAAATGTGACCCACCGTCGCTTATGAGCACTCGAGGCATCCCAAATCTAGAGAAAATGTTAGATTTTACAAAATCTGCAACAACTCTAGAATCGTTAGTTCGGGCGGCTTTAGCTTCCACCCACTTTGACACATAATCAACGGCAAGTAAAATGTACGTAAAACCAAAAGACATAGGGAACGGACCCATAAAATCAATACCCCAAACATCAAAGATTTCAACAGCAAGGATTGGGGTTTGCGGCATTTGGTCTCTTTGGCCTATACTTCCGATCTTTTGACATCTATCACATGTTAAACAAAAAGCCCTAGCATCTCTAAACAATGTAGGCCAATAGAAACCACTTTCAAGAACCTTGAACGCTGTGCGTTGTGTGCCAAAGTGTCCACCACATGCATATGTATGGCAAAAACTCAAAATGGAATTAAATTCAGATTCATGAACACAACGACGCACAATTTGATCCGGGCATATTTTCCACAAATAAGGGTCGTCCCAAACATAAAAACGTGCATCCTTTTTTAATTTATCACGTTGAGCCTTGCTTAAGGTGTTAGGAACTTGCTTAGACACCAAAAAATTAACCAAATCGGCATACCAAGGGGGTACTTACCTCAACAGACAGAAGTTGTTCATCCGGAAACGTTTCTAAAATGGGAAGGTCCTCTTCTTCACGCACCATTCGACTTAGGTGGTCAGCCACCACGTTTTCACATCCCTTCTTGTCCCTAATTTCAATGTCGAATTCTTGAAGTAGGAGCATCCAACGAATGAGCCTTGGTTTGGCCTCCTTTTTTGTGAGAAGATACTTCAAGGCTGCGTGGTCAGTGAAAACAATTACTTTAGTACCAATTAAATATGATCTAAACTTATCTAATGCAAATACAACCGCCAAAAGTTCTTTTTCGGTTGTAGATTATTCAATTGTGCATCATTTAAAGTGCGTGAAGCATAATAAATAACATGTGGCTGTTTGTTTTTCCTTTGGCCCAAAACAGCTCCAAGGGCGTAATCCAATGCATCACACATCAACTCAAATGGAATGGACCAATCTAGTGGAGTGATTATTGGTGCCGTGGTGAGGAGGTCCTTGAGGTGGTTGAATGCTTTCTCACATGCCTCGTTGAACTCGAAAACCACCTCTTTTTGAAGCAATCGGCATAGTGGCTGTGCAATCTTGGAGAAATCCTTTATGAACCGCCTATAAAAACCTGCATGACCAAGAAACGAACGAACCTCTCTAATCGAAGTTGGAGAGGGTAAGTGACGTACAAGGTCTACCTTAGATTTATCTACTTCAATGCCTTTCTCAGAAATAATATGTCCTAGAACAATACCTTGCTTAACCATGAAGTGACATTTCTCCCAATTTAACACAAGATTTGTTTCAACACAACGGTTCAAAATTAAACTAAGATTATTCAAGCAACCATCAAATGAATTACCAAAAACACTGAAATCATCCACAAAAACCTCAATAATTTTCTCAACATAATCTGAAAATATGCTCATCATGCATCTTTGAAATGTGGCAGGTGCATTACATAAACCAAATGGCATGCGACGATAAACAAATGTACCAAAGGGGCATGTAAAAGTAGTCTTTTCTTGATCATCCGGGGCAATAACAATTTGATTATAACCAGAATATCCATCAAGAAAACAATAAAATGAATGACCCGCTAACCTTTCAAGCATTTGTTCTAGAAACGGCAATGGGAAGTGGTCCTTCCTCGTGGTGGCGTTTATCTTCCTATAATCAGTGCATACACGCCAACCGGTTTGGATTCGGGTGGGCACAAGCTCATTCTCCGCATTTTCCACCACCGTCACTCCAGATTTCTTCGGAACACATTGGATAGGTGACACCCACTTACTATCCGAGATTGGATAGATGACTCCACAATCGGTTCCTCCTCTTCTAGAACTTGTTCTTCGAGGTCAGGTTCCGGGCTTTGTGGATTTGATTCGTGTTGCTTCCTCCATCGTCTCAAAGTCCTCTCAAAATCGCTGTCAAAGTCTAAGATATGCTCACGAATCGGTTGAGAACTCCGAGTCATACACTAGTACCTAAAACAAGGAAAACAAAACAAGGTCAGAAACTTTAACAAAATAACTAAATAAACAGAAAGTAAACAATCCAAGGGATTAGCAAAGTTGCTAATCCCCGGCAACGGCGCCAAAAATTTGATGCGAAATATATAAGCACACAAATTAAAACCCTCTTTTGACAATTGTAGTATATGAATAAGTAGGGATCGTTCTAGACCGGGGATTAGGAGAGATTGCTAAATCACTTGGAAACTGACTCAAAAACGTGTAAAACAAAGGTTAAAACAATAAACTAGACTCAAAGAATGCAAAACTAAACAATAAAACACTAAAACGAACCAAAAGACTCAAAACAGCCCCAAAACACTCAAAACTGCCTTAAAAACACTTTCTGGGCAGTTTTGAGCACTTTGACTAATTTGGACGAATTTGAGTAATAACTTGAATCAAAACACTTAGAAACACAAACTAAGACACTTTCTAACTAAAATGAACACTAAAGTAAAGGGGGATTTAGTTTTTGACGAAATTAAATAAAATGCACAAATTGTAATTAAAACAGATTATAAATATGAATTTGATGAAAATATGGATGGAATGCTAGCTAGAAGGTTCTTCTCCACACATGTCACACTTGCATACAAGATGATTTTCAGTTGGTCTTTCGATAAATTATGAAACTCAACACCTCGGGTTAATTAGGTCCACTTAAATTAACCTTCAAGTTTTCCTTAAGTTAATGAATTGGATGGGACAGCGCATACACAATTCAAAACATTCTCCAAAAGTCCTTTACGTGAAAAGCACAATAAAGATACAATCAAAGATCATTAAGCAACATGAAAACTATAAGTGTTGACGAGGCATTCGTTACTATGATGAGCATGAAACTAGTGCAAAGAATTCATTTAACGCGATTGTTTATAAGCAACCTCCACTACTTGTGAATATAAATTTGTAACTATTAGGTGAAACTCATTTATATTCTAACATCATATTCATGTATGAAAATTAAGCGTGCACTCTCAATAAACATACACAAATAAGTTATCAATCAAACAGTTAAACGAATTGAATCCACAACTCATGAAATTCCAACCAAAGGTAATCAATTCATATTGCAAGCATAAACATGGTTTCGAATCACCCCCTAGCTAACTAGGGATTTAGCCTCTCATGTTCACAAAAAGAGAAACAAAATTGAAATTAAACATAAAGAACAAAAGATTGATTACACCTAGAACGCCCAACGAATCCACTTGAATTTCTGCACGTTTAAGCTCCTCTTTCTTATTCTCCTTGTTGCGGCAGAGATGGTTTAGGGGGTTTTTGGATGTTATTTTGGGTTGGGAATGGATTTAGGGAGGTGAAGGGTTGCGGCAAGGTGATGGGAAGGTGTATGGAGGTGTGGATGGTGGCTGCAATGGTGGGAAGGCTGCGGCAATATGGAATTTGGGTGATGGTGGCTGCGGATTGAAGGGAGAGAATGGAATGGATGGTTGCGGCTGAGAGCTTAGGGTCAATGATGGTGAATGTGAGAGAATGAATAATAATTGAATGAATAGAGACTAGGGTGGAATAAAGGGTACGGCTCAGATTAGAAGGCTTAGGGTTTTTGGATGGGAATTACGGCTGAGATGATTTTGTGGC
This sequence comes from Pyrus communis, assembly GCF_041283825.1. Lineage (NCBI taxonomy): Eukaryota > Viridiplantae > Streptophyta > Magnoliopsida > Rosales > Rosaceae > Pyrus > Pyrus communis. The sequence goes on along the minus strand of NC_142576.1, from coordinate 14,975,910 downwards.
TGAAAAATATGAAAAGAAAATAATGAGAGGTCCTTAGGGTGCGGCTAAATGGTGGAAAACCTAGGGTTTCAGAAATTCAAACCCTAGCTTATTTTTATTAACTAAAATTAAATTAAAGGCTGCTAGAATTAGGGAATTAAATCAGAAATTAAAGGGGATGGCTGCAAGGTGCGGCTAGGGTTTAGGTTAGGAGAGGGAAATAGGGTTTAAGTGCACAACATTGGACAAAAATGCCCCCCTTGCACGGCAAGGGAAGGGGAGAAGAGAAAAGGGCACAGCAAGGGTGTTTAAGGGGCCTAGGGCCTTCATTTTGTGTCCTAAAGTGCCTACAAGGCCTTCAAAGTGGCTAGAAAATACGGACGTTTAAGATTAGGTAAGGTTACCAAAACGGGAAACCTAGGGTTAACTTTCCTATTTCAAGTAGGAATCCTTGTTGGAGTAGGATTCCTCGTTTGAGTAGGAATTCATCGTTTCTTCAAGTCTTCAACTCATTCATTCCTCTTTTGCTCCAAAAGACTCCAATTTGCATCTCTTTGCACACTTTGGCCTTATAATCTGAAAATACACAAAAGTGACTTTAAACACTAAAATAACTAAGGAAACACAACATAAATGCACGAGAACAAGCTAATTAAGTCACATGAATATGCTCATATCACCCTTCGTAGAAATATTGAAGAAGAAGCTCCTCCTTCATTTGGTGCTGTGGACATGAAGCAACAAGGGTTTTAAAACGTTCATAATAAGTTGGAAATGATTCACCTTGATTTTGCTGAATGCCACTAATTCTTTTACGTAAAAGAATGACTCGAGAAGTTGGGAAAAACTTCTCCAAAAACGCCCTTTTCATACTCTCCCATGATGTGACAGTTCCGGGAGCTAATTCATACAACCAATCTTTGGCCTTTTCCAAGATATAAAAGGGAAAAGCCTTCATCTTCAAAATGCTCCCATCAACATTCACCGGGGTCATACTTGAACAAACAACCTCGAACTCCTTCAAGTGTTTGTTAGGATCTTCCATGGACAGCCTATGGAACTTAGGAATATGGTGCAATAAACTGGACTTGAGTTCGAACTCGTCAGTCTTGTCGGGGGCTGCCCTTGGATATTGAATGCATAGAGGCATGGCATTATCCAATCCCGAAGCGGAAAGCTCCTTGATTGTTCGGTTGTCAGCTGCCATAACTTGTTCTTCCTCAACAACCCTTGCCGTGGCCTCCTCCTCCACTTGTATTTCGTCCTCTTCAAGCTCAGGGGCAGGTTGAGGCTCTTGTTGATTCTTCTTTCTTCTCAAGGCTCGCTCAAAATCGTCGTCAAAGTCTAAGATATACGCATGAACCGGTTGAGAACTCCGAGTCATAAACTAGTGCCTAAAACAAGAAAACAAACAAGTTAGAAACTAAAACAATTAACAAACCAATAACACACGAAAATAACTAAAAAGAAATAACAAGGGATTAGCAAAGTTGCTAATCCCCGGCAACGGCGCCAAAATTTGATGCGAAAATTAACTTAACACACAAATTAACCCTCTTTTGACAATTGTAGCATATAAATAAGTACGGATCGTTCTTACACTGGGGATTAGGAGGGCTTGCTAAACACTCTAAACTGACTCAAATAAATAAAACTAACCTTTAAAACACTTAAACTCACTTAAAAAAGACTCACACACGTTCACAAGACTCAAAATAGGCTAAAAACACTCAAAACTGCCTTAAAAACACAATTTGGGCAGTTTTAAGCCTAAACACAAACTTGGACGAAAATTGGTTCTAACTTGACTCAAAACTCTTAAAAACACAATCTAAAACATATTTGGACCAATTAGACACTCTAAGACAATGGGGGATTTGGTTTTTGACGAAAATCAAACAAACAAAACAAATATGTAAAATAGGCAGATTTGGACGAAATTGATAAAATTAAGTGGATGGTGAGATGGCTAGGAGGTTTTTCTCCACACATGGCATACTTGCATACAACACAATCTTCAGTTGCTTATTCGATGAATTATGAACCTCAACACCCCAAGTTAATTAGGTACGCTTAAATTAACTCTCAGATTTCCCTTAGGTCATTGAATTGAATGGAATTAGCGCATTGCAATCAAATTATTCCTTAAAAGTTTTCTATATGAAAGCGCATAATAGAAAGACAATCAAAGATCATTAGATTCTATGGAAATCATAGGTGTTGACGAGGCATTCGTAACTATGAAAGCGCATGATACTTATGCCAAGAATTTACTTAACATAATTGTGACCAACAATCTTAACTACTCATGAATATAAGTTCCCAACGATTAGGTGAAGTTTCCTTATACCCTAGCATCATATTTATGCATGCAAATTAAGTGTGCACTCTCAATTCATATACATAAACAAGTTTTAATTAAAACAGATAAGTAAATTGAATTCATCATTCATGAAATCACAACTGAAAGTAATCAAATCATCATGCAAATATAACCATGGTTTCGAAATTCCCCCTAGCCAAAAAGGGGATTAGTTCCTCATGCTTGCACAACAAAAAGTATTGAATTTAGACATAGAAATCATAAGAAAGATTACACCTAAACGCTCAGCAATTCCAAGATGGATTTGATGCACGGTTTGGCTCCTCCTCCTCCTCCTTGCTGCGGCACAAGATGTGTGTGGTGGAATTGGGGGGTTTGGATGGTGTTTTCTTGTTTAGAGGGATGGAGGATGGTTGATTATGGTGGGAAGGGTGCGGCAGATGCGTATGGATGTGTAGGGAGGTGTATGGAGGTCAAGAATGGAGAATGGAGGTACGGCACAAGGGTTTCTGAATAGCATAAGGGGGTTGTTGATGCGAAAATTACTTGACACTCAAATTAAACCCTCGTTTGACAATTGTAGTAGAATGGATAAGTGAGGGATCGTTCTGGACCGGGGATTAGGAGGGATTGTTAATCACTTGGATTTGACTTAAAAACGTAAAAACACAATATAAAACACTATTTAATGCTCGAAGAAAGCAAAACTAAAAATAAGAAAGATTAAGACTAAGACTTAAACGAAATATGGGGGGATTGATTTTGGACGAATTTAAACTAAAATGGATAGATTGTAAAGAAAACAAATTGTAAATATGAAATTGACGGAAATGAATGGATGGTATGGCTAGCTAAGGGGTTCATCTCCATACATGTTACACTTGCATAATAAAATGATTTCCAATTGCATTTCAATAAATTATGAAACTCATCACCCCGGGTTAATTAGGTCCGCTTAAATTAACCGTCAAGTTTTCCTTAAGTTAATGAATTGGATGATTGCATACGACAACCCAAAGCATTCCTCACAAGTTCCCTTCATGAATTGCATAATAGAGAAACAAGCAAGAATCATTAAGCATCATGAAAACTATAAGTGTTGACGAGGCATTCGTTACTATGATTGCATGAAACTTATGCCAAGAATTCGTTTAACGCGATTGTTTATAAGCAACCTCCACTACTTGTGAATATAAGTTCATAACGATTAGGTGAAACTCACTTATATTCTAGCGTCATATTCATGCATGAAAATTAAGCGTTCATTCTCAATAAACATACATAAATAGGATATCAATCAAATAGTTAAACAAATTGAATTCACAACTTATGAAACGTAATTAAAAGTAATCAAATCAAAATGCAAGCATAAACATATATTTCGAATCCCCCCCTAGCTAAAGGGGGGTTTAGTTCCTCATACAAAACAAAGAGAATTGAAATTAAACATTGAAATCAAAGAAACGCCTAAACATTCCAACAACTCAAACTTGAATTGTATGAACGTTTAGGCCCTCTTCTCTTCCTCTTTATTGTAGCATAAGGTCTAGGGATAATTGGTTTGGGGGATGGAAGTGTGGAATGGAGTGGGGAATTATGGAAATAGGTGAGGAGTGGTGGAGAAAATGGTGCAGAAAATGGAGAGAAACTCACGGCAACAAGGTTGCTGTTTTTGTGTTTGTTGTTGTGTTGTGAATGAGATGATCCTTGAATGAATGAATGCAAGGCTATTTATAGGAGTAATGGAGGGAACATGACAGCTAGGAGGTGGGTGGAAATGTGGCTGCAAGTTTGGTGAATGATTATGAGTGAATGCATGTGAATGTGGCTAGGTTGGAAAGCTGGAAATCTGAAAATGCAAATGGGAATGCTGAAATGCAAAGGTGGCCACGGTTTTGAGTGTGTTTTGTGTTGGAAATGCATGTGAATGCATGTGAATGTTGTTTGTGTGAAGTATGTGTGGGTTAAAGAGTGAATGGTGGTGTAATGATGAAGTGTGATGGCTGAAAATGTCAAGGGAAATGCATGTGATTGCACGGCAAAGAATTTCAGGATGCATGTGTGTTGGTGTGTTGTGTGATTTGTTTTGTGGTTAATGGGAATGTGGTTGAATGATTAAATGGACATGTGGGTGAATGTGAAGGGAATGCATGTGTTGATTGATTTGTGGTGCAATGATGAAAGGCAAAGTGGAAGAATGTGGCTGAAATGGTTGAGGAATTATGCACGGCAATGGGTTGATTTTTTTGATGATTTAAAATGTTGATGCATGATGAAGAGTTAATAAATAATGCATGTAGGGTTAGCTAGGTTGTGTGATGATGAGTGTATGTGACATTGTTTTGTGACAAAGAATGGATAGGGTGAATGATTATGTGGCTACATGTTTGAATAATTAAAGTGCATGTGGGTTGATTGAATGAATGCAAAGTGAATGATTAATGAAATGGGAAAGCATGACCAAGGTGGAAATGCATGTGAAATGTTGGAAAGGGATTGGGAATGCACGGCTTTGGGGAAAGAATGAATGGATGTGCAAATGTGTTTTAATTAATGAAAGTGTTTGGAGAATGAATGCAATGATGAAGAGTGAATAAAGAATGCATGTAGGGTTAGCTAGGTTGGCTTTGTTTGGGTGCATGTGTGTTAATGGTGGTTTTGCATGTGAATTGATGGATTGTTTTTGATGGAATGGATGGTTCTTTGCATGGCTATAAGGGAGAGAATAAGAGAGAATGGGCTAGGCCCTTTGTTTTATGTCCAAAGTGAATACAAGGCCTTCAAATTCGTCCATCCTTTTGGCTCCATGGATAAGCTATCCAATCCATGCCCAAAAATGCTCCAAATGGCCTCAAAATGCACTTTCTTGCTCCCTAGGCCCTTAGAACCTGAAAACACACAAAAGAAGCATAAAGGACTAAAATAACTAGAGAAACATAACGTAAATGCACGAGAACAAGCCATTTAAGTCGCATGAATATGCTCCTATCAAATACCCCCACACTTATCTTTTGCTAGTCCTCGAGCAAAACAGAAAGAAAAACAAAACAAAACCAAACGAAACAAAACAAGTAAAACACAACCTAAACCTTCCACAACTGTCTTAGGGATTTCCAATGCACATGACACGTTAAAAATCATCATTCCCACAGATTTTAGTCATCTTCACACTTAAGTACATTCTTAATCATAGTCACCATATACTAGTTCACAATTAAGCATTTAAAACCATGTTTTGAATGTAGTAACATGCCTTAGAGAATTTGCTCAATTCCTTACAAGATATGCACTCGATTTTCACTCAGATTTTCTAACTACACACCCTAATCTAGTCATATGTGAGAAGATTGATGTAAACATGTAGACGAACACTCACATAAGTTATAACAAGGAAAGCATTTTCTGGATTTACGATAATGACATGAATATGATCTCATGAATGGAATGCTACTACTTAGAATGAGAACCAGTGATTCCATAAGCTCATATCAATTCCAAACTCCACAAATTGAAACACATAACACTCAAGATAGAAGCATAAGGGTTGAAACGGAGCTAAAGGTGTTTGGCTAACAAAGAAGGGATATGGAAAACAAAGGTTCTTAAAGAAATAGCGAGCAAAGCATTTGAATTAACGTAGAATTCACTTTTGAATGAAAACTCAACTTTTGAACAAGGGGGAACAAGCTCTTTTTCCTTTCTTTCTTTTCTTTTCTGTTTTTCTTTTTCATATGTTTTTCACAATTTTTTTTTTTTTTTTTTTTTTTTTTTTTTTTTCTGACTTCTCAAAACATACATAAACACTTAAGAACAAAACATTCTCTCCCCCACACTTATTTTCTTTCATAATGTAACTCAAAAGGAATTCAATTAAGTCATGCTCACTATCTTTTAAGAACAAGGGTGGGGATTGTCCTAAACTAGGCTAGGTGAGGAAAATGTGGGTAAACAAAGAATAAAGGCTAAACAAGGCTCAACGGGGTTAAAACTTACAACATATACGAAATATGGGAAGTAAGGCTATTTGGCTATGGTGGCAACTACACAACTTCATCTTGATATATGTTATGCAATTCAATGTCATGCTTTGAATGAAACGGATATAAGTTCTAGCATTTAGTTCTATCATGATACAATTGCATTCTAAGTAGCAACCAAGCAAGGAATAATGAGATCATGCAACAACTTTAGAAAAGAAAGAATCACAGAATATAACTCTCCAAAGAAGGTAATGGCTCGAGTCTCACAGGGGTGTAGCGTTATTATGAGTTCCTTCCTTCAAGCATGTTACAAAAACGAATTTTTCTTTTATGATTGCATGTGAAGTCATACATTATAGCCATAACTAAACATATACCAAGAGTAAATCAAACTTTCATCCATGTTTATAACTCTTTTTAACCGTCATGCAATTACAAACCAAATCCTTATCATTGTGTTGGAAGGTACCCTAAGACACAAACACACAAAAACGACTCAAAACACTCTTTTTAGGCTTTTTAAAACATGTTTTTCAAATTTTTATGTGATTTTCGGAGTTATAAAAACAAAACATACTAAAACACTCTAAAACAACTTAAAAACAATTTAAAACAGCAAGGAACAACACTTGAAGTTATGGGTGATAAAATTCAACGAATTTGCATCTACATACTTAGTTACCCCCCCACACTTAAATCAAACATTGTCCTCAATGTTTTAACCATAGATTCACACAAAGCATAAGTAAATACACAAAAAGCACTTAAACATACTAAACATGGCAGAATGTAATTAACAAAGAGAAGAGTTTAGAGACGCAAATCTGGTTATAGAGTGTAAATTCCATCTTCTCCTTGGTAATTGCATTGAGGCTTTTGATCTTTGTGATTCCACAGGCTTACTCTTGAACTGGTTTCTGCCCATCGTTGATTTTCCTTTGTGCTACTTCTTGAACTGGGCAGCAGGATGGTTCTTTTGGTCTCCCCCGAAGGTCTGAGCATACCCTTTTGGTCTGTTTCTTTGTTCAATCTTTCCAATTCGTATTGAAAAGGGTTGGAGGATAACTCAGCCTATGTTTGTCTCCACATGCTTCAATGTATCATTTTCACTTGCCTTACTCGCTCCCCTTTGCAGAAGTGGTCCCTTCTCCGGAAGTGTATCAACCGTTGAAGATGACTACTCGAGAGCAACGCTAGGTAAGCAATCAGGAATAGATTCCAGGCAGTTGGCTCCAGATCGGAAGATTGACTCCAAGTGCCGGCTGATTGCTTCTTTTACTTTGCCATGCGAGTAAGAACAAGGACAAAGAAAAAGACAGGGAAAGAGCATGATATGAGATACTTTTGCTTTTGACCTTGATGATATGAGATACCTTTGCTTTGAAGAAGCGGTGAATGAATCAGCACATGCTTCAATCCGCCGTTTCCTCCTGGGTCATATGTACTCCAAGCATCTGGTATCATCTTTGGGGAAGAAGAAAGAATTGAGTATTTCGAAAGGCTTTGCTGGGAGTGCGCCCTCAGAGGTGAGGGAGAGTTGGGCATTTTCTTCAGGTTTTCCTTGCCATAAAAGACGAAGGTCGACATATATAGAGATAATATCAAGTGGTGGTACTTTTTACCCTTGTCGACAAACGTTTTGATCCCGCAATTCCGGCTTTTTGAAATAGTGGCGCCTGTTCGATCTTTGAATACGCCTCTTCGATTTCTGAGCAGGCGCCCCTTCGATTTCTGAACGACGCCCCTTCGCTTTCTGAACGACACGTGGTAGTGCAGATGCGACTCCTTTTGACAAAGCTGCACGCGTCTTCTGAAAAGCAGAGAAAGCGTCGCCGAACTTTGCGCTTGTCGGCTAAAGATATGTAGTTGCGGTGATGGCCTCCACGTGTTGTCTGAAAAGAAGAAATCTTTTGACAAAGCTGCACGCGTCTTCTGAAAAGCAGAGAAAGCGTCGCCAAAATTACGCCGGAAATTCCGGCTTTTTGAATCGGTGGACGCGTCGCCTTGGCTTTTTTATTGAGCTATCGATCACCACAACAAACACACTCTGAAGATTTCCCATTCCTGAAACTCGACTCCGGCCCTTTGTGAAATTTTTAACTCCATCCACCCCTTCTCTTTGAACACTTTTGAAAAAAATGGCAAACTCATCGAACCTTAGCTTAGATTTGAGTCTCAGCAGCGATCCGGTTGCGCCCCGTCAAGGTAATGTATGGCGCCCTTCTTTTTTATCTTCTAACGGTCCTCTTTCAGGTGAAGACTCTGTGATGCAGGACGCCACAACAGCTACAATAGTAGCTAAAAACCTCCTCACTCCAAAAGATAGTAGGCTGCTGTCAGGACGGTCCGATGAGTTGGCCGTTCAAGAGTCCCTCGCACTTAGTGTTCAGTGTGCGAGCTCTGTGTCCAACATGGGCCTACGCCTGCTTGCCCGCTCCCGTCAGGTGGAATCGTTGATGGCAGAGGTGGAAAGACTTAAGCAAGAGATCCAGCAGCTTAAGTACGAGAATAGAAGTTTGCATGTGCTTGCAAATAACTATTCGTCGGGGATGAAGAGGAAGCTTGATGAGCTGCAAGAATCTGAGGGTCGAATTCACAGTGACCGTCAAAGGCTTGCGTCTTATCTCCAGAGGCACCTTTTTCCTGGGTCATCCAGCGCTTGGCCAAGTATTGAGGCTTGGAATGCTCTAGCTCCGATGCCTCCCGCTCCGATGCCTTCCGCTTCGATGCCTCCCGCTTCTATGCCTCCCGCTTCTGCGCCTTCCGCTTCTGCGCCTCGTAGTGGGACTTCACGCAAACAACCTTTGTGAAGCTCCACCTTTCTCCATGTTTAGTATCTTTCTTTTTTTTCTTTTTTTTTTTTTTTTTTTTTTTTTTTTTTTTTTTTTTATTTTTTTTTTTTTTTTTGTTTTTTTTTATTTTTTTGGTTCCGTATTATGCAATTCATGAAGGGAACTTGTGAGGAATGCTTTGGGTTGTCGTATGCAATCATCCAATTCATTAACTTAAGGAAAACTTGACGGTTAATTTAAGCGGACCTAATTAACCCGGGGTGATGAGTTTCATAATTTATTGAAATGCAATTTTTTTTTATTATTATTATTTTTTTTTTTTTATTAACATAAATAAAATCAAACGGCATGGAATTGGTCCTTGAATGGAAGGTGATAATTGAAGTGAACCGGCATTGGTTTGAATTCTAGTGTAGGTGCCTGATTCAAAAAAAATAGCAAGTTAGTATAAAATCTAATGGAATTTGGAAAAAAATACTTACTTGTTTTGTCCGACAATAACTCAATGACAAATACCACTCCTTTGAAAGTTTCAGGGATATTGGACTTGGCCAGATTGCAAGTGATGGTTATTACTTGTCCAATGTCATCAAATTTAACTTCTTTGGATTTTGTGGTTTCAAGAACGTCCTCTTTGATGGATTCATGACATTCCCTACTTGTCACCTTTGGAAGGGCTTCCAAGATGTCTTTTTCACCTTCTTCTTCCTTGGAAGTCATGAATCTGCAAGGAATAGGGTTAAAAATAATGAAATTTGGAACAACCATACCTGTATTAGATGGCATAGGAGCAATAGGAGCCTCCGGTAAAGGTGTTTCCACCCTTTCCGTGGGTTGGGTGTATTCCTCTTCCTTGTGATTTGATTTTGATGGTTGAGGGTCCGTTCCAACCTCCTTGTCACTTCTCAACATGATTTCCTTGGCAGTTTCAAATTCTCCCTTCTGATTTGCAATGGTTGAACTAGGGAGTTCGCCTTGGTCGCAAAATTGTCCTTCGAACTCCGCTATCTGCCCAATTTGCTTTTCCAGAGTAGTAAGTAATTGAAAAATCGTATCATTATCATTTGAATTACCTACATTACTTTGGGCAGGTTGTGGTGGCTGCATAGGTGTTGAATAGAACTCCTCATACGGCTGCCAATATCCTTCTTGTTGAGCCTCATTGTCTTGATTTTGTAAGCCCTGCACCAAACAAATTAATTCATCAAGCTTTTGGTTATAATTTATTGACGAACTTAAATTTGGTTGGGCATATTGAATATGAGGTTGTGGTGGCTGCCAATATCCTCCTTGTTGAGCATTTTGAGGTTCCCACCACATAGAGTTTGAATGATCACTCCAATCCGAATTGTAAGTATTGGAAAACACGTTATTCCTTGATTGAAGATTAAATATATCAACTCTTTGCATTTGGGACCTTTCCATGAGTTGTGACAAAAGAGAAGCATTATCAAGTGCCATCTTGTTCTTAACAAACAAAACACAAATAAAAAAAAATAAAAAAAACTAAATCTAAAAGACAATACAGAAACAAACAATCCAAGGGATTAGCAAATTTTCTAATCCCCGGCAACGGCGCCAAAATTTGATGCGAAAATTACTTGACACTCAAATTAAACCCTCGTTTGACAATTGTAGTAGAATGGATAAGTGAGGGATCGTTCTGGACCGGGGATTAGGAGGGATTGTTAATCACTTGGATTTGACTTAAAAACGTAAAAACACAATATAAAACACTATTTAATGCTCGAAGAAAGCAAAACTAAAAATAAGAAAGATTAAGACTAAGACTTAAACGAAATATGGGGGGATTGATTTTGGACGAATTTAAACTAAAATGGATAGATTGTAAAGAAAACAAATTGTAAATATGAAATTGACGGAAATGAATGGATGGTATGGCTAGCTAAGGGGTTCATCTCCATACATGTTACACTTGCATAATAAAATGATTTCCAATTGCATTTCAATAAATTATGAAACTCATCACCCCGGGTTAATTAGGTCCGCTTAAATTAACCGTCAAGTTTTCCTTAAGTTAATGAATTGGATGATTGCATACGACAACCCAAAGCATTCCTCACAAGTTCCCTTCATGAATTGCATAATAGAGAAACAAGCAAGAATCATTAAGCATCATGAAAACTATAAGTGTTGACGAGGCATTCGTTACTATGATTGCATGAAACTTATGCCAAGAATTCGTTTAACGCGATTGTTTATAAGCAACCTCCACTACTTGTGAATATAAGTTCATAACGATTAGGTGAAACTCACTTATATTCTAGCGTCATATTCATGCATGAAAATTAAGCGTTCATTCTCAATAAACATACATAAATAGGATATCAATCAAATAGTTAAACAAATTGAATTCACAACTTATGAAACGTAATTAAAAGTAATCAAATCAAAATGCAAGCATAAACATATATTTCGAATCCCCCCCTAGCTAAAGGGGGGTTTAGTTCCTCATACAAAACAAAGAGAATTGAAATTAAACATTGAAATCAAAGAAACGCCTAAACATTCCAACAACTCAAACTTGAATTGTATGAACGTTTAGGCCCTCTTCTCTTCCTCTTTATTGTAGCATAAGGTCTAGGGATAATTGGTTTGGGGGATGGAAGTGTGGAATGGAGTGGGGAATTATGGAAATAGGTGAGGAGTGGTGGAGAAAATGGTGCAGAAAATGGAGAGAAACTCACGGCAACAAGGTTGCTGTTTTTGTGTTTGTTGTTGTGTTGTGAATGAGATGATCCTTGAATGAATGAATGCAAGGCTATTTATAGGAGTAATGGAGGGAACATGACAGCTAGGAGGTGGGTGGAAATGTGGCTGCAAGTTTGGTGAATGATTATGAGTGAATGCATGTGAATGTGGCTAGGTTGGAAAGCTGGAAATCTGAAAATGCAAATGGGAATGCTGAAATGCAAAGGTGGCCACGGTTTTGAGTGTGTTTTGTGTTGGAAATGCATGTGAATGCATGTGAATGTTGTTTGTGTGAAGTATGTGTGGGTTAAAGAGTGAATGGTGGTGTAATGATGAAGTGTGATGGCTGAAAATGTCAAGGGAAATGCATGTGATTGCACGGCAAAGAATTTCAGGATGCATGTGTGTTGGTGTGTTGTGTGATTTGTTTTGTGGTTAATGGGAATGTGGTTGAATGATTAAATGGACATGTGGGTGAATGTGAAGGGAATGCATGTGTTGATTGATTTGTGGTGCAATGATGAAAGGCAAAGTGGAAGAATGTGGCTGAAATGGTTGAGGAATTATGCACGGCAATGGGTTGATTTTTTTGATGATTTAAAATGTTGATGCATGATGAAGAGTTAATAAATAATGCATGTAGGGTTAGCTAGGTTGTGTGATGATGAGTGTATGTGACATTGTTTTGTGACAAAGAATGGATAGGGTGAATGATTATGTGACTACATGTTTGAATAATTAAAGTGCATGTGGGTTGATTGAATGAATGCAAAGTGAATGATTAATGAAATGGGAAAGCATGACCAAGGTGGAAATGCATGTGAAATGTTGGAAAGGGATTGGGAATGCACGGCTTTGGGGAAAGAATGAATGGATGTGCAAATGTGTTTTAATTAATGAAAGTGTTTGGAGAATGAATGCAATGATGAAGAGTGAATAAAGAATGCATGTAGGGTTAGCTAGGTTGGCTTTGTTTGGGTGCATGTGTGTTAATGGTGGTTTTGCATGTGAATTGATGGATTGTTTTTGATGGAATGGATGGTTCTTTGCATGGCTATAAGGGAGAGAATAAGAGAGAATGGGCTAGGCCCTTTGTTTTATGTCCAAAGTGAATACAAGGCCTTCAAATTCGTCCATCCTTTTGGCTCCATGGATAAGCTATCCAATCCATGCCCAAAAATGCTCCAAATGGCCTCAAAATGCACTTTCTTGCTCCCTAGGCCCTTAGAACCTGAAAACACACAAAAGAAGCATAAAGGACTAAAATAACTAGAGAAACATAACGTAAATGCACGAGAACAAGCCATTTAAGTCGCATGAATATGCTCCTATCAGTTGTACGAATTTTTGGCTGCAATTAAGTTTATATAGTCCTAGGGTTAAGTAGATTAGGGTTAGGCTTAACAGATTTAGTGGACTAGGGCCCTAGGGTTCGGCTATGGTTAATCAAATCCACTTAGGAGAAGGTTTTGGCCCACATAGCTTTATAAAAGGATTTGTATACCCAAATCCACAAGGATTAGGCCTTGAAAATCAGAATCCCAAAGGAATTAGGCCTAGGAAGGTGCGGCAGATTTAGGGGAGAGGGTTGCTTGGCTTGCAAGGCAAGGCAAAGCCTTCTAGAAAGGTTTGGGGCGCCACTTTTCTAGGGTTTCTAGAAAGAATAGGTTTTGTGGCAGATTTAGGCCTTCTAGAATAGGATGCTTCTAGAAATAGGTTCTAGAATTATCCATTTAGGTCCCGTTGCAATTAGGATTAAGACATGATAAGGTTTGGATAGGATAAGATGAGATAAGGTTTGGATAATGTTTTTGATCATGTTGGATAAGGTTAGATAAGGTTTTGGATAATGTTTCCTCTTTTGATCTCCTTCCTTATCCCCTTTGTCCTTAGCTTAGTTCCTTCCTCTTCTTATCACATTTCCAACTTCTTGAAGTCCAAATTCGTCCGTCCATGTTGGCTGATGTGAAATATTCTAACACTCAAATTAAACCCTCTTTTTGACAATTGTAGTATAGATATAAGTAGGGATCGTTCTAGGCCGGGGATTAGGAGGGATTGCTAATCTAATAAAAATTGACTCAAAGATGTGAAAATATGCTTTAAAACACTTTAAATAAACTCACAAGACTCTTACTAACTTGTATGACCAAAAACAAACTTTAAAGACTCAAAACAACTCAAAACAACCAAAAAGACTCAATTTAGACTCTAAGACTTAATTTGGACGAAAATACACTTGGTTTTGACTCTAAAGACTCAAAAAGACTCTTTTGGACAGATTTGGAACAAATAAGAAAAGGGGTTTTGATTTTGGACGAATTTAAAAGAAAACAAGTGACTTAAAACTTTAAAACAGATTTTGGACGAATTTAAGAAAAACTAATGGATGATGGGATAACCAAGGGATACTTCTCCACACATGATACTTTCTAACATAAGTTGATTTCCAGTTGCTTTTCCGATAAACCATGAACCTCAACACCCCAGATTAACCGTGACATCACTAATTAACCCTCAGATTTCCCTTAAGTTAGTGGATTGGATGACATCATACGACAACCCAAAGCATTCTTCAAAAGTCCCCTACATGACATCATAATAGAGATACGGTCAAAGATCATTACGTTCAATGGAAATCATAGGTATTGACAAAGCACTTGTAACTATGACATCATGATACGCATGCTAGGAATTTACTTAACATGATTGTGAAAACAACCTTAACTACTTGTGAACATAAGTTTGTAATGATTATGTGAAACACCCTTATATTCTATCCCCAAATTCAAGCATGCAAATTAAGTAGGCCTCCCTAATAAACATACAAGAATAAGTTATCCATCAAACGGTTAAGTAAATTGCGTTCACAATTTATGAAATCACAACTGGACTTAATCAACTCATATTATAAACGTAATCATGGTTTCAAAGCATCCCTAGGCTAAAACGAGTTTAGCTTCTCATGTTCATGACAAAACAAAGCAACATAGAATTAAACATTAAAATAAAAGATAGATTACACCTAAAAACGTCCAACACTCCAACTCGAATGCACAAACGCCCAAGGCTTGGTCTTCCTTCTCCTCTTCCTTGCTAAGTCACGGCACAAGGTCTAGGGTGGTTTTGTGGATGATTTTCTGGGTTTTGGATGGATTTAGGCAGGTGAGGTGGTGTGGCAAGGGCTGTTTATATAGGCTAGTTTGGCACACTTAGTAAAGGAAAAGGATTGCATAATCCCATTGAAAGAGGGTTAACTCAAGGCAGAAATCAAGTGGGATTTGGAATAGGTAGTGCGGCTAGGAATTAGGGAGTTCTAGAAGGCTAGGTGCGGCACACATGTAGGGATAGGATAAGGTGTTCTAGAAACTGTGTTTAAGGCAGATTCCTAATCCTAAAGGGCCTAGGACATGTGATATAAGAGTAGGACAAGGATTGTGATTCCTAAACCTACAAGGAATGGTGTCTTGCGGCATTGGTATGGATAAGTCTTCTAGAAACTGAAATAGGTGTTTAGATGTGTAATTGATTCCCCCTAATTAGCTAGGTTTAAGTCCCAATCTGATTTGGATAGGATAGAATAGGATAATGTTAGAGTTAGGATAGGATAAGGTTTCTAGGATAGGATAAGATAAGGTTGGATAAGGTTGGATAAGGTTCCTTGTTTCTTGCTTCTTCCTTATCTTCATTGGAATAGAACTTCTTCCACCAGATTTGTAGCCTTTCCTAGCTTTTCTTGTCTTCAATTTCGTCCATCCTCTTTGCTCCATGGTTAAGCTATCCAATCCATGCCCAAAAATGCTCCAAATAGCCTCAAAATGCACTTTCTTGCTCCCTTTGCCACTAGGACCTAGAAACATACGAAAATGGCTTAAAATACTAAAACAACTATGAATTAATAACATAAATGCATGAAAACAAGCTAAGTAAGTCGCCTAAATATGCTCCTATCAAATTCCCCCACACTTAGCTTTTGCTAGTCCTCAAGCAAAACGAAATGAACCAAAACAAAACACATTCTAGACCTTCCAACATGTACCTCAGGGATTTCCAACGAACATGACACATTAAAGAACATCATTCCCACGGTTTTTAGCTTTCTTTACACTTCAACAAACACTTAATCATAGTTACTACTTATTAGCTCACATATAATCAATTAAAACAATGTTTTGAATGTAGTAACATGCCTTAGAGAATTCCCTCAATTCCTCACTAGAATGCACTCTATTTTCACACAGATTTTCTAACTTCACACCCTACACTAGGTATATGTGAGAAGATTGATGTAAATATGAAGACTAACACTCACATATGTTATATCAAAGAAAGCATTTTCTGGATTTACGACAATGACATGAATATGATCTCATGAATGGAATACTACTACTTAGAACGAGAACCAGTGATTCCATATGCTCATACCAAATTCAAACTCCACATATTGAACACATAACATCAAGATAGAAGTTGAGGGTTGTAACGAGGCTAAGGTCTTGGCTTAACAAAGAAAGGTAAGGATAAACAAACATTCTTAAAGCAATAGTAAGCAAAGTAATGAATTTGACACTTAAACTCACTTCTAATGGCAAAAACCAACTTTTAAACACAAGGGAAGATTCATGCAACATTTAGGGTCAAATTCACTCTTTTGGACCCTTCCTTCAACAACCAACACTTGTGAGTTCATTCTCACTTATTTTTCAACTCCTTTTCTTTCTTTTGAACACTTTTCTATTTTCTTTTGATTTTTCTACGAATTTCTCTTCTTTTCTTCTTTTTTTCTCTTTTTTCTTTCTCTTTTTTTTTCTTTTTCGTGCCCTATCATCTTCCCCCACACTCGTTTTCCGCCATATATTGACCAAAGGAGTTCACTCTAAGTCGTGCTTCACTATCCTTTAAGAACCAAGGTATGGAAAGTCCTATTCTAGGCTAGGTGAGGATAATGTGGGTAACAACGAAAATAGGCTTTGAAAAGGCTCAAGAGGGTTAATCCTACAATACATATGAAAAGGGATAGGCTTTTTGGCTCTGGCTTTACTAACAACTTCATCTTATTGTATGTTATGCAATCAATACCATGCTTTGAATGAAATGGGCATGAGTTCTAGTATTTGGAACTATAATGAAATGCATTCTAAATAGCAACCAAGCAAAGAATGATGAGATCATGCAACGACTTTAGAAAACAAGAAATCACAGATTATACTCTCCAAAGAACGTTATAGGCTCAAGTCTCTCAAGGATGTAGCGTTAGTTTGAGTTTCTTCCTTCAAGCATGTTACAAAAACTGATTTTATCTTTGTAATTACATGTGAATTCATAAATTATAACCATAACCAAGCATAAACCAAAGCATAAATCAACTTCCAGCCATGTTTACAACGTTCTTTTAATAGTCATGCAATTAAAAACCAAATCCTCATCATTGTGTTGGAAGGTGACCTAAGACACAAACAAACACACAAAAACAACTTAAAAACAACTCTTTTTGGGTTTTTCAAAACTATTTTGTAATTTTTTTGTAAATTTTCGGATTTTCTTATCAAAAGACATAAAAACACTTCAAAACACTCTAAAAACACTTAAAAACAGTGTGAAACAACTTTAGAAATGATGGGTGATAAAATCCCACGAATTTGCATGAAAAACACTTTGTTTACCCCCCCCACACTTAAATCAAACATTGTCCTCAATGTTTCACACAAAGATTCACATCCAAACAAACAATATAAATGAACTAACATGACAAAATAAAAATAATAAAGAGATAGAGATTGAGGAGCAAATCTGATTTTGTAGCTTGAATTGGTGAATTGCCCACATCCTCTCTCGTTGAATGCATGGGTTGCCTCCCAATAAGCGCTTTCTTTAACGTCGTGCAGCCAGACGAGCATTCTTCTTATCCTCACTTGGAGCCCACGGCATGGAGTGTGATATCCTCCACAACTTGCCCTTCAACATTTGCATAATAGGGCTTCAAACGATGCCCATTCACCTTGAATTCTTGGCCATTCCTCAAACTTTGGATTTGAACTGCGCCATGTGAAAAAACATTAGCAACAACAAAAGGTCCAATCCACTTAGAACGTAACTTACCAGGGAATAAACGAAGGCGGGAATTAAAAAGTAAAACTTTTTGCCCTATGGAGAATGTTTTGCTTCAGATCATCTTGTCATGGAAAGCTTTGGTCTTTTCCTTGTAAATGCAAGCATTCTCATATGCTTCACGCCTAAGTTCCTCAAGTTCATTCAATTGCAACTTTCTATGCATTCCAGCCGCATCTATGTCCATGTTGAATGTCTTGATCGCCAATGAGCCTTGTGCTCCAACTCCACGGGGAGATGACATGGCTTGCCATACACTAGCCGAAAAGGGGACATGCCTATTGGTGTCTTGTATGCCGTCCTATAGGCCCATAATGCATCCTCCAAACGCACACTCCAATCTTTTCTTGTTGGTCCAACGGTCTTCTCCAAGATTTGCTTGATTTCTCTATTGGACACCTCGGCTTGGCCATTGGTTTGGGGATGGTAAGGTGTTGAAACCTTATGTGTGACTTGATACTTCTTGAGTAGTGCTTCAATGGTACGATTACAAAAGTGAGAGCCTCCATCACTAATAAGCACTCGAGGCATCCCAAATCTAGCAAAAATGTTAGTCTTTATAAAATCTACAACAACTCTAGAATCATTAGTACGGGTGGCCTTGGCTTCCACCCATTTTGAGACATAATCCACCGCAAGCAAAATATAAGTAAAACCAAATGAAGATAGGAAAGGGCCCATGAAATCAATGCCCCAAACATCAAAAATTTCAACATTAAAGATAGGTGTTTGCGGCATTTGGTCCCTTGCACCTATATTTCCCATTCGTTGGCAACGATCACAAGTTAAACAAAATGTTCTAGCATCTTTAAAGATTGTTGGCCAATAAAAACCACATTCTAACACTTTAAGGGCAGTGCGTTGTGTGCCAAAATGTCCCCCACAAGCATAGGTATGACAAAATGTTAGAATCGAATTAAACTCACAATCATGCACACAACGACGCACAATCTGATCTGCACAAAACTTCCACAAATATGGGTCATCCCATACATAAAACCGTGCCTCTTTCTTTAACTTATCACGTTGGTGCCTTGCTAGGGTACTTGGAACACGTTTTGACACCAAAGAATTGACCAAATCGGCATACCAAGGTTCACATACCTTAATGGACAGCAATTGATGCTAACTAAATAAGCACACAAATTAAAACCCTCTTGTGACAATTGTAGTATAAGTATAAGTAGGGATCGTTCTTAACCGGGGATTAGGAGGGATTACTAAATCGCTTGGAAATTGACTCAAAAACGTAAAACAAACGTTAAAAACACTAAACTAGACTCAAAGAATGCAAAACACTTATAAACACAAACTAAGACACTTTCTAACTAAATTAGACACTAAAGTAAAGGGGGATTGAGGTTTTGACGAAATTAACTAAATGCAAAGATTGTAATTAAAAGGCAGAATATAAATATGAATGTGATGAAAATATGGATGAATGCTAGCTAGAAGGTTCTTCTCCACACATGTTACACTTGCATACAAGATGATTTTCGGTTGGTCTTTCGATAAATTATGAAACTCAACACCCCGGGTTAATTAGGTCCGCTTAAATTAACCGTCAAGTTTTCCTTAAGTTAATGAATTGGATGGGTTAGCGCAACGCAATTCAAAACATTCTCCAAAAGTCCTTTACGTGAAAAGCACAATAAAGATACAATCAAAGATCATTAAGCATCATGAAAACTATAAGTATTGAGGAGACATTCGTTACTATGATGAGCATGAAACTAGTGCCAAGAATTCATTTAACGCGATTGTTTATAAGCAACCTCCACTACTTATGAATATAAGTTCATAACTATTAGGTGAAACTCACTTATATTCTAGCGTCATATTCATGCATGAAAATTAAGCGTGCACTCTCAATAAACATACACAAATAAGTTATCAATCAAGCAGTTAAACAAATTGAATTCACCATTCATGAAATTCCAACCAAAAGTAATCAAATCATATTGCAAGCATAAACATGATTTCGAATCACCCCCTAGCTAAATAGGGGTTTAGCCTCTCATGTTCACAAAAAGAGAAATACAATTGAATTTAAACATAAAGCACAAAGGATTGATTACACCTAGAACGCCCAAGGAATCCACTTGAATTTCTGCGCGTCTAAGTCCTCTTTCTTTTTCTCCTTGCTGCGGCAGTGAGGTTAAATGGATGATTTGGATGTTATTTTGGATTGGGGATGGATTTAAGGAAGTGTGGTGGTGCGGCAAGGTGGTGGAGTGATGGAGGAAGGTGTGTAATGTGACAACCCGTTCCAGATTTTACGTTTTTATTTTATTTTAAAAGCGTGAATTTACGAAATTGCCCTAGAGGCAAGGACTTTGACTTCTGTTGACCATCGTCTAGAGAGACGTATGACTTATTCTTTTAACATATTCTCGTAATACTCGTGGATGTGAACGCATAGGCGAAAGCCGTTTGCGAGTCCGGATTATAACGGTATAGTTACGAACGTTAGAAATTGATTATTTAAGGTGAAGCCCAATCAGAAAAAGGAAAGAAAGAAAAAGAAAAAAAAAAAAAAAAAATCCCAGCTTTTCCCGTGGGTTTTCCCACTCGCGACCACCCATTTTCCAGGGCCGATTCCGGCCAACTCCGGTGGAGTTTTTCGATGCCACCACCACCATCTTGAAGCTCTCATTCCCCTCTACAAAACCCACCCAAGAACCACCTTGATTAACCATGGGATGTGGAGGTTTGAGGCCACGAAAGTTGACGAAAATCAATGGTGCTCCGGCCACCCTTTTCGATTTTCCGGCAAATCGGCAAAGCAATGGCCGATGCCACCACTTGGGCTTTGTAGCCCATCATCCCAGGAGCAAAACCCAACCAACCTTGACCCCGTTGGACCACCGTAGACGACGAATCGACGTCGGGAAGTTTTAGGCACCCGCCGGCTTCGTGGGCAAAATTGACCATCTTCCGTCCACTTTTGGACTTCGTGGCAGGTATGAAAGTTGCTCCACTCACTGAGATCTTCATTTCTGTGAAGTTTGAGAATTTTTGGAAATAGTTGGATTTTCCGGCGAGTCGGGGCGGCCGACCGCCACCCGCGGCGGCGCGTGCGGCGGCGCGTGGCCAGTGGGCCGCCAATGCTATTTTTAGGCTATGTCAAATGTCTTGAATTCAGTTTTGTTATTAGAATGACATAGGTTGATCGTTGGAACCTAAATTCGTTACGATACATTGCTTGATGAAAATGTGAATCGACGATCCGACCGTTGGATCGTCACCAAACTTGGGTACATTATAATACGTAATATTTAAAGATCATAGGAATTTATGGATCGGGAATCCGATGTACGGATCTTTCCGAATTGGATTTGTAAGTTAGTAAAATAAATGTTCACGACCACTTGTTTTAGGCAATTGGCGGAGATCTGACCGTTGGATCGTAATGAAATTTTAATATGTTATTCTAGAAACATATTGTGGATCGTTGGAAGTTGCGGATTGGAAATCTGATGTGCGGATCTTCCGGGTCAGGTTATACAGGGTTGTAAACCCTACCGTCGATCTTTGATCGACGGTTGACTTGTGGTCAATGGGTCTCAAACTATTTTAGAATGTCGTTGAGGTTGTGTTTTATGTGAATTACATATTCTACGGATAAGAGTTCTGAGATGTGATTTGATAATTGGTCACAGGGACCAATCATTCAGGACGCCTCGATGCGTGCACTAGAGAATCATAGCGTGGACTCCAGGTGAGTGCATCTTTTCCTTTTTATCGTACTTATTATTGAGAGTTCTATCGACACCTTTAAATTGATTAGGCATATTACTTTCATATATAATTATTGTGAATGCTTGAAGTACTATGTGAACTACGAATGGCTTGATCCCTGTTTAGGGTACGTAGGCAGTCTAACGAGACGTTAGATGCAGCCATAAAATATTTGAGACAAAAGCCTTGCTTGGGAAATTGAGTAATGCGAAGGAAATTGGTAAAGACAAGTTTTAGTTTTGTGAATTAGTTAGTTAAATTAGAGTTAATTGGATTGTCATGGATAATTATCCTTGAAAATAAGTAGTTTGGGAGTAGGGCGTTATTGATTGTACACTTCACACTATATTGTTTATAATTGAAAATGCTACGACATGGTTGAGTAGTAGATTGCATTATGATATATCCATATGTATATTACTTGCATATAATTATTGGGAATGCTTTCAAGTGCAAAGGTGAACTCAGGACACCCAGGTAAGTTCAGGTGAGTTTATGGTACTAGTTGAATCGATTGCGTTATAGCATGACTACAGTTATGAATTAGGCAACTTCGATACGGTCGTATTGGTTGCCATGAGTTGCACATGTTATATTGAGATGCATTGAGAGCTCATAAACCTGCACCTCGGTGTTAGTGCTCCCGCCCGTGGCCAGGGCACAGTCCTTCACGTGATGTTCACCTCCCGCACCTTACACTCACCTTGGATCCAAGGTAGGTGCACAGTCCTGTCGTACAGACCACTTTAGGTGGTTCCGACTTGTAGGTGACCCGCGATTATTCGCCCAGTCTTCACGTGATCGTAGCACTTGAGCGTATTTATTTACACCCAGTCCTGTCGTACAGACCACTTTAGGTGGTTCCGACTCGTGTGCAGGTATACTTATTGAGCTATATGCTAGCCAGGATTGATGAGATATAGATAAGTCGTACAGGTCACTATAGGTGACTCCGACTTATATGCTAGCCAGGATCGATGAGATATGGATAAGTCGTACAGGTCACTATAGGTGACTCCGACTTATATGCTAGCCAGGATTGATGAGATATAGATAAGTCGTACAGGTCACTATAGGTGACTCCGACTTATATGCTAGCCAGGATCGATGAGATATGGATAAGTCGTACAGGTCACTATAGGTGACTCCGACTTATATGCTAGCCAGGATCGATGAGATACGGATAAGTTGTACATGTCACTATAGGTGACTCCGACTTATATGCTAGCCATGATTGATGAGATACGGATAAGTTGTACATGTCATTTTAGATGACTCTGACTGATATATTACTTTGTATTGATTTAGTTCATTTGGCCTACTTATTAATGTATGGTGGATTTGATGGCAAACCGTGGTTTTGGTCATTTCTGAGTATGGTTTGGATATATGTATATATGTTGTACTGTCTTATGGAAAACGATACAGGTTTTACATTTAAAGGCATTACTTTTTTTAGAGATAGTAACTTTGGGAAGCTTGGTTTTATTGCTTACTCACACCTTCTGTTTGGTGCCCTCCAGGTTTTAGCTGCTGAGTTTGTATCGACAAGAATCTGTGGTGAATCTTAGTATTAATGGATATTTCTGAGGGTATGATTCTTACCCACACTACTGTACCTTACTTATGCTCTGACATCGCGTGTGAAATGGGTTCGCTCCCACTCGTAGCGCACTCTGGTACTTAGACACTTTTAGATTCAAATTTATTCACTTTTTATGCACTATCACATTTTATGGCTTCGTCACCTTCCAGGTGTCGGCCAGCACAGCTCGATTCAGGGTCCAAGTGGACTTTCTGGGTCGGGGTGTGTCATGTAAGGTGGCTGCGAGGGTGGAGGAAAGGTGCGGCTGTGTTGGATGGGTGTTGCAATTGGTGGGGAGAAAGTGCGGCTGGAATAAAAATAATGGGTTCTTGCGGCTGTTGGGAGAAAATAGTGTTAATGATTGATTATTGTGTATTGTTTTTTAGGGTAAATGATGCACGGCCTTTGGGAGAGTGCAGAGAATAATCAAATGGTGGAAGGCACGGCAAAATAATGGGAATTGGCTGCAAGGTTTTGTTTTAGGTTTTTAGGTGCTGAATGAAGTCACGGCTTAGGGGTTTTTTTTTTTTATGTGAAGGTGGCTAAATAAAATGAATGAGACGTGAATCAATATGGTGCGGCTGTTTGGTGAACTAGGTTTATTTTTGGGTGAATGGCTGATGAAAAGAAGATGAATGAATGGGATATGGTGTTGCGGCAATGAATGATTTTTTTGTTTATTAGGGTGAATGGTAAATGGGGGCCACGGCTTATGGGATTTTTGGGTGAATATTAGGTTGAGTGATGAATGTGGCAGCTTGAGAAGTGAATGAAGAATCCCCCCAAAGTTAGGAAAAAGGTGCGGCTTTATGGTTTTGTGAATGAAATATATGTTTAAACCTAGGGTGCGGCTGCAAGATGGATTTGGTGGCTGAAAAATATGAAAAGTAATAATGAGAAATCCCTAAGGTGCGGCTAGGTGGTGGAAAACCTAGGGTTTAAGAAAAGCAAACCCTAATTTATTTTGGTGAATTAGAATTAAGTTAAAAGCTTCTAGAATTAGGAAATAAAATCAGAAATTAAAAGGGATGGCTACAAGGTGCAGCTAGGGGTTTAGGGTTAGGATTTGGGCTAGGGCCTTCGTTTTGTGTCCTAAAGCGCCTACAAAGACTTTAAAGTGGCCAGAAAAATACGGACGTTTAAGATTAGGAAAGGTTACCAAAACGGGAAACTTAGGATTAACTTTCCTAAAATAGGAAACCTTGTTTGAGTAGGATTCCTCGTTTTGGTAAGAATTCATCATTGGAGTAGGAATTCGTCGTTTCTTCAAATCTTCAACTCATTCATTCCTCTTTCGCTCCAAAAGACTCCAATTTGCATCTTCTTGCACACTTTGGCCTTATAATCTGAAAATGCACAAAAGTAGCCTTAAACACTAAAATAGCTACGTAAACACAAAATAAATGCACGAGAACAAGCTAATTAAGTCGCATGAATATGCTCCTATCAGCAATTGTTCATCAGGGAAAGTCTCTTGGATGGGTAAGGGGTCCTCATTGCACACCAAACGACTTAAATGGTCAGCCACTACGTTCTCACTCCCTTTCTTGTCTCGAATTTCAATATCAAACTCTTGGAGAAGAAGCATCCATCTAATGAGCCGTGGTTTAGCCTCCTTTTTAGTGAATAAGTACCTAAGAGCTGCATGGTCAGAAAATACAATCACTTTAGTGCCAAGTAAATATGAACGAAACTTATCTAAAGCAAACACAACGGCAAGAAGTTCTTTTTCCGTGGTAGAGTAGTTTAATTGAGCATCATTCAAGGTCCTAGAAGCATAGTAGATGGCGTGGGATTGCTTATTCTTCCTTTGACCCAAAACAGCCCTTATTGCATAATCGGATGCATCACACATGAGCTCAAAAGGCAACGTCTAATTAGGTGGAAGGATGATAGGTGCCGTGGTAAGCTTGTCCTTGAGAAGCTTGAATGCCTTCTCACACTCCTCGTTGAACTCAAACGCCACTTCTTTTTGTAGGAGACGGCATAGGGGTTGTGCAATCTTGGAGAAATCCTTGATAAATCGCCTATAGAATCCTGCATGGCCAAGAAAAGAACGAACCTCTCTAACCGAAGTAGGAGAGGGTAAGTAGCGTACAAGATCTATTTTAGACTTATCAACTTCAATTCCTTTTTCAGAGATGATATGACCCAAAACTATGCCTTGTTTAACCATAAAATGACATTTTTCCCAATTCAAAACAAGGTTAGTTTCCATGCATCTTTTCAAGATTAAAGTAAGATTATGCAAGCAATCATCAAATGAGTCCCCAAAAACACTAAAATCGTCCATAAATACTTCAATTATCTTTTCAACATAATCGGAGAATATACTGACCATGCATCATTGCATAAACCAAATGGCATACGACGATATGCAAAAGTACCAAATGGACAAGTAAAGGTGGTCTTTTCTTGATCATCCGGGGCGATGACAATTTGATTATATCCCAAATAACCATCAAGAAAGCAATAAAAAGAATGACCGGCTAACCTTTCAAGCATTTGATCGATGAATGGCAAAGGGAAGTGATCTTTCCTTGTTGCGGCATTTAGCTTCCTATAGTCAATGCACACCCTCCAACCGGTTTGAATGCGTGTAGGCACAAGTTCATCTTCTTCATTCTTCACCACTGTGACTCCGGACTTCTTGGGAACCACTTGGACCGGTGAAACCCAACAACTATCCGAGATGGGATAGATGACACCACAATCAAGCAATTTGATGATTTCCTTCTTCACTACTTCCATCATTGGTGGGTTGAGTCGACGTTGGACTTCCCTTGATGGTTTGGCACCTTCTTCCATGAGAATTCGATGCATGCACGTAGTAGGACTTATACCCTTGATATCGGCCAAAGTCCACCCAATGGCCGTCTTGTGCTCTTTGAGAACCCTCACCAATTTCTCCTCCTCTTGTGCCGTGAGTGATGAAGCTATAATGACGGGCAATGTGTCTTGCTCGCCCAAAAACACATACTTCAAGTGATTTGGCAACGGTTTGAGCTCAAGTGTAGGTGGTTGTTCTATAGAAGGAAGCAACTTATTAGTCGAAATTGGAATTGAAATTGGACTAGGGGACTTACCTTGGAGCCGTGGCAATGACTCTAGGGCTGCCACGGTCTCAATTACATCTTCATCAAAGGCCACGACATGGGTGTTCAATTGTGTGCCGTGGTGTGTTATGGTGCCATCCATGTGATCCTTCATTTCTATGCCATTTGTAATGACCGTTTCAAGTGCATCGCCATGTAATTGATCAAGGTGTGCCTACGCCAAAGAATCAAGAATATCAATAGAGAAACATGAGTGATCATCATTAGGAAATCTCATAGTTTCAGAAATATTAAAATCAATCACTTCCCTATCGAATTCCATTGTTAGAGTGCCTTTAAACACGTCTATCTTAGTTCGGGCCGTCTTCATGAATAGCCTCCCAAGAAGAATCGGCAAGGATGGAGCATGGGTGGTTTCCTCTATTTCAAGGACATAGAAATCCGCCGGGAAGATCAAATTATTCACCTGCACTAAGACATCTTCCAATACGCCCTTTGGATAGGCATTAGATCTATCGGCTAATTGAATAATCACACCATCATGTTTCAATTCACCAAGGTTCATTGAAGCATAAATAGAGTATGGCATGACGTTAATTGAAGCTCCTAAGTCTAACATAGCATGTTCGAATTTAGTTTGACCAATAATACAAGGGATTGTAAAGCTACCTGGATCTTTGCACTTTGGTGGTAACTTTCTTTGTAAAACAGCGGAAACATTCTCACTTATCCTTACTACCTCTTTATGTGACGCCCTATTCCTTGTAGTTGATGCGAGATTTATACGCACACAAATTAAACCCTCTTTTCGTCAAATTGTAGTATATGTATAAGTAGGGATCGTTCTGGACCGGGGATTAGGAGGGATTGTTAACCACTTGGATTTGACTCAAAAACGTAAAATAACAATATGAAACACTATACTAGACTCAAAGAATGCAAAACTAAACTTTAAAACACTAAGACAAACCAAAAGACTCAAAACAACACAAACACACTCAAATCTGCCTAAAAACCACTTTCTGGGCAGATTTGAGCACAAACACAAATTTGGACGAAA
This sequence comes from Pyrus communis, assembly GCF_041283825.1. Lineage (NCBI taxonomy): Eukaryota > Viridiplantae > Streptophyta > Magnoliopsida > Rosales > Rosaceae > Pyrus > Pyrus communis. The sequence continues at coordinate 14,948,574 of NC_142576.1, read as the reverse complement.
TTAAGTAATAACTTGACTCAAGAACGTAAAAACACAATATAAAACACTAAACTAACTCAAAGAATGTAAAACTAAACACTTAGAACATTAAAACAGACCAAAAGACTCAAACATCACCCAAAACACTCAAAACTGCCTTAAAATCACTTTCTGGGCAGTTTTGAGCACTTTGGTGAATTTGGACGAAATTGGGAAATAAAATGAATCAAAACACTTAAAAGCACAAACTAAATTGATTTCTAACTAAATTGGACATTAAAGTAAAGGGGGATTTAGATTTATACGAAAATTGAAATAACAAAACAAGTTAATAAACGAAACAGATTGTAAAACGAATTTGATGGAATGGAATGAATGGATGATAGAATGGCTAAGGGGTTCATCTCCATACATGTTATACTTGCATAATAAAATGATTTCCAATTGCATTTCAATAAACCATGAAACTCAACACCCCGGGTTAACCGTGATGCACTAATTAACCTTCAAATCTTCCTAACGTTATTGAATTGGATGGGTTAGCGCATACAACAATTCAAAACATTCCCCACAAGTCCTCAACATGAATGCATAGAAGAGATACAAGCAAGAATCATTACGCTCTATGAAAATTATAAGTGTTGACGAGGCATTCGTTACTATGGATTGCATGAAACTTATGCCAAGAATTCATTTAACGCGATTGTTTATAAGCAACCTCCACTACTTGTGAATATAAGTTCATAACGATTAGGTGAAACTCACTTATATTCTAGCGTCATATTCATGCATGAAAATTAAGTGTGCACTCTCAATGAACATACATAAATAAGTTATTAATCAAACAGTTAAACGAATTGAATCCACAACTTATGAAACGCAATTAGAAGTATTCAAATCAAAATGCAAGCATAAACATATATTCGAATCACCCCCTAACCAAAGGGGGGTTTAGTTCCTCATGGTACAAAACAAAGAGAATCAAAGAAACACCTAAACATTCCAACAACTCAAACTTGAATTGTATGAACGTTTAGGCACTCTTCTCTTCCTCTTCGTTGTAGCACAAGGTCTAAGGATAGTTTGATGGTGTGAATGGTTTGGGGAGTGGTGAAGATGGAAGGATGGTGTTTGGATTGTAAGGGAGTGGTGCCTCAAGGCCACGGCACCAAGGGCAGTTTGTGATGGTCTACATTCTGAAAATGGAAGGGTTTGTGTTGTGGTATGTACAATGGATGAATTTCTGAAATGGAGGAGTGAATGAGAATGAATGCAATGGATGCTTATTTATAGGTGAAATGGGGGGAACATGACAGCTAGGAGGGAATGTGGCTGCATGTTTGAATGATTAAAGGATGCATGTGGGTTAGAATTGCATGTGCAATGAATATGTGGCTGCATGTGCAAGGGGACAATCTGAAAATGCATGTGAAAGCATGTGTTGGCTGCAATGATGAAATGGATGGGAGTGCATGTGGCTTAATTAATTAAAGGGAGTGCATGTGAAATGTTTTAAAGGATGGAATGCATGTGAATATGATGGAAATCTGATATGGTGATGGGAGATGCATGTGGCTGATTTATGCATGTGATTAAAGGGAGTGCATGTTTGAATGATTAAAGGGGGAAGTGCATGTGGGTTGGAAATATAAAAGGGGAATGCATGTGGCTGCAAGGTGTGGTGAATGATGATGAATGCATGTGGATTAAAGAGTGAATGGTGGCTGCAAAGTAAATGAATAATGAAATGGGAAAGCATGTGCAAGGTTTTGGTGTGAATGATTGAATGTGCATGTGGCTGCAATGGATTAGGAATCCTTCAATTTCGTCCATCCTCTTGGCTCCAAGCATATGATATCCATTCCAATCTCTAATTTGCTCCAAAATGCTCCAAAATGCATCTTTTTGCTTCCTTAGCCATATGAACCTAAAAACACACGAAAATGGCTTAAACTACTAAAACAACTATGAATTAACAATATAAAGGCACGAAAACAAGCTAAGTAAGTCGCCTAAATATGCTCCTATCAGTAGTGCACAATTCCTTCAAGAACTTAGCGTATTTGGGCACTTGCTTTATGGCATCTAGGAGCGGGATATTGACTTGAACTTTCCTAAACGTCTCAAGAATGTCCTTCTCATGCTCCTCCTTCTTTGTTTGCAAAAATCTGTGAGGAAAAGGAATATTGGGTGGAACGGGGTTAGAATTAATCAAATTTGAACCCAACTTACCTTTGGTGGCCGAATGGGATGGCATGGATAAGGTTTGGTCCCTTTGGGCTTGCGGCAATGGAGGTTGTGTCCTTGCCGTGGGCTTCCCTTCATCCTCCTCTTCATGTTGCAATGTTTCTTCTTCGTTAGGACTTGTTTTGGGTGGTGTGGATATGGTGCCAACTTCTTTTCCACTCCTCAAAGTGATTGCTTTGGCAGATTCGAACCCTCTTCTTCGTTAGGACTTGTTTTGGGTGGTGTGGATGTGGTGCCAACTTCTTTTCCACTCCTCAAAGTGATTGCTTTGGCAGATTCGAACCCTCCCTTTGGATTGACAATGGTTGAACTTCGAAGCTTGCCTTGGTCTCGGAATTGTCCCATAAACTCCGCAATCTGCCCTATTTGCTTCTCTAAGTGGTCCACCCTTTTGTCTTGGTTTTGCAATGCCTTTTCTTGGTTTTGCAATACTTTGTTTTGATTTTCTTGCCCCTGAGACAAACTAGTAAGTAACTTAAGAATTGTAGCATTATCTAAAGACGTACCTTGATGGTTTTGGGCGGATTGGGGTTGGTTTTGGTCTTGGCCGTGGGTTTTGGTGTAAAACCCCGGGGGTTGCTGCCTAAAGCCTCCTTGTTGGTAAGGTTGTTGAGGCTCCCTCCACTTGAAATTTGGATGGTCTCTCCAACCCGGATTGTATGTATTGGAATATGGATCATTCCTTGGCTGATTTTGGCTTGGAAATCCAATGGCGTTTGCACTCTCCCATCCCCCATTCTCAATCAATTGAGGGTACTTTTCCGAAGGATGACCTTGAATAGAACATACGCCGCATACAATTGGACTTTGGATCTTCATTCCTTCGGCCATTTGAGACACAAGAGAAGTAAGATTAGCTAATTGAGTTTGAATGTCGGATTGAGAACTTACCTCATTCACTTGTTGCCGTGGGGGGTCCCTTTGCCCAATTCCTTCGTATTGTTGTGCATTGAGAGCCCGGTTCGCAATAAGGTTCTTGGCTGCCATAGGGGTTTTATCCACCAACGCTCCTCCCGCCGAAGCATCAAGGATTAGGCCCACATAGCTTTATAAAAGGATTTGTATACCCAAATCCACAAGGATTAGGCCTTGAAAATCAGAATCCCAAAGGAATTGGGCCTAGGAAGGTGCGGCAGATTTAGGGGAGAGGGTTGCTTGGCTTGCAAGGCAAGGCAAAGCCTTCTAAAAAGGTTTGGGGCGCCACTTTTCTAGGGTTTCTAGAAAGAATAGGTTTTGTGGCAGATTTAGGCCTTCTAGAATAGGATGCTTCTAGAAATAGGTTCTAGAATTATCCATTTAGGTCCCGTTGCAATTAGGATTAAGACATGATAAGGTTTGGATAGGATAAGATGAGATAAGGTTTGGATAATGTTTTGGATCATGTTGGATAAGGTTAGATAAGGTTTTGGATAATGTTTCCTCTTTTGATCTCCTTCCTTATCCCCTTTGTCCTTAGCTTAGTTCCTTCCTCTTCTTATCACATTTCCAACTTCTTGAAGTCCAAATTCGTCCGTCCATGTTGGCTGATGTGAAATATTCTAACACTCAAATTAAACCCTCTTTTTGACAATTGTAGTATAGATATAAGTAGGGATCGTTCTAGGTCGGGGATTAGGAGGGATTGCTAATCTAATAAAAATTGACTCAAAGATGTGAAAATATGCTTTAAAACACTTTAAATAAACTCACAAGACTCTTACTAACTTGTATGACCAAAAACAAACTTTAAAGACTCAAAACAACTCAAAACAACCAAAAAGACTCAATTTAGACTCTAAGACTTAATTTGGACGAAAATACACTTGGTTTTGACTCTAAAGACTCAAAAAGACTCTTTTGGACAGATTTGGAACAAATAAGAAAAGGGGTTTTGATTTTGGACGAATTTAAAAGAAAACAAGTGACTTAAAACTTTAAAACAGATTTTGGATGAATTTAAGAAAAACTAATGGATGATGGGATAGCCAAGGGATACTTCTCCACACATGATACTTTCTAACAAAAGTTGATTTCCAGTTGCTTTTCCGATAAACCATGAACCTCAACACCCCAGATTAACCGTGACATCACTAATTAACCCTCAGATTTCCCTTAAGTTAGTGGATTGGATGACATCATACGACAACCCAAAGCATTCTTCAAAAGTCCCCTACATGACATCATAATAGAGATACGGTCAAAGATCATTACGTTCAATGGAAATCATAGGTATTGACAAAGCACTTGTAACTATGACATCATGATACGCATGCTAGGAATTTACTTAACATGATTGTGAAAACAACCTTAACTACTTGTGAACATAAGTTTGTAACGATTATGTGAAACACCCTTATATTCTAGCCCCAAATTCAAGCATGCAAATTAAGTAGGCCTCCCTAATAAACATACAAGAATAAGTTATCCATCAAACGGTTAAGTAAATTGCGTTCACAATTTATGAAATCACAACTGGACTTAATCAACTCATATTATAAACATAATCATGGTTTCAAAGCATCCCTAGGCTAAAACGAGTTTAGCCTCTCATGTTAATGACAAAACAAAGCAACATAGAATTAAACATTAAAACAAAAGATAGATTACACCTAAAAACGTCCAACACTCCAACTCGAATGCACAAACGCCCAAGGCTTGGTCTTCCTTCTCCTCTTCCTTGCTAAGTCACGGCACAAGGTCTAGGGTGGTTTTGTGGATGATTTTCTGGGTTTTGGATGGATTTAGGCAGGTGGGGTGGTGTGGCAATGTTTGATGGTGGTGTATGGAGGTTGGGATGGAGGTGTGGAAGTAGGGGAATGATGGATGGGTGGTTGCAAGGTCACGACAAGGGGTTGATTTCTGAAGGAATGTATGAATGTTGTGTGAAGGGGTGGTGGTCTAAATGGTGCGGCAAGGGCTGTTTATATAGGCTAGTTTGGCACACTTAGTAAAGGAAAAGGATTGCATAATCCCATTGAAAGAGGGTTAACTCAAGGCAGAAATCAAGTGGGATTTGGAATAGGTAGTGCGGCTAGGAATTAGGGAGTTCTAGAAGGCTAGGTGCGGCACACATGTAGGGATAGGATAAGGTGTTCTAGAAACTGTGTTTAAGGCAGATTCCTAATCCTAAAGGGCCTAGGACATGTGATATAAGAGTAGGACAAGGATTGTGATTCCTAAACCTACAAGGAATGGTGTCTTGCGGCATTGGTATGGATAAGTCTTCTAGAAACTGAAATAGGTGTTTAGATGTGTAATTGATTCCCCCTAATTAGCTAGGTTTAAGTCCCAATCTGATTTGGATAGGATAGAATAGGATAATGTTAGAGTTAGGATAGGATAAGGTTTCTAGGATAGGATAAGATAAGGTTGGATAAGGTTGGATAAGGTTCCTTGTTTCTTGCTTCTTCCTTATCTTCATTGGAATAGAACTTCTTCCACCAGATTTGTAGCCTTTCCTAGCTCTTCTTGTCTTCAATTTCGTCCATCCTCTTTGCTCCATGGTTAAGCTATCCAATCCATGCCCAAAAATGCTCCAAATAGCCTCAAAATGCACTTTCTTGCTCCTTTTGCCACTAGGACCTAGAAACATACGAAAATGGCTTAAAATACTAAAACAACTATGAATTAATAACATAAATGCATGAAAACAAGCTAAGTAAGTCGCCTAAATATGCTCCTATCATTGGCCCATATGTAAGCTATCCACATAGTGTCCAAAATAGCTCCAAAATGCACCAAAATGCACTTTCTTGATACTTTAACCCATAGGACCTACAAACACACGAAATTGAGTTGTAATACGACATTAACTAAGAAATAATAGCACAAATGCACAAGAATAAGCTAGTTAAGTCGCCTAAATATGCTCCTATCAAGAACGTAGAAATCCGCCGGAAAGATCAAATTATTCACCTGCACTAAGACATCTTCCAATACGCCCTTAGGATAGGCATTAGATCTATCGGCCAACTGAATAATCACACCATCATTTTTCAATTCACCAAGGTTCATTGAAGCATAAATAGAGTATGGCATGACGTTAATTGAAGCTCCAAAGTCTAACATAGCATGTTCGAACTTAGTTTGGCCAATAATACAAGGAATTGTAAAGCTACCTGGATCTTTGCATTTTGGTGGTAACTTCCTTTGTAAAACAGTGGAAACGTTTTCACTTACCCGTACTACCTCTTTATGTGACGCCCTCTTCCTTGTAGTGCACAATTCCTTCAAGAACTTAGCGTATTTGGGCACTTGCTTTATGGCATCTAGGAGCGGGATATTGACTTGAACTTTCCTAAACGTTTCAAGAATGTCCTTCTCATGCTCCTCCTTCTTTGTTTGCAAAAATCTGTGAGGAAAAGGAACATCGGGTGGAACGGGGTTAGAATTAATCGAATTTGAACCCAACTTACCTTTGGTGGCCGAATTGGATGGCATGGATGAGTTTTGGTCCCTTTGGGCTTGCCGCAATGGAAGTTGTGTCCTTGCCGTGGGCTTTCCTTCATCCTCCTCTTCATGTTGCAATGTTTCTTCTTCGTTAGGACTTGTTTTGGGTGGTGTGGATGTGGTGCCAACTTCTTTTCCACTCCTCAAAGTGATTGCTTTGGCAGATTCGAACCCTCCCTTTGGATTAACAATGGTTGAGCTTGGAAGCTTGCCTTGGTCTCGGAATTGTCCCACAAACTCCGCAATCTGCCCTATTTGCTTCTCTAAGTGATCCACCCTTTTGTCTTGGTTTTGCATTGCTTTGTTTTGATTTTCTTGCCCCTGAGACAAACTAGTAAGTAACTTAAGAATTGTAGCATTATCTAAAGATGTACCTTGATGGTTTTGGGTGGATTGGGATGGTGATGCTTCTTGGCCGTGGGTTTTGGTGTGAAACCCCGGGGGTTGCTGCCTAAAGCCGCCTTGTTGGTAAGGTTGTTGAGGCTCCCTCCACTTGAAGTTAGGATGGTCTCTCCAACCCGGATTGTATTTATTGGAATATGGATCATTCCTTGACTGATTTTGGCTTGGAAATCCAATGGCGTTTGCACTCTCCCATCCCCCATTCTCAATCAATTGAGGGCACTTTTCCGAAGGATGACCTTGAATAGAACATACGCCACATACAATTGGACCTTGGATTTTCATTCCTTCGGCCATCTGAGACACAAGAGAAGTAAGATTAGCTAATTGAGTTTGAATGTCGGATTGAGAACTTACCTCATGTACTTGTTGCCGTGGGGGGTCCCTTTGCCCAATTCCTTCGTATTGTTGTGCATTGAGAGCCCGGTTTGCAATGAGATTCTTGGCTGCCATGGGAGTTTTATCCACCAACGCACCTCCCGCCGAAGCATCAAGCATTTGCCTTTCAATAGGAAGAAGACCTTCATAGAACTATTGAAGTAGAAGCTCCTCCTTCATTTGATGTTGAGGACATGATGCAACAAGGGCTTTAAAACGCTCGTAGTATGTTGGAAAAGACTCCCCTTGACTTTGTTGGATTCCGCTAATCTTCTTTCTCAAGAGAATGACTCTTGAAGTAGGAAAGAACTTTTCAAGAAACGCCCTCTTCATGCTCTCCCAAGAAGTGACCGTTCCGGGTGCTAACTCGTATAACCAATCCTTGGCCTTCTCCATAAGTGAGAACGGGAAAGCCTTCATCTTCAAAATACTACTATCAACGTTAATTGGAGTCATGCTCGAACACACCACCTCGAACTCCTTCAAATGCTTGTTGGGATCCTCCATGAACAGTCCATGGAACTTTGGAATGTGGTGCAACAAACTTGACTTCAATTCAAATTCGTCGGTCTTGTCTTGAGCTGCCCTTGGGTATTGGATGCACAAGGGTGCGGCATTGTCCATTCCCGAAGCGGAAAGCTCCTTGATTGTACGGTTGTCCGCTGCCATAGTGTGGACCTCTTCTTCTTCCCTTGCCGTGGGTTCTCCTTCCTCTTCAAAATTGGAAGCCGAACTAGAACTTGTTGGGTGAAGTTCTGGGTTCTTCTTCTTCTTCCTCAAAGTGCGCTCAAAATCCTCGTCGAAATCCAAGATGTTTGCACTAATGGTTTGAGAACTACGAGTCATAAACTAGTACCTACAAACAAGAAAAGAAACAAGGTCAGTAGCTAAAACAAAAAGAAAACAAAAAGAACAAAAAGAAACAACGGGGGATTAGCAAACTTGCTAATCCCCGACAACGGTGCCAAAAATTTGATGTGATATATAATAGCACACAAGTTAAACCCTCTTTTGACAATTGTAGTATATGTATAAGTAGGGATCGTTCTAAACCGGGGATTAGGAGGGGTTGCTAAAACACTTGAAAACTGACTCAAAAACGTAAAACAAAGGTTAAAACACTAAACTAGACTCAAAGAATGTAAAACTAAACACTAGAACACTCAAACAAACCAAAAGACTCAAAACAGCAATAAAACACTCAAAACTGCCTTAAAAACACAATCTGGGCAGTTTTGAACACTTAACACTAATTTGGACGAAAATACAATTTGTTTTGACTCAAAAGACTCTAAAACACACTTTTGGAAAGATTTGGAATAAGTAAGAAAGGGGGATTTGTTTTTGGACGAATTTAAAAGAAAACAAGTAACTTAAAACTTAAAACAGATTTTTGGACGAATTTGAGTAAAACCAATGGATGATGAACTAGCCAAGGAATACTTCTCCACACATGATACATTCAAACATAAGTTGATTTCCAGTTGCTTTTTCGATAAACCATGAACCTCAACACCCCAGATTAACTGTGACATCACTAATTAAACAAAGGAAATTAGAATTAAACATTGAAAACAAAAGATAGATTACACCTAGAAGCGTTCCAACACTTCAATTCGAATGCATAAACGTCCAAGGCTTCGTCTTCTTTCTCCTCTTCTTTGCTAGGTCACGGCACAAGTGCTAAGGTGGGTTTTATGGATGAGTTTCTGGGTTTAAGGTGGGTTTATGGAGGTATGGTGGTGCGGCAAGGCTTAGTGGTGGTGTAGGGTGGTTTGGACGAAGGTTTGAAGGTTGAAAGATGGTGGAAATTAGGATGGAAAGTTGCGGCAAGGCTGGATGTATTTGTGAGTGAAGGCTGGTTGTATGGAAGGGGGAATTAGCTTTCTAAGGGTGCGGCACAAGGGTATTTATAAGGAAGAAAAGACCTAAAGGCTTTATTACTTGGTTTAGGAAAGGAATTAATTCTAAATCTTTGAAGAATAGGAAACACAAAATCAGAGATTGAAAGAAATAGGAATGTGACTTGCGGCAAAGGTTAGAGAGAAAGGGAATGTCTTTTATTTTTGAATTTAGGCAAGGATTTAGGAATATAAAAGGGTATGTGAGTTATGGCTGAGATTGGTATGAAAAAGGAAGGTCTTTAAGTGTTTAAAATAGGGAACAAAGCCCTTCCTTGCACGGCAAGGAAGGGAGACACAAGGAAACACACGGCATTGTCCTAAGGTTGCAAGGAATGTTGTTTTTGTGACCTAGAATAGATAGGAGCCTTTGATCTTGCTGAAATATGGAGTCTTTAAGGATTAGGAAAGATTAAACCAAAATAGGAAACCTTGGCTTAACTTTCCTACTTCAAGTAGGAAACCTTCTTTGACTAGGATTCCTCATTTGATTAGGAATCCTCTTGTGATTAGGAATCCTAACTTCATTAGGTCTTCAATTTCGTCCATTCCTTTTGCTCCAAACATAAGCTATCCATTCCAAGTTCAATTTTGCTCCAAAATGCATCTTTTTGCTTCCTTAGCCATATGAACCTAAAAACACACGAAAATGGCTTAAACTACTAAACCAACTATGAATTAACAATATAAATGCACGAAAACAAGCTAAGTAAGTCGCCTAAATATGCTCCTATCAGTGAGTCATTGTGTGAAACATTGAGGACAATGTTTGATTTAAGTGTGGGGGGGGGGGGGGGGGGGGGTAAACAAGTGTTTTTAAGTAAATTCGTGGGATTCTTTCACCTATCACTTCTAATGTTGTTTCTCATTGTTTATAAGTGTTTTTAGTGCATTTTGAGCTGTTTTAGTGTGTTTTGAAGTAAAAATCCGAAAATTTGAAAAAAAAATTGAAAAAAGTGTTTTGAAAAAGCCAAAAAGAGTTGTTTTTGTGTGTTTGTTTGTGTCTTAGGGTACCTTACAACACAATGATGAGGATTTGATTTTTAATGCATGACTGTTAAACAAAGTTACAAACATGGATGGAGGTTTGATTTGCTCTTTGGTTTATGCTTGGTTGTAGTTATAGTTTCCGAATTCACATGTAATCACAAAGGATAAAATCAGTTTTTGTAACATGCTTGAAGGAAAGAACTCAAACAAACGCTACATCCCTGGGAGACTTGAGCCTAAACGTTTATTTGGAGAGTTATTAATCTGTGCATTCTTGTTTTCTAAAGTCGTTGCATGATCTGATTATTCTTTGCTTGGTTGCTACTTAGAATGCGTTTCATCACTATAGTTCCAAATACTAGAACTCATACCCGTTTCATTCAAAGAATGAAATTGATTAGCATAACAAATAACAAGATGAAGTTGTGTAGTAGTCACCACCATAGCCAAATAGCCGAATCCACCCTTGTCATTTGTATAGTAGGTTTAAACCCCGTTGAACCTTGTTTAGCCTATTTTCTTTGTTAACCACATCACCCTTACCTAGCCTAGAATAGGACTTTCCATACCCTTGTTCTTGAAGTATATTGGAGCTTTACTTACAAGGAATTCTTTTTGAGTGACATTCTTGCAAAAAACAAGTGTGGGGGAAGGGATTTTTGTGTGTATGTGTGTGCCAAAGTCTTAAAGGAGGCACGGGGAAAAAGAAGGAAAAAAAAATGCGGAAAAAAAAAAAAGAAAAAAGAAAAAAAAGAAAAGAAAGAAAAGAAGTTGAAAATAAATGAAACTAAGTGTTGGTTGCTGAAGAAATGGTCCAAAAAGTTTGAATATGGCCCTAAGTTTTGTGTGAATTCCCCCTGGGTGTTCATAGTTGATTTTTGCATTCTAAAGTGAATTCTAAGTGCCTACTTCATTACTTTGCTCACTATTGCTTTAAGAACGTTTGTTTATCCTTTACCTTTCGTTGTTAGCCAATACCTTAGCGCCGTTACAACCCTTAGACTTCTATCTTGATTGTTATGTGTTTCAATATGTGGAGTTTAAAATTGGTTTGAGAATATGGTATCCCTGGTTCTCGTGTTTAAGTAGTAGCATTCAATTCATGAGATCATATACATGTCATTGTCATAATTCTAGAAAATGCATTCCTTGTTATAACATATGTGAGTGTTCGTCTACATGTTTACATCAATCTTCTCACATATACCTAGTGTAGGAAGTGTAGTCAGAAAATCTGTGTGAAAATTGAGAGTACATCTAGTAAGGAATTGACGGAATTCTCTAAGGCATGTTACTACATTCAAAATGTTGTTTTAATTGATTAAATGTGAGCTAGTGAATGGTGACTATGATAAAGTATGCTCGAGGGTAAGGATTGCTTAAATCTATGCGAGTGGTGGTCTTTGACATGTTATGTCTCATTGGAAATCCCTGAGGTAGACGTTGGAAGGTTTAGATTATATGTTTTGTTTCTTTTGTTTGTTTGTTTTGCTCGAGGACTAGCAAAAGCCAAGTGTGGGGAAATTTGATAAGAGCATATTTAGGCGACCGAGCTAACTTATTCTTGTGCATTTGTGCTATTATTTCTTAGTTAATGTCATATTTCAACTCATTTTCGTGTGTTTGTAGGTCCAAAGGGTTAAAGTACCAAGAAAGTGCATTTTGGTGCACATTGGAGCAGTTTTGGTCACTAAGTGGATAGGTTGTATATGGGCCAACATGGATGGACGAATTTGGAGTTCAAGAGGCTAGAAATATGATGAGAAGATGAAGGAACTAAACTCAAGACAATGTGGATAAGGAACTAGCTCAAAAGAGGAAACCTTATCCAACCTTATCCAACATTATCCAAAACATTATCCAAAACCTTATCTCATCTTATCCTATCCTAACCTTATCATGCCTTAATCCTAGTTGCAAGGGGACCTAAATAGATATTTCTAGAACCTATTTCTAGCAACATTCTTGATGCGAAATATATAAGCACACAAATTAAAACCCTCTTTTGACAATTGTAGTATATGAATAAGTAGGGATCGTTCTAGACCGGGGATTAGGAGGGATTGCTAAATCACTTGAAAACTGACTCAAAAACGTAAAACAAAAGTTAAAACACTAAACTAGACTCAAAGAATGCAAAACTAAACAATAAAACACTAAAACAAACCAAAAGACTCAAAACAGCACCAAAACACTCAAAACTGCCTTAAAAACACAATCTGGGCAGTTTTGAGCACTTACACTAATTTGGACGAATTTGGGTAATAACTTGAATCAAAACACTTAGAAACACAAACTAAGACACTTTCTAACTAAATTGGACACTAAAGTAAAGGGGGATTTAGTTTTTGACGAAATTAAACAAAGTGCACAGATTGTAATTAAAACAGATTGTAAAGATGAATTTGATGAAAATATGGATGGAATGCTAGCTAGAAGGTTCTTCTCCACACATGTCACACTTGCATACAAGATGATTTTCAGTTGGTCTTTCGATGAATCATGAAACTCAACACCTCGGGTTAATTAGGTTAGCTTAAATTAACCTTCAAGTTCTCCTTAAGTTAATGAATTGGATGGGACAGCGCATACGCAATTCAAAACATTCTCCAAAAGTCCTTTACGTGAAAAGCACAATAAAGATACAATCAAAGATCATTAAGCAACATGAAAACTATAAGTGTTGACGAGACATTCGTTACTATGATGAGCATGAAACTAGTGCCAAGAATTCATTTAACGCGATTGTTTATAAGCAACCTCCACTACTTGTGAATATAAGTTTGTAACTATTAGGTGAAACTCACTTATATTCTAGCATCATATTCATGCATGAAAACTAAGCATTTTTGGGATGATTTTCTGGGTTGTAGATGGGTTTATGGGGATATGGTGGTGCGGCAAGGGGTGTGAGTGGTGGACGAAGGTTGGGAATGGTGGCTGGACTAGTGGAGTGGCTGCGGATTGAAGGAGAAGGGGGATGGTGGCTGCGGCAAAGGGAGAGAATTAGGGTGATGGTGGTTGAATGATAATAATAGAATGATTCAAGAGGAGCTAGGGTGCGGCTTAGGGTTTAGTTTATATAGGGTTTCAGAAAATAAAACCCTAGCTTGTTTTTATTAACTAAAGTAAAGTCAAAGGCTTCTAGAATTAGGAAATAAAATCAGAAATTAAAGAGGGATTGGCTGCAAGGTGCGGCTAGGGTTTTAAATTAGGAGAGGAGCATGTGTTTAATTGCATAACCTAGGACAAAACTACCCCCCCTTGCACGGCAAGGGAAGGAAAGAAAGGGATAGGCCACGGCAGAGGGGTTTAAAGGGCCTAGAGCCTTTGTTTTGTGTCCTAAAGTGCCTACAAGGCCTTCAAAGTGGCTAGAAAATACGGACGTTTAAGATTAGGAAAGGTTACCAAAACGGGAAACCTAGGGTTAACTTTCCTACTTCAAGTAGGAATCCTTGTTGGAGTAGGAATCCTCGTTGGAGTAGGAATCCTCGTTGGAGTAGGAATTCATCGTTTCTTCAAGTCTTCAACTTATTCATTCCTCTTTTGTTCCAAAAGGCTCCAATTTGCATCTTCTTGCACACGTTGGCCTTATAATCTGAAAATACACAAAAGTGACTTTAAACACTAAAATAACTAAGGAAACACAACATAAATGCACGAGAACAAGCTAATTAAGTCGCATGAATATGCTCCTATCAAATTCCCCCACACTTAGCTTTTGCTAGTCCTCGAGCAAAACAAAACAACTAAAGAAAACAAAACGAAACAAAACAATCAAAACATAACCTAAACCTTCCAACGTTTGCCTCAGGGATTTCCAATGAAACATGACATGTCAAAGATCATTACTCACATAGCTTTTAGTCTTCCTTCCCCTCGAGCACATACTTAATCATAGTCACCATTCACTAGTTCGCATTTAATCAATTAAAACACATTTTGAATGTAGTAACATGCCTTAGAGAATTCCCTCAATTCCTCACTAGTTATGCACTCAATTTTCACTCAGATTTTCTGACTACACACCCTACGCTAGTTATATGTGAGAAGATTGATGTAAACATGAAAGACTAGTACTCACATATGTTATAACAAAGAAAGCAATTTCTGGAGTAATTAAACATGTTTAGATATGATCTCATGAATGGAATGCTACTACTTAGATGCGAGAACCAGTGACACCATATGCTCATACCAAATTCAAACTCCACAAATTGAAATACACAACACTCAAGATAGAAGTCAAGGGTTGTAACGGGGCTTGGGGTATTGGCTAACAAGGAAAGATAGGGATAAACAAAAGTTCTTTAAGCAATAGCAAGCAAAGTAATGAAATTGAGACTTAGAATTCACTTGGAATGCAGAAATCAACTTTAAACACCCAAGGGGAAGTCACGCAAAATTTAGGGCCATATTCAACTTTTTGGACCCTTTCTTCAACAACCAACACTTGTGAGTTCATTCTCACTTATTTTCAACTCTTTTTCTTTTTTTTCTTCTTTTTCACATTTCTTTTTCTTTCTTTTGTTTTTTTTTTCTTTTTTCTAGCCGTGCCTATGGCACAACAACTCACATCAATAATCCTTCCCCCACACTTAGTTTCTGCAACACCTTAATCAAAAAGGAATTCATTCTTTAGTCATGCTTACTATGCTCCAAGAACAAGGGTATGGATGGTCCTAATCTAGGCTAGGTGAGGATAATATGGGTTAACAAAGAACATGGGCTAACACGGCTCAATGGGGTTAAACTTAAACACAAAATGAGTGAAGGGCACACGGCTTATTTGGCTTTGATGGTGGTCACTACACAACTTCATCTTGAATACGTGTTATGCAAATCAATAACATGCTTTGAATGAAATGGGCATGAGTTCTAGCATTTGGAACTAAGTGATGAAACGCCTTCTAAGTAGTAACCAAGCAATGAATAATGAGATCATGCAACGACTTTAGAAAACAATGATGCACAGATTATTACTCTCCAAATAAACGTTTAGGCTCAAGTCTCACAGGGATGTAGCGTTAGTTTGAGTTCATTCCTACAAGCATGTTACAAAAACTAATTTTCCTTTGTGATTTCATGTGAATTCGTAAACTATAACTACAACCAAGCATAAACCAAAGAGTATATCAAACGTCCATCCATGTTTGTAACTTCTTTAACCATCATGCAATTAAAAACCAAATCCTCATCATCGTGTTGGAAGGTACCCTACGACACAAACAAACACACAAAAACAACTATTTTTGGGTTTTTCAAAACAATTTTTCAAATTTTTATGGGTTTTTCGGATTTTTAAGTCAACACACACTAAAACACTCTAAAATAGCTTAAAACACTTAAAAACAGCAAGGAACAACATTGGAAGTTATGGGTGATAAAATCCCACAAATTTGCATCAACAACATTAGTCAACACACACTAAAACACTCTAAAATAGCTTAAAAACACTTAAAAACAGCAAGGAACAACATTGGAAGTTATGGGTGATAAAATCCCACGAATTTGCATCAACAACATTAGTTACCCCCACACTTAAATCAAACATTGTCCTCAATGTTTCAAGCCTAAAATCACATCAAACAAAAGCAAACACACAAACAGCAACTAAACACACTAAACATGGCAGAATGTAAATAACAAAGAGAAGAGGTTAGGGACGCAAATCTGGTTATGGAGTGTAAATGCCATCCTCTCCTTGGTGATTGCATGGGTTGCCACCCACGAAGCGCTTGCTTTAATGTCGTGCAGCCGGACGATGGTATGCTCATTCCCCATTGGAGCCCATGACATGTAATGGGATCTCCTCCACAACATGCCCTTCAACACTTTCATGATATGGCTCAATGAATGGGAGGGGATAGTGATCCTCCCTGATGGTGGTGTTTTGGTTCCGAAAGTCCATGTACATGCTCCCACCACCTTCAAATCGGTTGGTGATAGGAGCATATTTAGGCGACTTACTTAGCTTGTTTTCGTGCATTTATATTGTTAATTCATAGTTGTTTTTGGCGTTTAAGCCATTTTCGTGTGTTTTTAGGTTCATGTGGCTAAGGAAGCAAAAAGATGCATTTTGGAGCATTTTGGAGCAAAATTGGACTTGGAAGGGATAACTTATACTTGGAGCAAAAGGAATGGACGAAATTGAAGAGTTGATGTCACAAGGATTCCTACTTGAAGTAGCCACACACCTTCCACATTTCAGCCACATGCACTTGTTCCTCCATCATTGCACCAACAACAACATTGCACATGCACTCCCTTTAATTAATTAACCCACATGCACCCTTTATTCTTTCATCATTCCAGCCACTCCACATCCCTCACCAAGAAATCATTCAACACATGCATCCATAATCATTTCTCCACACCAAAACCATGCACATGCATTCCCCTTGTGCAAATCCATCATTCCACACCTCCATGGCAGCCACCAACCAACCTAGCTGTCATGTTTCCCCTTTAATCATTCAAACATTCACCCACATGCATTTCTAACCCACATGCACCCTAGATTCTAATCAGCCATTCACATTTAATCATTCATTCCCATCAGATTTCTAGCATATTCACATGCATTCCATCCTTTAAAACATTGCACATGCACTCCACATGCATTCATCCTAGCTGTCATGTTTCCCCTTTCATCATTCCCTCACATTCTTTAAATCAGCCAACACATGCATCCACCTTTCTCCCATCAGATTTCCAACATTGCACATGCATTCCCCTTACAATTTCAGCCATCCTAGCTGTTTTGCACATGCATTCACTTAACCTAGCTGTCATGTTCCCTCTCCCATCCATTCATCTCCCTATAAAAACCATACACACTTCACACAACATTCACACACTCATTCACACCTCAATTCATCCCATCCTTCCACATTTCAGAATGTAGACATCAAAACTCCTTTGTGCCGTGACTCTCCCTTACAATCCAAACACCATCCTTCAATTTCCACCACTCCCCAAACCATTCACACCATCAAACTATCCCTAGACCTTGTGCTACAACGAAGAGGAAGAGAAGAGTGCCTAAACGTTCATACAATTCAAGTTTGAGTTGTTGGAATGTTTAGGTGTTTCTTTGATTTCAATGTTTAAATTCAATTCTCTTTGTTTTGTACGAATGAGGAATGGAAGAGAAGAGGGCCTAAACGTTCATACAATTCAAGTTTGAGTTGTTGGAATGTTTAGGTGTTTCTTTGATTCTCTTTGTTTTGTACCATGAGGAACTAAATCCCCTTTAGCTAGGGGGTGATTTGAATATATGTTTATGCTTGTATTTTGATTTGATTACTTCTAATTGCGTTTCATAAGTTGTGGATTCAATTTGTTTAACCGTTTGATTGATAACTTATTTATGTATGTTTATTGAGAATGCGCGCTTAATTTTCATGCATGAATATGACGCTAGAATATAAGTGAGTTTCACCTAATCGTTATGAACTTATATTCACAAGTAGTGGAGGTTGCTTATAAACAATCGCGTTAAATGAATTCTTGGCATAAGTTTCATGCAATCATAGTAACGAATGCCTCGTCAATACTTATAATTTTCATAGAGCGTAATGATTCTTGCTTGTATCTCTATTATGCAATCATGTAGGGGACTTGTGGGGAATGTTTTGGGTTGTCGTATGCAATCATCCAATTCAATAACGTTAGGAAGATTTGAAGGTTAATTTAAGCGGACCTAATTAACTTGGAGCGTTGAGAATTAATGATTTGTTGAAATGCAATTGGAAATCGTTTTATTATGCAAGTATAACATATGTGGAGATGAACCCCGTAGCTAACTTTCCATCCATTTGTTCTTTCTTTTCTTGTTTCTGTTTTCATGTTTAATTTAACTTGTTGTTCAATTATGTTAAACATGTGGAACTAATTTCTTTTTAGTTAGAGGCGAATTTGAAGCTATGGACATATGTTGGTTATGATTTGATTTACTCCAGTTATGAACTCATGAACTTTAGATGTGGGTTACTTTTCTGTTTTGATTAAGAACTTGTTTATGTATGTGGGTTGAGGGTCGACACTTAATTTGCATGCCTAAACTTGATGCTAGGATATAAGGGAATTTCACCTAATCGTTATGAACTTATATTCATGAGTAGTAAAGATCGCTAGTCACGATTGTGTTTAGTAAACCCTAGGCTGGATTAACATGCGTATTCCATAGTTATGAATGCCTAGTCGATGTTTATGATTTCCGTTGAACTTAATGATCTTTGTTGAATGTCTCTATCATGCGTATTCCATGGTTAGGGACTTTGATTAGGAATGCTTTGGATTGTCGTATGCAATCATCCAATCCAATGAATCTAGGGAAATCTGAAAGTTAATTTAAGCGGACCTAATTAACTTGGAGCATTGTCATTCATCGTTTGTTGAAGTCATAACTGGGAGTCAAATTATATGCTTATGTTCATGTGTGGATAAGGAACCCTCTAACTAGTTTTTCATCATTCTATTTCATTAATTTCGTTTTTAGAATCTGTTTTAATTCCAAGTTTCTGTTTTAGTTTAAATTCATCCAAAACCAATCCCCCATTTATTTTAAAGTGTTAGATTAGTTAGAAATACATTTAGTTTGTGTTTATAAGAGTTTTGATTAAATTTATTTCCCAATTTCGTCCAAATTCACCAAAGTGCTCAAAACTGCCCAGAAAGTGATTTTAAGGCAGTTTTGAGTGTTTTGGGTGATGTTTGAGTCTTTTCGTTTGTTTTAGTGTTTTAAAGTTTAGTTTTGCATTCTTTGAGTCTAGTATAGTGTTTCATATTGTTATTTTACGTTTTTGAGTCAAATCCAAGTGGTTAACAATCCCTCCTAATCCCCGGTCTAGAACGATCCCTACTTATACATATACTACAATTTGACGAAAAGAGGGTTTAATTTGTGTGCGTATAAATTCACGCATCAGTTGGTCACCTGCACCACAGAAGGTAACAACCTATTATTTAAAATGGGAATTGAAATTGGGCTTGACGACTTACAAACATATTGTAGTGAAGGCTCAAGATCGGCAGCCCTATCAACAATGTCACCATGGCTACTTTCGGCCATATTGGGTGGTTGTAGGGCAATCACTCCAAGTTCTTCTCCAATGGTTGTTCTTGATACATCCTTCGTGATAAGTGTGGATCCTTTCGGCCCTATGTCCTTATGCACATCTATGACAAAACAAGAATGACTATCGTTAGGATTCTTAAAAGAGTCATAAACATTGAATTTAATTATAACACCACCAAACTCCATTGTTAGTGCTCCCTTGGCCACATCAATCTTTGTTTGGGCTGTTTTCATGAACGGACGGCCTAGCAAGATTGGCAATGATGGAGCATGACTCGAATCCTCCATTTCTAAGACATAAAAATCTGCAGGAAAGATGAGATGATTGACCTGCACTAAAACATCCTCAAGGACTCCCTTGGGATAAACATTAGAACGATCGGCCAATTGAATTATAACGCCATCTTGCTTTAACTCACCAAGGTTCATAGATGCATAAATGGAATATGGCATGACATTAATAGAAGCACCTAAATCTAACATGCATTGTTCAAATCTAGTGTTTCCAATTATGCATGGGATAGTAAAGCTCCCTGGATCCTTACATTTTGGAGGTAACTTTCGTTGCAAAACCGCGGATACATTTTCACTTACTTTCACAACTTCTTTGTTTGAAATTCTTTTCCTAGTTGTGCATAACTCTTTTAAAAACTTTGCATACCTGGGCACTTGCTTAATGGCATCTGATAGGAGCATATTCATGCGACTTAATTAGCTTGTTCTCGTGCATTTATGTTGTGTTTACGTAGTTATTTTAGTGTTTAAGGCCACTTTTGTGTATTTTCAGATTATAAGGCCAAAGTGTGCAAGAAGATGCAAATTGGAGCCTTTTGGAGCAAAAGAGGAATGAATGAGTTGAAGACTTGAAGAAACGATGAATTCCTACTCCAACGATGAATTCCTACCAAAATGAGGATTCCTACTCAAACAAGGTTTCCTACTTGAAGTAGGAAAGTTAACCCTAGGTTTCCCGTTTTGGTAACCTTTCCTAAACTTAAACGTCCGTATTTTCTAGCCACTTTGAAGGCCTTGTAGGCACTTTAGGACACAAAACCAAGGCCCTAGCCCAATTACACAACCTTGCCGTGCCTTAACCCTAATTCCCTTCCCTTGCCGTGCAAGGGGGGGCACTTTTGTCCAATGTTGTGCAATTAAACCCTATTTCCCTCTCCTAACCTAACCCTAGCCACACCCTTTAATTATTCCCTCCTTAATTTCTGATTTTATTTCCTAAATTCTAGCAGCCTTTAGGTGAATTTTAGTTAATAAAAATAAATTAGGTTTTAAATTTCAGAAAACCCTAGGTCTTACAACCTAGCCGCATCCTATTCTATGCATTCTTCACATTTTTCAGCCACACACATTCCCTTAGCCGCAGCCACAAAATCCATCTTAGCCGTACAATTTAATTCATCCTAGAGCCTTATTCATTCAGCCATTCACTCATCATCAAAAACCTAATTCCTAAGCCGCAACTCCATTCACTTCTCATTCTCTCATTCAGCCACCATCCCATTTTTTTCCCTTTTACCGCAGCCACCATCACCCAAAAACCATTCAATCCGCAGCCTTCCCCCTTCATTCCAGCCATCTTCCACACCTTTCCCACCATTGCCGTAGCCATCTCCACCCTTCCAGCCACCTTCCACACCTCCACACACCTTCCACCAACCTTGCCGCACCACCAAACCTCCCTAAATCCATCTCCACCCCAAAATAACATCCAAAACACCCTTAGACCATCTCTGCCGTAGCAAGGAGAAGAAGAAAGAGGAGCTTGGACGCGCAGAAATTCAAGTGGATTCGTTGTGCGTTCTAGGTGTAATCAATCTTTTGTTCGTTATGTTTAAATTCAATTTTATTTCTTTTTCTGTCAAAAGAGGGTTAATTTGTGTGTTAAGTTAATTTTCGCATCAATAGAGTGTGTAAGGGGGTGCGGCACATTAAGGTTCATATATATATATAGCATGGGAAACACCCTAGGAATCAGAAATAGGGTTAAACCTAGCAGAAACAAGTGATTAGGGTTCCTAGGGTGCAACAAGGCTTGGGAAAATTAAGTCATAGGCCAATTAATTTCTGATATGGACTTATGCAATCCAAATCCAAGTGGAAAAGGGCCAACTTAAATTAGAATCCAATAGGAAAAAGGTTAGAGAAATTCGTCCAAAATTGGGCCTTCTAGAAAATAGGTGTTTTGTGGCTGATTTTGGGTTTTCTAGAAGAAATAAAAGGGGGAAGGGTGCGGCACCCTTTTATGGTCAAATAAGGCTTCTAGAAATTAGGTTTTTAGGTCCACTTGCAGCTAGGATTAAGGTGGAACAAGATTAGGTTAGGATAAGATAGGATAAGGTTTGGATAAGATAAGGTTGTTAGGATAAGTTGCCATATTTCTTGCTCTTTCCTTATCTTCTTTGTCTTGAACTTTCCTTTTCTGATTTGTAGCATGTTCCTAGCCTGTTTTGACTCCAAATTCGTCCATCAACCTTGCTCCATATACAAGCTATCCATAATAAGCCCAAAACTGCTCTAAAAGGCTCAAAATTGCCTTTTCTTGCCAACTTTGTCATTAGGACCTACAAACACACGAAAATGGCTTCAAACACTATAATAAGTAGTACTTACCTAACTAAATGTAAGGAAACAACATAACTAAGTAGCATAAATATGCTTCTATCAGAGTGTATTTGGATTTTTTATGCATTCGTGGGAAAAAAACGAGCATGCGTTTGACGCACTTTGAAACTTAAGCAAATAAACACATATAATATGCTACTAATACATTAATAATGAGTTCTCAAAATGCCAAATGCTTATTTGGGGTGAAAAGTGCACAAGTTTTGTATTTGGGGGTGCATTTGCACTGTTCTAAGCATTCGTGGGAACAAACGAGCATGCGTTTGACACGCTTTGAAACTTAAGCAAATAAACCCATATAATAGGCTACTAAGACATTAATAATGAGTTGTCAAAATGCCAAATGCTTATTTGGTGTCAAAAGTGCACTAGTTTTGCATTTGGAGTGCATTTGCACTGTTTTAAGCAATCGTGAGAACAAACGAGCATGCGTTTGACGCGCTTTGAAACTTGATAGGAGCATATTTATGCGACTTAATTGGCTTGTTCTCATGCATTTACGTTGTGTTTTCTTAGTTCTTTAAGTCTTTTAAGCCATTTTCGTATGTTTTCAGGTTCTAAGGGCTAAAGGAGCAAAGAAGTGCATTTTGGAGTCTTTTGGAGCACTTTTGGGCTAAAGATGGATAGCTTATGCTTGGAGCCAAAGTGTTGGACGAAATTGAAGACCAAGTGAGCCTAGAATCGAAGGAAGAAGGAGGAATCAAGAATTGGAAACCAGTTTCCATTATTGGGAGTTTCCATTTGTGAAGGTGTCCATTTTTGAAGTTTCCAAATAATGTTGGTTGCCTAAATCACATGTTCTAGAAGCCCTAGACATGTCATAAATTGTGCCGCACCTTACCTTCCTTTTCTCTGATGCGAGATTTATACGCACACAAATTAAACCCTCTTTTTGTCAATTGTAGTATAAGTATATAAGTAGGGATCGTTCTGGACCGGGGATTAGGAGGGATTGTTAATCACTTGGATTTGACTCAAAAACGTAAAAACACAATATAAAACACTATACTAGACTCAAAGAATGCAAAACTAAACTTTAAAACACTAAAACAAACCAAAAGACTCAAACATCACCCAAAACACTCAAAACTGCCTTAAAAACACTTTCTGGGCAGTTTTGAGCACTTTGGTGAATTTGGACGAAATTATGTAATAAATTGAATCAAAACACTTAGAAACATAAACTAAGACACTTTCTAACTAATTTGACATTAAAGTAAAGGGGGATTTAGGTTTACACGAAATTAAATTAAATGAACAAATTGCAATTAAAACAAAATGTAAATATGAAATTGATGAAATGGAATGAATGGATGATAGAATAGCTAAGGGGTTCATCTCCATACATGTTACACTTGCATAATAAAACGATTTCCAATTGCATTTCAATAAACCATTAATTCTCAACGCTCCAAGTTAATTAGGTCCGCTTAAATTAACTTTCAAATCTTCCTAACGTTATTGAATTGGATGATTGCATACGACAACCCAAAACATTCCCCACAAGTCCCCTACATGATTGCATAATAGAGATACAAGCAAGAATCATTACGCTCTATGAAAATTATAAGTGTTGACGAGGCATTCGTTACTATGGAATACGCATGAAACTTATGCCAAGAATTCGTTTAACGCGATTGTTTATAAGCAACCTCCACTACTTGCGAATATAAGTTCGTAACTATTAGGTGAAACTCACTTATATTCTAGCGTCATATTCATGCATGAAAATTAAGCGCGCATTCTCAATAAACATACATAAATAAGTTATCAATCAAACGGTTAAACAAATTGAATCCACAACTTATGAAACGTAATTAGAAGTAATCAAATCAAAATGCAAGCATAAACATATATTTCGAATCCCCCCCTAGCCAAGGGGGGGGGTTTAGTTCCTCATAACTTTGAAATCAAAGAAACACCTAAACATTCCAACAACTCAAACTTGAATTGTATGAACGTTTAGGCACTCTTCTCTTCCATTCCTCATACGTACAAAACAAAGAGAATTGAATTTAAACATTGAAATCAAAGAAACTCCTAAACATTCCAACAACTCAAACTTGAATTGTATGAACGTTTAGGCACTCTTCTCTTCCTCGTTGTTGTAGTACAAGGTCTAAGGTGAGTTTTGGGGATTATGGATGCAATGGATTGATGGCTGAAATATGGATGGAATGGATGGAATTATGGTGTGATGGGCACGGCCCCAAGGGACCAATTTCTGTGGTGTTTTCGAATATGGAAGAGTGTGAATGAATTGTGGCTGAAATGCATGCTTATTTATAGGTAAATAAGAGGGAACATGACAACAGGAGGTGGGTGGAAATCTGAAATGGTGAGGGGAGATGCATGTGGCTGATTTATGCATGTGATTAAAGGGTGGGAGTGCATGTGCTTTGACAAAAATGAAAGGGATAATGCACGGTTTTGAGAGGATTTCTGGAATGTTGAATGTGCATGTGAATTAAAGCTAGAGTGATGATGATGAATGCATGTGGAATGGCTGAAATGCAAGGAGAATGTGCAGGTTGTGTATGTGAATGATTAGGGTGAATGTGCATGTGCTTTGACAGCTAGGATGAATTAATTAAAGGGAGTGCATGTGGCTTGGCTGGAATGAATGGAATGCAATCTGAAATGGGAGATGGAATGGGATGCACGGCAATGATGGTGTTTGTTTGAATGATTGCAGATTGTGTGGGTGAGTGATTAGGTTGGAAATGCATGTGAATGCAAGGTGTGAATGATTATGAGTGCATGTGGGTGAATTAAAGGATGGAATGCATGTGAATTAGGTTGGAAATCTGATGGGAACTCACGGCATTAAGTGGAGTGAAACGATTGAATGTTTAATGGTTGCATGTGGCTGAAATGAAGTGTGTATGCATGTGCACGGCAAGGATGATTTCTGGTGGTGAATGGGTGTATGTTTGAATGATTAAAGGGTGTGGAAGATGGCTGGAAAGTGTATGAATGGTGGAAGAAAGGTGGAAGTGCATGTGGAATGTGATGGGAATGCAAGAGGGGGGAGCTGGAAATGCATGTGTGATGCACGGCTTTTGGGCAGATTGTTGGTGAAAATGTGTTGATGGTTTATGGAGATGCATGTGCAATGGATAAAGAAAAGGTTTAAATGTCCTAGAACTAAAGAGAACAAGGTTCCAACACTTTGGTCTTCAATTAGGTCTTCAATTTCGTCCAACACTTTGGCTCCAAGCATAAGCTATCCATCCTTAGCCCAAAAGTGCTCCAAAAGTCTCCAAAATGCATCTTTTTGCTCCTTTAGCCCTTTGGACCTACAAACACACGAAAATAGCTTAAAGTACTAAAATAACTAAAGAAACATAACGTAAATGCACGAGAACAAGCCATTTAAGTCGCATGAATATGCTCCTATCATTCTCTCCCAAAATCTGCAAGATTATGTCACAATCCCTTTCTTAAAATTCTTAGCCGCACCTATACATTCCCTTTCACTCAAAATCTGCAAGTTTAATTGCACTTTCCCCTTCTTTTCCTCCCTTTGCCGCAAGACTTAGCCGTTCTCCTTAATTCCTGATTCTTAGAATGGATTTGGGGAATTAAACACTTACTTATTTCCTATGCAAGCCTTGCCGTGCAAGGGAGATAGTTCTTTCCTATTTCCTTGCATTAAAACACATTCCTATTGTGTTTTATGCCATTGCCGCACCTATTAACCACTTTCCTTTAATTTTCTGATTTGATTTCCTATTTCTAGAAGCTTTTGACTTAATTTCTGTTTACCTAAATAACCTAGGGTTTTAATTCCTGAAATCCTATAAAGAAACATTCTTGTTGCAGCCACAAATTATTGATTCATTCACCATTCACGCGAGAAAATCATCCCATCCCTCTAACACATCAATACTTCACCATTCTCCATATTTTCTGCCCAAAACCAACTCTTTGCTTTCCCCTACATCTATCCCAACCCTAAATCCATCAATCTACATCATCCATAACCCCCTAAACTCACAATAACCTCTTGTGCCGCAGCAATTAGGAGAGGAAGGAGGCCTTTGAACGTTTCATGCTTGCAGATTGGGGCGTTCTTAGGTGTACTTCGTTCTTGTTTTCAATGTTTACTTTGTTATTACTTTCTGAGTTTGCTGTAATCATGAGTGGCTAAACCCCTAATTAGTTAGGGGAAAGTTTGAAGCCATGAACATGTTTGAGATATGAATTGATTTCTTCCAATTGTGATTTGTTAAGTTGTGATTGCAATTCAATTATCTATTTTATTCAAAACTTGTTCTTGTATGTTGATTAAGGATGCATACTTAGTTTTCATGCATGAACTCGATGCTAGTTTATAAACGAGTTTCACCTAATCATCACAAGTTTATAAACATGAGTAGTGAAGGTTGCTAGTCACAACCGCGTTAATTGAATTCTTGGCAAGAGTATCATGCATTCATAGTTACAATTGCCTCGTCAACACTTATGGTTCTCATAGAGCATAATGATCTCTCACTGTATCTCTTCTATGCATTCATGTTGAGGACCATTGAAGAATAATTTGAATTGTCGCATGCATCATCCAATTCAATGACATAAGGAAATCTGAGGGTTAATTAGTGCATCACGGTTAACTTGGGGTGTTGAGCATCATAGTTAGTGAAAAGCAATTGGAAAATCGATTCATATACAAATGTGTCATGTGTGGAGAATGGACCTCTAACTAATCCATCCATTATCTTGTTTCCAAAAATTCGTTTTACAATCTGCCTAGTTTTATAACTTGTTTTGTTATTTCAATTTTCGTGAAATCAAAAACCCCTTTACTTTCTTGTTCTATAGTGTTTAGAATCTGTTTAGTTCGTGTTTTAAAGTGTTTTGAATCAAACCATAATCTTAAATTCGTCCAAAATTGTGTTTAAGGTCAGAAACTGCCTAGTTAGTGTTTTTAGGCAGTTTTGAGTCTTTTGAACTTGTTTCGAGTCCTTTGAGTCTTTGTGAACGTTTTTAACTTTGTTTTTATGTTTTCAAGTCAGTTTAGAGGTTTTAGCAAGCCCTCCTAATCCCCGGTCCAGAACGATCCCTACTTGCATCCTTACTACAATTTGACAACAAGAGGGTTAATTTGTGTGCTTAACTATTTTCGCATCAAAACTTAAACAAATAAACCCATATAATCCGCTACTAAGACATTAATAATGAGTACTCAGAATGCCAAATGCCTATTTGCTGTCAAAAGTGCACTAGTTTTGCCTATGGAGTGTATTTGCACTGTTTTAAGCATTCGTGGGAACAAACGAGCGCGCGTTTGATGCGCTTTGAAACTTAAGCAAATAAACACATAATACGCTACTAAGACATTCATAATGAGTTCTCAAAATAACAAATGCTTATTGGGTGTCAAAAGTGCACTAGTTTTGCATTTGGAGTGTATTTGCACTGTTTTAAGCATTCGTGGGAACAAATGAGCGTGCGTTTGACGAGCTTTGAAACTTAAGCAAATAAACACACATAATATGCTACTTAGACATAAGTAATGAGTGGTCAAAAGGGCAAATGCTTATTTTGGATCAAAATTGCACTATTTTTGTATTTGGAGTGTATTTGCATTTTTTACGCATTCATGGGAAAAAACGAGCATGCGTTTGACGCGCTTTGAAACTTAAGCAAATAAACACATATAATACATTACTAAGACATTAATAATGAGTTCTCAAAAAGCCGAATGCTTCTTTGGGGTCAAAAGTGAGCAATTTTTGTATTTGGGGGTGTATTTGTACTATTTTAAGCTGATGTGATAAATAATAGCACTCAAATTAAACCCTCTTATTGACAATTGTAGTAAAGATGTAAGGAGGTATCATTCTAGGCCGGGGATTAGGAGGGCTTGCTAATCTAATAAAAACTGACTCAAGAATACAAAACTAGGCTTGAAAACACTTAAATAGACTCAAAGACTCTTAACTAAACTTATATGACTCAAAACAAACTCAAAAGACTCAAAACAACACAAAACGATCAACTAGACTCAATCTAGACCCTAGGACTTAATTGGACGAAAATAAAATTGGTTTTGACTCAAAGCACTTAAAAACACAAATTGGACAGTTTCTAGCTATTTAGGCACAACAAAGTAAAGGGCATTGGATTTTTGGACGAATTTAAAGTAAAACAAGTAACTTAAAGACTTAAACAAAGTTTGGACGAATTTGGCGAAAATTATGGGTGATAAGCTAGCTAGAGGGTCCTTCTCCACACATGACACACTTGCATACAAATTGATTTCCAGTTGCTTTTCCAATAAACCATGAACCTCAACACCCCAGATTAACCGTGACATCACTAATTAACCCTCAGATTTTCCTTTAGTTATTGGATTGGATGACATCATTCGACAAACCAAAGCATTCTTCAAAAGTTCCCTACATGACGTCATAATAGAGATACAATTAAAGATCATAACGTTCTGTGAAAATCATAAGCATTGACAAGGCAATCATAATTATGACACTATGATACTCATGCCAGGAATTCACTTAACATGATTGTGATCAGCAACCTTTACTACTTGTGAATATAAGTTTGTAACGATTATGTGAAACTCCCTTACATTCTAGCATCAAATTCATGCATACAAACTAAGTATGCATCCTTAATCAACACACAAGAATAAGTTCTTAATCAAACAGTTAAGTAAATTGCATTCAGGATTTATGAAATCACAACTGAAAGTAATGAATTCACATTGCAAATATAATCATGGTTTCAAAGTCTCCTCTAGCCAAAACAAAATTAGTTCCTTATGTTCACAATTAAACAAAGAAAAATTAAATTAAACATTGAAAACAAAGATTGAATACTAATGTGTTACATAATAGCACACAAATTAAACCATCTTTTTGATAATTGTAGTATAGATATAAGTAGGGATCGTTCTAGGCCGGGGATAAGGAGGGATTGCTAATCTAATGAAAACTGACTCAAAGATACAAAAATATGCTTCAAAATATGCTTCAAAAGACTCTTAACTAAACTTATATGACTCAAAACAAACTTAAAAGACTCAAAACAACACAAAACAATAAAAAAAGACTCAAACTAGACTCTAGGACTCAATTTGGACGAAAATAGAATTGGTTTTGACTCAAAACACTCAAAAACACTAATTAGGACAGATTTGACACAACTACATAAAGGGGATTGGGTTTTTGACGAATTTAAGATAAAAACAAGTAACTAAAAGACTTAAATACAATTTGGACGAATTTAGGGATATGGATGGGTGATTAGCTAGCTAGAGGGTCCTTCTCCACACATGACACACTTGCATACAAATTGATTTCCAGTTGCTTTTCGATAAACCATGAACCTCAACACCCCAGATTAACCGTGACATCACTAATTAACCCTCAAATTTTCCTTATGTTATTGGATTGGATGACATCATACGACAACCCAAAGCATTCTTCAAAAGTTTCCTACATGACATCATAATAGAGATACAATCAAGGATCATTACGTTCAATGAAAATCATAAGCATTGACAAAGCACTTGTAACTATGACATCATGATACTCATGCTAGGAATTTACTTAACATGATTGTGAAAACAACCTTAACTACTTGTGAATATAAGTTTGTAACGATTATGTGAAACTCCCTTATATTCTAGCACCAAATTCAAGCATGCAAATTAAGTGTGCACCCTTAATCAACAAACAAGAATAAGTTCTCCATCAAACGGTTAAGTAAATTGCATTCACAATTTATGAAATCACAACTGGAATTAATCAATTCATATTGCAAATATAATCATAGTTTCAAAGTCTCCCCTAGCCAAAACAAAATTAGTTCCTCATGTTTACAACAAAACAAAGAGAATATAAATTAAACATTAAAACAAAGATTGAATACACCTAGAAACGCTCCAACAATCCAAGCTTGAAAGGCCAAAACGTCCAAGGCTTCTCCTCTCTTCTTTCTCCGTCTTTGTTGCGGCACAAGGGTGTTTGGGTATGAATTATGGTGATGGATGGATAGGTTGGATGGTGGTAGAGGGTGGATGATGGCTGAATCAATGGAGAGAATGAGAGAGAATTCGTATGGATCTGTATGGATGTCTCCAATCCCCCATAAGTGCAGCAGATTATGTGTATATAGAGGGAGAGAGGTTAAGGCAATAAGTAATTAATTTGGGAAGGTTTTTAGCTCCAAATCCTCAAGGAAAAAGGGTAACAAATCAGAATTCTAAGAGGAAAAGGAAAGGAAAGTTGCGGCATTGACTACAATAAAAGTGGAAAGAAGATATATGGCAGATTTTGGAAGAAAAGGGTAAGAAAGGTGCGGCATAGACTAGGATAGTGCAAGGAATCTTTGGTTTGTGTCCTAAAATGCATGAGATACCTTCAAAGTTGCTGGAACTTAGGGATATTTAGGATTAGGAAAGGTCAAACAAAAATAGGAAACCTTGGCTTAACTTTCCTACTTCAAGTAGGAAACCTTCTTTGACTAGGAATCCTTCTTTGACTAGGAATCCTTCTTTGATTAGGAATCCTAACACCTTTTGGTCTTCAATTTCGTCCATTCCTTTTGCTCCAAGCATAAGCTATCCATTCCAAGCCCAATTTTGCTCCAAAATGCACCTTTTTGCTTCCTTAGCCATATGAACCTAAAAACACACGAAAATGGCTTAAACTACTAAAATAAATATGAACTAACAACATAAATGTACGAAAACAAGCTAACTAAGTCGCCTAAATATGCTCCTATCAAATACACCTAGAAACGCTCCAACAATCCAAGCTTGAATGGCCAAAACGTCCAAGGCTTCTCCTCTCTTCTTTCTCCTTCTTTACTGCGGCACAAGGGTGTTTGGGTATAAATTATGGTGATGGATGGATAGGTTGGATGGTGGTAGGGGGTGATAGGAGCATATTCATGCGACTTAAATGGCTTGTTCTCGTGCATTTACGTTATGTTTCTCTAGTTATTTTAGTCCTTTATGCTTCTTTTGTGTGTTTTCAGGTTCTAAGGGCTTAGGGAGCAAGAAAGTGCATTTTGAGGCTATTTGGAGCATTTTTGGGCACGGATTGGATAGCTTAATCATGGAGCAAAGAGGATGGACGAAATTGAAGCCTTGTATGCTCTTTGGGACATAAAACAAAGGGCCTAGCCCAATCAAACAAATCCTTTGAGCCATGGAAAACCTCTAGCCCAATCAAACAATCCATCAAAGCCATGCAAAAAAAAACACCAACACATGCACTCACATGCATTCACATGCATTTCAAGCACAAAACACCTTCAATGCCGTGACTTCCCCTTCATTCCAGCCATTCCACATGCAATTCCAACCTAACCCACATGCAACTCTTCATTATTGCACCACAAATCAGCCACTCACATGCATTCACACTCATTCACACCTCAATTCATCCCACACTTCCATTTCAGAACTTCATCCATTGCAGAAATGTAGACCATCAAACCATCTTTGTGCCGTGAGTCTCCCTTAGAATCCAAACACCATCTTTCCATTTTCACCACTCCCCAAACCATTCACACCATCAAACTATCCTTAGACCTTGTGCTACAACGAAGAGGAAGAGAAGAGTGCCTAAACGTTCATACAATTCAAGTTTGAGTTGTTGGAATGTTTAGGTGTTTCTTTGATTTCAATGTTTAATTTCAATACTCTTTGTTTTGTACGTATGAGGAATGGAAGAGAAGAGTGCCTAAACGTTCATACAATTCAAGTTTGAGTTGTTGGAATGTTTAGGTGTTTCTTTGATTTCAAAGTTATGAGGAAATTCGAAATATATGTTTATGCTTACATTTTGATTTGATTACTTCTAATTGCGTTTCATAAGTTGTGATTCAATTTGTTTAACCGTTTGATTGATAACTTATTTATGTATGTTTATTGAGAGTGCACGCTTAATTTTCATGCATGAATATGACGCTAGAATATAAGTGAGTTTCACCTAATAGTTACGAACTTATATTCACAAGTAGTGGAGGTTGCTTATAAACAATCGCGTTAAACGAATTCTTGGCATAAGTTTCATGCGTATTCCACAGTAACGAATGCCTCGTCAACACTTATAATTTTCATAGAGCGTAATGATTCTTGCTTGTATCTCTATTATGCAATCATGTAGGGGACTTGTGGGGAATGTTTTGAATTGTTGTATGCGCTAACCCATCCAATTCAATAACGTTAGGAAGATTTGAAGGTTAATTAGTGCATCACGGTTAACTTGGGGTGTTGTGAATTCATGGTTTATTGAAATGCAATTGGAAATCATTTTATTATGCAAGTGTAACATGTGTGGAGAAGAACCTTCTAGCTAGCATTCATCCATTCATTTTCATCGCATTCATATTTACATTCTGTCTAGTTTATTAAACTTGTTTCGTTATTTCAATTTTCGTCAAATTAAAATCCCCCTCTACTTTATTGTCTAATTTAGTTAGAAAGTGTCTTAGTTTGTGTTTATAAGAGTCTTGAGTCAAGTTAGAACTTAATTTCGTCCAAATTTGTGTTTGTGCTCAAATCTGCCCAGAAAGTGGTTTTTAGGCAGATTTGAGTGTGTTTGTGTTGTTTTGAGTCTTTTGGTTTGTTTTAGTGTTTTAAAGTTTAGTTTTGCATTCTTTGAGTCTAGTATAGTGTTTCATATTGTTATTTTACGTTTGAATCAAGCCATAATCTTAAATTCGTCCAAACATTGGGTTTAAGGTCAGAAACTGCCTAGTTAGTGTTTTTAGGCAGTTTTGAGTCTTTTGAACTTGTTTTTAGGCAGTTTTGAGTCTTTGTGAACGTTTTTAACTATTGTTTTTACGTTTTTGAGTCAAATCCAAGTGATTAACAATCCCTCCTAATCCCCGGTCCAGAACGATCCCTACTTATACATATACTACAATTTGACGAAAAGAGGGTTTAATTTGTGTGCGTATAATTCTCGCATCAAATTTTGGCGCCATTGCCGGGGATTAGAAAATTTGC
Organism: Pyrus communis; assembly: GCF_041283825.1. Lineage (NCBI taxonomy): Eukaryota > Viridiplantae > Streptophyta > Magnoliopsida > Rosales > Rosaceae > Pyrus > Pyrus communis. Next base: position 14,915,543 of record NC_142576.1, on the reverse strand, counting down.
TAATCCCTTGGATTGTTTTATTTTTGTTTGTTTTTATTCCAGATTCTTAATCTTGTTTTGTTTCTTGTTTTAGGTACTAGTTTATGACTCGGAGTTCTCATCCGATTCGTGAACATATCCTGGAGTGATTGGGTTCTTCGTCCGGCTGCAAGACGTAAAAGAAAGCGCTACTTGGGAGGCAACCCAATGCACTAAAAAAAAAAAAAAAAAAAATTTCATATATTAAAAAAAATACTAAACATGGAGAAAGATGGTGCTTCACAAAGGTTGTTTACGTGAAGCCCCACTACGAGGCGTCGAAGCGGAAGGCATTGAAGCGGAAGGCACTGAAGCGGAAGGCATCGGAGCGGAAGGCATTGGAGCGGAAGGCATCGGAGCAGAAGGCATTGGAGCGGAAGGCATCGGAGCGGGAGGCATCAGAGCTAGAGCATTCCAGGCCTCAATACTTGGCCAAACGCTGGATGATCCAGGAAAAAGGTGCCTCTGGAGGAAAGACGAAAACCTTTGACGGTCACTTTGAATCCGACCTTCAGACTCTTGCAGCTCATCAAGCTTCCTCTTCATGCCCGTCGAATAGTTGTTTGCAAGCACGTGCAAACTTCTATTCTCGTACTTAAGCTGCTGGATCTCCTGCTTGAGACTTTCCACCTCTGCCATCAATGATTCCACCTGACGGGAGCGGGCAAGCAGGCGTTGGCCCATGTTGGACACAGAACTCGCACACTGAACACTAAGTGCGAGGGACTCTTGAACGGCCAACTCATCGGACCGTCCTGACAGCAGCCTACTATCTTTTGGAGTGAAGAGGTTCCTAGCTACTATTGTAGCTGTTGTGGCGTCCTGCATCACGGAGTCTTCACCTGTGAGAGGACCGTTAGAAGATAAGAAAGAAGGGCGCCATACGTTACCTTGACGCGGCGCGCCCGTATCACTGCTGAGACTCAATTCTAAGCTAAGGTTCGATGGGTTTGCCATTTTTCAAAAGTGTTCAAAGAGATGCGGTGGATGGAGTTAATTCTCAAAGGGCCGGAGTCGATTTTCAAGAATGGGAAATCTTCAGGGTGTGTTTGTTATGGTGATCGATAGCTCTATAAAAAGCCAAGGCGACGCGTCCACCGATTCAAAAAGCCGGAATTTCCGGCGTAATTTTGGCGACGCTTTCTCGGCTTTTCAGAAGACGTGTTCAACTTTGTCAAAAGATTTCTTCTTTTCAGAAAACACGTGGAGGCCATCATCGCAACTACACATCTTTAGCCGACAAGCGCAAAGTCCGGCGACGCTTTCTCTGCTTTTCAGAAAACGCGTGCAGCTTTGTCAAAAGGAGCCGCATCCGTACTACTACGTGTCGTTCAGAAAGCAAAGGGGCGTCGTTCAGAAATCGAAGGGGCGCCTGCTCAGAAATCGAAGAGGCGTCGTTCTGATATCGAAGAGACATTTTGATAGGAGCATATTCATGCGACTTAATTAGCTTGTTCTCGTGCATTTATGTTGTGTTTATTTAGTTATTTTAGTGTTTAAGGCCACTTTTGTGTATTTTCAGATTATAAGGCCAAAGTGTGCAAGAAGATGCAAATTGAAGTCTTTTGGAGCGAAAGAGGAATGAATGAGTTGAAGACTTGAAGAAACGACGAATTCCTACTCCAATGATGAATTCTTACCAAAACGAGGAATCCTACTCAAACAAGCCACTTTGTAGGTCTTGTATGCACTGTAGGACACAAAACCAAGGCCCTAGCCCACTTTATAACCCTAGCCGACCTAATTCATTCCATTCATTCAAATTTAAATCAATCATTCACCCTAATCACCCTATTTTCCCCATGTAGCCGCACCATATTCATGGACTTTAACATTCACACATTTTTCCAATACGCCGCAGCCACCATACCATTTTTCTCCATTCAATCCGCAACTTTTCATTCATATTAATCATGGACCCTAATTTCCCCTAAGCCGTGACTCCCATCAGCCACTTAAAAACCTAAATCACAACCCTTTGCCGCAGCAACATCTCCCATTATTTTTATAAGCCGTGGCCCCCATTTATTTTTGACCCTAATATATTCCTATTATTCTAAATAGCCGCACTGGAGTCCCAAAACCATTATTCACCCTAAAAATCCCTAAGCCGTGACCCCCCAATATAATTCAGAATTCATTCAGCCGTCACACGTTAATTCCCTCAAATCCGTGTCTCCCCTCCATTCAAGCCTTCTCCCATCACAGCCGCAACCACCACATCAACTCCAAGCCGTAGCCTTGCCCCTCCATTCACCATCCATTCCAGCATCACCTTCTCTGCCGCAGCACCATATCCCATATATTTTTCAGCCACAAATAATTCATAACAGCCGTGCCTTTTCCCATCAAACTCCAGCAAAACCCCATATTGCCGTGCCTTTTCCCACACCATTCCACCACCATTGCCGCCCACTTTAACACCCTAAATCCATCCCAAAGTCAGAAAAATCACCCAAATAAACCCACACAACATCTCTGCCGCAGCAAGGAGAAGAGGAAAGAGGAGCTTCGACGCGCAGAAATTCAAGTGGATTCGTTGTGCGTTCTAGGTGTAATCAATCCTTTGTGCTTTATGTTTAAATTCAATTGTATTTCTCTTTTTGTGAACATGAGAGGCTAAACCCCCTAGTTAGCTAGGGGGTGATTCGAAACCATGATTATATATGTGAAATAAGTTGATTACTTCCAATTATCGTTGCATAAGTTTTGAATACAATTTGCTTAACCGTTTGATTTAGAACTTATTCTTGTATGTTGATTGAGAGTGCACGCTTAATTTGCATGCTTGAATTTGATGCTAGGATATAAGTTTGTTTCACCTAATCGTTATGAATTTATATTCACAAGTAGTGAAGGTTGCTAGTCACGATCATGTTAAGTAGATTCCTGGCAAGCGTATCATGCTTTTCATAGTTACAAATGCCTTGTCGATGCTTATGATTTCCAAAGAACGTAATGATTCTAACTTATGTCTTTATCATGCTGTTCATATAGAGAATTTGTTAGGAATAATTTGTTTGCGATGCATATTCATCCAATTCAATGATTCTAGGGAAATCTGAAGGTTAATTTAAGCGGACCTAATTAACTTGGAGTGTCGAGGTTCATAACTTATTGGATTGATAATTGGAAATTGATTTACGTTGCATATATTTCATGTGTGGAGAAGAACCCCTTAGCTATCCCATCATCCATTGATTCATCCAAATTTTGTCTTAAAATCTATTTTCTTTACAATCTGCCCATTTAGTCTAAATTCATCCAACCACAATCCCCCCATATTTTGTTGAGTCGTAGTCATTCGTATTTGTTTTATTTTGTGTTTTTAAGCATTTGGAGTCATAAACACTTTCAAATTCGACCAAATTAAATTTTAGTTTTTGTGTTTTTGAGTCAATTCAAATTAGATTAGCACCCCTAGTTAATCCCCGGTTAGAACGATCCCTACTTACTTCATTACTACAATTGTCACAAATAGGGTTTAATTTGTGTGTCAACATAAGTTTCACATCAAATTTTGGCGCCGTTGCCGGGGATTAGCAAAGTTGCTAATCCCTTGTCTTGAGTCTTGTTTAAATTGTTTAGTTTCTGTTTTGTTTTAATTTTTTTGCACCGTGTGTGTGTGTTTTGTTTTTGTGCCGTGTGTGGCACCTTATTTCCTTACTTGTGCCGAGTCTATTAGGTTGATTGCTAACCTTGTTTGCTCTTGTGTGCAGGTACTAGTTTATGACCCGTGGCTCACAACCTGTTCGTGAGCATATCTCCGACTTTGACGGTGATTTCGAGAGGACTTTGAGAAGGAAAAAGAAATCGCAACCGTCTAATCCTCCTAGTCCCGAACCTGAATTAGAAGAGCAAGACGTTGAAGTTGAGGTTGAAGAGGAGGCCACGGATTGGGTTGAAGAGGAAGTACCAACCATGGCAGTGGACAATTGAACCATCAAGGAGCTTTCTGCCTCGGGTTTGGCCAATGCAGCACCTCTTTGCATCCAATACCCTAGGGCAGCCCCTGAGAAGACTGATGAATTTGAGTTGAAGTCCAGCTTGTTCCACCATATTCTGAAATACCATGGGTTGGCCATGGAGGATCCGAACAAGCATCTAAAGGAATTCGAGGTGGTGTGCTCAAGTATGACACCGGTGAACGTGGACAGCAACATATTGAAGATGAAGGCTTTTCCTTTTTCTTTGGTGGAGAAGGCCAAGGATTGGTTGTATGAGTTGGCTCCCGGAACTGTCACATCATGGGAGAGTATGAAGCGAGCCTTCTTAGAGAAGTTCTTTCCGACATCACGAGTCATTCTTCTTCGCAAGAAGATTAGTGGAATTCAGCAAAGCCAAGGTGAATCTTTTCCTACATATTACGAACGTTTTAAATCTCTTGTTGCTTCCTGTCCACAGCACCAGATGAAGGAGGAGCTACTTCTTCAATATTTTTACGAAGGCCTTTTACCACTTGAACGGCAAATGTTGGATGCATCCGCGGGAGGAGCTCTAGTGGACAAGACACCTAGGGATGCCAAAATTCTCATTGCTAATCGAGCACTCAATGCACAACAATATGAAGGTGTTGGGCAGAGAGACACCCCACGGCCACAGCATGTAAATGAGGTAAGTTCTATTTCTGAGTTACAATCCCAAATGGCTAACCTTACGTCTATGTTATCGCAGTTTGTTGAAGGCCCTAAGACGCAAGGAACTACAATCTGTGGTGTATGCTCCATTCAAGGACACCAATCTGATCAATGTCCTCAATTAATTGAGAACGGAGGGTGGGAATCTGCCAATGCTGTGGGCTATGGGAATCAGAACCAACCAAGAGGTGATCCTTTCTCCAACACATACAATCAGGGATGGCGTGACCACCCCAATTTCAGATGGAGAGATGCACCACAATATGCCCAACAAAGTGGATTCCGACAACCCCCGGGTTTCTTTCCAAGGCCAATGGCACCACAACCACCTCCTCAAGCACAATCATCCCAAACCAACTCAGGTACGTCTATGAATGACGATAAAACATATCAGTTACTAACCACAATGGCGCAGGGAATGCAGAACCAAGCAAAGGAGGTTAATGAGCTGAAGAAGCAAATGGGCCAAATGGCCGAATTTTTGGGACAAATTCGTGAAAGTGGTAAGTTACCAAGCACTACGGTAGTCAATCCAAAGGGTGGTTTCGAATCTGCGAAAGCTATCACACTAAGAAGTGGAAAAGAAGTGGGAAACAAGGAAGATGAGAAGTTACGAATCGAAGAAGAGGAGAAAAATGACCCCACGGCCAGGGTGGTACCACCCATGCCACAGCCATCTACGACCCCCCATCCATCCACCTCAGGTAAGGTTGTCCCAAATGTTGTGATTTCGAACACTAATCTGCCCGATGTTCCTTTTCCTCGCAGATTTGCACAATCGAAGAAGGAAGAAAGCGAAAAGGACATTTTGGATACCTTTCGAAAAGTCCAAGTAAACATTCCTTTACTTGATGCTATTAAGCAAGTACCCAGGTATGCAAAATTTTTAAAAGAATTATGCACAACTAGGAAAAGAATTTCAAACAAGGAAGTTGTAAAAGTAAGTGAGAATGTATCAGCGGTTTTGCAACGAAAGTTACCTCCAAAATGTAAGGATCCAGGGAGCTTTACTATCCCATGCACAATTGGAAACACTAGATTTAAACAATGCATGTTAGATTTAGGTGCTTCTATTAATGTCATGCCATATTCCATTTATGCATCTATGAACCTTGGTGAGTTAAAACAAGATGACGTTATAATTCAATTGGCCGATCGTTCTAATGTTTATCCCCAGGGAGTCCTTGAGGATGTTTTAGTGCAGGTCAATCATCTCATTTTTCCTGCAGATTTTTATGTCTTAGAAATGGAGGATTCGAGCGATGCTCCATCATTGCCACTCTTGCTAGGCCGTCCATTCATGAAAACGGCCCAAACCAAGATTGATGTGGCCAAAGGAGCACTAACAATGGAGTTTGGTGGTGACGTAATTAAATTCAATGTTTATGACTCTGTTAAGAATCCTAACGATAGTCATTCTTGTTTTGTCGTAGATGTGCATAAGGATAAAGGGCCGAAAGGATCCACACTTACCACGAAGGATGTGTCAAGCACCACCATGGGAAAAGAACTTGGAGTGATTGCCCTACAACCACCCAATATGGCCGAAACTTTAAATGGGGACATTGTTGATAGGGCTGCCGATTTTGAGCCTTCAATACAATATGTTTGTAAGTCACCAAGCCCAATTCCAATTCCCATTTCAACTAATAGGTTGTTACCTTCTTTGGTGCAGGTACCCAATCAATTTCAAGGTGGTGGGAGCATTTATATGGATTTTAGGAACCCAACCACCAAAATCAGGGAGGATCACTATCCCCTCCCATTCATCGAGCCATACTACGAGAAATTCATGGAGCATGTTGTGGAGGAGATCCCATGGCATGCCGTGGGTCCTAAGTGAGAAAAGAAGGACTCGTCCGGCTGGAAGACGTTAAAGCAAGCGCTACTTGGGAGGCAACCCATGCAATCAACAAAGGAAGAACTTGGGAATCGCTCCACACTCAGATTTGCGTCCCTAAACCCCTTCCTTCGTTGCTTACTTTATGTTATGTGTAATGTGTTCAATTGTGTCTAAAACATTGAGGACAATGTTTAGTTTAAGTGTGGGGGGGTAACATTATGTTTTGAGATATTTTTGCATGAAATTCGTAGGGTATTACCACCTAACATGTCTAAACTTGTTTCCCACTGTTTTTAAGTGTTTTTAAGCTATTTTAGAGTGTTTTAGAGTGTGTTGACTTAAAAATCCGAAAATACCATAAAAATTTGAAAAAATTGTTTTGAAAAACCCAAAAAGAGTTGTTTTTGTGTGTTTGTTTGTGTCGTAGGTCACCTTCCAACACAATGATGAGGATTTGATTTTTAATTGCATGATGGTTAAAGAAAGTTACAAACATGGATGGACGTTTGATATACTCTTTGGTTTATGCTTGTTTGTAGTTATAGTTTACGAATTCACATGTAATCACAAAGCAAAAAATTAGTTTTTGTAACGTGCTTGAAGGAAGGAACTTAAACAAACGCTACATCCCTGTGAGACTTGAGCCTAAACGTTTATTTGGAGAGTAATAATCTGTGCATCATTGTTTTCTAAAGTCGTTGCATGATCTCATTATTCATTGCTTGGTTACTACTTAGAAGGCGTTTCATCACTTAGTTCCAAATGCTAGAACTCATGCCCATTTCATTCAAAGCATGTCATTGATTTGCATAACACATATTCAAGATGAAGTTGTGTAGTGACCACCACCAAAAAGCCAAACAGCCATGTGCCCTTCACTCATTTTGTGTTTAAGTTTAACCCCATTGAGCCGTGTTAGCCCATGTTCTTTGTTAACCCACATTATCCTCACCTAGCCTAGAATAGGACCATCCGTATCCTTGTTCTTGAAGCATAGTAAGCATGAATGAATTCCCTTTTGATTAATGTGTTGCAGAAAATAAGTGTGGGGGAAGGATGATGGATGTGAGTTTATGTGCCATAGGCATGGCTAGAAAAAGAAAAAAAAGAAAAAAAAAAAAAAAAAAAAAAAAAAAAAAAAAAAAAAGAGAAAAAGAAAGAAAAAGAAGTGTAAAAGAGATGAAAAGTATTGTTTGTTGAAGTAAGGGCCCAAAACAATGAATTAGGCCCTAAGAGTTGTTTGAATCTCCCCTGTTTGTCTAAAAGTTGATTTCTGCATTCTAAGGGAACTCTAGGTCTTAATTTCATTACTTTGCTTGCTATTGCTTAAAGAACTTTTGTTTATCCCTACCTTTCCTTGTGAGCCAATACCCCAAGCCCCGTTACAACACTTCACTTCTATCTTGAGTGTTGTGCATTTCAATTGTGGAGTTTGAATTTGGTATGAGCATATGGTGTCACTGGTTCTCGCATCTAAGTAGTAGCATTCCATTCATGAGATCATATGTAAACACGTTTAATTACTCCAGAAATTGCTTTCTTTGTTATAACGTATGTGAGTACTAGTCTTTCATGTTTACATCAATCTTCTCACATATAGCTAGTGTAGGATGTGTAGTCAGAAAATCTGAGTGAAAATTGAGTGTATAACTAGTGAGGAATTGAGGGAATTCTCTAAGGCATGTTACTACATTCAAAATGTGTTTTAATTGATTAAATGCGAACTAGTGAATGGTGACTACGATTAAGTATGTGCTTGAGGGGAAGGAAGACTAAAAGCTATGTGAGTAATGATCTTTGACATGTCATGTTTCATTGGAAATCCCTGAGGCAAATGTTGGAAGGTTTAGGTTATGTTTTGTTTGTTTTGTTTCGTCTTGTCTTCTTTAGTTGTTTTGTTTTGCTCGAGGACTAGCAAAAGTTAAGTGTGGGGGAATTTGATAGGAGCATATTCATGCGACTTAATTAGCTTGTTCTCGTGCATTTATGTTGTGTTTATTTAGTTATTTTAGTGTTTAAGGCCACTTTTGTGTATTTTCAGATTATAAGGCCAAAGTGTGCAAGAAGATGCAAATTGAAGTCTTTTGGAGCGAAAGAGGAATGAATGAGTTGAAGACTTGAAGAAACGACGAATTCCTACTCCAATGATGAATTCTTACCAAAACGAGGAATCCTACTCAAACAAGCCACTTTGTAGGTCTTGTATGCACTGTAGGACACAAAACCAAGGCCCTAGCCCACTTTATAACCCTAGCCGACCTAATTCATTCCATTCATTCAAATTTAAATCAATCATTCACCCTAATCACCCTATTTTCCCCATGTAGCCGCACCATATTCATGGACTTTAACATTCACACATTTTTCCAATACGCCGCAGCCACCATACCATTTTTCTCCATTCAATCCGCAACTTTTCATTCATATTAATCATGGACCCTAATTTCCCCTAAGCCGTGACTCCCATCAGCCACTTAAAAACCTAAATCACAACCCTTTGCCGCAGCAACATCTCCCATTATTTTTATAAGCCGTGGCCCCCATTTATTTTTGACCCTAATATATTCCTATTATTCTAAATAGCCGCACTGGAGTCCCAAAACCATTATTCACCCTAAAAATCCCTAAGCCGTGACCCCCCAATATAATTCAGAATTCATTCAGCCGTCACACGTTAATTCCCTCAAATCCGTGTCTCCCCTCCATTCAAGCCTTCTCCCATCACAGCCGCAACCACCACATCAACTCCAAGCCGTAGCCTTGCCCCTCCATTCACCATCCATTCCAGCATCACCTTCTCTGCCGCAGCACCATATCCCATATATTTTTCAGCCACAAATAATTCATAACAGCCGTGCCTTTTCCCATCAAACTCCAGCAAAACCCCATATTGCCGTGCCTTTTCCCACACCATTCCACCACCATTGCCGCCCACTTTAACACCCTAAATCCATCCCAAAGTCAGAAAAATCACCCAAATAAACCCACACAACATCTCTGCCGCAGCAAGGAGAAGAGGAAAGAGGAGCTTCGACGCGCAGAAATTCAAGTGGATTCGTTGTGCGTTCTAGGTGTAATCAATCCTTTGTGCTTTATGTTTAAATTCAATTGTATTTCTCTTTTTGTGAACATGAGAGGCTAAACCCCCTAGTTAGCTAGGGGGTGATTCGAAACCATGATTATATATGTGAAATAAGTTGATTACTTCCAATTATCGTTGCATAAGTTTTGAATACAATTTGCTTAACCGTTTGATTTAGAACTTATTCTTGTATGTTGATTGAGAGTGCACGCTTAATTTGCATGCTTGAATTTGATGCTAGGATATAAGTTTGTTTCACCTAATCGTTATGAATTTATATTCACAAGTAGTGAAGGTTGCTAGTCACGATCATGTTAAGTAGATTCCTGGCAAGCGTATCATGCTTTTCATAGTTACAAATGCCTTGTCGATGCTTATGATTTCCAAAGAACGTAATGATTCTAACTTATGTCTTTATCATGCTGTTCATATAGAGAATTTGTTAGGAATAATTTGTTTGCGATGCATATTCATCCAATTCAATGATTCTAGGGAAATCTGAAGGTTAATTTAAGCGGACCTAATTAACTTGGAGTGTCGAGGTTCATAACTTATTGGATTGATAATTGGAAATTGATTTACGTTGCATATATTTCATGTGTGGAGAAGAACCCCTTAGCTATCCCATCATCCATTGATTCATCCAAATTTTGTCTTAAAATCTATTTTCTTTACAATCTGCCCATTTAGTCTAAATTCATCCAACCACAATCCCCCCATATTTTGTTGAGTCGTAGTCATTCGTATTTGTTTTATTTTGTGTTTTTAAGCATTTGGAGTCATAAACACTTTCAAATTCGACCAAATTAAATTTTAGTTTTTGTGTTTTTGAGTCAATTCAAATTAGATTAGCACCCCTAGTTAATCCCCGGTTAGAACGATCCCTACTTACTTCATTACTACAATTGTCACAAATAGGGTTTAATTTGTGTGTCAACATAAGTTTCACATCACATTTGTCGACAAGGGTAAAAGAACAGTACCACCACTTGATATTATCTCTATATATGTCGACCTTCGTCTTTTATGGCAAGGCAGACCTGAAGAAAATGCCCAACTCTCCCTCACCTCTGAGGGCGCACTCCCAGCAAAGCCTTTCGAATTACTCAATTTTTTCTTCTTCCCCAAAGATGATACCAGATGCCTGGAGTACAGATGACCCAGGAGGAAACAGCACAACAAATACATGTGCTGATTCATTCACCGCTTCTTCAAAAGCAAAGGTATCTCATATCATCAAGGTCAAAAGCAAAAGTATCTCATATCATGCTCTTTCCCTGTCTTTTTTTTTGTCCTTGTTCTTACTCGCATGGCAAAGTGAAAGAAGCAATCAGCCGGCACTTGGAGTCAGTCTTCCGAGTTGGAGCCAACTGCCTGGAATCTATTCCTGATTGCTTACCTAGCGTTGCTCTCGAGTAGTCATCTTCAACGGTTGATACACTTCCAGAGAAGGGACCATTTCTGCAAAGGGGAGCGAGTAAGGCAAGTGAAAATGATACATTGAAGCATGTGGAGACAAACATAGGCTGAGTTATCCTCCAACCCTTTTCAATACGAATTGGAAAGATTGAACAAAGAAACAGACCAAAGGGGTAAGCTCAGACCTTCGGGGAAGACCAAAAGAATCCTGCTGCCCAGTTCAAGAGTAGCACAAAGGAAAATCAATGATGGGCGGAAACCAGTTCAAGAGTAAGCCTGTGGAGTCACTATGATCAAAGCCTCAATGCAATTACCAAGGAGAAGAGGGAATTTACAGTCCATAACCAGATTTGCGTCCCTAAACTCTTCTCTTTGTTAATTACATTCTGCCATGTTTAGTATGTTTAAATTGCTTTTTGTGTGTTTACTTATGTTTTGTGTGAATCTATGCTTAAAACATTGAGGACAATGTTTGATTTAAGTGTGGGGGGGGTAACTAAGTATATTTAATGCAAATTCGTGGGATTTTATCACCCATAACTTCAAATGTTGTTCCTTGCTGTTTTAAGGTGTTTTTTAAGTTGTTTTAGAGTGTTTTAGTATGTTTTGTTTTTATAACTCCGAAAATCACATAAAAATTTGAAAAACATGTTTTAAAAAGCCTAAAAAGAGTGTTTTTAGGTCCTAATGGCAAAAGGAGCACTGATGTGATATATAATAGCACACAAATTAAACCCTCTTTTTGACAATTGTAGTATAGATATAAGTAGGGATCGTTCTAGGCCGGGGATTAGGAGGGATTGCTAATCTAATGAAAACTGACTCAAACACACAAAAATATGCTTAAAAACACTTAAATAAACTCAAAGACTCTTAACTAAACTTATATGACTCAAAACAAACTCAAAAGAGTCAAAACAACACAAAACAATGAAAAAGACTCAAACTAGACTCTAGGACTTACTTTGGACGAAAATAGGTTTGGTTTTGACTCAAAATACTCAAAAACACACAATAGCTCAGATTCTAACCTAATAGACATTTAAAACAAAGTGGGGTTTTGGTTTTGACGAATTTGAATTAAAACAAAACAGAAACTAAACTAGACAAAGTTATGAACGAATTTGGGTATATGGATGGGTGATTAGCTAGCTAGAGGGTCCTTCTCCACACATGACACACTTGCATACAAATTGATTTCCAGTTGCTTTTCGATAAACCATGAACCTCAACACCCCAGATTAACCGTGACATCACTAATTAACCCTCAGATTTTCCTTTAGTTATTGGATTGGATGACATCATACGACAACCCAAAACATTCTTCAAAAGTTCCCTACATGACATCATAATAGAGATACAATCAAAGATCATTACGTTCTATGAAAATCATAAGCATTGACAAAGCACTTGTAACTATGACATCATGATACTCATGCTAGGAATTTACTTAACATGATTGTGAAAACAACCTTAACTACTTGTGAATATAAGTTTGTAATGATTATGTGAAACTCCCTTATATTCTAGCACCAAATTCAAGCATGCAAATTAAGTGTGCACCCTTAATCAACAAACAAGAATAAGTTATCCATCAAACGGTTAAGTAAATTGCATTCACAATTTATGAAATCACAACTGGAATTAATCAATTCATATTGCAAATATAATCATGGTTTCAAAGTCTCCCCTAGCTAAAACAAGTTTAGCTCCTCTTGTTTACAACAAAACAAAGAGAATATAAATTAAACATTGAAAACAAAGATTGAATACACCTAGAAACGCTCCAACAATCCAAGCTTGAATGGCCAAAACGTCCAAGGCTTCTCCTCTCTTCTTTCTCCTTCTTTGTTGCGGCACAAGGGTGTTTGGGTATGAATTATGGTGATGGATGGATAGGTTGGATGGTGGTAGGGGGTGGATGATGGCTGAATGAATGGGGAGAATGAGAGAAAATTCGTATGGATGTGTATGGATGTCTAGAATTTCCCATAAGTGCGGCAGATTATGTATATATAGAAGGAGAAAGGTTAAGGCAATAAGTAATTAATTTGGGAAGGTTTTTGGCTCCAAATCCTCAAGGAAAAAGGGTAACAAATCAGAATTCTAAGAGGAAAAGGAAAGGAAAGTTGCGGCATTGACTAGAATAAAAGGGGAAAGAAGATATATGGCAGATTTTGGAAGAAAAGGGTAAGAAAGGTGCGGCATAAACTAGGAGAGTGCAAGGAATCTTTGGTTTGTGTCCTAAAATGCATAAGATACCTTTAAAGTTGCTGGAACTTAGGGATATTTAGGATTAGGAAAGGTCAAACAAAAATAGGAAACCTTGGCTTAACTTTCCTACTTCAAGTAGGAAACCTTCTTTGACTAGGAATCCTTCTTTGACTAGGAATCCTTCTTTGATTAGGAATCCTTCTTAGATTAGGAATCCTTCTTAGATTAGGAATCCTAACACCTTTAGGTCTTCAATTTCGTCCATTCCTTTTGCTCCAAGCATAAGCTATCCATTCCAAGCCCAATTTTGCTCCAAAATGCTCCAAAATGCACCTTTTTTTGCTTCCTTAGCCATATGAACCTAAAAACACACGAAAATGGCTTAAACTACTAAAATAACTATGAACTAACAACATAAATGTACGAAAACAAGCTAACTAAGTCTCCTAAATATGCTCCTATCAAATTCCCCCACACTTAGCTTTTGCTAGTCCTCGAGCAAAACAAACAAACAAAACTAACAAAACAAAACAAAACACACTCTAGACCTTCCAACAATTACCTTAGGGATTTCCAATGCACATGACATATCAAAGAACATCATTCCCACGGTTTCTAGCTTTCTCTACACTTTTGCAAACACTTAATCATAGTTACCACTTACTAGTTCACATTTAATCAATTAAAACAACATTTTGAATGTAGTAACATGCCTTAGAGAATTCCCTCAATTCCTCACTAGGATGCTCTCTATTTTCACACAGATTTTCTAACTACACACCCTACACTGGGTATATGTGAGAAGATTGATTTAAATATGAAGACTAACACTCACATATGTTATATCAAAGAAAGCATTTTCTGGATTTACGACAATGGCATGTTTATGATCTCATGAATGGAATGCTACTACTGATAGGAGCATATTTATGCGCCTTAGTTAGCTAGTTCTTATGCATTTTTGTTATGTTTTCTTCGTTAAAGTAGTCTTTTAAGCTACTTTCATGTGTTTTCAGGTTTAAAGGACATATTACATGAAATGATGCAATTTGGAGCTTTTGGAGCAAAACTGAGCTGGAATGTGGTGTATGCAAATGGAGCACGAGGAATGGACGAGGTTGAAGGTCAAAGGAGCTTAAGAAATGAAGAAATGAAAGTGAAGAGCAAAGAAGTCGGAATTGGCAACCAAAGTTTCTAAAGTTGGAAATTTCTATTCTTGGAGGTTTCCATTTTCGTGAGTTTCTATTCTTGGCTTTGGGCTTTTAGATGACCTAAACCCTAACTCCTTGTGGACCCTAAGCCCATGCCGCACCTAAACCCTAATCCTAGCCCACTTAATTAGCCGCACCCTAGGGCCTAATCATTTAATTTCTGCCAAGTTAAACCCTAATCCATCTACCCTAAGCCCATGCCGCACCTAATGTTCTAGAAACCCTATTTTCTGGTGGATTTCCAACCCCTTGCCGCACCTAAACCCTAGCCCATTTGTCTAACCTGATTTCTTTAGGGTTTGGCTGCCTATATATATATGTTTTACCACCATGCCGCAGATACAACCCTCTCCACAAATCAGAAATTCGTCAAAATATATTCAGCCCCCTTGCCGCAGCCTTCCTCCACCAATCTGCCATATTTTCACACTTTGCCGCAACCCCCATGTCCCCTAAACACTACCATATCATTCCTTACCTACTCATCCATCTAAATAACCCCTAGAACCTGTCCTAGTTCTTGTGCCGCAGACAAGAGGAGGAGAAAAAGCTTGGGACGTTCATGCCATTCTATTGAGGATTGCTGAAACGTTTTAGGTGTTGTCTTTCCGTTGAATTCCATGTTTAATTTTGATATTCTTTGTGTTGTGAGTATGAGGAACTAAACCCCCTTGGTTATGGGGGAATTCGAAACCATGTACATGCTTGCAATATGATTTGATTACATTCAGTTGTTATTTCATAAGTTGTGGATTCAATTCGTTCATCTATTTGATTGATAATTTATTTGTGTATGTTGATTGAGAGTGCACGCTTAGTTTTCATGCATGGATATGATGCTAGATTATGAGGGAGTTTCACCTAATAGTTACAATCTTATAATCACAAGTAGTGAAGGTCGCTTGAAAACGATCGCGTTGAATGAATTCTTAGCATAAGTTTCATGCAATTCATAGTAACGAATGCTTCGTCAATGCTTATGTTTTTCATAGAACTTAATGATTCTTGCTTGTATCTCTATTATGCAATTCATGTAGGGAACTTGTAGGGAATGTTGTGAGTTGTCGTATGCAATCATCCAACTTAATAACTTGTGGAAAAACTGAGGGTTAATTAGTGCAATTCACGGTTAATCTGGGGCGTTGAGTATTTATAATTTATTGGAAGAACAACTGAAAATCGTTTTGTTTGCAAGTGTGACATGTGTGGAGAAGAACCTCCTAACTAGCCTTTTATCCATCCTTTTTATCCAAAAACATTCTACAATCTGTTTAGTTTAAAGTTTCTGTTTTTTGTTAAATTTTCGTCCAAAACAAATCCCCCTTTAATTTGAAGTCTTAGATTAGTTAGAAAGTATTTTGATTTATGTTTCTAAGTATTTTGATTCAAGTTTTCACCCAATTTCGTCCAAATTAGTGTAGGTGCTCAAAACTGCCCAGAAAGTGGTTTTTAGGCAGTTTTGAGTCTTCTAGTTGCTGTTTTGGGTTTTAGGTTTGTTTAAGTGTTTTAACTTTTAGTTTTGCATTCTTTGAGTCGAGTTTAGTGTTTTAAACTTTGTTTTTGAGTTTTTAAGTCAGTTTCCAAGTGTTTAGCAATCCCTCCTAATCCCCGGTCTAGAACGATCCCTACTTACATCTTTACTACAATTTGACAAAAAGAGGGTTTAATTTGTGTGCTTAATTAGTTAGCATCAACTACTTAGAACGAGAACCAGTGATTCCATATGCTCATACCAAATTCAAACTCCACATATTGAACACATAACATCAAGATAGAAGTTGAGGGTTGTAACGGGGCTAAGGGTAATGGCTAACAAAGAAAGGTAAAGGATAACAAAGGTTCTTAAAGCAATAGGAAGCAAAGTAATGAAATTGACACTTAAACTCACTTTTAATGGCAGAAATTAACTTTTAAACACAAGGAAAGATTCATGCAACATTTAGGGTCAAATTTCGAACTTTTGGATCCTTACTTCAATAACCAACACTTGTGAGATCATTCTCACTTATTTTTCAACTCTTTTTCTTTCTTTTCACCACTTTTCTATTTTCTTTTATTTTTTCCACGAATTTTTTTTTCTTTTATTTTTCTTCTTTGCCGTGCCCTATTACCTTCCCCCACACTCATTTTCTGCCATAATTTAATCCATAGGAGTTCAATCTAAGTCATGCTTCACTATCTTTTAAGAACAAAGGTATGGAAAGTCCTAATCTAGGCTAGGTAAGGATAATGTGGCTAACAAAGAAAATAGGCTAAATAGGCTCAAAAGGGTTAATCCTACAATACATATGCAAAAGGGTTAGGCTTTGTGGCTTTGGCTTAACTAAACAACTTCATCTTATTGTATGTTATGCAATCAATACCATGCTTTGAATGAAATGGGCATGAGTTCTAGTATTTGGAACTTTAATGATGAAATGCATTCTAAGTAGCAACCAAGCAAAGAATGATGAGACCATGCAACGACTTTAGAAAACAAGAAATCACAGATTATACTCTCCAAAGAACGTTTTAGGCTCAAGTCTCTCAAGGATGTAGCTTTAGTTTGAGTTCCTTCCTTCAAGCATGTTACAAAAACTGATTTTCTCTTTGTAATTACATGTGAATTCATAAGCTATAACCATAACCAAGCATAAACCAAAGCATAAATCAACTTCTAGCCATGTTTACAACATTCTTTAATAGTCATGCAATTTAAAACCAAATCCTCATCATTGTGTTGGAAGGTGACCTAAGACACAAACAAACACACAAAAACAACTTTAAAACAACTCTTTTTGGGTTTTTCAAAACTGTTTTACAATATTTTTTTTGTAAATTTTCGGATTTTCTGATCCAAACACATAAAGACACTTCAAAACACACTAAAAACACTTACAAACAGTGAGAAACAACATTAGAAGTGATAGGTGATAAAATCCCACGAAAATCATGCAAAAACAACTTGTTTACCCCCCCACACTTAAATCAAACATTGTCCTCAATGTTTCAAACAAAGACTCACATTCAAACAAACAACATAAACTAACTAACATGACGAAATAAAAGCAATAAAGAGTAGGGTTTAGGAACGCAAATCTGGTTATGGAGCCGGAGATTCCTAGGTCTTCTTTATTTGAATGCATGGGTTGCCTCCCAAGAAGTGCTTGCTTTAACGTCTTGTAGCCGGACGAACTCTCTTCTTAGGCTCAATTGGAACCCACGGCATGGAATTGATCTTTGAATGGAAGGTGATACTTGAAATGATCCGGTAATGGTTTAAATTCAAGATTGGGTGCCTGAATCATCAACAACCTGTTAGTATAAAACGAAATTGAAATTGGAGGAGGTGGCTTACCTATGTCCTCCAACAAAAACTCAAGGACAAACACATCTTCTTTGAATGTTTCAGGAACTTTGCACTTGGACAGATTTGGTGTGAGGATTGTTCCTTGTCCTGTGTCATAAAATTCAACTTCTTTGGGGTTGTTTGTCTCAAGAACATCCTCCTTGATGAATTTTTGATATTCCCTACTTTGCACTTTTGGAAGGCCTTCCAAGATGTCTTTTTCACTTTCTTCTTCCTTGGAATTCATGAACCTGCAAGAAATAGGGACATTGGGTGGAATGGGGTTAGAAATAATCAAATTTGGAACAACCTTACTTAAATTGGATGGCGTAGGAGCAATAGGTGCCTGCGGCAAAGGTGTTTCCACCCTTGCCGTGGGTTGGGTGTATTCCTCTTCCTCAATTTGCAATCTTTCATCTTCCTTGTGATTTGATTTTGATGGTTGCAGGTCCGTTCCAACCTCCTTGCCACTTCTCAAGATGATTTCCTTGGCAGTTTCAAATCTTACATTCGGATTTGCAATGGTTGAACTAGGGAGTTTGCCTTGGTCTTGAAACTGTCCTACGAACTCCGCGATCTGCCCAATTTGCTTTTCCAAGTGGTCCAACCTTTTGTCTTGATTTTCTTGCTCCTGAGACAAATTGGTGAGTAACTTAATAAGCATATCATTATAGAAAGATGTACCTGAATTTGTTTGGGCAGGTTGTGGTGGCTGCATCGGGCTTGAATAGAACTCCTCATATGGCTGCCAATATCCTTCTTGTTGAACATTTTGAGGTTCCCACCACATAGAGTTTGAATGATCACTCCAATCCGAATTGTAAGTATTGGAAAACACGTCGTTCCTTGATTGATTACGATCAAATGTACCAACTCTTTGCATTTGTGACAAAAGAGAAGTAAGATTCGTTATTTGAGCTTGAATATTAGTAAGTGCCATGTCTTGCTTCTCTAGTAGCTAAAATCAACAAAAGAAAACAAAACACAAATCAGAAACTTAAAACTAAAATACATAAACAAAAACAAAGGGAAACAACGGGGGATTAGCAAAGTTGCTAATCCCCGGCAACGGCGCCAAAAATTTGATGTGATATATAATAGCACACAAATTAAACCCTCTTTTTGACAATTGTAGTATAGATATAAGTAGGGATCGTTCTAGGCCGGGGATTAGGAGGGATTGCTAATCTAATGAAAACTGACTCAAAGATACAAAAATATGCTTAAAAACACTTAAATAAACTCAAAGACTCTTAACTAAACTTATATGACTCAAAACAAACTCAAAAGAGTCAAAACAACACAAAACAATGAAAAAGACTCAAACTAGACTCTAGGACTTACATTGGACGAAAATAGGTTTGGTTTTGACTCAAAATACTCAAAAACACACAATAGCTCAGATTCTAACCTAATAGACACTTAAAACAAAGGGGGGTTTTGGTTTTGACGAATTTGAATTAAAACAAAACAGAAACTAAACTAGACAAAGTTATGAACGAATTTGGGTATATGGATGGGTGATTAGCTAGCTAGAGGGTCCTTCTCCACACATGACACAGTTGCATACAAATTGATTTCCAGTTGCTTTTCGATAAACCATGAACCTTAACACCCCAGATTAACCGTGACATCACTAATTAACCCTCAGATTTTCCTTTAGTTATTGGATTGGATGACATCATACGACAACCCAAAGCATTCTTCAAAAGTTCCCTACATGACATCATAATAGAGATACAATCAAAGATCATTACGTTCTATGAAAATCATAAGCATTGACAAAGCACTTGTAACTATGACATCATGATACTCATGCTAGGAATTTACTTAACATGATTGTGAAAACAACCTTAACTACTTGTGAATATAAGTTTGTAACGATTATGTGAAACTCCCTTATATTCTAGCACCAAATTCAAGCATGCAAATTAAGTGTGCACCCTTAATCAACAAACAAGAATAAGTTATCCATCAAACGTATGGATGTGTATGGATGTGTATGGATGGATAGGTTGGATGGATAGGGGGTGGATGGATAGGTTGGATGGTGATGGATTATGGTGATGGATGGATAGTTTGGATGGTGATGGATTTGGGTATGAATTATGGTGATGGATGGATAGGTTGGATGGTGGTAGGGGGTGGATGACGGCTGAATGAATGGGGAGAATGAGAGAAAATTCGTATGGATGTGTATGGATGTCTAGAATTTCCCATAAGTGCGGCAGATTATGTATATATAGAGGGAGAAAGGTTAAGGCAATAAGTAATTAATTTGGGAAGGTTTTTGGCTCCAAATCCTCAAGGAAAAAGGGTAACAAATCAGAATTCTAAGAGGAAAAGGAAAGGTGATGCAAAAATAGTTAAGCACACAAATTAACCCTCTTGTTGTCAAATTGTAGTAAGGATGCAAGTAGGGATCGTTCTGGACCGGGGATTAGGAGGGCTTGCTAAAACCTCTAAACTGACTCAAAAACATAAAAACAAAGTTAAAAACGTTCACAAAGACTCAAAGGACTCAAAACAAGTTCAAAAGACTCAAAACTGCCTAAAAACACTAACTAGGCAGTTTCTGACCTTAAACACAATTTTGGACGAATTTAAGATTATACGTTGATTCAAAACACTTTAAAACACAAACTAAACATATTCTAAACACTATAGAACAAGAAAGTAAAAGGGGGTTTTGATTTGACGAAAATTGAAATAACAAAACAAGTTATAAACTAGGCAGATTGTAAAACAAATTTTGAAAACAAGATGATGGATGGATTAGTTAGAGGTCCTTTCTCCACACATAACATATTTGTATATGAATCGACTTTCCAATTGCTTTTCACTAACTATGATGCTCAACACCCCAAGTTAACCGTGATGCACTAATTAACCATCAGATTTCCTTATGTCATTCAATTGGATGATGCATGCGACAATTCAAATTATTCTCCAACGGTCCTCAACATGAATGCATAGAAGAGGTACAGTGAGAGATCATTATGCTCTATGAGAATCATAAGTGTTGACGAGGCAATTGTAACTATGAATGCATGATACTCTTGCCAAGAATTCAATTAACGCGATTGTGACTAGCAACCTTCACTACTCATGTTTATAAACTTGTGACGATTAGGTGAAACTCGTTTATAAACTAGCATCGAGTTCATGCATGAAAACTAAGTATGCATCCTTAATCAACATACACAAACAAGTTTTTAATAAACAGATAATTGAATTGCAATCACAACTTAACAAAGCACAATTGGAAGAAATCAATTCATATTTCAAACATGTTCATGGCTTCAAACTTTCCCCTAACTAATTAGGGGTTTAACCACTCATGATTACAGCAAACTCAGAGAGTAATAACAAAGTAAACATTGAAAACAAGAACGAAGTACACCTAAGAACACTCCAATCTGCGAGCATGAAACGTTCAAGGCCTCCTTCCTCTCCTAATTGCTGCGGCACAAGAGGTTTGGTGAGTTTAGGGAGTTATGGATGATGTAGAATGATAGATTTTGGGTTGGGATGGATGTAGGGACGGCAAGGGAAGTTTTTGTGCAGAAAATATGGAGAATGGTGAAGTATGGATGTGTTAGAGGGAAGGGATGAATTTCTGGCGTGAATGTTGAATGAATGAATGTTTTGTCGCTGCAACAAGGAGGTTTATTAATAGGATTTCAGGAATTAAAACCCTAGGTTATTTAGGTAATCAGAATTTAAGTCAAAAGCTTTTAGAAATAGGAAATCAAATCAGAAAAGTGAAGGAAACTACCTAAAAGTTGCGGCAAAGGGATTAAACACAAAAGGAATGTGTTTTAATGCAATGAAATAAGAAAGAATCATCTCCCTTGCACGGCAAGGAAAAGGGAAGGTCAAGGGAGGTGCACGGCAAGGCTTGCATAGGAAATAAGTATGTGTTTAATTCCCCAAATCAATTCTAAGAATCAGGAATTAAGTTAAATCCCTTTAGAATAGGTAATTGAAATCAGGAATTAGGGGAAAAAAAACAAAGTCTTGCGGCTAAAGGAGGAAAAGAAAGGGAAAGTGCAAAACTTGCAGATTTTGAGAGATAAAAGGAAGGTAAGGTGCGGCTAAGACTTTTAAGAAAGGGATTTGATAGGAGCATATTCATGCGACTTAAATGGCTTGTTCTCGTGCATTTACGTTATGTTTCTTTAGTTATTTTAGTCCTTTAAGCTATTTTCGTGTGTTTGTAGGTCCAAAGGGCTAAAGGAGCAAAAAGATGCATTTTGGAGACTTTTGGAGCACTTTTGGGCTAAGGATGGATAGCTTATGCTTGGAGCCAAAGTGTTGGACGAAATTGAAGACCTAATTGAAGACCAAAGTGTTGAAACCTTGTTCCCTTTAGTTTTAGGACATTTAAACCTTTCCTAATCCCAATCATGCCATGCATTCACACCATTCTCTCCCAAAACCGTGCATCTCCACAATCCCATTCATCAACACATGCATCCAAAACACATCCATGCCGTGAGTTCACATGCATTCCCTTCTCTTTTAATTCACATGCATTCATCATCACTCACCAAACTTGCAGCCACATGCATCCTTTAATTCAATTCCAGAAAATCAACAACCCATGCCGTGCACATTCATACACTTTCACATGCATCTTGGCAGCTTTCACACCATCACACATGCATTCACTCACCACAAACAAGTCACATGCATTTCAGTCATCATTTCCACCCCCACATGTCCCTTTAATCATTCAAACATGCAGCCACACCTTCACCCACATGCACCATTCAAACATACACCCAAACACCACCAGAAATCATCATTGTCGTGGGTACCTATCCCATTTCAGATTGTCATTCCACTTCATTGCACATGCATCTTCATAATTCAATGCATGCATTAATTATTTATTTACTTTGCATCCTTTAATTTAATCACATGCACATTCAAACAAACACAATCATTCCATCAGAAAATACACTTTCACATGCATCTTGGCAGATTTCACATGCACACACATGCATTTTCAGCACCAACAACACTCATTACCGTGCACATTCACTCACCTTACCATTCCAGCATTAGCACATGCAACCTAGCTGTCATGTTCCCCCCATTTCACCTATAAATACTCATTCATTCATTCTCATTCATCCACAATTCATTTCACAACAGAAATTGGTCCCTAGGGGCCGTGCCCTTCACAAAGTCCATCCATTCCATTCATACACTTCATCCATTGCAGAAATGTAGACCATAAACCCCCCTTTGTGCCGTGACTTTCCCTTACAATCCAAACATCATCCTTCCATTTCCATAATTCCCCAATCCATTCAACACACCAACAACATCCCTTAGACCTTGTGCTACGACGAAGAGGAAGATAAGAGGGCCTAAACGTTCATACAATTCAAGTTTGAGTTGTTGGAATGTTTAGGTGTTTCTTTGATTCTACATCAGTTTTGCTTCAAGGGTTCTTTCTTCTTATTAATTCTATGTTCATTCATGTTTTATGTTTTTATGTTAAATCCTTTGCAAACATGAATTGTAACTAATCCTCCTCTAGGGATTCGATGTAGCCTTGCAAAGTTTGCCATGTAGTTAATTCGGAATTCTCATTTAATCTATCTATTTCTTGCTTCATTCTTCGATTTAATTGTGACTTAGTGTGTTGATTTTAATGCTTGATCATCATTTGAATTAACCACAGGTTGTTTAGCCAAGATTAAAGCACACATCATGCATAATCTTGGTAGATATGTGAATGAATGAAGGGAATGTTTTGCAAACATCCTGCCGAGTGTTCCCTTTGGTTTTGTGAAAGTTTCTTGTGCACTACATAGTCTTGATTAGGAACCAAAGTTGCACATCACAATTAGGCTCATAATTAGAGACATTTGATCAAATCCACACATCATATGGCTGATCATATCTAAGTGAAACCAACCCAAGAAATAAGTAGAGGGATGAGTATAATCTGACTTAACAAGCATGAACTTGGTTTAGCGATGGTGAAATCGAATCTCTAGCTTCATCTTCATTGGTACTATCTTATTTTATTAGTTGTTGATTCATTCATCTTGTGTTTACTTCATTTCCTTATGCTTTAATTTACAATCTGTTTGTTTCCAAGTTTCTGTTTTCATTTCAAGTTTCATTCAAAACCAATCCCCCATTTCTTTTAAAGTGTTAGATTAGTTAGAAATACATTTAGTTTGTGTTTGTAAGTGTTTTGATTCATTTTGTTTCCCAAATTCGTCCAAAGTACTCAAGGTGCTCAAAACTGCCCAGAAAGTGATTTTAAGGCAGTTTTGAGTGTTTTGGTGCTGTTTTGAGTTTTTTTGGTTTGTTTTAGTGTTTTAAAGTTTAGTTTTGCATTCTTTGAGTCTAGTATAGTGTTTCATATTGTTATTTTACGTTTTTGAGTCAAATCCAAGTGGTTAACAATCCCTCCTAATCCCCGGTCTAGAACGATCCCTACTTATACATATACTACAATTTGACGAAAAGAGGGTTTAATTTGTGTGCGTATAAATTTCGCATCAGGATTGTGACATAATCTTGCAGAAATTGGGAGAGAAAAGGAAGGTAAGGTGCGGCACAATTTAGGACATGTCTAGGGCTTCTAGAACATGTGATTTAGGCAACCAACATTATTTGGAAACTTGCACAATTGGAAACCTTTCAAGAATAGTTCCCCATAATGGAAACTGGTTTCCAATTCTTGATTCCTCCTTCTTCCTTCGATTCTAGGCTCACTTGGTCTTCCATTTCATCCAACACTTTAGCTCCAAGCATAAGCTATCCATCCTTAGCCCAAAAGTGCTCCAAAAGGCTCCAAAATGCACTTCTTTGCTCCTTTAGCCCTTAGAACCTGAAAACATACGAAAATGGCTTAAAAGACTTAAAGAACTAAGAAATAACAACGTAAATGCACAAGAACAAGCCAACTAAGTCCCCTAAATATGCTCCTATCAAAAGGAAAGTTGCGGCATTGACTAGAATAAAAGGGGAAATAAGATATATGGCAGATTTTGGAAGAAAAGGGTAAGAAAGGTGCGGCATAAACTAGGAGAGTGCAAGGAATCTTTGGTTTGTGTCCTAAAATGCATAAGATACCTTCAAAGTTGCTGGAACTTAGGGATATTTAGGATTAGGAAAGGTCAAACAAAAATAGGAAACCTTGGCTTAACTTTCCTACTTCAAGTAGGAAACCTTCTTTGACTAGGAATCCTTCTTTGACTAGGAATCCTTCTTTGATTAGGAATCCTTCTTAGATTAGGAATCATTCTTAGATTAGGAATCCTAACACCTTTAGGTCTTCAATTTCGTCCATTCCTTTTGCTCCAAGCACAAGCTATCCATTCCAAGCCCAATTTTGCTCCAAAATGCACCTTTCTGCTTCCTTAGCCATATGAACCTAAAAACACACGAAAATGGCTTAAACTACTAAAATAACTATGAACTAACAACATAAATGTACGAAAACAAGCTAACTAAGTCTCCTAAATATGCTCCTATCAAGCAAGAAAGTGCATTTTGAGGCTATTTGGAGCAGTTTTGGGCATGGATTGGATAGCTTAACAATGGAGCAAAGAGGATGGACGAAATTGAAGTCAAGAAGGGCTAGGAAAGGCTACAAATCTGGAGAAAGAAGTCCAAATGCAAAGAAGATAAGGAAATAGCAAGAAATAAGGAACCTTATCCAACCTTATCTTATCCTATCCTAACCAACCTTATCCTTTCCTAACTCTAACATTATCTTATCTTATCCTATCCTAATCTTTTCCTACCTTAATTCCAACTTCAAAGAGGACTCCTTTTCACATTAAATCACCTAAATATCAAGTTCTAGAAGCCCTATTTTCGTGCATTAAGTTTATGCCACATGTAACCCTTCTAGAAGTTCTAGAATCTGCCACAAGGACCATTCCTTGTCCTCCTTGTAATTGAAAGTATCCTTGTTCTTTGGTGATTTGGAGTCCTAATTCCTCTCCTTTTCAGCCCAAATTCGTGCCTCCCCTTCACCCTATAAATACATGATGCCACAACACTCAAAAACCACCACCCTCTACCACAAATTCACACCACACCATCCACCACACCTCAAGAGCCTAAATTCACACAAATCCCCATTGTTGGCAGCAAGGAAGGAAGGAGGAGCCACCTGGAGTGTTTCTAGGTGTATTCAATCTTTGTTTTCAATGTTTAATTTATATTCTCTTTGTTTGGTTGTAAACATGAGGAGCTAAACTTGTTTTAGCTAGGGGAGACTTTGAAACCATGATTATATTTGCAATATGAATTGATTAATTCCAGTTGTGATTTCATAAATTGTGAATGCAATTTACTTAACCGTTTGATGGATAACTTATTCTTGTTTGTTGATTAAGGGTGCACACTTAATTTGCATGCTTGAATTTGGTGCTAGAATATAAGGGAGTTTCACATAATCGTTACAAACTTATATTCACAAGTAGTTAAGGTTGTTTTCACAATCATGTTAAGTAAATTCCTAGCATGAGTATCATGATGTCATAGTTACAAGTGCTTTGTCAATACTTATGATTTTCATAGAACGTAATGATCTTTGATTGTATCTCTATTATGATGTCATGCAGGGAACTTTTGAAGAATGCTTTGGGTTGTCGTATGATGTCATCCAATCCGATAACTAAAGGAAAATCTGAGGGTTAATTAGTGATGTCACGGTTAATCTGGGGTGTTGAGGTTCATGGTTTATTGAGAAAGCAACTGGAAATCAATTTGTATGCAAGTGTGTCATGTGTGGAGAAGGATCCTCTAGCTATCTAATCATCCATAGTTTTTCCTAAATTCGTCCAAATCTCATTTAAGTCTTTTAGTTACTTGTTTTTACATTAATTTCGTCCAAAACCTAATCCCCTTTATTTAGTTGTGTCAAATCTGTCCTAATTAGTGTTTTTGA
Source organism: Pyrus communis (assembly GCF_041283825.1). Classification (NCBI taxonomy): domain Eukaryota; kingdom Viridiplantae; phylum Streptophyta; class Magnoliopsida; order Rosales; family Rosaceae; genus Pyrus; species Pyrus communis. Next base: position 14,888,856 of record NC_142576.1, on the reverse strand, counting down.
GTGTTTTGAGTCAAAATCAATTCTATTTTCGTCCAAATTAAGTCCTAGAGTCTAGTTTGAGTCTTTTTGATTGTTTTGTGTTGTTTTGAGTCTTTTTAAGTTTGTTTTGAGTCATATAAGTTTAGTTAAGAGTCTTTTGAGTTTGTTTAAGTGTTTTGAAGCATATTTTTGTATCATTGAGTCAGTTTTCATTAGATTAGCAATCCCTCCTAATCCCCTGCCTAGAACGATCCCTACTTATATCTATACTACAATTGTCAAAAAGAGGGTTTAATTTGTGTGCTATTATATAACACATCAAATTTTGGCGCCGTTGCCGGGGATTAGCAACTTTGCTAATCCCCCGTTGTTTCCCTTTGTTTCTATTTATGTATTTTAGTTTTAAGTTTCTGATTTGTGTTTTGTTTTGTTTTGTTGATTTTAGGTACTAGAGAAGCACAACATGGCACTTGATAATGCTTCTCTTTTATCACAGCTCATGGAAAGGTCCCAAATGCAAAGAGTTGGTACATTTGATCATAATCAATCAAGGAACGACGTGTTTTCCAATACTTACGATTTGGATTGGAGTGATCATTCAAATTGTATGTGGTGGGAACCTCAACATGTTCAACAAGAAGGATATTGGCAGCCATATGAGGAGTTCTATTCAAGACCTATGCAGCCACCACAACCTTATATTCAATATGCCCAACCAAACTCAGGTTCGTCAATAGATTATAATCAAATTCTTAATGAATTAATTTTTTTGGTGCAGGGCTCACAAAATCAAGTCAAGGAGGCTCAACAAGGAGAATATTGGCAACCATATGAGGAGTTTTATACAACACTTATGCAGCCACCACAATCTGCCCAAAACCATCAAGGTACGTCTTTAGATAATGCTACAATTCTTAAGTTACTTACCAATTTGTCTCAGGGGCAAGAAAATCAAGACAAAAGGTTGGACCACTTGGAAAAGCAAATTGGGCAGATAGCAGAGTTCGTAGGACAATTTCGTGACCAAGGCAAACTCCCTAGTTCAACCATTGTAAATGCGAATGGAGGATTTGAAACTGCCAAGGAAATCAACTTGAGAAGTGGCAAGGAGGTTGGAGCAGACCCTAAACCATCAAAATCAAATTACAAGGAAGATGAAAGATTGCAATTTGAGGAAGAGGAACACACCCAACCCACGGCAAGGGTGGAAACACCTTTGCCGCAGGCACCTATTGCTCATACACCATCCAATTCAGGTAAGGTTGTTCCAAATTTAATTATTTCTAACCCCATTCCACCCAATGTCCCTATTTCTTGCAGGTTCATGATTTCTATGGAAGAAGAAAGTGAAAAAGACATCTTGGAAGCCCTTTCAAAGGTGCAAAGTAGGGAATATCAAGAATTCACCAAAGAGGACGTTCTTGAGACAAACAATCCCAAAGATGTTGAATTTTATGACACAGGACAAGGAACAATCCTCACACCAAATTTGTCCAAGTGCAAAGTTCCTGAAACGTTCAAAGAAGATGTGTTTATCCTTCAGTTCTTGTTGGAGGACATAGGTACATGATGCGAAAATTACTTAACACACAAATTAAACCCTCTTGTGACAATTGTAGCAGATATGTAAGTAGGGATCGTTCTTAAACCGGGGATTAGGAGGGATTGCTAAATCACTCTAAACTGACTCAAAATCGTAAAAACAAAGTTTAAACACTCAACTAGACTCAAAGAATGCAAAACTAAACTATAAAACACCAAAACGAACCAAAAGACTCAAAACAGCAAACAAACACTCAAAACTGCTTTAAAAACACTTTCTGGGCAGTTTTGAACACTTTACTCAAATCTGGACGAAATTAAGTTATCACTTGACTCAAAACACTTAAAAACATCAACTAAATTGATTTCTAACTAATCTAACACTTTAAATTAATGGGGGAATTGGTTTTGACGAAAATTAAGCAAATTAAGACAAAGACAAAGAAAACAGATTCTTTAGACTAAATTAGGTGAATTGATGAATGATGGGCTAACTAGAGGGTTCTTCTCCACACATGACACACTTGCATTCAAATTGATTTCCAATTGCTTCTTTCAATAAATCATGAAACTCAATACCCCAAGTTAGCCGTGAACAGCACTTTTCTAACTTTCAAGTTTTCCTTAAGTTATTGAATTGGATGGGAATGCGCATACAACAACTCAAAACATTCTCTAAAAGTCCCTTACGTGAAAAACACAATAATGGTACAATCAAAGATCATTAAATTTCATGAAAACTATAAGTATTGACGAGGCAATTGTTACTATGAAAAGCATGAAACTTTTGCCAAGAATTCACTTAACGTGATCGTCGATAAACGACCTCCACTACTAGCAAATATAAGGTTATAATTAGGTGAAATTCCCTTATATTTTAGCTTCAAATCCCTGCATGAAAAACTAAGTGGCCACCTTAATCAACACACAAGAATGAGTTATCCATCAAACAGTTAAGCAAATTGAATTCACAACTTATGAAGTAACAATTGGATGTAATCAATTCATCTTGCAAGCATAGTCATGGTATTGAATAGCCCCCTAGCCAAAAGGCTTAGTTCCTCATGTTCACAAAACAAAGGAAAACAGATTTATACATTGTAAATAATAGAAAGAGAACACCTAAATACTCCAACGATCCAATGTTGAATAGCTAGAATCTTCAAGCAATCTTCTTCCTCTCCTTTGCTACGGCACAAGAGGTTCTAGTGAGTTTAGGGGGTTATGGATGATGTAGAATGATGGACTTAGGTTTGGGATGGATGTAGGGGACGTCAAGGGTTGGTTTTGGGCAGAAAATATGGAGAATGGTGAAGTATGGATGTGTTAGAGGGATGGGATGATTTTCTGGCGTGAATGGGGAATGAATCCCCCTTTGTGGCTGCAACCAGGAGGTTTATTAATAGGATTTCAGGAATTAAAACCCTAGGTTATTTAGGTAATCAGAATTTAAGTCAAAAGCTTTTAGAAATAGGAAAGAACCATCTCCCTTGCACGGCAAGGAAGAGGAAAGGTCAAGGGAGGTGCACGACAAGGCTTGCATAAGAAATAAGTAAGTGTTTAATTCCCCAAATCAATTCTAAGAATCAGGAATTAAGTTAAATCCCTTTAGAATAGGTAATTGAAATCAGGAATTAGGGGAAAAGGCTAAGTCTTGCGGCAAAGGGAGGAAAAGAAGGGGAAAGTGCAAAACTTGCAGATTTTGAGTGAAAGGGAATGTATAGGTGCGGCTAAGACTTTTAAGAAAGGGATTGTGACATAATCTTGCAGATTTTAGGAGAGAAAAGGAAGGTAAGGTGCGGCACAATTTAGGACATGTCTAGGGCTTCTAGAACATGTGATTTAGGCAACCAACATTATTTAGAAACTTGCACAATTGAAAACCTTTCAAAAATAGAAACTCCTCATAATGGAAACTGGTTTCCAATTCTTGATTCCTCCTTCTTCCTTCGATTCTAGGCTCACTTGGTCTTCAATTTCGTCCAACACTATGGCTCCAAGCATAAGCTATCCATCTTTAGCCCAAAAGTGCTCCAAAAGACTCCAAAATGCACTTCTTTGCTCCTTTAGCCTTTAGAACCTGAAAACATACGAAAATGGCATAAAAGACTCAAAGAACTAAGAAATAACAACGTAAATGCACAAGAACAAGCCAACTAAGTCGCCTAAATATGCTCCTATCAGTACACCACCTCCTCCAATTTCAATTTCGTTTTATACTAACAAGTTATTGATGATTCAGGCACCCAATCTTGAATTTAAACCATTACTGGATCATTTCAAGTATCACCTTCCATTCAAAGATCAATTCCATGTCGTGGGCACTAGGGGAGCTTAAAAGGAGGTATCGTCCGGCTGGAAGACGTTAAAGCAAGCGCTTCTTGGAAGGCAACCCATGCATTTAAATAAAGAAGACCTAGGAATCTCCGGCTCCCACAACCAGATTTGCGTTCCTAAACCCTACTCTTGATTGCTTTTACATTGCCATTATTGTTTGTTTGTTAGTTGTGTTATTTGTTTGTTTGTGAGTTTATGCTTAAAACATTGAGGACAATGTTTGGTTTAAGTGTGGGGGGGTAAACAAAGTGTTTTTCATGCAAATTCGTGGGATTTTATCACCCATCATTTCTAAAGTTGTTTTTCACTGTTTTTAGTGTATTTTGAAGTGTTTTTATGTGTCTTAAACAAAAATTCCGAAAATTTGAAAAAATCAAAAAAGAGTGTTTTAAAAACCCAAAAAGAGTTGTTTTTAGAGTCGTTTTTGTTTTTGTGTTTGTTTGTGTCTTAGGGTACCTTCCAACACAACGATGAGGATTTGGTTTTTAATTGCATGACTATTAAAGAAAGTTACAAACATGGATGGAAGTTTGATATGCTCTTTGGTTTATGCTTAGTTGTAGTTGACATTTACAAATTCACATATAATCACAAAGGAAAAAATCAGTTTTTGTAACATGCTTGAAGGAAGAAACTCAAACTAACGCTACAACCCTGAGAGACTTGAGCCTAAACTTTATTTGGAGAGTTATTAATCTTGATTTCTTGTTTTCTAAGTCGTTGCATGATCTCATTATTCTTTGCTTGGTTGCTACTTAGAATGTGTTTCATCACTATAGTTCCAAATACTAGAACTCATGCCCATTTCATTCAAAGCATAAAATTGAGTGCATAACATAAAACAAGATGAAGTTGTTTAGTTAAAACGAGAGCAAAAAAAAGCCTTACCCTTTGCATATGTATTGTATGTTAACCCCTTTGAGCCTTAGTTAGCCTAATTTTCTTTGTTAACCATATTATCCTTACCTAGCCTAGAATAGGACTATCCATACCCTTGTTCTTAAAGTATAGTAAAGCATGACTTAGAGGGAATTCCTTTTGTTCTACAATTTGCAGAAAAACAAGTGTGGGGGAAGGATTTTCATGGGAATCTAGGGGGATGGATGATTTATGTGCCAAAGAAAAGAATAGGGCACGGAAAAAAAGAAGAAGAAAAAAAACGTGAAAAAGAAGGAAAAGAAAGAAAAAGGAGTTGAAAATAAGTGAGAATGAACTCACAAGTGTTGATTGTTGAAGAAAGGGTCCAAAAGTTTGAATTTGACCCTGAGTTTTGTTTCCCTTGGTGTTCAAAGTTGATTTCTGCATTCAAAAGTGAATTCTAAGTGTTTATTTCATTACTTTGCTTACTATTGCTTTAAGAACTTTTGTTTATCCTTACCTTTCTTTGTTAGCCAATACCTTAGCCCCGTTACAACCCTTTGACTTCGATCTTGATTGTTATGTGTTTCAATATGTGGAGTTTAAAATTGGTTTGAGCATATGGTATCCCTGGTTCTCGCGTCTAAGTAGTGGCATTCCATTCATGAGATCATATACAAGTTAATAAATTCCGGAAATTGCCTTCTTTGTTATGACATATGTGAGTATTAGTTTACATATTTACATCAATCTTCTCACATATACCTAGCGTAGGGAGTGTAGTCAGAAAATCTGTGTGAAAATAGAGTGTATCCAGTGAGGAATTGGGGGATTCTCTAAGGCATGTTACTACATTCAAAATCATGTTTTAATTGATTAAATGGGAGCTGGTGTGTGGTAACTATGGTTAGGTATACGCTCAAGGGTAGGGATAACTAAAATCTATGTATGTGGTGTTCTTTAATATGTCATGTTGCATTGGAAATCCCTGAGGTACATGTTGGAAGGTCTAGATTGTGTTTTGTTCATTTCGTTTTGCTCGAGGACTAGCAAAAGCTAAGTGTGGGGGAATTTGATAGGAGCATATTTATGCTACTTAGTTATGTTGTTTCCTTGCATTTAGTTACTTAATTACTATCTATTTTAGTATTTTAAGCTCTTTTCGTATGTTTTTAGGTCCTAATGGCAAAAGGAGCAAGAAAGTGCATTTTGAGGCTATTTGGAGCAGTTTTGGGCATGGATTGGATAGCTTAACAATGGAGCAAAGAGGATGGATGAAATTGAAGTCAAGAAGGGCTAGGAAAGGCTACAAATCTGGAGAAAGAAGTCCAAATGCAAAGAAGATAAGGAAATAGCAAGAAATAAGGAACCTTATCCAACCTTATCTTATCCTATCCTAACCAACCTTATCCTTTCCTAACTCTAACATTATCTTATCTTATCCTATCCTAATCTTTTCCTACCTTAATTCCAACTTCAAAGAGGACTCATTTTCACATTAAATCACCTAAATATCAAGTTCTAGGAGCCCTATTTTCGTGCATTAAGTTTATGCCACATGTAACCCTTCTAGAAGTTCTAGAATCTGCCACAAGGACCATTCCTTGTCCTCCTTGGAATCTAATTGAAAGTATCCTTGTTCTTTGGTGATTTGGAGTCCTAATTCCTCTCCTTTTCAGCCCAAATTCGTGCCTCCCCTTCACCCTATAAATACATGATGCCACAACACTCAAAAACCACCACCCTCTACCACAAATTCACACCACACCATCCACCACACCGCAAGAGCCTAAATTCACACAAATCCCCATTGTTGGCAGCAAGGAAGGAAGGAGGAGCCACCTGGAGTGTTTCTAGGTGTATTCAATCTTTGTTTTCAATGTTTAATTTATATTCTCTTTGTTTGGTTGTAAACATGAGGAGCTAAACTTGTTTTAGCTAGGGGAGACTTTGAACCATAATTATATTTGCAATATGAATTGATTAATTCCAGTTGTGATTTCATAAATTGTGAATGCAATTTACTTAACCGTTTGATGGATAACTTATTCTTGTTTGTTGATTAAGGGTGCACACTGATAGGAGCATATTTAGGCGACTTACTTAGCTTGTTTTCGTGCATTTATATTGTTAATTCATAGTTGTTTTAGTAGTTTAAGCCATTTTCGTGTGTTTTTAGGTTCATATGGCTAAGGAAGCAAAAAGATGCATTTTGGAGCATTTTGGAGCAAATTAGAGATTGGAATGGATATCATATGCTTGGAGCCAAGAGGATGGACGAAATTGAAGGATTCCTAATCCATTGCAGCCACATGCATTCCCCTTTTATATTTCCAACCCACATGCACTTCCCACTTCATCATTTCAGCCACCAAACATCCACATGCATTCATCCTAGCTGTTTTGCACATGCATTCATCAAACATATCTAGCTATCATTCACATGCATTTCATTCATCATTTCCACCCCCACATGTCCCTTTAATCATTCAAACATGCACTCCCTTTAATCACATGCATAAATCAGCCACATGCATCTCCCATCACCATATCAGATTTCCATCATATTCACATGCATTCCATCCTTTAAAACATTGCACATGCACTCCCTTTAATTAATTAAGCCACATGCACTCCCATCCATTTCATCATTGCAGCCAACACATGCTTTCACATGCATTTTCAGATTGTCCCCTTGCACATGCAGCCACATATTCATTGCACATGCAATTCCAACCCACATGCATCCTTTAATCATTCAAACATGCAGCCACATTCCCTCCTAGCTGTCATGTTCCCCCGATTTCACCTATAAATAAGCATCCATTGCATTCATTCATATTCATTCTTCCATATTCAGAAATTCACCAAAACCCCTCCCCCTTTGCCGTGCAAATCCACCAATTCCCTACAAATCCAAACATCACTCCCCAAACCATTCACACCATCAAACTATCCTTAGACCTTTGCTACAACGAAGAGGAAGAGAAGAGTGCCTAAACGTTCATACAATTCAAGTTTGAGTTGTTGGAATGTTTAGGTGTTTCTTTGATTTCAATGTTTAATTTCAATACTCTTTGTTTTGTACGTATGAGGAATGGAAGAGAAGAGTGCCTAAACGTTCATACAATTCAAGTTTGAGTTGTTGGAATGTTTAGGTGTTTCTTTGATTTCAATATTATGAAGAACTAAACCCCCCTTAGCTAGGGGGTGATTCAAAATATATGTTTATACTTGCATTTTGATTTGATTACTTCTAATTGCGTTTCATAAGTTGTGGATTCAATTTGTTTAACCGTTTGATTGATAACTTATTTATGTATGTTTATTGAGAATGCGCGCTTAATTTTCATGCATGAATATGACGCTAGAATATAAGTGAGTTTCACCTAATCGTTATGAACTTATATTCACAAGTAGTGGAGGTTGCTTATAAACAATCGCGTTAAACGAATTCTTGGCATAAGTTTCATGCAATCATAGTAACGAATGCCCCGTCAACACTTATAATTTTCATAGAGCGTAATGATTCTTGCTTGTATCTCTATTATGCAATCATGTAGGGGACTTGTGGGGAATGTTTTGGGTTGTCGTATGCAATCATCCAATTCAATAACGTTAGGAAGATTTGAAGGTTAATTAGTGCATCACGGTTAACTTGGAGTGTTGAGAATTAATGATTTATTGAAATACAATTGGAAATCATTTTATTATGCAAGTATAACATGTATGGAGATGAACCCCTTAGCTAGGTTCCCATCCATTCAATTCCATCAAATTCATCTTTACATTCTGTCTAGTTTATTAACTTGTTTCGTTATTTCAATTCTCGTCAATTTAAAACCCCCCTTTACTTTCTTGTTCTTTAGTGTTTAGACTTTGTTTAGTTTATGTTTTAAAGTGTTTTGATTCAATTTATTTCCCAAAATTCGTCCAATTCACCAAAGTGCTCAAAACTGCCAAGAAAGTGATTTTAAGGCTGTTTTGAGTGTTTTGGGTGATGTTTGAGTCTTTTGGTTTGTTTTAGTGTTTTAAAGTTTAGTTTTGCATTCTTTGAGTCTAGTATAGTGTTTCATATTGTTATTTTACGTTTTTGAGTCAGTTTCCAAGTGATTTGCAATCCCTCCTAATCCCCGGTCCAGAACGATCCCTACTTATACTTATACTACAATTGTCAAAAAGAGGGTTTAATTTGTGTGCGTATATATCTCGCACCAAATTTTGGCGCCGTTGCCGGCGATTAGCAAATTTGCTAATCTCTTGGAATGTTTGTTTCTGTTATGTATTTTAGTTTTAGTTTTTGATTTTTGTTTTGTTTGTTGAATTCAAGTACTAGAGAAGAACAACATGACACTTGATAATGCTTCTCTTTTGTCACAGCTCATGGAAAGGTCTCAAATGCAAAGTGTTGATATATTTGATCTTCAATCAAGGAATAACGTGTTTTCCAATACTTACAATTCAGATTGGAGTGATCATTCAAACTCTATGTGGTGGGAACCTCAACATGTTCAAGAAGAAGGATATTGGCAGCCATATGAGGAGTTCTATTCAAGACCTATACACCCACCACAACCTCATATTCAATATACCCAACCAAATTTAAGTTCGTCAATAGATTATAATCAAAAGCTTAACGAATTAATTTGTTTGGTGCAGGGCTCACAAAATCAAGACAATGAGGATCGACAAGAAGACAAAAGGTTGGACCACTTGGAAAAGCAAATTGGGCAGATAGCGGAGTTCGTAGGACAATTTTGAGACCAAGGCAAACTCCCTAGTTCAACCATTGTAAATCCGAAAGGAGGATTTGAAGCACCTTTGTCAGAAGCACTTATTGCTCCTACGCCATCTAATTCAAGTAAGGTTGTTCCAATTAGTTCTAACCCCATTCCACCTAATATCCCTATTCCTTGCAGGATCATGAATTCCAAGGAAGAAGAAAGTGAAAAAGACATCTTGGAAGCCCTTCCAAAGGTGCAAAGTAGGGAATGTCATGAATTCATCAAAGAGGACGTTCTTGAAACCACTAAATCCAAAGAAGTTAAATTTGATGACATTGGACAAGTCATAACCATCACTTGCAATCTGGCCAAGTCCAATATCCCTGAAACTTTGAAATGAGTGGTGTTTGTCATTGAGTTCTTATCGGACAAAACAAGTAAGTTTTTTTTTCCAAATTCCATTACATTTTATACTAACTTGCTGTTTTTTATGAATCAGGCACCTACACTAGAATTCAAACCAATGCCGGTTCACTTCAAGTATCACCTTCCATTCAAGGACCAATTCCATGCCGTTTGATTTTATTTATGTTAAAAAAAAAAAAAAAAAAAAAAAAAAATTATTTATTAAACATGGAGAAAGATGGAGCTTCACAAAGGTTGTTTACGTGAAGCCCCACTACGAGGCGTCGAAGCGGAAGGCATAGAAGCGGGAGGCATAGTAGCGGAAGACATCGAAGCGGAAGGCTTTGGAGCGGAAGGCATCGGAGCGGAAGGCATCGGAGCGGGAGGCATCGGAGCTAGAGCATTCCAGGCCTCAATACTTGGCCAAGCGCTGGATGAGCCAGGAAAAAGGTGCCTCTGGAGGAAAGACGAAAACCTTTGACGGTCACTGTGAATTCGACCCTCAGATTCTTGCAGCTCATCAAGCTTCCTCTTCATGCCCGACGAATAGTTATTTGCAAGCACATGCAAACTTCTATTCTCGTACTTAAGCTGCTGGATCTCTTGCTTAAGACTTTCCACCTCTGCCATCAATGATTCCACCTGACGGGAGCGGGCAAGCAGGCGTTGGCCCATGTTGGACACAGAACTCGCACACTGAACACTAAGTGCGAGGGACTCTTGAACGGCCAACTCATCGGACCGTCCTGACAGCAGCCTACTATCTTTTGGAGTGAGGAGATTCCTAGCTACTATTGTAGCTGTTGTGGCGTCCTGCATCACGGAGTCTTCACCTGTAAGAAGACCGTTAGAAGATAAAAAAGAAGGGCGCCATACATTACCTTGACGGGGCGCAACCGGATCGCTGCTAAGACTCAAATCTAAGCTAAGGTTCGATGAGTTTGCCATTTTTTTCAAAAGTGTTCAAAGAGAAGGGGTGGATGGAGTTAAAATTTCAAAGGGCCGGAGACGATGTTCAAGAATGGGAAATCTTCAGAGTGTGTATGTTGGCGGTGATCGATAGCTCTATAAAAAGCCAAGGCGACGCGTCCACCGATTCAAAGAGCCGGATTTTCCAGCGTAAGTTAGGCGACGCTCCCTCGGCTTTTCAGAAAACGCGTTCAACTTTGTCAAAATATTTCTGACAAAGCTGAAAACACGTGGAGGCCATCATCGCAACTACACATCTTTAGCCGACAAGCGCAAAGTTCGGCGACGCTTTCTCTGCTTTTCAGAAGACGCGTGCAGCTTTGTCAAAAGGAGCCGCATCCGCACTACTACGTGTCGTTCAGAAAGCGAAGGGGCGCCTGCTCAGAAATCGAAGAGGCGCCACTATTTCAAAAAGCCGGATTTGCGGGATCAAAACGTTTGTCGACGAGGGTAAAAGAACAGTACCACCACTTGATATTATCTCTATATATGTCGACCTTCATCTTTTATGACAAGGCAAATCTGAAGAAAATGCCCAACTCTTCCTCACCTCTGAGGGCGCACTCCCAGCAAAGCCTTTCGAAATACTCATTTTTTTCTTCTTCCCCAAAGATGATACCAGATGCCTGGAGTACAGATGACCCAGGAGGAAACAGCACAACAAATACATGTGCTGATTCATTCACCGCTTCTTCAAAAGCAAAGGTATCTCATATCATCAAGGTCAAAAGCAAAAGTATCTCATATCATGCTCTTTCCCTGTCTTTTTCTTTGTCCTTGTTCTTACTCGCATGGCAAAGTAAAAGAAGCAATCAGCCGGCACTTGGAGTCAGTCTTCCGATCTAGAGCCAACTGCCTGGAATCTATTCCTGATTGCTTACCTAGCGTTGCTCTCGAGTAGTCATCTTCAACGGTTGATCCACTTCCGGAGAAGGGACCACTTCTGCAAAGGGGAGCGAGTAAGGCAAGTGAAAATGATACATTGAAGCATGTGGAGACAAACATAGGCTGAGTTATCCTCCAACCCTTTTCAATACGAATTGGAAAGATTGAACAAAGAAACAGACCAAAGGGGTAAGCTCAGACCTTCGGGGAAGACCAAAAGAATCCTCCAGCCCAGTAGCACAAAGGAAAATCAACAAGTGGAGGAGACCAAAAGAATCATGCAGCCCAGTTCAAGAGTATGCCTGTGGAATCACCGAGATCAATGCCTCAATGCAATCACCATAACCAGATTTACACTCCATAACCAGATTTGCGTCCCTAAACTCTTCTCTTTGTTAATTACATTCTGCCATGTTTAGTATGTTTAAATGCTTTTTGTGTGTTTACTTATGTTTTGTGTGAATCTATGCTTAAAACATTGAGGACAATGTTTGATTTAAGTGTGGGGGGGGTAACTAATGTTGTTAATGCAAATTTGTGGGATTTTATCACCCATAACTTCAAATGTTGTTCCTTGCTGTTTTAAAGTGTTTTTAAGTTGTTTGAAAGTGTTTTAGTATGTTTTGTTCTTATAACTCCAAAAATCACATAATAATTTGAAAAACATGTTTTGAAAAGCCTAAAAAGAGTGTTTTGAGTCATTTTTGTGTGTTTGTGTCTTAGGGTACCTTCCAACACAATGATAAAGATTTGGTTTGTAATTGCATGGCTGTTAAAGAGAGTTATAAACATGGATGAAAGTTTGATTTACTCTTGGTATATGCTTGGTTATGGTTATAATGTATGACTTCACATGCAATCATAAAAGAAAAATTCGTTTTTGTAACATGCTTGAAGGAAGGAACTCAAATAACGCTACATCCCTGTGAGACTCGAGCCATTACTTTCTTTGGAGAGTTATTTTATGTGATTCTTTGTTTTCTAAAAGTTGTTGCATGATCTCATTATTCCTTGCTTGGTTGCTACTTAGAATGCAATTGTATCATGATAGAACTAAATGCTAGAACTTATATCCGTTTCATTCAAAGCATGACATTGAATTGCATAACATATATCAAGATGAAGTTGTGTAGTTGCCACCATAGCCAAATAGCCTTACTTCCCATATTTCGTATTTGTTGTAAGTTTTAACCCCGTTGAGCCTTGTTTAGCCTTTATTCTTTGTTTAACCACATTATCCTCACCTAGCCTAGTATAGGACAGTCCACACCCTTGTTCTTAAAAGATAGTGAGCATGACTTAAATGAATTCCTTTTGAGTACATTATGAAAGAAAATGAGTGTGGGGGAGAGAATGTTTTGTTCTTAAGTGTTTATGTATGTTTTGAGAGTCAAAAGAAAAGAAAAAAAAATTGTGAAAAACATATGAAAAAGAAAAACAGAAAAGAAAAGAAAGAAAGGAAAAAGAGCTTGTTCCCCCTTGTTGTTCAAAAGCTGAGTTTTCATTCAAAAGTGAATTCTAAGTTAATTCAAATGCTTTGCTCGCTATTTCTTTAAGAACCTTTGTTTTCCATATCCCTTCTTTGTTAGCCAAACACCTTTAGCCCCGTTTCAATCCTTATGCTTCTATCTTGATCGTTATGTGTTTAATAATGTGGAGTTTGGAATTGATATGAGCTTATGGAATCACTGGTTCTCATTCTAAGTAGTAGCATTCCATTCATGAGATCATATTCATGTCATTATCGTAAATCCAGAAAATGCTTTCTTTGTTATAACATATGTGAGATACTAGTCTTTCATGTTTACATCAATCTCTCACATATAACTAGTGTAGGGTGTGTAGTCAGAAAATCTGTGTGAAAATAGAGTGCATTCTAGTAAGGAATTGAGGAAATTCTCTAAGGCATGTTACTACATTCGAAATGTGTTTTAAATGCTTAAATGCGAACTAGTATGTGGTGACTATGAGTAAGAATGTACTTAAGTGTAAAGATGGCTAAAATCTGTGGGAATAATGATTTTTAACATGTCATGTGCATTGGAAATCCCTGAGACGATTGTTGGAAGGTTTAGGTTGTGTTTTACTTGTTTAGTGTCGTTTTGTTTGTTTTGTTTTTTTGTTTTGCTCGAGGACGAGCAAAAGATAAGTGTGGGGGAATTTGATAGGAGCATATTTAGGCGACTTACTTAGCTTGTTTTCGTGCATTTATATTGTTAATTCATAGTTGTTTTAGTAGTTTAAGCCATTTTCGTGTGTTTTTAGGTTCATATGGCTAAGGAAGCAAAAAGATGCATTTTGGAGCATTTTGGAGCAAATTAGAGATTGGAATGGATATCATATGCTTGGAGCCAAGAGGATGGACGAAATTGAAGGATTCCTAATCCATTGCAGCCACATGCATTCCCCTTTTATATTTCCAACCCACATGCACTTCCCACTTCATCATTTCAGCCACCAAACATCCACATGCATTCATCCTAGCTGTTTTGCACATGCATTCATCAAACATATCTAGCTGTCATTCACATGCATTTCATTCATCATTTCCACCCCCACATGTCCCTTTAATCATTCAAACATGCACTCCCTTTAATCACATGCATAAATCAGCCACATGCATCTCCCATCACCATATCAGATTTCCATCATATTCACATGCATTCCATCCTTTAAAACATTGCACATGCACTCCCTTTAATTAATTAAGCCACATGCACTCCCATCCATTTCATCATTGCAGCCAACACATGCTTTCACATGCATTTTCAGATTGTCCCCTTGCACATGCAGCCACATATTCATTGCACATGCAATTCCAACCCACATGCATCCTTTAATCATTCAAACATGCAGCCACATTCCCTCCTAGCTGTCATGTTCCCCCCATTTCACCTATAAATAAGCATCCATTGCATTCATTCATATTCATTCTTCCATATTCAGAAATTCACCAAAACCCCTCCCCCTTTGCCGTGCAAATCCACCAATTCCCTACAAATCCAAACATCACTCCCCAAACCATTCACACCATCAAACTATCCTTAGACCTTGTGCTACAACGAAGAGGAAGAGAAGAGTGCCTAAACGTTCATACAATTCAAGTTTGAGTTGTTGGAATGTTTAGGTGTTTCTTTGATTTCAATGTTTAATTTCAATACTCTTTGTTTTGTACGTATGAGGAATGGAAGAGAAGAGTGCCTAAACGTTCATACAATTCAAGTTTGAGTTGTTGGAATGTTTAGGTGTTTCTTTGATTTCAATATTATGAAGAACTAAACCCCCCTTAGCTAGGGGGTGATTCAAAATATATGTTTATACTTGCATTTTGATTTGATTACTTCTAATTGCGTTTCATAAGTTGTGGATTCAATTTGTTTAACCGTTTGATTGATAACTTATTTATGTATGTTTATTGAGAATGCCCGCTTAATTTTCATGCATGAATATGACGCTAGAATATAAGTGAGTTTCACCTAATCGTTATGAACTTATATTCACAAGTAGTGGAGGTTGCTTATAAACAATCGCGTTAAACGAATTCTTGGCATAAGTTTCATGCAATCATAGTAACGAATGCCCCGTCAACACTTATAATTTTCATAGAGCGTAATGATTCTTGCTTGTATCTCTATTATGCAATCATGTAGGGGACTTGTGGGGAATGTTTTGGGTTGTCGTATGCAATCATCCAATTCAATAACGTTAGGAAGATTTGAAGGTTAATTAGTGCATCACGGTTAACTTGGAGTGTTGAGAATTAATGATTTATTGAAATACAATTGGAAATCATTTTATTATGCAAGTATAACATGTATGGAGATGAACCCCTTAGCTAGGTTCCCATCCATTCAATTCCATCAAATTCATCTTTACATTCTGTCTAGTTTATTAACTTGTTTCGTTATTTCAATTCTCGTCAATTTAAAACCCCCCTTTACTTTCTTGTTCTTTAGTGTTTAGACTTTGTTTAGTTTATGTTTTAAAGTGTTTTGATTCAATTTATTTCCCAAAATTCGTCCAATTCACCAAAGTGCTCAAAACTGCCCAGAAAGTGATTTTAAGGCTGTTTTGAGTGTTTTGGGTGATGTTTGAGTCTTTTGGTTTGTTTTAGTGTTTTAAAGTTTAGTTTTGCATTCTTTGAGTCTAGTATAGTGTTTCATATTGTTATTTTACGTTTTTGAGTCAGTTTCCAAGTGATTTGCAATCCCTCCTAATCCCTGGTCCAGAACGATCCCTACTTATACTTATACTACAATTGTCAAAAAGAGGGTTTAATTTGTGTGCGTATAAATCTCGCACCACACACTTAATTTGCATGCTTGAATTTGGTGCTAGAATATAAGGGAGTTTCACATAATCGTTACAAACTTATATTCACAAGTAGTTAAGGTTGTTTTCACAATCATGTTAAGTAAATTCCTAGCATGAGTATCATGATGTCATAGTTACAAGTGCTTTGTCAATACTTATGATTTTCATAGAACGTAATGATCTTTGATTGTATCTCTATTATGATGTCATGTAGGGAACTTTTGAAGAATGCTTTGGGTTGTTGTATGATGTCATCCAATCCGATAACTAAAGGAAAATCTGAGGGTTAATTAGTGATGTCACGGTTAATCTGGGGTGTTGAGGTTCATGGTTTATTGAGAAAGCAACTGGAAATCAATTTGTATGCAAGTGTGTCTGATAGGAGCATATTCATGCGACTTAATCAGCTTGTTCTCGTGCATTTATGTTGTGTTTCCTTAGCTATTTTAGTGTTTAAAGTCACTTTTGTGCATTTTCAGATTATAAAGCCAAAGTGTGCAAGAAGATGCAAATTGGAGTCTTTTGGAGCAAAAGAGGAATGAATGAGTTGAAGACTTGAAGAAACGATGAATTCCTACTCCAACGATGAATTCCTACTTCAACAAGGATTCCTACTTGAAGTAGGAAAGTTAACCCTAGGTTTCCCGTTTTGGTAACCTTTCCTAATCTTAAACGTCCGTATTTTCTAGCCACTTTGAAGGCCTTGTAGGCACTTTAGGACACAAAACAAAGGCCCTAGCCCACTTTCCAACCTTTGCCGTGGCCTTTCCCCTTCACCCCTTCACTTGCCGTGCAAGGGGGGGCATTTTTGTCCCATTTTATGCACCTAAACCCTAACCCTTTTCCCTAGCCGCACCTTGCAGCCACTCTCCCTTTAATTTCTGAACTTAAACCTATTTCCCTTTCAAATAAACCCTAGCCGCACCTATTAATCAATTCCCTTTTAATTTCTGATTTTATTTCCTAATTCTAGCAGCCTTTGAATTAATTTTCGTGAATAAAAATAAGCTAGGGTTGGATTTTCTGAAAACCCTAGGTATTCCACCACTTAGCCGCACCCTAGGGAGATCCTTCATTCATTCTTCTCCTCCCATCTCAGTCGCACCCTTTATTTCACCCTAGAGCCTATTCATTCATTCATTCTCTTGATCATACACCCTAAGCCCTCTAAGCCGCAACTCCCATCCCTTTTCTCTCATCATTCAGCCACCATAAACCAAATTCCCCCTAAGCCGCAGCCACCATCACCCAAAAAACCCCTTCAATCCATAGCCTCCCATCCATTCCAGCCATTACCCTTCTCTGCCGCAGCCATCCCCACCCTTCCAGCCACCATACAAACCTCCATACACCTTCCACAACCCTTGCCGCAACCCTTCACCTCCCTAAATCCATTCCCAAACCAGAAAAACATCCAAAAGTCCATAAAACCTTCTCTGCAGCAGCAAGAAGAAAGGACAAAAGAGGAGCTTAAACGCACAGAAATTCAAGTGGATTCGTTGGGCGTTCTAGGTGTAATCAATCTTTTGTTCTTTAAGTTTAATTTCAATTTTGTTTCTCTTTCTGTGAACATGAGAGGCTAAATCCCTAGTTAGCTAGGGGGTGATTCAAAACCATGTTTATGCTTGCAATATGAATTAATTACCTTTGGTTGGACTTTCATGAGTTGTGGATTCAATTTGTTTAACTGCTTGATTGATAACTTATTTGTGTATGTTTATTGAGAGTGCACGCTTAGTTTTCGTGCATGAATATGATGCTAGAATATAAGTGAGTTTCACCTAATAGTTACAAACTTATATTCACAAGTAGTGGAGGTTGCTTATAAACAATCGCGTTAAATGAATTCTTGGCACTAGTTTCATGCTCATCATAGTAACGAATGCCTCGTCAACACTTATAGTTTTCATGTTGCTTAATGATCTTTGATTGTATCTTTATTGTGCTTTTCACGTAAAGGACTTTTGGAGAATGTTTTGAATTGCGTATGCGCTGTCCCATCCAATTCATTAACTTAAGGAAAACTTGAAGGTTAATTTAAGCGGACCTAATTAACCCGGGGTGTTGAGTTTCATGATTCATCGAAAGACCAACTGAAAATCATCTTGTATGCAAGTGTGACATGTGTGGAGAGGAACCTTCTAGCTACCATTCCATCCATATTTTAATCAAATTCATCTTTACAATCTGTGCATTTTATTTAATTTCGTCAAAAACTAAATCCCCCTTTACTTTAGTGTCCAATTTAGTTAGAAAGTGTCTTAGTTTGTGTTTCTAAGTGTTTTGATTCAAGTTATTACCCAAATTCGTCCAAAATAGTGTAAGTGCTCAAAACTGCCCAGATTGTGTTTTTAAGGCAGTTTTGAGTGTTTTGGGGATGTTTTGGGTCTTTTGGTTTGTTTTAGTGTTTTAAGTGTTTAGTTTTGCATTCTTTGAGTCTAGTTTAGTGTTTTAACCTTTGTTTTACGTTTTTGAGTCAGTTTTCAAGTGATTTAGCAATCCCTCCTAATCCCCGGTCTAGAACGATCCCTACTTATTCATATACTACAATTGTCAAAAGAGGGTTTTAATTTGTGTGCTTATATAGTTCGCATCAAATTTTTGGCGCCGTTGCCGGGGATTAGCAACTTTGCTAATCCCTTGGATTGTTATTTTCTGTTTATTTTAGGTTGTTAAAGATTCTGACCTTGTTTTGTTTTTCTTGTTTTAGGTACTAGTGTATGACTCGGAGTTCTCAATCGATTCGTGAGCATATCTTGGACTTTGACAGCGATTTTGAGAGGACTTTGAGACGAAAGAGGAAGCAACACGAATCAAATCCACAAAGCCCGGAACCTGACCTCGAAGAACAAGTCCTAGAAGAGGAAGAGGAGGCCACGGCAAGGATTTTTGAAGAACCACAAGGCATGGCCATGGACAACCGGACACTCAAGGAGCTTTCGGCTTCGGGATTGGATAATGCCGCACCTTTGTATATCCAATATCCCCCACCTGCCCAAGGTAAGATGTAGGAGTTCGAGTTGAAGTCAAGTTTGCTCCACCACATTCCAAAGTACCATGGGTTGTCCATGGAGGATCCGAACAAGCATCTGAAGGAATTCGAGGTGGTGTGTTCAAGCATGACTCCCGTCAACGTCGATGGAAGTATATTGAAGATGAAGGCTTTTCCATTTTCTTTAATGGACAAAGCCAAGGATTGGTTGTATGAATTAGCTCCCGGAACCGTCACATCATGGGAGAGTATGAAGAGGGCATTTCTGGAGAAGTTTTTCCCAACTTCTCGAATCATCCTTTTACGTAAAAGGATAAGTGGAATTCAGCAAGAAGAAGGTGAGTCTTTTCCTACGTATTATGAACGTTTTAAATCCCTTGTTGCTTCTTGTCCACAGCATCAGATGAAGGAGGAGTTACTTCTACAATACTTCTACGAGGGGCTTCTACCAATTGAACGTCAAATGCTTGATGCCTCGGCGGGTAGAGCATTGGTGGACAAGACACCCATGGCTGCCAAGGTCTTGATTGCTAACCGAGCATTGAACGCTCAACAATACGAAGGAGTAGGCAAAAGAGGACCCCCACGGCAGCAAGTTAATGAGGTAAGTTCCACACCCGACATTCATTCACAATTAGCTAATCTTACTTCCATTGTGTCTCAGATGGCCGAAGGAATGAGGATGCAAGGACCAATTGTATGCGGGGTGTGTTCTATCCAAGGACATGCTTCTGAGAAGTGCCCACAACTCATCGAAAATGGTGGATGGGAAAGCGCAAATGCAATTGGATTTCAAGGCCAAAACCAACCAAGGAACGATCCGTATTCGAACACCTATAATCCAGGTTGGAGAGACCACCCAAACTTCAAGTTGAGGGAGCCCCAACAACCACCACAACAAGGAGGCTTTAGACAACAACCCCCGGGGTTCTTCACTAAGCCATACGCACCCACACATGCTCCACAACAATCTGCCCCAAATGCTTCAGGTACGTCCCTAGACAATGATACACTTCTTAAGTTACTAACTAATTTGTCTCAGGGGCAAGAAAATCAAGCCAAAGCCATGCAAAACCAAGATAAGAGGGTGGATCAATTGGAGAAACAAATTGGGCAGATTGCAGATTTTGTAGGAAAGTTTCGTGACCAAGGCCAACTTCCTAGTTCTACCATTCCAAACCCAAAGGGAGGCTTCGAAAGTGCAAAGGCCATACTCTTGAGAAGTGGAAAAGAAGTTGGGGCAAGTCTTACACCATCACCATCAGGTCCTAACGAGGACGAAAAACTGAGAATTGAAGAGGAGGAATCAAGCCAACCCACGGCAAAGGTGGAAACACCTTTGCCGCAAGCTTTAAGTGACCCCAAATTGTCCAATTTGTCCAAAAAGGGTAAGAATGTGTCAAATTCGGTTCCTACTAATGTTTTTCCTTCGAATGTGCCTTTTCCTAGTAGGTTCATGCAAACAAAGAAAGAAGAAGCCGAGAAGGACATACCTGAGACATTTCGGAAAGTTCAAGTAAACATACCCCTTTTGGACGCAATCAAGCAAGTCCCGAGGTACGCCAAGTTCTTAAAGGAGCTTTGCACCACTAGGAAGAGGATGTCGACCAAAGAGGTGGTAAAGGTGGGTGAAAATGTCTCCGCCATCTTGCAACGCAAACTACCCCCCAAATGCAAAGATCCGGGTAGTTTTACCATTCCTTGTGTCATAGGTAACACTCGTTTTGAATCTGCCATGTTAGACTTAGGTGCCTCTATAAATGTCATGCCATATTCAATTTATGCATCTATGAACCTAGGAGTATTGAAAAAAGATGGTGTGATCATACAATTGGCCGATAGATCTAATGCCTATCCAAAGGGAGTTTTGGAAGATGTGTTAGTGCAGGTAAATCATTTAATCTTTCCGGCGGACTTCTATGTGCTCCATTGATATAATTGACTCTTTGGCGCAGGGATACCTTGAAGATTTGAACGCCGATGCACTCGAAAATGTCATTACACGAAGCATGGAACTCAAAACCAAGGGAGGGGGATTATTGCTAGCCCACGGCACACACACTCCATTGCATGCCGTGCCACCTAGTGAGGAATGCATTGAGTTGGTTGCTGCCCTTGAGTCGTTGCCTAAGCACGATGGTAAGTCTTCTAACTTTGAGTCAATTCCCATCCCATTTCGACTAATGAGTCAATTCCCATTTCGACTAACAAGTTGCTTCCATCCATTGTTCAGGCACCTACCTTTGATCTCAAACCACTACCTAGCCATTTGAAGTACATTTTCTTGGGGGAAGAGGAGACCTTACCAGCCATTATTTCTTCATCACTCATGGCACAAGAAGAAGAGAAACTAGTGCGTGTTTTGAAGGAGTACAAATCTGCCCTAGGTTGGACCTTGGCCGATATCAAAGGTATTAGTCCCGCCACATGTATGCATCACATATTTCTTGAGGAGGGGGCCAAACCAACTAGAGAGGCTCAACGCCGTCTCAACCCTCCGATGAAGAAAGTAGTGAAAAATGAGATAATCAAACTCCTTGATTGTGGAGTGATTTACCCCATCTCCGATAGCCGTTGGGTTTCACCTATCCAATGTGTTCCCAAGAAATCTGGAGTGACGGTTGTGGAGAATGCGGAGAATGAGCTTGTGCCCACCCGAATCATAACCGGTTGGCGTGTCTGCATTGTTAATAGGAAGATAAACGCCACCACAAGGAATGACCACTTCCCATTGCCGTTCCTAGACCAAATGCTCGAGAGGTTAGCGGGTCATTCATTTTATTGTTTTCTTGATGGATATTCTGGTTATAATCAAATTGTTATTGCCCCGAATGATCAAGAAAAGACCACTTTTACTTGTCCCTTTGGAACGTTTGCATATCGACGCATGCCATTCGGTTTGTGCAATGCTCCTGCCACGTTTCAAAGGTGTATGGTTAGCATATTTTCTGATTATGTTGAGAGAATTATTGAGATATTCATGGATGACTTTAGTGTGTTTGGTGATTCCTTTGATCATTGTTTAAATAATCTGACCTTAATTTTGAAACGTTGTGTTGAAACAAATCTTGTGCTTAATTGGGAAAAATGTCCCTTCATGGTTGAGCAAGGTATTGTTCTAGGACATATTATTTCTAAAAAAGGCATTGAAGTGGATAAATCTAAGGTAGACCTTGTTCGTCACTTACCCTCTCCAACTTCGGTTAGAGAGGTTCGTTCGTTTCTTGGTCACGCAGGTTTTTATAAGCGTTTCATAAAGGATTTCTCCAAGATTGCGCAGCCACTATGCCGATTGCTTCAAAAAGAGGTGGTTTTCGAGTTTGATGATGCATGCTCCACGGCATTCAAGCACTTAAAGGAGGCTCTCACCACGGCACCAATCATCACTCCACCAGATTGGTCCATTCCTTTTGAGTTGATGTGTGATGCATCGGATTATGCCCTTGGAGCTGTTTTGGGCCAAAGGAAAAACAAACAGCCACATGTTATTTATTATGCTTCACACACTTTAAATGATGCTCAATTGAATTATTCTACAACCGAAAAAGAACTTTTGGCGGTTGTATTTGCATTAGATAAGTTTAGATCATATCTAATTGGTACTAAAGTAATTGTTTTCACTGACCACGCAGCCTTGAAGTATCTTCTCACCAAAAAGGAGGCCAAACCAAGGCTCATTCGTTGGATGCTCCTACTTCAAGAATTCGACATTGAAATTAGGGACAAGAAGGGATGTGAAAACGTGGTGGCTGACCACCTAAGTCGAATGGTGCGTGAAGAAGAGGACCTTCCCATTTTAGAAACGTTTCCGGATGAACAACTTTTGTCCGTTGAGGTAAGTACCCCTTGGTATGCCGATTTGGTTAATTTTTTGGTGTCTAAGCAAGTTCCTAACACCTTAAGCAAGGCCCAACGTGATAAACTAAAAAAGGATGCACGTTTTTATGTTTGGGACGACCCTTATTTGTGGAAAATATGCCCGGATCAAATTGTGAGTCGTTGTGTTCATGAAACTGAGTTTAATTCCATTTTGAGTTTTTGCCATACATATGCATGTGGTGAACACTTTGGCACACAACGCACAACGTGTAAAGTTCTTGAAAGTGGGTTTTATTGGCCTACATTGTTTAGAGATGCTAGGGTTTTTTGCTTAACATGTGATCGATGTCAAAAGACTGGAAGTTTAGGCCAAAGAGACCAAATGGCGCAAACCCCAATCCTTGTTGTTGAAATCTTTGATGTTTGGGGTATTGATTTTATGGGTCCTTTCCCTATTTCGTATGGTTATACTTACATTTTACTTGCCGTTGATTATGTGTCAAAGTGGGTGGAAGCTAAAGCCACCCGAACTAACGATTCTAGAGTTGTTGCAGATTTTGTAAAATCTAACATTTTCTCTAGATTTGGGATGCCTCGAGTGCTCATAAGCGATGGTGGGTCTCATTTTTGCAACCGCACCATTGCGGCGTTGCTCAAGAAGTATAACGTGATGCATAAGGTTTCCACACCTTATCACCCCCAAACAAGTGGCCAAGCCGAAGTTTCAAATCGAGAAATAAAGCAAATCCTGGAAAAGACCGTTGGGCCGAATAGGAAAGATTGGAGCTTGCGTTTGGAGGATGCACTGTGGGCGTATCGAACGGCTTACAAAACGCCCATTGGTATGTCCCCATTTCGGCTAGTCTATGGCAAGCCATGCCATCTACCCATGGAGCTCGAACACAAGGCACATTGGGCGGTAAAGACCTTCAATATGGATGTGGACACGGCTGGAAACCATAGGAAGTTACAATTAAACGAGCTTGAAGAGATTAGACATGAGGCGTATGAGAATGCCCGGATTTACAAGGAGAAGACCAAGGCCATCCACGACAAGATGATTAGAGGCAAAACCTTCTCAATCGGGCAGAAAGTGTTGTTATTCAATTCCCGTCTTCGGTTATTCCCCGGTAAGTTACGTTCTAAGTGGGTTGGTCCATTTGTTATCACTAATGTTTTTGTGCATGCTACAGTCCAAATACAAAGTTTGAAAACTGGACAAGAATTCAAGGTGAATGGCCATAGGTTGAAACCCTACTACGAGAACTTTGTTGAGCATGTTGTGGAGGAGATCCCATTGCATGCCGTGGCCTCCAATGGGGAATGAGCACACCATCGTCCGGCTGCACGACGTTAAAGAAAGCGTTTCGTGGGAGGCAACCCATGCAATCACCAAGGAGAAGATGGAATCTACACTCCATAACCAGATTTGTGTCCCTAACCTCTTCTCTTTGTTATTTACATTCTGCCATGTTTAGTGTGTTTAGTTGCTGTTTGTGTGTTTACTTTTGTTTGGTGTGATTTTAAGCATGAAACATTGAGGACAATGTTTGATTTAAGTGTGGGGGGGGGGTAACTAATGTTGTTGATGCAAATTCGTGGGATTTTATCACCCATAACTTCCAATGTTGTTCCTTGCTGTTTTTTAAGTGTTTTTAAGCTATTTTAGAGTGTTTTAGTGTGTGTTGACTTAAAAATCTGAAAAACCCATAAAAATTTGAAAAATTGTTTTGAAAAAACCCAAAAAGAGTTGTTTTTGTGTGTTTGTTTGTGTCGTAGGTTACCTTCCAACACAATGATGAGGATTTGGTTTTTAATTGCATGATGGTTAAAGAAGTTACAAACATGGATGGACGTTTGATATATGATGCGAGAATTATAAGCACACAAATTAACCCTCTTTTTATCAATTGTAGTAAGTATGTAAGTAGGGATCGTTCTAGGCCGGGGATTAGGAGGGATTGCAAAATCACTTGAAAACTGACTCAAATACGTAAAAACAAGTTTAAAACACTATACTAGACTCAAAGAATGCAAAACTAAACTTTAAAACACCAAAACAAACCAAAAGACTCAAAACAGCACCCAAAACACTCAAAACTGCCTTAAAAACACAATCTGGGCAGTTTTGAACACTAGACACAACTTTGGACGAAAATTGGTTTTAACTTGACCTAAGACACTTAAAAACACAAACTAAAGTGATTTCTACCTACTATGACTCAACAAGGTAAAGGGGGATTGGTTTTGGACGAATTTAAAAACAAAACAAACTTTTTAAATTAGAACAGATTGTAAAAACGAATTTGATGGAATTGAATGGATGGGAAGCTAGCTAAGGGGTTCATCTCTACACATGTTATACTTGCATATAAAACGATTTCCAATTGCTTTTCAATAACCCATGAATTCTCAATGCCCCAGATTAACCGTGAATTGCACTAATTAACCCTCAGATTTTCCTAACGTTATTGAATTGGATGATTGCATACGACAACCCAAAACATTCCCCACAAGTTCCCTACATGAATTGCATAATAGAGATACAAGCAAGAATCATTAAGTTCTTTGAAAACCATAAGCATTGACGAAGCACTCGTTACTATGATTTGCATGAAACTTATGCCAAGAATTTACTTAACGCAATTGAGATCATCAACTTTTACTACTTGTGAATATAATTCCATAACGATTAGGTGAAATTTCCTTATATCCTAGCATCCAATTTATGCATGATAATTAAGCGTGCACTCTCAACCAACACACACAAATCAATGTAATTCACATAGATAAGTAAATTGAATTCACAACTTATGAAACGCAATTAGAAGTAATCAAATCATATCGCAAGCATAAACATGTATTTCGAATCCCCCCCTAGCCAAGAGGGGGTTTAGTTCCTCATACGCACAAAACAAAGAGAATTGAAATTAAACATTGAAATCAAAGGAAAAGAAACACCTAGAAATTCCAGCGACGCGAACTCGAATTGCATGAACTTCTGAGCTTCCTTCTCCTCCTCCTTGGTGCGGCAAAGGTCTAGGGACAGGTTTAGGGCCTTAGGTGTATGGATGCATGGTCATGGAGGGATGTAGTAGTGTTTAGGGGAAGGGGATGGTGCGGCAAAGCTTAAAACTAAGGAGAAAGGTGTTTGGTGGCTGCGGCAAGGGTGTGGAGAGGGTTGGACGAATTTCTGGAATGAATGAATGTGTATGAGAGGTTGTGATCTGATCTAGGGGTTAATATGAGTATATATAGGCACTTAAAACCCCAGGGTAATCAGATATGGACTTGAATAACCCAAATCCACAAGGAAATAGGCTTAGAATCAGAAATAAAAAGGGATAATGCTTCCTAGGTGCGGCAGGTAAGGAGATGAGGTGATAAGGCTTCTAGAATGCCTTGCAAGGCAAGGGAAAGCAGCTTTCTAGAAGGGATAGGTGCGGCACTAAAGGATAGGGTAGATTAGGGCTTCTAGAAGGATTTGGGGCGCCACCTTTGTAGGAGATAAGATAAGGTTCCTAGAATCATGTTTTAAGGCCAAATTTGTAGGAAAAAGAGATAAGGGTGTGGCACCTTAGTAGGGATAATGTTAGGGCTTCTAGAAAGCCTAAAAACTAAGGGGATTTGGATAAAACCCACGACAAAGATAGGATAGGGCATCTAAGGCTTCTAGAAACCCTCCAAGATAAGGTAAAGTGCATGGCATCCCTATAGGATTAGAATAAGATGTCCTAAAGTGTTTAGGACTCCTCTTTGTGGCTAAAAACCTTGTGCATTAGGATTAGGAAAGCTAATCCTTCTTCATCTTGGAATTCTTCTCCTTCTTGGACTTGGAAAACTTCTTTGTTGCTGCAACTTGAGGCCATTGGGATTTAACTTTCCTACTTCAAGTAGGAAACCTTGCTCAAGTAGGAATCATCATCTTCAAGTCTTCAATTTCGTCCATCCTCTTGGCTCCAAGCATATGATATCCATTCCAAGCTCTAATTTGCTCCAAAAGGCTCCAAAATGCATCCTTTTGCATACTTTGCCCTTAAATCCTGAAAATACATAAAACTAACTTAAAAGACTACTTTACTAAGGAAAAACACTATAAATGCACAAGTGCAAGCTAAACTAAGGTGCATAAATATGCCCCTATCAAATTCCCCCACACTTAGCTTTTGCTAGTCCTTGAGCAAAACAAAATAATCAAAACGAATAAAACACATTCTAGACCTTCCAACATGTACCTCAGGGATTTCCAACGAACATGACACATTAGAGAACATCATTCCCACGGTTTTTAGCTTTCTTTATACTTCAACCAACACTTAATCATAGTTACTACTTATTAGTTCACATATAATCAATTAAAACAATGTTTTGAATGTAGTAACATGCCTTAGAGAATTCCCTCAATTCCTCACTAGAATGCACTCTATTTTCACACAGATTTTCTAACTTCACACCCTACACTAGGTATATGTGAGAAGATTGATGTAGATATAAAAACGAATGCTCACATATATGTATAACAAAGAACGCAATTTCCGGAGTTAATAACATGTTTAGATATGATCTCATGAATGGAACGCTACTACTTAGAATGAGAACCAGTGATTCCATATGCTCATACCAAATTCAAACTCCACATATTGAACACATAACATCAAGATAGAAGTTGAGGGTTGTAACGAGGCTAAGGTATTGGCTAACAAAGAAAGGTAAGGATAAACAAATGTTCTTAGAGCAATAGTAAGCAAAGTAATGAATTTGACACTTAACTCTCTTCAAATGGCCGAAATTAACTTGTACACACAAGGGAAGATTCATGCAACATTTAGGGTCAAATTCACTCTTTTGGACCCTTCCTTCAACAACCAACACTTGTGAGTGATGCGAGATTTATACGCACACAAATTAAACCCTCTTTTCGTCAAATTGTAGTATATGTATAAGTAGGGATCGTTCTGGACCGGGGATTAGGAGGGATTGTTAACCACTTGGATTTGACTCAAAAACGTAAAATAACAATATGAAACACTATACTAGACTCAAGGAATGCAAAACTAAACTTTAAAACACTAAAACAAACCAAAAGACTCAAACATTACCCAAAACACTCAAAACTGCCTTAAAATCACTTTCTGGGCAGTTTTGAGCACCTTGAGTACTTTGGACGAATTTGGGAAACAAAATGAATCAAAACACTTATAAACACAAACTAAATGTATTTCTAACTAATCTAACACTTTAAAATAAATGGGGGAAAGGTTTTGACGAATTTAAAACTAAAACAGAAACTTAGAATTAAAACAGATTCTAAAAACGAAATGGATGAAATAAAATGATGAGAAACTAGTTAGAGGGTTCCTTATCCACACATGAACATAAGCATATAATTTGACTCCCAGTTATGACTTCAACGAACGATGAATGACAATGCTCCAAGTTAATTAGGTTCGCTTAAACTAACTTTCAGATTTCCCTAGATTCATTGGATTGAATGGGATACGCATTACAACCAAATTATTCCTAATCAAAGTCCCTAACCATGGAATACGCATGATAGAGACATTCAACAAGGATCATTAAGTTCAATGGAAACATAAACATCGACTAGGCATTCATAACTATGGAATACGCATGTTAATCCAGCCTAGGGTTTACTAAACACAATCGTGACTAGCGATTTTTACTACTCATGAATATAAGTTCATAACGATTAGGTGAAATTCCCTTATATCCTAGCATCAAGTTTAGGCATGCAAATTAAGTGTCGACCCTCAACCCACATACATAAACAAGTTCTTAATCAAAACAGAAAAGTAAACCACATCTAAAGTTCGTGAATTCATAACTGGAGTAAATCAAATCATAACCAACATATGTAAATGGCTTCAAATTCTCCTCTAACTAAAAAAAGAAATTAGTTCCACATGTTTAACATAATTGAACAACAAGTTAAATTAAACATGAAAACATAAACAAGTCAATAAACTAGACAGAAAGTAAATATGAAATTGAAATAGAATGAATGGAATTGAAATGGATGAATGCTAGCTAAGGGGTTCATCTCACACATGTTACACTTGCATAATAAAATGATTTCCAATTGCATTTCAATAAACCATGAAACTCAACACCCCGGGTTAATTAGGTCCGCTTAAATTAACCGTCAAGTTCTCCTTAAGTTAATGAATTGGATGGGTTAGCGCAACGCAATCCACAACATTCTCCAAAAGTCCTTTACGTGAACAGCACAATAAAGATACAATCAAAGATCATTAAGCATCATGAAAATTATAAGTATTGACGAGGCATTCGTTACTATGGAATACGCATGAAACTTATGCCAAGAATTTGTTTAACGCGATTGTTTATAAGCAACCTCCACTACTTGTGAATATAAGTTCATAACGATTAGGTGAAACTCACTTATATTCTAGCGTCATATTCATGCATGAAAATTAAGCGCGCATTCTCAATAAACATACATAAATAAGTTATCAATCAAACGGTTAACCAATTGAATCCACAACTTATGAAACGCAATTAGAAGTAATCAAATCAAAATGCAAGCATAAACATATATTCAAATCACCCCCTAGCTAAAGGGGAGTTTAGTTCCTGATGGTACAAAACAAAGAGAATCAAAGAAACACCTAAACATTCCAACAACTCAAACTTGAATTGTATGAACGTTTAGGCCCTCTTCTCTTCCATGCCTCATTCGTACAAAACAAAGAGTATTGAAATTAAACATAGAAATCAAAGAAACACCTAAACATTCCAACAACTCAAACTTGAATTGTATGAACGTTTAGGCACTCTTCTCTTCCTCTTCGTTGTAGCACAAGGTCTAAGGATAGTTTGATGGTGTGAATGGTTTGGGGAGTGGTGAAAATGGAAGGGGGATGGTGTTTGGATTGTAAGGGAGTGGTGCCTCAAGGCCACGGCACCAAGGGCAGTTTGTGATGGTCTACATTCTGAAATGGAAGAGTGTGATGGGTGAATTTCTGGCACAAAGGCCTTATTTCTGTGGTGAATGGATCCCCCCCTTTGTGGCTGCAATGAAGGTTTATTTATAGGTGAAATGGGGGGAACATGACAGCTAGGAACTTGGTGGAAATCTGAAATGGTGATGGGAGATGCATGTGGCTGATTTATGCATGTGATTAAAGGGTGGGAATGCTTGTGCTTTGACAGAAATGAAAGGGAATGCATGTGCAATGAGTGTGGAGTGAATGATTGAATGCATGTGGCTGATTTATGAAGAGTGAATGCATGTGGCTGATAGGTATGAATGATTATGGTTGCATGTGGGTGGAAATGCATGTGAATGCATTGTTTGTTGGGAAAGAATGGGAACTCACGGCATTGGCAGATTTCTGGTGGTTGTGAGGTGGAAAATGCATGTGTTTGCATGTGAATTAAAGCTATATGTGGCTGCAATGATGAAATGGATGGGAGTGCATGTGGCTTGGGTGGAATGAAGGGGATGCAATATGAAATGGGAGATGGAATGGGATGCAAGGCAATGATGGTGTTTGTGTGAATGATGGCAGATTGTGTATTTGAATGATTAGGGTGAATGTGCATGTGCTTTGACAGCTAGGATGAATTAATTAAAGGGAGTGCATGTGGGTGAATGTGTGGCTGATTTGTGGTGCAATGATGAAGGAATAATCTAGAAATGCAAGGTGAAATGAAGTGGAATGACAATGAGTGCATGTGAGTTGAATATGTGGCTGATTGTTTATGTTGAGAAGTGAATGAATGCATGGGTTGATGAATGGGAAAAATTGCTGAATGATGAAGAGTGTGAAGGAAAAATTTTGTCCTAGCTAAGAACATGTAAGAACATTTGAATACATAGGCATACTAATAACACTTTAAAGTAGGCATGCATTTGAAAACAATTCATAAAACCCATGACTTTCAAAGCCTAGTATATGGTGAACCATAAGACTCTTTAACAATATTAAAGAGAATAAGAATTTAGAGATTCTTTACCCTTGAAGCTCATCCTTGATTACACAAGGGATTCACCCAAGTGGAGGGCCTTCAAGTCACCTCCTTGCTCCTTGGATCTTCCTTGTGATTTTCTCCCTTTTAGTGCTCCTTTTCTTCTTTGAGGATTTGAGGATTTGTTCTCCAAAACACCAAAAGTTTGGTGTCTCTAAGTCTCCACACCAAAGATGTTGTGTGAAGATGAAAATGGATGACTTAGGGAAGAAAGATTGCTAGATGTTCTTCCCCTAAGGTGGCCGGCCTCTATGTAGAAAATGAGAGAATAGGTTTCACCCAAATTCCATTAGCAAACCCCTTAATGTGAAACCAAGCTATAATGTTGATTTTACACTTCATTTCATGTGAGTGGCAAACTTGTAATTAATACAAGTTTGCTACCCCTCACCCTTATGGCCATATGTTGTTATTGGGCTTAATTGCCCATTTTGTTTTAGTTGTCATACAACTTAAACATAATGGGCCTTGTGGACCAAAACGTTTTTGTGCCCCGAAGCCCAAAACTAACTTAAACGCCCAATACGAACGTTTCGTATAATTAATTAACTATTTAATTAATCTTGACCATTCTTCAATTAAACCATTTAATTGCTTATCCATTTCATATAATTTCTTCACTTATATCCTTACTCGGTGTACGATCCATTAGGTTCCAATTAGCGAGGTAGTGGGCGATGTTACTCTTAACGATCGATTGTGAATTGAAACCACATTTCAATTCTCCCTTAAAATTAGTGTTTGCTAATCTTTAGGGCTTCCACAAACCATGGGTGACGCCTAGCAGCATGTCATGGTTACCCAAGCTAAGTAGATGTGGTTGGAGAACCTATCCAGTTACAACTACAATGCAATACGGTCCTTCTCTAATACAATACTCTTAATTACATTGTTTAAGTGATAGTTTGTTTCATGTCTACTATCCAATGTGATATTTCTCTATATGATTCAATTGAATAAGATTTGGAACAACCTTCCTTAGTCATATTCATATGCTTTGGCCAAAGACTCTCGAATCATATCTTAGAGTATTCTCCTTCCACTATGGAAGGTTAGAGATCCCTTGTTGTGCATTCATATGCCTACATGACTAGATAGCTTGACCCCAACAATGCCGTGGACACTCCAATGGAATGCCGTTGACATAATCAAAGATCAAGGACCTAACCATTAGACATCAATGATGCCTCAGGTCAAAGGACTACTTTGCATATTGCAACTATTGAGTTCTCACATGACATGTATGTTCGAACTCTCGTTTGATCGTTGTTCAGTGTACTCGATTACTCTTTCGAGCACCTATGTGTTTGCCTTAGTGTCCAACACCAAATGACTTGAGACTAGTTCATACTCACGCTTGAGTCGACATAACACATACTAACCTTAGCGGATTGTCAATGCCCAATTGGCAATCCTATGGCTAGGAACGTTTTAGGAATGAACATAAGAGAAAGGTCTCGTTAATTTAACTAACTTAAATCACTTGTCTCTTAGATCAATTACATTCCTTGGATTCCCTTATTGCTTAAACACAAGATACTATAAATAGTGATTAACAATAAGCTTTGCCCTCTATTAAACATATAAAAGTTTAACACAATAAGTATTCCAAAAAGCTATTACATCAAATGAGTGGCTTTGTGGGCATACTTCCAACAGAGTGTCACGGCTTGGGGAGTGCATGATGATGGGTGCATGTGATTGAATTGTTTGTTGGGAAAGAATGGGAGTGACACTAGGTTGAATGATGATGAGTGCATGTGAGTTGAAATGCATGTGGAATGAATGAAATGCATTGATATGCACGGCAAAGGAAGTGGAATTTCTGAAATGGTTTAAATGTCCTAAAACTCAAGGGAACAAGGTTCCAACACTTTGGTCTTCAATTAGGTCTTCAATTTCGTCCAACACTTTGGCTCCAAGCATAAGCTATCCATCCTTAGCCCAAAAGTGCTCCAAAAGTCTCCAAAATGCATCTTTTTGCTCCTTTAGCCCTTTGGACCTACAAACACACGAAAATAGCTTAAAGTACTAAAATAACTAAAGAAACATAACGTAAATGCACGAGAACAAGCCATTTAAGTCGCATGAATATGCTCCTATCAGTGAGTTCATTCTCACTTGTTTTTCAACTCCTTTTCCTTCTTTTGAACACTTTTCTATTTTCTTTTGATTTTTCCACGAATTTTTTTCTTTTCTTCTCTTTTTTTTTTCTTTTTTTTTTTCCGTGCCCTATCATCTTCCCCCACACTCGTTTTCGGCCATAAATTGACCAAAGGAGTTCACTCTAAGTCGTGCTTCACTATCCTTTAAGAACCAAGGTATGGAAAGTCCTAATCTAGGCTAGGTGAGGATAATGTGGCTAAAAACGAAAATAGGCTTTGAAAAGGCTCAAGAGGGTTAATCCTACAATACATATGAAAAGGGATAGGCTTTTTGGCTCTGGCTTGACTAACAACTTCATCTTTATTGTATGTTATGCAATCAATATCATGCTTTGAATGAAATGGGCATGAGTTCTAGTATTTGGAACTATAATGAAATGCATTCTAAATAGCAACCAAGCAAAGAATGATGAGATCATGCAACGACTTTAGAAAACAAGAAATCACAGATAATACTCTCCAAAGAACGTTATAGGCTCAAGTCTCTCAGGGTTGTAGCGTTAGTTTGAGTTCCTTCCTTCAAGCATGTTACAAAAACTGATTTTTTTCTTTGTAATTACATGTGAATTCATAAGCTATAACCATAACCAAGCATAAACCAAAGCATAAATCAACTTCCAGCCATGGTTACAACATTCTTTAATAGTCATGCAATTAAAAACCAAATCCTCATCATTGTGTTGGAAGGTGACCTAAGACGCAAACAAACACACAAAAACAACTTAAAAACAACTCTTTTTGGGTTTTTCAAAACTATTTTGTAATTTTTTTTTGTAAATTTTCGGATTTTCTTACCAAAAGACATAAAAACACTTCAAAACACTCTAAAAACACTTAAAAACAGTGAGAAACAATATTAGAAGTTATGGTGGATAAAACCCTACGAATTTGCATCAAAACACTTTAGTTACCCCCCCACACTTAAATCAAACATTGTCCTCAATGTTTCAAGCATAGACTCACACAATTAACAAACAAACAAACAAAACAACAACTAAACAACCTAACATGGCAGAAACGAAATAGCAACAAAGAGAAGAGTTTAGGAACGCAAATCTGGAATTGGAGTGCTTTCTAGGTCTTCCTTTGTTGAATGCATGGGTTGCCTCCCACGTAGCGTGATGCGAACTAAATAAGCACACAAATTAAAACCCTCTTGTGACAATTGTAGTATATGTATAAGTAGGGATCGTTCTTAACCGGGGATTAGGAGGGATTGCAGCAAAATCACTTGGAAACTGACTCAAAAACGTAAAACAAAGGTTAAAACACTAAACTAGACTCAAAGAATGCAAAACTAAACAATAAAACACTAAAACAAAACAAAAGATTCAAAACTGCCCCAAAACACTCAAAACTGCCTTAAAAACACTTTCTGGGCAATTTTGAGCACTTTGACTACTTTGGACGAATTTGGGAAATAAATTGATTCAAAACACTTATAAACACAAACTAAGACACTTTCTAACTAAATTGGACACTAAAGTAAAGGGGAATTGAGGTTTTGACGAAATTAAACTAAATGCACAGATTGTAATTAAGGGCAGAATGTAAATATGAATGTGATGAAAATATGGATGGAATGCTAGCTAGAAGGTTCTTCTCCACACATGTCACACTTGCATACAAGATGATTTTCAGTTGGTCTTTCGATGAATTATGAAACTCAACACCCTGGGTTAATTAGGTCCGCTTAAATTAACCGTCAAGTTCTCCTTAAGTTAATGAATTGGATGGGTTAGCGCATACGCAATTCAAAACATTCTCCAAAAGTCCTTTACGTGAAAAGCACAATAAAGATACAATCAAAGATCATTAAACATCATGAAAACTATAAGTGTTGACGAGGCATTCGTTACTATGATGAGCATGAAACTAGTGCCAAGAATTCATTTAACGCGATTGTTTATAAGCAACCTCTACTACTTGTGAATATAAGTTCATAACTATTAGGTGAAACTCACTTATATTCTAGTGTCATATTCATGCATGAAAATTAAGCGTGCACTCTCAATAAACATACACAAATAAGTTATCAATCAAACAGTTAAACAAATTGAATCAACAACTCATGAAATTCCAACCAAAGGTAATCAATTCATATTGCAAGCATAAACATGGTTTCGAATCACCCCCTAGCTAATTAGGGATTTAGCCCCTCATGTTCACAGAAAGAGAAATAAAATTGAATTTTAACATAACGAACAAAAGATGGATTACACCTAGAACGCACAACGAATCCACTTGAATTTCTGCGCGTCCAAGCTCCTCCTTCTCCTTTCCTTGCTGCGGCAGAGAGGTTTTATGGTGTTTTTGGATGGTTTTCTGGGTTAGGGATGGATTTGGGGAGGTTTGGTGGTGCGGCAAGGGTTGTGGAAGGTGTGGAATGGTGGCTGCAAGGGTGGAGATGGCTGCGGCAATGGTGGATTGTGGCTGGAATTGAGGGGGAATAGGTGCGGCTGATGGAGAAGATGAATGGGATGGTGGCTGCGGATTGAATGAATGGTAGAATTAGGGTGAATGATTGAATGAGAAGTGAATGGTATGCGCGGTTTTTGGGAGAAAAATGGGAGAGAATGGTGAAAAGTTTTGGCTGAATGAATTAGGTTCTTGGGTTATGGGAGTGACGGCTTAGAGAATTAGGTTGAGGGTGGCTGGATGAATAGAATGAACGACTGAGATTCTAGGGTGAAAAATAGAGGGTACGGCTAGATGTGGAACTAGGGTTATTAGGGTGAATGAATGGGAGTTGCAGCTGCTATGTGTTTGTAGCTGAATATATTGAATGATTGGAACCCCTAGGGTGCGGCTAGGTTTAGTTTTGGAGAGAAATAGGTTAAAATTCAGAAATAAAAGGGAGAGTGGCTGCAAGGAAAAAGGGTTAGGGTTTAAGTGCATAAAAGGGGACAAAATTGCCCCCCCTTGCACGGCAAGGGAAGGGAACTAGGGTTAAGGCACGGCAAGGGCTGTGTAATTGGGCTAGGGCCTTGGTTTTGTGTCCTAAAGTGCCTACAAGGTCTTCAAAGTGGCTAGAAAATACGGACGTTTAAGTTTAGGAAAGGTTACCAAAACGGGAAACCTAGGGTTAACTTTCCTACTTCAAGTAGGAATCCTTGTTTGAGTAGGATTCCTCGTTTTGGTAAGAATTCATCGTTGGAGTAGGAATTCGTCGTTTCTTCAAGTCTTCAACTCATTCATTCCTCTTTCGCTCCAAAAAGCTCCAATTTGCATCTTCTTGCTCACTTTGGCCTTATAATCTGAAAATACACAAAAGTGGCCTTAAACACTAAAATAACTAAGTAAACACAACATAAATGCACGAGAACAAGCTAATTAAGTCGCATGAATATGCTCCTATCATAGCGCTTGCTTTAATGTCGTACAGCCGGACGAAGAACCCAATCACTCCAGATTGGAGCCCACGGCATCCAAGGGGGTGTCATCCACGGTGTGCTCCACAAAGTTCTCATAATAGGGCTTCAAACGATGCCCGTTCACCTTAAATTCATGTCCCGTTTTCAAGCTTTGGATTTGGACTGCACCATGAACAAAAACATTAGTAATAACAAACGGTCCAATCCATTTGGAACGTAACTTACCGGGAAACAAACGTAAACGGGAATTGAACAATAGCACTTTCTGCCCAATGGAGAAGGATTTCCCACGGATCATGTTGTCATGGAAAGCTTTGGTCTTTTGCTTGTAAATGCTTGCATTCTCGTACGCCTCGTGCCGTATTTCATCAAGCTCATTCAATTGGAATTTCCTATGACTTCCCGCTTCATCTAAGTGCATGTTGAACTTCTTGACGGCCCAAAGAGCTTTATGCTCCAACTCCACGGGAAGATGGCACGCCTTGCCATAGACAAGTCGAAAAGGGGACATCCCAATGGGGGTTTTGTACGCCGTACGATACGCCCAAAGTGCATCATCTAACCGTAAACTCCAATCCTTTCTTGTTGGCCCAACGGTCTTTTCTAGGATTTGCTTGATCTCTCGGTTGGAAACCTCGGCTTGGCCATTCGTTTGAGGATGGTAAGGTATAGAAACCTTATGGGTGACATGGTATTTCCTCAATAACGCCTCAATGGTCCGGTTGCAAAAATGGGACCCTCCATCACTAATGATCACTTGTGGCATGCCAAACCTTGCAAAAATGTTAGTTCTAATAAAATCTGCAACCACTTTAGAATCATTAGTCCGGGTGGCTTTTGCTTCCACCCACTTCGACACATAATCAACCGCAAGCAAAATATACATAAAACCAAATGATGACGGAAAGGGACCCATAAAGTCAATACACCAAACATCAAAAATTTCAACATTTAGGATAGAAACCTGCGGCATTTGGTCCTTTGCACTAATACCACCCACTCTTTGGCATTTATCACATGTTAAGCAAAACGTTCTAGAATCCTTAAAAATACTAGGCCAATAAAATCCACATTGTAACACTTTGAGGGCCGTGCGTTGTGTGCCAAAGTGCCCTCCACATGCATATGTATGACAAAAACTCAAAATTGAATGACATTCAGAATCATGCACACAACGACGTATAATCTGATCGGGACAAAATTTCCATAAGTATGGATCATCCCACACATAAAATCGTGCATCATGCCTAAGTTTGTCACGTTGGTGCCTATTGAACTCACTTGGAATACGTTTTGACACCAAAAAATTAACTATATCGGCATACCAAGGTGTACTAACCTTTATGGACAGCAATTGTTCATCGGGGAATGTCTCTGCAATGGGTAGGGACTCCTCATTATGCACCATTCGGCTTAGGTGGTCAGTGATAGGAGCATATTTAGGCGACTTACTTAGCTTGTTTTCGTGCTTTTATATTGTTAATTCATAGTTGTTTTAGTAGTTTAAGCCATTTTCATGTGTTTTTAGGTTCATATGGCTAAGGAAGCAAAAAGATGCATTTTGGAGCATTTTGGAGCAAAATTGGACTTGGAATGGATAGCTTATGTTTGGAGCAAAAGGAATGGACGAAATTGAAGGATTCCTAATCCATTGCAGCCACATGCACCCATAATCATTCACACCTTGCAGCCACATGCATTCACTCTTCATAAATCAGCCACATGCACATTCAATCATTCACACCAAAACCTTGCACATGCAATCCCTTTAATTAATTCAACCTAGCTGTCATTGCACATGCATTCACTCTTTAACCCACATGCATTTCCACCCACATGCACTCCCATTCTTTAATCCATTCAGCCACAAGACATTATCATTGCACCACATTCAGCCATTCCACATGCTATTTCAGCCACATGCACTCATAATCATTCAACCAACTTTGCACATGCATTCATCATCATAACCTAGCTGTCAAGTTCCCTCTTTTTCACCTATAAATAAGCATCCATTGCAGCCACAATTCATTCATTCTTCCATTTCAGAAATTCACCCATTTACACATCAAAACTGCCCTTTGGCCGTGAGTTCCCTATTAATCCAAACACCACCAGAAATTCAGCCATTCCACCACTCCCCAAACCATTCACACCATCAAACTATCCTTAGACCTTGTGCTACAACGAAGAGGAAGATAAGAGGGCCTAAACGTTCATACAATTCAAGTTTGAGTTGTTGGAATGTTTAGGTGTTTCTTTGATTTCAATGTTTAATTTCAATACTCTTTGTTTTGTACGAATGAGGAATGGAAGAGAAGAGGGCCTAAACATTCATACAATTCAAGTTTGAGTTGTTGGAATGTTTAGGTGTTTCTTTGATTCTCTTTGTTTTGTACGTATGAGGAACTAAACCCCCCTTGGCTAGGGGGGAATTCGAAATATATGTTTATGCTTGCATTTTGATTTGATTACTTCTAATTGCGTTTCATAAGTTGTGGATTCAATTTGTTTAACTGTTTGATTGATAACTTATTTATGTGTGTTTATTGAGAGTGCACGCTTAATTTTCATGCATGAATATGACGCTAGAATATAAGTGAGTTTCACCTAATAGTTACGAACTTATATTCACAAGTAGTGGAGGTTGCTTATAAACAATCGCGTTAAATGAATTCTTGGCATAAGTTTCATGCGTATTCCATAGTAACGAATGCCTCGTTGATGTTTATGATTTCCGTTGAACTTAATGATCTTTGTTGAATGTCTCTATCATGCGTATTCCATAGTTAGGGACTTTGATTAGGAATAATTTGGTTGTAATGCGTATTCCATTCAATCCAATGAATCTAGGGAAATCTGAAAGTTAATTTAAGCGGACCTAATTAACTTGGAGCGTTGAGAAGTCATGGTTTATTGAAATGCAATTGGAAATCATTTTATTATGCAAGTGTAACATGTATGGAGACGAACCCCTTAGCTATTCTATCATCCATTCATTCCATTTCATCAATTTCATATTTACATTCTGTTTTAATTGCAATTTGTTCATTTAATTTAATTTCGTATAAACCTAAATCCCCCTTTACTTTAATGTCAAATTAGTTAGAAATCAATTTAGTTTGTGTTTTTAAGAGTCTTGAGTCAAGTTACAACTTAATTTCGTCCAAATTTGTGTTTATACTCAAAACTGCCCAGAAAGTGGTTTTTAGGCAGATTTGAGTGTATTTGTGCTGTTTTGAGTCTTTTAGTTTGTTTGAGTGTTTTAAAGTTTAGTTTTGCATTCTTTGAGTCTAGTGTAGTGTTTTATATTGTGTTTTTATGTTTTTGAGTCAAATCCAAGTGATTAACAATCCCTCCTAATCCCCGGTCCAGAACGATCCCTACTTACATACTTACTACAATTGTCAAAAAGAGGGTTTAATTTGTGTGTCAAGTTAATTTTCGCATCAGTCAGCCACCACGTTTTCACTTCCCTTCTTGTCACGAATCTCGATGTCGAACTCTTGAAGTAACAACATCCAACGAATTAGCCGTGGCTTGGCCTCCTTTTTAGTGAGCAAGTACTTCAGAGCTGCATGATCAGTGAAAACAATTACTTTAGTACCAATTAGATATGATCGAAATTTATCTAAAGCAAAGACAACGGCAAGAAGTTCTTTTTCCGTAGTGGAGTAGTTCAATTGTGCATCGTTCAATGTCCGTGAGGCGTAGTAGATGACATGCGGCCTCTTGTCCTTTCTTTGTCCTAAAACTGTGATAGGAGCATATTCATGCGACTTAAATGGCTTGTTCTCGTGCATTTACGTTATGTTTCTTTAGTTATTTTAGTCCTTTAAGCTATTTTCATGTGTTTGTAGGTCCAAAGGGCTAAAGGAGCAAAAAGATGCATTTTGGAGACTTTTGGAGCACTTTTGGGCTAAGGATGGATAGCTTATGCTTGGAGCCAAAGTGTTGGACGAAATTGAAGACCTAATTGAAGACCAAAGTGTTGAAACCTTGTTCCCTTTAGTTTTAGGACATTTAAACCTTTCCTAATCCCAATCATGCCATGCATTCACACCATTCTCTCCCAAAACCGTGCATCTCCACAATCCCATTCATCAACACATGCATCCAAAACACATCCATGCCGTGAGTTCACATGCATTCCCTTCTCTTTTAATTCACATGCATTCCCTTCTCTTTTAATTCACATGCATTCATCATCACTCACCAAACTTGGCAGCTTTCACACCATCACACATGCATTACCACCCTTGCCATGAGTTCCCATTGCATTTCCAGCTTTGCACATGCATTCACTCACCACAATTCATTTCACAACAGAAATTGGTCCCTTGGGGCCGTGCCCTTCACAAAGTCCATCCATTCCATTCATACACTTCATCCATTGCAGAAATGTAGACCATAAACCCCCCTTCTTGCCGTGACTCTCCCTTACAATCCAAACATCATCCTTCCATTTCCACCACTCCTCATCCATTTCCATAATTCCCCAATCCATCCAACACACCAACAACATCCCTTAGACCTTGTGCTACGACGAAGAGGAAGATAAGAGGGCCTAAACGTTCATACAATTCAATTTTGAGTTGTTGGAATGTTTAGGTGTTTCTTTGATTCTACATCAGTTTTGTTTCAAGGGTTCTTTCTTCTTATTAATTCTATGTTCATTCATGTTTTATATTTTTATGTTAAATCCTTTGCAAACATGAATTGTAACTAATCATCCTCTAGGGATTCGATGTAGCCTTGCTAAGTTTGCCATGTAGTTAATTCGGAATTCTCATTTAATCTATCTATTTCTTGCTTCATTCTCCGATTTAATTGTGACTTAGTGTGTTGATTTTAATGCTTGATCATCATTTGAATTAACCACAGGTTGTTTAGCCAAGATTAAAGCACACATCATGCATAATCTTGGTAGATATGTGAATGAATGAAGGGAATGTTTTGCAAACATCCTGCCGAGTGTTCCCTTTGGTTTTGTGAAAGTTTCTTGTGCACTACATAGTCTCTAATTAGGAACCAAAGTTGCACATCACAATTAGGCTCATAATTAGAGACATTTGATCAAATCCACACATCATATGGCTGATCATATCTAAGTGAAACAAACCCAAGAAATAAGTAGAGGGATGAGTATAATCTGACTTAACAAGCATGGACTTGGCTTAGCAATGGTGAAATCGAATCTCTAGCTTCATCTTCATTGGTACTATCTTATTTTATTAGTTGTTGATTCATTCATATTGTGTTTACTTCATTTCCTTATGCTTTAATTTACAATCTGTTTGTTTCCAAGTTTCTGTTTTCATTTCAAGTTTCATTCAAAACCAATCCCCCATTTCTTTTAAAGTGTTAGATTAGTTAGAAATACATTTAGTTTGTGTTTGTAAGTGTTTTGATTCATTTTGTTTCCCAAATTCGTCCAAAGTACTCAAGGTGCTCAAAACTGCCCAGAAAGTGATTTTAAGGCAGTTTTGAGTGTTTTGGTGCTGTTTTGAGTTTTTTTTGGTTTGTTTTAGTGTTTTAAAGTTTAGTTTTGCATTCCTTGAGTCTAGTATAGTGTTTCATATTGTTATTTTACGTTTTTGAGTCAAATCCAAGTGGTTAACAATCCCTCCTAATCCCCGGTCTAGAACGATCCCTACTTATACATATACTACAATTTGACGAAAAGAGGGTTTAATTTGTGTGCGTATAATTCTCGCATCAAACTGCTCCTAAAGCATAGTCGGACGCATCACACATGAGCTCGAAAGGTAGACTCCAATCCAGTGGAACAATGATGGGTGCTGTGGTCAACAACTCCTTAAGTTGGTTGAATGATGCCGTGCACTCCTTGGTGAATTCAAACGTCACGTCTTTTTGTAGGAGACGGCAAAGAGGTTGTGCAACCTTCGAGAAATCCTTGATAAATCTACGATAGAATCCTGCATGGCCAAGAAAAGAACGAACCTCTCTAACCGAAGTTGGAGAGGGTAAGTGACGTACAAGATCTATTTTCGACTTATCAACCTCAATACCGTTTTCAGAGACTATATGACCTAAAACTATGCCTTGTTTAACCATGAAATGGCATTTCTCCCAATTAAGAACAAGGTTAGTTTCTAAAGTCGTTGCATGATCTCATTATTCATTGCTTGGTTACTACTTAGAAGGCGTTTCATCAATTAGTTCCAAATGCTAGAACTCATGCCCATTTCATTCAAAGCATGTTATTGAATTGCATACCACATATTCAAGATGAAGTTGTGTAGTGACCACCACCAAAGCCAAATAGCCATGTACCCTTCACTCATTTTGTGTTTAAGTTAACCCCATTGAGCCGTGTTAGCCATGTTCTTTGTTAACCCATATCATCCTCACCTAGCTTAGATTAGGACCATCCGTACCCTTGTTCTTGAAGCATAGTAAGCATGAATGAATTCATTTTGATTAATGTGTTGTAGAAAATAAGTGTGGGGGAAGGATTATTGATGTGAGTTATGTGCCATAGGCACGACTAGAAAAAAAGAAAAAAAAGAAAAAAAAAAAGAAAAGAACAGAAAAAAAAAAAAAAAAAAGAGTTGAAAAGAAGAAAAAAGAGTTCCAAAGTATTGGTTGTTGAAGTAAGGGCCTAAAACAATGAATTAGGCCCTAAGAGTTGTTTGAATCTCCCCTATTTGTTTAAAAGTTGATTTCTGCACTCTAAGTGAATTCTAAGTCTCAATTTCATTACTTTGCTTGCTATTGCTTAAGGAACTTTTGTTTATCCCTATCTTTCCTTGTTAGCCAATACCCAAAACCCCGTTACAACCCTTGACTTCTATCTTGAGTGTTGTGCATTTCAATTGTGGAGTTTGAATTTGGTATGAGCATATGGTGTCACTGGTTCTTGCATCTAAGTAGTAGCATTCCATTCATGAGATCATATCTAAACACGTTTAATTACTCCAGAAATTGCTTCTTTGTTACAACGTATGTGAGTACTAGTCTTTCATGTTTACATCAATCTTCTCACATATAACTAGTGTAGGGTGTGTAGTCAGAAAATCTGAGTGAAAATTGAGTGCATAACTAGTGAGGAATTGAGGGAATTCTCTAAGGCATGTTACTACATTCAAAATGTGTTTTAATTGATTAAATGCGAACTAGTGAATGGTGACTATGATTAAGTATATGCTTGAGGGGAGGGAAGACTAAAAGCTATGTGAGTAATGATCTTTGACATGTCATGTTTCATTGGAAATCCCTGAGGCAAACGTTGGAAGGTTTAGGTTATGTTTTGTTTGTTTTGTTTCGTTTTGTTTAGTTTAGTTGTTTTGTTTTGCTCGAGGACTAGCAAAAGTTAAGTGTGGGGGAATTTGATAGGAGCATATTCATGCGACTTAATTAGCTTGTTCTCGTGCATTTATGTTGTGTTTATTTAGTTATTTTAGTGTTTAAGGCCACTTTTGTGTATTTTCAGATTATAAGGCCAAAGTGCGCAAGAAGATGCAAATTGGAGTCTTTTGGAGCGAAAGAGGAATGACTGAGTTGAAGACTTGAAGAAACGACGAATTCCTACTCCAACGATGAATTCTTACCAAAACGAGGAATCCTACTCAAACAAGGTTTCCTATTTGAAGTAGGAAAGTTAACCCTAGGTTTCCCGTTTTGGTAACCTTTCCTAAACTTAAACGTCCGTATTTTCTAGCCACTTTGAAGGCCTTGTAGGCACTTTAGGACACAAAACAAAGGCCCTAGGCCACTTTAAACCCTTTGCCGTGCATTAACCCTATTTCCCTTCCCTTGCCGTGCAAGGGGGGGCATTTTTGTCCCCTTTTATGCATCTAAACCCTAACCCTTTTCCCTTGCAGCCACTCTCCCTTCTATTTCTGAAACTTAAACCTATTTCCCCCTCAAATCAACCCTAGCCGCACCTTTTAGTGAATTCCCTTTTAAATTTCTGATTTAATTTCATAAGCTAGGGTTTTATTTTCTATCAACCTATATAAAATAAATTGTAGCCGCACCCTAGGGATCCCATTCATTCATATTTTCATCAGCCATTCACCCTAATAACCCTAGTTCCCCAAGCAGTCGCACCATATTCATTCACTTCTCACACATCATTCAGCCACAAAAACCTAATTCCTTTTCTAAGCCGTGCCTCCCATGAATCATAAAACCTAATTCTCTATTCTCCCATTCATTCTATTCAGCCTTCACACACAAAACCTAGC
Source organism: Pyrus communis (assembly GCF_041283825.1). Lineage (NCBI taxonomy): Eukaryota > Viridiplantae > Streptophyta > Magnoliopsida > Rosales > Rosaceae > Pyrus > Pyrus communis. The sequence continues at coordinate 14,844,267 of NC_142576.1, read as the reverse complement.
AGCCGCAACTTTGCATTCCATTCATCATTCACCCTAATTTTCCCCCTTTAATCCTCAGCCACCATACCAAAACCCTTCTCTGCCGTGCATTCCCCCTTCATTCCAGCCATCTTCCACACCTTTCCCACCACTGCCGCAGCCATCTCCACCCTTCCAGCCACCTTTCACACCTCCACACACCTTCCACCAACCTTGCCGCACCACCAAACCTCCCTAAATCCATCCCCAACCCAAAATAACATCCAGAAATTCCCTAAACCATCTCTGCCGCAGCAAGGAAAGGAGAAAGAGGAGCTTGGACGCGCAGAAATTCAAGTGGATTCGTTGTGCGTTCTAGGTGTAATCAATCTTTTGTTCGTTATGTTTAAACTCAATTTTATTTCTCTTTCTGTGAACATGAGAGGCTAAATCCCTAATTAGCTAGGGGGTGATTCAAAACTATGTTTATGCTTGTAATATGATTTGATTACCTTTGGTTGGAATTTCATGTATTGTGGATTCAATTTGTTTAACTGCTTGATTGATAACTTATTTGTGTATGTTTATTGAGAGTGCATGCTTAATTTTCATGCATGAATATGACGCTAGAATATAAGTGAATTTCACCTAATAGTTATGAACTTATATTCACAAGTAGTGGAGGTTGCTTATAAACAATCGCGTTAAATGAATTCCTGGCAAGAGTATCATGCTTTTCATAGTTACAAATGCCTTGTCGATGCTTATGATTTCCAAAGAACGTAATGATTCTAACTTGTATCTTTATCATGCTGTCATATAGAGAACTTGTTAGGAATAATTTGGTTGCGATGCATATTCATCCAATTCAATGATTCTAGGGAAATCTGAAGGTTAATTTAAGCGGACCTAATTAACTTGGAGTGTCGAGGTTCATAATTCATCGAAAGACCAACTGAAAATCAAATTGTATGCAAGTGTGACATGTGTGGAGAAGAACCTTCTAGCTAGCATTCATCCATATTTTCATCACATTCATATTTACATTCTGCCTTTAAATTACAATCTGTGCACTTAGTTTAATTTCGTCAAAACCTCAATCCCCCTTTACTTTAGTGTCCAATTTAGTTAGAAAGTGTCTTAGTTTGTGTTTTTAAGTGTTTTGATTCAAGTTATTACCCAAATTCGTCCAAATTCACCAAAGTGCTCAAAACTGCCCAGAAAGTGTTTTTAAGGCAGTTTTGAGTGTTTTGGTGCTGTTTTGAGTCTTTTGATTTGTTTTAGTGTTTTTATTGTTTAGTTTTGCATTCTTTGAGTCTAGTTTAGTGTTTTAACCTTTGTTTTACGTTTTTGAGTCAGTTTCCAAGTGATTTTGCAATCCCTCCAAATCCCCGGTTAAGAACGATCCCTACTTATACTTATACTACAATTGTCACAAGAGGGTTTTAATTTGTGTGCTTATTTATTCCGCATCAAAACCATAACCTTAAATTCGTCCAAAATTGTGTTTAAGGTCAGAAACTGCCTAGTTAGTGTTTTTAGGCAGTTTTGAGTCTTTTGAACCTGTTTTGAGTCCATTGAGTCTTTGTGAACGTTTTTAACTTTGTTTTTATGTTTTTAAGTCAGTTTAGAGGTTTTAGCAAGCCCTCCTGATCCGCGGTCTTGAACGATCCCTACTTGCATCCTTACTACAATTTGACAACAAGAGGGTTAATTTGTGTGCTTAACTATTTTCGCATCAGGGCTCCTACCGATTGAACGTCAAATGCTCGATGCCTCGGCGGGTGGAGCATTGGTGGACAAGACACCCATGGCTGCCAAGGTCTTGATTGCTAACCGAGCGTTGAACACTCAACAATACGAAGGAGTAGGCCAAAGAGGACCCCCACGGCAGCAAGTTCATGAGGTAAGTTCCACACCCGACATTCATTCACAATTAGCTAATCTTACGTCCATTGTGTCTCAAATGGCTGATGCGAGAATTATACGCGCACAAATTAAACCCTCTTTTTATCAATTGTAGTAAGTATGTAAGTAGGGATCGTTCTAGACCGGGGATTAGGAGGGATTGTTAATCACTTGGATTTGACTTAAAAACGTAAAAACACAATATAAAACACTAAACTAGACTCAAAGAATGTAAAACTAAACTTTAAAACACTAAAACAAATCAAAAGACTCAAAATGCTTTTAAAAACACAAACTAAAATGATTTCTAACTAAATTGACATTAAAGTAAAGGGGGATTTAAGTTTATACGAAATTAAATTAAATGAACAAATTAAAACAGAATGTAAATATGAAATTGATGAAATAGAATGGATGAATGCTAGCTAAGGGGGTCATCTCCACATATGTTACACTTGCATAATAAAAAGATTTCCAATTACATTTCAATAAATTATGAAACTCATCACCCCGGGTCAATTAGGTCCGCTTAAATTAACCGTCAAGTTTTCCTTAAGTTAATGAATTGGATGGGTTAGCGCAACGCAATTCACTACATTCTCCAAAAGTCCTTTACGTGAACAGCACAATAAAGATACAATCAAAGATCATTAAGCATTATGAAAACTATAAGTGTTGACGAGGCATTCGTTACTATGATGAGCATGAAACTCGTGCCAAGAATTCATTTAACGCGATTGTTTATAAGCAACCTCCACTACTTGTGAATATAAGTTCATAACGATTAGGTGAAACTCACTTATATTCTAGCGTCATATTCATGCATGAAAATTAAGTGTGCACTCTCAATAAACATACATAAATAAGTTATCAATCAAACGGTTAAACAAATTGAATTCACAACTTATGAAACGCAATTAGAAGTAATCAAATCAAAATGCAAGCATAAACATTTATTTCGAATTACCCCCTAGCTAAAGGGGGATTAGTTCTTCATAACATTGAAATCAAAGAAACACCTAAACATTCCAACAACTCAAACTTGAATTGTATGAACGTTTAAGCACTCTTTTCTTCCATTCCTCAAACATACAAAACAAAGAGAATTGAATTTAAACATTGAAATCAAAGAAACACCTAAACATTCCTACAACTCAAACTTGAATTGTATGAACGTTTAGGCCCTCTTCTCTTCCTCTTTATTGTAGCACAAGGTCTAAGGGATGTTGTTGGTGTGTTGAATGGATTGGGGAATTATGGAAATGGATGAGGAATGGTAGAAAATAGAAAGAAACCCACGGCAAGGAAGGGAATTTCAGGATGTGAAGATGGTGTGTGTTTGTGTTGTGGTATGTACAATGGAAAATGAGATGTTATGGGGAGTGAATGCAAGGGCTTTTATAGGAGAATGAAGGTGTAAATGGCTGTTTGTTTAAGCATGCAAGTGGCTAATTAATGATGAACAAACAGCTAGGAAAGCATGTGAAAGCTGGAATTGCATGTGAAGATGCTGGAATTGCATTGAAAGCCCACGGCATTGAGTGTGTTTTCTGGAATGATGGCAGGTTGTGTATGTGTTTGGGAAGAGAATAAATGTATGATGGTGGCTGAATGATTAAAGGGAATGAATGGGAGTGACACTAGGTTGGTTATGCATGTGGAATGTGGCTGAATTGTTGGTGAAATGATGAATGGGAAAGCTGGAATTTCAAGGGAACTCACGGCAAAGATAAGTGTTTTGGTGATGGGTGCATGTGTTGATGGTTTTGCATGTGAATTAAAACTAGAGTGATGATGATGAATGCATGTGTAAAGGAAGTGGATTTTCTACAAATGCAAGACTACTTATACATGGCTGAAATGATGAAGAATAAAGGGTGCAAGTGTGAATGATTGAATGTGCATGTGGGTTGGAAATGTGGCTGCAATGATGAAGTGTAATGGCTGAAAATGGGATGGATTTATGATGGGAGTGCATATGATTAAAGAGTGGGAGTGCATGTGGGTGAATGTGAAGGAAATGCATGTGTTGATGACTAGGTTAGTGGGTGGAAATCTGAAAATGGCATAAGGGAATGGGAGCTCACGGTTTTGGCTAGTTGATAGGAGCATATTCATGCGACTTACATGGCTTGTTCTCGTGCATTTACGTTATGTTTCTTTAGTTATTTTAGTACTTTAAGCTATTTTCGTGTGTTTGTAGGTCCAAAGGGCTAAAGGAGCAAAAAGATGCATTTTGGAGACTTTTGGAGCACTTTTGGGCTAAGGATGGATAGCTTATGCTTGGAGCCGAAGTGTTGGACGAAATTGAAGACCTAATTGAAGACCAAAGTGTTGGAACCTTGTTCCCTTTAGTTTTAGGACATTTAAACCTTTCATAATCCCATTCATCAACACATGCATCCACATGCATTCACCCTTTAAACCATTAAATCCACATGCTTTCCTATTCAATTAAATCAGCCACATGCATTCATCATCATAACCTAGCTGTCATTCCACTTCATTGCACATGCATTCACTCTTTAATTCACATGCATTTACTCTTTAATTCACATGCAAAACATCCCATTCCATCTCCCATTTCAGATTGCATTCCATAATCATTCACTCACCTTTAATCCACATGCATCTTCCATAAATCAAATCAGCCACATTCACCACCACATTCACTCACCACAAACATTCCACATGCATTCATCAACATATCTAGTTGTCACTCACATGCATTTCCTTCATCATTTCCAACCCACATGTCCCTTTAATCATTCAAACATACACCCATTCACCACCAGAAATCATCCTTGCCATGAGTTCCCATCAGATTTCCATCATATTCACATGCATTCCATCCTTTAAAACATTGCACATGCACTCCCTTTAATTAATTAAGCCACATGCACTCCCATCCATTTCATCATTGCAGCCAACACATGCTTTCACATGCATTTTCAGATTGTCCCCTTGCACATGCAGCCACTTATTCAAAGCACATGCATTTCCACCCTTTAATCACATGCATAAATCAGCCACATGCATCTCCCATCACCATTCCAGATTTCCACCACCCTCCTAGCTGTCATGTTCCCCCCATTTCACCTATAAATAACCCTTCATTGCAGCCACAAAGGGGGGGATCCATTCACCACAGAAATAAGGCCTTTGTGCCAGAAATTCACCCATTCCAAACACTCTTCCATAAACTCATCCATTGCAGAAATGTAGACCATCAAACCACCCCCTTTGTGCCGTGAGTCTCCCCTACAAATCCAAACACCATCCTTCCATTCCTCCACCACTACCCAAACCATTCACACCATCAAACTATCCTTAGACCTTGTGCTACAACGAAGAGGAAGAGAAGAGTGCCTAAACGTTCATACAATTCAAGTTTGAGTTGTTGGAATGTTTAGGTGTTTCTTTGATTTCAATGTTTAATTTCAATACTCTTTGTTTTGTACGTATGAGGAATGGAAGAGAAGAGTGCCTAAACGTTCATACAATTCAAGTTTGAGTTGTTGGAATGTTTAGGTGTTTCTTTGATTTCAAAGTTATGAGGAAATTCGAAATATATGTTTATGCTTACATTTTGATTTGATTACTTCTAATTGCGTTTCATAAGTTGTGATTCAATTTGTTTAACCGTTTGATTGATAACTTATTTATGTATGTTTATTGAGAGTGCACGCTTAATTTTCATGCATGAATATGACGCTAGAATATAAGTGAGTTTCACCTAATAGTTACGAACTTATATTCACAAGTAGTGGAGGTTGCTTATAAACAATCGCGTTAAACGAATTCTTGGCATAAGTTTCATGCAATCATAGTAACGAATGCCTCGTCAACACTTATAATTTTCATAGAGCGTAATGATTCTTGCTTGTACCTCTTCTATGCATTCATGTTGAGGACTTGTGGGGAATGTTTTGAATTGTCGCATGCATCATCCAATTCAATAACGTTAGGAAGATTTGAAGGTTAATTAGTGCATCACGGTTAACTTGGGGTGTTGAGAATTATTGGTTTATTGAAATGCAATTGGAAATCATTTTATTATGCAAGTGTAACATGTGTGGAGAAGAACCTTCTAGCTAGCATTCATCCATTCATTTTCATCGCATTCATATTTACATTATGTCTAGTTTATTAAACTTGTTTCGTTATTTCAAATTTCGTCAAATTAAAATCCCCCTTTACTTTATTGTCTAATTTAGTTAGAAAGTGTCTTAGTTTGTGTTTATAAGAGTTTTGAGTCATTTTGTTACACAAATTCGTCCAAATTTGTGTTTGTGCTCAAATCTGCCCAGAAAGTGGTTTTTAGGCAGATTTGAGTGTGTTTGTGTTGTTTTGAGTCTTTTGGTTTGTTTTAGTGTTTTAAAGTTTAGTTTTGCATTCTTTGCGTCTAGTATAGTGTTTTATATTGTTATTTTACGTTTGAATCAAGCCATAATCTTAAATTCGTCCAACATTGGGTTTAAGGTCAGAACCTGCCTAGTTAGTGTTTTTAGGCAGTTTTGAGTCTTTTGAACTTGTTTTGAGTCCTTTGAGTCTTTGTGAACGTTTTTAACTTTGTTTTTATGTTTTTGAGTCAAATCCAAGTGATTAACAATCCCTCCTAATCCCCGGTCCAGAACGATCCCTACTTACATATATACTACAATTGATAAAAAGAGGGTTAATTTGTGTGCTTAACTATTTTCGCATCAAATTTTGGCGCCGTTGCCGGGGATTAGAAAATTTGCTAAGCCCTTGGATTGTTTTATTTTTGTTTGTTTTTATTCCAGATTCTTAATCTTGTTTTGTTTCTTGTTTTAGGTACTAGTTTATGACTCGGAGTTCTCATCCGATTCGTGAACATATCCTGGAGTGATTGGGTTCTTCGTCCGGCTGCAAGACGTAAAAGAAAGCGCTACTTGGGAGGCAACCCAATGCACTGAATAAAACAAAGCATGTTGAAAAAAAAAAAAAAAAAAAAAAAAAAAAAAAAGATACTAAACATGGAGAAAGATGGAGCATTCACAAAGGATGTTTGCGTGAAGCCCCACTACGAGGCGTCGAAGCGGAAGGCATAGAAGCAGGAGGCATCGGAGCAGAAGCCATCGAAGCGGAAGGCAGCGGAGCGGAAGGCATCGGAGCGGGAGGCATCGAAGATAGAGCATTCCAGGCCTCAATACTTGGCCAAGCGCTGGATGAGCCAGGATAAAGGTGCCTCTGGAGGAAAGACGAAAACCTTTGACGGTCACTGTGAATCCGACCTTCAGACTCTTGCAGCTCATCAAGCTTCCTCTTCATGCCCGTCGAATAGTTGTTGGCAAGCACGTGCAAACTTCTATTCTCGTACTTAAGCTGCTGGATCTCTTGCTTAAGACTTTCTACCTCTGCCATCAATGATTCCACCTGACGGGAGCGGGCAAGCAGGCGTTGGCCCATGTTGGACACAGAACTCGCACACTGAACACTAAGTGCGAGGGACTCTTGAACGGCCAACTCATCGGACCGTCCTGACAGCAGCCTACTATCTTTTGGAGTGAGGAGGTTCCTAGCTACTATTGTAGCTGTTGTGGCGTCCTGCATCACGGAGTCTTCACTTGTGAGAGGACCGTTAGAAGATAAGAAAGAAGGGCGCCATACGTTACCTTGACGCGGCGCGCCCGTATCACTGCTAAGGCTCAATTCCAAGCTAAGGTTCGATGAGTTTGCCATTTTTCAAAAGTGTTCAAAGAGAAGGGATGGAGTTAAATTTCAAAGGGCCGGAGTCGATTTTCAAGAATGGGAAATCTTCAGAGTGTGTTTGTTGTGGTGATCGATAGCTCTATAAAAAGCCAAGGCGACGCGTCCACCGATTCAAGAAGCCGGAATTTCCGGCGTAATTTAGGCGACGCTTTCTCAGCTTTTTAGAAGGCGCGTTCAACTTTGTCAAAAGATTTCTTCTTTTCAGACAACACGTGGAGGCCATCATCGCAACTACACATCTTTAGCCGACAAGCGCAAAGTTCGGCGACGCTTTCTCTGCTTTTCAGAAAACGCGTGCAGCTTTGTCAAAAGGAGCCGCATCCACACTACTACGTGTCGTTCAGAAAGCAAAGGGGCGTCGTTCAGAAATCGAAGGGGCGCCTGCTCAGAAATCGTAGAGACGTCGTTCAGATATCGAAGAGACATTTGTCGACAAGGGTAAAAGAACAGTACCACCACTTGATATTATCTCTATATATGTCGACCTTCGTCTTTTATGGCAAGGCAAACCTGAAGAAAATGCCCAACTCTCCCTCACCTCTGAGGGCGCACTCCCAGCAAAGCCTCTTGAAATACTCAATTTTTTCTCCCCCAAAGAAGATACCAGAAACCTGGAGTACAAATGAGGCAGAACGAAACGGTCGATCGAAGCATGTGGAGACAACCACAACAAATACATGTGCTGCTTCATTCGCCGTTTCTTCAAAAGCAAAGGTATCTCATATCATCAAGGTCTAAAGCAAAAGTATCTCATATCATGCTCTTTCCCTGTCTTTTTCTTTGTCCTTGTTCTTACTCGCATGGCAAAGTGAAAGAAGCAATCAGCCGGCACTTGGAGTTAGTCTTCCGAGTTGGAGCCAACTGCCTAGAATCTATTCCTGATTGCTTACCTAGCGTTGCTCTCGAGTAGTCATCTTCAACGGTTGATACACTTCCGGAGAAGGGACCACTTCTGCAAAGGGGAGCGAGTAAGGCAAGTGAAAATGATACATTGAAGCATGTGGAGACAAACTTAGGCTGAGTTATCCTCCAACCCTTTTCAATACGAATTGGAAAGATTGAACAAAGAAACAGACCAAAGGAGTAAGCTCAGACCTTCGGGGGAGACCAAAAGAATCCTCCAGCCCAGTAGCACAAAGGAAAATCAACAAGTGGAGGAGACCAAAAGAATCATGCAGCCCAGTTCAAGAGTATGCCTGTGGAGTCACTATGATCAAAGCCTCAATGCAATTACCAAGGAGAAGAGGGAATTTACACTCCATAACCAGATTTGCGTCCCTAAACTCTTCTCTTTGTTAATTACATTCTGCCATGTTTAGTATGTTTAAATGCTTTTTGTGTGTTTACTTATGCTTTGTATGAATCTATGCTTAAAACATTGAGGACAATGTTTGATTTAAGTGTGGGGGGGTAACTAATGTTGTTAATGCAAATTCGTGGGATTTTATCACCCATTACTTCAAATGTTGTTCCTTGCTGTTTTAAGGTGTTTTTAAGTTGTTTTAGAGTGTTTTAGTATGTTTTGTTTTTATAACTCCGAAAATCACATAAAAATTTGAAAAACATGTTTTAAAAAGCCTAAAAAGAGTGTTTTGAGTCGTTTTTGTGTGTTTGTGTCTTAGGGTACCTTCCAACACAATGATAATGATTTGGTTTGTAATTGCATGACTGTTAAAAAGAGTTATAAACATGGAAAAAAAGTTTGATTTACTCTTGGTATATGCTTCGTTATGGTTATAATGTATGACTTCACATGCAATCATAAAAGAAAAATTCGTTTTTGTAACATGCTTGAAGGAAGGAACTCAAACAAACGCTACATCCCTGTGAGACTCGAGCCATTACTTTCTTTGGAGAGTTATTTTCTGTGATTCTTTGTTTTCTAAAGTTGTTGCATGATCTCATTAGTCCTTGCTTGGTTGCTACTTAGAATGCAATTGTATCATGATAGAACTAAATGCTAGAACTTATATCCGTTTCATTCAAAGCATGATATTGATTGCATAACATACAATAAGATGAAGTTGTTAGTCAAGCCAAAGCCAAAAAGCCTATCCCTTTTCACATGTATTGTAGGATTACCCCTTTTGAGCCTTTTCAAGCTTATTTTCTTTGTTAACCCCTTGTTCTTAAAGGATAGTGAAGCATGACTTAGAATGAACTCCTTTTGATCAATATACTGCAGAAAATAAGTGTGGGGGAAGATAATAGGGCACGGCCAAAGAATGAAATAAAGAAAAAAAAAATTGTTGAAAAGAAAGAAAAGAAAAAAAAAAAAGAGTTGAAAAATAAGTGAGAATGATCTCACAAGCATTGGTTATTGAAGGAATGGTCCAAAAGAGTGAATTTGACCCTAGTTGTTGCATGAATCTTCCCTTGTGTTTAAAAGTTGATTTCTGCCATTAAAAGTGAGTTTAAGTGTCAATTTCATTACGTCGCTTCCTATTACTTTAAGAACCTTTGTTTTACTTTACCTTTCTTTGTTAAACCATTACCCTTAGCCCCGTTACAACCCTCAACTTCTATCTTGATGTTATGTATTCAATATGTGGAGTTTGGAATTGATATGAGCTTATGGAATCCCTGGTTCTCATTCTAAGTAGTAGCATTCCATTCATGAGATCATATTCATGTCATTATCGTAAATCCAGAAAATGCTTTCTTTGTTATAACATATGTGAGATGCTAGTCTTTCATGTTTACATCAATCTCTCACATATAACTAGTGTAGGGTGTGTAGTCAGAAAATCTGTGTGAAAATAGAGTGCATTCTAGTAAGGAATTGAGGAAATTCTCTAAGGCATGTTACTACATTTGAAATGTTTTTTAAATGCTTAATTGTGAACTAGTATGTGGTGACTATGATTAAGAATGTACTTAAGTGTAAAGATGGCTAAAATCTGTGGGAATAATTATTTTTAACTTGTCATGTGCATTGGAAATCCGTAAGACGATTGTTGGAAGGTGTAGGTTGTGTTTTGTTCGTTTTGTCTAGTTTCGTGTTCTTTTGTTGTTTTGTTTTGCTCGAGGACTAGCAAAAGATAAGTGTGGGGGTATTTGATAGGAGCATATTCATGCGACTTAAATGGCTTGTTCTCGTGCATTTACGTTATGTTTCTTTAGTTATTTTAGTACTTTAAGCTATTTTCGTGTGTTTGTAGGTCCAAAGGGCTAAAGGAGCAAAAAGATGCATTTTGGAGACTTTTGGAGCACTTTTGGGCTAAGGATGGATAGCTTATGCTTGGAGCCGAAGTGTTGGACGAAATTGAAGACCTAATTGAAGACCAAAGTGTTGGAACCTTGTTCCCTTTAGTTTTAGGACATTTAAACCTTTCATAATCCCATTCATCAACACATGCATCCACATGCATTCACCCTTTAAACCATTAAATCCACATGCTTTCCTATTCAATTAAATCAGCCACATGCATTCATCATCATAACCTAGCTGTCATTCCACTTCATTGCACATGCATTCACTCTTTAATTCACATGCATTTACTCTTTAATTCACATGCAAAACATCCCATTCCATCTCCCATTTCAGATTGCATTCCATAATCATTCACTCACCTTTAATCCACATGCATCTTCCATAAATCAAATCAGCCACATTCACCACCACATTCACTCACCACAAACATTCCACATGCATTCATCAACATATCTAGTTGTCACTCACATGCATTTCCTTCATCATTTCCAACCCACATGTCCCTTTAATCATTCAAACATACACCCATTCACCACCAGAAATCATCCTTGCCATGAGTTCCCATCAGATTTCCATCATATTCACATGCATTCCATCCTTTAAAACATTGCACATGCACTCCCTTTAATTAATTAAGCCACATGCACTCCCATCCATTTCATCATTGCAGCCAACACATGCTTTCACATGCATTTTCAGATTGTCCCCTTGCACATGCAGCCACTTATTCAAAGCACATGCATTTCCACCCTTTAATCACATGCATAAATCAGCCACATGCATCTCCCATCACCATTCCAGATTTCCACCACCCTCCTAGCTGTCATGTTCCCCCCATTTCACCTATAAATAACCCTTCATTGCAGCCACAAAGGGGGGGATCCATTCACCACAGAAATAAGGCCTTTGTGCCAGAAATTCACCCATTCCAAACACTCTTCCATAAACTCATCCATTGCAGAAATGTAGACCATCAAACCACCCCCTTTGTGCCGTGAGTCTCCCCTACAAATCCAAACACCATCCTTCCATTCCTCCACCACTACCCAAACCATTCACACCATCAAACTATCCTTAGACCTTGTGCTACAACGAAGAGGAAGAGAAGAGTGCCTAAACGTTCATACAATTCAAGTTTGAGTTGTTGGAATGTTTAGGTGTTTCTTTGATTTCAATGTTTAATTTCAATACTCTTTGTTTTGTACGTATGAGGAATGGAAGAGAAGAGTGCCTAAACGTTCATACAATTCAAGTTTGAGTTGTTGGAATGTTTAGGTGTTTCTTTGATTTCAAAGTTATGAGGAAATTCGAAATATATGTTTATGCTTACATTTTGATTTGATTACTTCTAATTGCGTTTCATAAGTTGTGATTCAATTTGTTTAACCGTTTGATTGATAACTTATTTATGTATGTTTATTGAGAGTGCACGCTTAATTTTCATGCATGAATATGACGCTAGAATATAAGTGAGTTTCACCTAATAGTTACGAACTTATATTCACAAGTAGTGGAGGTTGCTTATAAACAATCGCGTTAAACGAATTCTTGGCATAAGTTTCATGCAATCATAGTAACGAATGCCTCGTCAACACTTATAATTTTCATAGAGCGTAATGATTCTTGCTTGTACCTCTTCTATGCATTCATGTTGAGGACTTGTGGGGAATGTTTTGAATTGTCGCATGCATCATCCAATTCAATAACGTTAGGAAGATTTGAAGGTTAATTAGTGCATCACGGTTAACTTGGGGTGTTGAGAATTATTGGTTTATTGAAATGCAATTGGAAATCATTTTATTATGCAAGTGTAACATGTGTGGAGAAGAACCTTCTAGCTAGCATTCATCCATTCATTTTCATCGCATTCATATTTACATTATGTCTAGTTTATTAAACTTGTTTCGTTATTTCAAATTTCGTCAAATTAAAATCCCCCTTTACTTTATTGTCTAATTTAGTTAGAAAGTGTCTTAGTTTGTGTTTATAAGAGTTTTGAGTCATTTTGTTACACAAATTCGTCCAAATTTGTGTTTGTGCTCAAATCTGCCCAGAAAGTGGTTTTTAGGCAGATTTGAGTGTGTTTGTGTTGTTTTGAGTCTTTTGGTTTGTTTTAGTGTTTTAAAGTTTAGTTTTGCATTCTTTGCGTCTAGTATAGTGTTTTATATTGTTATTTTACGTTTGAATCAAGCCATAATCTTAAATTCGTCCAACATTGGGTTTAAGGTCAGAACCTGCCTAGTTAGTGTTTTTAGGCAGTTTTGAGTCTTTTGAACTTGTTTTGAGTCCTTTGAGTCTTTGTGAACGTTTTTAACTTTGTTTTTATGTTTTTGAGTCAAATCCAAGTGATTAACAATCCCTCCTAATCCCCGGTCCAGAACGATCCCTACTTACATATATACTACAATTGATAAAAAGAGGGTTAATTTGTGTGCTTAACTATTTTCGCATCACTAGTGTTTGAATGTGTAAAGTGTGTGTGAATGCATGTGAAGATGCTAATAAATAATGCATGTAGGGTTAGGAAATAAAATCATAACTTAAAGGGGGATGATTAAAGGGTGTTGAAAGGTTTTGCATGGCTTTGAAGTGATTGTGGATTGGGCTAGAGTTTAAGTACATGAAATGGACCCAAATTGCTCATCCTTGCATGGCAAGGAATGGTGTTTGTGTTAAGCCCATGGCAAGGTGTTATGTGATTGGGTTAGGGCCATTGTTTTGTGTCTTCAAGTGCATACAAGGCCTTCAATTTCATCCAACACTTGGGCTCCAAGTATAAGCTATCCATCCTTAGCCCAATAGTGCTCCAAAACACTCCACAATGCATCCTTTCGTCAAACACGTCTTATTATCCTGAAAACACACAAAAGAAGCATAAAGGACTAAAATAATGATAGGAGCATATTTAGGTGACTTAACTAGCTTATTCTTGTGCATTTGTGCTATTATTTCTTAGTTAATGTCGTATTACAACTCAATTTCGTGTGTTTGTAGGTCCTATGGGTTAAAGTATCAAGAAAGTGCATTTTGGTGCATTTTGGAGCTATTTTGGACACTAGGTGGTGAGCTTGCATGTGGGCTAACATGGATGGACGAATTTGGACTTCAAGAAGGTGGAAATGTGATAAGAAGAGGAAGGAACTAAGCTAAGGACAAAGTGGATAAGGAAAGTGCAAGAAAAGAGGAAACATTATCCAAAACCTTATCCAACCTTATCCAACATTATCCAAAACCTTATCTAACATTATCCAATTATCCAAAACATTATCCAAACCTTATCTCATCTTATCCTATCCAAACCTTATCATGTCTTACTCCTAATTACATGGGGACCTAAATGGATCATTCAAGAACCTATTTCTAGAAGCATCCTAGTCTAGAAGGCCCAAATCTGCCCCAAAACCTATTCTTTCTAGAAACCCTAGAAAAGTGGCGCCCAAACCTTTCTAGAAGGCTTTACCTTGCCTTGCAAGGCAAGCTACCCTCTCCCCTAAATCAGCCGCACCTTCCTAGGCCCAATCCCTTTGGGATTCTGAATTCCAAGGCCTAATCCTTGTGGATTTGGGTATACAAATCAGTTTATAGAACTATGTGGGCCAAAACCTTCTCCTAAGTGGATTTGAATCACCATGGCCGAATTCTAGGGCCCTAATCCACCAAACCTGCTAAGTAAACCCTAATCTAATAAACCCTAGGACTATATAAACATATTTTCAGCCACAAATTCGTACCACCCCCTTATGCTATTCAGAAACCCTTGTGCCGCACCTCCATTCTCCATTCTAAGCCTCCATAGACCTCCCTACACATCCATACATCTCTGCCGCACCCTTCCCACCATAATCAACCATCCTCCATCCCTCCAAACTAGAAAACACCATCCAAAACCACCAATTCCATCACCCTAACTTTGTGCCGCAGCAAGGAGGAGGAAGAGGAGCCAATCTGTGCATCGAATCCATCTTGGAATTGCTGAGCATTTAGGTGTATTCTTTCTTATGATTTCCATGTTTAAATTCAATACTTTTTGTTGTGCAAGCATGAGGAACTAATCCCCCCTTTGGCTAGGGGGGAATTTCGAAACCATGGTTATATTTGCATGATGATTTGATTACTTTCAGTTGTGATTTCATGAATGATGAATTCAATTTACTTATCTATTTTAATTAAAACTTGCTTATGTATATGAATTGAGAGTGCACGCTTGATTTGCATGCATAAACATGATGCTAGGATGTGAGGGAACTTCACCTAATCGTTGGGAACTCACATCCATGAGTAGTTAAGATTGTTGGTCGCAATTATGTTAAGTAAATTCTTGGTATAAGTATCATGCGCTTTCATAGTTACGAATGCCTCGTCAACACCTATGATTTCCATAGAACCTAATGATCTTTGATTGTCTTTCTATCATGCGCTTTCATATAGAAAACTTTTAAGGAATAATTTGATTGCAATGCGCTAATTCCATTCAATTCAATGACCTAAGGGAAATCTGAGAGTTAATTTAAGCGTACCTAATTAACTTGGGGTGTTGAGGTTCATAAATTCATCGAATAAGCAACTGGAGATTATTTTGTATGCAAGTATGCCATGTGTGGAGAAAAACCTCCTAGCCATCTCACCATCCACTTAATTTCACCAATTTCGTCAGAATCTGCCTATTTTACATATTTGTTTTGTTTGTTTGATTTTCGTCAAAAACCAAATCCCCAAGTGTCTTAGAGTGTCTAATTAGTTAGAATATGTTTTAGATTGTGTTTTTGAGTGTTTTGATTCAAGTTGTTACCCAAATTCGTCCAAATTAGTGAAAGTGCTCAAAACTGCCCAGAAAGTGTTTTTAAGGCAGTTTTGAGTGTTTTGGGGCTGTTTTGAGTCTTTGGGTTTGTTTTAGTGTTTTTATTGTTTAGCTTTGCATTCTTTGAGTCTAGTTTAGTGTTTTAACCTTTGTTTTACGTTTTTGAGTCAGTTTCCAAGTGATTTAGCAATCCCTCCTAATCCCCGGTTTAGAACGATCCCTACTTATTTATATGCTACAATTGTCAAAAGAGGGTTAATTCGTGTGTTAAGTTAATTTTCGCATCAAATTTTGGCGCCGTTGCCGGGGATTAGCAACTTTGCTAATCCCTTGGATTGTTATTTTCGTTTTTCTTATTAGATCAGATTCTTATGTTATTTTGTTTCTTGTTTTAGGTACTTGTTTATGACTCGGAGTTCTAATCCGGTTCACGAACATATTTTAAACTTTGACGACGATTTTGAGCGTGAGTTGAGACGTAAGAGGAAGAACCCGGAACCTAGTGAATCAAGTGCAAGTTCCGAGTCCGTTTCTGAATTTGAAGAGGAAGTGGAAGACATGGCAGCGGACAACCGAACAATCAAGGAGCTTTCCGCTTCGGGATTGGCCAATGCCGCACCCTTGTGCATCCAATACCCAAGGGCGGCTCAAGACAAGACTGCTGAGTTCGAATTGAAGTCAAGCCTGTTACATCACATTCCGAAGTACCATGGGCTGTCCATGGAAGATCCGAACAAGCACTTGAAGGAGTTTGAAGTCGTTTGCTCAAGCATGACTCCGGTGAACGTGGATGAGAGCATCTTGAAGATGAAGGCCTTTCCCTTTTCTCTCCAAGAGAAAGCGAAAGATTGGTTGTACGAGTTGGCTCCCGGAACGGTCACATCATGGGAGAGCATGAAACGAGCTTACTTGGAGAAGTTTTTCCCAACTTCTCGAGTCATCCTCCTACGAAAAAGGATAAGTGGAATCCAACAAGATGAAGGTGAATCCTTTCCTACTTATTATGAACGTTTTAAATCTCTTGTTGCTTCATGTCCACAGCATCAAATGAAGGAGGAACTACTTCTACAATACTTTTACGAGGGACTTCTACCTATTGAACGTCAAATGCTAGATGCCTCAGCGGGAGGAGCATTGGTGGACAAGACCCCCACGGCTGCAAAGTCCTTGATTGCTAATCGAGCATTGAACGCTCAACAATACGAAGGCGTTGGACAGAGGAGTACCCCACGGCAACACCAAGTCAATGAGGTAAGTGCCATAACCGAACTTCAAAATCAAATGGCTAACCTTACTACGTTGCTTTCTCAGGTGGTGGAAGGTCCAAAAGTCAAAACCGTAGCTTCTTGTGGCGTATGCTCCATGCAAGAACACCCTACAGACAAGTGCCCACAATTAATCGAGAATGGAGGGTGGGAGACACTCAATGCCGTGGGATATGGCAACCAATACCAATCACGTGGTGATCTGTTCTCTAATACTTACAATCCCGGTTGGCGTGATCATCCGAATTTCAAATGGCGAGACCCCCAACAAGGTCAACAACAAAGCGGATTTAGGCAACAACCCCCGGGTTTCTATCAAAAGCCGTTGGCACCACCACAAGCCCAAGCACAACCTGCCCAAAGCAATGTAGGTAATTCAAGTGAAAATGATAAGATTTTTCAATTACTTACTACTTTGACGCAGGAAGTCCAAACTCAAAACAAAGAGAGGCAAATCCAAGACAAGAGGGTGGACAACTTGGAGAAGCAAGTGGGACAGATTGCCGAATTCATGGGGCAATTTCGTGAGCAAGGAAGGTTGCCTAGCTCAACAGTGGTCAATCCAAAAGGAGGTTTTGAAACCGCTAAGGCTATCACCTTGAGAAGTGGCAAACAAGTTGAAACGGCTTCACAACCCTCTAATTCAGCCCCAATGGAGGACGAAAAGTTGCAATTTGAAGAGGGGGAGCATGAGCAAGCCACGGCAAGGGTGGGAGACACCATGCCGCAGCCACCCAAAGTACACCACTCGGCTTCTAAGGGTAAGGATGTTCCAAATTCGGTTATTTCTAATGTTATTCCTCCAAATGTACCTTTTCCTCGTAGATTCATGCAAACAAAGAAGGAGGAGGCTGAAAAGGACATTTTAGAGACGTTTAGAAAAGTACAAGTCAATATACCACTTTTGGATGCAATTAAACAAGTTCCGAGGTATGCTAAGTTTTTAAAAGAACTTTGTACTACTAGGAAGAGAATTTCAAACAAAGAGGTTGTAAAGGTAAGTGAGAATGTCTCAGCCATCTTGCAACGTAAATTGCCCCCTAAATGCAAAGATCCGGGTAGTTTTACGATTCCTTGTGTTATTGGCAATAATCGGTTTGAACATGCTATGCTAGACTTAGGTGCATCTATTAATGTTATGCCTTACTCCATTTATGCATCTATGAACCTAGGTGAGTTAAAAAATGATGGTGTGATTATTCAATTGGCCGATAGATCTAATGCCTATCCAAAGGGTGTTTTGGAAGATGTTTTAGTGCAGGTTAATCATCTAATCTTTCCGGCGGATTTCTACGTGTTGGAAATGGAAGAATCAAACCATGCCCCGTCATTGCCAATTCTTCTTGGCCGCCCATTTATGAAAACAGCCCGCACGAAGATTGATGTGTTTAATGGGACTTTGACAATGGAATTTGATGGGGAA
Source organism: Pyrus communis (assembly GCF_041283825.1). NCBI lineage: Eukaryota > Viridiplantae > Streptophyta > Magnoliopsida > Rosales > Rosaceae > Pyrus > Pyrus communis. The sequence continues at coordinate 14,825,965 of NC_142576.1, read as the reverse complement.
GTTATTAATTTCAATCTTTCTGAATCTATTAAGTACCCTCTTGATGATCATTCATGTTTTGCTATTGACGTAATTGATTCGTTGGCGCAGGACCATTTTGAACAATTGAACGAAGATGCACTTGAATTGGTCATTACAAGAGGAATGGAACTTAAAAACAAGGAAGTAGGGCAATTGCATACCCACGGCATGCATGGTGAGCACCATGCCGTGCCCCCTAGTGTTGACATGGTTGAGATAGTGGCTGCCCTTGAGTCATTGCCACTACAATCTGGTAAGTCTTCGGACCTAATTTCAATTCCAATTTCGACTAATAAGCCCATTCCTTCAGTTGTGTAGCCACCTTCCCTTGAACTTAAACCATTGCCAAGCCATTTGAAGTATGTTTTCTTGGGAGACCAAGAGACCTTGCCCGTCATCATATCCTCCTCACTCACGGCACAAGAAGAAGGTAAGTTAGTGAGGGTGTTAAAGGAGTACAAAACTGCGATTGGTTGGACGTTGGCCGACATCAAGGGAATAAGCCCAACCACGTGCATGCATCGTATACTTTTGGAGGAGGGGACCAAAGCATCTCGAGAGGCTCAACGCCGACTCAACCCTCCAATGATGGAAGTTGTGAAGAAGGAGATAATCAAGCTCTTGGATTGTGGAGTGATCTATCCAATTTCAGACAGTCGGTGGGTGTCTCCGGTGCAATGTGTTCCAAAGAAATCCGGAGTAACTGTGGTGACAAATGCCGAAAATGAGCTTGTTCCTACGCGAATCCAAACAGGTTGGAGGGTTTGTATTGACTATAGGAAGCTCAATGCCACGACAAGGAAAGATCATTTTCCCTTGCCATTCATTGATCAAATGCTTGAAAGGTTAGCGGGTTATGCGTTTTATTGTTTTCTTGATGGGTATTCAGGTTATAATCAAATTGTGATAGCCCCAGAAGATCAAGAAAAAACCACTTTCACATGCCCTTTTGGTACATTTGCTTATCGTCGTATGCCATTTGGTTTATGTAATGCACCTGCCACATTTCAAAGATGCATGATGAGCATATTTTCAGATTACGTTGAGAAAATTATTGAAGTTTTTATGGATGATTTCAGCGTTTTTGGTGATTCATTTGATGGTTGTTTGAATAATCTTAGTTTGATTTTAAAACGATGCATTGAAACTAACCTTGTGTTAAATTGGGAGAAATGTCATTTCATGGTTAAACAAGGCATAGTTTTAGGTCATATTATTTCTGAAAAAGGTATTGAGGTAGATAAATCAAAAATAGATCTTGTGCGTCACTTACCCTCTCCTACTTCGGTTAGAGAGGTTCGTTCGTTCCTTGGACATGCAGGTTTTTATAGGAGGTTCATCAAGGATTTCTCGAAGATCTCCCAACCTTTATGCCGCCTCCTACAAAAAGATGCACCTTTCGACTTCACCAAGGAATGCACGGCAGCTTTCCAACTCCTCAAGGACATGCTAACCACAGCACCCATCATTGTGCCACCAGATTGGAGTCTTCCGTTCGAGCTAATGTGTGATGCATCCGACTATGCGTTAGGGGCTGTTTTAGGCCAAAGGAAGGACAAGAAGCCGCATGTCATCTACTACGCATCTCGGACGTTGAATGACGCTCAATTGAACTATTCAACTACTGAAAAAGAACTTCTTGCCATTGTCTTTGCTTTAGATAAATTTCGATCATATTTACTTGGTACTAAGGTTATTATTTTCACTGATCATGCAGCTTTAAAGTACTTGTTCACGAAGAAGGAAGCCAAACCACGGCTAATTCGATGGATGCTACTTCTTCAAGAGTTTGACATCGAAATCAAGGACAAAAAGGGAAGTGAAAATGTGGTGGCTGACCACCTAAGCCGCATGATACATGAGGAGGAGCCGTACCCTATTGTAGAAACATTCCCCGACGAGCAATTGTTATCCATTAAGGTAAGTGAGCCTTGGTATGCGGATTTGGTAAATTATTTGGTGACTAAACAAGTTCCTAACACTTTAAATAGAAACCAACGTGATAAATTGAAAAAAGACGCTAGGTTTTATGTTTGGGATGATCCATACTTGTGGAAATATTGCTCGGATCAGATTATACGTAAGTGTGTGCATGACATGGAATTCACTTCTATTTTAACATTTTGTCACACTTATGCATGTGGGGGACACTTTGGGACACAACGCACAGCCCTTAAGGTTTTAGAATGTGGATTCTATTGGCCAACTTTATTTAAGGATGCTAGAAACTTTTGTATGTCTTGTGATCGTTGCCAAAGAATGGGCAACATTAGTGCAAAGGATCAAATGCCGCAAAATGTTATTCTCCCGGTTGAAATTTTTGATGTTTGGGGTATTGATTTTATGGGTCCTTTTCCTTCCTCACATGGTTTCTTGTATATCTTACTTGCTGTGGATTATGTATCGAAATGGGTGGAAGCAAAAGCCACCCGAACTAATGATTCTCGAGTGGTTGCAGATTTCATTAGAACTAACCTATTTGCAAGGTTTGGAATGCCACGAGTGATCATAAGTGATGGAGGATCTCACTTTTGCAATCGAACCATTGAGGCTTTGCTCAAGAAGTACAACGTCACGCATAAGGTTTCAACACCTTATCATCCTCAGACCAATGGGCAAGCCGAGGTTTCAAATAGGGAGATTAAGCAGATTCTAGAAAAAACCGTGGGCCCTACAAGGAAGGATTGGAGTGTACGATTGGAGGATGCGTTGTGGGCATATCGCACGGCTTACAAGACCCCCCTGGGCATGTCTCCATTTCGGCTCATTTATGGCAAACCATGCCATCTTCCCGTGGAATTGGAGCACAAGGCGCATTGGGCCATCAAGACATTCAACATGGACATTGATGCGGCTGGACTTCACAGGAAGCTCCAATTGAACGAATTAGAAGAGATTAGGAACGAGGCGTATGACAACGCTCGAATTTACAAGGAAAAGACAAAGGCTTTTCATGATAAGATGATTCGAGGCAAATCATTCTCCATTGGGCAGAAAGTGCTACTCTTTAATTCCCGCCTTCGCTTGTTTCCTGGTAAGTTGCGTTCTAAGTGGGTTGGCCCGTTTGTTATTACTAATGTTTTTCCTTATGGTGCAGTCCAAGTTCAAAGCTTGAAAACAGGACAAGAGTTCACGGTGAATGGCCATCGATTAAAGCCCTACTACGAGAACTTCGAGGAGCATGTGGTGGATGATGTAACCCTCCATGCCGTGGGTACTACTAGTGAAGCTTAACACGGCGTATTCGTCCGGCTGGAAGACGTTAAAGCAAGCGCTTCTTGGGAGGCAACCCATGTATTCGACAAGGAGAAGATGGAACTTCCATTCCAAACCCAGATTTGCGTTTCTAAACCCTTCTCCTTGCTGTTTATTTTATCATGCTTAGTTGCTTATTATTTGTTTGCTTTTATGTGAGTCTTTGTGTGAAACATTGAGGACAATGTTTGATTTAAGTGTGGGGGGGTAAACATGTGTTTTTATGCAAAAAAATTCGTGGGATTCTATCACCTATCACTTCCAATGTTGTTTCTCACTGTTTTTATGTGTTTTTAATGCATTTTGAGCTGTTTTGGTGTGTGTTGAAGTAAAAATCCGAAAATTTGAAAAAAATTGAAAAAAGTGTTTTGAAAAAGCCAAAAAGAGTTGTTTTTGTGTGTTTGTGTGTCTTAGGGTACCTTCCAACACAATGATGAGGATTTGGTTTTTAATGCATGACTGTTAAAGAGAGTTACAAACAATGATGGAAGTTTGATTTGCTCTTTGGTTTATGCTTGGTTGTAGTTATAGTTTACGAATTCACATGTAATCACAAAGGATAAAATCATTTTTTGTAACATGCTTGAAGGAAGGAACTCAAACAAACGCTACATCCCTGAGAGACTTGAGCCTAAACGTTTATTTGGAGAGTTATTAATCTGTGCATTCTTGTTTTCTAAAAGTCGTTGCATGATCTCATTATTCTTTGCTTGGTTGCTACTTAGAATGCGTTTCATCACTATAGTTCCAAATACTAGAACTCATACCCGTTTCATTCAAAGCATGAAATTGATTAGCATAACAAATAACAAGATGAAGTGGTGTAGTAGTCACCACCATAGCCAAATAGCCGAATCCACCCTTGTCACTTGTATTGTAGGTTTAAACCCCTTTGAGCCTTATTTAGCCTATTTTCTTGTTAACCACATCATCCTTACCTAGCCTAGAATAGGACTTCCCATACCTTTGTTCTTAAAGTATAGTGGAGCATAATGTAGAAGGAATTCCTTTTGAGTGACATTTGTGCAGAAAACGAGTGTGGGGGAAGGGATTTTGTGAGTGTGTGTGTGCCAAAGTCTTAAAAGGGGCACGGGAAAAAGAAAGAAAAAAACGAAAAGAAAAAAATTGTGAAAAAGAAGAAAAAAGAAGAAGAAAAGAAAGAAAAAGAGTGAAAATAAGTGAGAATGAACTCACAAGTGTTGATTGTTGAAGAAAGGGTCTAAAAAGTTGAATATGGCCCTAATTTTTGTGTGACTTCCCCCTTGGGTGATCAAAGTTGACTTCCGCGTTCTAAAGGGAATTCTAAGTGCCTAATTCAATACCTTGCTCACTATTGCTTTAAGAATGTTTGTTATCCTTTACCTTTCGTTGTTAGCCAATACCCTAGCCTCGTTACAACCCTTTGACTTCTATCTTGATTGTTATGTGTTTCAATATGTGGAGTTTAAAATTGGTTTGAGCATATGGTACCCCTGGTTCTCGCGTCTAAGTAGTAGCGTTCCATTCATGAGATCATATACATGTCATTGTTAATAATTCTAGAAAGTGCTTTCCTTGTTATAACATATGTGAGTGTTCGTCTACATGTTTACATCAATCTTCTCACATATACCTAGTATAGGGAGTGTAGTTAGAAAATCTGTGTGAAAATTGAGAGTACATCTAGTAAGGAATTGAGGGAATTCTCTAAGGCATGTTACTACATTCAAAATGTTGTTTTAATTGATTAAATGCGAGCTAGTGAATGGTGACTATGATTAAGTATGCTCGAGGGTAAGGATTGCTTAAATCTATGTGAGTAGTGATCTTTAACATGTTATGTTTCATTGGAAATCCCTGAGGCAACGTTGGAAGGTTTAGAGTTATGTTTTGTTTCTTTTGTTTATTTGTTTTGCTCGAGGACTAGCAAAAGATAAGTGTGGGGGAATTTGATAGGAGCATATTTAGGTGACTTAACTAGCTTATTCTTGTGCATTTGTGCTATTATTTCTTAGTTAATGTCGTATTACAACTCAATTTCGTGTGTTTGTAGGTCCTATGGGTTAAAGTATCAAGAAAGTGCATTTTGGTGCATTTTGGAGCTATTTTGGACACTAGGTGGTGAGCTTGCATGTGGGCCAACATGGATGGACGAATTTGGACTTCAAGAAGGTGGAAATGTGATAAGAAGAGGAAGGAACTAAGCTAAGGACAAAGTGGATAAGGAAAGTGCAAGAAAAGAGGAAACATTATCCAAAACATTATCCAACCTTATCCAACCTTATCCAACATTATCCAATTATCCAAAACATTATCCAAACCTTATCTCATCTTATCCTATCCAAACCTTATCATGTCTTACTCCTAATTACATGGGGACTTAAATGGATCATTCTAGAACCTATTTCTAGAAGCATCCTAGTCTAGAAGGCCCAAATCTGCCACAAAACCTATTCTTTCTAGAAGCCCTAGAAAAGTGGCGCCCCAATCCATTCTAGAAGGCTTTGGCTTGCCTTGCAAGCCAAGCAACCCTCTCCCCTAAGTCAGCCACACCTCCCTAGGCCCAATCCCTTTGGGATTCTGATTTCCAAGGCCTAATCCTTGTGGATTTGGGTATACAATTCGTTTTATAAAACTATGTGGGCCAAAAACCTCTTCCTAGGTGGATTTGACAACCCATGGCCGAATTCTAGGGCCCTAATCCACCAAATCTGCTAAGTAAACCCTAATCTAATAAACCCTAGGACTATATAAACATATTTTCAGCCACAAATTCGTACCACCCCTTATGCTAGACAGAAAACCCTTGTGCCGCACCTCCATTCTCCATTCTAAGCCTCCATAGACCTCCCTACACATCCATACATCTCTGCCGCACCCTTCCCCACCATAATCAACCATCCTCCATCCCTCCAAACAAGAAAACACCATCCAAAACCACCAATTCCATCACCCAAACTTTGTGCCGCAGCAAGGAGGAGGAAGAGGAGCCAATCTGTGCATCGAATCCATCTTGGAATTGCTGAGCATTTAGGTGTATTCTTTCTTATGATTTCAATGTTTAAATTCAATACTTTTTGTTGCGCAAGCATGAGGAACTAATCCCCCCTTTGGCTAGGGGGGAATTTCGAAACCATGGTTATATTTGCATGATGATTTGATTACTTTTAGTTGTGATTTCATGAATGATGAATTCAATTTGCTTATCTGTTTTAATTAAAACTTGCTTATGTATATGAATTGAGAGTGCACGCTTGATTTGCATGCATAAACATGATGCTAGGGTATGAGGGAACTTCACCTAATCGTTGGGAACTCACATCCATGAGTAGTTAAGATTGTTGGTCGCAATTATGTTAAGTAAATTCTTGGTATAAGTATCATGCGCTTTCATAGTTACGAATGCCTCGTCAACGCCTATGATTTCCATAGAACCTAATGATCTTTGATTGTCTTTCTATCATGCGCTTTCATATACAAAACTTTTAAGGAATAATTTGATTGCAATGCGCTAATTCCATTCAATTCAATGACCTAAGGGAAATCTGAGAGTTAATTTAAGCGTACCTAATTAACTTGGGGTGTTGAGGTTCATAAATTCATCGAATAAGCAACTGGAGATTAATTTGTATGCAAGTATGCCATGTGTGGAGAAAAACCTCCTAGCCATCTCACCATCCATTTAATTCCACCAATTTCGTCAGAATCTGCCTATTTTACATATTTGTTTTGTTTGTTTGATTTTCGTCAAAAACCAAATCCCCAAGTGTCTTAGAGTGTCTAATTAGTTAGAATATGTTTTAGATTGTGTTTTTGAGTGTTTTGATTCAAGTTGTTACCCAAATTCGTCCAAATTAGTGAAAGTGCTCAAAACTGCCCAGAAAGTGTTTTTAAGGCAGTTTTGAGTGTTTTGGGGCTGTTTTGAGTCTTTGGGTTTGTTTTAGTGTTTTTATTGTTTAGCTTTGCATTCTTTGAGTCTAGTTTAGTGTTTTAACCTTTGTTTTACGTTTTTGAGTCAGTTTCCAAGTGATTTAGCAATCCCTCCTAATCCCCGGTTTAGAACGATCCCTACTTATTTATATGCTACAATTGTCAAAAGAGGGTTAATTTGTGTGTTAAGTTAATTTTCGCATCAAATTTTGGCGCCGTTGCCGGGGATTAGCAAACTTTGCTAATCCCTTGGATTGTTATTTTCGTTTTTCTTATTAGATCAGATTCTTATGTTATTTTGTTTCTTGTTTTAGGTACTTGTTTATGACTCGGAGTTCTAATCCGGTTCACGAACATATTTTAGACTTTGACGAGGATTTTGAGCGTGAGTTGAGACGTAAGAGGAAGAACCCGGAACCTAGTGAATCAAGTGCAAGTTCCGAGTCCGTTTCTGAATTTGAAGAGGAAGTGGAAGACATGGCAGCGGACAACCGAACAATCAAGGAGCTTTCCGCTTCGGGATTGGCCAATGCCGCACCCTTGTGCATCCAATACCCAAGGGCGGCTCAAGACAAGACTGCTGAGTTCGAATTGAAGTCAAGCCTGTTACATCACATTCCGAAGTACCATGGGCTGTCCATGGAAGATCCGAACAAGCACTTGAAGGAGTTTGAAGTCGTTTGCTCAAGCATGACTCCGGTGAACGTGGATGAGAGCATCTTGAAGATGAAGGCCTTTCCCTTTTCTCTCCAAGAGAAAGCGAAAGATTGGTTGTACGAGTTGGCTCCCGGAACGGTCACATCATAGGAGAGCATGAAACGAGCTTACTTGGAGAAGTTTTTCCCAACTTCTCGAGTCATCCTCCTACGAAAAAGGATAAGTGGAATCCAACAAGATGAAGGTGAATCCTTTCCTACTTATTATGAACGTTTTAAATCTCTTGTTGCTTCATGTCCACAGCATCAAATGAAGGAGGAACTACTTCTACAATACTTTTACGAGGGACTTCTACCTATTGAACGTCAAATGCTAGATGCCTCAGCGGGAGGAGCATTGGTGGACAAGACCCCCACGGCTGCAAAGTCCTTGATTGCTAATCGAGCATTGAACGCTCAACAATACGAAGGCGTTGGACAGAGGAGTACCCCACGGCAACACCAAGTCAATGAGGTAAGTGCCATAACCGAACTTCAAAATCAAATGGCTAACCTTACTACGTTGCTTTCTCAGGTGGTGGAAGGTCCAAAAGTCAAAACCGTAGCTTCTTGTGGCGTATGCTCCATGCAAGAACACCCTACAGACAAGTGCCCACAATTAATCGAGAATGGAGGGTGGGAGACACTCAATGCCGTGGGATATGGCAACCAATACCAATCACGTGGTGATCCGTTCTCTAATACTTACAATCCCGGTTGGCGTGATCATCCGAATTTCAAATGGCGAGACCCCCAACAAGGTCAACAACAAAGCGGATTTAGGCAACAACCCCCGGGTTTCTATCAAAAGCCGTTGGCACCACCACAAGCCCAAGCACAACCTGCCCAAAGCAATGTAGGTAATTCAAGTGAAAATGATAAGATTTTTCAATTACTTACTACTTTGACGCAGGAAGTCCAAACTCAAAACAAAGAGAGGCAAATCCAAGACAAGAGGGTGGACAACTTGGAGAAGCAAGTGGGACAGATTGCCGAATTCATGGGGCAATTTCGTGAGCAAGGAAGGTTGCCTAGCTCAACAGTGGTCAACCCGAAAGGAGGATTCGAATCTGCGAAAGCAATCATGTTGCGAAGTGGAAAACAAGTTGGAACGGCTTCACAACCCTCTAATTCAGCCCCAATGGAGGACGAAAAGTTGCAATTTGAAGAGGGGGAGCAAGAACAAGCCACGGCAAGGGTAGAAAGTACCATGCCGCAGCCACCTAACCTACACCATTCGGCTTCCAAGGGTAAGAATGTTCCAAGTTCGATTATTTCTAATGTTATTCCTCCAAATGCACCATTTCCTCGTAGATTCATGCAAACAAAGAAGGAGGAAGCTGAAAAGGACATCTTGGAGACATTTAGGAAAGTACAAGTCAATATACCACTTTTGGATGCAATTAAGCAAGTTCCAAGGTATGCTAAGTTTTTAAAAGAACTTTGCACTACTAGGAAGAAAATTTCGAACAAAGAGGTTGTAAAGGTAAGTGAAAATGTCTCAGCCATCTTGCAACGTAAATTACCCCCTAAATGCAAAGATCCGGGTAGTTTTACAATTCCCTGTGTTATTGGCAATAATCGTTTTGAACATGCCATGCTAGACTTAGGTGCATCTATTAATGTTATGCCTTACTCAATTTATGCATCTATGAACCTAGGTGAGTTAAAAAATGATGGTGTGGTTATTCAATTGGCCGATAGATCTAATGCCTATCCAAAGGGTGTTTTGGAAGATGTTTTAGTGCAGGTTAATGATTTAATCTTTCCGGCTGATTTTTATGTACTTGAAATGGAAGACTCGGTTCATTCTCCACCCTTGCCACTCCTACTTGGAAGACCATTCATGAAAACAGCTCAAACGAAGATTGATGTGGCCAAGGGAGTATTAACAATGGAGTTTGGTGGTGATATAATTAAATTCAATGTTTATGATTCTATTAAGAAGCCTAATGATGTTCGTTCTTGTTTTGCCATTGATGTGCATAAGGATATAGGGCAGGAACAATCCACACCTATCAAGAAGGATGCATCAAAAACCACCATTGAAGAGGGAATTGGAGTGGTTGCCCTAAAACCATCCAATCTGGCCGAGAGTAGCCATAGTGACTTTGTTGATATGGCTGCCACTTTTGAGCCTCCATCACCATATGTTTGTAAGTCTCCAACCCCAATTCCAATTCCCATGTCAACTAATACGGTGTTACCTTCTTTGGTGCAGGTACCCAATCGATTTCAAGGTGGTGGGAGCATTTACATGGACTTTAGGAACCAAAACACCACAATCCGGGAGGATCACTATCCCCTCCCATTCATTGAGCCATGCTATGAACACTTTGGGAAGCATGCCGTGGAGGACAGATCCCTCCATGCCGTGGCTACTACTAGTGAAGCTTAACACGGCGTATTCGTCCGGCTGGAAGACGTTAAAGCAAGCGCTTCTTGGGAGGCAACCCATGTATTCGACAAGGAGAAGATGGAACTTCCATTCCAAACCCAGATTTGCGTTTCTAAACCCTTCTCCTTGCTGTTTATTTTATCATGCTTAGTTGCTTATTATTTGTTTGCTTTTATGTGAGTCTTTGTGTGAAACATTGAGGACAATGTTTGATTTAAGTGTGGGGGGGTAAACAAGTGTTTTTATGCAAAATTCGTGGGATTCTATCACCTATCACTTCTAATGTTGTTTCTCACTGTTTTTAAGTGTTTTTAGTGCATTTTAAGCTGTTTTGGTGTGTGTTGAAGTAAAAATCCGAAAATTTGAAAAAAATTTGAAAACAGTGTTTTGAAAAAGCCAAAAAGAGTTGTTTTTGTGTGTTTGTTTGTGTCTTAGGGTACCTTCCAACACAATGATGAGGATTTGGTTTTAATGCATGACTGTTAAAGAGAGTTACAAACAATGATGGAAGTTTGATTTGCTCTTTGGTTTATGTTTGGTTGTAGTTATAGTTTACGAATTCACATGTAATCACAAAGGATAAAATCAGTTTTTGTAACATGCTTGAAGGAAGGAACTCAAACAAACGCTACATCCCTGAGAGACTTGAGCCTAAACGTTTATTTGGAGAGTTATTAATCTGTGCATTCTTGTTTTCTAAAAGTCGTTGCATGATCTCATTATTCTTTGCTTGGTTGCTACTTAGAATGCGTTTCATCACTATAGTTCCAAATACTAGAACTCATACCCGTTTCATTCAAAGCATGAAATTGATTTGCATAACAAATAACAAGATGAAGTTGTGTAGCAGTCACCACCATAGCCAAACAGCCGAATCCACCCTTGTCACTTGTATTGTAGGTTTAAACCCCTTTGAGCCTTATTTAGCCTATTTTCTTGTTAACCACATCATCCTTACCTAGCCTAGAATAGGACTTCCCATACCTTTGTTCTTAAAGTATAGTGGAGCATAATGTAGAAGGAATTCCTTTTGAGTGACATTTGTGCAGAAAACGAGTGTGGGGGAAGGGATTTTGTGAGTGTGTGTGTGCCAATGTCTTAAAAGGGGCACGAGAAAAGAAAGAAAAAAAGAAAAAAAAAATTTGTGAAAAAGAAGAAAAAGAAGAAGAAAAGGAAGAAAAGGAATGAAAATAAGTGAGAATGAACTCACAAGTGAGATTGTTGAAGAAAGGGTCTAAAAAGTTGAATATGGCCCTAATTTTTGTGTGACTTCCCCCTTGGGTGATCAAAGTTGACTTCCGCGTTCTAAAGGGAATTCTAAGTGCCTAATTCAATACCTTGCTCACTATTGCTTTAAGAATGTTTGTTATCCTTTACCTTTCGTTGTTAGCCAATACCCTAGCCTCGTTACAACCCTTTGACTTCTATCTTGATTGTTATGTGTTTCAATATGTGGAGTTTAAAATTGGTTTGAGCATATGGTACCCCTGGTTCTCGCGTCTAAGTAGTAGCGTTCCATTCATGAGATCATATACATGTCATTGTTAATAATTCTAGAAAGTGCTTTCCTTGTTATAACATATGTGAGTGTTCGTCTACATGTTTACATCAATCTTCTCACATATACCTAGTATAGGGAGTGTAGTTAGAAAATCTGTGTGAAAATTGAGAGTACATCTAGTAAGGAATTGAGGGAATTCTCTAAGGCATGTTACTACATTCAAAATGTTGTTTTAATTGATTAAATGCGAGCTAGTGAATGGTGACTATGATTAAGTATGCTCGAGGGTAAGGATTGCTTAAATCTATGTGAGTAGTGATCTTTAACATGTTATGTTTCATTGGAAATCCCTGAGGCAACGTTGGAAGGTTTAGAGTTATGTTTTGTTTCTTTTGTTTATTTGTTTTGCTCGAGGACTAGCAAAAGATAAGTGTGGGGGAATTTGATAGGAGCATATTTAGGTGACTTAACTAGCTTATTCTTGTGCATTTGTGCTATTATTTCTTAGTTAATGTCGTATTACAACTCAATTTCGTGTGTTTGTAGGTCCTATGGGTTAAAGTATCAAGAAAGTGCATTTTGGTGCATTTTGGAGCTATTTTGGACACTAGGTGGTTGGTGCGAGAATTATACGCGCATAAATTAAACCCTCTTTTTGACAATTGTAGTAATGATGTAAGTAGGGATCGTTCTGGACCGGGGATTAGGAGGGATTGTTAATCACTTGGATTTGACTCAAAAACATAAAAACGTAATATAAAACACTAAACTAGACTCAAAGAATGTAAAACTAAACTTTAAAACACTAAGACAAACCAAAGACTCAAAATGCTTTTAAAAACACAAACTAAAATGATTTCTAACTAAATTGACATTAAAGTAAAGGGGGATTTAAGTTTATACGAAATTAAATTAAATGAACAAATTAAAACAGAATGTAAATATGAAATTGATGAAATAGAATGGATGAATGCTAGCTAAGGGGGTCATCTCCACATATGTTACACTTGCATAATAAAAAGATTTCCAATTGCATTTCAATATAAATTATGAAACTCATCACCCCGGGTTAATTAGGTCCGCTTAAATTAACCTTCAAATCTTCCTAACGTTATTGAATTGGATGATTGCATACGACAACCCAAAACATTCCCCACAAGTCCCCTACATGATTGCATAATAGAGATACAAGCAAGAATCATTACGCTCTATGAAGATTATAAGTGTTGACGAGGCATTCGTTACTATGATTGCATGAAACTCGTGCCAAGAATTCATTTAACGCGATTGTTTATAAGCAACCTCCACTACTTGTGAATATAAGTTCATAACGATTAGGTGGAACTCACTTATATTCTAGCGTCATATTCATGCATGAAAATTAAGCATGCACTCTCAATAAACATACATAAATAAGTTATCAATCAAACGGTTAAACAAATTGAATTCACAACTTATGAAACGCAATTAGAAGTAATCAAATCAAAATGCAAGCATAAACATTTATTTCGAATTACCCCCTAGCTAAAGGGGCTTTAGTTCCTCATAACTTTGAAATCAAAGAAACACCTAAACATTCCAACAACTCAAACTTGAATTGTATGAACGTTTAGGCACTCTTTTCTTCCATTACTCATACGTACAAAACAAAGAGAATTGAATTTAAACCTTGAAATCAAAGAAACACCTAAACATTCCAACAACTCAAACTTGAATTGTATGAATGTTTAGGCCCTCTTATCTTCCTCGTTGTTGTAGCACAAGGTCTAAGGTGAGGTTTGGGGGATTATGGAAATGGTAGAGGAGTGGTGTTTGGATTATAAGGGAAAGTGTTTGTGTTAGTTGTGGTGTGAGAAATGGAGAGATGGAATGGGGAGTGAATGAATTTCTCAATGAATGCATGGGTTTTTATAGGGGGAATGGGAGAATATGTTGTTGATTGTTTAAGAGTGCATGTGGCTCTTATGATTGTTGTGCAATGATGAAAGGCAAAGTGCATGTGCAATGTTGGAGGATGAATGTGTGATGGTGTGATTGAATGATTTAAAGGGGCATGTGGGTGAATTAAAGGATGGAATGCATGTGAATTAGGTTGCAAAGAGAAGGAGAAAAGCTGGAAAATGGAATGGGATACATGGCAAGGTGTGTTTGGTGTTGGAAATGCATGTGTTTGCTTGTGAATTAAAACTAGAGTGAATGATGATGAATGCATGTGGATTAAAGAGGTGTGAATGCATGTGCAATGAGTAATGAAATGGGAAAGCATGGTTGAATGATTAAATGGCTGAATTGGATTAAAGAATAAAGGGTGCATGAGTGAATGATTGAATGTGCATGTGGGTGAATGTGAAGGGAATGCATGTGTTGAATGAGATTGTGGAAATGCACGGTATTGAATTGTTTGTTTGTGTGAAGTGTGTGTGAATGCATGTGAAGATGCTAATAAATAATGCATGTAGGGTTAGGAAATAAAATCATAACTTAAAGGGGAATGATTAAAGGGTGTTGAAAGGTTTTGCATGGCTTTGAAGTGATTGTGGATTGGGCTAGGGTTTAAGTACATGAAATGGACCCAAATTGCTCCCCCTTGCATGGCAAGGAATGGTGTTTGTGTTAAGCCCAAGGCAAGGTGAATGTAATTGGGTTAGGGCCATTGTTTTATGTCCTCAAGTGCTTACAAGGCCTTCAATTTCATCCAACACTTGGGCTCCAAGCATAAGCTATCCATCCTTAGCCCAATAGTGCTCCAAAACACTCCACAATGCATCCTTTCGTCAAACACGTCTTATTATCCTGAAAACACACAAAAGAAGCATAAAGGACTAAACTAACTAAAGAAACATAACGTAAATGTACGAGAACAAGCCATTTAAGTCGCATGAATATGCTCCTATCAAATACCCCCACACTTAGCTTTTGCTAGTCCTCGAGCAAAACAGAAAAACAAAATAAAACGAAACGAAACAAACCAAACACAATCTTAAACCTTCCAACGTTGCCTCAGGGATTTCCAATGCACATGACATGTTAAAAATCATTATTCCCACAGATTTTGGTTATCTTTACACTTAAGTACATACTTAATCATAGTCACCACATACTAATTCACAATTAAGCATTTAAAACTATATTTTGAATGTAGTAACATGCCTTTAGAGAATTTGCTCAATTCCTTATAAGATATGTACTCAATTTTCACTCAGATTTTCTGACTACACACCCTAATCTAGTTACATGTGAGAAGATTGATGTAAATATGAAAACGAACACTCACATATATGTATCATAAAGAGAGCAATTTCTGGAGTTTATAAGCATGTTTAGATATGATCTCATGAATGGAATGCTCCCACTTAGATGCGAGAACCAGTGACACCATATGCTCATACCAAGTTCAAACTCCACAAATTGAAACACATAACACTCAAGATTGAAGTCACGGGTTGTAATGGGGCTTGGGGTAATTGGCTAAAAATGAAAGGTAAGGATAACAAACGTTCTTTAAGCAATAGTGAGCAAAGTATTGAATTAGGCACTTAGAATTCCCTTTAGAATGCAGAAGTCAACTTTGATCACCCAAGGGGGAATTACACAAAACTTAGGGCCATATTCAACTTTTTTGGACCCTTTCTTCAACCATCAACGCTCGTGAGTTCATTCTTACTTATTTTCACTCCTCTTTTTTTTTCTTTTTCTTTTCTTCTTCTTTTTCTTTTGAATCTCAAAACATACATATAAACGTAAGAATAAACTTTTACTCCCCCACACTTATTTCCTTGCATAATGTAACTCAAAAGGAATTCATTTAAGTCATGCTCACTATACTTTAAGAACAAGGGTATAGGAAAGTCCTACTCTAGGCTAGGTAAGGGGTGATGTGGTTAGCAAAGAAAATAGGCTAAACGAGGCTCAACGGGGTTAAAACTAATATATACGAAATATGGGAAGTAAGGCTATTTGGCTATGGTGGCAACTACACAACTTCATCTTGATATATGTTATGCAATTCAATGTCATGCTTTGAATGAAACGGATATAAGTTCTAGCATTTAGTTCTATCATGATACAATTGCATTCTAAGTAGCAACCAAGCAAGGAATAATGAGATCATGCAACAACTTTAGAAAACAAAGAATCACAGAATATAACTCTCCAAAGAAGGTAATGGCTCGAGTCTCACAGGGATGTAGCGTTATTATGAGTTCCTTCCTTCAAGCATGTTACAAAAATGAATTTTTCTTTTATGATTGCATGTGAAGTCATACATTATAACCATAACTAAGCATATACCAAGAGTAAATCAAACTTTCATCCATGTTTATAACTCTTTTTAACAGTCATGCAATTACAAACCAAATCCTCATCATAACGTTGGAAGGTTCCCTAAGACACAAACACACAAAAACGATTCAAAACACTCTTTTTAGGCTTTTCAAATTTTTATGTGATTTTCGGAGTTATAAAACAAAACACACTAAAACACTCTAAAACAATTTAAAAACACCTTAAAACCGCAAGGAACAACATTTGAAGTTTATGGGTGATAAAATCCCACGAATTTGCATTAACAACATTAGTTACCCCCCACACTTAAATCAAACATTGTCCTCAATGTTTTAAGCATAGATTCACACAAAACATAAGTAAACACAAAAAGCAACTAAACATACTAAACATGGCAGAATGTAATTAACAAAGAGAAGAGTTTAGAGACGCAAATCTGGTTATAGAGTATAAATTCCATCTTCTCCTTGGTAATTGCATTGAGGCTTTGATCTTTGTGATTCCACAGGCTTACTCTTGAACTGGTTTCTGCCTATCGTTGATTTTCCTTTGTGCTACTTCTTGAACTGGGCAGCAGGATGGTTCTTTTAGTCTCCCCCGAAGGTCTGAGCTTATCCCTTTTATCTGTTTCTTTGTTCAATCTTTGCAGGAGTGGTCCCTTCTCTGGAAGTGTATCAACCGTTGAAGATGACTACTCGAGAGCAACGCTAGGTAAGCAATCAGGAATAGGTTCCAGGCAGTTGGCTCCAGATCGGAAGACTGACTCCAAGTGCCGGCTGATTGCTTCTTTTACTTTGCCATGCGAGTAAGAACAAGGACAAAGAAAAAGACAGGGAAAAAGCATGATATGAGATACTTTTGCTTTTGACCTTGATGATATGAGATACCTTTGCTTTTGAAGAAGCGGTGAATGAATCAGCGTATTTCAATCCGCCGTTTCCTCCTGGGTCATCTGTACTCCAGGCATCTGGTATCATCTTTGGGGAAGAAGAAAGAATGGAGTATTTCGAAAGGCTTTGCTGGGAGTACTCCCTCAGAGGTGAGGAAGAGTTGGGCATTTTCTTCAGGTTTTACCTTGCCAAAAACAAAATGAAGGTCGACATATATAGAGATAATAGCAAGTGGTGGTACTTTTTACCCTTGTCGACAAACGTTTTGATCCCGCAAATCCGTCTTTTTGAAATAGTGGCGCCTCTTCGATCTTTGAATACGCCTCTTCGATTTCTGAGCAGGCGCCCCTTCGATTTCTGAACGACGCCCCTTCGCTTTCTGAATGACACGTGGTAGTGCAGATGTGGCTCCTTTTGACAAAGCTGCACGCGTTTTCTGAAAAGCAGAGAAAGCGTCGCCGAACTTTGCGCTTGTCGGCTAAAGAGGTGTAGTTGCGATGATGGCCTCCACGTGCGTCTTCTGAAAAGCCGAGAAAACGTCGCCTAAATTACGCCGGAAAATCCGGCTCTTTGAATCGGTGGACGCGTTGCCTTGGCTTTTTATAGAGCTATCAATCACCCCAACACACACACTCTGAAGATTTCCCATTCTTGAAAATCGACTCCGGCCCTTCGAAATTTAACTCCATCCACCCCTTCTCTTTGAACACTTTTGAAAAAAATGGCAAACTCATCGAACCTTAGCTTAGATTTGAGTCTCAGCAGCGATCCGGTTGCGCCCCGTCAAGGTAATGTATGGCGCCCTTCTTTTTTATCTTCTAACGGTCCTCTTTCAGGTGAAGACTCTGTGATGCAGGACGCCACAACAGCTACAATAGTAGCTAAAAACCTCCTCACTCCAAAAGATAATAGGCTGCTGTCAGGACGGTCCGATGAGTTGGCCGTTCAAGAGTCCCTCGCACTTAGTGTTCAGTGTGCGAGCTCTGTGTCCAACATGGGCCTACGCCTGCTTGCCCGCTCCCGTCAGGTGGAATCGTTGATGGCAGAGGTGGAAAGACTTAAGCAAGAGATCCAGCAGCTTAAGTACGAGAATAGAAGTTTGCATGTGCTTGCAAATAACTATTCGTCGGGGATGAAGAGGAAGCTTGATGAGCTGCAAGAATCTGAGGGTCGAATTCACAGTGACCGTCAAAGGCTTGCGTCTTATCTCCAGAGGCACCTTTTTCCTGGGTCATCCAGCGCTTGACCAAGTATTGAGGCTTGGAATGCTCTAGCTCCGATGCCTCCCGCTCCGATGCCTTCCGCTTCGATGCCTCCCGCTTCTATGCCTCCCGCTTCTGCGCCTTCCGCTTCTGCGCCTCGTAGTGGGACTTCACGCAAACAACCTTTGTGAAGCTCCACCTTTCTCCATGTTTAGTATCTTTCTTTTTTTCTTTTTTTCTTTTTTTCTTTTTTTTTTTTATTTTTTTTATTTTTTTTTATTAAAATAAATAAAATCAAACGGCATGGAATTGGTCCTTGAATGGAAGGTGATAATTGAAGTGAACCGGCATTGGTTTGAATTCTAGTGTAGGTGCCTGATTCAAAAAAAATAGCAAGTTAGTATAAAATCTAATGGAATTTGGAAAAAAATACTTACTTGTTTTGTCCGACAAGAACTCAATGACAAATACCACTCCTTTGAAAGTTTCAGGGATATTGGACTTGGCCAGATTGCAAGTGATGGTTATTACTTGTCCAATGTCATCAAATTTAACTTCTTTGGATTTTGTGGTTTCAAGAACGTCCTCTTTGATGGATTCATGACATTCCCTACTTGTCACCTTTGGAAGGGCTTCCAAGATGTCTTTTTCACATTCTTCTTCCTTGGAAGTCATGAATCTGCAAGGAATAGGGTTAAAAATAATGAAATTTGGAACAACCATACCTGTATTAGATGGCATAGGAGCAATAGGAGCCTCCGGCAAAGGTGTTTCCACCCTTTCCGTGGGTTGGGTGTATTCCTCTTCCTTGTGATTTGATTTTGATGGTTGAGGGTCCGTTCCAACCTCCTTGTCACTTCTCAACATGATTTCCTTGGCAGTTTCAAATTCTCCCTTCGGATTTGCAATGGTTGAACTAGGGAGTTCGCCTTGGTCTCGAAACTGTCCTACGAACTCCGCGATCTGCCCAATTTGCTTATCCAAGTGGTCCAACCTTTGTGGTGGCTGCATAGGCGTAGAATAGAACTCCTCATATGGCTGCCAATATCCTTCTTGTTGAGCCTCATTGTCTTGAATTTGTGAGCCCTGCACCAAACAAATTAATTCATTAAGCTTTTGATTATAATCTATTGACGAACTTGAGTTTGGTTGGGCATATTGAATATGAGGTTGTGGTGGCTGCCAATATCCTCCTTGTTGAGCATTTTGAGGTTCCCACCGCATAGAGTTTGAATGATCACTCCAATCCGAATTGTAAGTATTGGAAAACACGTTATTCCTTGATTGAAGATTAAATATATCAACTCTTTGCATTTGGGACCTTTCCATGAGTTGTGACAAAAGAGAAGCATTATCAAGTGCCATCTTGTTCTTAACAAACAAAACACAAATAAAATAATAATAAAAAAAAACTAAATCTAAAAGACAATACAGAAACAAACAATCCAAGGGATTAGCAAATTTTCTAATCCCCGGCAACGGCGCCAAAATTTGGTGCGAGAATTATACGCGCATAAATTAAACCCTCTTTTTGACAATTGTAGTAATGATGTAAGTAGGGATCGTTCTGGACCGGGGATTAGGAGGGATTGTTAATCACTTGGATTTGACTCAAAAACATAAAAACGTAATATAAAACACTAAACTAGACTCAAAGAATGTAAAACTAAACTTTAAAACACTAAGACAAACCAAAGACTCAAAATGCTTTTAAAAACACAAACTAAAATGATTTCTAACTAAATTGACATTAAAGTAAAGGGGGATTTAAGTTTATACGAAATTAAATTAAATGAACAAATTAAAACAGAATGTAAATATGAAATTGATGAAATAGAATGGATGAATGCTAGCTAAGGGGGTCATCTCCACATATGTTACACTTGCATAATAAAAAGATTTCCAATTGCATTTCAATATAAATTATGAAACTCATCACCCCGGGTTAATTAGGTCCGCTTAAATTAACCTTCAAATCTTCCTAACGTTATTGAATTGGATGATTGCATACGACAACCCAAAACATTCCCCACAAGTCCCCTACATGATTGCATAATAGAGATACAAGCAAGAATCATTACGCTCTATGAAGATTATAAGTGTTGACGAGGCATTCGTTACTATGATTGCATGAAACTCGTGCCAAGAATTCATTTAACGCGATTGTTTATAAGCAACCTCCACTACTTGTGAATATAAGTTCATAACGATTAGGTGGAACTCACTTATATTCTAGCGTCATATTCATGCATGAAAATTAAGCATGCACTCTCAATAAACATA
This sequence comes from Pyrus communis, assembly GCF_041283825.1. Taxonomy (NCBI): domain Eukaryota; kingdom Viridiplantae; phylum Streptophyta; class Magnoliopsida; order Rosales; family Rosaceae; genus Pyrus; species Pyrus communis. The sequence continues at coordinate 14,805,527 of NC_142576.1, read as the reverse complement.
CATAAATAAGTTATCAATCAAACGGTTAAACAAATTGAATTCACAACTTATGAAACGCAATTAGAAGTAATCAAATCAAAATGCAAGCATAAACATTTATTTCGAATTACCCCCTAGCTAAAGGGGCTTTAGTTCCTCATAACTTTGAAATCAAAGAAACACCTAAACATTCCAACAACTCAAACTTGAATTGTATGAACGTTTAGGCACTCTTTTCTTCCATTACTCATACGTACAAAACAAAGAGAATTGAATTTAAACCTTGAAATCAAAGAAACACCTAAACATTCCAACAACTCAAACTTGAATTGTATGAATGTTTAGGCCCTCTTATCTTCCTCGTTGTTGTAGCACAAGGTCTAAGGTGAGGTTTGGGGGATTATGGAAATGGTAGAGGAGTGGTGTTTGGATTATAAGGGAAAGTGTTTGTGTTAGTTGTGGTGTGAGAAATGGAGAGATGGAATGGGGAGTGAATGAATTTCTCAATGAATGCATGGGTTTTTATAGGGGGAATGGGAGAATATGTTGTTGATTGTTTAAGAGTGCATGTGGCTCTTATGATTGTTGTGCAATGATGAAAGGCAAAGTGCATGTGCAATGTTGGAGGATGAATGTGTGATGGTGTGATTGAATGATTTAAAGGGGCATGTGGGTGAATTAAAGGATGGAATGCATGTGAATTAGGTTGCAAAGAGAAGGAGAAAAGCTGGAAAATGGAATGGGATACATGGCAAGGTGTGTTTGGTGTTGGAAATGCATGTGTTTGCATGTGAATTAAAACTAGAGTGAATGATGATGAATGCATGTGGATTAAAGAGGTGTGAATGCATGTGCAATGAGTAATGAAATGGGAAAGCATGGTTGAATGATTAAATGGCTGAATTGGATTAAAGAATAAAGGGTGCATGAGTGAATGATTGAATGTGCATGTGGGTGAATGTGAAGGGAATGCATGTGTTGAATGAGATTGTGGAAATGCACGGTATTGAATTGTTTGTTTGTGTGAAGTGTGTGTGAATGCATGTGAAGATGCTAATAAATAATGCATGTAGGGTTAGGAAATAAAATCATAACTTAAAGGGGAATGATTAAAGGGTGTTGAAAGGTTTTGCATGGCTTTGAAGTGATTGTGGATTGGGCTAGGGTTTAAGTACATGAAATGGACCCAAATTGCTCCCCCTTGCATGGCAAGGAATGGTGTTTGTGTTAAGCCCAAGGCAAGGTGAATGTAATTGGGTTAGGGCCATTGTTTTATGTCCTCAAGTGCTTACAAGGCCTTCAATTTCATCCAACACTTGGGCTCCAAGCATAAGCTATCCATCCTTAGCCCAATAGTGCTCCAAAACACTCCACAATGCATCCTTTCGTCAAACACGTCTTATTATCCTGAAAACACACAAAAGAAGCATAAAGGACTAAACTAACTAAAGAAACATAACGTAAATGTACGAGAACAAGCCATTTAAGTCGCATGAATATGCTCCTATCAGTGGTGAGCTTGCATGTGGGCCAACATGGATGGACGAATTTGGACTTCAAGAAGGTGGAAATGTGATAAGAAGAGGAAGGAACTAAGCTAAGGACAAAGTGGATAAGGAAAGTGCAAGAAAAGAGGAAACATTATCCAAAACATTATCCAACCTTATCCAACCTTATCCAACATTATCCAATTATCCAAACATTATCCAAACCTTATCTCATCTTATCCTATCCAAACCTTATCATGTCTTACTCCTAATTACATGGGGACTTAAATGGATCATTCTAGAACCTATTTCTAGAAGCATCCTAGTCTAGAAGGCCCAAATCTGCCACAAAACCTATTCTTTCTAGAAGCCCTAGAAAAGTGGCGCCCCAATCCATTCTAGAAGGCTTTGGCTTGCCTTGCAAGCCAAGCAACCCTCTCCCCTAAGTCAGCCACACCTCCCTAGGCCCAATCCCTTTGGGATTCTGATTTCCAAGGCCTAATCCTTGTGGATTTGGGTATACAATTCGTTTTATAAAACTATGTGGGCCAAAAACCTCTTCCTAGGTGGATTTGACAACCCATGGCCGAATTCTAGGGCCCTAATCCACCAAATCTGCTAAGTAAACCCTAATCTAATAAACCCTAGGACTATATAAACATATTTTCAGCCACAAATTCGTACCACCCCTTATGCTAGACAGAAAACCCTTGTGCCGCACCTCCATTCTCCATTCTAAGCCTCCATAGACCTCCCTACACATCCATACATCTCTGCCGCACCCTTCCCCACCATAATCAACCATCCTCCATCCCTCCAAACAAGAAAACACCATCCAAAACCACCAATTCCATCACCCAAACTTTGTGCCGCAGCAAGGAGGAGGAAGAGGAGCCAATCTGTGCATCGAATCCATCTTGGAATTGCTGAGCATTTAGGTGTATTCTTTCTTATGATTTCAATGTTTAAATTCAATACTTTTTGTTGCGCAAGCATGAGGAACTAATCCCCCCTTTGGCTAGGGGGGAATTTCGAAACCATGGTTATATTTGCATGATGATTTGATTACTTTTAGTTGTGATTTCATGAATGATGAATTCAATTTGCTTATCTGTTTTAATTAAAACTTGCTTATGTATATGAATTGAGAGTGCACGCTTGATTTGCATGCATAAACATGATGCTAGGGTATGAGGGAACTTCACCTAATCGTTGGGAACTCACATCCATGAGTAGTTAAGATTGTTGGTCGCAATTATGTTAAGTAAATTCTTGGTATAAGTATCATGCGCTTTCATAGTTACGAATGCCTCGTCAACGCCTATGATTTCCATAGAACCTAATGATCTTTGATTGTCTTTCTATCATGCGCTTTCATATAGAAAACTTTTAAGGAATAATTTGATTGCAATGCGCTAATTCCATTCAATTCAATGACCTAAGGGAAATCTGAGAGTTAATTTAAGCGTACCTAATTAACTTGGGGTGTTGAGGTTCATAAATTCATCGAATAAGCAACTGGAGATTATTTTGTATGCAAGTATGCCATGTGTGGAGAAAAACCTCCTAGCCATCTCACCATCCACTTAATTTCACCAATTTCGTCAGAATCTGCCTATTTTACATATTTGTTTTGTTTGTTTGATTTTCGTCAAAAACCAAATCCCCAAGTGTCTTAGAGTGTCTAATTAGTTAGAATATGTTTTAGATTGTGTTTTTGAGTGTTTTGATTCAAGTTGTTACCCAAATTCGTCCAAATTAGTGAAAGTGCTCAAAACTGCCCAGAAAGTGTTTTTAAGGCAGTTTTGAGTGTTTTGGGGCTGTTTTGAGTCTTTGGGTTTGTTTTAGTGTTTTTATTGTTTAGCTTTGCATTCTTTGAGTCTAGTTTAGTGTTTTAACCTTTGTTTTACGTTTTTGAGTCAGTTTCCAAGTGATTTAGCAATCCCTCCTAATCCCCGGTTTAGAACGATCCCTACTTATTTATATGCTACAATTGTCAAAAGAGGGTTAATTCGTGTGTTAAGTTAATTTTCGCATCAAATAACTAAAGAAACACAACGTAAATGCACGAGAACAAGCAAAGTAAGTCGCCTAAATATGCTCCTATCAATGGCCGAAGGAATGAGGATGCAAGGACCAATTGTATGCGGAGTGTGTTCTATCCAAGGACATGCCTCTGAGAAGTTCCCACAACTCATCGAAAATGGTGGATGGGAAAGCGCAAATGCAATTGGATTTCAAGGCCAAAACCAACCAAGGAACGATCAGTATTCTAACACCTATAATCCAGGTTGGAGAGACCACCTAAACTTCAAATGGAGGGAGCCCCAACAACCACCACAACAAGGAGGCTTTAGACAACAACCCCCGGGTTTCTTCACTAAGCCATACGCACCCACACATGCTCCACAACAATCTGCCCCAAATGCTTCAGGTACATCCCTAGACAATGATACACTTCTTAAGTTACTAACTAATTTGTCTCAGGGGCAAGAGAATCAAGCCAAAGCAATGCAAAATCAAGAAAAAAGGGTGGATCAATTGGAGAAACAAATTGGGCAGATTGCGGAGTTTGTAGGGCAGTTCCGAGACCAAGGCAAGCTCCCAAGCTCTACCACGCCAAACCCAAAGGGAGGGTTCGAAACGGCCAATGCAATCATCTTGAGAAGTGGAAAAGAAGTTGGGGCAGGTCCTAAACCATCCAAGACAGGTCCTAATGACGAAGGGAAGCTGCAACATGAAGAGGAGGATGCTGATGCGTGATTTATAAGCACACAAATTAACCCTCTTTTTATCAATTGTAGTAAGTATGTAAGTAGGGATCGTTCTAGGCCGGGGATTATGAGGGATTGCAAAATCACTTGAAAACTGACTCAAATACGTAAAAACAAGTTTAAAACACTATACTAGACTCAAAGAATGCAAAACTAAACTTTAAAACACCAAAACAAACCAAAAGACTCAAAACAGCACCCAAAACACTCAAAACTGTCTTAAAAACACAATCTGGGCAGTTTTGAACACTAGACACAACTTTGGACGAAAATTGGTTTTAACTTGACCTAAGACACTTAAAAACACAAACTAAAGTGATTTCTAACTACTATGACTCAACAAAGTAAAGGGGGATTGGTTTTGGACGAATTTAACGAATTTGATGGAATTGAATGGATGGGAAGCTAGCTAAGGGGTTCATCTCCACACATGTTATACTTGCATATAAAACGATTTCCAATTGCTTTTCAATAACCCATGAATTCTCAATGCCCCAGATTAACCGTGAATTGCACTAATTAACCCTCAGATTTTCCTAACGTTATTGAATTGGATGATTGCATACGACAACCCAAAGCATTCCCCACAAGTTCCCTACATGAATTGCATAATAGAGATACAAGCAAGAATCATTAAGTTCTTTGAGAACCATAAGCATTGACGAAGCACTCGTTACTATGAATTGCATGAAACTTATGCCAAGAATTTACTTAACGCAATTGAGATCATCAACTTTTACTACTTGTGAATATAATTCCATAACGATTAGGTGAAATTTCCTTATATCCTAGCATCCAATTTATGCATGATAATTAAGCGTGCACTCTCAACCAACACACACAAATCAACGTAATTCACATAGATAAGTAAATTGAATTCACAACTTATGAAACGCAATTAGAAGTAATCAAATCATATCGCAAGCATAAACATGTATTTCGAATCCCCCCCTAGCCAAGGGGGGGTTTAGTTCCTCATACACACAAAACAAAGAGAATTGAAATTAAACATTGAAATCAAAGGAAAAGAAACACCTAGAAATTCCAGCGACGCGAACTCGAATTGCATGAACTTCCGAGCTTCCTTCTCCTCCTCCTTGGTGCGGCAAAGGTCTAGGGACAGGTTTAGGGCCTTAGGTGTATGGATGCATGGTCATGGAGGGATGTAGTAGTGTTTAGGGGAAGGGGATGGTGCGGCAAAGCTTAAAACTAAGGAGAAAGGTGTTTGGTGGCTGCGGCAAGGGTGTGGAGAGGGTTGGACGAATTTCTGGAATGAATGAATGTGTATGAGAGGTGGTATTCTGATCTAGGGGTTAATATGAGTATATATAGGCGCTTAGAACCCTAGGGTAATCAGATATGGACTTGAATAACCCAAATCCACAAGGAAATAGGCTTAGAAATCAGAAATAAAAAGGGATAATGCTTGCTAGGTGCGGCAGGTAAGGAGATGAGGTGATAAGGCTTCTAGAATGCCTTGCAAGGCAAGGGAAAGCAGCTTTCTAGAAGGGATAGGTGCGGCACTAAAGGATAGGGCAGATTAGGGCTTCTAGAAACCCTCTAATGCAAGGAAAACTCACGGCAAGGATGGATAAGGTTTCTAGAACAAGGATAAGGTATCCTAAATGGATATAGTGCCCTAAATGGATAAAGTGCCCTAAATGGATAAGGACTCCTCATTGCACTTGGAAACTTTGCCTATTAGGATTAGGAAACCTTGTCTTCGTCATTCCTTCTTCATCTTGGACTCATTTTCCTTCTTGGACTTGGAAAACTTCTTTGTTGCTTCACTTGAGACCATTTGGATTTTGACTTTCCTTCATCAAGTAGGAAACCTTATTTGAGTAGGAATCTTCATTCTTCTAGGAATCCATCTTCAACTAGGAATCCCTCGTTGACTAGGATTTCATCTTTTAATTAGGCGCTTTCCTACTTCAACTAGGAAACCTTGTTCAAGTAGGAAACATCATCTTCAAATCTTCAATTTCGTCCATCATCTTGGCTCCAAGCATATGATGTCCATTCCAAGCTCTAATTTGCTCCAAAAGGCTCCAAAATGCATCCTTTTGCATATTTTGCCCTTAAAACCTGAAAACACATAGAACTAGCTTAAAAGACTACTTTACTAAGGAAAAACACTATAAATGCACAAAAACAAGCTAAACTAAGGTGCGTAAATATGCTCCTATCAAATTCCCCCACACTTAGCTTTTGCTAGTCCTCGAGCAAAACAAAATGAAGCAAAGTAAATAAACAAAGTAAAACGAGTAAAACACAACCTACACCTTCCAACAATCGCCTCAGGGATTTCCAATGCACATGACATGTTAAAAATCATCATTCCCACAGATTTTAGCCATCTTTACGCTTAAACATTTACTTAATCATGGTCACTACTCAGTAGTTCATAAATAACCAATTAAAACATGATTTTGAATGTAGTAACATGCCTTAGAGAATTTCCTCAATTCCTTACTAGATATGCACTCAATTTTCACACAGATTTTCTGACTACACACCCTATACTAGTTATATGTGAGAAGATAGATGTAAATATGAAAACGAATGCTCACATATATGTATGACAAAGAAAGCACTTTTCGGAGTTAAAAAGCATGTTTATCAATATGATCTCATGAATGGAATGCTACTACTTAGATGCGAGAACCAGTGACACCATATGCTCGTACCAATTTTAAACTCCACAAATTGAAACACATAACACTCAAGATTAAAGTCAAGGGTTGTAACGGGGCTAGGGGTATTGGCTAACAAAGAAAGGTAAAGGATAAAACAAACGTTCTTTAAACAATAGTAAGCAAAGCAATGAACTTGATACGTAGAATTCACTTTAGAGTGCAGAAAATAACTTTAAACACAAAGGGGAATACACATGCATACTTAGGGTCAAATGCAACGTTTTGGACCCTTTCTTCAATAACCAACAACTTAGAGCTCCTTTTATGCTCTTCCAACTCCTTTTCATACTTTTCACAACTTTTTCTTTTTTTTTCTTTCTATTTTGCACGAATTTTTCTCTTTTTTTTTTCTTTTCTCCTAACCCGTGCCTCAATATGAGTTTTGGCACATACCCATATCAAGAATCCTTCCCCCACACTTAGCTTTCTGCAATACCATGATCCAAAGGAATTCATCATGAGTCATTCTTAACTACGTTCTAAGAACAAGGGTATGGATAATCCTAATCTAGGCTAGGTGAGGATAATGTGGGTTAACAAACAACATAGGCTAAACGAGGCTCAACGGGGTTAAACCTACAAAAACACATGCATGGAATGATGGCTTTTTGGCTATGGTGGTAACTACTAACTTCATCTTGAATATGTGTTATGCAATTCAATAACATGTTTTGAATGAAATTGGCATGAGTTCTAGTATTTGGAACTAAATGATGAAACGCCTTCTAAGTAGTAACCAAGCAAAGAATAATGAGATCATGCAACGACTTTAGAAACCAAGAATGCACAGATTTTAACTCTCCAAATAAACGTTTAGGCTCAAGTCTCACAAGGTTGTAGCATTTGTTTGAGTTCCTTCCTTCAAGCATGTTACAAAAACTAATTTTTTTTTTTTTTTTTTGATTACATGTGAAGTCATAAGTTATAACCACAACCAAGCATAAACAAAGAGTAAATCAAACTTTCATCCATGTTAATCATTCTCTTTAACAGTCATGCAATTACAAACTGAATCCTCATCATTGTGTTGGAAGGTACCCTAAGACACAAACAAACACACAAAAACAACTTAAAAACAACTTTTTTTTTGGGTTTTCAAAACAATTTTTTTCAATTTTTTCTAGGATTTTCGGATTTTTAGAACAACAAATACTAAAACACACCAAAACAGCCTAAAAACACCTAAAAACAGCAAGAAACAACATTTGAAATTATGGGTGATAAAACCCTACGAATTTGCATCAAAACACTTTGGTTACCCCCCCCCCCCCCACACTTAAATCAAACATTGTCCTCAATGTTTCAAGCATAGACTCACACAAATAACAAACAAACAAACAAAACAACATCTAACAACCTGACATGGCAGAAACAAAATCAACAACAAAGAGAAGAGTTTAGGAATGCAAATCTGGAATTGGAGTGCTTTCTCGGTCTTCCTTTGTTGAATGCATGGGTTGCCTCCCAAGTAGCACTTGCTTTAACGTCGTATAGCCGGACGAAGACCTCATTCACTCCTTACTAGGGCCCACGGCTTCCAAGGGTATGTCATCCACGGCATGTTCCACAAAGGTGTCATAATAGGGCTTCAAACGATGCCCGTTCACCTTGAATTCGTGTCCCGTTTTCAAGCTTTGGATTTGGACTGCACTATGAACAAAAACATTAGTAATAACAAATGGTCCAATCCACTTAGAACGTAACTTACCGGGAAACAAACATAAACGGGAATTGAACAATAGCACTTTCTGCCCAATTGAGAATGATTTCCCACGGATCATGTTGTCATGGAAAGCTTTGGTCTTTTGCTTGTAAATGCTTGCATTATCGTACGCCTCGTGCCTTATCTCATCAAGCTCATTTAATTGCAATCTCCTTTGACTTCCCGCTCCATCGAGGTTTGATGCGTGATTTATACGCACACAAATTAAACCCTCTTTTTGTCAAATTGTAGTATAAGTATAAGTAGGGATCGTTCTTAACCGGGGATTAGGAGGGATTGCAAATCACTTGGAAACTGACTCAAAAACGTAAAATAAAGTTAAAAACGTTCACAAAGACTCAAAGGACTCAAAACAAGTTCAAAAGACTCAAAACTGCCTAAAAACACTAACTAGGCATTTTCTGACCTTAAACCCAATGTTGGACGAATTTAAGATTATGGTTTGATTCAAACGTAAAAACACAATATAAAACACTATACTAGACTCAAAGAATGCAAAACTAAACTTTAAAACACTAAAACAAACCAAAAGACTCAAACATCACCCAAAACACTCAAAACAGCCTTAAAATCACTTTCTGGGCAATTTTGAGCACTTTGGTGAATTTGGACGAATTTTGGGAAATAAATTGAATCAAAACACTTTAAAACATAAACTAAACAAAGTCTAAACACTAAAGAACAAGAAAGTAAAGGGGGGTTTTAAATTGACGAGAATTGAAATAACGAAACAAGTTAATAAACTAGACAGAATGTAAAGATGAATTTGATGGAATTGAATGGATGGGAACCTAGCTAAGGGGTTCATCTCCATACATGTTATACTTGCATAATAAAATGATTTCCAATTGCATTTCAATAAACTATGATACTCAACACCCCAAGTTAACCGTGATGCACTAATTAACCTTCAAATCTTCCTAACGTTATTGAATTGGATGATGCATGCGACAATTCAAAACATTCCCCACAAGTCCTCAACATGAATGCATAGAAGAGGTACAAGCAAGAATCATTACGCTCTATGAAAATTATAAGTGTTGACGAGGCATTCGTTACTATGATTGCATGAAACTTATGCCAAGAATTTGTTTAACGCGATTGTTTATAAGCAACCTCCACTACTTGTGAATATAAGTTCGTAACTATTAGGTGAAACTCACTTATATTCTAGCGTCATATTCATGCATGAAAATTAAGCGTGCACTCTCAATAAACATACATAAATAAGTTATCAATCAAACAGTTAAACAAATTGAATCCACAACTTATGAAACGCAATTAGAAGTAATCAAATCAAAATGCAAGCATAAACATATATTTCGAATCCCCCCTAGCCAAGGGGGGTTTAGTTGAATTTAAACATTGGAATCAAAGAAACACCTAAACATTCCAACAACTCAAACTTGAATTGTATGAACGTTTAGGCCCTCTTCTCTTCCATTCCTCATTCGTACAAAACAAAGAGTATTGAAATTAAACATTGAAATCAAAGAAACACCTAAACATTCCAACAACTCAAACTTGAATTGTATGAACGTTTAGGCCCTCTTATCTTCCTCTTCGTTGTAGCACAAGGTCTAAGGATAGTTTGATGGTGTGAATGGTTTGGGGAGTGGTTGGAGTGGCTGCAATGGAGGAGAAAAGTGTTTTGGTGGCTGCTGCAAGGGTGTGGAGAGGTTTTGACGAATTTCTGGAATATGGAAGAGTGAATGAGAATGAATGAATGTTGTGTGAAGTGTGTATGGTATTTATAGGGAGAAAGAGAGGGAACATGACAGCTAGGAACTTGGTGGAAATCTGAAATGGTGATGGGAGATGCATGTGGCTGATTTATGCATGTGATTAAAGGGTGGGAATGCATGTGCTTTGACAGAAATGAAAGGGAATGCATGTGCAATGAGTGTGGAGTGAATGATTGAATGCATGTGGCTGATTTATGAAGAGTGAATGCATGTGGCTGATAGGTATGAATGATTATGGTTGCATGTGGGTGGAAATGCATGTGGGAATGCATGTGCAAAGCTGGAAATGCATGTGGAATTAAAACTAGAGTGAATGATGATGAATGCATGTGGATTAAAGAGAGAGAATGTGGTGTAATGATGAAGTGGAATAAGTGCATGTGGATGTGGCTGATTTGATTTATGGAAGATGCATGTGGATTAAAGATGAGTGAATGATTATGGGTGCATGTGGATGAATGTGCATGTGCAAGGTTGTTGTTGTGATAAGTGATAAGTGTATGATATGATAAGTGAATGATATGATAAGTGAATGATATGATAAGTGGATGATATGATAAGTGGTGAATGATATGTAATGATATGTGGGAGTGTGGCTGAAATGAAGAAGTGGAATGTTGGAATGTTATGCACGGCTAAGGATATAGGAAAGGTTTAAATGTCCTAAAACTAAAGGGAACAAGGTTCCAACACTTTGGTCTTCAATTAGGTCTTCAATTTCGTCCAACACTTTGGCTCCAAGCATAGGCTATCCATCCTTAGCCCAAAAGTGCTCCAAAAGTCTCCAAAATGCATCTTTTTGCTCCTTTAGCCCTTTGGACCTACAAACACACGAAAATAGCTTTAAAGTACTAAAATAACTAAAGAAACATAACGTAAATGCACGAGAACAAGCCATTTAAGTCTCATGAATATGCTCCTATCAAGGTTCATGTTAAACTTCTTGATGGCCCAAAGTGCTTTGTTCTCCAATTCAACGGGAAGATGGCACGCCTTGCCATAGACAAGTCGAAAGGGGGACATCCCAATGGGGGTTTTGTACGCCGTACGATACGCCCAAAGTGCATCATCTAACCGTAAGCTCCAATCCTTCCTTGTTGGCCCAACGGTCTTCTCAAGTATTTGCTTGATCTCTCGGTTGGAAACCTCGGCTTGGCCATTCGTTTGAGGATGGTAAGGTGTAGAAACTTTATGGGTGACATGGTATTTCCTCAATAACACTTCAATGGTCCGATTACAAAAGTGTGACCCTCCATCACTAATGATCACTCGTGGCATTCCAAACCTTGCAAAAATGTTAGTTCTAATAAAATCTGCAACCACTTTAGAATCATTAGTCCGGGTGGCCTTGGCTTCCACCCATTTTGACACATAATCAACCGCAAGCAAAATATACATGAAACCATATGATGAAGGGAAGGGACCCATAAAATCAATACCCCAAACATCAAAAATTTCAACATTTAGGATAGAAACCTGCGGCATTTGGTCATTTGCACTAATACCACCCATTCTTTGGCATTTATCACATGTTAAGCAAAACGTTCTAGCATCCTTAAAAATACTAGGCCAATAAAATCCACATTGTAACACTTTGAGGGCCGTGCGTTGTGTGCCAAAGTGCCCTCCACATGCATATGTGTGACAAAAACTCAAAATTGAATGACATTCAGAATCGTGCACACAACGACGTATAATCTGATCGGGGCAAAATTTCCATAAGTACGGATCATCCCACACATAAAACCGTGCATCATGCCTAAGTTTATCACGTTGGTGCCTAGTGAACTCACTTGGAATACGTTTTGACACCAAAAAATTAACAATATCGGCATACCAAGGTGCACTAACCTTAATGGACAGCAATTGTTCATCGGGGAATGTCTCGGCAATGGGTAGGGCCTCTTCATTGTGCACCATTTGGCTTAGGTGGTCAGCCAACATGTTTTCACTTCCCTTCTTGTCCCGAATCTCTATGTCGAACTCTTGAAGTAGCAACATCCATCGAATTAGCCGTGGCTTGGCCTCCTTTTTAGTGAGCAAGTACTTTAGAGCTGCATGATCAGTGAAAACAATTACTTTAGTACCAATTAGATATGATCGAAATTTATCTAAAGCAAAGACAACGGCAAGAAGTTCTTTTTCCGTAGTGGAGTAGTTCAATTGTGCATCGTTCAATGTCCGTGAGGCGTAGTAGATGACATGCGGCCTCTTGTAATGTTGTTATGCAAAATTCGTGGGATTCTATCACCTATCACTTCTAATGTTGTTTCTCACTTGTATTGTAGGTTTAAACCCCTTTGAGCCTTATTTAGCCTATTTTCTTGTTAACCACATCATCCTTACCTAGCCTAGAATAGGACTTCCCATACCTTTGTTCTTAAAGTATAGTGGACCATAATGTAGAAGGAATTCCTTTTGAGTGACATTTGTGCAGAAAACGAGTGTGGGGGAAGGGATTTTGTGAGTGTGTGTGTGCCAAAGTCTTAAAAGGGGCACGAGAAAAGAAAGAAAAAAAAAACGAAAAGAAAAAAAAATTGTGAAAAAGAAGAAAAAAGAAGAAGAAAAGAAAGAAAAAGAGTGAAAATAAGTGAGAATGAACTCACAAGTGTTGATTGTTGAAGAAAGGGTCCAAAAAGTTTGAATATGGCCCTAAGTTTTGTGTGACTTCCCCTTGGGTATTCAAAGTTGACTTCTGCATTCTAAAGGGAATTCTAAGTGCCTAATTCATTACTTTGCTCACTATTGCTTTAAGAATGTTTGTTTCCTCTACCTTTCCTTGTTAACCAATACCTTAGCCCCGTTACAACCCTTAGACTTCTATCTTGATTGTTATGTATTTCAATATGTGGAGTTTAGAATTGGTTTGAGCATATGGTATCCCTGGTTCTCGTGTCTAGGTAGTAGCATTCCATTCATGAGATCATATACATACATGTTAATAATTCCAGAAAATGCTTTTCTTGTTCTAACATATGTGAGTGTCGTCTACATGTTTACATCAATCTTCTCACATATACCTAGTTTAGGGAGTGTAGTCAGAAAATCTGCGTGAAAACAGAGAGTATATCCAGTGAGGAATTGAGGAAATTCTCTAAGGCATGTTACTACATTCAAAATGTTGTTTTAATTGATTAAATGCGAGCTAGTGAATTGTGACTATGATTAAGTATGCTCGAGGGTAAGGATTGCTTAAATCTATGTGAGTGGTGATCTTTGACATGTCATGTTTCATTGGAAATCCCTGAGACGAACGTTGGAAGGTTTAGATTATATGTTTTGTTTCTTTTGTTTATTTGTTTTGCTCGAGGACTAGCAAAAGATAAGTGTGGGGGAATTTGATAGGAGCATATTTAGGCGACTTAACTAGCTTATTCTTGTGCAATTGTGCTATTATTTCTTAGTTAATGTCGTATTACAACTCAATTTCGTGTGTTTGTAGGTCCTATGGGTTAAAGTATCAAGAAAGTGCATTTTGGTGCATTTTGGAGCTATTTTGGACACTAGTTGGTGAGCTTGCATGTGGGCTAACATGGATGGACGAATTTGGACTTCAAGAAGTTGGAAATGTGATAAGAAGAGGAAGGAACTAAGCTAAGGACAAAGTGGATAAGGAAAGTGCAAGAAAAGAGGAAACATTATCCAAAACATTATCCAACCTTATCCAACCTTATCCAACATTATCCAATTATCCAAAACATTATCCAAACCTTACCTCATCTTATCCTATCCAAACCTTATCATGTCTTACTCCTAATTACATGGGGACTTAAATGGATCATTCTAGAACCTATTTCTAGAAGCATCCTAGTCTAGAAGGCCCAAATCTGCCACAAAACCTATTCTTTCTAGAAACCCTAGAAAAGTGGCGCCCAAACCTTTTTAGAAGGCTTTACCTTGCCTTGCAAGCCAAGCTACCCTCTCCCCTAAATCAGCCGCACCTTCCTAGGCCCAATCCCTTTGGGATTCTGAATTCCAAGGCCTAATCCTTGTGGATTTGGGTATACAAATCAGTTTATAAAAATATGTGGGCCAAAACCTTCTCCTAAGTGGATTTGAATCACCATGGCCGAATTCTAGGGCCCTAATCCACCAAATCTGCTAAGTAAACCCTAATCTAATAAACCCTAGGACTATATAAACATATTTTCAGCCACAAATTCGTACCACCCCCTTATGCTATTCAGAAACCCTTGTGCCGCACCTCCATTCTCCATTCTAAGCCTCCATAGACCTCCCTACACATCCATACATCTCTGCCGCACCCTTCCCACCATAATCAACCATCCTCCATCCCTCCAAACTAGAAAACACCATCCAAAACCACCAATTCCATCACCCTAACTTTGTGCCGCAGCAAGGAGGAGGAAGAGGAGCCAATCTGTGCATCGAATCCATCTTGGAATTGCTGAGCATTTAGGTGTATTCTTTCTTATGATTTCAATGTTTAAATTCAATACTTTTTGTTGTGCAAGCATGAGGAACTAATCCCCCCTTGGCTAGGGGGGAATTTCGAAACCATGGTTATATTTGCATGATGATTTGATTACTTTCAGTTGTGATTTCATGAATGATGAATTCAATTTACTTATCTATTTTAATTAAAACTTGCTTATGTATATGAATTGAGAGTGCACGCTTGATTTGCATGCATAAACATGATGCTAGGGTATGAGGGAACTTCACCTAATCGTTGGGAACTCACATCCATGAGTAGTTAAGATTGTTGGTCGCAATTATGTTAAGTAAATTCTTGGTATAAGTATCATGCGCTTTCATAGTTACAAATGCCTCGTCAACACCTATGATTTCCATAGAACCTAATGATCTTTGATTGTCTTTCTATCATGCGCTTTCATATAGAAAACTTTTAAGGAATAATTTGATTGCAATGCGCTAATTCCATTCAATTCAATGACCTAAGGGAAATCTGAGAGTTAATTTAAGCGTACCTAATTAACTTGGGGTGTTGAGGTTCATAAATTCATCGAATAAGCAACTGGAGATTATTTTGTATGCAAGTATGCCATGTGTGGAGAAAAACCTCCTAGCCATCTCACCATCCACTTAATTTCACCAATTTCGTCAGAATCTGCCTATTTTACATATTTGTTTTGTTTGTTTGATTTTCGTCAAAAACCAAATCCCCAAGTGTCTTAGAGTGTCTAATTAGTTAGAATATGTTTTAGATTGTGTTTTTGAGTGTTTTGATTCAAGTTGTTACCCAAATTCGTCCAAATTAGTGAAAGTGCTCAAAACTGCCCAGAAAGTGTTTTTAAGGCAGTTTTGAGTGTTTTGGGGCTGTTTTGAGTCTTTGGGTTTGTTTTAATGTTTTTATTGTTTAGTTTTGCATTCTTTGAGTCTAGTTTAGTGTTTTAACCTTTGTTTTACGTTTTTGAGTCAGTTTCCAAGTGATTTAGAAATCCCTCCTAATCCCCGGTTTAGAACGATCCCTACTTATTTATATGCTACAATTGTCAAAAGAGGGTTAATTTGTGTGTTAAGTTAATTTTCGCATCAAATTTTGGCGCCGTTGCCGGGGATTAGCAACTTTGCTAATCCCTTGGATTGTTATTTTCGTTTTTCTTATTAGATCAGATTCTTATGTTATTTTGTTTCTTGTTTTAGGTACTTGTTTATGACTCGGAGTTCTAATCCGGTTCACGAACATATTTTAGACTTTGACGACGATTTTGAGCGTGAGTTGAGACGTAAGAGGAAGAACCCGGAACCTAGTGAATCAAGTGCAAGTTCCGAGTCCGTTTCTGAATTTGAAGAAGAAGTGGAGGACATGGCAGCGGACAACCGAACAATCAAGGAGCTTTCCGCTTCGGGATTGGCCAATGCCGCACCCTTGTGCATCCAATACCCAAGGGCGGCTCAAGACAAGACTGCCGAGTTCGAATTGAAGTCAAGCCTGTTACATCACATTCCGAAGTACCATGGGCTATCCATGGAAGATCCGAACAAGCACTTGAAGGAGTTTGAAGTCGTTTGCTCAAGCATGACTCCGGTGAACGTGGATGAGAGCATCTTGAAGATGAAGGCCTTTCCCTTTTCGCTCCAAGAGAAAGCGAAAGATTGGTTGTACGAGTTGGCTCCCGGAACGGTCACATCATGGGAGAGCATGAAACGAGCTTACTTGGAGAAGTTTTTCCCAACTTCTCGAGTCATCCTCCTACGAAAAAGGATAAGTGGAATCCAACAAGATGAAGGTGAATCCTTTCCTACTTATTATGAACGTTTTAAATCTCTTTTTGCTTCATGTCCACAGCATCAAATGAAGGAGGTACTACTTCTACAATACTTTTACGAGGGACTTCTACCTATTGAACGTCAAATGCTAGATGCCTCAGCGGGAGGAGCATTGGTGGACAAGACCCCCACGGCTGCAAAGTCCTCGATTGCTAATCGAGCATTGAACGCTCAACAATACGAAGGCGTTGGACAGAGGAGTACCCCACGGCAACACCAAGTCAATGAGGTAAGTGCCATAACCGAACTTCAAAATCAAATGGCTAACCTTACTATGTTGCTTTCTCAGGTGGTGGAAGGTCCAAAAGTCAAAACCGTAGCTTCTTGTGGCGTATGCTTGATAGGAGCATATTCATGCGACTTAAATGGCTTGTTCTCGTGCATTTACGTTATGTTTCTTTAGTTATTTTAGTCCTTTATGCTTCTTTTGTGTGTTTTCAGGTTCTAAGGGCAAAGTATGCAAAAGGATGCCTTTTGGAGCCTTTTGGAGCAAATTAGAGATTGGAATGGATATCATATGCTTGGAGCCAAGAGGATGGACGAAATTGAAGGATTCCTCCTCCATTGCAGCCACATGCACTTGTTCCTCTAACATTTCAGCCACTTGCACTCCCATTCTCTCCCAAAACCGTGCACATGCCTTTTCCTTGCATTTCCAGCCATTCCACATGCTATTTCAGCCACATGCACTCATAATCATTCAACCAACATGTGCACATGCAACCTAGCTGTCATGTTCCCCCCATTTCACCTATAAATACTCATTCATTCACACTCATTCATACACAATTCATTTCACAACAGAAATTGGTCCCTTGGGGCCGTGCCCTTCACAAAGTCCATCCATTCCATTCATAAATCCTTCCACATTTCAGAATGTAGACATCAAAACTCTTTTGTGCCGTGCCCTCCCTTAGAATCCAAACACCATCCTTCCATATTCCACCACTCCTCTTCCATTCCTCCACCACTCCCCAAACCATTCACACCATCAAACTATCCCTAGACCTTGTGCTACAACGAAGAGGAAGAAAAGAGTGCCTAAACGTTCATACAATTCAAGTTTGAGTTGTTGGAATGCTTAGGTGTTTCTTTGATTTCAATGTTTAATTTCAATGCTCTTTGTTTTGTACGAATGAGGAATGGAAGATAAGAGGGCCTAAACGTTCATACAATTCAAGTTTGAGTTGTTGGAATGTTTAGGTGTTTCTTTGATTCTCTTTGTTTTGTACCATGAGGAACTAAACCCCCCTTGGTTAGGGGGTGATTCGAATATATGTTTATGCTTGCATTTTGATTTGAATACTTCTAATTGCGTTTCATAAGTTGTGGATTCAATTTGTTTAACCGTTTGATTGATAACTTATTTATGTATGTTTATTGAGAATGCGCGCTTAATTTTCATGCATGAATATGACGCTAGAATATAAGTAAGTTTCACCTAATCGTTATGAACTTATATTCACAAGTAGTGGAGGTTGCTTATAAACAATCGCGTTAAACAAATTCTTGGCATAAGTTTCATGCAATCTATAGTAACGAATGCCTCGTCAACACTTATAATTTTCATAGAGCGTAATGATTCTTGCTTGTATCTCTTCTATGCATTCATGTTGAGGACTTGTGGGGAATGTTTTGAATTGTTGTATGCGCTAACCCATCCAATTCAATAACGTTAGGAAGATTTGAAGGTTAATTAGTGCATCACGGTTAACCCGGGGTGTTGAGTTTCATGGTTTATTGAAATGCAATTGGAAATCATTTTATTATGCAAGTATAACATGTATGGAGATGAACCCCTTAGCCATTCTATCATCCATTCATTCCATTCCATCAAATTCGTTTTACAATCTGTTTAGTTTATTAACTTGTTTTGTTATTTCAATTCTCGTCAATTTAAAACCCCCCTTTACTTTCTTGTTCTTTAGTGTTTAGAATTTGTTTAGTTTATGTTTTAAAGTGTTTTGATTCAATTTTATTTCCCAATTTCGTCCAAATTCACCAAAGTGCTCAAAACTGCCCAGAAAGTGATTTTAAGGCAGTTTTGAGTGTTTTGGGTGATGTTTGAGTCTTTTGGTTTGTTTTAATGTTTTAAGTGTTCAGTTTTACATTCTTTGAGTTAGTTTAGTGTTTTATATTGTGTTTTTACGTTCTTGAGTCAAGTTATTACTTAATTTCGTCCAAATTTGTGTTTGTGCTCAAATCTGCCCAGAAAGTGGTTTTTAGGCAGATTTGAGTGTGTTTGTGTTGTTTTGAGTCTTTTGGTTTGTCTTAGTGTTTTAAAGTTTAGTTTTGCATTCTTTGAGTCTAGTATAGTGTTTCATATTGTTATTTTACGTTTTTGAGTCAAATCCAAGTGGTTAACAATCCCTCCTAATCACCGGTCTAGAACGATCCCTACTTATACATATACTACAATTTGACGAAAAGAGGGTTTAATTTGTGTGCGTATAAATCTCGCATCAAATTTTGGCGCCGTTGCCGGGGATTAGAAAATTTGCTAATCCCTTGGATTGTTTTATTTTCGTTTGTTTTTATTTTTCCAGATTCTTAATTTTGTTTTGTTTCTTGTTTTAGGTACTAGTTCATGACTCGGAGTTCTCATCCGATTCGTGAACATATCCTGGAGTGATTGGATTCTTCGTCCGGCTGCAAGACGTAAAAGAAAGCGCTACTTGGGAGGCAACCCAATTCACTGAAAGAAAAAAAAAAATTTCATATATTAAAAAAAAAAATATACTAAACATGGAGAAAGATGGTGCTTCACAAAGGTTGTTTACGTGAAGCCCCACTACGAGGCGTCGAAGCGGAAGGCATTGAAGCGGAAGGCATTGAAGCGGAAGGCATCGGAGCGGAAGGCATCGGAGTGGAAGGCATCGGAGCGGGAGGCATCGGAGCTAGAGCATTCCAGGCCTCAATACTTGGCCAAGCGCTGGATGAGCCAGGAAAAAGGTGCCTCTGGAGGAAAGACGAAAACCTTTGACGGTCACTGTGAATCCGACCTTCAGACTCTTGCAGCTCATCAAGCTTCCTCTTCATGCCCGTCGAATAGTTGTTGGCAAGCACGTGCAAACTTCTATTCTCGTACTTAAGCTGCTGGATCTCTTGCTTAAGACTCTCCACCTCTGCCATCAATGATTCCACCTGACGGGAGCGGGCAAGCAGGCGTTGGCCCATGTTGGACACAAAACTCGCACACTGAACACTAAGTGCGAGCGACTCTTGAACGGCCAACTCATCGGACCGTCCTGACAGCAGCCTATTATCTTTTGGAGTGAGGAGGTTCCTAGCTACTATTGTAGCTGTTGTGGCGTCCTGCATCACGGAGTCTTCACCTGAAAGAGGACCATTAGAAGATAAGAAAGAAGGGCGCCATACGTTACCTTGACGCGGCACGCCCGTATCACTGCTAAGGCTCAATTCCAAGCTAAGGTTCGATGAGTTTGCCATTTTTCAAAAGTGTTCAAAGAGAAGGGTTGATGGAGTAAATTTTCAAAGGGTCGGAGTCGATTTTCAAATATGGGAATTCTTCAGAGTGTGTTTGTTGTGGTGATCGATAGCTCTATAAGAAGCCAAGGCGACGCGTCCACCAATTCAAAAAAATCGGAATTTCCGGCGTAATTTAGGCGACGCGTTCTCGGCTTTTCAGAAAACGCGTTCAACTTTGTCAAAAGATTTCTGACAAAGCTGAAAACACGTGGAGGCCATCATCGCAACTACACGTCTTTAGCCGACAAGCGCAAAGTTCGGCGACGCTTTCTCTGCTTTTCAGAAAACGCGTGCAGCTTTGTCAAAAGGAGCCGCATCTGCACTACCACGTGTCGTTCAGAAAGAGAAGGGGCGTCGTTCAGAAATCGAAGGGGCGCCTGCTCAGAAATCGAAGAGGCGTCGTTCTGATATCGAAGAGACATTTGTCGACAAGGGTAAAAGAACAGTACCACCACTTGATATTATCTCTATATATGTCGACCTTCGTCTTTTATGGCAAGGCAAACCTGAAGAAAATGCCCAACTCTCCCTCACCTCTGAGGGCGCACTCCCAGCAAAGCCTTTCGAAATACTCAATTCTTTCTTCTTCCCCAAAGATGATACCAGATGCCTGGAGTACAGATGACCCAGGAGGAAACGGCGGATTGAAGTGTGCTGATTCATTCACCGCTTCTTCAAAAGCAACGGTATCTCATATCATCAAGGTCAAAAGCAAAAGTATCTCATATCATGCTCTTTCCCTGTCTTTTTCTTTGTCCTTGTTCTTACTCGCATGGCAAAGTAAAAGAAGCAATCAGCCGGCACTTGGAGTCAGTCTTCCGATCTGGAGCCAACTGCCTGGACCCTATTCCTGATTGCTTACCTAGCGTTGCTCTCGAGTAGTCATTTTCAACGGTTGATACACTTCCGGAGAAGGGACCACTTCTGCAAAGGGGAGCGAGTAAGGCAAGTGAAAATGATACATTGAAGCATGTGGAGACAAACATAGGCTGAGTTATCCTCCAACCCTTTTCAATACGAATTGGAAAGATTGAACAAAGAAACAGACCAAAGGGGTAAGCTTAGACCTTCGGGGAAGACCAAAAAAATCCTCCAGCCCAGTAGCACAAAGGAAAATCAACAAGTGGAGGAGACCAAAAGAATCATGCAGCCCAGTTCAAGAGTATGCCTGTGGAGTCACTATGATCAAAGCCTCAATGCAATTACCAAGGAGAAGAGGGAATTTACACTCCATAACCAGATTTGCGTCCCTAAACTCTTCTCTTTGTTAATTACATTCTGCCATGTTTAGTATGTTTAAATTGTTTTTTTTTTGTGTGTTTACTTATGTTTTGTGTGAATCTATGCTTAAAACATTGAGGACAATGTTTGATTTAAGTGTGGGGGGGGTAACTAAGTATATTTAATGCAAATTCGTGGGATTTTATCACCCATTACTTCAAATGTTGTTCCTTGCTGTTTTAAGGTGTTTTAAAGTTGTTTTAGAGTGTTTTTAGTGTGTTTTGTTTTATAACTCCGAAAATCACATAAAAATTTGAAAAACATGTTTTAAAAAGCCTAAAAAGAGTGTTTTGAGTCATTTTTGTGTGTTTGTATCTTAGGGTACCTTCCAACACAATGATAAGGATTTGGTTTGTAATTGCATGACGGTTAAAAAGAGTTATAAACATAGAGAAAAGTTTGATTTACTCTTGGTATATGCTTGGATATGGTTATAATGTATGACTTCACATGCAATCATAAAAGAAAGATTCGTTTTTGTAACATGCTTGAAGGAAGGAACTCAAACAAACGCTACATCCCTGTGAGACTCGAGCCATTACTTTCTTTGGAGAGTTATTTTCTGTGATTCTTTGTTTTCTAAAGTTGTTGCATGATCTCATTATTTCTTGCTTGGTTGCTACTTAGAATGCAATTGTATCATGATAGAACTAAATGCTAGAACTTATATCCGTTTCATTCAAAGCATGACATTGAGTTGCATAACATATATCAAGATGAAGTTGTGTAGTTGCCACCATAGCCAAATAGCCTTACTTCCCATATTTCGTATATATTAGTTTTAACCTCGTTGAGCCTCGTTTAGCCTATTTTCTTTGCTAACCACATCACCCCTTACCTAGCCTAGAGTAGGACTTTCCTATACCCTTGTTCTTGAAGTATAGTGAGCATGACTTAAATGAATTCCTTTTGATTAATATGTTGCAGAAAATAAGTGTGGGGGAAGGGATTTTTGTGTGTATGTATGTGCCTAAGTCTTAAAGGAGGCACGGGAAAAAGAAAAAAAAAATGTGAGAAAAAGAAGAAGAAAAGAAAGAAAAAGAGTGAAAATAAGTGAGAATGGACTCACAAGTGTGATTGTTGAAGAAAGGGCCCAAAAAGTTTGAATATGGCCCTAAGTTTTGTATGACTTCCCCTTGGGTGTTCAAAGTTGACTTCTGCGTTCTAAAGGGAATTCTAAGTGCCTAATTCAATACTTTGCTCACTATTGCTTAAAGAACATTTGTTTTCCCTATCCTTTCTTTGTTAGCCAAACACCTTTAGCCCCGTTTCAACCCTTATGCTTCTATCTTGATCGTTATGTGTTCAATAATGTGGAGTTTGGAATTGATATGAGCTTATGGAATCACTGGTTCTCGTTCTAAGTAGTAGCATTCCATTCATGAGATCATATATATACATGTTAATAATTCCAGAAAATGCTTTCCTTGTTATAACATATGTGAGTGTTCGTCTACATGTTTACATCAATCTCTCACATATAACTAGTGTAGGGTGTGTAGTCAGAAAATCTATGTGAAAATAGAGTGCATTCTAGTAAGGAATTGAGGAAATTCTCTAAGGCATGTTACTACATTCAAAACATAGTTTTAAATGCTTAATTGTGAAATAATATGTGGTGACTATGAGTAAGAATGTACTTAAGTGTGAAGATGAAAAAAATCTATGGGACTAATGATTTTTAACTTGTCATGTGCATTGGAAATCCGTGAGACGATTGTTGGAAGGTGTAGGTTGTGTTTTGTTCGTTTTGTCTAGTTTCGTGTTCTTTTGTTGTTTTGTTTTGCTCGAGGACTAGCAAAAGATAAGTGTGGGGGTATTTGATAGGAGCATATTCATGCGACTTAAATGGCTTGTTCTCGTGCATTTACGTTATGTTTCTTTAGTTATTTTAGTCCTTTATGCTTCTTTTGTGTGTTTTCAGGTTCTAAGGGCAAAGTATGCAAAAGGATGCCTTTTGGAGCCTTTTGGAGCAAATTAGAGATTGGAATGGATATCATATGCTTGGAGCCAAGAGGATGGACGAAATTGAAGGATTCCTCCTCCATTGCAGCCACATGCACATTCAATCATTCACACCAAAACCTTGCACATGCTTTCCCATTTCATTATTCATTCACCTTGCAGCCACTCCACATGCATTTCTAGCTTTTCCTTTGCATTCCCCCTTTAATCAACACATGCATCCACTCACCAAGAAATCATTCATTCCACATGCACCCAAAACACCACCAGAAATCATCATTGCCGTGGGTACCTATCCCATTTCAGATTGTCATTCCACTTCATTGCACATGCATCTTCATAATTCAACACATGCATTCATTATTTATTTACTTTGCATCCTTTAATTTAATCACATGCACATTCAAACAAACACAATCATTCCAGCCATACCTTGCATTTTCAGATTGTTCCTCCATCATTGCACCACAATGCAGCCACATGCACTTGTTCCTCTAACATTTCAGCCACTTGCACTCCCATTCTCTCCCAAAACCGTGCACATGCCTTCTCCTTGCATTTCCAGCCATTCCACATGCTATTTCAGCCACATGCACTCATAATCATTCAACCAACATGTGCACATGCAACCTAGCTGTCATGTTCCCCCCATTTCACCTATAAATACTCATTCATTCACACTCATTCATACACAATTCATTTCACAACAGAAATTGGTCCCTTGGGGCCATGCCCTTCACAAAGTCCATCCATTCCATTCATAAATCCTTCCACATTTCAGAATGTAGACTTCAAAACTCTTTTGTGCCGTGCCCTCCCTTAGAATCCAAACACCATCCTTCCATATTCCACCACTCCTCTTCCATTCCTCCACCACTCCCCAAACCATTCACACCATCAAACTATCCCTAGACCTTGTGCTACAACGAAGAGGAAGAAAAGAGTGCCTAAACGTTCATACAATTCAAGTTTGAGTTGTTGGAATGCTTAGGTGTTTCTTTGATTTCAATGTTTAATTTCAATGCTCTTTGTTTTGTACGAATGAGGAATGGAAGATAAGAGGGCCTAAACGTTCATACAATTCAAGTTTGAGTTGTTGGAATGTTTAGGTGTTTCTTTGATTCTCTTTGTTTTGTACCATGAGGAACTAAACCCCCCCTTGGTTAGGGGGTGATTCGAATATATGTTTATGCTTGCATTTTGATTTGAATACTTCTAATTGCGTTTCATAAGTTGTGGATTCAATTTGTTTAACCGTTTGATTGATAACTTATTTATGTATGTTTATTGAGAATGCGCGCTTAATTTTCATGCATGAATATGACGCTAGAATATAAGTAAGTTTCACCTAATCGTTATGAACTTATATTCACAAGTAGTGGAGGTTGCTTATAAACAATCGCGTTAAACAAATTCTTGGCATAAGTTTCATGCAATCCATAGTAACGAATGCCTCGTCAACACTTATAATTTTCATAGAGCGTAATGATTCTTGCTTGTATCTCTTCTATGCATTCATGTTGAGGACTTGTGGGGAATGTTTTGAATTGTTGTATGCGCTAACCCATCCAATTCAATAACGTTAGGAAGATTTGAAGGTTAATTAGTGCATCACGGTTAACCCGGGGTGTTGAGTTTCATGGTTTATTGAAATGCAATTGGAAATCATTTTATTATGCAAGTATAACATGTATGGAGATGAACCCCTTAGCCATTCTATCATCCATTCATTCCATTCCATCAAATTCGTTTTACAATCTGTTTAGTTTATTAACTTGTTTTGTTATTTCAATTCTCGTCAATTTAAAACCCCCCTTTACTTTCTTGTTCTTTAGTGTTTAGAATTTGTTTAGTTTATGTTTTAAAGTGTTTTGATTCAATTTTATTTCCCAATTTCGTCCAAATTCACCAAAGTGCTCAAAACTGCCCAGAAAGTGATTTTAAGGCAGTTTTGAGTGTTTTGGGTGATGTTTGAGTCTTTTGGTTTGTTTTAATGTTTTAAGTGTTCAGTTTTACATTCTTTGAGTTAGTTTAGTGTTTTATATTGTGTTTTTACGTTCTTGAGTCAAGTTATTACTTAATTTCGTCCAAATTTGTGTTTGTGCTCAAATCTGCCCAGAAAGTGGTTTTTAGGCAGATTTGAGTGTGTTTGTGTTGTTTTGAGTCTTTTGGTTTGTCTTAGTGTTTTAAAGTTTAGTTTTGCATTCTTTGAGTCTAGTATAGTGTTTCATATTGTTATTTTACGTTTTTGAGTCAAATCCAAGTGGTTAACAATCCCTCCTAATCCCCGGTCTAGAACGATCCCTACTTATACATATACTACAATTTGACGAAAAGAGGGTTTAATTTGTGTGCGTATAAATCTCGCATCAATGCTCCATGCAAGAACACCCTACAGACAAGTGCCCACAATTAATCGAGAATGGAGGGTGGGAGACACTCAATGCCGTGGGATATGGCAACCCATACCAATCACGTGGTGATCCGTTCTCTAATACTTACAATCCCGGTTGGCGTGATCATCCGAATTTCAAATGGCGAGACCCCCAACAAGGTCAACAACAAAGCGGATTTAGGCAACAACCCCCGGGTTTCTATCAAAAGCCGTTGGCACCACCACAAGCCCAAGCACAACCTGCCCAAAGCAATGTAGGTAATTCAAGTGAAAATGATAAGATTTTTCAATTACTTACTACTTTGTCGCAGGAAGTCCAAACTCAAAACAAAGAGAGGCAAATCCAAGACAAGAGGGTGGACAACTTGGAGAAGCAAGTGGGACAGATTGCCGAATTCATGGGGCAATTTCGTGAGCAAGGAAGGTTGCCTAGCTCAACAGTGGTCAATCCAAAAGGAGGTTTTGAAACCGCTAAGGCTATCACCTTGAGAAGTGGCAAACAAGTTGAAACGACCTCACAACCCTCTAAATCAGCCCCAACGGAGGATGAACAGTTGCAATTTGAGGAGGGGGAGCAAGAACAAGCCACGGCAAGGGTAGAAAGTACCATGCCGCAGCCACCTAACCTACACCATTCGGCTTCCAAGGGTAAGAATGTTCCAAGTTCGATTATTTCTAATGTTATTCCTCCAAATGCACCATTTCCTCGTAGATTCATGCAAACAAAGAAGGAGGAAGCTGAAAAGGACATCTTGGAGACATTTAGGAAAGTACAAGTCAATATACCACTTTTGGATGCAATTAAGCAAGTTCCAAGGTATACTAAGTTTTTAAAAGAACTTTGCACTACTAGGAAGAAAATTTCGAACAAAGAGGTTGTAAAGGTAAGTGAAAATGTCTCAGCCATCTTGCAACGTAAATTACCCCCTAAATGCAAAGATCCGGGTAGTTTTACAATTCCCTGTGTTATTGGCAATAATCGTTTTGAACATGCCATGCTAGACTTAGGTGCATCTATTAATGTTATGCCTTACTCAATTTATGCATCTATGAACCTAGGTGAGTTAAAAAATGATGGTGTGGTTATTCAATTGGCCGATAGATCTAATGCCTATCCAAAGGGTGTTTTGGAAGATGTTTTAGTGCAGGTTAATGATTTAATCTTTCCGGCTGATTTTTATGTACTTGAAATGGAAGACTCGGTTCATTCTCCACCCTTGCCACTCCTACTTGGAAGACCATTCATGAAAACAGCTCAAACGAAGATTGATGTGGCCAAGGGAGTATTAACAATGGAGTTTGGTGGTGATATAATTAAATTTAATGTTTATGATTCTATTAAGACTAGGAAGAAAATTTCGAACAAAGAGGTTGTAAAGGTAAGTGAAAATGTCTCAGCCATCTTGCAACGTAAATTACCCCCTAAATGCAAAGATCCGGGTAGTTTTACAATTCCCTGTGTTATTGGCAATAATCGTTTTGAACATGCCATGCTAGACTTAGGTGCATCTATTAATGTTATGCCTTACTCAATTTATGCATCTATGAACCTAGGTGAGTTAAAAAATGATGGTGTGGTTATTCAATTGGCCGATAGATCTAATGCCTATCCAAAGGGTGTTTTGGAAGATGTTTTAGTGCAGGTTAATGATTTAATCTTTCCGGCTGATTTTTATGTACTTGAAATGGAAGACTCGGTTCATTCTCCACCCTTGCCACTCCTACTTGGAAGACCATTCATGAAAACAGCTCAAACGAAGATTGATGTGGCCAAGGGAGTATTAACAATGGAGTTTGGTGGTGATATAATTAAATTTAATGTTTATGATTCTATTAAGACTAGGAAGAAAATTTCGAACAAAGAGGTTGTAAAGGTAAGTGAAAATGTCTCAGCCATCTTGCAACGTAAATTACCCCCTAAATGCAAAGATCCGGGTAGTTTTACAATTCCCTGTGTTATTGGCAATAATCGTTTTGAACATGCCATGCTAGACTTAGGTGCATCTATTAATGTTATGCCTTACTCAATTTATGCATCTATGAACCTAGGTGAGTTAAAAAATGATGGTGTGGTTATTCAATTGGCCGATAGATCTAATGCCTATCTAAAGGGTGTTTTGGAAGATGTTTTAGTGCAGGTTAATGATTTAATCTTTCCGGCTGATTTTTATGTACTTGAAATGGAAGACTCGGTTCATTCTCCACCCTTGCCACTCCTACTTGGAAGACCATTCATGAAAACAGCTCAAACGAAGATTGATGTGGCCAAGGGAGTATTAACAATGGAGTTTGGTGGTGATATAATTAAATTCAATGTTTATGATTCTATTAAGAAGCCTAATGATGTTCGTTCTTGTTTTGCCATTGATATGCATAAGGATATAGGGCAGGAACAATCCACACCTATCAAGAAGGATGCATCAAAAACCACCATTGAAGAGGGAATTGGAGTGGTTGCCCTAAAACCATCCAATCTGGCCGAGAGTAGCCATAGTGACTTTGTTGATATGGCTGCCACTTTTGAGCCTCCATCACCATATGTTTGTAAGTCTCCAACCCCAATTCCAATTCCCATGTCAACTAATACGGTGTTACCTTCTTTGGTGCAGGTACCCAATCGATTTCAAGGTGGTGGGAGCATTTACATGGACTTTAGGAACCAAAACACCACAATCCGGGAGGATCACTATCCCCTCCCATTCATTGAGCCATGCTATGAACACTTTGGGAAGCATGCCGTGGAGGACAGATCCCTCCATGCCTTGGCTACTACTAGTGAAGCTTAACACGGCGTATTCGTCTGGCTGGAAGACGTTAAAGCAAGCGCTTCTTGGGAGGCAACCCATGTATTCGACAAGGAGAAGATGGAACTTCCATTCCAAACCCAGATTTGCGTTTCTAAACCCTTCTCCTTGCTGTTTATTTTCTCATGCTTAGTTGCTTATTATTTGTTTGCTTTTATGTGAGTCTTTGTGTGAAACATTGAGGACAATGTTTGATTTAAGTGTGGGGGGGTAAACAAGTGTTTTTATGCAAAATTCGTGGGATTCTATCACCTATCACTTCTAATGTTGTTTCTCACTTGTATTGTAGGTTTAAACCCCTTTGAGCCTTATTTAGCCTATTTTCTTGTTAACCACATCATCCTTACCTAGCCTAGAATAGGACTTCCCATACCTTTGTTCTTAAAGTATAGTGGACCATAATGTAGAAGGAATTCCTTTTGAGTGACATTTGTGCAGAAAACGAGTGTGGGGGAAGGGATTTTGTGAGTGTGTGTGTGCCAAAGTCTTAAAAGGGGCACGAGAAAAGAAAGAAAAAAAAAACGAAAAGAAAAAAAAATTGTGAAAAAGAAGAAAAAAGAAGAAGAAAAGAAAGAAAAAGAGTGAAAATAAGTGAGAATGAACTCACAAGTGTTGATTGTTGAAGAAAGGGTCCAAAAAGTTTGAATATGGCCCTAAGTTTTGTGTGACTTCCCCTTGGGTATTCAAAGTTGACTTCTGCATTCTAAAGGGAATTCTAAGTGCCTAATTCATTACTTTGCTCACTATTGCTTTAAGAATGTTTGTTTCCTCTACCTTTCCTTGTTAACCAATACCTTAGCCCCGTTACAACCCTTAGACTTCTATCTTGATTGTTATGTATTTCAATATGTGGAGTTTAGAATTGGTTTGAGCATATGGTATCCCTGGTTCTCGTGTCTAGGTAGTAGCATTCCATTCATGAGATCATATACATACATGTTAATAATTCCAGAAAATGCTTTTCTTGTTCTAACATATGTGAGTGTCGTCTACATGTTTACATCAATCTTCTCACATATACCTAGTTTAGGGAGTGTAGTCAGAAAATCTGCGTGAAAACAGAGAGTATATCCAGTGAGGAATTGAGGAAATTCTCTAAGGCATGTTACTACATTCAAAATGTTGTTTTAATTGATTAAATGCGAGCTAGTGAATTGTGACTATGATTAAGTATGCTCGAGGGTAAGGATTGCTTAAATCTATGTGAGTGGTGATCTTTGACATGTCATGTTTCATTGGAAATCCCTGAGACGAACGTTGGAAGGTTTAGATTATATGTTTTGTTTCTTTTGTTTATTTGTTTTGCTCGAGGACTAGCAAAAGATAAGTGTGGGGGAATTTGATAGGAGCATATTTAGGCGACTTAACTAGCTTATTCTTGTGCAATTGTGCTATTATTTCTTAGTTAATGTCGTATTACAACTCAATTTCGTGTGTTTGTAGGTCCTATGGGTTAAAGTATCAAGAAAGTGCATTTTGGTGCATTTTGGAGCTATTTTGGACACTAGTTGGTGAGCTTGCATGTGGGCTAACATGGATGGACGAATTTGGACTTCAAGAAGTTGGAAATGTGATAAGAAGAGGAAGGAACTAAGCTAAGGACAAAGTGGATAAGGAAAGTGCAAGAAAAGAGGAAACATTATCCAAAACATTATCCAACCTTATCCAACCTTATCCAACATTATCCAATTATCCAAAACATTATCCAAACCTTACCTCATCTTATCCTATCCAAACCTTATCATGTCTTACTCCTAATTACATGGGGACTTAAATGGATCATTCTAGAACCTATTTCTAGAAGCATCCTAGTCTAGAAGGCCCAAATCTGCCACAAAACCTATTCTTTCTAGAAACCCTAGAAAAGTGGCGCCCAAACCTTTCTAGAAGGCTTTACCTTGCCTTGCAAGCCAAGCTACCCACTCCCCTAAATCAGCCGCACCTTCCTAGGCCCAATCCCTTTGGGATTCTGAATTCCAAGGCCTAATCCTTGTGGATTTGGGTATACAAATCAGTTTATAAAAATATGTGGGCCAAAACCTTCTCCTAAGTGGATTTGAATCACCATGGCCGAATTCTAGGGCCCTAATCCACCAAATCTGCTAAGTAAACCCTAATCTAATAAACCCTAGGACTATATAAACATATTTTCAGCCACAAATTCGTACCACCCTGATGCGAGAATTTATACGCACACAAATTAAACCCTCTTTTCGTCAAATTGTAGTATATGTATAAGTAGGGATCGTTCTAGACCGGGGATTAGGAGGGATTGTTAACCACTTGGATTTGACTCAAAAACGTAAAATAACAATATGAAACACTATACTAGACTCAAAGAATGCAAAACTAAACTTTAAAACACTAAGACAAACCAAAAGACTCAAAACAACACAAACACACTCAAATCTGCCTAAAAACCACTTTCTGGGCAGATTTGAGCACAAACACAAATTTGGACGAAATTAAGTAATAACTTGACTCAAGAACGTAAAAACACAATATAAAACACTAAACTAACTCAAAGAATGTAAAACTAAACACTTAGAACATTAAAACAAACCAAAAGACTCAAACATTACCCAAAACACTCAAAACTGCCTTAAAATCAGTTTCTGGGCAGTTTTGAGCACTTTGGTGAATTTGGACGAAATTGGGAAATAAAATGAATCAAAACACTTAAAAGCACAAGCTAAATTGATTTCTAACTAAATTGGACATTAAAGTAAAGGGGGATTTAGATTTATACGAAAATTGAAATAACAAAACAAGTTAATAAACGAAACAGATTGTAAAACGAATTTGATGGAATGGAATGAATGGATGATAGAATGGCTAAGGTGTTCATCTCCATACATGTTATACTTGCATAATAAAATGATTTCCAATTGCATTTCAATAAACCATGAAACTCAACACCCCGGGTTAACCGTGATGCACTAATTAACCTTCAAATCTTCCTAACGTTATTGAATTGGATGGGTTAGCGCATACAACAATTCAAAACATTCCCCACAAGTCCTCAACATGAATGCATAGAAGAGATACAAGCAAGAATCATTACGCTCTATGAAAATTATAAGTGTTGACGAGGCACTCGTTACTATGGATTGCATGAAACTTATGCCAAGAATTTGTTTAACGCGATTGTTTATAAGCAACCTCCACTACTTGTGAATATAAGTTCATAACGTTTAGGTGAAACTTACTTATATTCTAGCGTCATATTCATGCATGAAAATTAAGCGCGCATTCTCAATAAACATACATAAATAAGTTATCAATCAAACGGTTAAACAAATTGAATCCACAACTTATGAAACGCAATTAGAAGTATTCAAATCAAAATGCAAGCATAAACATATATTCGAATCACCCCCTAACCAAGGGGGGTTTAGTTCCTCATGGTACAAAACAAAGAGAATCAAAGAAACACCTAAACATTCCAACAACTCAAACTTGAATTGTATGAACGTTTAGGCCCTCTTATCTTCCATTCCTCATTCGTACAAAACAAAGAGCATTGAAATTAAACATTGAAATCAAAGAAACACCTAAACATTCCAACAACTCAAACTTGAATTGTATGAACGTTTAGGCACTCTTATCTTCCTCTTCGTTGTAGCACAAGGTCTAAGGATAGTTTGGTGGTGTGAATGGTTTGGGTAGTGGCGGAGGAATGGAAGGATGGTGTTTGGATTTGTAGGGGAGAGTCACGGCACAAAGGGGGGTTTATGGTCTACATTTCTGCAATGGATGAAGTGTATGAATGGAATGGATGGACTTTGTGAAGGGCACGACCCCAAGGGACCAATTTCTGTTGTGAAATGAATTGTGTATGAATGAGTGTGAATGAATGAGTATTTATAGGTGAAATGGGGGGAACATGACAGCTAGGTTGCATGTGCTAATGCTTGTGTGTGCATGTTAAATCTGCCAAGATGCATGTGATTAAAGGGTGGAATGAATGGAATGCAATCTGAAATGCATGTGAATTAAATGGATGTGAGTGGAAATGTGGCTGCAATGATGAAGTGAATGCATGTGAAATGGATGCAAGGGGAATTAGGCTCGGCAATGATGGTGTTTTTCTGTGGTGAATGGTAATGGAATGTGTTTGCATGTGAATTAAAGCTATGTGAATGATTAGGGTGAGTGTACATGTGCTTTGACAGCTAGGATGAATTAATTAAAGGAAGTGCATGTGATTGCAAAATGTGAATGATTATGAGTGTGTGTGAGTGAATTAAATGATGGAATGCATGTGAAATGAATGAAATGCAATCTGAAATGGGATAGCATGTGGGTGGAATTGGTTGGAATGATGGCAGATTGTGTGGGTGAGTGATTAGGTTGGAAATGCATGTGAATGCAAGGTGTGAATGAATGATAAGTGGTGAATGATATGATAAGTGGTGAATGATAAGTGATGAATGATAAGTGGTTATGATAAGTGATAAGTGGTGATGATAAGTAATGGAAGCATGTGAGGGAATGAATAATGAATGCATGTGTACGGTTTTGGGAGAAAGGTGGAGATGCACGGCATAAGGGAATTGGAAAGGTTTAAATGTCCTAAAACTAAAAGGAACAAGGTTCCAACACTTTGGTCTTCAATTTCGTCCAACATTTTGGCGCCAAGCATAAGCTATCCATCCTTAGCCCAAAAGTGCTCCAAAAGTCTCCAAAATGCATCTTTTTGCTCCTTTAGCCCTTTGGACCTACAAACACACGAAAATAGCTTAAAGGACTAAAATAACTAAAGAAACATAACGTAAATGCACGAGAACAAGCCATTTAAGTCGCATGAATATGCTCCTATCAAATACCCCCACACTTATCTTTTGCTAGTCCTCGAGCAAAACAAAACAACAAAAGAACACGAAACTAGACAAAACGAACAAAACACAACCTACACCTTCCAACAATCGTCTCACGGATTTCCAATGCACATGACAAGTTAAAAATCATTAGTCCCATAGATTTTAGTCATCTTCACACTTGAATACATTCTTAATCATAGTCACCACATACTATTTCACAATTAAGCATTTAAAACCATGTTTTTAATGAAGTAACATGCCTTAGAGAATTTGCTCAAAACCTTACAAGATATGCACTCGTTTTTCACACAGATTTTCTGACTACACACCCTACACTAGTTATATGTGAGAAGATTGATGTAAATATGAATTCTAACACTCACATATGTTATATCAAAGAAAGCATTTTCTGGATTTACGATAATGACATGAATATGATCTCATGAACGGAATGCTACTACTTAGAATGAGAACCAGTGATTCCATAAGCTCATATCAATTCCAAACTCCACATATTGAATACATAATCATCAAGATAGAAGTTGAGGGTTGTAACGGGGCTAAGGGTAATGGTTTAACAAGGAAAGGTAAAGTAAAACAAAGGTTCTTAAAGTAATAGGAAGCGAAGTATTGAAATTGACACTTAAACTCACTTTTAATGGCAGAAATCAACTTTTAAACACAAGGGAAGATTCATGCAACAACTAGGGTCAAATTCACTCTTTTGGACCCTTCCTTCAATAACCAATGCTTGTGAGATCATTCTCACTTATTTTTCAACTCTTTTTTTTTTTTTTTTTTTTTTTTCTTTATTTCATTCTTTGGCCGTGCCCTATTATCTTCCCCCACACTTATTTTCTGCAGTATATTGATCAAAAGGAGTTCATTCTAAGTCATGCTTCACTATCCTTTAAGAACAAGGGGGTTAACAAAGAAAATAAGCTTGAAAAGGCTCAAAAGGGGTAATCCTACAATACATGTGAAAAGGGATAGGCTTTTTGGCTTTGGCTTGACTAACAACTTCATCTTATTGTATGTTATGCAATCAATATCATGCTTTGAATGAAACGGATATAAGTTATAGCATTTAGTTCTATCATGATACAATTGCATTCTAAGTAGCAACCAAGCAAGGAATAATGAGATCATACAACAACTTTAGAAAACAAAGAATCACAGAAAATAACTCTCCAAAGAAGGTAATGGCTCGAGTCTCACAGGGTTGTAGTGTTTGTTTGAGTTCCTTCCTTCAAGCATGTTACAAAAACGAATTTTTCTTTTATGATTGCATGTGAAGTCATACATTATAACCATAACCAAGCATATACCAAGAGTAAATCAAACTTTTCTCTATGTTAATAACTCTTTTTAACCGTCATGCAATTATAAACCAAATCCTTATCATTGTGTTGGAAGGTACCCTAAGACACAAACACACAAAAACGACTCAAAACACTCTTTTTAGGCTTTTCAAAACATTTTTTTCAAATTTTTATGTGATTTTCGGAGTTATAAAACAAAACACACTAAAACACTCTAAAACAATTTAAAAACACCTTAAAACAGCAAGGAACAACATTTGAAGTTATGGGTGATAAAATCCCACGAATTTGCATTAACAACATTAGTTACCCCCCCACACTTAAATCAAACATTGTCCTCAATGTTTTAAGCATAGATTCACACAAATCATAAGTAAACACACAAAAAACAACTAAACATACTAAACTTGGCAGAATGTAATTAACAAAGAGAAGAGTTTAGGGACGCAAATCTGGTTATGGAGTGTAAATTCCCTCTTCTCCTTAGTGATTGCATTGAGGCATTGATCTTGGTGATTCCACAGGCATACTCTTGAACTGGACTGCATGATTCTTTTGGTCTCCGCCACTTGTTGATTTTCCTTTGTGCTACTGGGCTGGAGGATTCTTTTGGTCTTCCCCGAAGGTCTGAGCATACCCCTTTGGTCTGTTTCTTTGTTCAATCTTTCCAATTCGTATTGAAAAGGGTTGGAGGATAACTCAGCCTATGTTTGTCTCCACATGCTTCAATGTATCATTTTCACTTGCCTTACTCGCTCCCCTTTGCAGAAGTGGTCCCTTCTCTGGAAGTGTATCAACCGTTGAAGATGACTACTCGAGAGCAACGCTAGGTAAGCAATCAGGAATAGATTCCAGGCAGTTGGCTCCAGATCGGAAGACTGACTCCAAGTGCTGGCTGATTGCTTCTTTTACTTTGCCATGCGAGTAAGAACAAGGACAAAGAAAAAGACAGGGAAAGAGCATGATATGAGATACTTTTGCTTTTGACCTTGATGATATGAGATACCTTTGCTTTTGAAGAAGCGGTGAATGAATCAGCACACTTCAATCCGTCGTTTCCTCCTGGGTCATATGTACTCCAGGCATCTGGTATCATCTTTGGGGAAGAAGAAAGAATTGAGTATTTCGAAAGGCTTTGCTGGGAGTGCGCCCTCAGAGGTGAGGGAGAGTTGGGCATTTTCTTCAGGTCTGCCTTGCCATAAAAGACGAAGGTCGACATATATAGAGATAATATCAAGTGGTGGTACTATTCTTTTACCCTTGTCGACAAATGTCTCTTCGATATCAGAACGACGCCTCTTCGATTTCTGAGCAGGCGCCCCTTCGATTTCTGAACGACGCCCCTTTGCTTTCTGAACGACACGTAGTAGTGCGGATGCGGCTCCTTTTGACAAAGCTGCACGCGTTTTCTGAAAAGCAGAGAAAGCGTCGCCGAACTTTGCGCTTGTCGGCTAAAGATGTGTAGTTGCGATGATGTCTTCCACGTGTTGTCTGAAAAGAAGAAATCTTTTGACAAAGTTGAACGCGTCTTCTGAAAAGCCGAGAAAGCGTCGCCTAAATTACGCCGGAAATTCCGGCTTTTTGAATTGGTGGACGACGCGCCTTGGCTTTTTTATTGAGCTATCGATCACCACAACAAACACACTCTGAAGATTTCCCATTCTTGAAAATCGACTCCGGGCCTTTGAAATTTAACTCCATCCCTTCTCTTTGAACACTTTTGAAAAATGGCAAACTCATCGAACCTTAGCTTGGAATTGAGCCTTAGCAGTGATACGGGCGCGCCGCGTCAAGGTAACGTATGGCGCCCTTCTTTCTTATCTTCTAATGGTCCTCTTTCAGGTGAAGACTCCGTGATGCAGGACGCCACAACAGCTACAATAGTAGCTAGGAACCTCCTCACTCCAAAAGATAGTAGGCTGCTGTCAGGACGGTCCGATGAGTTGGCCGTTCAAGAGTCGCTCGCACTTAGTGTTCAGTGTGCGAGTTCTGTGTCCAACATGGGCCAACGCCTGCTTGCCCGCTCCCGTCAGGTGGAATCATTGATGGCAGAGGTGGAGAGTCTTAAGCAAGAGATCCAGCAGCTTAAGTACGAGAATAGAAGTTTGCACGTGCTTGCCAACAACTATTCGACGGGCATGAAGAGGAAGCTTGATGAGCTGCAAGAGTCTGAAGGTCGGATTCACAGTGACCGTCAAAGGTTTTCGTCTTTCCTCCAGAGGCACCTTTTTCCTGGCTCATCCAGCGCTTGGCCAAGTATTGAGGCCTGGAATGCTCTAGCTCCGATGCCTCCCGCTCCGATGCCTTCTGCTCCGATGCCTTCCGCTCCGATGCCTTCCGCTTCAATGCCTTCCGCTTCGACGCCTCGTAGTGGGGCTTCACGTAAACAACCTTTGTGAAGCACCATCTTTCTCCATGTTTAGTATATTTTTTTTTTTTAATATATGAAATTTTTTTTTTTTTTTTTTTTTTTTCAGTGCCTTGGGTTGCCTCCCAAGTAGCGCTTTCTTTTACGTCTTGCAGCCGGACGAAGAATCCAATCACTCCAGGATATGTTCACGAATCGGATGAGAACTCCAAGTCATGAACTAGTACCTAAAACAAGAAACAAAACAAAATTAAGAATCTGGAAAAATAAAAACAAACGAAAATAAAACAATCCAAGGGATTAGCAAATTTTCTAATCCCCGGCAACGGCGCCAAAATTTCATGCGAGAATTTATACGCACACAAATTAAACCCTCTTTTCGTCAAATTGTAGTATATGTATAAGTAGGGATCGTTCTAGACCGGGGATTAGGAGGGATTGTTAACCACTTGGATTTGACTCAAAAACGTAAAATAACAATATGAAACACTATACTAGACTCAAAGAATGCAAAACTAAACTTTAAAACACTAAGACAAACCAAAAGACTCAAAACAACACAAACACACTCAAATCTGCCTAAAAACCACTTTCTGGGCAGATTTGAGCACAAACACAAATTTGGACGAAATTAAGTAATAACTTGACTCAAGAACGTAAAAACACAATATAAAACACTAAACTAACTCAAAGAATGTAAAACTAAACACTTAGAACATTAAAACAAACCAAAAGACTCAAACATTACCCAAAACACTCAAAACTGCCTTAAAATCAGTTTCTGGGCAGTTTTGAGCACTTTGGTGAATTTGGACGAAATTGGGAAATAAAATGAATCAAAACACTTAAAAGCACAAGCTAAATTGATTTCTAACTAAATTGGACATTAAAGTAAAGGGGGATTTAGATTTATACGAAAATTGAAATAACAAAACAAGTTAATAAACGAAACAGATTGTAAAACGAATTTGATGGAATGGAATGAATGGATGATAGAATGGCTAAGGTGTTCATCTCCATACATGTTATACTTGCATAATAAAATGATTTCCAATTGCATTTCAATAAACCATGAAACTCAACACCCCGGGTTAACCGTGATGCACTAATTAACCTTCAAATCTTCCTAACGTTATTGAATTGGATGGGTTAGCGCATACAACAATTCAAAACATTCCCCCCAAGTCCTCAACATGAATGCATAGAAGAGATACAAGCAAGAATCATTACGCTCTATGAAAATTATAAGTGTTGACGAGGCACTCGTTACTATGGATTGCATGAAACTTATGCCAAGAATTTGTTTAACGCGATTGTTTATAAGCAACCTCCACTACTTGTGAATATAAGTTCATAACGTTTAGGTGAAACTTACTTATATTCTAGCGTCATATTCATGCATGAAAATTAAGCGCGCATTCTCAATAAACATACATAAATAAGTTATCAATCAAACGGTTAAACAAATTGAATCCACAACTTATGAAACGCAATTAGAAGTATTCAAATCAAAATGCAAGCATAAACATATATTCGAATCACCCCCTAACCAAGGGGGGTTTAGTTCCTCATGGTACAAAACAAAGAGAATCAAAGAAACACCTAAACATTCCAACAACTCAAACTTGAATTGTATGAACGTTTAGGCCCTCTTATCTT
This sequence comes from Pyrus communis, assembly GCF_041283825.1. Classification (NCBI taxonomy): domain Eukaryota; kingdom Viridiplantae; phylum Streptophyta; class Magnoliopsida; order Rosales; family Rosaceae; genus Pyrus; species Pyrus communis. Next base: position 14,766,759 of record NC_142576.1, on the reverse strand, counting down.
CCATTCCTCATTCGTACAAAACAAAGAGCATTGAAATTAAACATTGAAATCAAAGAAACACCTAAACATTCCAACAACTCAAACTTGAATTGTATGAACGTTTAGGCACTCTTATCTTCCTCTTCGTTGTAGCACAAGGTCTAAGGATAGTTTGGTGGTGTGAATGGTTTGGGTAGTGGCGGAGGAATGGAAGGATGGTGTTTGGATTTGTAGGGGAGAGTCACGGCACAAAGGGGGGTTTATGGTCTACATTTCTGCAATGGCTGAAGTGTATGAATGGAATGGATGGACTTTGTGAAGGGCACGGCCCCAAGGGACCAATTTCTGTTGTGAAATGAATTGTGTATGAATGAGTGTGAATGAATGAGTATTTATAGGTGAAATGGGGGGAACATGACAGCTAGGTTGCATGTGCTAATGCTTGTGTGTGCATGTTAAATCTGCCAAGATGCATGTGATTAAAGGGTGGAATGAATGGAATGCAATCTGAAATGCATGTGAATTAAATGGATGTGAGTGGAAATGTGGCTGCAATGATGAAGTGAATGCATGTGAAATGGATGCAAGGGGAATTAGGCTCGGCAATGATGGTGTTTTTCTGTGGTGAATGGTAATGCAATGTGTTTGCATGTGAATTAAAGCTATGTGAATGATTAGGGTGAGTGTACATGTGCTTTGACAGCTAGGATGAATTAATTAAAGGAAGTGCATGTGATTGCAAAATGTGAATGATTATGAGTGTGTGTGAGTGAATTAAATGATGGAATGCATGAGAAATGAATGAAATGCAATCTGAAATGGGATAGCATGTGGGTGGAATTGGTTGGAATGATGGCAGATTGTGTGGGTGAGTGATTAGGTTGGAAATGCATGTGAATGCAAGGTGTGAATGAATGATAAGTGGTGAATGATATGATAAGTGGTGAATGATAAGTGATGAATGATAAGTGGTTATGATAAGTGATAAGTGGTGATGATAAGTAATGGAAGCATGTGAGGGAATGAATAATGAATGCATGTGTATGGTTTTGGGAGAAAGGTGGAGATGCACGGCATAAGGGAATTGGAAAGGTTTAAATGTCCTAAAACTAAAAGGAACAAGGTTCCAACACTTTGGTCTTCAATTTCGTCCAACATTTTGGCGCCAAGCATAAGCTATCCATCCTTAGCCCAAAAGTGCTCCAAAAGTCTCCAAAATGCATCTTTTTGCTCCTTTAGCCCTTTGGACCTACAAACACACGAAAATAGCTTAAAGGACTAAAATAACTAAAGAAACATAACGTAAATGCACGAGAACAAGCCATTTAAGTCGCATGAATATGCTCCTATCACACCCCCTTATGCTATTCAGAAACCCTTGTGCCGCACCTCCATTCTCCATTCTAAGCCTCCATAGACCTCCCTACACATCCATACATCTCTGCCGCACCCTTCCCACCATAATCAACCATCCTCCATCCCTCCAAACTAGAAAACACCATCCAAAACCACCAATTCCATCACCCTAACTTTGTGCCGCAGCAAGGAGGAGGAAGAGGAGCCAATCTGTGCATCGAATCCATCTTGGAATTGCTGAGCATTTAGGTGTATTCTTTCTTATGATTTCAATGTTTAAATTCAATACTTTTTGTTGTGCAAGCATGAGGAACTAATCCCCCCTTGGCTAGGGGGGAATTTCGAAACCATGGTTATATTTGCATGATGATTTGATTACTTTCAGTTGTGATTTCATGAATGATGAATTCAATTTACTTATCTATTTTAATTAAAACTTGCTTATGTATATGAATTGAGAGTGCACGCTTGATTTGCATGCATAAACATGATGCTAGGGTATGAGGGAACTTCACCTAATCGTTGGGAACTCACATCCATGAGTAGTTAAGATTGTTGGTCGCAATTATGTTAAGTAAATTCTTGGTATAAGTATCATGCGCTTTCATAGTTACAAATGCCTCGTCAACACCTATGATTTCCATAGAACCTAATGATCTTTGATTGTCTTTCTATCATGCGCTTTCATATAGAAAACTTTTAAGGAATAATTTGATTGCAATGCGCTAATTCCATTCAATTCAATGACCTAAGGGAAATCTGAGAGTTAATTTAAGCGTACCTAATTAACTTGGGGTGTTGAGGTTCATAAATTCATCGAATAAGCAACTGGAGATTATTTTGTATGCAAGTATGCCATGTGTGGAGAAAAACCTCCTAGCCATCTCACCATCCACTTAATTTCACCAATTTCGTCAGAATCTGCCTATTTTACATATTTGTTTTGTTTGTTTGATTTTCGTCAAAAACCAAATCCCCAAGTGTCTTAGAGTGTCTAATTAGTTAGAATATGTTTTAGATTGTGTTTTTGAGTGTTTTGATTCAAGTTGTTACCCAAATTCGTCCAAATTAGTGAAAGTGCTCAAAACTGCCCAGAAAGTGTTTTTAAGGCAGTTTTGAGTGTTTTGGGGCTGTTTTGAGTCTTTGGGTTTGTTTTAGTGTTTTTATTGTTTAGTTTTGCATTCTTTGAGTCTAGTTTAGTGTTTTAACCTTTGTTTTATGTTTTTGAGTCAGTTTCCAAGTGATTTAGAAATCCCTCCTAATCCCCGGTTTAGAACGATCCCTACTTATTTATATGCTACAATTGTCAAAAGAGGGTTAATTTGTGTGTTAAGTTAATTTTCGCATCAATCACTTATCACTTATCACTTATCACTTAACATGCACCCATCACCTAACACAACACCTTTAATTCACATGCATACCTATTCTTTAAATCAGCCACATGCATTCATATTCACCATCATTGCACATGCATTTCCACCCACATGCACCCATAATCATTCAACAACAACCCATGCCGTGGCCTACCTTCCATTTCCAACTTTTCCTTTGCATTCCCCCTTTAATCAACACATGCATCCCCTCACCAAGAAATCATTCATTCCACATGCCACCAGAAATCACTCAATGCCGTGAGTTCCCATTGCATTTCCAGCTTTGCACATGCATTCACTCACCACAAACAAGTCACATGTGATGCGAGATTTATACGCGCACAAATTAAACCCTCTTTTTGTCAATTGTAGTATAAGTATAAGTAGGGATCGTTCTTAACCGGGGATTAGGAGGGATTGCAAATCACTTGGAAACTGACTCAAAAACGTAAAATAAAGTTAAAAACGTTCACAAAGACTCAAAGGACTCAAAACAAGTTCAAAAGACTCAAAACTGCCTAAAAACACTAACTAGGCAGTTTCTGACCTTAAACCCAATGTTGGACGAATTTAAGATTATGGTTTGATTCAAACGTAAAAACACAATATAAAACACTATACTAGACTCAAAGAATGCAAAACTAAACTTTAAAACACTAAAACAAACCAAAAGACTCAAACATCACCCAAAACACTCAAAACAGCCTTAAAATCACTTTCTGGGCAGTTTTGAGCACTTTGGTGAATTTGGACGAATTTTGGGAAATAAATTGAATCAAAACACTTTAAAACATAAACTAAACAAAGTCTAAACACTAAAGAACAAGAAAGTAAAGGGGGGTTTTAAATTGACGAGAATTGAAATAACGAAAGAAGTTAATAAACTAGACAGAATGTAAAGATGAATTTGATGGAATTGAATGGATGGGAACCTAGCTAAGGGGTTCATCTCCATACATGTTATACTTGCATAATAAAATGATTTCCAATTGCATTTCAATAAACTATGATACTCAACACCCCAAGTTAACCGTGATGCACTAATTAACCTTCAAATCTTCCTAACGTTATTGAATTGGATGATGCATGCGACAATTCAAAACATTCCCCACAAGTCCTCAACATGAATGCATAGAAGAGGTACAAGCAAGAATCATTACGCTCTATGAAAATTATAAGTGTTGACGAGGCATTCGTTACTATGATTGCATGAAACTTATGCCAAGAATTTGTTTAACGCGATTGTTTATAAGCAACCTCCACTACTTGCGAATATAAGTTCGTAACTATTAGGTGAAACTCACTTATATTCTAGCGTCATATTCATGCATGAAAATTAAGCGCGCATTCTCAATAAACATACATAAATAAGTTATCAATCAAACGGTTAAACAAATTGAATCCACAACTTATGAAACGCAATTAGAAGTAATCAAATCAAAATGCAAGCATAAACATATATTTCGAATCCCCCCCCTAGCCAAGGGGGGTTTAGTTGAATTTAAACATTGGAATCAAAGAAACACCTAAACATTCCAACAACTCAAACTTGAATTGTATGAACGTTTAGGCCCTCTTCTCTTCCATTCCTCATTCGTACAAAACAAAGAGTATTGAAATTAAACATTGAAATCAAAGAAACACCTAAACATTCCAACAACTCAAACTTGAATTGTATGAACGTTTAGGCCCTCTTATCTTCCTCTTCGTTGTAGCACAAGGTCTAAGGATAGTTTGATGGTGTGAATGGTTTGGGGAGTGGTTGGAGTGGCTGCAATGGAGGAGAAAAGTGTTTTGGTGGCTGCTGCAAGGGTGTGGAGAGGTTTTGACGAATTTCTGGAATAGGGAAGAGTGAATTGTGTGTGAATGAGTGTGAATGAATGTTGTGTGAAGTGTGTATGGTTTTTATAGGGAGATGAATGGATGGGAGAGGGAACATGACAGCTAGGTTAAGTGAATGCATGTGCAAAACAGCTAGGATGGCTGAAATTGTAAGGGGAATGCATGTGCAATGTTGGAAATCTGATGGGAGAAAGGTGGATGCATGTGTTGGCTGATTTAAAGAATGTGAGGGAATGATGAAAGGGGAAACATGACAGCTAGGATGAATGCATGTGGAGTGCATGTGCAATGTTTTAAAGGATGGAATGCATGTGAATATGCTAGAAATCTGATGGGAATGAATGATTAAATGTGAATGGGTGATTAGAATCTAGGGTGCATGTGGGTTAGAAATGCATGTGGGTGAATGTTTGAATGATTAAAGGGTGTGGAAGATGGCTGAAATGATGAAAGAATAAAGGGTGCATGTGGGTTAATTAATGAAGGAAATGCATGTGCAATGACAATGTGTTAGAATGGATGTGTGTTATGCATGTTAAGTGATAAGTGATAAGTGATGATGATAAGTGATAAGTGATAAGTGATGATGATAAGTGATAAGTGATTATGATAAGTGATGATGATAAGTGATAAGTGATAAGTGATTATGATAAGTGATGATGATAAGTGATAAGTGATAAGTGATGAGTGATATGATATGTGGTTATGATATGATAAGTGGTGATGATAAGTAATGATATGTGGGAGTGTGGCTGAAATGAAGGAGTGGAATGTTGGAATGTTATGCACGGCTAAGGAAATTGGAAAGGTTTAAATGTCCTAAAACTAAAGGGAACAAGGTTCCAACACTTTGGTCTTCAATTAGGTCTTCAATTTCGTCCAACACTTTGGGGCCAAGCATAAGCTATCCATCCTTAGCCCAAAAGTGCTCCAAAAGTCTCCAAAATGCATCTTTTTGCTCCTTTAGCCCTTTGGACCTACAAACACACGAAAATAGCTTAAAGTACTAAAATAACAAAAGAAACATAACGTAAATGCACGAGAACAAGCCATTTAAGTCGCATGAATATGCTCCTATCAACATGCATTCATCAACATATCTAGCTGTCATTCACATGCATTTCATTCACCATTTCCACCCCCACATGTCCCTTTAATCCACATGCATTTCCACCTAGCTTTCCACCTCACAACCACCAGAAATCAACCAAAACCGTGCATTCCCTTTCATTTCTGTCAAAGCACATGCACTCACACCCTTTAATCACATGCATAAATCAGCCACATGCATCTCCCATCACCATTTCAGATTTCCACCCACCTCCTAGCTGTCATGTTCCCTCTTATTTACCTATAAATAAGCATGCATTTCAGCCACAATAAACACACTCTCCATTTCAGAATGTAGTCCATAACACCACCCTTGCCGTGACTCTCCCTTACAATCCAAACACCATCCTTCCATTTCCACCACTCCTCTTCCATTCATCCACCACTCCCCAAACCATTCACACCATCAAACTATCCTTAGATGCTTCTTTGATTTCAATGTTTAAATTCAATACTCTTTGTTTTGTACGAATGAGGAATGGAAGAGAAGAGTGCCTAAACGTTCATACAATTCAAGTTTGAGTTGTTGGAATGTTTAGGTGTTTCTTTGATTCTCTTTATTTTGTACGTATGAGGTACTAAACCCCCCTTGGCTAGGGGGGGATTTGAAATAAATGTTTATGCTTGCATTTTGATTTGATTACTTCTAATCATAAGTTGTTGATTCAATTTGTTTAACCGTTTGATTGATAACTTATTTATGTATGTTTATTAAGAATGCGCGCTTAATTTTCATGCATGAATATGACGCTAGAATATAAGTGAGTTTCACCTAATCGTTATGAACTTATATTCACAAGTAGTGGAGGTTGCTTATAAACAATCGCGTTAAATGAATTCTTGGCATGAGTTTCATGCTCATCATAGTAACGAATGCCTCGTCAACACTTATAGTTTTCATAATGCTTAATGATCTTTGATTGTATCTTTATTGTGCTGTTCACGTAAAGGACTTTTGGAGAATGTAGTGAATTGCGTTGCGCTAACCCATCCAATTCATTAACTTAAGGAAAACTTGACGGTTAATTTAAGCGGACCTAATTGACCCGGGGCGTTGAGAATTAATGATTTGTTGAAATGCAATTGGAAATCGTTTTATTATGCAAGTATAACATATGTGGAGATGAACCCCGTAGCTAACTTTCCATCCATTCAATTCCATCAATTTCATCTTTAACTTTTGGAGTTCTTTCTTCTTTTGTTTCTGTTTTCATGTTTAATTTAACTTGTTGTTCAATTTTATTAAACATGTGGAACTAATTTCTTTTTAGTTAGAGGCGAATTTGAAGCCATGTACGTATGTTGGTTATGATTTGATTTACTCCAGTTATGAATTCATGAACTTTAGATGTGGTTTACTTTTCTGTTTTGATTAAGAACTTGTTTATGTATGTGGGTTGAGGGTCGACACTTAATTTGCATGCCTAAACTTGATGCTAGGATATAAGGGAATTTCACCTAATCGTTATGAACTTATATTCATGAGTAGTAAAGATCGCTAGTCACGATTGTGTTTAGTAAACCCTAGGCTGGATTAACATGCGTATTCCATAGTTATGAATGCCTAGTCGATGTTTATGAATTCCTTTGAACTTAATGATCTTTGTTGAATGTCTCTATCATGCGTATTCCATGGTTAGGGACTTTGATTAGGAATAATTTGGTTGTAATGCGTATTCCATTCAATCCAATGAATCTAGGGAAATTTGAAAGTTAGTTTAAGCGAACCTAATTAACTTGGAGCATTGTCATTCATCGTTCGTTGAAGTCATAACTGGGAATCAAATTATATGCTTATGTTCATGTGTGGAGAAGGAACCCTCTAACTAGTTTTTCATCATTCTAGTTTATCAATTTCGTTTTTATAATCTGTTTTAATTAGAATCTGTGCATTTAGTTTAAATTCATCCAAAACCAATCCCCCATTTATTTTAAAGTGTTAGATTAGTTAGAAATACATTTAGTTTGTGTTTATAAGTGTTTTGATTCATTTTGTTTCCCAAATTCGTCCAAAGTACTCAAGGTGCTCAAAACTGCCCAGAAAGTGTTTTTAAGGCAGTTTCGAGTGCTTTGGGTATTGTTTGAGTCTTTTGGTTTGTTTTAGTGTTTTAAAGTTTAGTTTTGCAATATTTGAGTCTAGTATAGTATTTTATTTTGTGTTTTTACGTTTTTGAGTCAAATCCAAGTGATTAACAATCCCTCGTAATCCCCGGTCCAGAACGATCCCTACTTATACTTATACTACAATTTGACGAAAAAGAGGGTTTAATTTGTGTGCGTATAAATCTCGCATCACCGTGCACTCCTTGGTGAATTCAAACGTCACGTCTTTTTGTAGGAGACGGCAAAGAGGTTGTGCAACCTTCGAGAAATCCTTGATAAACCTACGATAGAATCCTGCATGGCCAAGAAAAGAACGAACCTCTCTAACCGAAGTTGGAGAGGGTAAGTGACGTACAGGATCTATTTTCGACTTATCAACCTCAATACCGTTTTCAGAGACTATATGACCTAAAACTATGCCTTGTTTAACCATGAAATGACATTTCTCCCAATTAAGAACAAGGTTAGTTTCAACGCAACGTTTTAAGATTAAACTAAGATTATGCAAGCAACCATCAAAAGAATCACCAAACACGCAAAAATCATCCATAAACACTTCAATGATTTTCTCAACATAATCAGAAAATATGCTCATCATGCATCGTTGAAATGTAGCAGGTGCATTACATAAACCAAAAGGCATGCGACGATATGCAAAAGTACCGAAGGGGCATGTAAAAGTGGTTTTTTCTTGATCTTCGGGTGTTATGACAATTTGATTATAACCAAAATAACCATCAAGAAAACAATAGAAAGCATAACCGGCTAACCTCTCAAGCATTTGGTCGATGAACGGCAATGGGAAGTGATCCTTCCTTGTTGCGGCGTTTAGCTTCCTATAATTGATGCACACCCTACAACCGGTTTGAATGCATTGAGGAACAAGTTCATTCTCGGCATTTGCAACCACAGTCACTCCAGATTTCTTCGGAACGCATTGAACGGGTGAAACCCACTTACTATCCGAGATTGGATAGATTACTCCACAATCCAAAAGCTTGATTACCTCCTTCTTCACAACTTCCATCATCGGAGGGTTGAGACGGCGTTGAGCCTCTCGGGATGTTTTGGACCCCTCCTCTAGAAGTATGCGATGCATGCATGTAGTAGGGCTAATTCCCTTGATGTCGGCCAAGGTCCATCCAATTGCCGTTTTGTACTCCTTAAGCACTCGCACCGATTTGCTCTCTTCTTGTGCCGTGAGTGAGGATGAAATAATGACGGGCAACGTGTCATCCTCGCCCAAGAAAACGTACTTCAAATGACTAGGCAACTGCTTAAGTTCAAGTGTGGGTGGCTGCACAACTGAGGGAAGCATTTTATTAGCCGAAACTGAACTTAAAATAGGGTCCGAATACTTACCCGATTGTGATGGCAATGACTCGAGGGCAGCCACCATCTCAATGACCTCATCATTAGGGGGCACGGCAAAAGAATGATCATGCATGCCGTAGGTTCCCATGGTTGTGGCTTCAATGTTTTTCTTGTCCATGCCTTGTGCAATGACCAATTCAAGTGCATCGTTGTTCAATTTGTCAAAATAGTCCTGCGACAAAGAGTCAATTACATCAATAGCAAAACATGAATGATTCTCACTAGGGTACTTCATAGAATCAGAAAGATTAAAATTAATAACTTCCCCATCAAATTCCATCATCAACGTGCCATTATAGACGTCAATCTTCGTCCGAGCAGTTTTCATGAATGGCCTTCCGAGGAGGATGGGCAATGAAGGGGCATGGTCCGATTCATCCATCTCAAGTACGTAGAAGTCCACCGGGAAAATCAAATGATTAACCTGCACTAACACATCTACCAAAACTCCCTTTGGATAGGCATTAGATCTATCGGCTAATTGTATGATCACACCATCGTTTTTCAACGCTCCTAGGTTCATAGATGCATAAATTGAATATGGCATGACATTTATAGATGCACCTAGGTCTAACATGGCAGATTCAAACCTAGAATTACCAATAACACACGGAATTGTAAAACTACCCGGATCTTTGCATTTTGGGGGCAGCTTGCATTGTAAGATGGCTGAGACGTTTTCACCTACTTTGACCACCTCCTTGGTCGAAATCCTCCTCCTATTGGTGCAAAGTTCCTTCAAGAACTTGGCGTACCTCGGGACTTGCTTGATTGCATCCAAAAGGGGGATATTGACTTGAACTTTCCGAAACGTCTCCAAAATGTCCTTTTCCGCTTCTTCTTTCTTTGTTTGCTTAAACCTACTAGGAAAAGGAACATTCGCAGGAAAATCATTAGGAGGAACCGAACTTGACACATTTTTACCTTTATTGGATGAATTGGACGACTTGGGATCACTTGGAACTTGCGGCACATTTGGTTCCACCTTGGCCGTGAGTGGCCTTTGCTCCTCCTCTTCAATTCTCAACTCGTCCTCCTCGTTGGAACGTGATTTGGATGGTTTGAGGTCAGATCCGACTTGCTTTCCACTTCTCAAATGCATAGCTTTTGCAGATTCGAATCCACCTTTCGGATTGACCACCGTTGAGCTAGGCAACCTTCCTTGCTCACGAAATTGCCCCATGAACTCGGCAATTTGTCCCACTTGCTTCTCCAAGTTGTCCACCCTCTTGTCTTGGATTTGCCTCTCTTTGTTTTAAGTTTGGACTTCCTGCGTCAAAGTAGTAAGTAATTGAAAAATCTTATCATTATCACTTGAATTACCTACATTGCTTTGGGCAGGTTGTGCTTGGGCTTGTGGTGGTGCCAACGGCTTTTGATAGAAACCCTGGGGTTGTTGCCTAAATCCGCTTTGTTGTTGACCTTGTTGGGGGTCTCGCCATTTGAAATTCGGATGATCACGCCAACCGGGATTGTAAGTATTAGAAAACGGATCACCATGTGTTTGGTATTGGTTGCCATATCCCACGGCATTGAGTGTCTCCCACCCTCCATTCTCGATCAATTGTGGGCACTTGTCCGTAGGGTGTCCTTGCATGGAGCATACGCCACAAGAAGCTACGGTTTTGACTTTTGGACCTTCCACCACCTGAGAAAGCAACGTAGTAAGGTTAGCCATTTGATTTTGAAGTTCGGTTATGGCACTTACCTCATTGACTTGATGTTGCCGTGGCATGCTCCTTTGTCCAACACCTTCGTATTGTTAAGCGTTCAACGCTCGATTAGCAATCAACATCTTTGCAACCGTAGGGGTCTTGTCCACCAATGCTCCTCCCGCTGAGGCATCTAGCATTTGACGTTCAATAGGTAGAAGTCCCTCGTAAAAGTATTGTAGAAGTAGTTCCTCCTTCATTTGATGTTGTGGACATGAAGCAACAAGAGATTTAAAACGTTCATAATAAGTAGGAAAGGATTCACCTTCATCTTGTTGAATTCCACTTATCCTTTTTCGTAGGAGGATGACTCGAGAAGTTGGGAAAAACTTCTCCAAGTAAGCTCGTTTCATGCTCTCCCATGATGTGACAGTTCCGGGAGCCAATTCGTACAACCAATCTTTCGCTTTCTCTTGGAGAGAAAAGGGAAAGGCCTTCATCTTCAAGATGCTCTCATCCACGTTCACCGGAGTCATGCTTGAGCAAACGACTTCAAACTCCTTCAAGTGCTTGTTCGGATCTTCCATGGATAGCCCATGGTACTTCGGAATGTGATGTAACAGGCTTGACTTCAATTCGATCTCGGCAGTCTTGTCTTGAGCCGCCCTTGGGTATTGGATGCACAAGGGTGCGGCATTGGCCAATCCCGAAGCGGAAAGCTCCTTGATTGTTCGGTTGTCCGCTGCCATGTCTTCCACTTCTTCAAATTCAGAAACGGACTCGGAACTTGCACTTGATTCACTAGGCTCCGGGTTCTTCCTCTTACGTCTCAACTCACGCTCAAAATCGTCGTCAAAGTCTAAAATATGTTCGTGAACCGGATTAGAACTCCGAGTCATAAACAAGTACCTAAAACAAAAAACAAAATAACATAAGAATCTGATCTAATAAGAAAACGAAAATAACAATCCAAGGGATTAGCAAAGTTGCTAATCCCAGGCAACGGCGCCAAAATTTGATGCGAGATTTATAAGCACACAAATTAACCCTCTTTTTATCAATTGTAGTAAGTATGTAAGTAGGGATCGTTCTAGGCCGGGGATTAGGAGGGATTGCAAAATCACTTGAAAAGTGACTCAAATACATAAAAACAAGTTTAAAACACTATACTAGACTCAAAGAATGCAAAACTAAACTTTAAAACACCAAAACAAACCAAAAGACTCAAAACAGCACCCAAAACACTCAAAACTGCCTTAAAAACACAATCTGGGCAGTTTTGAACACTAGACACAACTTTGGACGAAAATTGGTTTTAACTTGACCTAAGACACTTAAAAACACAAACTAAAGTGATTTCTAACTACTATGACTCAACAAAGTAAAGGGGGATTGGTTTTGGACGAATTTAAAAACAAAACAAACTTTTTAAATTAGAACAGATTGTAAAAACGAATTTGATGGAATTGAATGGATGGGAAGCTAGCTAAGGGGTTCATCTCCACACATGTTATACTTGCATATAAAACGATTTCCAATTGCTTTTCAATAACCCATGAATTCTCAACGCCCCAGATTAACCGTGAATTGCACTAATTAACCCTCAGATTTTCCTAACGTTATTGAATTAGATGATTGCATACGACAACCCAAAGCATTCCCCACAAGTTCCCTACATGAATTGCATAATAGAGATACAAGCAAGAATCATTAAGTTCTTTGAAAACCATAAGCATTGACGAAGCACTCGTTACTATGAATTGCATGAAACTTATGCCAAGAATTTACTTAACGCAATTGAGATCATCAACTTTTACTACTTGTGAATATAATTCCATAACGATTAGGTGAAATTTCCTTATATCCTAGCATCCAATTTATGCATGATAATTAAGCGTGCACTCTCAACCAACACACACAAATCAATGTAATTCACATAGATAAGTAAATTGAATTCACAACTTATGAAACGCAATTAGAAGTAATCAAATCATATCGCAAGCATAAACATGTATTTCGAATCCCCCCCTAGCCAAGGGGGGTTTTAGTTCCTCATACGCACAAAACAAAGAGAATTGAAATTAAACATTGAAATCAAAGGAAAAGAAACACCTAGAAATTCCAGCGACGCGAACTCGAATTGCATGAACTTCCGAGCTTCCTTCTCCTCCTCCTTGGTGCGGCACTAAAGGATAGGGCAGATTAGGGCTTCTAGAAACCCTCTAATGCAAGGAAAACTCACGGCAAGGATGGATAAGGTTTCTAGAACAAGGATAAGGTATCCTAAATGGATAAAGTGCCCTAAATGGATAAGGACTCCTCATTGCACTTGGAAACTTTGCCTATTAGGATTAGGAAACCTTGTCTTCGTCATTCCTTCTTCATCTTGGACTCCTTTTCCTTCTTGGACTTGGAAAACTTCTTTGTTGCTTCACTTGAGACCATTTGGATTTTGACTTTCCTTCATCAAGTAGGAAACCTTATTTGAGTAGGAATCTTCATTCTTCTAGGAATCCATCTTCAACTAGGAATCCCTCGTTGACTAGGATTTCATCTTTTAATTAGGCGCTTTCCTACTTCGACTAGGAAACCTTGTTCAAGTAGGAAACATCATCTTCAAATCTTCAATTTCGTCCATCATCTTGCCTCCAAGCATATGATGTCCATTCCAAGCTCTAATTTGCTCCAAAAGATCATGATCATGGTTTCGAATCATATAGCAAGCATGATCATGGTTTCGAATCCCCCCCCCCAGCCAAGGGGGGGTTTAGTTCCTCATACGTACAAGACAAAGAGAAATAAGTTTAACCATTGAAATCAAAGGAGAGGAAACACTTAAAAATTCCAGCAACTCGAACTTGAATTGTATGCACGTCCAAGCCCTCTTCTCCTCCTCTTTGTTGCGGCACAAGGTCTATGGTGGGTTTGTGGATGATTTAGGTATGTATGGTGGTGTATGGAGGTTGGGATGGAGGTGTGGAAGTAGGGGAATGGTGTATGGTTGGTTGTAAGGTCACGGCAAGGGTGAATTTCTGAATGAGTGTATGAAAGTTGTGTGAAGGGGTGGTGGTGATTAAATGGCACGGCAAGGGGGTCTATTTATAGTGCAAAATCCCTCTAAATCAGCAAGGAAAAAGGACTAAGTATTTGAAGATGACAAGGAAATCAAAACCCATCAGGAATAGGCCATCTAGAAGGTAGGAAACCCCAAAAGAAAAGGAATAGAGGCGCCAGATTTTTAGGGTTCTAGAAACAAAGTGTTTTGTGGCAGAAATTGGCACTTCTAGAAGGATTTGGGGCGCCACCTTTGTAGGAGATAAGATAAGGTTCCTAGAATCATGTTTTAAGGGCCAAATTTGTAGGGAAAAAGAGATAAGGGTGCGGCACCTTTGTAGGGATAATGTTAGGGCTTCTAGAAAGCCTAAAAACTAAGGGGATTTGGATAAAACCCACGGCAAAGATAGGATAGGGCATCTAAGGCTTCTAGAAACCCTCCAAGATAAGGTAAAGTACATGGCATCCCTATAGGATTAGGATAAGGTGTCCTAAAGTGTTTAGGACTCCTCTTTGTGGCTGAAAACCTTGTGCATTAGGATTAGGAAAGCTAATCCTTATTCATCTTGGAATTCTTCTCCTTCTTGGACTTGGAAAACTTCTTTGTTGCTGCAACTTGAGGCCATTGGGATTTAACTTTCCTACTTCAAGTAAGAAACCTTGCTCAAGTTGGAATCATCATCTTCAAGTCTTCAATTTCGTCCATCCTCTTGGCTCCAAGCATATGATATCCATTCCAAGCTCTAATTTGCTCCAAAAGGCTCCAAAATGCATCCTTTTGCATACTTTGCCCTTAAATCCTGAAAATACATAAAACTAGCTTAAAAGACTACTTTACTAAGGAAAAACACTATAAATGCACAAGAACAAGCTAAACTAAGGTGCATAAATATGCCCCTATCAAATTCCCCCACACTTGGCTTTTGCTAGTCCTCGAGCAAAACAAAATAACCAAAACGAATAAAACACATTCTAGACCTTCCAACATGTACCTCAGGGATTTCCAACGAACATGACACATTAGAGAACATCATTCCCACAGGTTTTAGCTTTCTTTATACTTCAACCAACACTTAATCATAGTTACTACTTATTAGTTCACTATAATCAATTAAAACAATGTTTTGAATGTAGTAACATGCCTTAGAGAATTCCCTCAATTCCTCACTAGAATGCACTCTATTTTCACACAGATTTTCTAACTTAACACCCTACACTAGTTATATGTGAGAAGATTGATGTAGATATAAAAACGAATGCTCACATATATGTATAACAAAGAACGCAATTTCCGGAGTTAATAACATGTTTAGATATGATCTCATGAATGGAACGCTACTACTTAGAACGAGAACCAGTGATTCCATATGCTCATACCAAATTCAAACTCCACATATTGAACACATAACATCAAGATAGAAGTTGAGGGTTGTAACGAGGCTAAGGTATTGGCTAACAAAGAAAGGTAAGGATAAACAAACGTTCTTAAAGCAATAGTAAGCAAAGTAATAAATTTGACACTTAAACTCTCTTCAAATGGCCGAAATCAACTTGTACACACAAGGGAAGATTCATGGAACATTTAGGGTCAAATTCACTCTTTTGGACCCTTCCTTCAACAACCAACACTTGTGAGTTCATTCTCACTTGTTTTTCAATTCCTTTTCCTTCTTTTGAACACTTTTCTATTTTCTTTTGATTTTTCCACGAATTTTTTTCTTTTCTTCTCTTTTTTATTTTATTTTTTTTTTCTTTTGTCGTGCCCTATCATCTTGCCCCACCCTCGTTTTCTGCCATAAATTGACCAAAGGAGTTCACTCTAAGTCGTGCTTCACTATCCTTTAAGAACAAAGGTATGGAAAGTCCTAATCTAGGCTAGGTGCGGATAATGTGGCTAACAAAGAAAATAGGCTTTGAAAAGGCTCAAGAGGGTTAATCCTACAATACATATGAACAGGTGATAGGAGCATATTTATGCGACTTAAATGGCTTGTTCTCGTACATTTACGTTATGTTTCTTTAGTTATTTTAGTACTTTAAGCTATTTTCGTGTGTTTGTAGGTCCAAAGGGCTAAAGGAGCAAAAAGATGCATTTTGGAGACTTTTGGAGCACTTTTGGGCTAAGGACGGATAGCTTATGCTTGAAGCCAAAGTGTTGGACGAAATTGAAGACCTAATTGGAGCCAAAGTGTTGGAACCTTGTTCTCTTTAGTTTTAGGACATTTAAACCTTTCCTAATCCCAATCATGCCATGCATAACACACATCCATTCTAACACATTGTCATTGCACATGCATTTCCTTCATTAGTTAACCCACATGCACTTATCACTTATCATCACCACATATCATATCACTTAATCACTTATCACTTATCATCACCACTTAACCACTTATCATATCATAACCACATATCATATCACTTATCACTTATCACTTAACATATCATCCACCTACAACATCCACCTACTTCACCTACAACATCCACTTCACCTACAACATCCACCTACTTCACCTACAACATCCACCTACTTCACCTACAAATGACATAGCCATATGTTCCCTCCACTACTCCTATAAATACCCTAGCATTCATCCATTCTATTTCATCAATTTTATACTTACATTCTGTTTTAATTTGTTCATTAAATTTAATTTCGTATAAACTTAAATCCCCCTTTACTTTAATGTCAATTTAGTTAGAAATCATTTTAGTTTGTGTTTTTAAAAGCATTTTGAGTCTTTGGTTTGTCTTAGTGTTTTAAAGATTAGTTTTGCATTCTTTGAGTCTATTATAGTGTTTTATATTGTGTTTTTACGTTTTTGAGTCAAATCCAAGTGATTAACAATCCCTCCTAATCCCCGGTCCAGAACGATCCCTACTTATACATATACTACAATTTGACGAAAAGAGGGTTTAATTTGTGCGCGTATAAATCTACGCATCAAATTTTGGCGTCGTTGCCAGGGATTAGAAAATTTGCTAATCCCTTGGATTGTTTGTTTCTGTATTGTCTTTTAGATTTAGTTTTTATTTGTGTTTTGTTTGTTAAGAACAACATGGCACTTGATAACGCTTCTCTTTTGTCACAGCTCATGGAAAGGTCCCAAATGCAAAGAGTTGATATATCTAATCTTCAATCAAGGAATAACGTGTTTTCCAATACTTACAATTCGGATTGGAGTGATCATTCAAACTCTATGTGGTGGGAACCTCAAAATGCTCAACAAGGAGGATATTGGCAGCCACCATGATAGGAGCATATTTATGCACCTTAGTTTAGCTTGTTTTTGTGCATTTATAGTGTTTTTCCTTAGTAAAGTAGTCTTTTAAGCTAGTTCTATGTGTTTTCAGGTTTTAAGGGCAAAGTATGCAAAAGGATGCATTTTGGAGTCTTTTGGAGCAAATTAGAGCTTGGAATGGACATCATATGCTTGGAGCCAAGAGGATGGACGAAATTGAAGACTTGAAGATGATGATTCCTACTTGAGCAAGGGTTCCTAGTTGAAGTAGGAAAGTCCCTGATGCGAGTTTTATACGCGCACAAATTAAACCCTCTTTTTGTCAAATTGTAGTATAGGTGCAAGTAGGGATCGTTCTGGACCGGGGATTAGGAGGGATTGTTAATCTCTTGGAAACTGACTTAAAAACGCAAAAACAATATAAAACACTAAACTAGACTCAAAGAATTCAAAAATACTTTAAAACATAAACTAAACAGATTCTAACAAGTTCAAAAGACTCAAAACTCTTAAAAACACAAACTAAATTGATTTCTAACTAATTTGACATTAAAGTAAAGGGGGATTTAGGTTTTGACAAAATTAAACTAAATGAACAAATTGCAATTAAAACAGAATGTAAATATGAATGTGAATAAAATATGGATGATGGAATAGCCAAGGGGTTCTTCTCCACACATGTTACACTTGCATACAAGATTGATTCTCAGTTGGTCTTTCGATAAATTATGAAACTCAACGCCCCGGGTTAATTAGGTCCGCTTAAATTAACCGTCAAGTTTTCCTTAAGTTAATGAATTGGATGGGTTAGCGCAACGCAATTCACCACATTCTCCAAAAGTCCTTTACGTGAACAGCACAATAAAGATACAATCAAAGATCATTAAGCATTATGAAAACTATAAGTGTTGACGAGGCATTCGTTACTATGATGAGCATGAAACTCGTGCCAAGAATTCATTTAACGCGATTGTTTATAAGCAACCTCCACTACTTGTGAATATAAGTTCATAACGATTAGGTGAAATTCACTTATATTCTAGGGTCATATTTATGCATGAAAATTAAGCGCGCATTCTTAATAAACATTCATAAATAAGTTATCAATCAAACGGTTAAACAAATTGAATCCACAACTTATGAAATTCCAACGAAAGTTAATCAATTCATATTGCAAATATAAACATAGTTTCGAATCACCCCCTAGCTAAAGGGGGTTTAGTTCCTCATAACTTTGAAATCAAAGAAACACCTAAACATTCCAACAACTCAAACTTGAATTGTATGAACGTTTAGGCACTCTTCTCTTCCATTCCTCATACGTACAAAACAAAGAGAATTGAATTTAAACTTTGAAATCAAAGAAACACCTAAACATTCCAACAACTCAAACTTGAATTGTATGAACGTTTAGGCCCTCTTATCTTCCTCGTTGTTGTAGCACAAGGTCTAAGGTGAGGTTTGGGGAATTATGGAAATGGATGAGGAATGGTGGAAGGGGGACTCACGGTTTGGATTCTAAGGGGAAGATGGGAAGCTCACGGCTAGGGAATAATGGAAGTGTTTGAGGGGTGTTGTGTTGTGAATGAGATGTCCATGAATGAATGAATGCAAGGGTATTTATAGGAGTAGTGGAGGGAACATATGGCTATGTCATTTGTAGGTGAAGTAGGTGGATGTTGTAGGTGAAGTAGGTGGATGTTGTAGGTGAAGTGGATGTTGTAGGTGAAGTAGGTGGATGTTGTAGGTGAAGTAGGTGGATGTTGTAGGTGAAGTGGATGTTGTAGGTGAAGTAGGTGGATGTTGTAGGTGAAGTAGGTGGATGATATGTTAAGTGATAAGTGATAAGTGATATGATATGTGGTTATGATATGATAAGTGGTTAAGTGGTGATGATAAGTGATAAGTGATTAAGTGATATGATATGTGGTGATGATAAGTGATAAGTGCATGTGGGTTAACTAATGAAGGAAATGCATGTGCAATGACAATGTGTTAGAATGGATGTGTGTTATGCATGGCATGATTGGGATTAGGAAAGGTTTAAATGTCCTAAAACTAAAGAGAACAAGGTTCCAACACTTTGGCTCCAATTAGGTCTTCAATTTCGTCCAACACTTTGGCTTCAAGCATAAGCTATCCGTCCTTAGCCCAAAAGTGCTCCAAAAGTCTCCAAAATGCATCTTTTTGCTCCTTTAGCCCTTTGGACCTACAAACACACGAAAATAGCTTAAAGTACTAAAATAACTAAAGAAACATAACGTAAATGTACGAGAACAAGCCATTTAAGTCGCATAAATATGCTCCTATCAAATACCCCCACACTTAGCTTTTGCTAGTCCTCGAGCAAAACAGAAAAACAAAACAAAAAGAACAAAACACAACCTACACCTTCCAACAATCGTATCAGGGACTTCCAATGCACATGACAAGTTAAAAATCATTATTCTCACAGATTTGAGCCATCTTTACACTTAAGTACATTCTTAATCATAGTCACCACATACTAGTTCACAATTAAGCAATTAAAACACATTTCAAATGTAGTAACATGCCTTTAGAGAATTCCCTCAATTTCTTACTAGATGTACTCTCGTTTTTCACACAGATTTTCTGACTACACACCCTACACTAGGTATATGTGAGAAGATTGATGTAAACATGTAGACGAACACTCACATATGTTATAATAAGGAAAGCATTTTCTGGAGTTAATAAGCATGTTTAGATATGATCTCATGAATGGAATGCTACTACTTAGACGCGAGAACCAGTGACACCATAAGCTCATACCAAGTTCAAACTCCACAATTGAAATACATAACACTCAATATAGAAGTCAAAGGGTAGTAACGGGGCTAGGGTATTGGCTAACAATGAAAGGTGAAGGATAAACAAACATTCTTAAAGCAATAGTGAGCAAAGTATTGAATTAGGCACTTAGAATTCCCTTAAGAACGCAGAAGTCAACTTTGAACACCCAAGGGAAAATCACACAAAACTTAGGGCCATAATCAACTTTTTGGACCCTTTCTTCAACCATCAACGCTCGTGAGTTCATTCTTACTTATTTTCACTCCTTTTTTTTTTTTTTTCTTTTGAATCTCAAAACATACATATAAACGTAAGAACAAACTTTTACTCCCCCACACTCATTTTCTTGCATAATGTAACTCAAAAGGAATTCATTTAAGTCATGCTCACTAAACTTTAAGAACAAGGGTATAGGAAAGTCCTACTCTAAGCTAGGTAAGGGGTGATGTGGGTAAACAAGGAATAAAGGCAAAACGAGGCTCAACGGGGTTAAAACTTACAACATATACGAAGTATGGGAAGTAAGGCTATTTGGCTATGGTGGTGGTCACTACACAACTTCTTCTTGAATATGTGTTATGCAAATCAATAACATGCTTTGAATGAAATGGGCATGAGTTCTAGCATTTGGAACTATATGATGAAACGCCTTCTAAGTAGTAACCAAGCAAAGAATAATGAGATCATGCAACGACTTTAGAAAACAAGAAATCACAGATTATACTCTCCAAAGAACGTTATAGGCTCAAGTCTCTCAGGGTTGTAGCGTTTGTTTGAGTTCCTTCCTTCAAGCATGTTACAAAAACGAATTTTTTTTCTTTTATGATTGCATGTGAAGTCATACATTATAACCATAACCAAGCATATACCAAGAGTAAATCAAACTTTTCTCTATGTTTATAACTCTTTCTAACCGTCATGCAATTATAAACCAAATCCTTATCATTGTGTTGGAAGGTACCCTAAGACACAAACACACAAAAACGACTCTTAAAACAACTCTTTTTGGGTTTTTCAAAACAATTTTTCAAATTTTTATGGGATTTTCGAATTATAAAACAAAACACACTAAAACACTCTAAAACAACTTAAAAACACCTTAAAACAGCAAGGAACAACATTTGAAGTTATGGGTGATAAAATCCCACGAATTTAAATTAACAACATTAGTTACCCCCCCACACTTAAATTAAACATTGTCCTCAATGTTTGAAGCATAGATTCACACAAAGCATAAGTAAATACACAAAAAGCACTTAAACATACTAAACATGGCATAATGTAATTAACAAAGAGAAGAGTTTAGAGACGCAAATCTGGTTATAGAGTGTAAATTCCATCTTCTCCTTGGTAATTGCATTGAGGCTTTTGATCTTTGTGATTCCACAGGCTTACTCTTGAACTGGTTTCTGCCCATCGTTGATTTTCCTTTGTGCTACTTCTTGAACTGGGCAGCAGGATGGTTCTTTTGGTCTCCCCCGAAGGTCTGAGCTTACCCCTTTGGTCTGTTTCTTTGTTCAATCTTTCCAATTCGTATTGAAAAGGGTTGGAGGATAACTCAGCCTATGTTTGTCTCCACATGCTTCAATGTATCATTTTCACTTGCCTTACTCGCTCCCCTTTGCAGAAGTGATCCCTTCTCCGGAAGTGTATCAACCGTTGAAGATGACTACTCGAGAGCAACGCTAGGTAAGCAATCAGGAATAGATCCCAGGCAGTTGGCTCCAGATCGGAAGACTGACTCTAAGTGCTGGCTGATTGCTTCTTTTACTTTGCCATGCGAGTAAGAACAAGGACAAAGAAAAAGACAGGGAAAGAGCATGATATGAGATACTTTTGCTTTTGACCTTGATGATATGAGATACCTTTGCTTTTGAAGAAGCGGTGAATGAATCAGCACATGTATTTGTTGTGCTGTTTCCTCCTGGGTCATATGTACTCCAGGCATCTGGTATCATCTTTGGGGAAGAAGAAAGAATTGAATATTTCGAAAGGCTTGGCTGGGAGTGCACCCTCAGAGGTGAGGGAGAGTTGGGCATTTTCTTCAGGTTTGCCCTGCCATAAAAGATGAAGGTCGACATATATAGAGATAATATCAAGTGGTGGTACTTTTTACCCTTGTCGACAAACGTTTTGATCCCGCAATTCCGGCTTTTTGAAATAGTGGCGCCTCTTCAATCTCTGAGCACGCCTCTTCGATTTCTGAACGACGCCCCTTCGCTTTCTGAACGACACGTGGTAGTGCAGATGCGGCTCCTTTTGACAAAGCTGCACTCGTCTTCTGAAAAGCAGAGAAAGCGTCGCCGAACTTTGCGCTTGTCGGCTAAAGATATGTAGTTGCGGTGATGGCCTCCACGTGTTGTCTGAAAAGAAGAAATCTTTTGACAAAGTTGAACGCGTCTTCTGAAAAGCCGAGAAAGCGTCGCCAAAATTACGCCGAAAATTCCGGCTTTTTTAATCGGTGGACGCGTCGCCTTGGCTTTTTTATTGAGCTATCGATCACCACAACAAACACTCTCTGAAGATTTCCCATTCTTGAAGATCGACTCCGGCCCTTTGAAATTTAACTCCATCCCTTTTCTTTGAACACTTTTGAAAAATGGCAAACTCATCGAACCTTAGCTTGGAATTGAGCCTTAGCAGTGATACGGGCGCGCCGCGTCAAGGTAACGTATGGCGCCCTTCTTTCTTATCTTCTAACGGTCTTCTTACAGGTGAAGACTCCGTGATGCAGGACGCCACAACAGCTACAATAGTAGCTAGGAACCTCCTCACTCCAAAAGATAGTAGGCTGCTGTCAGGACGGTCCGATGAGTTGGCCGTTCAAGAGTCCCTCGCACTTAGTGTTCAGTGTGCGAGTTCTGTGTCCAACATGGGCCAACGCCTGCTTGCCCGCTCCCGTCAGGTGGAATCATTGATGGCAGAGGTGGAGAGTCTTAAGCAAGAGATCCAGCAGCTTAAGTACGAGAATAGAAGTTTGCATGTGCTTGCAAATAACTATTCGTCGGGCATGAAGAGAAAGCTTGATGAGCTGCAAGAATCTGAGGGTCGAATTCACAGTGACCGTCAAAGGCTTGCAGCTTGTCTCCAGAGGCACCTTTTTCCTGGGTCATCCAGCGCTTGGCCAAGTATTGAGGCCTGGAATGCTCTAGCTCCGATGGCTTCCGCTCCGATGCCTCCTGCTTCTGCGCCTTCCGCTCCTATACCTTCCGCTTCTATTCCTTCTGCTTCGACGCCTCGTAGCGGGGCTTCACGTAAACATCCTCTGTGAAGGCTCCATCTTTCTCCATGTTTAGTATCTTTTTTTTTTTTTTTTTTTTTTTTTTTTTTTTTTTTTTTTTTTTACATAAATAAAATCAAACGGCATGGAATTTATCTTTGAATGGGCGGTGATACTTGAAATGATCCGGTAATAGTTTAAATTCCAGATTGGGTGCCTGAATCATTAACCACATGTTAGTATAAAAGAAAATTGAAATTCGGGGAGGCGGCTTACCTGTGTGCTCCAAAATGAACTCCAGAATAAACACCCCTTCGAAAGTTATGACTTGTCCCGTGTCATAAAATCCAACTTCCTTGGGAATTGTGGTTTCAAATATGTCCTCTTTGATGCCTTCTACATCTTCTCCAGCCACTACCTTCTCTTGAATCATTCTTCTTGGTGTACAAAGTCCTTTGAAGAATTCAACACCATCTAAAACTTGCTGTGTTGCACCAAGAATTTGAATAGCATTTTGCACCTTTGGGAAGGCTTCCACGATGTCCTTTTTACTCTCTTCTTGGTTGGGAATCAAAAACCTGCTAGGAAAAGGGACATTGGGTGGAATAACATCAGAATAACATGGAATTGGGACGTCCTTACTGGTGGTGGGTGGTTTAGAGGGCTTAGGGGGCTGCGGCAAGGGTTGTTCTACCCTTGCCGTGTGCATGTCTTCTTCCTCCTCCTCAATTAGCAGCTCTTCCTCCACTTCTAGGCTATGTTTGGACATTTTTAGGTCAGCTCCAACCTCCATAGCACTTCCCAAAGTGATAGCATTATGGATTTCAAAATCTTCCTTCGAGTTTTCAATAGTTGAGTTGGAGAGTTCACTTTGCTCTTGAATTTGTTTCATGAACTCCATAATCTGCCCAAATTGCTCGTCCAATTTACCCAACTTCTTGTCTTGATTTTGTTCGTCCTGCGTCAAAGAGGTTAGTAATTGAAAATTTTTATCATTATCCATGGACATACTTGAACTTGATTGGAATTGTTGTGGGGGAGGTTGTGGTAGCTGCATAGGTGTTGTATTGAACTCCTCATATGGTTGCCAATATGCTTCTTGTTGAGCCTCCTTGGCTTGATTTTGTGACCCCTGCGCCAAAGAATTTATTTCATTAAGAATTTGAATATAATCTATTGGCGAACTTGAATTTAATTGAGCATATTGCATATGAAGTTGTGGTGGCTGCATAGGTCTTGAATAGAACTCCTCATATGGTTGCCAATATGCTTCACGTTGAACTTGTTGATCTTCCCACCATATAGAGTTTGAATGATCCCTCCAATCTCTTTGTGGACATTGATTGGCTTGAAATCCTTGCCTATATGAAGCATCAAATGTAGGGACACTCTGCATTGTGGTCCTTTCGGCATACGGCAACAATTTAGAAGTAAGATTTGCCAATTGAGCTTGAATGCTAGCAAAATCCATATCTTACTTCTCTAGTACCTAAAATCAAAGAAAGATAACTAAATCAAATATCAAAAGTAACAACAAACAAAGAAAACAACACTAAGTTAGAAACTAAAACGAAAACAACTAAACAAAAAAAAAAGAAAAGAACCAAGGGATTAGCAAAGTTGCTAATCCCCGGCAACGGCGCCAAAATTTGATGCGAGTTTTATACGCGCACAAATTAAACCCTCTTTTTGTCAAATTGTAGTATAGGTGCAAGTAGGGATCGTTCTGGACCGGGGATTAGGAGGGATTGTTAATCTCTTGGAAACTGACTTAAAAACGCAAAAACAATATAAAACACTAAACTAGACTCAAAGAATTCAAAAATACTTTAAAACATAAACTAAACAGATTCTAACAAGTTCAAAAGACTCAAAACTCTTAAAAACACAAACTAAATTGATTTCTAACTAATTTGACATTAAAGTAAAGGGGGATTTAGGTTTTGACAAAATTAAACTAAATGAACAAATTGCAATTAAAACAGAATGTAAATATGAATGTGAATAAAATATGGATGATGGAATAACCAAGGGGTTCTTCTCCACACATGTTACACTTGCATACAAGATTGATTCTCAGTTGGTCTTTCGATAAATTATGAAACTCAACGCCCCGGGTTAATTAGGTCCGCTTAAATTAACCGTCAAGTTTTCCTTAAGTTAATGAATTGGATGGGTTAGCGCAACGCAATTCACCACATTCTCCAAAAGTCCTTTACGTGAACAGCACAATAAAGATACAATCAAAGATCATTAAGCATTATGAAAACTATAAGTGTTGACGAGGCATTCGTTACTATGATGAGCATGAAACTCGTGCCAAGAATTCATTTAACGCGATTGTTTATAAGCAACCTCCACTACTTGTGAATATAAGTTCATAACGATTAGGTGAAATTCACTTATATTCTAGGGTCATATTTATGCATGAAAATTAAGCGCGCATTCTTAATAAACATTCATAAATAAGTTATCAATCAAACGGTTAAACAAATTGAATCCACAACTTATGAAATTCCAACGAAAGTTAATCAATTCATATTGCAAATATAAACATAGTTTCGAATCACCCCCTAGCTAAAGGGGGTTTAGTTCCTCATAACTTTGAAATCAAAGAAACACCTAAACATTCCAACAACTCAAACTTGAATTGTATGAACGTTTAGGCACTCTTCTCTTCCATTCCTCATACGTACAAAACAAAGAGAATTGAATTTAAACTTTGAAATCAAAGAAACACCTAAACATTCCAACAACTCAAACTTGAATTGTATGAACGTTTAGGCCCTCTTATCTTCCTCGTTGTTGTAGCACAAGGTCTAAGGTGAGGTTTGGGGAATTATGGAAATGGATGAGGAATGGTGGAAGGGGGACTCACGGTTTGGATTCTAAGGGGAAGATGGGAAGCTCACGGCTAGGGAATAATGGAAGTGTTTGAGGGGTGTTGTGTTGTGAATGAGATGTCCATGAATGAATGAATGCAAGGGTATTTATAGGAGTAGTGGAGGGAACATATGGCTATGTCATTTGTAGGTGAAGTAGGTGGATGTTGTAGGTGAAGTAGGTGGATGTTGTAGGTGAAGTGGATGTTGTAGGTGAAGTAGGTGGATGTTGTAGGTGAAGTAGGTGGATGTTGTAGGTGAAGTGGATGTTGTAGGTGAAGTAGGTGGATGTTGTAGGTGAAGTAGGTGGATGATATGTTAAGTGATAAGTGATAAGTGATATGATATGTGGTTATGATATGATAAGTGGTGATGATAAGTGATAAGTGATTAAGTGATATGATATGTGGTGATGATAAGTGATAAGTGCATGTGGGTTAACTAATGAAGGAAATGCATGTGCAATGACAATGTGTTAGAATGGATGTGTGTTATGCATGGCATGATTGGGATTAGGAAAGGTTTAAATGTCCTAAAACTAAAGAGAACAAGGTTCCAACACTTTGGCTCCAATTAGGTCTTCAATTTCGTCCAACACTTTGGCTTCAAGCATAAGCTATCCGTCCTTAGCCCAAAAGTGCTCCAAAAGTCTCCAAAATGCATCTTTTTGCTCCTTTAGCCCTTTGGACCTACAAACACACGAAAATAGCTTAAAGTACTAAAATAACTAAAGAAACATAACGTAAATGTACGAGAACAAGCCATTTAAGTCGCATAAATATGCTCCTATCAGTCCCTAATGGAAGATGGTTTCCTAGTTGAATTAGGATTCCTAGAAGAACAAAGTTTCCTACTCAAATAAGGTTTCCTACTTGAAGTAGGAAAGTCAAAATCCAAATGGTCTCAAGAGAAGCAACAAAGAAGTTTTCCAAGTCCAAGAAGGAAAAGGAGTCCAAGATGAAGAAGGAATGATGATGACAAGGTTTCCTAATCCTAATAGGCAAAGTTTCCAAGTGCAATGAGGAGTCCTTATCCATTTAGGGCACCTTATCCATTTAGGACACCTTATCCTAATCCTATAGGGATGCCATGCACTTTACCTTATCTTGGAGGGTTTCTAGAAGCCTTAGATGCCCTATCCTATCTTTGCCGTGGGTTTTATCCAAATCCCCTTAGTTTTTAGGCTTTCTAGAAGCCCTAACATTATCCCTACAAAGGTGCCGCACCCTTATCTCTTTTTCCCTACAAATTTGGCCTTTAAAACATGATTCTAGGAACCTTATCTTATCTCCTACAAAAGTGGCGCCCCAAATCCTTCTAGAAAGCTGATTTCCCTTGCCTTGCAAGGCATTCTAGAAGCCTTATCACCTTATCTCCTTACCTGCCGCACCTAGGAAGCATTATCCCTTTCTATTTCTGATTTCTAAGCCTATTTCCTTGTGGATTTGGGTTATTCAAGTCCATATCTGATTACCCTAGGGTTTTAAGTGCCTATATATACTCATATTAACCCCTAGATCAGATCACCACCTCTCATACACATTCATTAATTCCAGAAATTCGTCCAAACCTCTCCACACCCTTGCCGCAGCCACCAAACATCTTTCTCCTTAGTTTTAAGCCTTGCCGCACCATCCCCTTCCCCTAAACACTACTACATCCCTCCATAACCATGCATCCATACACCTAAGGCCCTAAACTTGTCCCTAGACCTTTGCCGCACCAAGGAGGAGGAGAAGGAAGCTCGGGAGTTCATGCAATTCGAGTTCGCGTCGCTGGAATTTCTAGGTGTTTCTTTTCCTTTGATTTCAATGTTTAATTTCAATTCTCTTTGTTTTGTGCGTATGAGGAACTAAACCCCCCCTTGGCTAGGGGGGGATTCGAAACCATGAACATACTTGCTATATGATTTGATTACTTCTAATTGCGTTTCATAAGTTGTGAATTCAATTTACTTATCTATGTGAATTACATTGATTTGTGTGTGTTGGTTGAGAGTGCACGCTTAATTATCATGCATAAATTGGATGCTAGGATATAAGGAAATTTCACCTAATCGTTATGGAATTATATTCACAAGTAGTAAAGGTTGATGATCTCAATCGCGTTAAGTAAATTCTTGGCATAAGTTTCATGCAATCATAGTAACAAGTGCTTCGTCAATGCTTATGGTTTTCATAGAACTTAATGATTCTTGCTTGTATCTCTATTATGCAATCATGTAGGGGACTTGTGGGGAATGTTTTGGGTTGTCGTATGCAATCATCCAATTCAATAACGTTAGGAAAATCTGAAGGTTAATTTAAGCGAACCTAATTAACTTGGGGCGTTGAGAATTCATGGGTAATTGAAAAGCAATTGGAAATCGTTTTATATGCAAGTATAACATGTGTGGAGATGAACCCCTAGCTAGCTTCCCATCCATTCAATTCTATCAAATTCGTTTTTACAATCTGTTCTAATTTAAAAAGTTTGTTTTGTTTTTAAATTCGTCCAAAACCAATCCCCCTTTACTTTGTTGAGTCATAGTAGTTAGAAATCACTTTAGTTTGTGTTTTTAAGTGTCTTAGGTCAAAGTAAAACCAATTTTCGTCCAAAGTTGTGTCTAGTGTTCAAAACTGCCCAGATTGTGTTTTTAAGGCTGTTTTGAGTGTTTTGGTGCTGTTTTGAGTCTTTTGGTTTGTTTTGGTGTTTTAAAGTTTTGTTTTGCATTCTTTGAGTCTAGTATAGTGTTTTAAACTTGTTTTTACATATTTGAGTCAGTTTCCAAGTGATTAACAATCCCTCCTAATCCCCGGTCCAGAACGATCCCTACTTACATTCTTCACTACAATTGATAAAAAGAGGGTTTAATTTGTGTGCGTATAATTCTCGCATCACACCACAACCTCATATTCAATATGCCCAACCAAACTCAAGTTCGTCAATAGATTATAATCAAAAGCTTAATGAATTAATTTGTTTGGTGCAGGGCTCACAAAATCAAGACAATGAGGCTCAACAAGAAGGATATTGGCAGCCATATGAGGAGTTCTATTCAATGCCTATGCAGCCACCACAAAGGTTGGACCACTTGGATAAGCAAATTGGGCAGATCGCGGAGTTCGTAGGACAGTTTCGAGACCAAGGCGAACTCCCTAGTTCAACCATTGCAAATCAGAAGGGAGAATTTGAAAACACCAATGCTATCATGTTGAGAAGTGACAAGGAGGTTGGAACGGACCCTCAACCATCAAAATCAAATCACAAGGAAGAGGAATACACCCAACCCACGGCAAGGGTGGAAACACCTTTACCGGAGGCACCTATTGCTCCTATGCCATCTAATACAGGTATGGTTGTTCCAAATTTCATTATTTTTAACCCCGTTCCAACAAGTATCCCTATTCCTTGCAGATTCATGACTTCCAAGGAAGAAGAAGGTGAAAAAGACATCTTGGAAGCCCTTTCAAAGGTGACAAGTAGGGAATGTCATGAATTCATCAAAGAGGACGTTCTTGAAACCACAAAATCCAAAGAAGTTAAATTTGATGACATTGGACAAGTCATAACCATCACTTGCAATCTGGCCAAGTCCAATATCCCTGAAACTTTCAAAGGAGTGGTGTTTGTCATTGAGTTCTTGTCGGACAAAACAAGTAAGTTTTTTTCAAATTCCTTTACATTTTATACTAACTTGCTGTTTTTTATGAATCAGGCACCTACACTAGAATTCAAACCATTGCCGGTTCACTTCAAGTATCACCTTCCATTCAAGGACCAATTCCATGCCGTTTGATTTTATTTATGTTAATTAAAAAAAAAAAAAAAAAAAAAAAAAAAAAGAAAAAAAAGAGAAAGAAAGATACTAAACATGGAGAAAGGTGGAGCTTCACAAAGGTTGTTTGCGTGAAGCCCCACTACGAGGCGCAGAAGCGGAAGGCATAGAAGCGGGAGGCATAGTAGCGGGAGGCATCGGAGCGGGAAGCATCGGAGCTAGAGCATTCCAGGCCTCAATACTTGGCCAAGCGCTGGATGACCCAGGAAAAAGGTGCCTCTGGAGATAAGACGCAAGCCTTTGACGGTCACTGTGAATTCGACCCTCAGATTCTTGCAGCTCATCAAGCTTCCTCTTCATCCCCGACGAATAGTTATTTGCAAGCACATGCAAACTTCTATTCTCGTACTTAAGTTGCTGGATCTCTTGTTTAAGTCTTTCCACCTCTGCCATCAACGATTCCACTTGGCGGGACCGAGCAAGCAGGCGTTGGCCCATGTTGGACACAGAACTCGCACACTGAACACTAAGTGCGAGGGACTCTTGAACGGCCAACTCATCGGACCGTCCTGACAGCAACCTACTATCTTTTGGAGTGAGGAGGTTTTTAGCTACTATTGTAGCTGTTGTGGCGTCCTGCATCACAGAGTCTTCACCTGAAAGAGGACCGTTAGAAGATAAAAAAGAAGGGCGCCATACATTACCTTGACGGGGCGCAACCGGATCGCTGCTGAGACTCAAATCTAAGCTAAGGTTCGATAAGTTTGCCATTTTTTTCAAAAGTGTTCAAAGAGAAGGGGTGGATGGAGTTAAAATTTCACAAAGGGCCGGAGTCGAGTTTCAGGAATGGGAAATCTTCAGAGTGTGTGTGTTGGGGTGATTGATAGCTCTATAAAAAGCCAAGACGACGCGTCCACCGATTCAAAGAGCCGGGTTTTCCGGCGTAATTTAGGCGACGCTCCCTCGGCTTTTCAGAAAACGCGTTCAACTTTGTCAAAAGATTTCTGACAAAGCTGAAAACACGTGGAGGCCATCATCGCATCTACACATCTTTACCCGACAAGCGCAAAGTTCGGCGACGCTTTCTCTGCTTTTCGGAAGACGCGTGCAGCTTTGTCAAAAGGAGCCGCATCTACACTACCACGTGTCGTTCAGAAAGCGAAGGGGCGTCGTTCAGAAATCGAAGGGGCGCCTGCTCAGAAATCGAAGAGGCGTATTCAAAGATCGAAGAGGCGCCACTATTTCAAAGAGCCGGATTTGCGGGATCAAAACGTTTGTCGACAAGGGTAAAAAGTACCACCACTTGATATTATCTCTATATATGTCGACCTTCGTCTTTTATGGCAGGGCAAACCTGAAGAAAATGCCCAACTCTCCCTCACCTCTGAGGGCGCACTCCCAGCAAAGCCTTTCAAAATACTCAATTCTTTCTTCTTCCCCAAAGATGATACCAGATGCCTGGAGTACATATGACCCAGGAGGAAACGGCGGATTGAAGCTTGTGCTGATTCATTCACCGCTTCTTCCAAGCAAAGGTATCTCATATCATCAAGGTCAAAAGCAAAAGTATCTCATATCATGCTCTTTCCCTGTCTTTTTCTTTGTCCTTGTTCTTACTCGCATGGCAAAGTAAAAGAAGCAATCAGCCGGCACTTGGAGTCAATCTTCCGATCTGGAGTCAACTGCCTGGAACCTATTCCTGATTGCTTACCTAGCGTTGCTCTCGAGTAGTCATCTTCAACGGTTGATACACTTCCGGAGAAGGGACCACTTCTGCAAAGGGGAGCGAGTAAGGCAAGTGAAAATGATACATTGAAGCATGTGGAGACAAACATAGGCTGAGTTATCCTCCAACCCTTTTCAATACAAATTGGAAAGATTGAACAAAGAAACAGATAAAAGGGATAAGCTCAGACCTTCGGGGGTGACCAAATGAACCATCATGCTGCCCAGTTCAAGAAGTAGCACAAAGGAAAATCAATGATGGGCGGAAACCAGTTCAAGAGTAAGCCTGTGGAGTCACTATGATCAAAGCCTCAATGCAATTACCAAGGAGAAGATGGAATTTACACTCCATAACCAGATTTGAGTCCCTAAACTCTTCTCTTTGTTAATTACATTCTGCCATGTTTAGTATGTTTAAATTGCTTTTTGTGTGTTTACTTATGTTTTGTGTGAATCTATGCTTAAAACATTGAGGACAATGTTTGATTTAAGTGTGGGGGGGGTAACTAATGTTGTTAATTTAAATTCGTGGGATTTTATCACCCATAACTTCAAATGTTGTTCCTTGCTGTTTTAAGGTGTTTTTAAGTTGTTTTAGAGTGTTTTAGTGTGTTTTGTTTTATAATTCGAAAATCCCATAAAAATTTGAAAAATTGTTTTGAAAAACCCAAAAAGAGTTGTTTTAAGAGTCGTTTTTGTGTGTTTGTGTCTTAGGGTACCTTCCAACACAATGATAAGGATTTGGTTTATAATTGCATGACGGTTAGAAAGAGTTATAAACATAGAGAAAAGTTTGATTTACTCTTGGTATATGCTTGGTTATGGTTATAATGTATGACTTCACATGCAATCATAAAAGAAAAAAATTCGTTTTTGTAACATGCTTGAAGGAAGGAACTCAAACAAACGCTACAACCCTGAGAGACTTGAGCCTATAACGTTCTTTGGAGAGTATAATCTGTGATTTCTTGTTTTCTAAAGTCGTTGCATGATCTCATTATTCTTTGCTTGGTTACTACTTAGAAGGCGTTGCATCATATAGTTCCAAATGCTAGAACTCATGCCCATTTCATTCAAAGCATGTTATTGATTTGCATAACACATATTCAAGAAGAAGTTGTGTAGTGACCACCACCATAGCCAAATAGCCTTACTTCCCATACTTCGTATATGTTGTAAGTTTTAACCCCGTTGAGCCTTGTTTAGCCTTTATTCTTTGTTTACCCACATTTTCCTCACCTAGCCTAGTTTAGGACAATCCCTACCCTTGTTCTTAAAAGATAGTGAGCATGACTTAATTGAATTCCTTTTGAGTTACATTATGAAAGAAAATAAGTGTGGGGGAGAGAATGTTTAAGTGTTGATGTTTTGAGATTCAAAAGAAAAGAAAAAAAAAAAAAAAAAAAAAAGAGAAAAGAAAAAAATGAAAGAATAAGTGATTGAAGAAAGGTTCCAAAACACCAATTCTAGGTGTAAATTGTCTAAATTCTCCCTTTTTGTTCAAAAGTTGAGTTTTCATTCAAAAGTGAATTCTAAGTTGATTCAAATGCTTTGCTCACTATTTCTTTAAAAACCTTTGTTTTCCATATCCCTTCTTTGTTATCCACATACCCCAAGCCCCGTTACAACCCTTGACTTCTATCTTGAGTGTTGTGTATTTCAATTTGTGGAGTTTGAACTTGGTATGAGCTTATGGTATCACTGGTTCTCGCGTCTAAATAGTAGCATTCCATTCATGAGATCATATCTAAACATGCTTATTAACTCCAGAAATTGCTTCCTTTGAAATACATATATGTGAGTGTTTGTTTTTATGATTACATCAATCTTCTCACATATAACTAGTTTAGGGTGTGTAGTCAGAAAATCTGTGTGAAAAACGAGAGCATATCTTGTAAGGATTTGAGCAAATTCTCTAAGGCATGTTACTACATTTGAAATGTGTTTTAATTGCTTAATTGTGAACTAGTATGTGGTGACTATGATTAAGAATGTACTTAAGTGTAAAGATGGCTCAAATCTGTGAGAATAATGATTTTTAACTTGTCATGTGCATTGGAAGTCCCTGATACGATTGTTGGAAGGTGTAGGTTGTGTTTTGTTCTCTTTGTTTTGTTTTTTTTGTTTTGCTCGAGGACTAGCAAAAGCTAAGTGTGGGGGTATTTGATAGGAGCATATTTATGCGACTTAAATGGCTTGTTCTCGTACATTTACGTTATGTTTCTTTAGTTATTTTAGTACTTTAAGCTATTTTCGTGTGTTTGTAGGTCCAAAGGGCTAAAGGAGCAAAAAGATGCATTTTGGAGACTTTTGGAGCACTTTTGGGCTAAGGACGGATAGCTTATGCTTGAAGCCAAAGTGTTGGACGAAATTGAAGACCTAATTGGAGCCAAAGTGTTGGAACCTTGTTCTCTTTAGTTTTAGGACATTTAAACCTTTCCTAATCCCAATCATGCCATGCATAACACACATCCATTCTAACACATTGTCATTGCACATGCATTTCCTTCATTAGTTAACCCACATGCACTTATCACTTATCATCACCACATATCATATCACTTAATCACTTATCACTTATCATCACCACTTAACCACTTATCATATCATAACCACATATCATATCACTTATCACTTATCACTTAACATATCATCCACCTACTTCACCTACAACATCCACCTACTTCACCTACAACATCCACCTACTTCACCTACAACATCCACTTCACCTACAACATCCACCTACTTCACCTACAACATCCACCTACTTCACCTACAAATGACATGAGTTCTAGTATTTGGAACTATAATGAGATGCATTCCAAGTAGTAACCAAGCAAAGAATGATGAGATCATGCAACGACTTTAGAAAACAAGAAATCACAGATTATACTCTCCAAAGAACGTTATAGGCTCAAGTCTCTCAGGGTTGTAACGTTAGTTTGAGTTTCTTCCTTCAAGCATGTTACAAAAATTGAATTTTTCCCTTTGTGATTACATGTGAATTCATAAGCTATAACCATAACCAAGCATAAACCAAAGCACAAATCAACTTCCAGCCATGTTTACAACATTCTTTAATAGTCATGCAATTAAAACCAAATCCTCATCATTGTGTTGAAAGGTACCCTAAGACACAAACACACACACAAAAACAACTTTAAAACAACTCTTTTTGGGTTTTTTTTTAAACAATTTTTCAAATTTTTATGGGATTTTCGAATTTTTAAGTCAAAACACACTAAAACAGTTTTAAAACACTTAAAAACAGCAAGAAACAACATTAGATGTTATGGTGGATAAAACCCTACGAATTTGCATCAAAACACTTTAGTTACCCCCCCACACTTAAATCAAACATTGTCCTCAATGTTTCAAGCATAGACTCACACAATTAACAAACAAACAAACAAAACAACAACTAAACAACCTAACATGGCAGAAACGAAATAGCAACAAAGAGAAGAGTTTAGGAACGCAAATCTGGAATTGGAGTGCTTTCTAGGTCTTCCTTTGTTGAATGCATGGGTTGCCTCCCAAGTAACGCTTGCTTTAACGTCGTACAGCCGGACGAAGAACTCTTTCATTCCAAGTTAGAACCCACGACATCCAAGGGGGTGTCATCCACGGTGTGCTCCACAAAGTTCTCATAATAGGGCTTCAAACGATGCCCGTTCACCTTAAATTCATGTCCCGTTTTCAAGCTTTGGATTTGGACTGCACCATGAACAAAAACATTAGTAATAACAAACGGTCCAATCCACTTGGAACGTAACTTACCGGGAAACAAACGTAAACGGGAATTGAACAATAGCACTTTCTGCCCAATGGAGAAGGATTTCCCACGGATCATGTTGTCATGGAAAGCTTTGGTCTTTTGCTTGTAAATGCTTGCATTCTCGTACGCCTCGTGCCGTATTTCATCAAGCTCATTCAATTGGAATTTCCTATGGCTTCCCGCTTCATCTAAGTGCATGTTGAACTTCTTGACGGCCCAAAGAGCTTTATACTCCAACTCCACGGGAAGATGGCATGCCTTGCCATAAACAAGTCGAAAAGGGGACATCCCAATGGGGGTTTTGTATGCCGTACGATATGCCCAAAGTGCATCATCTAACCGTAAACTCCAATCCTTTCTTGTTAGCCCAACGGTCTTTTCTAGGATTTGCTTGATCTCTCGGTTGGAGACCTCGGCTTGGCCATTCGTTTGAGGATGGTAAGGTGTAGAAACCCTATGGTTGACACTGTATTTCCTCAATAGTGCCTCAATGGTCCAGTTGCAAAAATGGGACCCTCCATCACTAATGATCACTCGTGGCATGCCAAACCTTGCAAAAATGTTAGTTCTAATAAAATCTGCAACCACTTTAGAATCATTAGTCTGGGTGGCTTTTGCTTCCACCCACTTCGACACATAATCAACCGCAAGCAAAATATACATAAAACCATGTGATGATGGAAAGGGACCCATAAAGTCAATACCCCAAACATCAAAAATTTCAACATTTAGGATAGAAACCTGCGGCATTTGGTCCTTTGCACTAATAACA
Organism: Pyrus communis; assembly: GCF_041283825.1. Classification (NCBI taxonomy): domain Eukaryota; kingdom Viridiplantae; phylum Streptophyta; class Magnoliopsida; order Rosales; family Rosaceae; genus Pyrus; species Pyrus communis. The sequence continues at coordinate 14,730,723 of NC_142576.1, read as the reverse complement.
CCCATTCTTTGGCATTTATCACATGTTAAGCAAAACGTTCTAGCATCCTTAAAAATACTAGGCCAATAAAATCCACATTGTAACACTTTGAGGGCCGTGCGTTGTGTGCCAAAGTGCCCTCCACATGCATATGTATGACAAAAACTCAAAATTGAATGACATTCAGAATCATGCACACAACGACGTATAATCTGATCGGGACAAAATTTCCATAAGTATGGATCATCCCACACATAAAACCGTGCATCATGCCTAAGTTTGTCACGTTGGTGCCTATTGAACTCACTTGGAATACGTTTTGACACCAAAAAATTAACTATATCGGCATACCAAGGTGTACTAACCTTAATGGACAGCAATTGTTCATCGGGGAAAGTCTCTTGGATGGGTAAGGAGTCCTCATTGCACACCAAACGACTTAAATGGTCAGCAACTACGTTCTCACTCCCTTTCTTGTCTCGAATTTCAATATCAAACTCTTGGAGAAGAAGCATCCATCTAATGAGCCGTGGTTTAGCCTCCTTTTTAGTGAATAAGTACCTAAGAGCTGCATGGTCAGAAAATACAATCACTTTAGTGCCAAGTAAATATGAACGAAACTTATCTAAAGCAAATACAACGGCAAGAAGTTCTTTTTCAGTGGTAGAATAGTTTAATTGAGCATCGTTCAAGGTCCTAGAAGCATAGTAGATGGCGTGGGAATGCTTGTTCTTTCTTTGACCCAAAACAGCCCCTATTGCATAATCGGATCCGTCACACATGAGTTCAAAAGGCAACGTCCAATCAGGTGGAAGGATGATAGGTGCCGTGGTAAGCTTGTCCTTGAGAAGCTTGAATGCCTTCTCACACTCCTCGTTGAACTCAAACGCCACTTCTTTTTGTAGGAGACGGCATAGGGGTTGTGCAATCTTGGAGAAATCCTTGATAAATTGCCTATAGAATCCTGCATGGCCAAGAAAAGAACGAACCTCTCTAACCGAAGTAGGAGAGGGTAAGTAGCGTACAAGATCTATTTTAGACTTATCAACCTCAATTCCTTTTTCAGAGATGATATGTCCCAAAACTATGCCTTGTTTAACCATAAAATGACATTTTCCCCAATTTAAAACAAGGTTAGTTTCCATGCATCTTTTCAAGATTAAAGTAAGGTTATGCAAGCAATCATCAAATGAGTCCCCAAAAACACTAAAATCGTCCATAAATACTTCAATTATCTTTTCAACATAATCGGAGAATATACTTACCATGCATCGTTGGAAAGTGGCCAGTGCATTGCATAAGCCAAATGGCATACGACGATATGCAAAAGTACCAAATGGACAAGTAAAGGTGGTCTTTTCTTGATCATCCGGCGCTATGACAATTTGATTATATCCCGAATAACCATCAAGAAAGCAATAAAAAGAATGACCGGCTAACCTTTCAAGCATTTGATCAATGAATGGCAAAGGGAAGTGATCTTTCCTTGTTGCGGCATTTAGCTTCCTATAGTCAATGCACACCCTCCAACCGGTTTGAATGCGTGTAGGCACAAGTTCATCTTCTTCATTCTTCACCACCGTGACTCCGGACTTCTTGGGAACCACTTGGACCGGTGAAACCCAACAACTATCCGAGATGGGATAGATGACGCCACAATCAAGCAATTTGATGATTTCCTTCTTCACTACTTCCATCATTGGTGGGTTGAGTCGACGTTGGGCTTCCCTTGATGGTTTTGCGCCTTCTTCCATGAGAATTCGATGCATGCACGTGGTAGGACTTATACCTGATGCGAGATTTATACGCACACAAATTAAACCCTCTTTTTGTCAATTGTAGTATATGTATAAGTAGGGATCGTTCTGGACCGGGGATTAGGAGGGATTGCAAATCACTTGGAAACTGACTCAAAACGTAAAAACACAAAATAAGATACTATACTAGACTCAAATATTGCAAAACTAAACTTTTAAAACATTAAAACAAACCAAAAGACTCAAACAGTACCCAAAGCACTCGAAACTGCCTTAAAAACACTTTCTGGGCAGTTTTGAGCACCTTGAGTACTTTGGACGAATTTGGGAAACAAAATGAATCAAAACACTTATAAACACAAACTAAATGTATTTCTAACTAATCTAACACTTTAAAAGCAATGGGGGACTGGTTTTGACGAATTTAAAATTAAAACAAAAACTTGGAAACAAAACAGATTGTAAAACGAAGAATGATGAGAAACTAGTTAGAGGGTTCCTTATCCACACATGAACATATGCATATAATTTGATTCCCAGTTATGACTTCAACAAACGATGAATGACAATGCTCCAAGTTAATTAGGTCCGCTTAAACTAACTTTCAGATTTCCCTAGATTCATTGGATTGAATGGAATACGCATTACAACCAAATTATTCCTAATCAAAGTCCCTAACCATGGAATACGCATGATAGAGACATTCAACAAAGATCATTAAGTTCAACGGAAATCATAAACATCGACTAGGCATTCATAACTATGGAATACGCATGTTAATCCAGCCTAGGGTTTACTAAACACAAACGTGACTAGCGATTTTTACTACTCATGAATATAAGTTCATAACGATTAGGTGAAATTCCCTTATATCCTAGCATCAAGTTTAGGCATGCAAATTAAGTGTCGACCCTCAACCCACATACATAAACAAGTTCTTAATCAAAACAGAAAAGTAAACCACATCTAAAGTTTATGAATTCATAACTGGAGTAAATCAAATCATAACCAACATATGTCCATGGTTTCAAATTCGCCTCTAACTAAAAAGAAATTAGTTCCACATGTTTAACATAATTGAACAACAAGTTATATTAAACATGAAAACAGAAACAAGAAAAGAAAGAACAAATTGATGGAATTGAATGGATGGAAAGTTAGCTACGGGGTTCATCTCCACATATGTTATACTTGCATAATAAAACGATTTCCAATTGCATTTCAACAAATCATTAATTCTCAACGCTCCAAGTTAATTAGATCTGCTTAAATTAACTTTCAAATCTTCCTAACGTTATTGAATTGGATGATTGCATACTACAACCCAAAACATTCCCCACAAGTCCCCTACATGATTGCATAATAGAGATACAAGCAAGAATCATTACGCTCTATGAAAATTATAAGTGTTGACGAGGCATTCGTTACTATGGAATACGCATGAAACTTATGCCAAGAATTCGATTAACGCGATTGTTTATAAGCAACCTCCACTACTTGTGAATATAAGTTCGTAACTATTAGGTGAAACTCACTTATATTCTAGCGTCATATTCATGCATGAAAATTAAGTGTGCACTCTCAATAGACATACATAAATAAGTTATCAATCAAACAGTTAAACGAATTGAATCCACAACTTATGAAACGCAATTAGAAGTAATCAAATCAAAATGCAAGCATAAACATATATTTCGAATTTCCTCATAACTTTGAAATCAAAGAAACACCTAAACATTCCAACAACTCAAACTTGAATTGTATGAACGTTTAGGCACTCTTCTCTTCCATTCCTCATACGTACAAAACAAAGAGTATTGAAATTAAACATTGAAATCAAAGAAACACCTAAACATTCCAACAACTCAAACTTGAATTGTATGAACGTTTAGGCACTCTTCTCTTCCTCTTCGTTGTAGCACAAGGTCTAAGGATAGTTTGATGGTGTGAATGGTTTGGGGAGTGGTGGAGGAATGGAAGAGGAGTGGTGGAAATGGAAGGATGGTGTTTGGATTGTAAGGGAGAGCACGGCACAAGGGAGTTTGATGGTCTACATTCTGAAAATGGAAGAGTTTTGTGACTGAAATGTGTATGAATGAGAATGAATGCAATGGATGCTTATTTATAGGTGAAATGGGGGGAACATGACAGTTAGGAGGGAATGTGGCTGCATGTTTGAATGATTAAAGGATGCATGTGGGTTGGAATTGCATGTGCAATGAATATGTGGCTGCATGTGCAAGGGGACAATCTGAAAATGCATGTGAAAGCATGTGTTGGCTGCAATGATGAAATGGATGGGAGTGCATGTGGCTTAATTAATTAAAGGGAGTGCATGTGCAATGTTTTAAAGGATGGAATGCATGTGAATATGATGGAAATCTGATGGGAACTCACGGCAATGATGGTGTTTGTTTGAATGATTGCAGATTGTGTGGGTGAGTGATTATGAATGCAATCTGAAATGGGAGAGCATGTGGATTAAAGGGGGAATGCATGTGGGTGAATGTGTGGCTGCATGGTTGAATGATTAAAGGGTGCATGTGGGTTGGAAATGCATGTGGAATGGTTGGAATGAAGGGTGAATGTGCATGTGCTTTGACAGCTAGGTTGAATTATTTAAAGGGATTGCATGTGCAAGGTTTTGGTGTGAATGATTGAATGTGCATGTGGCTGATTTATGAAGAGTGAATGCATGTGGCTGCAAGGTGTGAATGATTATGGGTGCATGTGGCTGCAATGGATTAGGAATCCTTCAATTTCGTCCATTCCTTTTGCTCCAAACATAAGCTATCCATTCCAAGTCCAATTTTGCTCCAAAATGCATCTTTTTGCTTCCTTAGCCATATGAACCTAAAAACACACGAAAATGGCTTAAACTACTAAAACAACTATGAATTAACAATATGAATGCACGAAAACAAGCTAAGTAAGTCGCCTAAATATGCTCCTATCAATACCCTTGATATCGGCCAAAGTCCACCCAATGGCCGTCTTGTGCTCTTTGAGAACCCTAACCAATTTCTCCTCCTCTTGTGCCGTGAGTGATGAAGCTATAATGACGGGCAATGTGTCTTGCTCCCCCAAAAACACATACTTCAAGTGATTTGGCAATGGTTTGAGCTCAAGTGTAGGTGGTTGTTCTATAGAAGGGAGCAACTTATTAGTCGAAATTGGAATTGAAATTGGACTAGGGGACTTACCTTGGAGCCGTGGCAATGACTCTAGGGCTGCCACGGTCTCAATTACATCTTCATCAAAGGCCACGGCATGGGTGTTCAATTGTGTGTCGTGGGTTGCTATGGTGGCAGCCATGTGATCCTTCAATTCTATGCCATTTGTAATGACCGTTTCAAGCGCATCGCCATGCAATTGATCAAGGTGTGCCTGCGCCAAAGAATCAAGAATATCAATAGAGAAACATGAGTGATCATCATTAGGAAATCTCATAGTTTCAGAAATATTAAAATCAATCACTTCCCCATCGAATTCCTTTGTTAAAGTGCCTTTAAACACGTCTATCTTAGTTCGTGCCGTCTTCATGAATGGCCTCCCAAGAAGAATCGGCAAGGATGGAGCATGGGTGGTTTCCTCCATTTCAAGGACATAGAAATCCGCCGGGAAGATCAAATTGTTCACCTGCACCAAAACATCTTCCAAAACTCCCTTTGGATAGGCATTAGATCTATCGGCTAATTGAATAATCACACCATCATTTTTCAATTCACCAAGGTTCATTGAAGCATAAATAGAGTATGACATGACGTTAATCGAAGCTCCTAAGTCTAACATAGCATGTTCGAACTTAGTTTGACCAATAATACAAGGAATTGTAAAGCTACCTGGATCTTTGCACTTTGGTGGTAATTTTCTTTGTAAAACAGCGGAAACATTCTCACTTACCCTTACTACCTCTTTATGTGACGGCCTCTTCCTTGTAGTGCACAATTCCTTCAAGAACTTAGCGTATTTGGGCACTTGCTTTATGGCATCTAGGAGCGGGATATTGACTTGAACTTTCCTGAACGTCTCAAGAATGTCCTTCTCATGCTCCACTTTCTTTGTTTGCAAAAATCTGTGAGGAAAAGGAACATTGGGTGGAACGAGGTTAGAATTAATCAAATTTGAACCCAACTTACCTTTGGTGGCCGAATGGGATGACATGGATGAGTTTTTGTCCTTTTGGGCTTGCGGCAATGGAAGTTGTGTCCTTGCCGTGGGCTTCTCTTCAGCCTCCTCTTCATGTTGCAATGTTTCATCTTCGTTAGGACTTGTTTTGGATGGTGTGGATGTAGTGCCAACTTCTTTTCCACTCCTCAAAGTAATTGCTTTGGCAGATTCGAACCCTCCCTTTGGATTGACAATGGTTGAACTTGGGAGCTTGCCTTGGTCTCGGAATTGTCCCACAAACTCCGCAATCTGCCCTATTTGCTTCTCTAAGTGGTCCACCCTTTTGTCTTGGTTTTGCATTGCCTTTTCTTGGTTTTGCAATACCCTTTCTTGGTTTTGCAATACTTTGTTTTGATTTTCTTGCCCCTGAGACAAACTAGTAAGTAACTTAAGAATAGTAGCATTATCTAATGACGTACCTTGATGGTTTTGGGCGGATTGGGGTTGGGTTTGGTCTTGGCCGTGGGTTTTGGTGTAAAACCCTGGGGGTTGCTGCCTAAAGCCTCCTTGTTGGTAAGGTTGTTGAGGCTCCCTCCACTTGAAGTTTGGATGGTCTCTCCAACCCGGATTGTATGTATTGGAATATGGATCATTCCTTGGTTGATTTTGGCTTGGAAATCCAATGGCGTTTGCACTCTCCCACCCACCATTCTCAATCAATTGAGGGCACTTTTCCGAAGGATGACCTTGAATAGAACATACGCCACATACAATTGGACTTTGGATCTTCATTCCTTCGGCCATCTGAGACACAAGAGAAGTAAGATTAGTTAATTGAGTTTGAAGGTCGGATTGAGAACTTACCTCATTCACTTGTTGCCGTGGGGGGTCCCTTTGCCCAATTCCTTCGTATTGTTGTGCATTGAGAGCTCGGTTTGCAATGAGGTTTTTGGCTGCCATAGGGGTTTTATCCACCAACGCTCCTCCCGCCGAAGCATCAAGCATTTGCCTTTCAATGGGAAGAAGACCTTCATAGAAGTATTGAATTAGAAGCTCCTCCTTCATTTGATGTTGAGGACATGATGCAACAAGGGTTTTAAAACGCTCATAGTATGTTGGAAAAGACTCCCCTTGACTTTGTTGAATTCCGCTAATCTTCTTTCTCAAGAAAATGACTCTTCAAGTAGGTAAGAACTTCTCAAGAAACGCCCTCTTCATGCTCTCCCAAGAGGTGACCGTTCCGGGTGCTAGCTCGTATAACCAATCTTTGGCCTTCTCCAAATGTGAGAACGGGAAAGCCTTCATCTTCAAAATGCTACCATCAACGTTAACTGGAGTCATGCTTGAACACACTACCTCGAACTCCTTCAAATGCTTGTTGGGATCTTCCATGGATAGTCCATGGAATTTTGGAATGTGGTGCAACAAGCTTGACTTCAATTCAAATTCGTCGGTCTTGTCTTGAGCCGCCCTTGGGTATTGGATGCACAAGGGTGTGGCATTGGCCAATCCCGAAGCGGAAAGCTCCTTGATTGTTCGGTTGTCCGCTGCCATGTCTACTTCACCCACTCTTGCCGTGGGTTCCTCTTCTTCAAATTCAGAAACGGACTCGGAACTTTCACTTGATTCGCTAGGTTCTGGGTTCTTTCTCTTTCGTCTCAACTCTCGCTCGAAATCGTCGTCAAAGTCCAAGATATGTTCACGAATTGGATGAGAACTCCGAGTCATAAACTAGTACCTAAAACAAGAAACAAAACAAGATTAAGAATAATAAAATAAAACAAAAAAATAAAACAATCCAAGGGATTAGCAAAGTTGCTAATCCCCGGCAACGGCACCAAAATTTGATGTGAAATATAATAGCACTCAAATTAAACCCTCTTTTTATCAATTGTAGTGAAGAATGTAAGTAGGGATCGTTCTGGACCGGGGATTAGGAGGGATTGTTAATCACTTGGATTTGACTCAAAAACGTAAAAACACAATATAAAACACCAAACTAGACCCAAAGAATGCAAAACTAAAGTTTAAAACACTAAGACAAACCAAAAGACTCAAAACAGCACCAAAACACTCAAAACTGCCTTAAAAACACAATCTGGGCAGTTTTGAGCACTTTGACTACTTTGGACGAAATTGGGTAATAAATTGATTCAAAACACTTAGAAACACAAACTAAGACACTTTCTAACTAAATTGGACACTAAAGTAAAGGGGGATTGAGGTTTTGACGAATTTGAAAACAAAACTTAAAACTTTGTAAAACGAACAGATTTTTAAACGAATTTGGATTTAATGAATGGAGTGAAGGCTAGCTAAGGGGTTCATCTCCACACATGCCATACTTGCACACAAAACGATTTCTAATTGCTTTTCAATAAACCATGAATTCTCATCGCCCCAGATTAACCGTGAATTGCACTAATTAACCCTCAGATTTTCCTAACGTTATTGAATTGGATGATTGCATACGACAACCCAAAGCATTCCCCCAAAGTTCCCTACATGAATTGCATAATAGAGATACAAGCAAGAATCATTAAGTTCTTTGAAAACCATAAGCATTGACGAAGCACTCGTTACTATGAATTGCATGAAACTTATGCCAAGAATTTACTTAACGCAATTGAGATCATCAACTTTTACTACTTGTGAATATAAGTTTGTAACGATTAGGTGAAACTTCCTTATATCCTAGCATTAGATTTACGCATGATAATTAAGCGTGCACTCTCAACCAACACACACAAATCAGTTTAATTCAAATAGATAAGTAAATTGAATTCACAACTTATGAAACGCAATTAGAGGTAATCAAATCATATAGCAAGCATGATCATGGTTTCGAATCCCCCCCTAGCCAAGGGGGGGTTTAGTTCCTCATACGTACAAGACAAAGAGAAATAAGTTTAACCATTGAAATCAAAGGAGAGGAAACACCTAAAAATTCCAGCAACTCGAACTTGAATTGTATGCACGTCCAAGCCCTCTTCTCCTCCTCTTTGTTGCGGCACAAGGTCTATGGTGGGTTTGTGGATGATTTAGGTATGTATGGTGGTGTATGGAGGTTGGGATGGAGGTGTGGAAGTAGGGGAATGGTGTATGGTTGGTTGTAAGGTCACGGCAAGGGTGAATTTCTGAATGAATGTATGAAAGTTGTGTGAAGGGGTGGTGGTGATTAAATGGCACGGCAAGGGGGTCTATTTATAGTGCAAAATCCCTCTAAATCAGCAAGGAAAAAGGACTAAGTATTTGAAGATGACAAGGAAATCAAAACCCATCAGGAATAGGCCATCTAGAAGGTAGGAAACCCCAAAGGAAAAGGAATAGAGGCGCCAGATTTTTAGGGTTCTAGAAACAAAGTGTTTTGTGGCAGAAATTGGCACTTCTAGAAGGATTTGGGGCGCCACCTTTGTAGGAGATAAGATAAGGTTCCTAGAATCATGTTTTAAGGGCCAAATTTGTAGGGAAAAAGAGATAAGGGTGCGGCACCTTTGTAGGGATAATGTTAGGGCTTCTAGAAACCCTCCAAGATAAGGTAAAGTGCATGGCATCCCTATAGGATTAGGATAAGGTGTCCTAAAGTGTTTAGGACTCCTCTTTGTGGCTGAAAACCTTGTGCATTAGGATTAGGAAAGCTAATCCTTCTTCATCTTGGAATTCTTCTCCTTCTTGGACTTGGAAAACTTCTTTGTTGCTACAACTTGAGGCCATTGGGATTTAACTTTCCTACTTCAAGTAGGAAACCTTGCTCAAGTAGGAATCATCATCTTCAAGTCTTCAATTTCGTCCATCCTCTTGGCTCCAAGCATATGATATCCATTCCAAGCTCTAATTTGCTCCAAAAGGCTCCAAAATGCATCCTTTTGCATACTTTGCCCTTAAATCCTGAAAATACATAAAACTAGCTTAAAAGACTACTTTACTAAGGAAAAACACTATAAATGCACAAGAACAAGCCAAACTAAGGTGCATAAATATGCCCCTATCACTTATGCTTGGAGCCAAAGAGTTGGACGAAATTGAAGACTGATAGGAGCATATTCATGCGACTTAAATGGCTTGTTCTCGTGCATTTACGTTATGTTTCTTTAGTTATTTTAGTCCTTTAAGCTATTTTCGTGTGTTTGTAGGTCCAAAGGGCTAAAGGAGCAAAAAGATGCATTTTGGAGACTTTTGGAGCACTTTTGGGCTAAGGATGGATAGCTTATGCTTGGCGCCAAAGTGTTGGACGAAATTGAAGACCTAATTGAAGACCAAAGTGTTGGAACCTTGTTCCCTTTAGTTTTAGGACATTTAAACCTTTCCAATTTCCTTAGCCGTGCATAACATTCCAACATTCCACTCCTTCATTTCAGCCACACTCCCACATATCATTACTTATCATCACCACTTATCACTTATCACTTATCATAACTGATAGGAGCATTTTTATGCGACTTAATTGGCTTGTTCTCATGCATTTATGTTGTTTTTCCTTAGTTAGTTTAGTGTTTAAAGTCATTTTCGTGCAATTTCAGGTTTTAGTGTCAAAGTATGCAAAAAGAAGCAATTTGGAGCATTCTAGAGCATTTTTGGGCCAAGATTGGATAGTGCAAGCATGGAGGCATGAGGATGGACGAATTTGAAGGCTTGAATTCAGTTAGGGAGCTGCAAGGGGGCCTAAAAACCTTATTTCTAGAAGGCTTTATCTATTCACACATGGTGCCTAATTTCTGTATTGGAAGAACAAGCCGTCCTAGCTTGTCACTAGCCGTCCTAGCTTGTCTCCTAGCCGTCCTAGCTTGTCTCCTAGCCGTCCTACCTTGTCTACTAGCCGTCCTAGCTTGTCACTAGCCGTCCTACCTTGTCTCCTAGCCGTCACTAGCCGTCCTACCTTGTCTCCTAGCCGTCCTATCTTGTCTCCTACCTTGTCCAAGCTACACACATATATCCTTTAAGTGTTTCATGTATAGAATTTCTGGTACAAAAAACCTTTTGGTTTCAACTAAGTTCAAAACCTTTCCTAGCCCTATAAATAAGGCTTTGCAGCAAGGCACTTGGGGGATCACTCATTCACCCAATTTTCGTCCATTCATCTAGCCACACCACTCTACACATCCTAAAATCCTAGAAACACAATTCCAGCCAAACACTACACCTTGCCGTGCCTATCCTCCATCCAATTCCATAATCCCTGATCCTAAAACACATCTTAACCATCCCATCCACCTTTGTGCCGTAGCAAGGAGAAAGAAGGAAGGACTCTTGGATGCTCAAGCTTCGTCGTTGGTGCATTCTAGGTGTAATTCGTTTTATGATTTCAATGTTTAATTTATTTTCCTTTCATTTTGCTATGAACATGAGTGGCTAAACCCCTATTGGTTAGGGGTGATTTCGAAGCCATAACTATGTGTGCAAGTTGATTTGATAAATTCCAGTTATGAGTTCTTGAATCGTGAATGCAATTGGCTTAACTGTGCGAGTAATAACTTATTTGTGTTTGTTAATTAGGGGTCGACACTTAATTGGCTTGCATGAATATGATGCTAGAATATAAGTTTGTTTCACATAATTGTCACACACTTATATTCACAAGTAGTGAAGATTGCTAGTCACAATCGCGTTAAGTTCAATTCCTAGCATAAGTGTCATGATGTCATAGTCACAAGTGCTTTGTTAATGCTTATAGTTTTCATTGAACGTAATGATCTTTGATTGTATCTTTATTATGATGTCATGTAAGGAACTTTTGAAGAATGCTTTGGGTTGTCGTATGATGTCATCCAATTCAATAACACAAGGAAAACTTGAGAATTAACTAGTGATGTCACGGTTAATTTGGGGCATTGTCATTCATAATTCTATGAAGGAATAACTGGAAATCGAGTCATTTGCATACTTGTCATGTGTGGAGAAAGAACCCTCTAACTAGTTTCTCATCATTCTATTTCATCAAAATCGGTTTTAGAATCTGTTTTGTTTCCAAGTTTCTGTTTTAATTTTAAATTCGTCAAAACCAATCCCCCATTTATTTTAAAGTGTTAGATTAGTTAGAAATACATTTAGTTTGTGTTTTTAAGAGTCTTGAGTCAAGTTACAACTTAATTTCGTCCAAATTTGTGTTTGTACTCAAAACTGCCCAGAAAGTGGTTTTTAGGCAGATTTGAGTGTGTTTGTGCTGTTTTGAGTCTTTTAGTTTGTTTGAGTGTTTTAAATTTTAGGTTTGCATTCATTAAGTCTAGTTTAGTGTTTTAAACTTTCTTTTTATGTTTCTAAGTCATTTTAGAGGTTTTAGCAAGCCCTCCTAATCCCCGGTCTAGAACGATCCCTACTTGCATCCTTACTACAATTTGACAACAAGAGGGTTTAATTTGTGTGCTTATATATTTCGCATCAATAACCACATATCATATCATCATCACTTATCACTTATCACTTAACATGCACCCATCACCTAACACAACACCTTTAATTCACATGCATTCACTCTTTAATTCACATGCATTTACTCTTTAATTCACATGCAAAACACCTCTATTCCATCTCCCATTTCAGATTGCATTCCATAATCATTCACTCACCCTTAATCCACATGCATCTTCCATAAATCAAATCAGCCACATCCCTCACCAAGAAATCATTCAACACATGCATCCATAATCATTTCTCCACACCAAAACCGTGCACATGCATTCCCCTTGTGCAATTCCATCATTCCACACCTCCATGGCAGCCACCAACCAACCTAGCTGTCATGTTTCCCCTTTAATCATTCAAACATTCACCCACATGCATTTCTAACCCACATGCACCCTAGATTCTAATCAGCCATTCACATTTAATCATTCATTCCCATCAGATTTCTAGCATATTCACATGCATTCCATCATTTAAAACATTGCACATGCACTCCACATGCATTCATCCTAGCTGTCATGTTTCCCCCTTCATCATTCCCTCACATTCTTTAAATCAGCCAACACATGCATCCACCTTTCTCCCATCAGATTTCCAACATTGCACATGCATTCCCCTTACAATTTCAGCCATCCTAGCTGTTTTGCACATGCATTCACTTAACCTAGCTGTCATGTTCCCTCTCCCATCCATTCATCTCCCTATAAAAACCATACACACTTCACACAACATTCATTCACACTCATTCATACACATTTCAGTCACAACAACTCATCCATTGCAGAAATGTAGACACCAAACACTTCCCTTTGGCCGTGAGTCTCCCTTACAATCCAAACACCATCCTTCCATTTCCACCACTCCCCAAACCATTCACACCATCAAATTATCCCTAGACCTTGTGCTACAACGAAGAGGAAGAGAAGAGTGCCTAAACGTTCATACAATTCAAGTTTGAGTTGTTGGAATGTTTAGGTGTTTCTTTGATTTCAATGTTAATTTCAATACTCTTTGTTTTGTACGAATGAGGAATGGAAGAGAAGAGTGCCTAAACGTTCATACAATTCAAGTTTGAGTTGTTGGAATGTTTAGGTGTTTCTTTGATTTCAAGGTTATGAGGAAATTCAAAATATATGTTTATGCTTGCATTTTGATTACTTCTAATTGCGTTTCATAAGTTGTGATTCAATTTGTTTAACCGTTTGATTGATAACTTATTTATGTATGTTTATTGAGAGTGCACGCTTAATTTTCATGCATGAATATGACGCTAGAATATAAGTGAGTTTCACCTAATAGTTACGAACTTATATTCACAAGTAGTGGAGGTTGCTTATAAACAATCGCGTTAAACGAATTCTTGGCATAAGTTTCATGCGTATTCCATAGTAACGAATGCCTCGTCAACACTTATAATTTTCATAGAGCGTAATGATTCTTGCTTGTATCTCTATTATGCAATCATGTAGGGGACTTGTGGGGAATGTTTTGAATTGTTGTATGCGCTAACCCATCCAATTCAATAACGTTAGGAAGATTTGAAGGTTAATTAGTGCATCACGGTTAACTTGGGGTGTTGAGAATTCATGGTTTATTGAAATGCAATTGGAAATCATTTTATTATGCAAGTGTAACATGTGTGGAGAAGAACCTTCTAGCTAGCATTCATCCATTCATTTTCATCGCATTCATATTTACATTCTATCTAGTTTATTAAACTTGTTTCGTTATTTCAATTTTCGTCAAATTAAAATCCCCCTTTACTTTATTGTCTAATTTAGTTAGAAAGTGTCTTAGTTTGTGTTTATAAGAGTTTTGAGTCATTTTGTTACACAAATTCGTCCAAATTTGTGTTTGTGCTCAAATCTGCCCAGAAAGTGGTTTTTAGGCAGATTTGAGTGTGTTTGTGTTGTTTTGAGTCTTTTGGTTTGTTTTAGTGTTTTAAAGTTTAGTTTTGCATTCTTTGAGTCTGGTATAGTGTTTTATATTGTTATTTTACATTTGAATCAAGCCATAATCTTAAATTCGTCCAACATTGGGTTTAAGGTCAGAAACTGCCTAGTTAGTGTTTTTAGGCAGTTTTGAGTCTTTTGAACTTGTTTTGAGTCCTTTGAGTCTTTGTGAACGTTTTTAACTTTGGTTTTATGTTTTTGAGTCAAATCCAAGTGATTAACAATCCCTCCTAATCCCCGGTCCAGAACGATCCCTACTTACATACTTACTACAATTGATAAAAAGAGGGTTTAATTTGTGTGCGTATAAATCTCGCATCAAAGACCAAGTGAGCCTAGAATTGAAGGAAGAAGGAGGAATCAAGATTTGGAAACCAGTTTCCATTATGGGGAGTTTCTATTCTTGAAAGGTTTCCAATTGTGCAAGTTTCCAAATAATGTTGGTTGCCTAAATCACATGTTCTAGAAGCATGTCCTAAATTGTGCCGTGAGTTACCTTCCTTTTTCTCTCCAAATTTATGGCTTTAAATTCTTTCTCTTTTCTTAGCCGAACCTATACATTCCTTTTCTCCCAAAATCTGCAAGTTTTGCACTTTCCCTTTCTTTTCCTCCCTTGTGCCGCAAGACTTAGCCTTTTTCTCCTAATTCCTGATTTCAATTACCTATTCTAAAGGGATTTAACTTAATTCCTGATTCTTAGAATTGATTTAGGGAATTAAACACTTACCTATTTCTTAAAAGCCTTGCCGTGCACCTCCATGGACCTTTCCTCTTCCTTGCCGTGCAAGGGAGATGATTCTTTCTTATTTCATTGCATTTAAACACATTCCATTTGTGTTTAATTCCTTGGCCGCAACTTTTAGGTAGTTTCCTTCACTTTTCTGATTTGATTTCCTATTTCTAAAAGCTTTTGACTTAAATTCTGATTACCTAAATAACCTAGGGTTTTAATTCCTGAAATCCTATTAATAAACCTCCTTGTTGCAGCCACAAAACATTCATTCATTCACCATTCACGCCAGAAATTCTTGCCATCCCTCTAACACAACCATACTTCACCATTCTCCATACTTTCTGCCCAAAACCACTCCTTGCCGTCCCCTACATCCATCCCTATCCTAAACACATCATTCTACATCATCCATAATCCCCAAAACTCACCATAACCCCTTGTGCCGCAGCAACTAGGAGAGGAAGGAGGCCTAAAACGTTTCATGCTTGCAGATTGGAGTGTTTTAGGTGTACTTCGTTCTTGTTTTCAATGTTTACTTTGCTATTACTTTCTAAGTTTGCTGTAATCATGAGTGGCTAAACCCCTAATTAGTTAGGGGAAAGTTTGAAGCCATGAACATGTTTGAAATATGAATTGATTTCTTCCAATTGTGATTTGTTAAGTTGTGATTGCAATTCAATTATCTGTTTATTAAAAACTTGTTTTTGTATGTTGATTAGGGATGCATACTTAGTCTTCATGCATAAACTCGATGCTAGTTTATAAACGAGTTTCACCTAATCGTCACAAGTTTATAAACATGAGTAGTGAAGGTTGCTAGTCACAACCGCGTTAATTGAATTCTTGGCAAGAGTTTCATGCTTTCCATAGTAACAATTGCCTCGTCAATACTTATAGTTTTCATTAAATTTAATGATCTTTGATTGTACCTTTATTGTGCTTTTCACGTAAGGGACTTTTAGAGAATGTTTTGAGTTGTTGTATGCGCATTCCCATCCAATTCAATAACTTAAGGAAAACTTGAAAGTTAGAAAAGTGCTGTCCACGGCTAACTTGGGGTGTTGAGCATCATAGTTAATGAAAAGCAATTGGAAAATCGATTTATATATAAATATGTCATGTGTGGAGAATGGACCTCTAACTAATCCATCCATCATCTTGTTTCCAAAATTCGTTTTACAATCTGCCTAGTTTTATAACTTGTTTTGTTATTTCAATTTTCGTCAAATCAAAAACCCCTTTACTTTCTTGTTCTATAGTGTTTAGAATCTGTTTAGTTTGTGTTTTAAAGTGTTTTGAATCAAACCATAATCTTAAATTCGTCCAAAATTGTGCTTAGGGTCAGAAACTGCCTAGTTAGTGTTTTTAGGCAGTTTTGAGTCTTTTGAACTTGTTTCGAGTCCTTTGAGTCTTTGTGAACGTTTTTAACTTTGTTTTTTTATGTTTTTGAGTCAGTTTAGAGGTTTTAGAAAGCCCTCCTAATCCCCGGTCCAGAACGATCCCTACTTGCATCCTTACTACAATTTGACAACAAGAGGGTTAATTTGTGTGCTTAACTATTTTCGCATCAAAGACCAACTGAAAATCATCTTGTATGCAAGTGTGACATGTGTGGAGAGGAACCTTCTAGCTAGCATTCCATCCATATTTTCATCAAATTCATCTTTACAATATGTTTTAATTACAATCTGTGCATTTTATTTAATTTCGTCAAAAACTAAATCCCCCTTTACTTTAGTGTTCAATTTAGTTAGAAAGTGTTTTAGTTTGTGTTTCTAAGTGTTTTGATTCAAGTTATTACCCAAATTCGTCCAAAATAGTGTAAGTGCTCAAAACTGCCCAGATTGTGTTTTTAAGGCAGTTTTGAGTGTTTTGGGGCTGTTTTGGGTCTTTTGGTTTGTTTTAGTGTTTTAAGTGTTTAGTTTTGCATTCTTTGAGTCTAGTTTAGTGTTTTAACCTTTGTTTTACGTTTTTGAGTCAGTTTTCAAGTGATTTAGCAATCCCTCCTAATCCTCGGTCTAGAACAATCCCTACTTATTCATATACTACAATTGTCAAAAGAGGGTTTTAATTTGTGTGCTTATATAGTTCGCATCAGTGTCATGTGTGGAGAAGGATCCTCTAGCTATCTAATCATCCATAGTTTTTCCTAAATTCGTCCAAATCTCATTTAAGTCTTTTAGTTACTTGTTTTTACATTAATTTCGTCCAAAACCCAATCCCCTTTATTTAGTTGTGTCAAATCTGTCCTAATTAGTGTTTTTGAGTGTTTTGAGTCAAAACCAATTCTATTTTCGTCCAAATTGAGTCCTAGAGTCTAGTTTGAGTCTTTTTGATTGTTTTGTGTTGTTTTGAGTCTTTTAAGTTTGTTTTGAGTCATATAAGTTTAGTTAAGAGTCTTTTGAATTTGTTTAAGTGTTTTGAAGCATATTTTTGTATCATTGAGTCAGTTTTGATTAGATTAGCAATCCCTCCTAATCCCCGGCCTAGAACGATCCCTACTTATATCTATACTACAATTGTCAAAAAGAGGGTTTAATTTGTGTGCTATTATATAACACATCATACCCTCCTTGCAGCTGGGAATTAAGTAGGAAAAGATTATGATTGACTAAGTCAAAATAAGGAAGTTTGACTCAATTTTCCTTCTTTGTGGTTGATTCCTTTTCTTACAAGTCTTGAATTAAAATACTAAAATAACTAAGAACTAACTAAGTAAATGCAAGGAATTAAACTAACAAAGTTGCATAAATATGCTCCTATCATAAGCATTCGTGGGAACAAACGAGCGTGCGTTTGAAGCGCTTTGAAACTTAAGCAAATAAACCCATATAATATGCTACTAAGACATTAATAATGAGTTCTCAGAATGCCAAATGCTTATTTGGTGTCAAAAGTTCACTACTTTTGCATTTGGAGTGTATTTGCACTGTTTTAAGCATTTGTGGGAACAACCGAGCGTGCGTTTGACGCGCTTAGAAAGTTAAGCAAGTCAACACGTATAATACGCTACTAAAATATTAGTAATGAGTTCTCAAAAGATCATATGATTATTTGGGGTCAAAATTTGATGTGATAAAAGATAGCACTCAAATTAAACCCTCTTTTTGACAATTGTAGTATAGATATAAGTAGGGATTGCTAATCTAATGAAAATTGACTCAAAGATGTAAAAATATGCTTCAAAACACTTAAACAAACTCAAAAGACTCTTAACTAAACTTGTATGACTCAAAACAAACTTCAAAGACTCAAAACAACTCAAAACAATCAAAAAGACTCAATTTAGACTCTAGGACTCAATTTGGACGAAAATACAATTGGTTTTGACTCAAAAGACTCAAAAACACACTTTTGGAAAGATTTGAAACAAGTAAGAAAAGGGATTTGGTTTTGGGCGAATTTAAAAGAAAAACAAGTAAATTAAAGACTTAAACAGATTTTGACGAATTTGGGAAAAACCAATGGATGATTAAATAGCCAAGGGATACTTCTCCACACATGATACATTCAAACATGAATTGATTCCAGTTGCTTTTCCGATAAATCTTGAACCTCAACACCCCAGATTAACCGTGACATCACTAATTAACCGTCACATTTCCCTTAAGTTGTTGGATTGGATGATATCATACGACAACCCAAAGCATTCTTCAAAAGTCCCCTACATGACATCATAATAGAGATACAATCAAAGATCATTACGTTCAATGGAAATCATAAGTATTGACAAAGCACTCGTAACTATGACATCATGATACTCATGCTAGGAATTTACTTAACATGATTGTGAAAACAACCTTAACTACTTGTGAATATAAGTTTGTGACGATTATGTGAAACTCCCTTATATTCTAGCACCAAATTCAAGCATGCAAATTAAGTAGGCCTCCCTAATCAACATACAAGAAGAAGTTATCCATCAAACCGTTAAGTAAATTGCATTCACAATTTATGAAATCACAACTGGAATTAATCAACTCATATTATAAACGTAATCATGGTTTCAAAGCATCCCCTAGCTAAAACGAGTTTAGCCTCTCATGTTCACAACAAAACAAAGGAAAATAGAATTAAACATTGAAAAGAAAAGATAGATTACACCTAAAAACGTTCCAACACTCCAACTTGAATGCACAAACGTCCAAGGCTTCGTCTTTCTTCTCCTCTTCCTTGCTAAGTCACGGCACAAGAGTCTAGGATGATTTGTGGATGATTTTCTGGGTTGTGAGTGGATTTAGGAAGGTAGGGTAGTGCGGCAAAGGTTGGGAATGGTGTATGGAGGCTTGGGTGAAGGTATGGAAGTAGGAGAATGGTGGAAGGATTGATGGAAGGCTGCGGCAAGGATGTGTTTCTGTGTTAATGAAGGCAGATTGTATGGAAGGGTGATTAGGGTGAATGAAAGGTGCGGCTTGGGTATTTATTTTGGGAGCAAGAACCCCTAGAGTTTATTACATAGTTTAGGAAAGGATTAGACCCCAAATCCATCAGGAAAACAAGTCATAAAGTCAGAAATAAAAAGGGGAAAGGAAAGGTAATTTGCGGCAAAGGATAGGAAAAAGGGAACGTGCTTTATTTCTGAAATTAGGCAAGGATTATTTGTGTCCTAAAATACATAAGGTGCCTTCAAACTTGCTGGAATTTAAGGACATTTAGGATTAGGAAAGGTTAAACCAAAATAGGAAACCTTGGCTTAACTTTCCTACTTCAAGTAGGAAACCTTCTTTGACTAGGATTCCTCATTTGATTAGGAATCCTCTTGTGATTAGGAATCCTAACTCCTTTAGGTCCTCAATTTCGTCCATTGCTTTTGCTCCAAGCATATGCTATCCATTCCAAGCCCAATTTTGCTCCAAAATGCACCTTTTTGCTTCCTTAGCCATGTGAACCTAAAAACACACGAAAATAGCTTAAACTACTAAAATAACTACGAACTAACAACATAAATGTACGAAAACAACCTAACTCAATCGCCTAAATATGCTCCTATCAAAAAACGAGCGTGCGTTTGACTCGCTTTGAAACTTAAGAAATTTGATAGGAGCATATTTAGGCGACTTACTTAGCTTGTTTTCATGCATTTATATTGTTAATTCATAGTTGTTTTTGGCGTTTAAGCCATTTTCGTGTGTTTTTAGGTTCATGTGGCTAAGGAAGCAAAAAGATGCATTTTGGAGCATTTTGGAGCAAAATTGGACTTGGAAGGGATAACTTATACTTGGAGCAAAAGGAATGGACGAAATTGAAGAGTTGATGTCACAAGGATTCCTACTTGAAGTAGCCACACACCTTCCACATTTCAGCCACATGCACTTGTTCCTCCATCATTGCACCAACAACAACATTGCACATGCACTCCCTTTAATTAATTAACCCACATGCACCCTTTATTCTTTCATCATTCCAGCCACTCCACATCCCTCACCAAGAAATCATTCAACACATGCATCCATAATCATTTCTCCACACCAAAACCGTGCACATGCATTCCCCTTGTGCAATTCCATCATTCCACACCTCCATGGCAGCCACCAACCAACCTAGCTGTCATGTTTCCCCTTTAATCATTCAAACATTCACCCACATGCATTTCTAACCCACATGCACCCTAGATTCTAATCAGCCATTCACATTTAATCATTCATTCCCATCAGATTTCTAGCATATTCACATGCATTCCATCCTTTAAAACATTGCACATGCACTCCACATGCATTCATCCTAGCTGTCATGTTTCCCCTTTCATCATTCCCTCACATTCTTTAAATCAGCCAACACATGCATCCACCTTTCTCCCATTAGATTTCCAAAATTGCACATGCATTCCCCTTACAATTTCAGCCATCCTAGCTGTTTTGCACATGCATTCACTTAACCTAGCTGTCATGTTCCCTCTCCCATCCATTCATCTCCCTATAAAAACCATACACACTTCACACAACATTCATTCACACTGATTCACACTCTTCCATATTCACACTCTCCATTTTCAGAATGTAGTCCATAACACCACCCTTGCCGTGACTCTCGCTTACAATCCAAACACCATCCTTCCATTTCCACCACTCCTCTTCCATTCATCCACCACTCCCCAAACCATTCACACCATCAAACTATCCTTAGACCTTGCGCTACAACGAAGAGGAAGAGAAGAGTGCCTAAACGTTCATACAATTCAAGTTTGAGTTGTTGGAATGTTTAGGTGCTTCTTTGATTTCAATGTTTAAATTCAATACTCTTTGTTTTGTACGAATGAGGAATGGAAGAGAAGAGTGCCTAAACGTTCATACAATTCAAGTTTGAGTTGTTGGAATGTTTAGGTGTTTCTTTGATTCTCTTTATTTTGTACGTATGAGGTACTAAACCCCCCTTGGCTAGGGGGGATTTGAAATAAATGTTTATGCTTGCATTTTGGTTTGATTACTTCTAATTGTGTTTCATGCTCATCATAGTAACGAATGCCTCGTCAACACTTATAGTTTTCATAATGCTTAATGATCTTTGATTGTATCTTTATTGTGCTGTTCACGTAAAGGACTTTTGGAGAATGTAGTGAATTGCGTTGCGCTAACCCATCCAATTCATTAACTTAAGGAAAACTTGACGGTTAATTTAAGCGGACCTAATTGACTCGGGGCGTTGAGTTTAATAATTTATTGAAATGCAATTGGAAATCGTTTTATTATGCAAGTATAACATATGTGGAGATGAACCCCGTAGCTAACTTTTCATCCATTTCAATTCCATTCATTTTATTTCAATTTCATATTTACTTTCTGTCTAGTTTATTAACTTGTTTATGTTTTCATGTTTAATTTAACTTGTTGTTCAATTATGTTAAACATGTGGAACTAATTTCTTTCTTTAGTTAGAGGCGAATTTGAAGCCATTTACATATGTTGGTTATGATTTGATTTACTCCAGTTATGAATTCATGAACTTTAGATGTGGTTTACTTTTCTGTTTTGATTAAGAACTTGTTTATGTATGTGGGTTGAGGGTCGACACTTAATTTGCATGCCTAAACTTGATGCTAGGATATAAGGGAATTTCACCTAATCGTTATGAACTTATATTCATGAGTAGTAAAGATCGCTAGTCACGATTGTGTTTAGTAAACCCTAGGCTGGATTAACATGCGTATTCCATAGTTATGAATGCCTAGTCGATGTTTATGATTTCCGTTGAACTTAATGATCTTTGTTGAATGTCTCTATCATGCGTATTCCATGGTTAGGGACTTTGATTAGGAATAATTTGGTTGTAATGCGTATCCCATTCAATCCAATGAATCTAGGGAAATCTGAAAGTTAGTTTAAGCGAACATAATTAACTTGGAGCATTGTCATTCATCGTTTGTTGAAGTCATAACTGGGAGTCAAATTATATGCTTATGTTCATGTGTGGATAAGGAACCCTCTAACTAGTTTCTCATCATTTTATTTCATCCATTTCGTTTTTAGAATCTGTTTTAATTCTAAGTTTCTGTTTTAATTTTAAATTCGTCAAAACCTTTCCCCCATTTCTTTTAAAGTGTTAGATTAGTTAGAAATACATTTAGTTTGTGTTTCTAAGTGTTTTGAATCAATTTATTTCCCAATTTCGTCCAAATTCACCAAAGTGCTCAAAACTGCCCAGAAAGTGTTTTTAAGGCAGTTTTGAGTGTTTTGGGTGATGTTTGAGTCTTTTGGTTTGTTTTAGAGTTTTAAAGTTTAGTTTTACATTCTTTGAGTCTAGTTTAGTGTTTTATATTGCGTTTCTACGTTTTTGAGTCAGTTTCCAAGTGATTAACAATCCCTCCTAATCCCCGGTCCAGAACAATCCCTACTTGCACCTATACTACAATTGATAAAAAGAGGGTTTAATTTGTGTGCGCGTATAATTCTCGCATAAAAAATAAACGCACATAATACGCTACTTAGACATCAGTAATGAGTGCTCAAAAGAGCAAATTGATGTGATAAATAAAAGCACTCAAATTAAACCCTCTTTTTGACAATTGTAGTAAAGATATAAGTAGGGATCGTTCTAGGCCGGGGATTAGGAGGGATAACTAATCTAATCCAAATTGACTCACAGATATAAAAATATGCTTAAAAACACTAAAACAAACTCAAAAGACCCTTAACTAAACTTATATGACTCAAAACAAACTTAAAAGACTCAAAACAACACAAAACATTCAAAAAGACTCAAACTAGACTCTAGGACTCAATTTGGACGAAAATAGAATTGGTTTTTACTCAAAATACTCAAAAACTGAGTGATGCGAAATATATTAAGCACACAAATTAAACCCTCTTCTGACAATTGTAGCAAAGTATGTAAGTAGGGATCGTTCAAAACCGGGGATTAGGAGGGATTGCTAAACTCTTGAAAACTGACCTAAGAACTCCAAAACAAAGTTAAAAACACTAATTTGGACTCAAAGAATGAAAAACCAAAGTTAAAACACTAAAACAAAACAAAAACTCAAAACAGCAACTAGAAGACTCAAAACTGCCTAAAAACCACTTTCTGGGCAGTTTTGAGCACCTACACTAATTTGGACGAAATTGGTTGAAAACTTGACTCAAAACACTTAAAAACATGAACCAAAACAATTTCTAACTAAATTGAGACTTCAAAGTAAAGGGGGATTTGATTTGGACGAAATTAAAGTTGAGAAAACAGATTGCAAAGTAAAACTGATTTTGAAACGTTTTTTTGGGGTTTTTAATGGATGATGAACTAGTTAGGGGTTCTTTCTCCACACATGACAAGTATGCAAATGACTCGATTTCCAGTTATTCCTTCATAGAATTATGAATGACAATGCCCCAAATTAACCGTGACATCACTAGTTAATTCTCAAGTTTTCCTTGTGTTATTGAATTGGATGACATCATACGACAACCCAAAGTATTCTTCAAAAGTTCCTTACATGACATCATAATAAAGATACAATCAAAGATCATTACGTTCAATGAAAACTATAAGCATTGACAAAGCACTTGTGACTATGACATCATGACACTTATGCTAGGAATTGAACTTAACGGGATTGTGACTAGCAACCTTCACTACTTGTGAATATAAGTGTGTGACAATTATGTGAAACAAACTTATATTCTAGCATCATATTCATGCAAGCCAATTAAGTGTCGACCCCTAATTAACAAACACAAATACGTTATTACTCGCACAGTTAAGCCAATTGCATTCACGATTCAAGAACTCATAACTGGAATTTATCAAATCAACTTGCACACATAATTATGGCTTCGAAATCACCCCTAACCAATAGGGGTTTAGCCACTCATGTTCATAGCAAAATGAAAGGAAAATAAATTAAACATTGAAATCATAAAACGAATTACACCTAGAATGCACCAACAATGAAGCTTGAGCATCCAAGAGTCTTTCCTTCTTTCTCCTTGCTACGGCACAAAGGTGGATGGGATGGTTGAGATGTGTTTTAGGATCAGGGATTATGGAATTGGATGGAGGATAGGCACGGCAAGGTGTAGTGTTTGGCTGGAATTGTGTTTCTAGGATTTTAGGATGTGTAGAGTGGTGTGGCTAGATGAATGGATGAAAATTGGGTGAATGAGTGATCCCCCAAGTGCCTTGCTGCAAAGCCTTATTTATAGGGCTAGGAAAGGTTTTGAACTTAGTTGAAACCAAAAGGTTTTTTGTACCAGAAATTCTATACATGAAACACTTAAAGGATATATGTGTGTAGCTTGGACAAGGTAGGAGACAAGATAGGACGGCTAGGAGACAAGGTAGGACGGCTAGTGACGGCTAGGAGACAAGGTAGGACGGCTAGTGACAAGCTAGGACGGCTAGGAGACAAGGTAGGACGGCTAGTGACAAGCTAGGACGGCTAGGAGACAAGGTAGGACGGCTAGTAGACAAGGTAGGACGGCTAGTGACAAGCTAGGACGGCTAGGAGACAAGCTAGGACGGCTAGGAGACAAGCTAGAAATTAGGCACCATGTGTGAATAGATAAAGCCTTCTAGAAATAAGGTTTTTTTTAGGCCCCCTTGCAGCTCCCTAACTGAATTCAAGCCTTCAAATTCGTCCATCCTCATGCCTCCATTCTTGCACTATCCAATCTTGGCCCAAAAATGCTCTAGAATGCTCCAAATTGCTTCTTTTTGCATACTTTGACACTAAAACCTGAAATTGCACGAAAATGACTTTAAACACTTAAACTAACTAAGGAAAAACAACATAAATGCATGAGAACAAGCCAATTAAGTCGCATAAAAATGCTCTTATCACTGAGATAGGACAGATTTGAAACAAGTAAGTAAAGAGGATTGGGTTTTCGACGAAATTAAAAGACTTAAATGAAATTTGGACGAATTTGAGACAAACAATGGATGACTAGATAGCTAAATGACACTTTTCCACACATGATACATTCAAACACAAATTGATTTCCATTTGCATTTTCGATAAACCATGAACCTCAACACCCCTGATTAACTGTGACATCACTAATTAACCCTCAGATTTTCCTTTAGTTATTGGATTGGATGACATCATACGATAACCCAAAGCATTCTTCAAAAGTTCCCTACATGACATCATAATAGAGATACAATCAAAGATCACTACGTTCTATGAAGATCATAAGTATTGACAAAGCACTTGTAACTATGACATCATGATACTCATGCTAGGAATTTACTTAACATGATTGTGAAAACAACCTTAACTACTTGTGAATATAAGTTTGTAACCATTATGTGAAAGTGCCTTATATTCTAGCACCACATTCAAGCATGCAAATTAAGTAAGCCTCCCTAATCAACATACAAGAATAAGTTATCCATCAAACGGTTAAGTATATTGCATTCACAATTTATGAAATCACAACTGGACTTAAGCAATTCATGTCATAAATATAATCATGGTTTCAAAGCCTCCCCTAGCTAAAACGAGTTTAGCCTCTCATGTTCACAACAAAACAAAGGAAAAATGAATTAAATTTGAGTGTTATTATTGATGTGATAAATAATACCACTCAAATTAAACCTTCTTTTTGACAATTGTAGTATAGATATAAGTAAGGATCGTTCTAGGCCAGGGATTAGGAGGGATTGCTAATCTAATGAAAACTGACTCAAAGATACAAAAATATGCTTAAAAACACTTAAACAAACTCAAAGACTCTTAACTAAACTTGTATGACTCAAAACAAACTTAAAAGACTCAAAACAACACAAAACAATAAAAAAGACTCAATTTAAACCCTAGGACTTAATTTGAACGAAAATAGAATTGGTTTTGACTCAAAATACTCAAAACACACTTTAGGACATATTTGAAACAAGTAAGTAAAGGGGATTGGGTTTTGGACGAATTTAGAATGAAAATAAGTAACTTAAAAACTTCAATAAAACTTTGGACGGATTTGAGAAAAACAAAGGATGGGTAGATAGCTAGAGGATACTTTTCCACACATGATACATTCAAACACAAATTGATTTCCAGTTGCTTTTCTAATAAACCATGAACCTCAACACCCCAGATTAACCGTGACATCACTCATTAACCCTCAGATTTCCCTTAAGTTATTGGATTGGATGACATCATACGACAACCCAAAGCATTCTTCAAAAGTTCCCTGCATGACATCAGAATAGAGATACAATCAAAGATCATTACGTTCTATGAAAATCATAAGTATTGACAAAGCACTTGTAACTATGACATCATGATACTCATGCTAGGAATTTACTTAACATGATTGTGAAAACAACCTTAACTACTTGTGAATATAAGTTTGTAACGATTATGTGAAATCCCTTATATTCTAGCACCAAATTCAAGTATGCAAATTAAGTAGGCCTCCCGAATCAGCATACAAGAATAAGTTATCCATCAAACGGTTAAGTATATTGCATTCACAATTTATGAAATCACAACTGGACTTAGTGAATTCATTACTTTGCTTACTATTGCTTTAAGAACTTTTGTTTATCCTTACGTTTCTTTGTTAGCCAATACCTTAGCCTCGTTACAACCCTCAACTTCTATCTTGATGTTATGTGTTCAATATGTGGAGTTTGAATTTGGTATGAGCATATGGAATCACTGGTTCTCGTTCTAAGTAGTAGCATTCCATTCATGAGATCATATTCATGTCATTGTCGTAAATCTAGAAAATGTTTTCTTTGATATAACATATGTGAGTGTTAGTCTACATATTTACATCAATCTTCTCACATATACCTAGTGTAGGGTGTGAAGTTAGAAAATCTGTGTGAAAATAGAGTGCATTCTAGTGAGGAATTGAGGGAATTCTCTAAGGCATGTTACTACATTCAAAACATTATTTTAATTGATTATATGTGAACTAATAAGTAGTAACTATGATTAAGTGTTTGTTGAAGTGTAAAGAAAGCTAAAAACCGTGGGAATGATGTTCTTTAATGTGTCATGTTCATTGGAAATCCCTTAGGTACATGTTGGAAGGTCTAGAATGTGTTTTGTTTGTTTTGTTTATTTCATTTTGCTCGAGGACTAGCGAAAACTAAGTGTGGAGGAATTTGATAGGAGCATATTTATGCTACTTAGTTATGTTGTTTTCTTGCATTTAGTGAGTTAATTACTATGTATTTCAGTCTTTTAAGTTATTTTCGTATGTTTTTAGGTCCTAATGGCAAAAGGAGCAAGAAAGTGCATTTTAAGGCTATTTGGAGCATTTTTGGGCATGGATTGGATAGCTTAACCATGGAGTAAAAAGGATGGACGAAATTGAAGTCAAGAAGGACTAGGAAAGGCTACAAATCTGGTGGAGGAAGTCCTAAAGCAAAGAAGATAAGGAAATAACAAGAAACAAGGAACCTTATCCAACCTTATCTTACCTTATCCTTTCCTAACCTTATCTTATCCTATCCTAGAAACCTTATCCTATCCTAACTCTAACAGTATCCTATTCTATCCTATCCAAATCAGGTTGGGACTTAAACCTTGCTAATTAGAGGGAATTAATTACACATGTATACACCTATTTCAGTTTCTAGACTACTTATCCATTTAAATGCCGCAAGAACACCATTTCTTGTAGGTTTAGGAATTGCAATCCTCCATCTACACAAATATCATGTGTCCTAGGCCCTTTAGGTTTAGGAATCTGCCCTAAACCATCCCTTCTAGAAGCCTTATCTCATCCCTATAAACCTGCCGCACCAAAACCTTCTAGAACTCCCTAAATCCTAGCCGCACTACCTATTCCAATTCCCATTTGATTTCTGCCTTGAATTAACCCTTTTTCAATGGGATTGTGCAATCCTTTTCCTTCACTAAGTGTGCCAAATTAGCCTATATAAACAGCCCTTGCCGCACCATTTAGATCACCACCCTTCACATAACATTCATTCATTCATTCAGAAAGCCATCCTTTGCCGCAACCTTGCAACCAACCTTCCATCATTCCCCTACTTCCAAACCTCCATCCCAACCTCCATACACCACCATCAACCCTTGCCGCACCACCACACCTGCCTAAACCCATCCAAAACCCAGAAAATCATCCACAAAACCACCCTAGACCTTGTGCCGTGACTTAGCAAGGAAGAGGAGAAGGAAGACCAAGCCTTGGGCGTTTGTGCATTCGAGTTGGAGTGTTAGACGTTTTTAGGTGTAATCTATCTTTTATTTTTAATGTTTAATTCTATGTTGCTTTGTTTTGTCATGAACATGAGAGGCTAAACTCGTTTTAGCCTAGGGATGCTTTGAAACCATGATTACGTTTATAATATGAGTTGATAAATTCCAGTTGTGATTTCATAATTGTGAATGCAATTTACTTAACCGTTTGATGGATAACTTATTCTTGTATGTTTATTAAGGAGGCCTACTTAATTTGCATGCTTGAATTTGGTGCTAGAATATAAGGGTGTTTCACATAATCGTCACAAACTTATGTTCACAAGTTGTTAAGGTTGTTTTCACAATCATGTTAAGTAAATTCCTAGCATGAGTATCATGATGTCATAGTTACAAGTGCTTTGTCAATACTTATGATTTCTATTGAACGTAATGATCTTTGACCGTATCTCTATTATGATGTCATGTAGGGGACTTTTGAAGAATGCTTTGGGTTGTCGTATGATGTCATCCAATCCACTAACTTAAGGGAAATCTGAGGGTTAATTAGTGATGTCACGGTTAATCTGGGGTGTTGAGGTTCATGGTTTATCGGAAAAGCAACTGGAAATCAATTTATGTTTGAATGTGTGATGTGTGGAGAAGTATCCCTTGGCTATCCCATCATCCATTGGTTTTTCTTAAATTCGTCCAAAATCTGTTTTAAAGTTTTAAGTTACTTGTTTTCTTTTAAATTCGTCCAAAATCAAAACCCCTTTTCTTACTTGTTCCAAATCTGTCCAAAAGAGTCTTTTTGAGTCTTTAGAGTCAAAACTAAGTGTATTTTCGTCGAAATTAAGTCTTAAAGTCTAAATTGAGTCTTTTTGGTTGTTTTGAGTTGTTTTGAGTCTTTAAAAGTTTGTTTTGAGTCATACAAGTTAGTAAGAGTCTTGTGAGTTTATGTAAAGTGTTTTAAAGCATATTTTCACATCTTTGAGTCAATTTTTCATTAGATTAGCAATCCCTCCTAATCCCCGGCCTAGAACGATCCCTATTTATATATCTATACTACAGTTGTCAAAAAGAGGGTTTAATTTGAGTGCTATCTTATTTCACATCAGGACTTAATTTGAACGAAAATAGAATTGGTTTTGACTCAAAATACTCAAAAACACACTTTAGGACATATTTGAAACAAGTAAGTAAAGGGGATTGGGTTTTGGACGAATTTAGAATGAAAATAATTAACTTAAAAACTTCAATAAAACTTTGGACGGATTTGAGAAAAACAAGGGATGGGTAGATAGCTAGAGGATACTTTTCCACACATGATACATTCAAACACAAATTGATTTCCAGTTGCTTTTCTAATAAACCATGAACCTCGACACCCCAGATTAACCGTGACATCACTAATTAACCCTCACATTTCCCTTAAGTTATTAGATTGGATGACATCATACGACAACCCAAAGCATTTTTCAAAAGTTCCCTACATGACATCAGAATAGAGATACAATCAAAGATCATTACGTTCTATGAAAATCATAAGTATTGACAAAGCACTTGTAACTATGACATCATGATACTCATGCTAGGAATTTACTTAACATGATTGTGAAAACAACCTTAACTACTTGTGAATATAAGTTTGTAACAATTATGTGAAATCCCTTATATTCTAGCACCAAATTCAAGCATGCAAATTAAGTAGGCCTCCCGAATCAGCATACAAGAATAAGTTATCCATCAAACGGTTAAGTATATTGCATTCACAATTTATGAAATCCCAACTGGACTTAATCAATTCATGTCATAAATATAATCATGGTTTCAAAGCCTCCCCTAGCTAAAACGAGTTTAGCCTCTCATGTTCACAACAAAACAAAGGAAAAATGAATTAAATTTGAGTGTTATTATTGATGTGATAAATAATAGCACTCAAATTAAACCCTCTTTTTGACAATTGTAGTATAGATATAAGTAGGGATCGTTCTAGGCCAGGGATTAGGAGGGATTGCTAATCTAATGAAAACTGACTCAAAGATACAAAAATATGCTTAAAAACACTTAAACAAACTCAAAGACTCTGAACTAAACTTAGATGA
Organism: Pyrus communis; assembly: GCF_041283825.1. Taxonomy (NCBI): domain Eukaryota; kingdom Viridiplantae; phylum Streptophyta; class Magnoliopsida; order Rosales; family Rosaceae; genus Pyrus; species Pyrus communis. The sequence goes on along the minus strand of NC_142576.1, from coordinate 14,700,097 downwards.
CTCAAAACAACACAAAACAGTCAAAAACACTCAATTTAAACTCTAGGACTTAATTTGGACGAAAATAGAATTGCTTTTGACTCAAAATACTCAAAAACACACTTTAGGACAGATTTGAAACAAGGAAGTGATAGGAGCATATTTATGCGACTTAGTTAGCTTGTTCTTGTGCATTTGTGTTATTATTTCTTAGTTAATGTAGTATTTCAACTCATTTTCGTGTGTTTGTAGGTCCAAAGGGTTAAGGTACCAAGAAGGTGCATTTTGGAGCAGTTTTGGGCACTAAATGGATAACGCATGTATGGGCCAACATGGATGGACGAAGTTGGAGTTCAAGAGGCTAGAAATATGATGGGAAGAGGAAGGAACTAAGCTCAAGACAAAGTGGATAAGGAAGTAGCTCAAAAGAGGAAACATTATCCAAAACCTTATCTAACCTTATCCAACCTTATCCTATCTTATCCTAACCTAATCTTGTTCCACCTTAATCCTAGCTGCAAGTGGACCTAAAAACCTAATTTCTAGAAGCCTTATCTGACCCTAAAAGGGTGCCACACCCTTCCCCCTTTTATTTCTTCTAGAAAACCCAAAATCAGCCACAAAACACTTAGTTTCTAGAAGGCCCAATTTTGGACGAATTTCCTAAACCTTTTTCCTTTTGGATTCTGATTTGTTAGGCTTTAATCCATGTGGATTTGGGTATACAAATCCTTTTATGAAACTAATTGGGCCAAATCCTCTCCTAAGTGGATTTAACTTGCTTGTGCCGAACCCTAGGGCCCTAATCCATAAAATCTGCTAAGTGTAACCCTAATCTAATTAACCCTAGGACTATATAAACATATTTTCAGCCACAAATTCGTACCACCCCTTATGCTATACAGAAAACACCTTGCCGCAACCCCTATTCTCCATTCTCCTTCATTCATTCACTCCATACACCTCCATACACAACCTGCCGCACCCTACCACCATAATCAGCCATTATTCATCCTTCTAAACAAGAACACACCATTCAAAACCCCCGAATCCACCACCTACAACTTGTGTCGCAGCAAGGAAGAGGAAAGGAAGCCTAGCCGTGCATGCCATTCAACCTGGAATTGCTGAAACGTTTAGGTGTAATCTTTCTTGTGCTTTCAATGTTTAAATTCAATGATCTTTGTTTTGTACTCATGAGGAACTAATCCCCTGTTGGCTAGGGGGAATTTCGAAACCATGGCTATATTTGCATTATGATTTGATTACTTCCAGTTGTGATTTCATGAATGGTGAATCCAATTTACTTATCTATTTGAATTAAAACTTGTTTATGTATATGAATTGAGGGTGCACACTTAATTTGCATGCATAAATCTGATGCTAGGGTATAAGGAAACTTCACCTAATTGTTGGGAACTTATATTCATGAGTAGTTAAGATTGTTGGTCACAATCATGTTAAGTAAATTCTTGGCATAAGTATCATGCGCTTTCATAGTTACGAATGCCTCGTCAACACTTATGATTTCCATAGAATCTAATGATCTTTGATTGTTTTTCTATTATGCGCTTTCATATAGAGAACTTTTGAGGAATAATTTGATTGCAATGCGCTAATTCCATTCAATTCAATGACCTAAGGGAAATCTGAGAGTTAATTTAAGCGTACCTAATTAACTTGGGGTGTTAAGGTTCATGATTCATTGAATAAGCAATTGGAGATTGTTTTGTATGCAAGTATGCCATGTGTGGAGAAAAACCTCCTAGCTAGCCCATAATCCACTTAATTCCATCAAATTCGTTCAAATCTGCCTAGTTTAATTTTGTTTATTTTCCTCCAAAACCAAATTCCCATTTGTTTTGGAGTGTCTAAATAGTTAGAATATGTTTTAGATTGTGTTTTTGAGTGTTTTGAGTCGAGATAGAACCAAATTTCATCCAATTTTGTGTTTAGAGTCAAATCTGCCCAGTTTGTGTTTTCTAGGCAGTTTTGAGTGTTTTCAGTTCATTGTGAGTCTTGTGAACTTGTTTTGAGTCTTTTGAGTTGAGTTAAGTGTTTAAAAGCTTTGTTTTATTTATTTGAGTCAGTTTAAAGTGTTTAGCAATCCCTCCTAATCCTTGGTTTAAGAACGATCCCTATTTATTTATATGCTACAATTGTCAAAAGAGGGTTAATTTGTGTGTTAAGTTAATTTTCGCATCAAATTTTGGCGCCGTTGCCGGGGATTAGCAAACTTGCTAATCCCTTGTGTTTGTGTCGTGTCAAAGTGTCTTAAGGTCTAAAGTGTCGTGTGTTTATTTGTTCTTCCTTTTTGTTTTTGCTGTGACTTATTTCTTAGTGTTTTGGTCGTGTGCTGTGCCTTCTAAGTGACCTGCTGATTTGTTTTGTTTCCTTGTTCTAGGTGTATGACTCATAGTTCTCATCCAGTTCGTGAGAATATATTAGAGTTTGATGACGATTTCAAGCGAACTTTGAGAAGAAAGAGGAAGCAACCAGAACCGAATCCACCTAGTTCAAGTTCAGAGGCCGAATCTGAAGAAGAAGAAGAAGTGGAAGAAGAAGAAAATGTCATGGCGGCGGATAATCGAACAATCAAGGAGCTTTCTGCCTCGGGGTTGGACAATGTCGTGCCATTAAGCATTCAATACCCTAGGGCCGCTCAAGGCAAGACCGATGAGTTTGAATTGAAGTAAAGCTTGTTGCATCACATTCCCAAATACCATGGGCTGTCCATGGAAGATCCAAACAAGCACCTTAAGGAGTTTGAAGTGGTATGTTTGAGCATGACACCCATCACTGTCGATGGGAATATTTTGAAGATGAAAGCCTTTCTATTCTCTCTTTTGGAAAAGGCTAAGGATTGGCTCTATGACCTGGCACCCGGGACCGTTACTTCTTGGGAAAGCATGAAGAGAGCATTCTTGGAGAAATTCTTCCCAACTTCAAGAGTGATTCTTTTGAGGAAGAAGATTAGCGGAATTCAACAAAATCAAGGGGAGTCTTTTCCAGCGTATTATGAGCGTTTCAAGACTCTAGTTGCATCATGTCCTCAACATCAAATGAAGGAAGAGCTCTTAATTCAATATTTCTACGAGGGACTCCTTCCAATTGAGAGACAAATGCTAGATGCTTCAGCGGGAGGTGCTTTGGTTGACAAAACACCGGTGGCTGCCAAGGTCTTAATTGCAAACCGAGTATTGAATGCACAACAATATGAAGGTGTTAGACAAAGAGATACCCCACGGCAACAAGTGAATGAGGTAAGTGCAATTTCTGAAATTCAATCTCAATTAGATAATCTCACTATGCTTGTGTCTCAGGTTGTTTAAGGATCCAAAATGCAAGGTGCGACCATACGTGGAGTGTGCTCTATGCAAGGACATCTCAATGATCACTGTCCTCAATTGATAGAGAATGGAGGATGGGAGAGTGCCCATGATGTGGGGTACCAAAGTCCAAATCAACCAAGGAATGATCCATTCTCTAAGACCTACAATCCCGGTCGGAGAGATCATCCAAATTTCAAATAGAGGGAGCCCCAACAACCCCAACAACAAAGCGCATTTAGGCAGCAACTTCCGAGATTCTACCAAAGGCCGTATGCACCCACACCACCCCAAGCACAACCTACACAACCCAAATCAGGTTCGTCTGATAGGAGCATATTCATGCGATTTAATTAGCTTGTTCTCGTGCATTTATGTTGTGTTTATTTAGTTATTTTAGTGTTTAAGGCCACTTTTGTGTATTTTCAGATTATAAGGCCAAAGTGCGCAAGAAGATGCAAATTGGAGTCTTTTGGGGCGAAAGAGGAATGAATGAGTTGAAGACTTGAAGAAACGACGAATTCCTACTCCAACGATGAATTCTTACCAAAACGAGGAATCCTACTCAAACAAGGTTTCCTATTTGAAGCAGGAAAGTTAACCCTAGGTTTCTGATGCGAGATTTATACGCTGATAGGAGCATATTTAGGCGACTTACTTAGCTTGTTTTCGTGCATTTATATTGTTAATTCATAGTTGTTTTTGGCGTTTAAGCCATTTTCGTGTGTTTTTAGGTTCATGTGGCTAAGGAAGCAAAAAGATGCATTTTGGAGCATTTTGGAGCAAAATTGGACTTGGAAGGGATAACTTATACTTGGAGCAAAAGGAATGGACGAAATTGAAGAGTTGATGTCACAAGGATTCCTACTTGAAGTAGCCACACACCTTCCACATTTCAGCCACATGCACTTGTTCCTCCATCATTGCACCAACAACAACATTGCACATGCACTCCCTTTAATTAATTAACCCACATGCACCCTTTATTCTTTCATCATTCCAGCCACTCCACATCCCTCACCAAGAAATCATTCAACACATGCATCCATAATCATTTCTCCACACCAAAACCGTGCACATGCATTCCTGATGCGAAATATATTAAGCACACAAATTAAACCCTCTTCTGACAATTGTAGCAAAGTATGTAAGTAGGGATCGTTCAAAACCGGGGATTAGGAGGGATTGCTAAACTCTTGAAAACTGACCTAAGAACTCCAAAACAAAGTTAAAAACACTAATTTGGACTCAAAGAATGAAAAACCAAAGTTAAAACACTAAAACAAAACAAAAACTCAAAACAGCAACTAGAAGACTCAAAACTGCCTAAAAACCACTTTCTGGGCAGTTTTGAGCACCTACACTAATTTGGACGAAATTGGTTGAAAACTTGACTCAAAACAATTAAAAACATGAACCAAAACAATTTCTAACTAAATTGAGACTTCAAAGTAAAGGGGGATTTGATTTGGACGAAATTAAAGTTGAGAAAACAGATTGCAAAGTAAAACTGATTTTGAAACGTTTTTGGGGTTTTTAATGGATGATGAACTAGTTAGGGGTTCTTTCTCCACACATGACAAGTATGCAAATGACTCGATTTCTAGTTATTCCTTCATAGAATTATGAATGACAATGCCCCAAATTAACCGTGACATTACTAGTTAATTCTCAAGTTTTCCTTGTGTTATTGAATTGGATGACATCATACGACAACCCAAAGCATTCTTCAAAAGTTCCTTACATGACATCATAATAAAGATACAATCAAAGATCATTACGTTCAATGAAAACTATAAGCATTGACAAAGCACTTGTGACTATGACATCATGACACTTATGCTAGGAATTGAACTTAACGCGATTGTGACTAGCAACCTTCACTACTTGTGAATATAAGTGTGTGACAATTATGTGAAACAAACTTATATTCTAGCATCATATTCATGCAAGCCAATTAAGTGTCGACCCCTAATTAACAAACACAAATACGTTATTACTCGCACAGTTAAGCCAATTGCATTCACGATTCAAGAACTCATAACTGGAATTTATCAAATCAACTTGCACACATAGTTATGGCTTCGAAATCACCCCTAACCAATAGGAGTTTAGCCACTCATGTTCATAGCAAAATGAAAGGAAAATAAATTAAACATTGAAATCATAAAACGAATTACACCTAGAATGCACCAACGACGAAGCTTGAGCATCCAAGAGTCTTTCCTTCTTTCTCCTTGCTACGGCACAAAGGTGGATGGGATGGTTGGGATGTGTTTTAGGATCAGGGATTATGGAATTGGATGGAGGATAGGCACGGCAAGGTGTAGTGTTTGGCTGGAATTGTGTTTTTAGGATTTTAGGATGTGTAGAGTGGTGTGGCTAGATGAATGGATGAAAATTGGGTAAATGAATCCTCCAAGTGCCTTGCTGCAAAGCCTTATTTATAGGGCTAGGAAAGGTTTTGAACTTAGTTGAAACCAAAAGGTTTTTTGTACCAGAAATTCTATACATGAAACACTTAAAGGATATATGTGTGTAGCTTGGACAAGGTAGGAGACAAGATAGGACGGCTAGGAGACAAGGTAGGACGGCTAGTGACGGCTAGTGATGCGAAAATTAACTTAACACACAAATTAACCCTCTTTTGACAATTGTAGCATATAAATAAGTAGGGATCGTTCTTACACCGGGGATTAGGAGGGCTTGCTAAACACTCTAAACTGACTCAAATAAATGAAACTAACCTTTAAAACACTTAAACTCACTTAGAAAGACTCACACACGTTCAAAAGACTCAAAATAGGCTAAAAACACTCAAAACTGCCTTAAAAACACAATCTGGGCAGTATTGAGCCTAAACACAAACTTGGACGAAAATTGGTTCTAACTTGACTCAAAACTCTTAAAAACACAATCTAAAACATATTTGGACCAATTAGACACTCTAAGACAATTGGGGATTTGGTTTTGGACGAAAATCAAACAAACAAAAAAAATATGTAAACTAGGCAGATTTTGACGAAATTGGTGGAATTAAATGGATGGTGAGATGGCTAGGAGGTTTTTCTCCACACATGGCATACTTGCATACAAAATAATCTCCAGTTGCTTATTCGATGAATTTATGAACCTCAACACCCCAAGTTAATTAGGTACGCTTAAATTAACTCTCAGATTTCCCTTAGGTCATTGAATTGAATGGAATTAGCGCATTGCAATCAAATTATTCTTTAAAAGTTTTCTATATGAAAGCGCATGATAGAAAGACAATCAAAGATCATTAGGTTCTATGGAAATCATAGGTGTTGACGAGGCATTCGTAACTATGAAAGCGCATGATACTTATGCCAAGAATTTACTTAACATAATTGCGACCAACAATCTTAACTACTCATGGATGTGAGTTCCCAACGATTAGGTGAAGTTCCCTCATATCCTAGCATCATGTTTATGCATGCAAATCAAGCGTGCACTCTCAATTCATATACATAAGCAAGTTTTAATTAAAATAGATAAGTAAATTGAATTCATCATTCATGAAATCACAACTGAAAGTAATCAAATCATCATGCAAATATAACCATGGTTTCGAAATTCCCCCCTAGCCAAAGGGGGGATTAGTTCCTCATGCTTGCACAACAAAAAGTATTGAATTTAAACATTGAAATCATAAGGAAGAATACACCTAAATGCTCAGCAATTCCAACATGGATTCGATGCACAGATTGGCTCCTCTTCCTCCTCCTTGCTGCGGCACAAAGTGTGGGTGATGGAATTGGTGGTTTTGGGTGGTGTTTTCTTGTTTTGAGGGATGGAGGATGGTTAATTATGGTGGGGAAGGGTGCGGTAGAGATGTATGGATGTGTAGGGAGGTCTATGGAGGCTTAGAATGGAGAATGGAGGTGCGGCACAAGGGTTTCTGAATAGCATAAGGGGGTGGTACGAATTTGTGGCTGAAAATATGTTTATATAGTCCTAGGGTTTATTAGATTAGGGTTTACTTAGCAGATTTGGTGGATTAGGGCCCTAGAATTCGGCCATAGTGATTCAAATCCACTTAGGAGAAGGTTTTGGCCCACATAGTTCTATAAACTGATTTGTATACCCAAATCCACAAGGATTAGGCCTTGGAATTCAGAATCCCAAAGGGATTGGGCCTAGGGAGGTGCGGCTGATTTAGGGGAGAGGGTAGCTTGCCTTGCAAGGCAAGGTAAAGCCTTCTAGAAAGGTTTGGGCGCCACTTTTCTAGGGTTTCTAGAAAGAATAGGTTTTGTGGCAGATTTGGGCCTTCTAGACTAGGATGCTTCTAGAAATAGGTTCTAGAATGATCCATTTAAGTCCCCATGTAATTAGGAGTAAGACATGATAAGGTTTGGATAGGATAAGATGAGATAAGGTTTGGATAATGTTTTGGATAATTGGATAATGTTGGATAAGGTTGGATAAGGTTTTGGATAATGTTTCCTATTTTCTTGCACTTTCCTTATCCACTTTGTCCTTAGCTTAGTTCCTTCCTCTTCTTATCACATTTCCAACTTCTTGAAATCCAAATTCGTCCATCCATGTTAGCCCACATGCAAGCTCACCACCTAGTGTCCAAAATAGCTCCAAAATGCACCAAAATGCACTTTCTTGATACTTTAACCCATAGCACCTACAAACACACGAAATTGAGTTGTAATACGACATTAACTAAGAAATAATAGCACAAATGCACAAGAATAAGCTAGTTAAGTCGCCTAAATATGCTCCTATCAAATTCCCCCACACTTATCTTTTGCTAGTCCTCGAGCAAAACAAATAAACAAAAGAAACAAAACATAACTCTAAACCTTCCAACGTTGCCTCAGGGATTTCCAATGAAACATAACATGTTAAAGGTCACTACTCACATAGATTTAAGCAATCCTTACCCTCGAGCATACTTAATCATAGTCACCATTCACTAGCTCGCATTTAATCAATTAAAACAACATTTTGTATGTAGTAACATGCCTTAGAGAATTTCCTCAATTCCTCACCGGATATACTCTCTGTTTTCACTCAGATTTTCTGACTACACTCCCTACACTAGGTATATGTGAGAAGATTGATGTAAACATGTAGACGAACACTCACATATGTTATAACAAGGAAAGCACTTTATGGAATTATTAACATGTATGTATATGATCTCATGAATGGAATGCTACTACCTAGACACGAGAACCAGGGATACCATATGCTCAAACCAATTCTAAACTCCACATATTGAAATACATAACAATCAAGATAGAAGTCTAAGGGTTGTAACGGGGCTAAGGTATTGGTTAACAAGGAAAGGTAGAGGAAACAAACATTCTTAAAGCAATAGTGAGCAAAGTAATGAATTAGGCACTTAGAATTCCCTTTAGAATGCAGAAGTCAACTTTGAATACCCAAGGGGAAGTCACACAAAACTTAGGGCCATATTCAAACTTTTTGGACCCTTTCTTCAACAATCAACACTTGTGAGTTCTTTCTCACTTCTTTTCTTTATTTTCTTCTTTTTCACGATTTTTTTTCTTTCTTTTTCTTTCGTTCTCTTCTTTTTTTTTTCTTTTTTTCTTTCTTTTTCCCGTGCCCCTTTTAAGACTTTGGCACACACACACTCACAAAATCCTTTCCCCCACACTTGTTTTCTGCAAGAATGTCACTCAAAAGGAATTCCTTCTAAGTTATGCTCCACTATACTTCAAGAACAAGGGTATGGAAAGTCCTATTCTAGGCTAGGTAAGGATGATGTGGTTAACAAGAAAATAGGCTAAATAAGGCTCAAAGGGGTTTACACCTACAATACAAATGACAAGGGTGGATTCGGCTGTTTGGCTATGGTGCTGACTACTACACAACTTCATCTTGTTATTTGTTATGCTAATCAATTTCATGCTTTGAATAAAACGGGTATGAGTTCTAGTATTTGGAACTATAGTGATGAAACGCATTCTAAGTAGCAACCAAGCAAAGAATAATGAGATCATGCAACGACTTTTAGAAAACAAGAATGCACAGATTAATAACTCTCCAAATAAACGTTTAGGCTCAAGTCTCTCAGGGATGTAGCGTTTGTTTGAGTTCCTTCCTTCAAGCATGTTACAAAAACTGATTTTATCCTTTTGCAATTACATGTGAATTCGTAAACTATAACTACAACCAAGCATAAACCAAAGAGTATATCAAACGTCCATCCATGTTTGTAACTTTCTTTAACCATCATGCAATTAAAAACCAAATCCTCATCATTGTGTTGGAAGGTAACCTACGACACAAACAAACACACAAAAACAACTCTTTTTGGCTTTTTCAAAACACTTTTTTCGATTTTTTTCAAATTTTCGGATTTTTACTTCAAAACACACTAAAATAGCTTAAAACGCACTAAAAACACTTAAAAACAGTGAGAAACAACATTAGAAGTGATAGGTGATAGAATCCCACGAATTTTTGCATAAAAACACTTGTTTACCCCCCCCACACTTAAATCAAACATTGTCCTCAATGTTTCACACAAAGACTCACATAAAAGCAAACAAATAACAAGCAACTACGCATGATAAAATAAATAGCAAGGAGAAGGGTTTAGAAACGCAAATCTGGGTTTGGAGTGGAAGTTCCATCTTCTCCTTGTCGAACACATGGGTTGCCTCCCAAGAAGCGCTTGCTTTAACGTCTTCCAGCCGGACAATGCTTCCCTTCAAACTTCCCTAGGTCCCACGGCATGGAATTGATCCTTGAATGGAAGGTGATACTTGAAGTGAACCGGCATTGGTTTGAATTCTAGTGTAGGTGCCTGATTTATCAAAATCAGCAAGTTAGTATAAAATGTAATGGAATTTGAAGAAGATGACTTACTTGTTTTGTCCGACAAGAACTCAATGACAAACACCACTCCTTTGAAAGTTTCAGGGATATTGGACTTGGCCAGATTGCATGTGATGGTTATGACTTGTCCAATGTCATCAAATTCAACTTCTTTGGGTTTTGTGGTTTCAAATATGTCCTCTTTGATGCCTTCTACATCTTCTCCAGCCACTACCTTCTCTTGAATCATTCTTCTTGGTGTACAAAGTCCTTTGAAGAATTCAACACCATCTAAAACTTGCTGTGTTGCACCAAGAATTGGAATAGCATTCTGCACCTTTGGGAAGGCTTCCACGATGTCCTTTTTACTCTCTTCTTGGTTGGGAATCAAAAACCTGCTAGGAAAAGGGACATTGGGTGGAATAACATCAGAATAACATGGAATTGGGACGTCCTTACTTGTGGTGGGTGGTTTAGAGGGCTTAGGGAGCTGCGGCAAGGGTTGTTCTACCCTTGCCGCGTGCATGTCTTCTTCCTCCTCCTCAATTAGCAGCTCCTCATCCACTTCTAGGCTATGTTTGGACATTTTTAGGTCAGCTCCAATGATAGGAGCATGTTCATGCGACTTAAATGGCTTGTTCTCGTACATTTACGTTATGTTTCTTTAGTTAGTTTAGTCCTTTATGCTTCTTTTGTGTGTTTTCAGGATAATAAGACGTGTTTGACGAAAGGATGCATTGTGGAGTGTTTTGGAGCACTATTGGGCTAAGGATGGATAGCTTATGCTTGGAGCCCAAGTGATGGATGAAATTGAAGGCCTTGTAAGCACTTGAGGACATAAAACAATGGCCCTAACCCAATTACATTCACCTTGCCTTGGGCTTAACACAAACACCATTCCTTGCCATGCAAGGGGGAGCAATTTGGGTCCATTTCATGTACTTAAACCCTAGCCCAATCCACAATCACTTCAAAGCCATGCAAAACCTTTCAACACCCTTTAATCATTCCCCTTTAAGTTATGATTTTATTTCCTAACCCTACATGCATTATTTACTAGCATCTTCACATGCATTCACACCTCTTTAATCCACATGCATTCATCATCATTCACTCTAGTTTTAATTCACATGCAAACACATGCATTTCCAACACCAAACACACCTTGCCATGTATCCCATTCCATTTTCCAGCTTTTCTCCTTCTCTTTGCAACCTAATTCACATGCATTCCATCCTTTAATTCACCCACATGCCCCTTTAAATCATTCAATCACACCATCACACATTCATCCTCCAACATTGCACATGCACTTTGCCTTTCATCATTGCACAACAATCATAAGAGCCACATGCACTCTTAAACAATCAACAACATATTCTCCCATTCCCCCTATAAAAACCCATGCATTCATTGAGAAAATTCATTCACTCCCCACTCCATCTCTCCATTTCTCACACCACAACTAACACAAACACTTCCCCTTAGAATCCAAAACCGTGAGTCCCCCTTCCACCATTCCTCATCCATTTCCATAATCCCCCAAACCTCACCTTAGACCTTGTGCTACAACAACGAGGAAGATAAGAGGGCCTAAACATTCATACAATTCAAGTTTGAGTTGTTGGAATGTTTAGGTGTTTCTTTGATTTCAAAGTTTAAATTCAATTCTCTTTGTTTTGTAAGTATGAGGAATGGAAGAGAAGAGTGCCTAAACGTTAATACAATTCAAGTTTGAGTTGTTGGAATGTTTAGGTGTTTCTTTGATTTCAAAGTTATGAGGAACTAAACCCCCTTTAGCTAGGGGGTAATTCGAAATAAATGTTTATGCTTGCATTTTGATTTGATTACTTCTAATTGCGTTTCATAAGTTGTGAATTCAATTTGTTTAACCGTTTGATTGATAACTTATTTATGTATGTTTATTGAGAGTGCACGCTTAATTTTCATGCATGAATATGACGCTAGAATATAAGTGAGTTTCACCTAATAGTTACGAACTTATATTCACAAGTAGTGGAGGTTGCTTATAAACAATCGCGTTAAACGAATTCTTGGCATAAGTTTCATGCGTATTCCATAGTAACGAGTGCCTCGTCAACACTTATAGTTTTCATAATGCTTAATGATCTTTGATTGTATCTTTATTGTGCTTTTCACGTAAAGGACTTTTGGAGAATGTGGTGAATTGCGTTGCGCTAACCCATCCAATTCATTAACTTAAGGAGAACTTGACGGTTAATTTAAGCGGACCTAATTAACTTGGAGCGTTGAGAATTAATGGTTTATTGAAATGCAATTGGAAATCTTTTTATTATACAAGTGTAACATATGTGGAGATGACCCCCTTAGCTAGCATTCATCCATTCTATTTCATCAATTTTATACTTACATTCTGTTTTAATTTGTTCATTTAATTTAATTTCGTATAAACTTAAATCCCCCTTTACTTTAATGTCAATTTAGTTAGAAATCATTTTAGTTTGTGTTTTTAAAAGCATTTTGAGTCTTTGGTTTGTCTTAGTGTTTTAAAGATTAGTTTTGCATTCTTTGAGTCTAGTATAGTGTTTTATATTGTGTTTTTACGTTTTTGAGTCAAATCCAAGTGATTAACAATCCCTCCTAATCCCCGGTCCAGAACGATCCCTACTTATACATATACTACAATTTGACGAAAAGAGGGTTTAATTTGTGCGCGTATAAATCTACGCATCATCCAACCTCCATAGCACTTCCCAAAGTGATAGCATTATGGATTTCAAAATCTTCCTTTGAGTTTTCAATAGTTGAGTTGGAAAGTTCACTTTGCTCTTGAATTTGTTTCATGAACTCCATAATCTGCCCAATTTGCTCCTCCAATTTACCCAACTTCTTGTCTTGATTTTGTTCGTCCTGCGTCAAAGAGGTTAGTAATTGAAAATTTTTATCATTATCCATGGACATACTTGAACTTGATTGGAATTGTTGTGGGGGAGGTTGTGGTGGCTGCATAGGTGTTGTATAGAACTCCTCATATGGTTGCCAATATGCTTCTTGTTGAGCCTCCTTGACTTGATTTTGTGACCCCTGCACCAAAGAATTTAATTCATTAAGAATTTGATTATAATCTATTGACGAACTTGAATTTAATTGAGCATATTGCATATGAAGTTGTGGTGGCTGCATAGGTCTTGAATAGAACTCCTCATATGGCTGCCAATATGCTTCACGTTGAACTTGTTGAGCTTCCCACCACATAGAGTTTGAATGATCCCTCCAATCTCTTTGTGGACATTGATTGGCTTGAAATCCTTGCCGATATGAAGCACCAAATGTAGGGACACTCTGCATTGTGGTCCTTTCGGCATACGGCGACAATTGAGAAGTAAGATTTGCCAATTGAGCTTGAATGCTAGCAAAATCCATATCTTACTTCTCTAGTACCTAAAATCAAAGAAAGAGAACTAAATCAAATATCAAAAGTAACAACAAACAAAGAAAACAACACTAAGTTAGAAACTAAAACGAAAACAACTAAACCAAAAAGAAAAGAACCAAGGGATTAGCAAAGTTGCTAATCCCCGGCAACGGCGCCAAAATTTGATGCGAAAATTAACTTAACACACAAATTAACCCTCTTTTGACAATTGTAGCATATAAATAAGTAGGGATCGTTCTTACACCGGGGATTAGGAGGGCTTGCTAAACACTCTAAACTGACTCAAATAAATGAAACTAACCTTTAAAACACTTAAACTCACTTAGAAAGACTCACACACGTTCAAAAGACTCAAAATAGGCTAAAAACACTCAAAACTGCCTTAAAAACACAATCTGGGCAGTATTGAGCCTAAACACAAACTTGGACGAAAATTGGTTCTAACTTGACTCAAAACTCTTAAAAACACAATCTAAAACATATTTGGACCAATTAGACACTCTAAGACAATTGGGGATTTGGTTTTGGACGAAAATCAAACAAACAAAAAAAATATGTAAACTAGGCAGATTTTGACGAAATTGGTGGAATTAAATGGATGGTGAGATGGCTAGGAGGTTTTTCTCCACACATGGCATACTTGCATACAAAATAATCTCCAGTTGCTTATTCGATGAATTTATGAACCTCAACACCCCAAGTTAATTAGGTACGCTTAAATTAACTCTCATATTTCCCTTAGGTCATTGAATTGAATGGAATTAGCGCATTGCAATCAAATTATTCTTTAAAAGTTTTCTATATGAAAGCGCATGATAGAAAGACAATCAAAGATCATTAGGTTCTATGGAAATCATAGGTGTTGACGAGGCATTCGTAACTATGAAAGCGCATGATACTTATGCCAAGAATTTACTTAACATAATTGCGACCAACAATCTTAACTACTCATGGATGTGAGTTCCCAACGATTAGGTGAAGTTCCCTCATATCCTAGCATCATGTTTATGCATGCAAATCAAGCGTGCACTCTCAATTCATATACATAAGCAAGTTTTAATTAAAATAGATAAGTAAATTGAATTCATCATTCATGAAATCACAACTGAAAGTAATCAAATCATCATGCAAATATAACCATGGTTTCGAAATTCCCCCCTAGCCAAAGGGGGGATTAGTTCCTCATGCTTGCACAACAAAAAGTATTGAATTTAAACATTGAAATCATAAGGAAGAATACACCTAAATGCTCAGCAATTCCAACATGGATTCGATGCACAGATTGGCTCCTCTTCCTCCTCCTTGCTGCGGCACAAAGTGTGGGTGATGGAATTGGTGGTTTTGGGTGGTGTTTTCTTGTTTTGAGGGATGGAGGATGGTTAATTATGGTGGGGAAGGGTGCGGTAGAGATGTATGGATGTGTAGGGAGGTCTATGGAGGCTTAGAATGGAGAATGGAGGTGCGGCACAAGGGTTTCTGAATAGCATAAGGGGGTGGTACGAATTTGTGGCTGAAAATATGTTTATATAGTCCTAGGGTTTATTAGATTAGGGTTTACTTAGCAGATTTGGTGGATTAAGGCCCTAGAATTCGGCCATAGTGATTCAAATCCACTTAGGAGAAGGTTTTGGCCCACATAGTTCTATAAACTGATTTGTATACCCAAATCCACAAGGATTAGGCCTTGGAATTCAGAATCCCAAAGGGATTGGGCCTAGGGAGGTGCGGCTGATTTAGGGGAGAGGGTAGCTTGCCTTGCAAGGCAAGGTAAAGCCTTCTAGAAAGGTTTGGGCGCCACTTTTCTAGGGTTTCTAGAAAGAATAGGTTTTGTGGCAGATTTGGGCCTTCTAGACTAGGATGCTTCTAGAAATAGGTTCTAGAATGATCCATTTAAGTCCCCATGTAATTAGGAGTAAGACATGATAAGGTTTGGATAGGATAAGATGAGATAAGGTTTGGATAATGTTTTGGATAATTGGATAATGTTGGATAAGGTTGGATAAGGTTTTGGATAATGTTTCCTATTTTCTTGCACTTTCCTTATCCACTTTGTCCTTAGCTTAGTTCCTTCCTCTTCTTATCACATTTCCAACTTCTTGAAATCCAAATTCGTCCATCCATGTTAGCCCACATGCAAGCTCACCACCTAGTGTCCAAAATAGCTCCAAAATGCACCAAAATGCACTTTCTTGATACTTTAACCCATAGCACCTACAAACACACGAAATTGAGTTGTAATACGACATTAACTAAGAAATAATAGCACAAATGCACAAGAATAAGCTAGTTAAGTCGCCTAAATATGCTCCTATCAGCTAGGAGACAAGGTAGGACGGCTAGTGACGGCTAGGAGACAAGGTAGGACGGCTAGTGACAAGGTAGGACGGCTAGTGACAAGCTAGGACGGCTAGGAGACAAGGTAGGACGGCTAGGAGACAAGGTAGGACGGCTAGTGACGGCTAGGACGGCTAGGAGACAAGCTAGGACGGCTAGGAGACAAGCTAGGACGGCTAGGAGACAAGCTAGAAATTAGGCACCATGTGTGAATAGATAAAGCCTTCTAGAAATAAGGTTTTTTCAGGCCCCCTTGCAGCTCCCTAACTGAATTCAAGCCTTCAAATTCGTCCATCCTCATGGCTCCATGCTTGCACTATCCAATCTTGGCCCAAAAATGCTCTAGAATGCTCCAAATTGCTTCTTTTTGTATACTTTGACACTAAAACCTGAAATTGCACGAAAATGACTTTAAACACTTAAACTAACTAAGGAAAAACAACATAAATGCATGAGAACAAGCCAATTAAGTCGCATAAAAATGCTCCTATCAAATTCCCCCACACTTAGCTTTTGCTAGTCCTCAAGCAAAACAAAGAAATAAAACAAGACAAAACAAACAAACATAATCTAAACCTTCCAACGTTTGCCTCAGGGATTTCCAATGCACATGACATGTTAAAGATTATCATTCCCACAGATTTGAGTCAATTTAACACTTAAGCACATGCTTAATCATAGTCACTACTTACTAGTTCACAATTAACCAATTAAAACAATGTTTTGAATGTAGTAACATGCCTTAGAGAATTCCTTCTATCCTTAATAGATTTGCACTCTATTTTCACTCAGATTTTCTAACTACACACCCTATACTAGTTATATGTGAGAGAATTGATGTAGATATAAAAACGAATGCTCACATATATGTATCACAAAGAACGCAATTTCCGGAGTTAATAGGCATGTTTAGATATGATCTCATGAATGGAATGCTACTACTTAGATGCGAGAACCAGTGACACCATATGCTCATACCAAATTCAAACTCAACAAATTGAAACACATAACACTCAAGATAGAAGTTTAAGGGTTGCAACGGGGCTTGGGGTATTGGTTAACAAAGAAAGGATAGGGAAAACAAACGTTACTTCAAGCATTAGTAAGCAAAGTAATGAAATTAAGACTTAGAATTCACTTAGTTTGCAGAAATTAACTTAAAAACACAAGGGGAAGACTTTAAACAACTTCTTGGGGCCGAATTCAACTTTTTGGACCCTTTCTTCAACAAACAACACCTTGGAACTCTTTTTCTCATGTTGTTCAACTCTTTTCATACTTTTTTTTTTTTTTTTTTTACGAATTTTTCTTTTCTTTTCTTTCTACTTCCCCACACTTGGTTTCTGCCATAAAGGAATTCCATTTGAATCATGCTTACTATACTTTAAGAACGAGGGTATGGATAGTCCTAATCTAGGCTAGGTGAGGGTAATGTGGGTTAACAAAGAAAAGGCTAAACAAGGCTCAATGGGGTTAACACCTAAACATATAATGGAGTAGGGCACACGGCTTTTTGGCTAAAGTGGTGGTCACTACACAACTTCATCTTGAAAATGTGTTATGCTAATCAATACCATGCTTTGAATGAAATGGGCATGACTTCTAGTGTTTGGAACTAAATGATGAAACGCCTTCTAAGTAGCAACCAAGCAAAGAATAATGAGATCATGCAACAATTTTAGAAAACAAAGAATGCACAGATTTTAACTCTCCAAATATACGTTTAGGTTCAAGTCTCACAAGGTTGTAGCGTTAATTTGAGTTCCTTCCCTCAAGCATGTTACAAAAACTGATTTTTTTCTTTTATGATTGCATGTGAATTCATAAGTTATAACCACAACCAAGCATAAACATAGAGTAAATCAAACTTTCATCCATGTTAATCACTCTCTTTAACAGCCATGTATTTAAAAACCAAATCCTCATCATTGTGTTGGAAGGTACCCTAAGAGACAAACAAACACACAAAAACAACTCTTTTTTGGGTTTTTTAAAACAAATTTTTCAAATTTTTCTTTGATTTTCGGATTTTTACTTCAAAACATACTAAAACACACCAAAACTGCTTAAAAACACTTAAAAACAGCAAGGAACAAGTTTTGAAATAATGGGTGATAAAATCCCACGAATTTGCATGAAAAACACTTAGTTACCCCCCCCACACTTAAATCAAACATTGTCCTCAATGTTTTAAGCATAGAATCACACAAAGAAACACACAAACAGCAAGTAAAACAACTAAATAGGCAGATTAGAAAGAATCAACAAAGAGAAGGGTTTAGGAACGCAAATCTGGAATTGGAGTGCTTTCTAGGTCTTCCTTTGTTGAATGGCATGGGTTGCCTCCCAAGTAGCGCTTTCTTTAACGTCTTGCAGCCGGACGAAGAACACGTTCAGGCATCATTGGTGCCCACGGCATGGAGTGAGATCTCCTCCACAACCTGCCCCACGGCATTCTCATAATATGGCTTCAATCTATGTCCGTTGACGTTGAATTCCACCCCATTCCTTAAGCTTTGGACTTGAACTGCACCATGTGGAAAAACATTAGTAACAACAAAAGGTCCAATCCATTTAGAACGTAACTTTCCGGGAAATAAACGTAGACGAGAATTAAAAAGTAAAACTTTCTGCCCAATTGTGAAGGTTTTGCCCCTAATCATCTTGTCATGAAACGCCTTCGTCTTTTCCTTGTAAATGCGGGCATTCTCGTAGGCTTCATTCCTTAGTTCCTCAAGCTCATTCAATTGGAGCTTCCGATGCATTCCAGCAGCATCTAAGTCCAAATTGAACGTTTTGATGGCCCAATGTGCCTTATGCTCTAGCTCCACGGGTAAGTGACAAGGTTTTCCATAAACTAGCCGAAATGGAGACATCCCTAGGGGTGTTTTGTAGGCAGTGCGATATGCCCATAGTGCATCGTCTAAACGCATGCTCCAATCCTTCCGGTTAGGCCCCACGGTCTTCTCCAAGATTTGCTTGACCTCTCTATTTGATACTTCGGCTTGGCCACTTGTTTGTGGGTGATAAGGTGTTGAAACCTTATGCTTGACATTGTACTTCTTGAAGAGTGCCTCAATGGTCCTATTGCAGAAATGTGAACCTCCATCACTTATAAATACCCGCGGCATCCCAAATCTAGAGAAAATGTTAGTCTTGATGAAATCTGAAACCACTCTAGAATCGTTAGTACGGGTAGCCTTTGCTTCTACCCATTTAGAAACATAATCAACCGCAAGCAAAATATAAGTGAAACCAAATGAAGAAGGAAAAGGACCCATGAAATCAATACCCCAAACATCAAAGATTTCAACATTGAAGATGGGTGTTTGCGGCATTTGGTCTTTTGCACCAATAGAACCTGTTCTTTGACATCTATCACATGTTAAGCAAAACATTCTAGCATCTTTGAACAATGTAGGCCAATAAAAACCAGATTCTAACACTTTACGAGCTGTCCTTTGGGTACCAAAATGGCTTCCACATGCATAAGAATGACAAAATGCTAGAATTGAGTTAAAATCAGAAGTTGGCACACATCTTCTAATAATCTGATCTGGGCAATATTTCCATAGATATGGATCATCCCACACATAAAATCTTGCATCATGTATCAATTTATCACGTTGGACCTTGCTTAGGGTGTTAGGAACTTGCTTAGTCACCAAGAAATTGACCAAATCGGCATACCAAGGGGTACTTACCTCAATGGACAGAAGTTGTTCATCCGGAAATGTCTCAGAAATGGGGAGGGATTCTTCTTCACGCACCAATCTACTCAAGTGGTCAGCCACCACGTTTTCACAACCTTTCTTGTCCCTAATTTCAATATCGAACTCTTGAAGTAGAAGCATCCAACGAATGAGCCTTGGTTTGGCCTCCTTTTTGGTGAAAAGATACTTCAAGGCTGCATGGTCAGTGAAAACAATTACTTTAGTGCCAATAAGATATGATCTAAACTTATCTAAAGCAAATACAACCGCCAAGAGTTCTTTTTCGGTTGTAGAATAATTCAATTGAGCATCATTTAAAGTGCGGGAAGCATAATAAATAACATGTGACTGTTTATTTTTCCTTTGACCCAAAACAGCCCCAAGTGCATAATCCGAGGCATCACACATCAATTCAAATGGAATGGACCAATCCGGGGGAGTTATGATGGGTGCCGTGGTTAGGAGCTCTTTGAGATGCTTGAATGACTTCTCGCATGCCTCGTTGAACTCAAAAGACACATCTTTTTGGAGGAGGCGGCATAGGGGTTGTGCAATCTTGGAAAAGTCCTTGATAAATCGTCTATAGAATCCTGCATGACCAAGAAAAGAACGAACCTCTCTAACCGAAGTAGGAGAGGGTAAGTAGCGTACAAGATCTACTTTAGACTTATCAACTTCAATTCCTTTTTCAGAGATTATATGACCCAAAACAATACCTTGTTTAACCATAAAATGGCATTTTTCCCAATTTAAAACAAGGTTTGTTTCAACACAACGTTTCAAGATTAAAGTGAGATTATCCAAGCATTTATCAAAAGAATCACCAAAAACACTAAAGTCATCCATGAATATCTCAATAATCCTTTCAACATAATCAGAAAATATGCTTACCATACACCTTTGAAACGTGGCAGGGGCATTGCACAAACCAAATGGCATGCGTCGATATGCAAATGTTCCAAAGGGACAAGTAAAAGTGGTCTTTTCTTGATCATCCGGGGCAATGACAATTTGATTATAACCTGAATATCCATCAAGAAAGCAATAAAAAGAATGACCCGCTAACCTTTCCAACATTTGATCTAGGAACGGCAATGGGAAGTGGTCCTTCCTTGTGGTGGCATTTATCTTCCTATAATTGATGCATACACGCCAACCGGTTTGGATTCTCATGGGTACAAGCTCATTCTCGGCATTCTCCACAACCGTCACTCCGGATTTCTTAGGCACACATTGGATAGGTGAAACCCAACGACTATCGGAGATAGGATAATTGACTCCACAATCAAGAAGTTTGATTATCTCCTTTTTCACAACTTCCATCATTGGAGGGTTAAGACGGCGTTGAGCCTCTCTAGTTGGTTTGGTCCCCTCCTCAAGAAATATGTGATGCATACAAGTTGTGGGGCTTATACCTTTGATATCGGCCAATGTCCATCCTAGGGCAGATTTGTACTCCTTCAACACATGCATGAGTTTTTCCTCCTCTTGTGCCGTGAGGGATGATGATATGATGGCAGGCAATGTCAAATTTTTTCCCAAGAAAATGTACTTCAAATGGCTTGGCAAAGGTTTGAGTTCAAGGATAGGTGCCTGAATTATGGATGGAAGCAACTTGTTAGTCGAAATGGGAATGGACTCTTTGTTAGGAAACTTACCATCATGTATTGGTGATGACTCAAGGGCAGCAACTACTTCAAGAAAATCCTCACTAGGAGGCACGGCATAGGATAGTGTATTTGTGCCGTGGGGTTGCATGGATGTTGCTCCCTTGGTTTTGACTTCTACACCACTTGTAATGACTTTTTCAAGCATATCATCATTCAAATCTTCAAGGTATTGATAGGAGCATATTTAGGCGACTTAACTAGCTTATTCTTGTGCATTTGTGCTATTATTTCTTAGTTAATGTCGTATTACAACTCAATTTCGTGTGTTTGTAGGTCCTATGGGTTAAAGTATCAAGAAAGTGCATTTTGGAGCTATTTTGGACACTAGGTGGTGAGCTTGCATGTGGGCTAACATGGATGGACGAATTTGGACTTCAAGAAGGTGGAAATGTGATAAGAAGAGGAAGGAACTAAGCTAAGGACAAAGTGGATAACGAAAGTGCAAGAAAAGAGGAAACATTATCCAAAACTTTATCCAACCTTATCCAACATTATCCAAAACCTTATCTAACATTATCCAATTATCCAAAACATTATCCAAACCTTATCTCATCTTATCCTATCCAAACCTTATCATGTCTTACTCCTAATTACATGGGGACCTAAATGGATCATTCTAGAACCTATTTCTAGAAGCATCCTAGTCTAGAAGGCCCAAATCTGCCACAAAACCTATTCTTTCTAGAAACCCTAGAAAAGTGGCGCCCAAACCTTTCTAGAAGGCTTTACCTTGCCTTGCAAGGCAAGCTACCCTCTCCCCTAAATCAGCCGCACCTTCCTAGGCCCAATCCCTTTGGGATTCTGAATTCCAAGGCCTAATCCTTGTGGATTTGGGTATACAAATCAGTTTATAGAACTATATGGGCCAAAACCTTCTCCTAAGTGGATTTGAATCACCATGGCCGAATTCTAGGGCCCTAATCCACCAAATCAGCTAAGTAAACCCTAATCTAATAAACCCTAGGACTATATAAACATATTTTCAGCCACAAATTCGTACCACCCCCTTATGCTATTCAGAAACCCTTGTGCCGCACCTCCATTCTCCATTCTACACATCCATACACCTCCCTACACATCCATACATCTCTGCCGCACCCTTCCCCACCATAATCAACCATCCTCCATCCCTCCAAACTAGAAAACACCATTCAAAAACCACCAATTCCATCACCCTAACTTTGTGCCGCAGCAAGGAGGAGGAAGAGGAGCCAATCTGTGCATCGAATCCATCTTGGAATTGCTGAGCATTTAGGTGTATTCTTTCTTATGATTTCAATGTTTAAATTCAATACTTTTTGTTGTGCAAGCATGAGGAACTAATCCCCCCTTTTGGCTAGGGGGGAATTTCGAAACCATGGTTATATTTGCATGATGATTTGATTACTTTCAGTTGTGATTTCATGAATGATGAATTCAATTTACTTATCTATTTTAATTAAAACTTGCTTATGTATATGAATTGAGAGTGCACGCTTGATTTGCATGCATAAACATGATGCTAGGGTATGAGGGAACTTCACCTAATCATTGGGAACTCACATCCATGAGTAGTTAAGATTGTTGGTCGCAATTATGTTAAGTAAATTCTTGGTATAAGTATCATGCGCTTTCATAGTTACGAATGCCTCGTCAACACCTATGATTTCCATAGAACCTAATGATCTTTGATTGTCTTTCTATCATGCGCTTTCATATAGAAAACTTTTAAGGAATAATTTGATTGCAATGCGCTAATTCCATTCAATTCAATGACCTAAGGGAAATCTGAGAGTTAATTTAAGCGTACCTAATTAACTTGGGGTGTTGAGGTTCATAAATTCATCGAATAAGCAACTGGAGATTATTTTGTATGCAAGTATGCCATGTGTGGAGAAAAACCTCCTAGCCATCTCACCATCCACTTAATTTCACCAATTTCGTCAGAATCTGCCTATTTTACATATTTGTTTTGTTTGTTTGATTTTCGTCAAAAACCAAATCCCCAAGTGTCTTAGAGTGTCTAATTAGTTAGAATATGTTTTAGATTGTGTTTTTGAGTGTTTTGATTCAAGTTGTTACCCAAATTCGTCCAAATTAGTGAAAGTGCTCAAAACTGCCCAGAAAGTGTTTTTAAGGCAGTTTTGAGTGTTTTGGGGCTGTTTTGAGTCTTTGGGTTTGTTTTAGTGTTTTTATTGTTTAGCTTTGCATTCTTTGAGTCTAGTTTAGTGTTTTAACCTTTGTTTTACGTTTTTGAGTCAGTTTCCAAGTGATTTAGCAATCCCTCCTAATCCCCGGTTTAGAACGATCCCTACTTATTTATATGCTACAATTGTCAAAAGAGGGTTAATTTGCGTGTTAAGAAAATTTTCGCATCAGGTATCCCTGCGCCAAAGAGTCAACAGTATCAATAGAGAAACATGAATGATCTTCACTAGGATACTTAATAGAATCGGAAAGATTGAAATTAACAACTTCCCCATCAAATTCCATGGACAAAGTTCCATTAAACACGTCAATCTTAGTCCGGGCCGTTTTCATGAATGGCCTTCCAAGTAGAATGGGCAGCGAGGGTGCATGATCCGATTCATCCATCTCAAGGACATAGAAAACCGCCGGAAAGATCAAATGATTAACCTGCACCAAAATATCTTCCAAAACTCCCTTTGGATAGGCATTAGATCTATCGGCCAATTGTATGATAACACCATCCTTTTTCAATGCTCCTAGGTTCATAGATGCATATATGGAATATGGCATAACATTTATAGAAGCACCTAAGTCAAGCATGGCAGATTCAAATCTAGTGTTACCTATGACACAAGGAATGGTGAAACTACCCGGATCTTT
Source organism: Pyrus communis (assembly GCF_041283825.1). Lineage (NCBI taxonomy): Eukaryota > Viridiplantae > Streptophyta > Magnoliopsida > Rosales > Rosaceae > Pyrus > Pyrus communis. The sequence continues at coordinate 14,676,003 of NC_142576.1, read as the reverse complement.
GCATTTGGGAGGTAGTTTGCGTTGCAAGATGGCGGACACATTCTCACCTACTTTTACCACTTCCTTGGTCGACATCCTCTTCCTAGTGGTGCACAACTCCTTCAAAAACTTGGCGTATCTAGGGACTTGCTTGATTGCATCCAACAAGGGTATGTTCACTTGAACTTTCCTAAATGTCTCAAGGATGTCCTTTTCAGCTTCTTCCTTCCTTGTTTGCATAAACCTACTAGGAAAAGGAGCATTCGAAGGAAAAGCATTAGTAGAAACCGAATTTGACACTTTCTTACCCTTTTTGGCCGAATTAGACAGTTTTGGGGCACTAGGAACTTGCGGCAAAGACTCTCCCACCTTTGCCGTGGGTTTGCTTGATTCTTCCTCTTCAATTTGCAAGTTTTCATCACCTTTGGGACCTGATTGTGATGGTGTAGGATCTGCCCCAATCTCTTTTCCACTTCTCAAGGTTATGGCCTTTGCACTTTCGAAGCTTCCCTTTGGATTTGGAACGGTGGAACTAGGGAGCTTTCCTTGTTCACGAAACTGCCCCATAAACTCGGCAATTTGCCCCATTTGTTTCTCCAATTGATCCACCCTTTTGTCTTGGTTTTGCATAGCCTTAGCTTGATCGTCCTGCCCATTAGACAACTTAGTTAGTATCTTAAGAAGTGCATCATTGTCAAGAGACGTACCTGAGGCACTTGGGCCGGATTGGGCTTGATTTTGGGGTGGGCCGTAGGTTTTGGGAAAGAACCCAGGGGGTTGTTGCCTAAAGCCTCCTTGGTTTTGAGATTGTTGGGGCTCCCTCCATTTGAAATTTGGGTGGTCTCTCCAACCGGGATTATATGTGTTGGAATAAGGATCGTTCCTTGGTTGGTTTTGGCCTTGAAACCCAATTGCATTGGCGCTTTCCCATCCACCATTTTCAATCAACTGTGGACATTTTTCAGAGGCATGTCCATGCATAGAACATACGCCACATACAATTGGTCCTTGCATCTTCATGCCCTCGGCCACTTGTGAATTAATGTCGGAAGTAGAACTTACCTCATGAACATGTTGCCGTGGGGGTCCTCTTTGGCCTACTCCTTCGTATTGTTGATCGTTCAACGCTCGATTAGAAATCAAGGTCTTGGCAGCCATAGGTGTTTTGTCCACTAATGCTCCACCTGCCGAGGCATCGAGCATTTGACATTCTAATGGTAGGAGGCCCTCGTAGAAGTATTGCAAAAGTAGCTCCTCCTTCATCTGATGCTGTGGACAAGAAGCAACAAGTGATTTAAAACGTTCATAGTATGCAGGAAAAGACTCACCTTCATCTTGTTGAATTCCACTTATTTTTTTACGAAGAAGAATGATGCGAGAAGTTGGGAAAAACTTCTCCAAAAACGCTCTTTTCATACTCTCCCATGAAGTGACAGTGCCAGGAGCCAACTCGTATAACCAATCCTTAGCTTTATCCATTAAAGAGAACGGAAAAGCTTTCATCTTCAAAATACTTCCGTCAACATTGACGGGAGTCATGCTTGAACAAACTACTTCAAACTCTTTAAGATGCTTGTTTGGATCTTCCATGGAAAGCCCATGGTATTTAGGAATGTGGTGCAACAAGCTTGACTTCAACTCGAATTCATCGGTCTTGCCTTGGGCAGCCGCGGGGTATTGAATGCATAATGGTGCGGCATTGGCCAACCCTGAGGCCGAAAGCTCTTTAATGGTCCGATTGTCCGCTGCCATAACTTCTTCTTCCACTTCTTCAAACTCAGATTCGGCCTCTGAACTTGAACTAGGTTCACTACGTTCGGGATGCCTCCTCTTTCTTCTCAAATCACGTTCAAAATCGTCGTTAAAGTCTAAGATATGTGCATGCACAGTTTGAGAACTCCGCGTCATGCACTAGTACCTAAAAAAACAAGAAACAAAAATAGGTCAGAAACTACAACAAAATCAGAAACAAAGTGAAATAAATGAAACAAAAACAATCCAAGGGATTTAGCAAAGTTGCTAATCCCCGGCAATGGCGCCAAAAATTTGATGCGAAATATATTAAGCACACAAATTAAACCCTCTTCTGACAATTGTAGCAAAGTATGTAAGTAGGGATCGTTCAAAACCGGGGATTAGGAGGGATTGCTAAACTCTTGAAAACTGACCTAAGAACTCCAAAACAAAGTTAAAAACACTAATTTGGACTCAAAGAATGAAAAACCAAAGTTAAAACACTAAAACAAAGCAAAAACTCAAAACAGCAACTAGAAGACTCAAAACTGCCTAAAAACCACTTTCTGGGCAGTTTTGAGCACCTACACTAATTTGGACGAAATTGGTTGAAAACTTGACTCAAAACACTTAAAAACATGAACCAAAACAATTTCTAACTAAATTGAGACTTCAAAGTAAAGGGGGATTTGATTTGGACGAAATTAAAGTTGAGAAAACAGATTGCAAAGTAAAACTGATTTTGAAACGTTTTTGGGGTTTTTAATGGATGATGAACTAGTTAGGGGTTCTTTCTCCACACATGACAAGTATGCAAATGACTCGATTTCTAGTTATTCCTTCATAGAATTATGAATGACAATGCCCCAAATTAACCGTGACATTACTAGTTAATTCTCAAGTTTTCCTTGTGTTATTGAATTGGATGACATCATACGACAACCCAAAGCATTCTTCAAAAGTTCCTTACATGACATCATAATAAAGATACAATCAAAGATCATTACGTTCAATGAAAACTATAAGCATTGACAAAGCACTTGTGACTATGACATCATGACACTTATGCTAGGAATTGAACTTAACGCGATTGTGACTAGCAACCTTCACTACTTGTGAATATAAGTGTGTGACAATTATGTGAAACAAACTTATATTCTAGCATCATATTCATGCAAGCCAATTAAGTGTCGACCCCTAATTAACAAACACAAATACGTTATTACTCGCACAGTTAAGCCAATTGCATTCACGATTCAAGAACTCATAACTGGAATTTATCAAATCAACTTGCACACATAGTTATGGCTTCGAAATCACCCCTAACCAATAAGGGTTTAGCCACTCATGTTCATAGCAAAATGAAAGGAAAATAAATTAAACATTGAAATCATAAAACGAATTACACCTAGAATGCACCAACGACGAAGCTTGAGCATCCAAGAGTCTTTCCTTCTTTCTCCTTGCTACGGCACAAAGGTGGATGGGATGGTTGGGATGTGTTTTAGGATCAGGGATTATGGAATTGGATGGAGGATAGGCACGGCAAGGTGTAGTGTTTGGCTGGAATTGTGTTTTTAGGATTTTAGGATGTGTAGAGTGGTGTGGCTAGATGAATGGACGAAAATTGGGTGAATGAATCCTCCAAGTGCCTTGCTGCAAAGCCTTATTTATAGGGCTAGGAAAGGTTTTGAACTTAGTTGAAACCAAAAGGTTTTTTGTACCAGAAATTCTATACATGAAACACTTAAAGGATATATGTGTGTAGCTTGGACAAGGTAGGAGACAAGATAGGACGGCTAGGAGACAAGGTAGGACGGCTAGTGACGGCTAGGAGACAAGGTAGGACGGCTAGTGACGGCTAGGAGACAAGGTAGGACGGCTAGTGACAAGGTAGGACGGCTAGTGACAAGCTAGGACGGCTAGGAGACAAGCTAGGACGGCTAGTGACGGCTAGGACGGCTAGGAGACAAGCTAGGACGGCTAGGAGACAAGCTAGAAATTAGGCACCATGTGTGAATAGATAAAGCCTTCTAGAAATAAGGTTTTTTTAGGCCCCCTTGCAGCTCCCTAACTGAATTCAAGCCTTCAAATTCGTCCATCCTCATGCCTCCATGCTTGCACTATCCAATCTTGGCCCAAAAATGCTCTAGAATGCTCCAAATTGCTTCTTTTTGCATACTTTGACACTAAAACCTGAAATTGCACGAAAATGACTTTAAACACTTAAACTAACTAAGGAAAAACAACATAAATGCATGAGAACAAGCCAATTAAGTCGCATAAAAATGCTCCTATCAATTCCCCTTGTGCAATTCCATCATTCCACACCTCCATGGCAGCCACCAACCAACCTAGCTGTCATGTTTCCCCTTTAATCATTCAAACATTCACCCACATGCATTTCTAACCCACATGCACCCTAGATTCTAATCAGCCATTCACATTTAATCATTCATTCCCATCAGATTTCTAGCATATTCACATGCATTCATCCTAGCTGTCATGTTTCCCCTTTCATCATTCCCTCACATTCTTTAAATCAGCCAACACATGCATCCACCTTTCTCCCATCAGATTTCCAACATTGCACATGCATTTCCACCCTTTAATCACATGCATAAATCAGCCACATGCATCTCCCATCACCATTCCAGATTTCCACCAAGTTCCTAGCTGTCATGTTCCCCCCATTTCACCTATAAATAAACCTTCATTGCAGCCACAAAGGGGGGGATCCATTCACCACAGAAATAAGGCCGTTGTGCCAGAAATTCATCCATTCCATAAACACTTCCATTCCATTGTACATACCACCAACACTTCCCCCTTTGTACATACCACCAACACTTCCCCCATCCATTCCATTTTCACCACTCCCCAAACCATTCACACCATCAAACTATCCTTAGACCTTGTGCTACAACGAAGAGGAAGAGAAGAGTGCCTAAACGTTCATACAATTCAAGTTTGAGTTGTTGGAATGTTTAGGTGTTTCTTTGATTTCAATGTTAATTTCAATACTCTTTGTTTTGTACGTATGAGGAATGGAAGAGAAGAGTGCCTAAACGTTCATACAATTCAAGTTTGAGTTGTTGGAATGTTTAGGTGTTTCTTTGATTTCAAAGTTATGAGGAAATTCGAAATATATGTTTATGCTTGCATTTTGATTTGATTACTTCTAATTGCGTTTCATAAGTTGTGATTCAATTTGTTTAACCGTTTGATTGATAACTTATTTATGTATGTTTATTGAGAGTGCACGCTTAATTTTCATGCATGAATATGACGCTAGAATATAAGTGAGTTTCACCTAATAGTTACGAACTTATATTCACAAGTAGTGGAGGTTGCTTATAAACAATTGCGTTAAACGAATTCTTGGCATAAGTTTCATGCGTATTCCATAGTAACGAATGCCTCGTCAACACTTATAATTTTCATAGAGCGTAATGATTCTTGCTTGTATCTCTATTATGCAATCATGTAGGGGACTTGTGGGGAATGTTTTGAATTGTTGTATGCGCTAACCCATCCAATTCAATAACGTTAGGAAGATTTGAAGGTTAATTAGTGCATCACGGTTAACTTGGGGTGTTGAGAATTCATGGTTTATTGAAATGCAATTGGAAATCATTTTATTATGCAAGTGTAACATGTGTGGAGAAGAACCTTCTAGCTAGCATTCATCCATTCATTTTCATCGCATTCATATTTACATTCTGTCTAGTTTATTAAACTTGTTTCGTTATTTCAATTTTCGTCAAATTAAAATCCCCCTTTACTTTATTGTCTAATTTAGTTAGAAAGTGTCTTAGTTTGTGTTTATAAGAGTTTTGAGTCATTTTGTTACACAAATTCGTCCAAATTTGTGTTTGTGCTCAAATCTGCCCAGAAAGTGGTTTTTAGGCAGATTTGAGTGTGTTTGTGTTGTTTTGAGTCTTTTGGTTTGTTTTAGTGTTTTAAAGTTTAGTTTTGCATTCTTTGAGTCTAGTATAGTGTTTTATATTGTTATTTTACGTTTGAATCAAGCCATAATCTTAAATTCGTCCAACATTGGGTTTAAGGTCAGAAACTGCCTAGTTAGTGTTTTTAGGCAGTTTTGAGTCTTTTGAACTTGTTTTGAGTCCTTTGAGTCTTTGTGAACGTTTTTAACTTTGTTTTTATGTTTTTGAGTCAAATCCAAGTGATTAACAATCCCTCCTAATCCCCGGTCTAGAACGATCCCTACTTATATATCTATACTACAATTGTCAAAAAAGAGGGTTTAATTTGTGTGCGTATAAATCACGCATCAAATTTTGGCGCCGTTGCCGGGGATTAGAAAATTTGCTATTCCCTTGGATTGTTTTATTTTCGTTTGTTTTTATTTTATTCCAGTTTCTTAATCTTGTTTTGTTTCTTGTTCTAGGTACTAGTTTATGACTCGGAGTTCTCATCCGATTCGTGAACATATCCTGGAGTGATTGGGTTCTTCGTCCGGCTGCAAGACGTAAAAGAAAGCGCTACTTGGGAGGCAACCCAATGCACCGAATAAAACAAAGCATGTTCAAAAAAAAAAAAAAAAAAAAAAAAAAAAACATGGCAGAACGATGGAGGCTTCACAAAGGTTGTTTACTTAAAGACCCACTACGTGGCAAAACTCTTGAAGCGGAAGGCATCGGGACGGAAGGCATCGGTGCAGAAGATATAGGAGCGGAAGGCATCGGAGCTGGAGGCATCGAAGATAGAGCATTCGAGGCCTCAATACTTGGCCAAACGCTGGATGATCCAGGAAAAAGGTGCCTCTGGAGGAAAGACGAAAACCTTTGACGGTCACTTTGAATCCGACCTTCAGACTCTTGCAGTTCATCAAGCTTCCTCTTCATGCCCGTCGAATAGTTGTTGGCAAGCACATGCAAACTTCTATTCTCATGCTTAAGCAGTTTGATCTCCTGCTTAAGACTTTCCACCTTTGCCATCAATGATTCCACCTGACGGGAGCGGGCAAGCAGGCGTTGGCCCATGTGATAGGAGCATATTTACGCACCTTAGTTTAGCTTGTTTTTGTGCATTTATAGTGTTTTTCCTTAGTAAAGTAGTCTTTTAAGCTAGTTCTATGTGTTTTCAGGTTTTAAGGGCAAAGTATGCAAAAGGATGCATTTTGGAGCCTTTTGGAGCAAATTAGAGCTTGGAATGGACATCATATGCCTGGAGCCAAGAGGATGGACGAAATTGAAGACTTGAAGATGATGATTCCTACTTGAGCAAGGTTTCCTAGTTGAAGTAGGAAAGTCCCTAAATTGAAGATGGTTTCCTAGTTGAATTAGGATTCCTAGTTAAGATGGGTTTCCTAGTTGAATTAGGATTCCTAGTTAAAATGGGTTTCCTAGTTGAATTAGGATTCCTAGAAGAATGAAGATTCCTACTCAAATAAGGTTTCCTACTTGAAGTAGGAAAGGCAAAGTCCAAATGGTCTCAAGTGAAGCAACAAAGAAGTTTTCCAAGTCCAAGAAGGAAAAGGAGTCCAAGATGAAGAAGGAATGATGAAGACAAGGTTTCCTAATCCTAATAGGCAAAGTTTCCAAGTGCAATGAGGAGTCCTTATCCATTTAGGGCACCTTATCCATTTAGGACACCTTATCCTAATCCTATAGGGATGCCATGCACTTTACCTTATCTTGGAGGGTTTCTAGAAGCCTTAGATGCCCTATCCTATCTTTGCTGTGGGTTTTATCCAAATCCCCTTAGTTTTTAGGCTTTCTAGAAGCCCTAACATTATCCCTACAAAGGTGCCACACCCTTATCCCTTTTTCCCTACAAATTTGGCCCTTAAAACATGTTTCTAGGAACCTTATCTTATCTCCTACAAAGGTGGCGCCCCAAATCCTTCTAGAAAGCTGATTTCCCTTGCCTTGCAAGGCATTCTAGAAGCCTTATCACCTTATCTCCTTACCTGCTGCACCTAGGAAGCATTATCCCTTTCTATTTCTGATTTCTAAGCCTATTTCCTTGTGGATTTGGGTTATTCAAGTCCATATCTGATTACCCTAGGGTTTTAAGTGCCTATATATACTCATATTAACCCCTAGATCAGATCACCACCTCTCATACACATTCATTAACTCCAGAAATTCGTCCAACCCTCTCCACACCCTTGCCGCAGCCACCAAACACCTTTCTCCTTAGTTTTAAGCCTTGCCGCGCCATCCCCTTCCCCTAAACACTACTACATCCCTCCATAACCATGCATCCATACACCTAAGGCCCTAAACCTGTCCCTAGACCCTTGCCGCACCAAGGAGGAGGAGAAGGAAGCTCGGGAGTTCATGCAATTCGAGTTCGCGTCGCTGGAATTTCTAGGTGTTTCTTTTCCTTTGAATTCAATGTTTAATTTCAATTCTCTTTGTTTTGTGCGTATGAGGAACTAAACCCCCCCTTGGCTAGGGGGGGATTCGAAACCATGAACATACTTGCTATATGATTTGATTACTTCTAATTGCGTTTCATAAGTTGTGAATTCAATTTACTTATCTATGTGAATTACATTGATTTGTGTGTGTTGGTTGAGAGTGCACGCTTAATTATCATGCATAAATTGGATGCTAGGATATAAGGAAATTTCACCTAATCGTTATGGAATTATATTCACAAGTAGTAAAGGTTGATGATCTCAATCGCGTTAAGTAAATTCTTGGCATAAGTTTCATGCAATCATAGTAACAAGTGCTTCGTCAATGCTTATGGTTTTCATAGAACTTAATGATTCTTGCTTGTATCTCTATTATGCAATCATGTAGGGGACTTGTGGGGAATGTTTTGGGTTGTCGTATGCAATCATCCAATTCAATAACGTTAGGAAAATCTGAAGGTTAATTTAAGCGAACCTAATTAACTTGGGGCGTTGAGAATTCATGGGTTATTGAAAAGCAATTGGAAATCGTTTTATATGCAAGTATAACATGTGTGGAGATGAACCCCTTAGCTAGCTTCCCATCCATTCAATTCCATCAAATTCGTTTTACAATCTGTTCTAATTTAAAAAGTTTGTTTTGTTTTTAAATTCGTCCAAAACCAATCCCCCTTTACTTTGTTGAGTCATATTAGTTAGAAATCACTTTAGTTTGTGTTTTTAAGTGTCTTAGGTCAAAGTAAAACCAATTTTCGTCCAAGTTGTGTCTAGTGTTCAAAACTGCCCAGATTGTGTTTTTAAGGCAGTTTTGAGTGTTTTGGTGCTGTTTTGAGTCTTTTGGTTTGGTTTGGTGTTTTAAAGTTTAGTTTTGCATTCTTTGAGTCTAGTATAGTGTTTTAAACTTGTTTTTACGTATTTGAGTCAGTTTCCAAGTGATTAACAATCCCTCCTAATCCCCGGTCCAGAACGATCCCTACTTACATTCTTCACTACAATTGATAAAAAGAGGGTTTAATTTGTGTGCGTATAATTCTCGCATCACCATGTTGGACACAGAACTCGCACACTGAACACTAAGTGCGAGGGACTCTTGAACGGCCAACTCATCGGACCGTCCTGACAGCAGTCTACTATCTTTTGGAGTGAGGAGGTTCCTAGCTACTATTGTAGCTGTTGTGGCGTCCTGCATCACGGAGTCTTTGATGCGAGTTTTATACGCACACAAATTAAACCCTCTTTTTGTCAATTGTAGTATAAGTATAAGTAGGGATTGTTCTTAACCGGGGATTAGGAGGGATTGCAAATCACTTGGAAACTGACTCAAAAACGTAAAATAAAGTTAAAAACGTTCACAAAGACTCAAAGGACTCAAAACAAGTTCAAAAGACTCAAAACTGCTTAAAAACACTAACTAGGCAGTTTCTGACCTTAAACCCAATGTTGGACGAATTTAAGATTATGGTTTGATTCAAACGTAAAAACACAATATAAAACACTATACTAGACTCAAAGAATGCAAAACTAAACTTTAAAACACTAAAACAAACCAAAAGACTCAAACATCACCCAAAACACTCAAAACAGCCTTAAAATCACTTTCTGGGCAGTTTTGAGCACTTTGGTGAATTTGGACGAATTTTGGGAAATAAATTGAATCAAAACACTTTAAAACATAAACTAAACAAAGTCTAAACACTAAAGAACAAGAAAGTAAAGGGGGGTTTTAAATTGACGAGAATTGAAATAACGAAAGAAGTTAATAAACTAGACAGAATGTAAAGATGAATTTGATGGAATTGAATGGATGGGAACCTAGCTAAGGGGTTCATCTCCATACATGTTATACTTGCATAATAAAATGATTTCCAATTGCATTTCAATAAACTATGATACTCAACACCCCAAGTTAACCGTGATGCACTAATTAACCTTCAAATCTTCCTAACGTTATTGAATTGGATGATGCATGCGACAATTCAAAACATTCCCCACAAGTCCTCAACATGAATGCATAGAAGAGGTACAAGAAAGAATCATTACGCTCTATGAAAATTATAAGTGTTGACGAGGCATTCGTTACTATGATTGCATGAAACTTATGCCAAGAATTTGTTTAACGCGATTGTTTATAAGCAACCTCCACTACTTGCGAATATAAGTTCGTAACTATTAGGTGAAACTCACTTATATTCTAGCGTCATATTCATGCATGAAAATTAAGCGCGCATTCTCAATAAACATACATAAATAAGTGATCAATCAAACGGTTAAACAAATTGAATCCACAACTTATGAAACGCAATTAGAAGTAATCAAATCAAAATGCAAGCATAAACATATATTTCGAATCCCCCCCCTAGCCAAGGGGGGGTTTAGTTCCTCATAACTTTGAAATCAAAGAAACACCTAAACATTCCAACAACTCAAACTTGAATTGTATGAACGTTTAGGCACTCTTCTCTTCCATTCCTCATACGTACAAAACAAAGATAATTAAATTTAAACAGTGAGATCAAAGAAACACCTAAACATTCCAACAACTCAAACTTGAATTGTATGAACGTTTAGGCACTCTTCTCTTCCTCGTTGTTGTATCACAAGGTCTAAGGTGTGTTTTGGGATAGTGTGAAGTGTTTTGGAGGGATGGGGAGTGGTTGGAGTGGTGTTTGGATTAGTAGGGATACTCACGGCACAAGGGGATGATTTCTGGTGGTGTTTTGGATGATTTTCTGAATATGGAAGTGTGAATTTCTGGCACAAAGGCCTTATTTCTGTGGTGAATGGATCCCCCCCTTTGTGGCTGCAATGAAGGGTTATTTATAGGTGAAATGGGGGGAACATGACAGCTAGGAGGGTGGTGGAAATCTGGAATGGTGATGGGAGATGCATGTGGCTGATTTATGCATGTGATTAAAGGGTGGAAATGCATGTGCTTTGAATAAGTGGCTGCATGTGCAAGGGGACAATCTGAAAATGCATGTGAAAGCATGTGTTGGCTGCAATGATGAAATGGATGGGAGTGCATGTGGCTTAATTAATTAAAGGGAGTGCATGTGCAATGTTTTAAAGGATGGAATGCATGTGAATATGATGGAAATCTGATGGGAACTCATGGCAAGGATGATTTCTGGTGGTGAATGGGTGTATGTTTGAATGATTAAAGGGACATGTGGGTTGGAAATGATGAAGGAAATGCATGTGAGTGACAACTAGATATGTTGATGAATGCATGTGGAATGTTTGTGGTGAGTGAATGTGGTGGTGAATGTGGCTGATTTGATTTATGGAAGATGCATGTGGATTAAAGGTGAGTGAATGATTATGGAATGCAATCTGAAATGGGAGATGGAATGGGATGTTTTGCATGTGAATTAAAGAGTAAATGCATGTGAATTAAAGAGTGAATGCATGTGCAATGACAGCTAGGTTGAATATGCATGTGGAATGGCTGATTTATTTGAAGATGCATGTGCAATGAAGTGGAATGACAGCTAGGTTATGATGATGAATGCATGTGGCTGATTTAATTGAATAGGAAAGCATGTGGATTTAATGGTTTAAAGGGTGAATGCATGTGGATGCATGTGTTGATGAATGGGATTAGGAAAGGTTTAAATGTCCTAAAACTAAAGGGAACAAGGTTCCAACACTTTGGTCTTCAATTAGGTCTTCAATTTCGTCCAACACTTTGGCTCCAAGCATAAGCTATCCATCCTTAGCCCAAAAGTGCTCCAAAAGTCTCCAAAATGCATCTTTTTGCTCCTTTAGCCCTTTGGACCTACAAACACACGAAAATAGCTTAAAGTACTAAAATAACTAAAGAAACATAACGTAAATGCACGAGAACAAGCCATTTAAGTCGCATGAATATGCTCCTATCAGTCTTCACCTGTGAGAGGACCGTTAGAAGATAAGAAAGAAGGGCGCCATACGTTACCTTGACGCAGCGCGCCCGTATCACTGCTCAGACTCAATTCTAAGCTAAGGTTCGATGGGTTTGCCATTTTTCAAAAGTGTTCAAAGAGATGGGGTGGATGGAGTTAATTCTCAAAGGGCCGGAGTCGATTTTCAAGAATGGAAATTCTTCAGAGTGTGTTTGTTGTGGTGATCGATAGCTGATAGGAGCATATTCATGCGACTTAAATGGCTTGTTCTCGTGCATTTACGTTATGTTTCTTTAGTTATTTTAGTACTTTAAGCTATTTTCGTGTGTTTGTAGGTCCAAAGGGCTAAAGGAGCAAAAAGATGCATTTTGGAGACTTTTGGAGCACTTTTGGGCTAAGGATGGATAGCTTATGCTTGGCGCCAAAATGTTGGACGAAATTGAAGACCAAAGTGTTGGAACCTTGTTCCCTTTAGTTTTAGGACATTTAAACCTTTCCAATTCCCTTATGCCGTGCATCTCCACCTTTCTCCCAAAACCATACACATGCATTCATTATTCATTCCCTCACATGCTCCCATTACTTATCATCACCACTTATCATTTATCGTAACCACATATCATATCACTTATCACTTATCATAACCACTTATCATATCACTTATCATAATCACTTATCACTTATCATCATCACTTATCATATCACTTATCATAATCACTTATCACTTAACATGCACAAAACCTTGCAGCCACATGCATTCCCCTTTTGCACATGCTTTCCCATTTCATTATTCATTCACCTTAATCATTCCCTCACATGTTTTCCCAACCCATTGCAGCACATGCACATTCACCCTTCATTATTTCCATCCACATGCATTTATCATCATTCACCCAAGCTTTAATTCACATGCAAACACATTCATATCAGCCACATGCATCTCCCATCTCATTTCCAGATTGTCCCCTTGCACATGCAGCCACTTATTCAAAGCACATGCACTTGTTCCTCTAACATTTCAGCCACTTGCACTCCCATTCTCTCCCAAAACCGTGCACATGCCTTCTCCTTGCATTTCCAGCCATTCCACATGCTATTTCAGCCACATGCACTCATAATCATTCAACCAACATGTGCACATGCAACCTAGCTGTCATGTTCCCCCCATTTCACCTATAAATACTCATTCATTCACACTCATTCATACACAATCCATTCACCACAGAAATAAGGCCTTTGTGCCAGAAATTCATCCATTCCAAACACTCTTCCATAAACTCATCCATTACAGAAATGTAGACATCAAACCACCCTTGTGCCGTGCCTTCCCTATTAATCCAAACACCACTCCCCAAACCATTCACACCATCAAACTATCCTTAGACCTTGTGCTACAACAACGAGGAAGAGAAGAGTGCCTAAACGTTCATACAATTCAAGTTTGAGTTGTTGGAATGTTTAGGTGTTTCTTTGATTTCAATGTTTAAATTCAATTCTCTTTGTTTTGTACGTATGAGGAATGGAAGAGAAGAGTGCCTAAACGTTCATACAATTCAAGTTTGAGTTGTTGGAATGTTTAGGTGTTTCTTTGATTTCAAAGTTATGAGGAAATTCGAAATATATGTTTATGCTTACATTTTGATTTGATTACTTCTAATTGCGTTTCATAAGTTGTGATTCAATTTGTTTAACCGTTTGATTGATAACTTATTTATGTATGTTTATTGAGAGTGCACGCTTAATTTTCATGCATGAATATGACGCTAGAATATAAGTGAGTTTCACCTAATAGTTACGAACTTATATTCACAAGTAGTGGAGGTTGCTTATAAACAATCGCGTTAAACGAATTCTTGGCATAAGTTTCATGCAATCATAGTAACGAATGCCTCGTCAACACTTATAATTTTCATAGAGCGTAATGATTCTTGCTTGTACCTCTTCTATGCATTCATGTTGAGGACTTGTGGGGAATGTTTTGAATTGTCGCATGCATCATCCAATTCAATAACGTTAGGAAGATTTGAAGGTTAATTAGTGCATCACGGTTAACTTGGGGTGTTGAGAATTAATGGTTTATTGAAATGCAATTGGAAATCATTTTATTATGCAAGTGTAACATGTGTGGAGAAGAACCCCTTAGCTAGGTTCCCATCCATTCTATTCTATCACAATTTCATATTTACTATCTGTTTTTACTTACAATCTGTTTTAATTTCAAATTCGTCAATTTAAAACCCCCCTTTACTTTCTTGTTCTTTAGTGCTTAGAATTTGTTTAGTTTATGTTTTAAAGTGTTTTGATTCATTTTATTTCTCAATTTCGTCCAAATTCACCAAAGTGCTCAAAACTGCCCAGAAAGTGATTTTAAGGCAGTTTTGAGTGTTTTGGGTGATGTTTGAGTCTTTTGGTTTGTTTTAATGTTTTAAGTGTTTAGTTTTACATTCTTTAAGTTAGTTTAGTGTTTTATATTGTGTTTTTACGTTCTTGAGTCAAGTTATTACTTAATTTCGTCCAAATTTGTGTTTGTGCTCAAATCTGCCCAGAAAGTGGTTTTTAGGCAGATTTGAGTGTGTTTGTGTTGTTTTGAGTCTTTTGGTTTGTCTTAGTGTTTTAAAGTTTAGTTTTGAATTCTTTGAGTCTAGTATAGTGTTTCATATTGTTATTTTACGTTTTTGAGTCAAATCCAAGTGATTAACAATCCCTCCTAATCCCCGGTCCAGAACGATCCCTACTTATACATATACTACAATTGACAAAAAGAGGGTTTAATTTGTGTGCGTATAAATCACGCATCAAATTTTGGCGCCGTTGCCGGGGATTAGTAAATTTGCTAATCTCTTGGATTGTTCGTTTCTGTTTTGTATTTTAGTTTTAGTTTTTTATTTGTGTTTTGTTTGTTGATTTTAAGTACTAGAGAAGAACAACATGGCACTTGATAATGCTTCTCTTTTGTCACAGCTCATGGAACGGTCCCAAATGCAAAGCGTTGATATATTTGATCTTCAATCAAGGAATAACGTGTTTTCCAATACTTACAATTCAGATTGGAGTGATCATTCAAACTCTATGTGGTGGGAAGCTCAACATGTTCAAGAAGAAGGATATTGGCAGCCACCACAACCTCATATTCAATATGCCCAACCAAATTCAAGTTCGTCAATAGATTATAATCAAAAGCTTAATGAATTAATTTGTTTGGTGCAGGGCTCACAAAATCAAGAGAATGAGGCTCAACAAGAAGGATATTGGCAGCCATATGAGGAGTTCTATTCAACGCCTATGCAGACACCACAAAGGTTGGACCTCTTGGAAAAGCAAATTGGGCAGATCGCGGAGTTCGTAGGACAGTTTCGAGACCAAGGCGAACTCCCTAGTTCAACCATTGAAAACTCGAAGGAAGATTTTGAAATCCATAATGCTATCACTTTGGGAAGTGCTATGGAGGTTGGAGCTGACCTAAAAATGTCCAAACATAGCCTAGAAGTGGATGAGGAGTTGCAATTTGAGGAAGAGGAATACACCCAACCCACGGCAAGGGTGGAAACACCTTTGCCGGAGGCACCTATTGCTCCTACGCCATCTAATTCAAGTAAGGTTGTTCCAAATTTAATTAATTCTAACCCCATTCCACCTAATATCCCTATTCCTTGCAGGTTCATGAATTCCAAGGAAGAAGAAAGTGAAACAGACATCTTGGAAACCCTTCCAAAGGTGCAAAGTAGGGAATATCATGAATTCATCAAAGAGGACGTTCTTGAGGCAAACAACCCCAAAGAAGTTGAATTTTATGACACAAGACAAGGACCAATCCTCACATCAAATCTGTCCAAGGGCAAAGTTCCTGAAATGTTCAAAGAAGATGTGTTTATCCTTGAGTTCATGTCGGAGCACATAAGTAAGCCACCTCCTCCAATTTCAATTTTCTTTTATACTAACATGTTGTTAATGATTCAGGCATCCAATCTTGAATTTAAACCATTACCGGATCATTTCAAGTATCACCGCCCATTCAAAGATAAATTCCATGCCGATTGATTCAGAAAAAAAAAAAAAAAAAAAAGAAAAAAAAAAAGAAAAATAAATAAAATAAAGCAGATGTAGCCTTCACAGAGGTTGTTTGCTTGAGGCCCCACTACGTGGCTTTACTCTTGAAGCGGAAGGTGTAGGAACAGAAGGCATCGGAACGGAAGGCATCGGAGCAGAAGACATAGGAACGGAAGGCATCGGAGCGGGAGGCATCGGAGCTAGAGCATTCCAGGCCTCAATACTTGGCCAAACGCTGGATGACCCAGGAAAAAGGTGCCTCTGAAGATAACCCGAAAACCTCTGACGGTCGCTTTGAATCCGACCTTCAGACTCTTGCAGCTCATCAAGCTTCCTCTTCATGCCCGTCGAATAGTTGTTTGCAAGCACGTGCAAACTTCTATTCTCATACTTCAGCTGCTGGACCTCCTGCTTGAGACTTTCCACCTCTGCCATCAATGATTCCACCTGACGGGAGCGGGCAAGCAAGCGTTGGCCCATGTTGGACACAGAACTCGCACACTGAACACTAAGTGCGAGGGACTCTTGAACGGCCAACTCATCGGACCGTCCTGACAACAGCCTACTATCTTTTGGAGTGAGGAGGTTCTTAGCTACTATTGTAGCTGTTGTGGCATCCTGCATCACGGAGTCTTCACCTGTAAGAAGACCGTTAGAAGATAAAAAAGAAGGGCGCCATACGTTACCTTGACGCGGCGCGCCCGTATCACTGCTAAGGCTCAATTCCAAGCTAAGGTTCGATGAGTTTGCCATTTTTCAAAAGTGTTCAAAGAGAAGGGATGGAGTTAAATTTCAAAGGGCCGGAGTCGATTTTCAAGAATGGGAAATCTTCAGAGTGTGTTTGTTGTGGTGATCGATAGCTCAATAAAAAAGCCAAGGCGACGCGTCCACCAATTCAAAAAGCCAGAATTTCCGGCGTAATTTAGGCAACGCTTTCTCGTCTTTTCAGAAGACGCGTTCAACTTTGTCAAAAGAATTCTTCTTTTCAGCCAACACGTGGAGGCCATCACCGCAACTACACATCTTTAGCCGACAAGCGCAAAGTTCGGCGATGCTTTCTCTGCTTTTCAGAAAACGCGTGCAGCTTTGTCAAAAGGAGCCGCATACGCACTACTACGTGTCGTTCAGAAAGCAAAGGGGCGTCGTTCAGAAATCGAAAGGGCGCCTGCTCAGAAATCGAAGAGGCGTCGTTCAGATATCGAAGAGACATTTGTCGACAAGGGTAAAAACACAGTACCACCACTTGATATTATCTCTATATATGTCGACCTTCGTCTTTTATGGCAAGGCAAACCTGAAGAAAATGCCCAACTCTCTCTCACCTCTGAGGGCGCACTCCCAGCAAAGCCTCTTGAAATACTCAATTTTTTCTCCCCCAAAGAAGATACCAGAAACCTGGAGTACAAATGAGGCAGAAGGAAACGGTCGGTTGAAGCATGTGGAGACAACCACAACAAATACATGTGCTGCTTCATTCGCCGTTTCTTCAAAAGCAAAGGTATCTCATATCATCAAGGTCTAAAGCAAAAGTATCTCATATCATGCTCTTTCCCTGTCTTTTTCTTTGTCCTTGTTCTTACTCGCATGGCAAAGTAAAAGAAGCAATCAGCCGGCACTTGGAGTCAGTCTTCCGATCTGGAGCCAACTGCCTGGAATCTATTCCTGATTGCTTACCTAGCGTTGCTCTCGAGTAGTCATCTTCAACGGTTGATACACTTCCAGAGAAGGGACCACTTCTGCAAAGGGGAGCGAGTAAGGCAAGTGAAAATGATACATTGAAGCATGTGGAGACAAACTTAGGCTGAGTTATCCTCCAACCCCTTTCAATACGAATTGGAAAGATTGAACAAAGAAACAGACCAAAGGGGTAAGCTCAGACCTTCGGGGGAGACCAAAAGAACCATCATGCTGCCCAGTTCAAGAAGTAGCACAAAGGAAAATCAACGATGGGCAGAAACCAGTTCAAGAGTAAGCCTGTGGAATCACAAAGATCAAAAGCCTCAATGCAATTACCAAGGAGAAGATGGAATTTACACTCTATAACCAGATTTGCGTCTCTAAACTCTTCTCTTTGTTAATTACATTTTGCCATGTTTAGTATGTTTAAATGCTTTCTGTGTGTTTACTTATGCTTTGTATGAATCTATGCTTAAAACATTGAGGACAATGTTTGATTTAAGTGTGGGGGGGTAACTAATGTTGTTAATGCAAATTCGTGGGATTTTATCACCCATAACTTCAAATGTTGTTCCTTACTGTTTTAAGGTGTTTTTAAGTTGTTTTAGAGTGTTTTAGTATGTTTTGTTTTTATAACTCCGAAAATACCATAAAAATTTGAAAAAAAAATTGTTTTGAAAAGCCTAAAAAGAGTGTTTTGAGTCATTTTTGTGTGTTTGTGTCTTAGGATACCTTCCAACACAATGATAAGGATTTGGTTTGTAATTGCATGACTGTTAAAAAGAGTTATGAACATAGAGAAAAGTTTGATTTACTCTTGGTATATGCTTGGTTATGGTTATAATGTATGACTTCACATGCAATCATAAAAGAAAAATTCGTTTTTGTAACATGCTTGAAGGAAGGAACTCAAACAAACGCTACATCCCTGTGAGACTCGAGCCATTACTTTCTTTGGAGAGTTATTTTCTGTGATTCTTTGTTTTCTAAAGTTGTTGCATGATCTCATTATTCCTTGCTTGGTTGCTACTTAGAATGCAATTGTATCATGATAGAACTAAATGCTAGAACTTATATCCGTTTCATTCAAAGCATGACATTGAATTGCATAATATATATCAAGATGAAGTTGTGTTGTTGCCACCATAGCCAAATAGCCTTAATTCCCATATTTCGTATATATTAGTTTTAACCCCGTTGTGCCTCGTTTAGCCTATTTTCTTTGCTAACCACATCACCCCTTACCTAGCCTAGAGTAGGACTTTCCTATACCCTTGTTCTTGAAGTATAGTGAGAATGACTTAAATGAATTCCTTTTGATTAATATGTTGCAGAAAATAAGTGTGGGGGAAGGGATTTTTGTGTGTATGTATGTGCCTAAGTCTTAAAGGAGGCACGGGAAAAAGAAAAAAAAAATGTGAGAAAAAGAAGAAGAAAAGAAAGAAAAAGAGTGAAAATAAGTGAGAATGGACTCACAAGTGTGATTGTTGAAGAAAGGGCCCAAAAAGTTTGAATATGGCCCTAAGTTTTGTGTGACTTCCCCTTGGGTGTTCAAAGTTGACTTCTGCGTTCTAAAGGGAATTCTAAGTGCCTAATTCAATACTTTGCTCACTATTGCTTAAAGAACATTTGTTTTCCCTATCCTTTCTTTGTTAGCCAAACACCTTTAGCCCCGTTTCAACCCTTATGCTTCTATCTTGATCGTTATGTGTTCAATATGTGAAGTTTGGAATTGATATGAGCTTATGGTGTCACTGGTTCTCGCATCTAAGTAGGAGCATTCCATTCTTGAGATCATATCTAAACATGCTTATTAACTCCAGAAAATGCTTTCTTTGTTATAACATATGTGAGATACTAGTCTTTCATGTTTACATCAATCTCTCACATATAACTAGTGTAGGGTGTGTAGTCAGAAAATCTGTGTGAAAATAGAGTGCATTCTAGTAAGGAATTGAGGAAATTCTCTAAGGCATGTTACTACATTCAAAACATGGTTTTAAATGCTTAATTGTGAAATAGTATGTGGTGACTATGATTAAGAATGTACTTAAGTGTGAAGATGACAAAAATCTATGGGACTAATGATTTTTAACTTGTCATGTGCATTGGAAATCCGTGAGACGATTGTTGGAAGGTTTAGGTTGTGTTTTTCTTGTTGAGTGTCGTCTTGTTTTTGGTTTCTTTTGTTTTGTTTTGCTCGAGGACTAGCAAAAGATAAGTGTGGGGGTATTTGATAGGAGCATATTCATGCGACTTAAATGGCTTGTTCTCGTGCATTTACGTTATGTTTCTTTAGTTATTTTAGTACTTTAAGCTATTTTCGTGTGTTTGTAGGTCCAAAGGGCTAAAGGAGCAAAAAGATGCATTTTGGAGACTTTTGGAGCACTTTTGGGCTAAGGATGGATAGCTTATGCTTGGCGCCAAAATGTTGGACGAAATTGAAGACCAAAGTGTTGGAACCTTGTTCCCTTTAGTTTTAGGACATTTAAACCTTTCCAATTCCCTTATGCCGTGCATCTCCACCTTTCTCCCAAAACCATACACATGCATTCATTATTCATTCCCTCACATGCTCCCATTACTTATCATCACCACTTATCATTTATCGTAACCACATATCATATCACTTATCACTTATCATAACCACTTATCATATCACTTATCATAATCACTTATCACTTATCATCATCACTTATCATATCACTTATCATAATCACTTATCACTTAACATGCACAAAACCTTGCAGCCACATGCATTCCCCTTTTGCACATGCTTTCCCATTTCATTATTCATTCACCTTAATCATTCCCTCACATGTTTTCCCAACCCATTGCAGCACATGCACATTCACCCTTCATTATTTCCATCCACATGCATTTATCATCATTCACCCAAGCTTTAATTCACATGCAAACACATTCATATCAGCCACATGCATCTCCCATCTCATTTCCAGATTGTCCCCTTGCACATGCAGCCACTTATTCAAAGCACATGCACTTGTTCCTCTAACATTTCAGCCACTTGCACTCCCATTCTCTCCCAAAACCGTGCACATGCCTTCTCCTTGCATTTCCAGCCATTCCACATGCTATTTCAGCCACATGCACTCATAATCATTCAACCAACATGTGCACATGCAACCTAGCTGTCATGTTCCCCCCATTTCACCTATAAATACTCATTCATTCACACTCATTCATACACAATCCATTCACCACAGAAATAAGGCCTTTGTGCCAGAAATTCATCCATTCCAAACACTCTTCCATAAACTCATCCATTACAGAAATGTAGACATCAAACCACCCTTGTGCCGTGCCTTCCCTATTAATCCAAACACCACTCCCCAAACCATTCACACCATCAAACTATCCTTAGACCTTGTGCTACAACAACGAGGAAGAGAAGAGTGCCTAAACGTTCATACAATTCAAGTTTGAGTTGTTGGAATGTTTAGGTGTTTCTTTGATTTCAATGTTTAAATTCAATTCTCTTTGTTTTGTACGTATGAGGAATGGAAGAGAAGAGTGCCTAAACGTTCATACAATTCAAGTTTGAGTTGTTGGAATGTTTAGGTGTTTCTTTGATTTCAAAGTTATGAGGAAATTCGAAATATATGTTTATGCTTACATTTTGATTTGATTACTTCTAATTGCGTTTCATAAGTTGTGATTCAATTTGTTTAACCGTTTGATTGATAACTTATTTATGTATGTTTATTGAGAGTGCACGCTTAATTTTCATGCATGAATATGACGCTAGAATATAAGTGAGTTTCACCTAATAGTTACGAACTTATATTCACAAGTAGTGGAGGTTGCTTATAAACAATCGCGTTAAACGAATTCTTGGCATAAGTTTCATGCAATCATAGTAACGAATGCCTCGTCAACACTTATAATTTTCATAGAGCGTAATGATTCTTGCTTGTACCTCTTCTATGCATTCATGTTGAGGACTTGTGGGGAATGTTTTGAATTGTCGCATGCATCATCCAATTCAATAACGTTAGGAAGATTTGAAGGTTAATTAGTGCATCACGGTTAACTTGGGGTGTTGAGAATTAATGGTTTATTGAAATGCAATTGGAAATCATTTTATTATGCAAGTGTAACATGTGTGGAGAAGAACCCCTTAGCTAGGTTCCCATCCATTCTATTCTATCACAATTTCATATTTACTATCTGTTTTTACTTACAATCTGTTTTAATTTCAAATTCGTCAATTTAAAACCCCCCTTTACTTTCTTGTTCTTTAGTGCTTAGAATTTGTTTAGTTTATGTTTTAAAGTGTTTTGATTCATTTTATTTCTCAATTTCGTCCAAATTCACCAAAGTGCTCAAAACTGCCCAGAAAGTGATTTTAAGGCAGTTTTGAGTGTTTTGGGTGATGTTTGAGTCTTTTGGTTTGTTTTAATGTTTTAAGTGTTTAGTTTTACATTCTTTAAGTTAGTTTAGTGTTTTATATTGTGTTTTTACGTTCTTGAGTCAAGTTATTACTTAATTTCGTCCAAATTTGTGTTTGTGCTCAAATCTGCCCAGAAAGTGGTTTTTAGGCAGATTTGAGTGTGTTTGTGTTGTTTTGAGTCTTTTGGTTTGTCTTAGTGTTTTAAAGTTTAGTTTTGAATTCTTTGAGTCTAGTATAGTGTTTCATATTGTTATTTTACGTTTTTGAGTCAAATCCAAGTGATTAACAATCCCTCCTAATCCCCGGTCCAGAACGATCCCTACTTATACTTATACTACAATTGACAAAAAGAGGGTTTAATTTGTGTGCGTATAAATCACGCATCAATAGCTCTATAAAAAGCCAAGGCGACGCGTCCACCGATTCAAAAAGCCGGAATTTCCGGCGTAATTTAGGCGACGCTTTCTCGGCTTTTCAGAAGACGCGTTCAACTTTGTCAAAAGATTTCTTCTTTTCAGACAACACGTGGAGGCCATCATCGCAACTACACATCTTTAGCCGACAAGCGCAAAGTTCGGCGACGCTTTCTCTGCTTTTCAGAAAACGCGTGCAGCTTTGTCAAAAGGAGCCGCATTCGCACTACTACGTGTCGTTCAGAAATCGAAGGGGCGCCTGCTCAGAAATCGAAGAGGCGTCGTTCTGATATCGAAGAGACATTTGTCGACAAGGGTAAAAGAACAGTACCACCACTTGATATTATCTCTATATATGTCAACCTTCGTCTTTTATGGCAAGGCAGACCTGAAGAAAATGCCCAACTCTCCCTCACCTCTGAGGGCGCACTCCCAGCAAAGCCTTTCGAAATACTCAATTCTTTCTTCTTCCCCAAAGATGATACCAGATGCCTGGAGTACATATGACCCAGGAGGAAACGGCGGATTGAAGTGTGCTGATTCATTCACCGCTTCTTCAAAAGCAAAGGTATCTCATATCATCAAGGTCAAAAGAAAAAGTATCTCATATCATGCTCTTTCCCTGTCTTTTTCTTTGTCCTTGTTCTTACTCGCATGGCAAAGTAAAAGAAGCAATCAGCCGGCACTTGGAGTCAGTCTTCCAATCTGGAGCCAACTGCCTGGAATCTATTCCTGATTGCTTACCTAGCGTTGCTATCGAGTAGTCATCTTCAACGGTTGATACACTTCCGGAGAAGGGACCACTTCTGCAAAGGGGAGCGAGTAAGGCAAGTGAAAATGATACATTGAAGCATGTGGAGACAAACATAGGCTGAGTTATCCTCCAACCCTTTTCAATACGAATTGGAAAGATTGAACAAAGAAACAGACCAAAGGGGTAAGCCTGACCTTCGGGGAAGACCAAAAGAATCCTCCAGCCCAGTAGCACAAAGGAAAATCAACAAGTGGAGGAGACCAAAAGAATCATCCAGCCCAGTTCAAGAGTAAGCCTGTGGAATCACAAAGATCAAAGCCTCAATGCAATCACCAAGGAGAAGAGGGAATTTACACTCCCTAACCAGATTTGCGTCCCTAAACTCTTCTCTTTGTTAATTACATTCTGCCATGTTTAGTATGTTTAAGTGCTTTTTGTGTGTTTACTTATGTTTTGTGTGAATCTATGCTTAAAACATTGAGGACAATGTTTGATTTAAGTGTGGGGGGGTAACAAAGTATATTTAATGCAAATTCGTTGGATTTTATCACCCATTACTTCAAATGTTGTTCCTTGCTGTTTTAAGGTGTTTTTAAGTTGTTTTAGAGTGTTTTAGTATGTTTTGTTTTTATAACTCTGAAAATCACATAAAAATTTTCAAAACTTGTTTTAAAAAGCCTAAAAAGAGTGTTTTGAGTCGTTTTTGTGTGTTTGTGTCTTAGGGTACCTTCCAACACAATGATAAGGATTTGGTTTGTAATTGCATGACTGTTAAAAAGAGTTATAAACATGGATAAAAGTTTGACCCAATCATAAAAGAAAAATTCGTTTTTGTAACATGCTTGAAGGAAGGAACTCAAACAAACGCTACAACCCTGTGAGACTCGAGCCATTACCTTCTTTGGAGAGTTATTTTCTGTGATTCTTTATTTTCTAAAGTTGTTGCATGATCTCATTATTCCTTGCTTGGTTGCTACTTAGAATGCAATTGTATCATGATAGAACTAAATGCTAGAACTTATATCCGTTTCATTCAAAGCATGACATTGAATTGCATAACACATATCAAGATGAAGTTGTGTAATTGCCACCATAACCAAATAGCCTTACTTCCCATATTTCGTATTTGTTATTAGTTTTAACCCCGTTGAGCCTCGTTTAGCCTATTTTCTTTGCTAACCACATCACCCCTTACCTAGCCTAGATTAGGACCATCCGTACCCTTGTTCTTGAAGCATAGTAAGCATGACGGATAATGAATTCCTTTTGATTAATATGTTGCAGAAAATAAGTGTGGGGGAAGGGATTTTTGTGTGTATGTATGTGCCTAAGTCTTAAAGGAGGCACGGGAAAAAGAAAAAAAAATGTGAGAAAAAGAAGAAGAAAAGAAAGAAAAGAAAAAAAAAAAAGTGAAAATAAGTGAGAATGGACTCACAAGTGTGATTGTTGAAGAAAGGGCCCAAAAAGTTTGAATATGGCCCTAAGTTTTGTGACTTCCCCTTGGGTGTTCAAAGTTGACTTCTGCGTTCTAAAGGGAATTCTAAGTGCCTAATTCAATACTTTGCTAACTATTGCTTTAAGAATGTTTGTTTATCCTTCACCTTTCATTGTTAGCCAATACCCTAGCCCCGTTTCAACCCTTATGCTTCTATCTTGAGTGTTATGTATTTCAATTTGTGGAGTTTGAACTTGGTATAAGCTTATGGTGTCACTGGTTCTCGCTTCTAAGTAGTAGCATTCCATTCATGAGATCATACCTAAACATGCTTATTAACTCCAGAAATTGCTCTCTTTATGATACATATATGTGAGTGTTCGTTTTCATGTTTACATCAATCTTCTCACATATAACTAGTGTAGGGTGTGAAGTTAGAAAATCTGTGTGAAAAACGAGAGTACATCTAGTAAGGAATTGAGCAAATTCTCTAAGGCATGTTACTACATTCAAAACATGGTTTTAAATGCTTAATTGTGAAATAGTATGTGGTGACTATGATTAAGAATGTACTCAAGTGTGAAGATGACTAAAATCTATGGGACTAATGATTTTTAACTTGTCATGTGCATTGGAAATCCGTGAGACGAGTGTTGGAAGGTGTAGGTTGTGTTTTGTTCGTTTTGTTTTGTTTTTGGTTTCTTTTGTTTTGTTTTGCTCGAGGACTAGCAAAAGCTAAGTGTGGGGGAATTTGATAGGAGCATATTTAGGCGACTTACTTAGCTTGTTTTCGTGCATTTATATTGTTAATTCATAGTTGTTTTTGGCGTTTAAGCCATTTTCGTGTGTTTTTAGGTTCATGTGGCTAAGGAAGCAAAAAGATGCATTTTGGAGCATTTTGGAGCAAAATTGGACTTGGAAGGGATAACTTATACTTGGAGCAAAAGGAATGGACGAAATTGAAGAGTTGATGTCTGATAGAAGCATATTTATGCGCCTTAGTTAGCTAGTTCTTATGCATTTATGTTGTGTTTTCTTACTTAATTTAGTGTTTAAAGTCATTTTCGTGTGTTTATAGGTTCATATGGCTAAGGATGCAAAAGGATGCCTTTCGGAGCCTTTTGGAGCAAATTAGAGATTGGAATGGATTGCATATGCTTAAAGCCAAGTAGATGGACGAAATTGAAGACCAAAGGAATGAAAATGAAGAACAAAGAGTTCACATTCATCACCAACACAACCATACATCCACACATTCTTTCTCCATCATTGCCGTGCAAAACACCATCATTGCAGCCACATGCACATTCCACTTCATCATTTCAGATTTCCACCATCAACAAAGAACCATTCACTAATCATTTACACTTTAATCATTCAACCACATTCACACATCACCCATTCACCTTTGTGGCATGCTTCTACCTTTGTTCAAGCCCTTCCACATAACCTGCCTTCATTCATTCAGAAAATGCATTCCTTGCCGTGGCTTACATGCACTTCCCACTACCTTTCATTTCAGCCAAATCACATGCATTCCCACATGCATTTCCACCCACATACACCCATAATCATTCAACACATGCATCCATAATCATCTCTCAAAACCGTGCATTTCATGTTCATTCCAACCTTTATTCCACATGCACTCCCTTTAAATAATCAACCCACATGCACCATTCAAACATAAACCCATTCACCACCAGAAAACAACCATGCCGTGGGTTCCCATTCCAGATTTCCAGCATTCCCTTTTATTTTCTGTCAAAACACATGCATTCCCACCCTTTAATCACATGCATTTCTGCCACATGCATCTCCCATCACCATTTCAGCTTTCCACCTAATTCCTAGTCATCATGTTCCCCCCATTTCACCTATAAATAAGCATGCATTGCAGCCACAAAACACACACTCTTCCATTTCAGCAAACCATCTCTCATACACATTCATTCACGCCAGAAATTCCTCCTCTCCCTCTAGCACTACCATACTTCACCATTCTTCATATTTTCTGCCCAAAAACACTCCTTGCCTTCCCCTACATCCATCCCTACCCTAAACACATCATTCTACATCATCCATAACCCCCAAAACTCACCAAAACCCCTTGTGCCGCAGCAACTAGAGGAGAAGAGGCCTAAACGTTCATACAATTCAAGATTGAGTTGTTGGAATTTTTAGGTGTACTTCGATTCTTGTTTTCAATGTTTACTTTGTTATTACTCTCTAAGTTTG
The DNA here is from genome assembly GCF_041283825.1 of Pyrus communis. Lineage (NCBI taxonomy): Eukaryota > Viridiplantae > Streptophyta > Magnoliopsida > Rosales > Rosaceae > Pyrus > Pyrus communis. The sequence goes on along the minus strand of NC_142576.1, from coordinate 14,649,037 downwards.
TTGTAATCATGAGTGGCTAAACCCCTAATTAGTTAGGGGAAAGTTTGAAGCCATGAACATGTTTGAAATATGAATTGATTTCTTCCAATTGTTATTTGTTAAGTTGTGATTGTAATTCAATTATCATGTTTATTAAAAACTTGTTTTTGTATGTTGATTAGGGATGCATACTTAGTCTTCATGCATAAACTCGATGCTAGTTTATAAACGAGTTTCACCTAATCGTCACAAGTTTATAAACATGAGTAGTGAAGGTTGCTAGTCACAACCGCGTTAATTGAATTCTTGGCAAAAGTATCATGCATTCATAGTTACAATTGCCTCGTCAACACTTATAATTCTCATAGAGCATAATGATCTCTCATTGTATCTCTTCTATGCATTCATGTTGAGAACCATTGGAGAATGATTTGAATTGTCGCATGCATCATCCAATTCAATAACATAAGGAAAATTTGAGAGTTAATTAGTGCATCACGGTTAACTTGGGGTGTTGAGCATCATAGATAATGAAAAGCAATTGGAGAATCGATTCATATATAAATGTGTCATGTGTGGAGAATGGACCTCTAACTAATCCATCCATCATCTTGTTTCTCAAATCCGTTTATACAATCTGCCTAGTTTATTAACTTGTTTTATTTAATTTAACTTCGTCAAAACCTTAATCCCCCTTTACTTTAATGTCCAATTTAGTTAGAAATCAATTTAGTTTGTGCTTTTAAGTGTTTTGATTCATTTTATTTCCCAATTTCGTCCAGATTCACCAAAGTGCTCAAAACTGCCCAGAAAGTGATTTTAAGGCAGTTTTGAGTGTTTTGGGTGATGTTTGAGTCTTTTGGTTTGTTTTAATGTTTTAAGTGTTTAGTTTTACATTCTTTGAGTTAGTTTAGTGTTTTATATTGTGTTTTTACGTTCTTGAGTCAAGTTATTACTTAATTTCGTCCAAATTTGTGTTTGTGCTCAAATCTGCCCAGAAAGTGGTTTTTAGGCAGATTTGAGTGTGTTTGTGTTGTTTTGAGTCTTTTGAGTCAATTTCACATTGATTAGCATCCCTAGTTAATCCCCGGTCTAGAACGATCCCTATTTGCACATTTACTACAATTGTCATCCATAGGGTTAATTTGTGTGTTTAACTATTTTCGCATCAAATTTTGGCGCCGTTGCCGGGGATTAGCAAAATTGCTAATCCCTTGTGTTTTTGCCGTATGTTTTTAGTGTAATTTACCTAGTTTTCTCATTTTGTTTTGTTTTCTTGGTTTAGGTACTAGTGCATGACGCGGAGTTCTCAAACTGTGCATGCACATATCTTGGACTTTAACGACGATTTTGAACGTGATTTGAGAAGAAAGAGGAGGCATCCCGAACCTAGTGAACCTAGTTCAAGTTCAGAGGCCGAATCTGAGTTTGAAAGTGTGGAAGAAGAAGTTATGGCAGCAGACAATCGGACCATTAAAGAGCTTTCGGCCTCGGGGTTGGCCAATGCCGCACCATTATGCATTCAATACCCCGCGGCTGCCCAAGGCAAGACCGATGAATTCGAGTTGAAGTCAAGCTTGTTGCACCACATTCCGAAATACCATGGGCTTTCCATGGAAGATCCCAACAAGCATCTCAAGGAGTTCGAGGTTGTTTGTTCGAGCATGACACCCATAAATGTCGATGGGAACATTCTAATGATGAAAGCTTTTCCATTCTCTCTTGTGGAAAAGGCTAAGGATTGGCTTTATGAATTGGCACCCGGGACCGTTACTTCTTGGGAGAGCATGAAGAGAGCGTTCTTGGAAAAGTTCTTCCCTACTTCAAGAATCATTCTCTTGAGGAAGAAAATTAGCGGAATCCAACAAAGTCAAGGAGAATCTTTTCCGGCATACTACGAGCGTTTTAAAGCCCTTGTTGCATCGTGTCCTCAACATCAAATGAAGGAGGAGCTTCTCCTTCAATATTTCTATGAGGGCCTTCTTCCCATTGAAAGGCAAATGCTCGATGCTTCGGCGGGAGGTGCATTGGTGGACAAAACTCCTATGTCGGCCAAGACCCTAATTGCAAACCATGCTCTAAATGCACAACAATATGAAGGACTTGGGCAAAGGGACCCCCCACGGCAACACTTGAATGAGGTAAGTTCTCAATCCGATATTCAATCTCAGATAGCTAATCTTACTTCTATTGTGTCTCAGATGGCCGAAGGAATGAAGATACAAGGACCGATTGTATGTGGTGTATGTTCTATCCAAGGACACCCTTCGGAAAAATGCCCTCAATTGATTGAGAATGGGGGATGGGAGAGTGCAAATGCCATGGGATTTCCGAGCCACAATCAACCAAGGAATGATCCATATTCCAACACATACAATCCGGGTTGGAGAGACCATCCAAACTTCAAGTGGAGGGAACCTCAACAACCTCAACAACAAGGAGGCTTTAGACAACAACCCCCGGGGTTCTACACCAAGCCATTCGGCCCCAATCCAAACCAAGCACAACCTGCCCAAAACAATCAAGGTACGTCGTTGGGCAATGAAACACTTCTTAAATTACTTACCAATTTGTCTCAGGGGCAAGAGGATCAAACCAAAGCCATGCAAAACCAAGACAAAAGGGTGGATCACTTGGAGAAACAAATTGGGCAGATTGCGGAATTTGTAGGACAATTCCGAGACAAAGGCAAGCTCCCTAGCTCAACCGTTGTCAATCCAAGGGGAGGATTCGAATCTGCCAAGGCAATCATGTTGAGAAGTGGTAAGGAGGTCGAAACCACCCCAAGCACGTCCAAAACAAGTCAAGAAGAGGACGTGTTGCTGCAAGAAGAGGAGGAACAAGGAATAAAGGCCACGGCAAGGGTGAAAGAATCTTTGCCGTAGCCCCCTATTGTGCCAAAACCGTCCAATATGCCTAAGGTAAGTCCAAATTCGACTTTGTCAAGTTCCATTCCACTAAACGTGCCCTTTCCTAGCAGGTTTAGGCAATCAAAGAAGGAGGAGAGTGAAAAGGACATTTTGGAAACCTTTAGGAAAGTTCAAGTTAACATTCCGCTCCTTGATGCAATCAAGCAAGTCCCTAAGTATGCCAAGTTCTTAAAAGAGCTTTGCACAACGAGGAAGAGGATTTCAAACAAGGAGGTGGTCCAGGTAAGTGAAAATGTCTCTGCTGTGTTACAAAGGAAATTACCCCCTAAATGCAAAGATCCGGGTAGTTTTACAATTCCGTGCGTTATTGGTAATACTAAGTTTGAACAATGCATGTTAGACTTAGGGGCTTCGATTAATGTTATGCCATACTCTATTTATGCCTCTATGAACTTAGGTGAGCTTAAAAATGATGGTGTGATAATTCAATTAGCCGATCGTTCTAATGCATATCCAAAGGGTGTTTTGGAAGATGTTTTGGTACAGGTTGATAACTTGATTTTTCCAGCGGATTTCTACGTGCTTGACATGGAGGATTCACCCCATTCCACCCCATTACCGATTCTATTAGGGAGGCCCTTCATGAAAACAGCCCGCACCAAGATAGATGTGTTTAAAGGAACTTTAACGATGGAATTTGATGGGGAAGTCATTGATTTCAATCTTTCTGAAAGTATTAAATTTCCTAAGGACGATCATTCTTGTTTTTCTATTGATATAATTGATGATTTGGCGCAGGAATTTCTCGATTCTTTGGAGAGGGATACACTTGAAACAACAATTGCACAATATGCTTCTTGTTGAGCCTCCTTGGCTTGATTTTGTGACCCCTGCACCAAAGAATTTAATTCATTAAGAATTTGATTATAATCTATTGACGAACTTGAATTTAATTGAGCATATTGCATATGAAGTTGTGGTGGCTGCATAGGTCTTGAATAGAACTCCTCATATGGCTGCCAATATGCTTCACGTTGAACTTGTTGAGCTTCCCACCACATAGAGTTTGAATGATCCCTCCAATCTCTTTGTGGACATTGATTGGCTTGAAATCCTTGCCTATATGAAGCACCAAATGTAGGGACACTCTGCATTGTGGTCCTTTCGGCATACGGCGACAATTGAGAAGTAAGATTTGCCAATTGAGCTTGAATGCTAGCAAAATCCATATCTTACTTCTCTAGTACCTAAAATCAAAGAAAGAGAACTAAATCAAATATCAAAAGTAACAACAAACAAAGAAAACAACACTAAGTTAGAAACTAAAACGAAAACAACTAAACCAAAAAGAAAAGAACCAAGGGATTAGCAAAGTTGCTAATCCCCGGCAACGGCGCCAAAAATTTGATGCGAAATATATAAGCACACAAATTAAACCCTCTTTTCGACAATTGTAGTATAGATATAAGTAGGGATCGTTCTAGGCCGGGGATTAGGAGGGATTGCTAATCTAATGAAAATTGACTCAAAGATGTGAAAATATGTTTTAAAACACTTTAAATAGACTCACAAGACTCTTACTAACTTATATGACTCAAAACAAACTTTAAAGACTCAAAATAACCAAAAAAAACCAAAAAGACTCAATTTAGACTCTATGACTTAATTTGGACGAAAATACACTTGGTTTTGACTCTAAAGACTCAAAAAGACTCTTTTGGACAGATTTGGAACATATAAGAAAGGGGGTTTTGATTTTGAACGAATTTAAAAGAAAACAAGTGACTTAAAACTTTAAAACAGATTTTGGACGAAAATAAGAAAAACTAATGGATGATGGGATAGCCAAGGGATACTTCTCCACACATGCCAAAATTTGATGCGTGATTTATACGCACACAAATTAAACCCTCTTTTTGTCAATTGTAGTATAAGTATAAGTAGGGATCGTTCTGGACCGGGGATTAGGAGGGATTGTTAACCACTTGGATTTGACTCAAAAACGTAAAATAACAATATGAAACACTATACTAGACTCAAGGAATGCAAAACTAAACTTTAAAACACTAAAACAAACCAAAAGACTCAAACATTACCCAAAACACTCAAAACTGCCTTAAAATCACTTTCTGGGCAGTTTTGAGCACTTTGAGTACTTTGGACGAATTTATGTAACAAATTGAATCACAAACGTAAAAACGTAATATAAAACACTAAACTAGACTCAAAGAATGTAAAACTAAACTTTAAAACACTAACACAAACCAAAAGACTCAAACAGTACCCAAAGCACTCGAAACTGCCTTAAAAACACTTTCTGGGCAGTTTTGAGCACCTTGAGTACTTTGGACGAATTTGGGAAACAAAATGAAACAAAACACTTATAAACACAAACTAAATGTATTTCTAACTAATTTGACATTAAAGTAAAGGGGGATTTAGGTTTATACGAAATTAAACTAAAATGTACAGATTGTAAATTAAAGCAAAATGTAAATGTGAATGTGATAGAATGAATGGAATGAAGGCTAGCTAAGGGGTTCATCTCCATACATGTTATACTTGCATAATAAAATGATTTCCAATTGCATTTCAATAAACTATGATACTCAACACCCCAAGTTAACCGTGATGCACTAATTAACCTTCAAATCTTCCTAACGTTATTGAATTGGATGATGCATGCGACAATTCAAAACATTCCCCACAAGTCCTCAACATGAATGCATAGAAGAGGTACAAGCAAGAATCATTACGCTCTATGAAAATTATAAGTGTTGACGAGGCATTCGTTACTATGATTGCATGAAACTTATGCCAAGAATTTGTTTAACGCGATTGTTTATAAGCAACCTCCACTACTTGCGAATATAAGTTCGTAACTATTAGGTGAAACTCACTTATATTCTAGCGTCATATTCATGCATGAAAATTAAGCGCGCATTCTCAATAAACATACATAAATAAGTTATCAATCAAACGGTTAAACAAATTGAATCCACAACTTATGAAACGCAATTAGAAGTAATCAAATCAAAATGCAAGCATAAACATTTATTTCGAATCCCCCCCTAGCAAAGGGGGGGTTTAGTTGAATTTAAACATTGGAATCAAAGAAACACCTAAACATTCCAACAACTCAAACTTGAATTGTATGAACGTTTAGGCCCTCTTCTCTTCCATTCCTCATTCGTACAAAACAAAGAGTATTGAAATTAAACATTGAAATCAAAGAAACACCTAAACATTCCAACAACTCAAACTTGAATTGTATGAACGTTTAGGCCCTCTTATCTTCCTCTTCGTTGTAGCACAAGGTCTAAGGATAGTTTGATGGTGTGAATGGTTTGGGGAGTGGTTGGAGTGGCTGTAATGGAGGAGAAAAGTGTTTTGGTGGCTGTTGCAAGGGTGTGGAGAGCATATGCTTAAAGCCAAGTAGATGGACGAAATTGAAGACCAAAGGAATGAAAATGAAGAACAAAGAGTTCACATTCATCACCAACACAACCATACATCCACACATTCTTTCTCCATCATTGCCGTGCAAAACACCATCATTGCAGCCACATGCACATTCCACTTCATCATTTCAGATTTCCACCATCAACAAAGAACCATTCATTAATCATTTACACTTTAATCATTCAACCACATTCACACATCACCCATTCACCTTTGTGCCATGCTTCTACCTTTGTTCAAGCCCTTCCACATAACCTGCCTTCATTCATTCAGAAAATGCATTCCTTGCCGTGGCTTACATGCACTTCCCACTACCTTTCATTTCAGCCAAATCACATGCATTCCCACATGCATTTCCACCCACATACACCCATAATCATTCAACACATGCATCCATAATCATCTCTCAAAACCGTGCATTTCATGTTCATTCCAACCTTTATTCCACATGCACTCCCTTTAAATAATCAACCCACATGCACCATTCAAACATAAACCCATTCACCACCAGAAAACAACCATGCCGTGGGTTCCCATTCCAGATTTCCAGCATTCCCTTTTATTTTCTGTCAAAACACATGCATTCCCACCCTTTAATCACATGCATTTCTGCCACATGCATCTCCCATCACCATTTCAGCTTTCCACCTAATTCCTAGTCATCATGTTCCCCCCATTTCACCTATAAATAAGCATGCATTGCAGCCACAAAACACACACTCTTCCATTTCAGCAAACCATCTCTCATACACATTCATTCACGCCAGAAATTCCTCCTCTCCCTCTAGCACTACCATACTTCACCATTCTTCATATTTTCTGCCCAAAAACACTCCTTGCCTTCCCCTACATCCATCCCTACCCTAAACACATCATTCTACATCATCCATAACCCCCAAAACTCACCAAAACCCCTTGTGCCGCAGCAACTAGAGGAGAAGAGGCCTAAACGTTCATACAATTCAAGATTGAGTTGTTGGAATTTTTAGGTGTACTTCGATTCTTGTTTTCAATGTTTACTTTGTTATTACTCTCTAAGTTTGTTGTAATCATGAGTGGCTAAACCCCTAATTAGTTAGGGGAAAGTTTGAAGCCATGAACATGTTTGAAATATGAATTGATTTCTTCCAATTGTTATTTGTTAAGTGATGCGAAAATAGTTAAACACACAAATTAACCCTATGGATGACAATTGTAGTAAATGAGCAAATAGGGATCGTTCTAGACCGGGGATTAACTAGGGATGCTAATCAATGTGAAATTGACTCAAAAGACTCAAAACAACACAAACACACTCAAATCTGCCTAAAAACCACTTTCTGGGCAGATTTGAGCACAAACACAAATTTGGACGAAATTAAGTAATAACTTGACTCAAGAACGTAAAAACACAATATAAAACACTAAACTAACTCAAAGAATGTAAAACTAAACACTTAAAACATTAAAACAAACCAAAAGACTCAAACATCACCCAAAACACTCAAAACTGCCTTAAAATCACTTTCTGGGCAGTTTTGAGCACTTTGGTGAATCTGGACGAAATTGGGAAATAAAATGAATCAAAACACTTAAAAGCACAAACTAAATTGATTTCTAACTAAATTGGACATTAAAGTAAAGGGGGATTAAGGTTTTGACGAAGTTAAATTAAATAAAACAAGTTAATAAACTAGGCAGATTGTATAAACGGATTTGAGAAACAAGATGATGGATGGATTAGTTAGAGGTCCATTCTCCACACATGACACATTTATATATGAATCGATTCTCCAATTGCTTTTCATTATCTATGATGCTCAACACCCCAAGTTAACCGTGATGCACTAATTAACTCTCAAATTTTCCTTATGTTATTGAATTGGATGATGCATGCGACAATTCAATTCATTCTCCAATGGTTCTCAACATGAATGCATAGAAGAGATACAATGAGAGATCATTATGCTCTATGAGAATTATAAGTGTTGACGAGGCAATTGTAACTATGAATGCATGATACTTTTGCCAAGAATTCAATTAACGCGGTTGTGACTAGCAACCTTCACTACTCATGTTTATAAACTTGTGACGATTAGGTGAAACTCGTTTATAAACTAGCATCGAGTTTATGCATGAAGACTAAGTATGCATCCCTAATCAACATACAAAAACAAGTTTTTAATAAACATGATAATTGAATTACAATCACAACTTAACAAATCACAATTGGAAGAAATCAATTCATATTTCAAACATGTTCATGGCTTCAAACTTTCCCCTAACTAATTAGGGGTTTAGCCACTCATGATTACAACAAACTTAGAGAGTAATAACAAAGTAAACATTGAAAACAAGAATCGAAGTACACCTAAAAATTCCAACAACTCAATCTTGAATTGTATGAACGTTTAGGCCTCTTCTCCTCTAGTTGCTGCGGCACAAGGGGTTTTGGTGAGTTTTGGGGGTTATGGATGATGTAGAATGATGTGTTTAGGGTAGGGATGGATGTAGGGGAAGGTAAGGAGTGTTTTTGGGCAGAAAATATGAAGAATGGTGAAGTATGGTAGTGCTAGAGAGAGGGAAGGAATTTCTGGCGTGAATGAATGTGTATGAGAGATGGTTTTCTGAAATGGAAGAGTGTGTTGTTTGTGGCTGCAATGCATGCTTATTTATAGGTGAAATGGGGGGGAACATGATGACTAGGAATTAGGTGGAAAGCTGAAATGGTGATGGGAGATGCATGTGGCTGTTTGTGCATGTGATTAAAGGGTGGAAATGCATGTGCTTTGACAGAAATGAAAGGGAATGCACGGTTTTGGTTGATTTCTGGTGGTTGTGAGGTGGAAATCTAGGTGGAAATGCATGTGGATTAAAGCTATGTGAATGATTAAGGTGAATGTGCATGAGTGCATGTGAAATCTGCCAAGATGCATGTGTTATGAAGTGGATTTTCTGCAAAGGCAAGGTGAATGTGCATGTGATTAAATTAAAAGATGGAATGCATGTGAAAGGTTGGAGATTGAATGATTAAAGTGCATGTGGCTGATTTATGAAGGGGAAATGCAAAGGGGAAATCTGGAAATGGGATAGGAGCCACGGCATTGTGTGGTGTTTGTTTGAATGTTTGCAATGATGAAATGGATGGGAGTGGTTTGATGAATGAGTGGATGGAATGATGAAAGAATAAAGGGAATGATGAAAGGGGAACAAGTGCATGTTAGCCACGGCAAGGAATGCATTTTCTGAATGAATGAAGGCAGGTTATGTGGAAGGGCTTGAACAAAGGTAGAAGCATGGCACAAAGGTGAATGGGTGATGTGTGAATGTGGTTGAATGATTAAAGTGTAAATGATTAATGAATGGTTCTTTGTTGATGGTGGAAATCTGAAATGATGAAGTGAAATGTGCATGTGGCTGCAATGATGGTGTTTTGCACGGCAATGATGGAGAAAGAATGTGTGGATGCATGGTTGTGTTGGTGATGAATGTGAACTCTTTGTTCTTCATTTTCATTCCTTTGGTCTTCAATTTCGTCCATCTACTTGGCTTTAAGCATATGCAATCCATTCCAATCTCTAATTTGCTCCAAAAGGCTCCGAAAGGCATCCTTTTGCATCCTTAGCCATATGAACCTATAAACACACGAAAATGACTTTAAACACTAAATTAAGTAAGAAAACACAACATAAATGCATAAGAACTAGCTAACTAAGGCGCATAAATATGCTTCTATCAAATTCCCCCACACTTAGCTTTTGCTAGTCCTCGAGCAAAACAAAGAAACAAAACATAACCTAAACCTTCCAACGTTCACCTCAGGGATTTCCAATGGTACATGACAAGTTAAAAATCATCATCCCCACAGATTTGAGTCATCTTTACAATTGAAAACATACTTAATCATAGACACCACTTACTAGTTCACAATTAATCGATTAAAAGAATGTTTTGAATGTAGTAACATGCCTTAGAGAATTTGCTCAATCCTTACAAGATATGCACTCAATTTTCACTCAGATTTTCTAACTACACACCCTATACTAGTTATATGTGAGAAGATTGATGTAAATATGAAAACGAATGCTCACATATACGTATAACAAAGAACGCAATTTATGGAGTTAATAAGCATGTTTAGAAATGATCTCATGAATGGAATGCTACTACTTAGATGCGAGAACTAATGACCATATGCTCATACCAAATTCAAACTCCACAAATTGAAACACATAACACTCAAGAATGAAGTCAAGGGTTGTAACGGGGCTTGGGGTAGTGGTTAACAAAGAAAAGATAAAGAGAACAAGCGTTCTTCAAGTAATAGTAAGCAAAGTAGTGTACTTAAGACTTAGAATTCATTTAGATTGCAGAAATTAACTTTAAAACACAAGGGGAAGACTTAGACAACTCCTTAGGGCCGAATTCATTGTTTTGGACCCTTACTTCAACAAACAATACTTTGGAATTCTTTTTCACAACTTTTCAACTCTTTTTCATACTTTTCACGCCTTTTTTTTTTTTTTCTTTTTCTTTTCTTTCATGCCGTGCCTATGGCACACAAATTCTCACACAAGAACACTTCCCCCACACTTGTTTTCTGCCAACATAAATCAAAAGAAATTCAATTTGAATCATGCTTTACTAAGCTTTAAGAACAAGGGTGTGGATGGTCCTAATCTAGGCTAGGTGATGATAATGTGGGTTAACTTGAACATAAAATGACATGGGATACACGGCAATATGGCTAAGGTGGTGGTCACTACACAACTTCATCTTGAATCTGTGTTATGCAAATCAATAACATGCTTTGAATGAAATGGGCATGAGTTCTAGCATTTGGAACTAAATGATGAAACGCCTCTAAGTAGTAACCAAGCAAAGAATAATGAGATCATGCAACGACTTAGAAAACAAGAATGCACAGATTTTAACTCTCCAAATAAACGTTTAGGCTCAAGTCTCACAAGGTTGTAGCGTTAATTTGAGTTCCTTCCTTCAAGCATGTTACAAAAACTGATTTTTTTTTTTTTTTTTATGATTGCATGTGAAGTCATAAGTTATAATCACAACCAAGCATACACAAAGAGTAAATCAAACTTTCATCCATGTTAATCACTCTCTTTAACAGCCATGTAATTACAAACCGAATCCTCATCATTGTGTTGGAAGGTATCCTAAAACAAAAACAAACACACAAAAACACTTTGAAAACAACTCTTTTTGGGTTTTTAAAACAAATTTTTCAAATTTTTATGTGATTTTCGGATTTTTACTTCAAAACACACTAAAACACACCAAAACTGCTTAAAAACACTTAAAAACAGCAAGGAACAAGTCTATAAGTAAAGGGTGATAAAATCCCATGAATTTGCATCAAAAACACTTAGTTACCCCCCCCACACTTAAATCAAACATTGTCCTCAATGTTTCAAGCATAAAATCACACAAAACACAAAGAAACACACAAACAGCAAGTAAAACAACTAAATAGGCAGATTCGAAATAAACAACAAAGTGAAGGGGTTAGGAACGCAAATCTGGAATTGGAGTGATTCCTTGAGCTTCCTTTGTTGAATTGCATGGGTTGCCTCCCAAGTAGCGCTTTCTTTAACGTCTTGCAGCCGGACGAAGACACGTTCATGCTCCATTGGAGCCCACGGCATGGAGTGGGGTCTCCTCCACGACATGCTCCACAAAGTTCTCATAGTATGGCTTCAATCTATGTCCGTTCACCTTGAACTCGTGGCCACTTTTTAAGCTTTGGACTTGGACTGCACCATGAGGAAAAACATTAGTAACAACAAGAGGTCCAATCCATTTAGAACGTAACTTACCAGGGAATAACCGAAGTCTTGAATCAAAAAGCAACACTTTCTGCCCCTTGGAGAACGTTTTGGTACGAAGCATCTTATCATGATAAGCCTTCGTCTTGTCCTTGTAGATGCGAGCATTCTCGTAAGCCTCGTTCCTAATCTCCTCAAGTTCATCTAATTGGAGCTTCCTATGAACTCCAGCAGCGTCTATGTCCAAATTGAAGGTTTTCACAGCCCAATGTGCCTTGTGCTCTAACTCAACGGGCAAATGACATGGCTTACCATATATAAGCCGAAAAGGTGACATGCCAAGGGGAGTTTTGTAAGCCGTACGATAGGCCCACAATGCATCGTCCAAGCGCAAACTCCAATCTCTTCTTGAGGGTCCCACGGTTTTCTCTAGGACTTGTTTGATCTCCCTATTTGAAACCTCCGCTTGCCCATTGGTTTGAGGGTGATAAGGTGTGGAAACCTTATGAGTAACGTTGTACTTCTTGAGCAAAGCTTCAATGGTGCGGTTACGAAAGTGAGAACCCCCATCACTAATTAAAACTCGTGGCATCCCAAACCTAGCAAAAATATTAGATTTCACAAAATCTGCAACAACCTTAGAATCGTTAGTACGGGTGGCTTTGGCTTCCACCCATTTGGAAACATAATCGACAGCTAGCAAGATATAAGTGAAACCAAAAGATGGAGGGAAGGGGCCCATGAAATCAATACCCCACACATCAAAAATTTCCACAAATGAGAGAGATTGTTGTGGCATTTGGTCCTTAGGCCCTATGTTACCTGTTCTTTGACACTTATCGCATGTTAAACAAAACATTTTAGCATCTTTAAAGAGATTAGGCCAATAAAATCCAGATTGTAACACCTTTAGGGCTGTCCTTTGGGTGCCAAAATGTCCCCCACATGCATAAGTATGGCAGAATGTAAGAATGGAATTAAATTCAGATTCGGGCACACATCTACGCACAATCTGATCTGGGCAGAATTTCCATAAATATGGATCATCCCAAACATAAAAACGTGCATCATGAACAAGTTTATCACGTTGGAACTTGTTTAGGGTACTAGGAACTTGCTTAGACACCAAGAAATTGACCAAATCGGCATACCAAGGGGTTCTTACCTCAATGGACAGAAGTTGCTCATCCGGAAACGTTTCTAAAATGGGGGTGGACTCTTCCTCACGCACCATTCTACTTAGGTGGTCAGCCACCACGTTTTCACACCCTTTCTTGTCTCGGATTTCAAGATCGAACTCTTGAAGTAGGAGCATCCAACGAATGAGTCTTGGCTTAGCCTCCTTTTTGGTGAGAAGATACTTCAAGGCTGCATGGTCAGTGAAAACAATTACTTTAGTACCAAGAAGATATGATCTAAACTTATCTAAAGCAAATACAACCGCCAAGAGTTCTTTTTCGGTTGTAGAATAATTCAATTGAGCATCATTTAAAGTGCGTGAAGCATAATAAATAACATGTGGCTGTTTATTTTTCCTTTGACCCAAAACAGCCCCAAGTGCATAATCCGATGCATCACACATCAATTCAAAGGGAATGGACCAATCCGGGGGAGTTATGATGGGTGCCGTGGTGAGTAAGTCTTTTAGATGCTTGAATGCCTTCTCACACGCCTCGTTGAACTCAAAAGACACATCCTTTTGGAGTAGGCGGCATAGGGGTTGTGCAATCTTGGAAAAGTCCTTGATAAATCGTCGATAGAATCCTGCATGGCCAAGAAAAGAACGGACCTCTCTAACCGATGTAGGAGAGGGTAAGTGACGTACAAGATCTATTTTAGACTTATCAACTTCAATTCCTTTTTCAGAGATGATATGACCCAAAACTATACCTTGTTTAACCATAAAATGACATTTTTCCCAATTCAAAACAAGGTTAGTTTCCATGCATCTTTTCAAGATTAAAGTGAGATTATGCAAACAAGCATCAAATGAGTCTCCAAACACACTAAAATCGTCCATAAATACTTCAATTATCTTTTCAACATAATCAGAGAAGATACTTGATAGGAGCATATTCATGCGACTTAAATGGCTTGTTCTCGTGCATTTACGTTATGTTTCTCTAGTTATTTTAGTCCTTTATGCTTCTTTTGTGTGTTTTCAGGTTCTAAGGGCAAGGTATGCAAAAGGATGCCTTTTGGAGCCTTTTGGAGCAAATTAGAGATTGGAATGGATATCATATGCTTGGAGCCAAGAGGATGGACGAAATTAAAGACTTGAAGTAGGAAAGTTAAATCCTAAAAGACCTCATGTTTAAGCATCATTGAAGACTCCTACGCATTTTAGAACACAAAAACAACATTCCTTGCAACCTTAGGACATTGTCGTGTGTTTCCTTGTGTCTCCCTTCCTTGCCATGCAAGGAAGGGCTTTGTTCCCTATTTTAAACACTTAAAGCATTCATATATCATATCATTCACTTATTATAAGCATTCACTTATCATATCATTCACTTATCAAACCATTCACTTATCACTTCCATTCATTTATCACTTATCACTTCCATTCACTTATCACTCACCACATATCATTCATTTATCACTTAACATATCATTCATTTATCACTTAACATATCATACACTTATCATAATCATTCACTTATACACTTATCATAATCATTCACTTATTCTTTCATCATTCAACCACCAATTCAACACATGCATTTCAAACCTTTCAACACCCTTTAATCATCTCCCTTTAAGTTATGATTTTATTTCCTAACCCTACATGCATTATTTATTAGCATCTTCACATGCATTCACACACACTTCACACAAACAAACAACTCAAAACCGTGAGCTCCCATTCCCTTATGCCATTTTCAGATTTCCACCCACTAACCTAGTCATCAACACATGCATTCCCTTCACATTCACCCACATGCACTCCCACTCTTTAATCATATGCACTCCCATCATAATTCCACCACCAATTCAGCCACAAAACATTATCATTGCACCACATTCAACCACTCCACATCCCTCACCAAGAAACCATTCAACACACACATGCATCCTGAAATTCTTTGCCATGCAATCACATGCATTTCCCTTGACATTTTCAGCCATCACACTTCATCATTACACCACCATTCACTCTTTAACCCACACACACTTCACACAAACAACATTCACATGCATTCACATGCATTTCCAACACAAAACACACTCAAAACCGTGGCCACCTTTGCATTTCAGGATTCCCATTTGCATTTTCAGATTTCCAGCTTTCCCTTTTATTTTCCAGCTTTCATTCTTCATCATTGCAGCCATTCCACATGCAATTCTCCATCATTCCTCCACACAAACACCTTAAACAAATAGCCATATACATCTCCACTCCTCCTATAAATACCCTTGCATTCCCATCATTCAAAACATCTCATTCCATTGTAGATACCACAACACAAACACTCCATTCCTTCTCTAGCCGTGAGTTTCTCTCCACTTTCTGCACCATTTTCTCCACCACTCCTCACCTATTTCCATAATTCCCCACTCCATTCCACACTTCCATCCCCCAAACCAATTATCCCTAGACCTTATGCTACAATAAAGAGGAAGAGAAGAGGGCCTAAACGTTCATACAATTCAAGTTTGAGTTGTTGGAATGTTTAGGCGTTTCTTTGATTTCAATGTTTAATTTCAATTCTCTTTGTTTTGTATGAGGAACTAAACCCCCCTTTAGCTAGGGGGGGATTCGAAATATATGTTTATGCTTGCATTTTGATTTGATTACTTTTAATTACGTTTCATAAGTTGTGAATTCAATTTGTTTAACTATTTGATTGATATCCTATTTATGTATGTTTATTGAGAATGAACGCTTAATTTTCATGCATGAATATGACGCTAGAATATAAGTGAGTTTCACCTAATCGTTATGAACTTATATTCACAAGTAGTGGAGGTTGCTTATAAACAATCGCGTTAAACGAATTCTTGGCATAAGTTTCATGCAATCATAGTAACGAATGCCTCGTCAACACTTATAGTTTTCATGATGCTTAATGATTCTTGCTTGTACCTCTTCTATGCATTCATGTTGAGGACTTGTGGGGAATGTTTTGAATTGTCGCATGCATCATCCAATTCAATAACGTTAGGAAGATTTGAAGGTTAATTAGTGCATCACGGTTAACTTGGGGTGTTGAGAATTCATGGTTTATTGAAATGCAATTGGAAATCATTTTATTATGCAAGTATAACATGTATGGAGATGAACCCCTTGGCTAGCATCCATCCATTCATTCCATTTCATCACATTCATATATACTATCTGTCTTAATTCGAATCTGTACATTTTATTTAATTTCGTATAAAACTCAATCCCCCTTTACTTTATTGTCCAATTTAGTAGAAAGTGTTTTAGTTTGTGTTTTTACGTTCTTGAGTCATTTTGTTACACAAATTCGTCCAAATTTGTGTTTGTGCTCAAATCTGCCCAGAAAGTGGTTTTTAGGCAGATTTGAGTGTGTTTGTGTTGTTTTGAGTCCTTTGAGTCTTTGTGAACGTTTTTAATTTTGTTTTAATGTTTTTGAGTCAAATCCAAGTGATTAACAATCCCTCCTAATCCCCGGTCATAACTTTCGAAGGGGTGTTTATTCTGGAGTTCATTTTGGAGCACACAGGTAAGCCGCCTCCCCGAATTTCAATTTTCTTGTATACTAACATGTGGTTAATGATTCAGGCACCCAATCTGGAATTTAAACTATTACCGGATCATTTCAAGTATCACCGCCCATTCAAAGATAAATTCCATGCCGTTTGATTTTATTTATGTAAAAAAAAAAAAAAAAAAAAAAGAAAGATACTAAACATAGAGAAAGGTGGAGCTTCACAAAGGTTGTTTGCGTGAAGCCCCACTACGAGGAGCAGAAGCGGAAGGCATAGAAGCGGGAGGCATCGGTGCAGAAGGCATAGAAGCGGGAGGCATCGGAGCGGAAGCCATCGGAGCGGGAGGCATCGGAGCTAGAGCATTCCAGGCCTCAATACTTGGCCAAGCGCTGGATGACCCAGGAAAAAGGTGCCTCTGGAGATAAGACGCAAGCCTTTGACGGTCACTGTGAATTCGACCCTCAGATTCTTGCAGCTCATCAAGCTTCCTTTTCATCCCCGACGAATAGTTATTTGCAAGCACATGCAAACTTCTATTCTCGTACTTAAGCTGCTGGATCTCTTGCTTAAGACTTTCCACTTCTGCCATCAATGATTCCACCTGACGGGAGCGGGCAAGCAGGCGTTGGCCCATGTTGGACACAGAACTCGCACACTGAACACTAAGTGCGAGGGACTCTTGAACGGCCAACTCATCGGACCGTCCTGACAGTAGCCTACTATCTTTTGGAGTGAGGAGGTTCCTAGCTACTATTGTAGCTGTTGTGGCGTCCTGCATCACGGAGTCTTCACCTGTAAGAAGACCATTAGAAGATAAGAAAGAAGGGCGCCATACGTTACCTTGACGCGGCGCGCCCGTATCACTGCTAAGGCTCAATTCCAAGCTAAGGTTCGATGAGTTTGCCATTTTTCAAAAGTGTTCAAAGAGAAGGGATGGAGTTAAATTTCAAAGGGCCGGAGTCGATTTTCAAGAATGGGAAATCTTCAGAGTGTGTATGTTGGCGGTGATCGATAGCTCTATAAAATGCCAAGGCGATGCGTCCACCGATTCAAAGAGCCGGATTTTTCGGCGTAATTTAGGCGACGTTTTCTCGGCTTTTCAGAAGACGCACGTGGAGGCCATCATCGCAACTACACCTCTTTAGCCGACAAGCGCAAAGTTCGGCGACGCTTTCTCTGCTTTTCAGAAAACGCGTGCAGCTTTGTCAAAAGGAGCCGCATCTGCACTACCACGTGTCGTTCAGAAATCGAAGGGGCGTCGTTCAGAAATCGAAGGGGCGCCTGCTCAGAAATCGAAGAGGCGAATTCAAAGATCGAAGAGGCGCCACTATTTCAAAAAGCCGGAATTGCGGGATCAAAACGTTTGTCGACAAGGGTAAAAAGTACCACCACTTGATATTATCTCTATATATGTCGACCTTCGTCTTTTATGGCAGGGCAAACCTGAAGAAATTGCCCAACTCTCCCTCACCTCTGAGGGCGCACTCCCAGCAAAGCCTTTCAAAATACTCAATTCTTTCTTCTTCCCCAAAGATGATACCAGATGCCTGGAGTACATATGACCCAGGAGGAAACGGCGGATTGAAGCTTGTGCTGATTCATTCACCGCTTCTTCAAAGCAAAGGTATCTCATATCATCAAGGTCAAAAGCAAAAGTATCTCATATCATGCTCTTTCCCTATCTTTTTCTTTGTCCTTGTTCTTACTCGCATGGCAAAGTAAAAGAAGCAATCAGCCGGCACTTGGAGTCAATCTTCCGATCTGGAGCCAACTGCCTGGAATCTATTCCTGATTGCTTACCTAGCGTTGCTCTCGAGTAGTCATCTTCAACGGTTGATACACTTCCGGAGAAGGGACCACTTCTGCAAAGGGGAGCGAGTAAGGCAAGTGAAAATGATACATTGAAGCATGTGGAGACAAGCTTAGGCTGAGTTATCCTCCAACCCTTTTCAATACGAATTGGAAAGATTGAACAAAGAAACAGACCAAAGGAGTAAGCTCAGACCTTCGGGGGAGACCAAAAGAACCATCCTGCTGCCCAGTTCAAGAAGTAGCACAAAGGAAAATCAACGATGGGCAGAAACCAGTTCAAGAGTAAGCCTGTGGAATCACAAAGATCAAAAGCCTCAATGCAATTACCAAGGAGAAGATGGAATTTACACTCTATAACCAGATTTGCGTCTCTAAACTCTTCTCTTTGTTAATTACATTCTGCCATGTTTAGTATGTTTAAGTGCTTTTTGTGTATTTACTTATGCTTTGTGTGAATCTATGGTTAAAACATTGAGGACAATGTTTGATTTAAGTGTGGGGGGGTAACTAAGTATGTTGATGCAAATTCGTTGAATTTTATCACCCATAACTTCAAGTGTTGTTCCTTGCTGTTTTAAATTGTTTTTAAGTTGTTTTAGAGTGTTTTAGTATGTTTTGTTTTTATAACTCCGAAAATCACATAAAAATTTGAAAAACATGTTTTAAAAAGCCTAAAAAGAGTGTTTTGAGTCGTTTTTGTGTGTTTGTGTCTTAGGGTACCTTCCAACACAATGATAAGGATTTGGTTTGTAATTGCATGACGGTTAAAAAGAGTTATAAACATGGATGAAAGTTTGATTTACTCTTGGTATATGTTTAGTTATGGCTATAATGTATGACTTCACATGCAATCATAAAAGAAAAATTCGTTTTTGTAACATGCTTGAAGGAAGGAACTCGTACAAACGCTACAACCTTGTGAGACTCGAGCTATTACCTTCTTTGGAGAGTTATAATCTGTGATTCTGTGTTTTCTAAAGTTGTTGCATGATCTCATTATTCCTTGCTTGGCTGCTACTTAGAATGCAATTGTATCATGATAGAACTAAATGCTAGAACTTATATCCGTTTCATTCAAAGCATGACATTGAATTGCATAACATATATCAAGATGAAGTTGTGTAGTTGCCACCATAGCCAAATAGCCTTACTTCCCATATTTCGTATATGTTGTAAGAATGAACTCACGAGCGTTGATGGTTGAAGAAAGGGTCCAAAAAAGTTGAATTTGGCCCTAAGTTTTGTGTGACTTTCCCTTGGGTGTTCAAAGTTGACTTCTGCGTTCTTAAGGGAATTCTAAGTGCCTAAATCAATACTTTGCTCACTATTGCTTTAAGAATGTTTGTTTATCCTTCACCTTTCATTGTTAGCCAACACCTTTAGCCCCGTTACACCCCTTTGACTTCTATCTTGATCGTTATGTGTTCAATAATGTGGAGTTTGAAATTGATATGAGCTTATGGAATCACTGGTTCTCATTCTAAGTAGTAGCATTCCATTCATGAGATCATATTCATGTCATTATCGTAAATCCAGAAAATGCTTTCCTTGTTATAACATATGTGAGTGTTCGTCTACATGTTTACATCAATCTTCTCACATATAACTAGTGTAGGGTGTGTAGTCAGAAAATCTGTGTGAAAAACGAGTGCATATCTTGTAAGGATTTGAGCAATTTCTCTAAGGCATGTTACTACATTCAAAACATGGTTTTAAATGCTTAATTGTGAACTAGTATATGGTGACTATGATTAAGAATGTACTTAAGTGTGAAGATGACTAAAATCTGTGGGAATGATGATTTTTAACGTGTCATGTGCATTGGAAATCCCTAAGACGGTTGTTGGAAGGTTTAGGTTGTGTTTTACTTGTTTTGTTTCGTTTGGTTTTGTTTTGTTTTTCTTTCTGTTTTGCTCGAGGACTAGCAAAAGATAAGTGTGGGGGTATTTGATAGGAGCATATTCATGCGACTTAAATGGCTTGTTCTCGTGCATTTACGTTATGTTTCTCTAGTTATTTTAGTCCTTTATGCTTCTTTTGTGTGTTTTCAGGTTCTAAGGGCAAGGTATGCAAAAGGATGCCTTTTGGAGCCTTTTGGAGCAAATTAGAGATTGGAATGGATATCATATGCTTGGAGCCAAGAGGATGGACGAAATTAAAGACTTGAAGTAGGAAAGTTAAATCCTAAAAGACCTCATGTTTAAGCATCATTGAAGACTCCTACGCATTTTAGAACACAAAAACAACATTCCTTGCAACCTTAGGACATTGTCGTGTGTTTCCTTGTGTCTCCCTTCCTTGCCATGCAAGGAAGGGCTTTGTTCCCTATTTTAAACACTTAAAGCATTCATATATCATATCATTCACTTATTATAAGCATTCACTTATCATATCATTCACTTATCAAACCATTCACTTATCACTTCCATTCATTTATCACTTATCACTTCCATTCACTTATCACTCACCACATATCATTCATTTATCACTTAACATATCATTCATTTATCACTTAACATATCATACACTTATCATAATCATTCACTTATACACTTATCATAATCATTCACTTATTCTTTCATCATTCAACCACCAATTCAACACATGCATTTCAAACCTTTCAACACCCTTTAATCATCTCCCTTTAAGTTATGATTTTATTTCCTAACCCTACATGCATTATTTATTAGCATCTTCACATGCATTCACACACACTTCACACAAACAAACAACTCAAAACCGTGAGCTCCCATTCCCTTATGCCATTTTCAGATTTCCACCCACTAACCTAGTCATCAACACATGCATTCCCTTCACATTCACCCACATGCACTCCCACTCTTTAATCATATGCACTCCCATCATAATTCCACCACCAATTCAGCCACAAAACATTATCATTGCACCACATTCAACCACTCCACATCCCTCACCAAGAAACCATTCAACACACACATGCATCCTGAAATTCTTTGCCATGCAATCACATGCATTTCCCTTGACATTTTCAGCCATCACACTTCATCATTACACCACCATTCACTCTTTAACCCACACACACTTCACACAAACAACATTCACATGCATTCACATGCATTTCCAACACAAAACACACTCAAAACCGTGGCCACCTTTGCATTTCAGGATTCCCATTTGCATTTTCAGATTTCCAGCTTTCCCTTTTATTTTCCAGCTTTCATTCTTCATCATTGCAGCCATTCCACATGCAATTCTCCATCATTCCTCCACACAAACACCTTAAACAAATAGCCATATACATCTCCACTCCTCCTATAAATACCCTTGCATTCCCATCATTCAAAACATCTCATTCCATTGTAGATACCACAACACAAACACAATCCATTCACCACAGAAATAAGGCCTTTGTGCCAGAAATTCACCCATTCCAAACACTCTTCCATAAACTCATCCATTGCAGAAATGTAGACCATCAAACCACCCCCTTTGTGCCGTGAGTCTCCCTTACAATCCAAACACCATCCTTCCATTTCCACCACTCCTCTTCCATATCTCCACCACTCCCCAAACCATTCACACCATCAAACTCACCTTAGACCTTGTGCCACAACGAAGAGGAAGAGAAGAGTGCCTAAACGTTCATACAATTCAAGTTTGAGTTGTTGGAATGTTTAGGTGTTTCTTTGATTTCAATGTTTAATTTCAATGCTCTTTGTTTTGTACGAATGAGGAATGGATGATAAGAGGGCTTAAACGTTCATACAATTCAAGTTTGAGTTGTTGGAATGTTTAGGTGTTTCTTTGATTCTCTTTGTTTTGTACCATGAGGAACTAAACCCCCCTTGGTTAGGGGGTGATTCGAATATATGTTTATGCTTGCATTTTGATTTGATTACTCCTAATTGCGTTTCATAAGTTGTGATTCAATTTGTTTAACCGTTTTATTGATAACTTATTTATGTATGTTTATTGAGAGTGCACGCTTAATGTTCATGCATGAATATGACGCTAGAATATAAGTGAGTTTCACCTAATAGTTACGAACTTATATTCATAAGTAGTGGAGGTTGCTTATAAACAATCGCGTTAAACGAATTCTTGGCAAGAGTTTCATGCATTCATAGTAACGAATGCCTCGTCAATACTTATAATTTTCATAGAGCGTAATGATTCTTGCTTGTACCTCTTCTATGCATTCATGTTGAGGACTTGTGGGGAATGTTTTGAATTGTCGCATGCATCATCCAATTCAATAACGTTAGGAAGATTTGAAGGTTAATTAGTGCATCACGGTTAACTTGGGGTGTTGAGAATTCATGGTTTATTGAAATGCAATTGGAAATCATTTTATTATGCAAGTATAACATGTATGGAGATGAACCCCTTGGCTAGCATCCATCCATTCATTCCATTTCATCACATTCATATATACTATCTGTCTTAATTCGAATCTGTACATTTTATTTAATTTCGTATAAAACTCAATCCCCCTTTACTTTATTGTCCAATTTAGTAGAAAGTGTTTTAGTTTATGTTTATAAGTGTTTTGATTCATTTTGTTACATAATTTCGTCCAAATTCACCAAAGTGCTCAAAACTGCCCAGAAAGTGATTTTAAGGCAGTTTTGAGTGTTTTGGGTGATGTTTGAGTCTTTTGGTTTGTCTTAGTGTTTTAAACTTTAGTTTTGCATTCTTTGAGTCTAGTATAGTGTTTCATATTGTTATTTTACGTTTTTGAGTCAAATCCAAGTGGTTAACAATCCCTCCTAATCCCCGGTCCAGAACGATCCCTACTTATACTTATACTACAATTTGACGAAAAGAGGGTTTAATTTGTGTGCGTATAAATCTCGCATCAATACTTACCATGCATCGTTGGAAAGTGGCCGGTGCATTGCATAAACCAAATGGCATACGACGATATGCAAAAGTACCAAATGGACAAGTAAAGGTGGTCTTTTCTTGATCATCCGGCGTTATGACAATTTGATTATAACCCGAATAACCATCAAGAAAGCAATAAAAAGAATGACCGGCTAACCTTTCAAGCATTTGATCAATGAATGGCAAAGGGAAGTGATCTTTCCTTGTTGCGGCATTTAGCTTTCTATAGTCAATGCACACCCTCCAACCGGTTTGAATGCGTGTAGGCACAAGTTCATCTTCTTCATTCTTCACCACAGTCACTCCGGATTTCTTTGGCACAACTTGAACCGGTGAAACCCAACGGCTATCCGAGATAGGATAGATCACCCCACAATCTAGAAGCTTGATAATCTCCTTTTTCACAACTTCCATCATTGGAGGGTTGAGCCGGCGTTGAGCCTCTCTGGTTGGTTTAGCCCCCTCCTCTAAAAGTATGCGATGCATGCAAGTTGTAGGACTAATACCCTTTATGTCGGCCAAGGTCCATCCTATGGCCGTCTTGTGCTCTTTCAACACCCGAATCAATTTCTCCTCCTCCATTGCTGTGAGGGATAAGGAAACTATGACAGGCAACGTCTCATTGTCTCCCAAATAGACATACTTCAAATGATCCGGCAATGGTTTAAGCTCAAGAATGGGTGCCTGAATCACTGAAGGTAACAACTTGTTAGTCGAAACAGGAATTGGACTCGGTTTTGGAGGCTTACCAAAGTGTTGTGGCAATGACTCAAGTGCAGCAACCATCTCGGCCTCATCTTCACTTCTAGCCACGGCAAAACCAGATTTTTGCCCAATTCCTTGTGCAATTGTTGTTTCAAGTGTATCCCTCTCCAAAGAATCGAGAAATTCCTGCGCCAAATCATCAATTATATCAATAGAAAAGCAAGAATGATCGTCCTTAGGAAATTTAATACTTTCAGAAAGATTGAAATCAATGACTTCCCCATCAAATTCCATCGTTAAAGTTCCTTTAAACACATCTATCTTGGTGCGGGCTGTTTTCATGAAGGGCCTCCCTAATAGAATCGGTAATGGGGTGGAATGGGGTGAATCCTCCATGTCAAGCACGTAGAAATCCACTGGAAAAATCAAGTTATCAACCTGTACCAAAACATCTTCCAAAACACCCTTTGGATATGCATTAGAACGATCGGCTAATTGAATTATCACACCATCATTTTTAAGCTCACCTAAGTTCATAGATGCATAAATAGAGTATGGCATAACATTAATCGAAGCCCCTAAGTCTAACATGCATTGTTCAAACTTAGTATTACCAATAACGCACGGAATTGTAAAACTACCCGGATCTTTGCATTTAGGGGGTAATTTCCTTTGTAACACAGCAGAGACATTTTCACTTACCTGGACCACCTCCTTGTTTGAAATCCTCTTCCTCGTTGTGCAAAGCTCTTTTAAGAACTTGGCATACTTAGGGACTTGCTTGATTGCATCAAGGAGCGGAATGTTAACTTGAACTTTCCTAAAGGTTTCCAAAATGTCCTTTTCACTCTCCTCCTTCTTTGATTGCCTAAACCTGCTAGGAAAGGGCACGTTTAGTGGAATGGAACTTGATAAAGTCGAATTTGGACTTACCTTAGGCATATTGGACGGTTTTGGCACAATAGGGGGCTGCGGCAAAGATTCTTTCACCCTTGCCGTGGCCTTTATTCCTTGTTCCTCCTCTTCTTGCAGCAACACGTCCTCTTCTTGACTTGTTTTGGACGTGCTTGGGGTGGTTTCGACCTCCTTACCACTTCTCAACATGATTGCCTTGGCAGATTCGAATCCTCCCCTTGGATTGACAACGGTTGAGCTAGGGAGCTTGCCTTTGTCTCGGAATTGTCCTACAAATTCCGCAATCTGCCCAATTTGTTTCTCCAAGTGATCCACCCTTTTGTCTTGGTTTTGCATGGCTTTGGTTTGATCCTCTTGCCCCTGAGACAAATTGGTAAGTAATTTAAGAAGTGTTTCATTGCCCAACGACGTACCTTGATTGTTTTGGGCAGGTTGTGCTTGGTTTGGATTGGGGCCGAATGGCTTGGTGTAGAACCCCGGGGGTTGTTGTCTAAAGCCTCCTTGTTGTTGAGGTTGTTGAGGTTCCCTCCACTTGAAGTTTGGATGGTCTCTCCAACCCGGATTGTATGTGTTGGAATATGGATCATTCCTTGGTTGATTGTGGCTCGGAAATCCCATGGCATTTGCACTCTCCCATCCCCCATTCTCAATCAATTGAGGGCATTTTTCCGAAGGGTGTCCTTGGATAGAACATACACCACATACAATCGGTCCTTGTATCTTCATTCCTTCGGCCATCTGAGACACAATAGAAGTAAGATTAGCTATCTGAGATTGAATATCGGATTGAGAACTTACCTCATTCAAGTGTTGCCGTGGGGGGTCCCTTTGCCCAAGTCCTTCATATTGTTGTGCATTTAGAGCACGGTTTGCAATTAGGGTCTTGGCCGACATAGGAGTTTTGTCCACCAATGCACCTCCCGCCGAAGCATCGAGCATTTGCCTTTCAATGGGAAGAAGGCCCTCATAGAAATATTGAAGGAGAAGCTCCTCCTTCATTTGATGTTGAGGACACGATGCAACAAGGGCTTTAAAACGCTCGTAGTATGCTGGAAAAGATTCTCCTTGACTTTGTTGGATTCCGCTAATTTTCTTCCTCAAGAGAATGACTCTTGAAGTAGGGAAGAACTTCTCCAAGAACGCTCTCTTCATGCTCTCCCAAGAAGTAACGGTCCCGGGTGCCAATTCATAAAGCCAATCCTTAGCCTTTTCCACAAGAGAGAATGGAAAAGCTTTCATCATTAGAATGTTCCCATCGACATTTATGGGTGTCATGCTCGAACAAACAACCTCGAACTCCTTGAGATGCTTGTTGGGATCTTCCATGGAAAGCCCATGGTATTTCGGAATGTGGTGCAACAAGCTTGACTTCAACTCGAATTCATCGGTCTTGCCTTGGGCAGCCGCGGGGTATTGAATGCATAATGGTGCGGCATTGGCCAACCCCGAGGCCGAAAGCTCTTTAATGGTCCGATTGTCTGCTGCCATAACTTCTTCTTCCACACTTTCAAACTCAGATTCGGCCTCTGAACTTGAACTAGGTTCACTAGGTTCGGGATGCCTCCTCTTTCTTCTCAAATCACGTTCAAAATCGTCGTTAAAGTCCAAGATATGTGCATGCACAGTTTGAGAACTCCGCGTCATGCACTAGTACCTAAACCAAGAAAACAAAACAAAATGAGAAAACTAGGTAAATTACACTAAAAACATACGGCAAAAACACAAGGGATTAGCAATTTTGCTAATCCCCGGCAACGGCGCCAAAATTTGATGCGAAAATAGTTAAACACACAAATTAACCCTATGGATGACAATTGTAGTAAATGAGCAAATAGGGATCGTTCTAGACCGGGGATTAACTAGGGATGCTAATCAATGTGAAATTGACTCAAAAGACTCAAAACAACACAAACACACTCAAATCTGCCTAAAAACCACTTTCTGGGCAGATTTGAGCACAAACACAAATTTGGACGAAATTAAGTAATAACTTGACTCAAGAACGTAAAAACACAATATAAAACACTAAACTAACTCAAAGAATGTAAAACTAAACACTTAAAACATTAAAACAAACCAAAAGACTCAAACATCACCCAAAACACTCAAAACTGCCTTAAAATCACTTTCTGGGCAGTTTTGAGCACTTTGGTGAATCTGGACGAAATTGGGAAATAAAATGAATCAAAACACTTAAAAGCACAAACTAAATTGATTTCTAACTAAATTGGACATTAAAGTAAAGGGGGATTAAGGTTTTGACGAAGTTAAATTAAATAAAACAAGTTAATAAACTAGGCAGATTGTATAAACGGATTTGAGAAACAAGATGATGGATGGATTAGTTAGAGGTCCATTCTCCACACATGACACATTTATATATGAATCGATTCTCCAATTGCTTTTCATTATCTATGATGCTCAACACCCCAAGTTAACCGTGATGCACTAATTAACTCTCAAATTTTCCTTATGTTATTGAATTGGATGATGCATGCGACAATTCAATTCATTCTCCAATGGTTCTCAACATGAATGCATAGAAGAGATACAATGAGAGATCATTATGCTCTATGAGAATTATAAGTGTTGACGAGGCAATTGTAACTATGAATGCATGATACTTTTGCCAAGAATTCAATTAACGCGGTTGTGACTAGCAACCTTCACTACTCATGTTTATAAACTTGTGACGATTAGGTGAAACTCGTTTATAAACTAGCATCGAGTTTATGCATGAAGACTAAGTATGCATCCCTAATCAACATACAAAAACAAGTTTTTAATAAACATGATAATTGAATTACAATCACAACTTAACAAATCACAATTGGAAGAAATCAATTCATATTTCAAACATGTTCATGGCTTCAAACTTTCCCCTAACTAATTAGGGGTTTAGCCACTCATGATTACAACAAACTTAGAGAGTAATAACAAAGTAAACATTGAAAACAAGAATCGAAGTACACCTAAAAATTCCAACAACTCAATCTTGAATTGTATGAACGTTTAGGCCTCTTCTCCTCTAGTTGCTGCGGCACAAGGGGTTTTGGTGAGTTTTGGGGGTTATGGATGATGTAGAATGATGTGTTTAGGGTAGGGATGGATGTAGGGGAAGGTAAGGAGTGTTTTTGGGCAGAAAATATGAAGAATGGTGAAGTATGGTAGTGCTAGAGAGAGGGAAGGAATTTCTGGCGTGAATGAATGTGTATGAGAGATGGTTTTCTGAAATGGAAGAGTGTGTTGTTTGTGGCTGCAATGCATGCTTATTTATAGGTGAAATGGGGGGGAACATGATGACTAGGAATTAGGTGGAAAGCTGAAATGGTGATGGGAGATGCATGTGGCTGTTTGTGCATGTGATTAAAGGGTGGAAATGCATGTGCTTTGACAGAAATGAAAGGGAATGCACGGTTTTGGTTGATTTCTGGTGGTTGTGAGGTGGAAATCTAGGTGGAAATGCATGTGGATTAAAGCTATGTGAATGATTAAGGTGAATGTGCATGAGTGCATGTGAAATCTGCCAAGATGCATGTGTTATGAAGTGGATTTTCTGCAAAGGCAAGGTGAATGTGCATGTGATTAAATTAAAAGATGGAATGCATGTGAAAGGTTGGAGATTGAATGATTAAAGTGCATGTGGCTGATTTATGAAGGGGAAATGCAAAGGGGAAATCTGGAAATGGGATAGGAGCCACGGCATTGTGTGGTGTTTGTTTGAATGTTTGCAATGATGAAATGGATGGGAGTGGTTTGATGAATGAGTGGATGGAATGATGAAAGAATAAAGGGAATGATGAAAGGGGAACAAGTGCATGTTAGCCACGGCAAGGAATGCATTTTCTGAATGAATGAAGGCAGGTTATGTGGAAGGGCTTGAACAAAGGTAGAAGCATGGCACAAAGGTGAATGGGTGATGTGTGAATGTGGTTGAATGATTAAAGTGTAAATGATTAATGAATGGTTCTTTGTTGATGGTGGAAATCTGAAATGATGAAGTGAAATGTGCATGTGGCTGCAATGATGGTGTTTTGCACGGCAATGATGGAGAAAGAATGTGTGGATGCATGGTTGTGTTGGTGATGAATGTGAACTCTTTGTTCTTCATTTTCATTCCTTTGGTCTTCAATTTCGTCCATCTACTTGGCTTTAAGCATATGCAATCCATTCCAATCTCTAATTTGCTCCAAAAGGCTCCGAAAGGCATCCTTTTGCATCCTTAGCCATATGAACCTATAAACACACGAAAATGACTTTAAACACTAAATTAAGTAAGAAAACACAACATAAATGCATAAGAACTAGCTAACTAAGGCGCATAAATATGCTTCTATCATTAAGTTGTGATTGTAATTCAATTATCATGTTTATTAAAAACTTGTTTTTGTATGTTGATTAGGGATGCATACTTAGTCTTCATGCATAAACTCGATGCTAGTTTATAAACGAGTTTCACCTAATCGTCACAAGTTTATAAACATGAGTAGTGAAGGTTGCTAGTCACAACCGCGTTAATTGAATTCTTGGCAAAAGTATCATGCATTCATAGTTACAATTGCCTCGTCAACACTTATAATTCTCATAGAGCATAATGATCTCTCATTGTATCTCTTCTATGCATTCATGTTGAGAACCATTGGAGAATGATTTGAATTGTCGCATGCATCATCCAATTCAATAACATAAGGAAAATTTGAGAGTTAATTAGTGCATCACGGTTAACTTGGGGTGTTGAGCATCATAGATAATGAAAAGCAATTGGAGAATCGATTCATATATAAATGTGTCATGTGTGGAGAATGGACCTCTAACTAATCCATCCATCATCTTGTTTCTCAAATCCGTTTATACAATCTGCCTAGTTTATTAACTTGTTTTATTTAATTTAACTTCGTCAAAACCTTAATCCCCCTTTACTTTAATGTCCAATTTAGTTAGAAATCAATTTAGTTTGTGCTTTTAAGTGTTTTGATTCATTTTATTTCCCAATTTCGTCCAGATTCACCAAAGTGCTCAAAACTGCCCAGAAAGTGATTTTAAGGCAGTTTTGAGTGTTTTGGGTGATGTTTGAGTCTTTTGGTTTGTTTTAATGTTTTAAGTGTTTAGTTTTACATTCTTTGAGTTAGTTTAGTGTTTTATATTGTGTTTTTACGTTCTTGAGTCAAGTTATTACTTAATTTCGTCCAAATTTGTGTTTGTGCTCAAATCTGCCCAGAAAGTGGTTTTTAGGCAGATTTGAGTGTGTTTGTGTTGTTTTGAGTCTTTTGAGTCAATTTCACATTGATTAGCATCCCTAGTTAATCCCCGGTCTAGAACGATCCCTATTTGCACATTTACTACAATTGTCATCCATAGGGTTAATTTGTGTGTTTAACTATTTTCGCATCAATGTCACAAGGATTCCTACTTGAAGTAGCCACACACCTTCCACATTTCAGCCACATGCACTTGTTCCTCCATCATTGCACCAACAACAACATTGCACATGCACTCCCTTCAATTAATTAACCCACATGCACCCTTTATTCTTTCATCATTCCAGCCACTCCACATCCCTCACCAAGAAATCATTCAACACATGCATCCATAATCATTTCTCCACACCAAAACCGTGCACATGCATTCCCCTTGTGCAATTCCATCATTCCACACCTCCATGGCAGCCACCAACCAACCTAGCTGTCATGTTTCCCCTTTAATCATTCAAACATTCACCCACATGCATTTCTAACCCACATGCACCCTAGATTCTAATCAGCCATTCACATTTAATCATTCATTCCCATCAGATTTCTAGCATATTCACATGCATTCATCCTAGCTGCCATGTTTCCCCTTTCATCATTCCCTCACATTCTTTAAATCAGCCAACACATGCATCCACCTTTCTCCCATCAGATTTCCAACATTGCACATGCATTTCCACCCTTTAATCACATGCATAAATCAGCCACATGCATCTCCCATCACCATTCCAGATTTCCACCAAGTTCCTAGCTGTCATGTTCCCCCCATTTCACCTATAAATAAACCTTCACTGCAGCCACAAAGGGGGGGATCCATTCACCACAGAAATAAGGCCTTTGTGCCAGAAATTCATCCATTCCATAAACACTTCCATTCCATTGTACATACCACCAACACTTCCCCCTTTGTACCGTGAGTTTCCCTTACAATCCAAACACCATCCTTCCATTTTCACCACTCCCCAAACCATTCACACCATCAAACTATCCTTAGACCTTGTGCTACAACGAAGAGGAAGAGAAGAGTGCCTAAACGTTCATACAATTCAAGTTTGAGTTGTTGGAATGTTTAGGTGTTTCTTTGATTTCAATGTTAATTTCAATACTCTTTGTTTTGTACGTATGAGGAATGGAAGAGAAGAGTGCCTAAACGTTCATACAATTCAAGTTTGAGTTGTTGGAATGTTTAGGTGTTTCTTTGATTTCAAAGTTATGAGGAAATTCGAAATATATGTTTATGCTTGCATTTTGATTTGATTACTTCTAATTGCGTTTCATAAGTTGTGATTCAATTTGTTTAACCGTTTGATTGATAACTTATTTATGTATGTTTATTGAGAGTGCACGCTTAATTTTCATGCATGAATATGACGCTAGAATATAAGTGAGTTTCACCTAATAGTTACGAACTTATATTCACAAGTAGTGGAGGTTGCTTATAAACAATCGCGTTAAACGAATTCTTGGCATAAGTTTCATGCGTATTCCATAGTAACGAATGCCTCGTCAACACTTATAATTTTCATAGAGCGTAATGATTCTTGCTTGTATCTCTATTATGCAATCATGTAGGGGACTTGTGGGGAATGTTTTGAATTGTTGTATGCGCTAACCCATCCAATTCAATAACGTTAGGAAGATTTGAAGGTTAATTAGTGCATCACGGTTAACTTGGGGTGTTGAGAATTCATGGTTTATTGAAATGCAATTGGAAATCATTTTATTATGCAAGTGTAACATGTGTGGAGAAGAACCTTCTAGCTAGCATTCATCCATTCATTTTATCGCATTCATATTTACATTCTGTCTAGTTTATTAAACTTGTTTCGTTATTTCAATTTTCGTCAAATTAAAATCGCCCTTTACTTTATTGTCTAATTTAGTTAGAAAGTGTCTTAGTTTGTGTTTATAAGAGTTTTGAGTCATTTTGTTACACAAATTCGTCCAAATTTGTGTTTGTGCTCAAATCTGCCCAGAAAGTGGTTTTTAGGCAGATTTGAGTGTGTTTGTGTTGTTTTGAGTCTTTTGGTTTGTTTTAGTGTTTTAAAGTTTAGTTTTGCATTCTTTGAGTCTAGTATAGTGTTTTATATTGTTATTTTACGTTTGAATCAAGCCATAATCTTAAATTCGTCCAACATTGGGTTTAAGGTCAGAAACTGCCTAGTTAGTGTTTTTAGGCAGTTTTGAGTCCTTTGAGTCTTTGTGAACGTTTTTAACTTTGTTTTTATGTTTTTGAGTCAAATCCAAGTGATTAACAATCCCTCCTAATCCCCGGTCCAGAACGATCCCTACTTATATATCTATACTACAATTGTCAAAAAAAAGGGTTTAATTTGTGTGCGTATAAATCACGCATCATACGCACACAAATTAAACCCTCTTTTCGTCAAATTGTAGTATATGTATAAGTAGGGATCGTTCTGGACCGGGGATTAGGAGGGATTGTTAATCACTTGGATTTGACTCAAAAACGTAAAAACGTAATATAAAACACTAAACTAGACTCAAAGAATGTAAAACTAAACTTTAAAACACTAAAACAAACCAAAAGACTCAAACAGTACCCAAAGCACTCGAAACTGCCTTAAAAACACTTTCTGGGCAGTTTTGAGCACCTTGAGTACTTTGGACGAATTTGGGAAACAAAATGAAACAAAACACTTATAAACACAAACTAAATGTATTTCTAACTAATTTGACATTAAAGGGGGATTGAGTTTTATACGAAATTAAACTAAAATGTACAGATTGTAAATTAACGCAAAATGTAAATGTGAATGTGATAGAATGAATGGAATGAAGGCTAGCTAAGGGGTTCATCTCCATACATGTTATACTTGCATAATAAAACGATTTCCAATTGCATTTCAATAAATCATGAATTCTCAACACCCCAAGTTAACCGTGATGCACTAATTAACCTTCAAATCTTCCTAACGTTATTGAATTGGATGATTGCATACGACAACCCAAAACATTCCCCACAAGTCCCCTACATGATTGCATAATAGAGATACAAACAAGAATCATTACGCTCTATGAAAATTATAAGTGTTGACGGGGCATTCGTTACTATGATTGCATGAAACTTATGCCAAGAATTCGTTTAACGCGATTGTTTATAAGCAACCTCCACTACTTGTGAATATAAGTTCGTAACTATTAGGTGAAACTCACTTATATTCTAGCGTCAAATTCATGCATGAAAATTAAGTGTGCACTCTCAATAAACATACATAAATAAGTTATCAATCAAACAGTTAAACGAATTGAATCCACAACTTATGAAACGCAATTAGAAGTAATCAAATCAAAATGCAAGCATAAACATTTATTTCGAATCCCCCCTAGCAAAGGGGGGTTTAGTTCCTCATGGTACAAAACAAAGAGAATCAAAGAAACACCTAAACATTCCAACAACTCAAACTTGAATTGTATGAACGTTTAGGCCCTCTTCTCTTCCATTCCTCATTCGTACAAAACAAAGAGTATTGAAATTAAACATTGAAATCAAAGAAACACCTAAACATTCCAACAACTCAAACTTGAATTGTATGAACGTTTAGGCACTCTTCTCTTCCTCTTCGTTGTAGCACAAGGTCTAAGGATAGTTTGATGGTGTGAATGGTTTGGGGAGTGGTGGAGGAATGGAAGAGGAGTGGTGGAAATGGAAGGATGGTGTTTGGATTGTAAGGGAGACTCACGGCACAAAGGGGGAAGTGTTTGTGGTATGTACAATGGATGAATTTCTGAAATGGAAGTGTTTTGTGACTGAAATGTGTCTGAATGAGAATGAATGCAATGGATGCTTATTTATAGGTGAAATGGGGGGAACATGACAGCTAGGAGGGAATGTGGCTGCATGTTTGAATGATTAAAGGATGCATGTGGGTTGGAATTGCATGTGCAATGAATATGTGGCTGAATGTGCAAGGGGACAATCTGAAAATGCATGTGAAAGCATGTGTTGGTGATGCGAGATTTATACGCACACAAATTAAACCCTCTTTTTATCAATTGTAGTGAAGAATGTAAGTAGGGATCGTTCTGGACCGGGGATTAGGAGGGATTGTTAATCACTTGGAAACTGACTCAAATATGTAAAAACAAGTTTAAAACACTATACTAGACTCAAAGAATGCAAAACTAAACTTTAAAACACCAAAACAAACCAAAAGACTCAAAACAGCACCAAAACACTCAAAACTGCCTTGAAAACACAATCTGGGCAGTTTTGAACACTAGACACAACTTTGGACGAAAATTGGTTTTACTTTGACCTAAGACACTTAAAAACACAAACTAAAGTGATTTCTAACTACTATGACTCAACAAAGTAAAGGGGGATTGGTTTTGGACGAATTTAAAAACAAAACAAACTTTTTAAATTAGAACAGATTGTAAAAACGAATTTGATGGAATTGAATGGATGGGAAGCTAGCTAAGGGGTTCATCTCCACACATGTTATACTTGCATATAAAACGATTTCCAATTGCTTTTCAATAACCCATGAATTCTCAACGCCCCAAGCTAATTAGGTTCGCTTAAATTAACCTTCAGATTTTCCTAACGTTATTGAATTGGATGATTGCATACGACAACCCAAAACATTCCCCACAAGTCCCCTACATGATTGCATAATAGAGATACAAGCAAGAATCATTAAGTTCTACGAAAACCATAAGCATTGACGAAGCACTTGTTACTATGATTGCATGAAACTTATGCCAAGAATTTACTTAACGCGATTGAGATCATCAACCTTTACTACTTGTGAATATAATTCCATAACGATTAGGTGAAATTTCCTTATATCCTAGCATCCAATTTATGCATGATAATTAAGCGTGCACTCTCAACCAACACACACAAATCAATGTAATTCACATAGATAAGTAAATTGAATTCACAACTTATGAAACGCAATTAGAAGTAATCAAATCATATAGCAAGTATGTTCATGGTTTCGAATCCCCCCCTAGCCAAGGGGGGGGGTTTAGTTCCTCATACGTACAAGACAAAGAGAAATAAATTTAAACATTGAAATCAAAGGAGAGGAAACACCTAGAAATTCCAGCGACTCAAACTTGAATTGCATGAACTTCCAAGCCCTCTTCTCCTCCTCTTTGTTGCAGCACAAGGTCTAAGGACAGGTTTAGGGCCTTAGGTGTATGGATGCAAGGTTATGGAGGCGTGTAGTAGTGTTTAGGGGAAGGGGATGGTGCGGCAAGGCTTAAAACTAAGGAGAAAGGTGTTTGGTGGCTGCGGCAAGGGTGTGGAGAGGTTTGGACGAATTTCTGGAATTAATGAATGTGTATGAGAGGTGGTGATCTGATCTAGGGGTTAATATGAGTATATATAGGCACTTAAAACCCTAGGGTAATCAGATATGGACTTGAATAACCCAAATCCACAAGGAAATAGGCTTAGAAATCAGACATAGAAAGGGATAATGCTTCCTAGGTGCGGCAGGTAAGGAGATAAGGTGATAAGGCTTCTAGAATGCCTTGCAAGGCAAGGGAAATCAGCTTTCTAGAAGGATTTGGGGCGCCACTTTTGTAGGAGATAAGATAAGGTTCCTAGAATCATGTTTTAAGGGCCAAATTTGTAGGGAAAAAGAGATAAGGGTGCGGCACCTTTGTAGGGATAATGTTAGGGCTTCTAGAAAGCCTAAAAACTAAGGGGATTTGGATAAAACCCACGGCAAAGATAGGATAGGGCATCTAAGGCTTTTAGAAACCCTCCAAGATAAGGTAAAGTGCATGGCATCCCTATAGGATTAGGATAAGGTGTCCTAAAGTGTTTAGGACTCCTCTTTGTGGCTGAAAACCTTGTGCATTAGGATTAGGAAAGCTAATCCTTCTTCATCTTGGACTTCTTCTCCTTCTTGGACTTGGAAAGCTTCTTTGTTGCTTCACTTGAGACCATATGGATTTTGACTTTCCTTCATCAAGTAGGAAACCTTATTTGAGAAGGAATCTTCATTCTTCTAGGAATCCTAATTCAACTAGGAAACCCATTTTAACTAGGAATCCTAATTCAACTAGGAAACCCATCTTAACTAGGAATCCTAATTCAACTAGGAAACCCATCTTCCATTTAGGGACTTTCCTACTTCAACTAGGAAACCTTGCTCAAGTAGGAATCATCATCTTTAAGTCTTCAATTTCGTCCATCCTCTTGGCTCCAAGCATATGATGTCCATTCCAAGCTCTAATTTGCTCCAAAAGGCTCCAAAATGCATCCTTTTGCATACTTTGCCCTTAAAACCTGAAAACACATAGAACTAGCTTAAAAGACTACTTTACTAAGGAAAAACACTATAAATGCACAAAAACAAGCTAAACTAAGGTGCGTAAATATGCTCCTATCAAATTCCCCCACACTTAGCTTTTGCTAGTCCTCGAGCAAAACAAAATGAAACAAAGTAAATAACGAAGTAAAACGAGTAAAACGCAACCAACACCGTCCAACAATCGCCTCAGGGATTTCCAATGCACATGACATGTTAAAAATCATCATTCCCACAGATTTTAGCCATCTTTACGCTTAAGCATTTACTTAATCATGGTCACTACTCATTAGTTCACAAATAACCAATTAAAACATGATTTTGAATGTAGTAACATGCCTTAGAGAATTTCCTCAATTCCTTACTAGATATGCACTCAATTTTCACACAGATTTTCTGACTACACACCCTATACTAGTTATATGTGAGAAGATAGATGTAAATATGAAAACGAATGCTCACATATATGTATGACAAAGAAAGCACTTTTCGGAGTTAATAACATGTTTAGATATGATCTCATGAATGGAACGCTACTACTTAGATGCGAGAACCAGTGACACCATATGCTCGTACCAATTTTAAACTCCACAAATTGAAACACATAACACTCAAGATTAAAGTCAAGGGTTGTAACGGGGCTAGGGGTATTGGCTAACAAAGAAAGGTAAAGGATAAAACAAACGTTCTTTAAACAATAGTAAGCAAAGCAATGAACTTGATACTTAGAATTCACTTTAGAGTGCAGAGAATAACTTTAAACACAAAGGGGAATACACGTGCATACTTAGGGTCAAATGCAACGTTTTGGACCCTTTCTTCAATAACCAACAACTTAGAGCTCATTTTATGCTCTTTCAACTCCTTTTCATACTTTTCACAACTTTTTCTTTTTTTCTTCTTATTTTCCACGAATGTTTTTTTTTTTTTTTCTTTTTTTCTTTTTACTTTTTTTTTTTTTTTTTTTTTTTTTTTGCCGTGCCTCATTCAAGACTTTGGCACACCCATATATCAAGAATCCTTCCCCCACACTTGTTTTCTGCAATGCAATGATCAAAAGGAATTCATCTTTGAGTTATGCTTTTACTATGCTTCAAGAACAAAGGTATGGGTGGTCCTACTCTAGGCTAGGTGAGGATAATTGTGGGTTAACAAAGAAAGTAGGCTACACAAGGCTCAACGGGGTTAAATCCTACAAACAAATGAAATAGGGAAATATGGCAATTTGGCTATGGTGGTTACTACTAACTTAATCTTGAATATGTGTTATGCAATTCAATAACATGTTTTGAATGAAATTGGCATGAGTTCTAGTATTTGGAACTAAATGATGAAACGCCTTCTAAGTAGTAACCAAGCAAAGAAAAATGAGATCATGCAACGACTTTAGAAAACAAGAATGCACAGATTTTAACTCTCCAAATAAACGTTTAGGCTCAAGTCTCACAAGGTTGTAGCATTAGTTTGAGTTCCTTCCTTCAAGCATGTTACAAAAACTGATTTTTTTTTTATGATTGCATGTGAAGTCATAAGTTATAACCACAACCAAGCATAAACAAAGAGTAAATCAAACTTTCATCCATGTTAATCATTCTCTTTAACAGTCATGCAATTACAAACCGAATCCTCATCATTGTGTTGGAAGGTGCCCTAAGACACAAACAAACACACAAAAACAACTTAAAAACAACTCTTTTTGGGTTTTCAAAACAATTTTTTTTTCTATTTTTTCTGGGATTTTCGGATTTTTAGAACAACAAACTCTAAAACACTCTAAAACGGCTTAAAAACACTTAAAAACAGCAAGAAACAACATTTGAAATTATGGGTGACAAAACCCTACGAATTTGCATCAAAACACTTTGGTTACCCCCCCACACTTAAATCAAACATTGTCCTCAATGTTTCAAGCATAGACTCACACAAATAACAAACAAACAAACAAAACAACATCTAACACCCTAACATGGCAGAAACAAAATCAACAACAAAGAGAAGAGTTTAGGAACGCAAATCTGGAATTGGAGTGCTTTCTCGGTCTTCCTTTGTTGAATGCATGGGTTGCCTCCCAAGTAGCGCTTGCTTTAAAGTCGTACAGCCGGACGAACATTCTTCTTATCCTCTCTTGGAGCCCACGGCATGGAGTGGGATGTCCTCCACAACTTGCCCTTCAACACTTTCGTCATATGGCTCTATGAATGGGAGGGGATAGTGATCCTCCCTAATGGTGGTATTTTGGTTCCTATAGTCCATGTAGACACTCCCACCACCTTGAAATCGATTTGGAACCTGCACCAAAGAAGGTAACAACCTATTAGTTGAAATGGGAATTGGAATTGGGATTGGAGACTTACTAGGATGTTGTGGCAAAGGCTCAAAATCGGCAGCCCTATCAACAATGTCACCATGGCTACTTTCGGCCATGTTGGGTGGTTGTAGGGCAATCACTCCAAGTTCTTCTCCAATGGTGGTTCTTGAAACATCCTTCTTGATAAGTGTGGATCCTTTCGGCCCTATATCCTTATGTACATGTATGACAAAACAAGAATGACTATCATTAGGATTCTTAATAGAGTCATAAACATTGAATTTAATTATATCACCACCAAACTCCATTGTTAGTGCTCCTTTGGCCACATCAATCTTTGTTTGGGCTGTTTTCATGAACGGTCTTCCAAGTAGGAGTGGCAAGGGTGGAGAATGAACCGAATCGTCCATTTCAAGCACATAAAAATCCGCCGGGAATATCAAGTTATTCACCTGCACTAAAACATCTTCCAAAACTCCCTTTGGATAGGCATTAGATCTATCGGCCAATTGAATAATCACACCATCATTTTTCAATTCACCAAGGTTCATTGAAGCATAAATAGAGTAGGGCATGACGTTAATTGAAGCCCCTAAGTCTAACATAGCATTTTCAAACTTAGTTTGACCAATAATACAAGGAATTGTAAAGCTACCTGGATCCTTGCATTTTGGTGGTAACTTCCTTTGTAAAACAGCGAAAACGTTTTCACTGACCCGTACTACCTCTTTATGTGACGCCCTCTTCCTCGTAGTGCACAATTCCTTCAAGAACTTAGCGTATTTGGGCACTTGCTTTATTGCATCCAAAAGGGGGATATTGACTTGAACTCTCCGAAACGTCTCCAAAATGTCCTTTTCCGCTTCTTCTTTCTTTGTTTGCTTAAACCTACTAGGAAAAGGAACATTCGTAGGAAAATCATTAGTAGGAACCGAACTTGACACGTTTTTACCTTTATTGGATGAATTGGGCGACTTGGGATCACTTGGAACTTGCGGCACATTTGGTTCCTCCTTGGCCGTGAGTGACCTTTGCTCCTCCTCTTCAATTCTCAACTCGTCCTCCTCGTTGGAACGTGATTTGGATGGTTTGAGGTCAGATCCGACTTGCTTTCCACTTCGCAAATGTATAGCTTTTGCAGATTCGAATCCACCTCTCGGATTGACCACCGTTGAGCTAGGCAACCTTCCTTGCTCACGAAATTGCCCCATGAATTCGGCAATCTGTCCCACTTGTTTTTCTAAGTTGTCCACCCTCTTGTCTTGGATTTGCCTCTCTTTGTTTTGATTTTGGACTTCCTGCGTCAAAGTAGCAAGTAATTGAAAAATCTTATCACTATCACTTGAATTACCTACATTGCTTTGGACAGGTTGTGCTTGGGCTTGTGGTGGTGCCAACGGCTTTTGATAGAAACCCGGGGGTTGTTGCCTAAATCCGCTTTGTTGTTGACCTTGTTGGGGGTCTCGCCATTTGAAATTCGGATGATGATGCGTGAATTTATACGCACAAAAATTAAACCCTCTTTTCGTCAAATTGTAGTATATGTATAAGTAGGGATCGTTCTGGACCGGGGATTAGGAGGGATTGTTAACCACTTGGATTTGACTCAAAAACGTAAAATAACAATATGAAACACTATACTAGACTCAAAGAATGCAAAACTAAACTTTAAAACACTAAGACAAACCAAAAGACTCAAAACAACACAAACACACTCAAATCTGCCTAAAAACCACTTTCTGGGCAGATTTGAGCACAAACACAAATTTGGACGAAATTAAGTAATAACTTGACTCAAGAACGTAAAAACACAATATAAAACACTAAACTAACTCAAAGAATGTAAAACTAAACACTTAGAACATTAAAACAAACCAAAAGACTCAAACATCACCCAAAACACTCAAAACTGCCTTAAAATCACTTTCTGGGCAGTTTTGAGCACTTTGGTGAATTTGGACGAAATTGGGAAATAAAATGAAACAAAACACTTATAAACACAAACTAAATGTATTTCTAACTAATTTGACATTAAAGTAAAGGGGGATTGAGTTTTATACGAAATTAAACTAAAATGTACAGATTGTAAATTAAAGCAAAATGTAAATGTGAATGTGATAGAATGAATGGAATGAAGGCTAGCTAAGGGGTTCATCTCCATACATGTTATACTTGCATAATAAAACGATTTCCAATTGCATTTCAATAAATCATTAATTCTCAACACCCCAAGTTAACCGTGATGCACTAATTAACCTTCAAATCTTCCTAACGTTATTGAATTGGATGATTGCATACGACAACCCAAAACATTCCCCACAAGTCCCCTACATGATTGCATAATAGAGATACAAGCAAGAATCATTACGCTCTATGAAAATTATAAGTGTTGACGGGGCATTCGTTACTATGATTGCATGAAACTTATGCCAAGAATTCGTTTAACGCGATTGTTTATAAGCAACCTCCACTACTTGTGAATATAAGTTTGTAACTATTAGGTGAAACTCACTTATATTCTAGCGTCAAATTCATGCATGAAAATTAAGTGTGCACTCTCAATAAACATACATAAATAAGTTATCAATCAAATAGTTAAACAAATTGAATCCACAACTTATGAAACGCAATTAGAAGTAATCAAATCAAAATGCAAGCATAAACATTTATTTCGAATCCCCCCCTAGCAAAGGGGGGGTTTAGTTGAATTTAAACATTGGAATCAAAGAAACACCTAAACATTCCAACAACTCAAACTTGAATTGTATGAACGTTTAGGCCCTCTTCTCTTCCATTCCTCATTCGTACAAAACAAAGAGTATTGAAATTAAACATTGAAATCAAAGAAACACCTAAACATTCCAACAACTCAAACTTGAATTGTATGAACGTTTAGGCCCTCTTATCTTCCTCTTCGTTATAGCACAAGGACTAAGGATAGTTTGATGGTGTGAATGGTTTGGGGAGTGGTTGGAGTGGCTGTAATGGAGGAGAAAAGTGTTTTGGTGGCTGTTGCAAGGGTGTGGAGAGGTTTTGACGAATTTCTGGAATATGGAAGAGTGAATGAATGAGTATGAATGCAATGGATGCTTATTTATAGGTGAAATGGGGGGAACATGACAGCTAGGAGGGAATGTGGCTGCATGTGCAAGGGGACAATCTGAAAATGCATGTGAAAGCATGTGTTGGCTGCAATGATGAAATGGATGGGAGTGCATGTGGCTTAATTAATTAAAGGGAGTGCATGTGCAATGTTTTAAAGGATGGAATGCATGTGAATATGATGGAAATCTGATTTATTTGAAGATGCATGTGCAATGAAGTGGAATGACAGCTAGGTTATGATGATGAATGCATGTGGCTGATTTAATTGAATAGGAAGGCATGTGGATGCATGTGTTGATGAATGGGATTGTGGAGTGGCTGGAATGATGAAAGAATAAAGGGTGCATGTGGGTTAATTAATTAAAGGGAGTGCATGTGCAATGTTGTTGTTGGTGCAATGATGGAGGAACAAGTGCATTTGAATGCATGGTGATAGCATGTGCACGGTTTTGGTTGGAATGATTGCAGATTGTGAAAACATGTGAATGCATGTGTTTGATGAATGATAAGTGGTGAATGATATGATAAGTGATAAGTGGTGAATGATAAGTGATGAATGATAAGTGGTGAATGATATGATAAGTGATAAGTGGTGAATGATAAGTAATGGGAGCATGTGAGGGAATGAATAATGAATGCATGTGTATGGTTTTGGGAGAAAGGTGGAGATGCACGGCATAAGGGAATTGGAAGGTTTAAATGTCCTAAAACTAAAGGGAACAAAGTTCCAACACTTTGGTCTTCAATT
The DNA here is from genome assembly GCF_041283825.1 of Pyrus communis. NCBI lineage: Eukaryota > Viridiplantae > Streptophyta > Magnoliopsida > Rosales > Rosaceae > Pyrus > Pyrus communis. The sequence goes on along the minus strand of NC_142576.1, from coordinate 14,606,283 downwards.
TCGTCCAACATTTTGGCGCCAAGCATAAGCTATCCATCCTTAGCCCAAAAGTGCTCCAAAAGTCTCCAAAATGCATCTTTTTGCTCCTTTAGCCCTTTGGACCTACAAACACACGAAAATAGCTTAAAGGACTAAAATAACTAAAGAAACATAACGTAAATGCACGAGAACAAGCCATTTAAGTCGCATGAATATGTTCCTATCAAATACCCCCACACTTATCTTTTGCTAGTCCTCGAGCAAAACAAAACAACAAAAGAACACGAAACTAGACAAAACGAACAAAACACAACCTACACCTTCCAACAATCGTCTCACGGATTTCCAATGCACATGACAAGTTAAAAATCATTAGTCCCATAGATTTTAGTCATCTTCACACTTGAATACATTCTTAATCATAGTCACCACATACTAATTCACAATTAAGCATTTAAAACCATGTTTTGAATGTAGTAACATGCCTTAGAGAATTTGCTCAATTCCTTACTAGATGTACTCTCGTTTTTTTTACACAGATTTTCTGACTACACTCCCTACACTAGGTATATGTGAGAAGATTGATGTAAACATGTAGACGAACACTCACATATGTTATAACAAGGAAAGCATTTTCTGGAATTATTAACATGTATATATATGATCTCATGAATGGAATGCCACTACTTAGAACGAGAACCAGTGATTCCATAAGCTCATATCAATTCCAAACTCCACATTTTGAAACACATAACGATCAAGATAGAAGCATACGGGTTGAAACGGGGCTAAAGGTGTTTGGCTAACAAAGAAGGGATATGGAAAACAAAGGTTCTTAAAGAAATAGCGAGCAAAGCATTTGAATTAACGTAGAATTCACTTTTGAATGAAAACTCAATCTTTTGAACAACAAGGGGGAACAAACTCTTTTTCCTTTCTTTCTTTTCTTTTCTGTTTTTCTTTTTCATATGTTTTTCACAAATTTTTTTTTTTTTTTCTTTTCTTTTGACTCTCAAAACATACATAAACACTTAAGAACAAAACATTCTCTCCCCCACACTCATTTTCTTTCATAATGTACTCAAAAGGAATTCATTTAAGTCATGCTCACTATCTTTTAAGAACAAGGGTGTGGACTGTCCTATACTAGGCTAGGTGAGGATAATGTGGTTAAACAAAGAATAAAGGCTAAACAAGGCTCAACGGGGTTAAAACTTACAACAAATACGAAATATGGGAAGTAAGGCTATTTGGTTATGGTGGCAACTACACAACTTCATCTTGATATATGTTATGCAATTCAATGTCATGCTTTGAATGAAACGGATATAAGTTCTAGCATTTAGTTCTATCATGATACAATTGCATTCTAAGTAGCAACCAAGCAAGGAATAATGAGATCATGCAACAACTTTAGAAAACAAAGAGTCACAGAAAATAACTCTCCAAAGAAGGTAATGGCTCGAGTCTCACAGGGTTGTAGCGTTTGTTTGAGTTCCTTCCTTCAAGCATGTTACAAAAACGAATTTTTCTTTTATGATTGCATGTGAAGTCATACATTATAACCATATCCAAGCATATACCAAGAGTAAATCAAACTTTTCTCTATGTTTATAACTCTTTTTAACAGTCATGCAATTACAAACCAAATCCTTATCATTGTGTTGGAAGGTACCCTAAGACACAAACACACAAAAACGACTCAAAACACTCTTTTTAGGCTTTTTAAAACATGTTTTTCAACTTTTTATGTGATTTTCGAAGTTATAAAACAAAACATACTAAAAACACTCTAAGACAACTTAAAAACACCTTAAAACAGCAGGGAACAACATTTGAAGTAATGGGTGATAAAATCCCACGAATTTGCATTAAATATACTTAGTTACCCCCCCACACTTAAATCAAACATTGTCCTCAATGTTTTAAGCATAGATTCACACAAAACATAAGTAAACACACAAAAAGCAACTAAACATACTAAACATGGCAGAATGTCACTTAACAAAGAGAAGAGTTTAGGGACGCAAATCTGGTTATGGAGTGTAAATTCCATCTTCTCCTTGGTAATTGCATTGAGGCATTGATCTTGGTGATTCCACAGGCTTTCTCTTGAACTGGTTTCTGCCCATTGTTGATTTTCCTTTGTGCTACTCTTGAACTGGGCAGCAGGATTCTTTTGGGTCTCCTCCACTTGTTGATTTTCCTTTGTGCTACTGGGCTGGAGGATTCTTTTGGTCTTCCCCGAAGGTCTGAGCTTACCCCTTTGGTCTGTTTCTTTGTTCAATCTTTCCAATTCGTATTGAAAAGGGTTGGAGGATAACTCAGCCTATGTTTGTCTCCACATGTTTCAATGTATCATTTTCACTTGCCTTACTCGCTCCCCTTTGCAGAAGTGGTCCCTTCTCCGGAAGTGTATCAACCGTTGAAGATGACTACTCGAGAGCAACGCTAGGTAAGCAATCAGGAATAGATTCCAGGCAGTTGGCTCCAGATCGGAAGACTGACTCCAAGTGCCGGCTGATTGCTTCTTTTACTTTGCCATGCGAGTAAGAACAAGGACAAAGAAAAAGACAGGGAAAGAGCATGATATGAGATACTTTTGCTTTTGACCTTGATGATATGAGATACCTTTGTTTTTGAAGAAGCGGTGAATGAATCAGCATACTTCAATCCGCCGTTTCCTCCTGGGTCATCTGTACTCCAGGCATCTGGTATCATCTTTGGGGAAGAAGAAAGAATTGAGTATTTCGAAAGGCTTTTCAGGGAGTGCGCCCTCAGAGGTGAGGGAGAGTTGGGCATTTTCTTCAGGTTTGCCTTGCCATAAAAGACGAAGGTCGACATATATAGAGATAATATCAAGTGGTGGTACTGTTCTTTTACCCTTGTCGACAAATGTCTCTTCGATTTCTGAACGACGCCTCTTCGATTTCTGAGCGGGCGCCCCTTCGATTTCTGAACGAGTGCCCTTCGATCTCTGAACGACACGTAGTAGCGCCCTTCGATCTCTGAACGACACGTAGTAGCGCGGATGCGGCTCCTTTTGACAAAGCTGCACGCGTTTTCTGAAAAGCAGAGAAAGCGTCGCCGAACTTTGTGCTTGTCGGCTAAAGATGTGTAGTTGCGATGATGGCATCCACGTGTTGTCTGAAAAGAAGAACTCTTTTGACAAAGTTGAACGCGTCTTCTGAAAAGCCGAGAAAACGTCGCCTAAATTACGCCGGAAATTCCGCCTTTTTGAATCGGTGGACGCGTCGCCTTGGCTTTTTATAGAGCTATCGATCACCACAACAAACACACTCTGAAAACTTCCCATTCTTGAAAATCGACTCCGGCCCTTTGAAATTTAATTCCACCCCTTCTCTTTGAACACTTTTGAAAAAAAATGGCAAACTCATCGAACCTTAGCTTGGAATTGAGCCTTAGCAGTGATACGGGCGCGCCGCGTCAAGGTAACGTATGGCGCCCTTCTTTCTTATCTTCTAACGGTCTTCTTACAGGTGAAGACTCCGTGATGCAAGACGCCACAACAGCTACAATAGTAGCTAGGAACCTCCTCACTCCAAAAGATAGTAGGCTGCTATCAGGACGGTCCGATGAGTTGGCCGTTCAAGAGTCCCTCGCACTTAGTGTTCAGTGTGCGAGTTCTGTGTCCAACATGGGCCAACGCCTGCTTGCCCGCTCCCGTCAGGTGGAATCATTGATGGCAGAGGTGGAAAGTCTCAAGCAGGAGATCCAGCAGCTTAAGTACGAGAATAGAAGTTTGCACGTGCTTGCAAACAACTATTCGACGGGCATGAAGAGGAAGCTTGATGAGCTGCAAGAGTCTGAAGGTCGGATTCACAGTGACCGTCAAAGGTTTTCGTCTTTCCTCCAGAGGCACCTTTTTCCTGGATCATCTAGCGTTTGGCCAAGTATTGAGGCCTGGAATGCTCTAGCTCCGATGCCTTCCGCTCCAGTGTCTTCCGCTCCGATGCCTTCCGCTCCAATGCCTTCCGCTCCGATGCCTTCTGCTTCAAAGCCTCGTAGTGGGGCTTCACGTAAACAACCTTTGTGAAGCTCCATCTTTAGTATTTTATTTAATAAATAATTTTTTTTTTTTTTTTTTTTTTTTTTTTTTTTTTTTGCATGAAAATTAAAATCAAACGGCATGGAATTGGTCCTTGAATGGAAGGTGATACTTGAAGTGAACCGGCATTGGTTTGAATTCTAGTGTAGGTGCCTGATTCATAAAAAACAGCAAGTTAGTATAAAATGTAATGGAATTTGGAAAAAAAAACTTACTTGTTTTGTCCGATAAGAACTCAATGACAAACACCACTCCTTTGAAAGTTTCAAGGATATTGGACTTGGCCAGATTGCAAGTGATGGTTATGACTTGTCCAATGTCATCAAATTTAACTTCTTTGGATTTTGTGGTTTCAAGAACGTCCTCTTTGATGAATTCATGACATTCCCTACTTTGCACCTTTGGAAGGGCTTCCAAGATGTCTTTTTCACTTTCTTCTTCCTTGGAATTCATGAACCTGCAAGGAATAGGGATATTTGTTGGAATGGGGTTAGAACTAATTGGAACAACCTTACTTGAATTAGATGGCGTAGGAGCAATAAGTGCTTCTGACAAAGGTGCTTCAAATCCTCCCTTCGGATTTACAATGGTTGAACTAGGGAGTTTGCCTTGGTCGCAAAATTGTCCTACGAACTCCGCTATCTGCCCAATTTGCTTTTCCAAGTGGTCCAACCTTTTGTCTTCTTGTCGAGCCTCATTGTCTTGATTTTGTGAGCCCTGCACCAAACAAATTAATTCGTTAAGCTTTTGATTATAATCTATTGACGAACTTAAATTTGGTTGGGCATATTGAATATGAGGTTGTGGTGGGTGTATAGGGCTTGAATAGAACTCCTCATATGGCTGCCAATATCCTTCTTCTTGAACATGTTGAGGTTCCCACCACATAGAGTTTGAATGATCACTCCAATCTGAACTGTAAGTATTGGAAAACACGTTATTCCTTGATTGAAGATCAAATATATCAACACTTTGCATTTGAGACCTTTCCATGAGCTGTGACAAAAGAGAAGCATTATCAAGTGCCATGTTGTTCTTCTCTAGTATTTGAATTCAACAAACAAAACAAAAATCAAAGACTAAAACTAAAATACATAACAGAAACAAATAATCCAAGAGATTAGCAAATTTGCTAATCCCCGGCAACGGCGCCAAAATTTGATGCGTGAATTTATACGCACACAAATTAAACCCTCTTTTCGTCAAATTGTAGTATATGTATAAGTAGGGATCGTTCTGGACCGGGGATTAGGAGGGATTGTTAACCACTTGGATTTGACTCAAAAACGTAAAATAACAATATGAAACACTATACTAGACTCAAAGAATGCAAAACTAAACTTTAAAACACTAAGACAAACCAAAAGACTCAAAACAACACAAACACACTCAAATCTGCCTAAAAACCACTTTCTGGGCAGATTTGAGCACAAACACAAATTTGGACGAAATTAAGTAATAACTTGACTCAAGAACGTAAAAACACAATATAAAACACTAAACTAACTCAAAGAATGTAAAACTAAACACTTAGAACATTAAAACAAACCAAAAGACTCAAACATCACCCAAAACACTCAAAACTGCCTTAAAATCACTTTCTGGGCAGTTTTGAGCACTTTGGTGAATTTGGACGAAATTGGGAAATAAAATGAAACAAAACACTTATAAACACAAACTAAATGTATTTCTAACTAATTTGACATTAAAGTAAAGGGGGATTGAGTTTTATACGAAATTAAACTAAAATGTACAGATTGTAAATTAAAGCAAAATGTAAATGTGAATGTGATAGAATGAATGGAATGAAGGCTAGCTAAGGGGTTCATCTCCATACATGTTATACTTGCATAATAAAACGATTTCCAATTGCATTTCAATAAATCATTAATTCTCAACACCCCAAGTTAACCGTGATGCACTAATTAACCTTCAAATCTTCCTAACGTTATTGAATTGGATGATTGCATACGACAACCCAAAACATTCCCCACAAGTCCCCTACATGATTGCATAATAGAGATACAAGCAAGAATCATTACGCTCTATGAAAATTATAAGTGTTGACGGGGCATTCGTTACTATGATTGCATGAAACTTATGCCAAGAATTCGTTTAACGCGATTGTTTATAAGCAACCTCCACTACTTGTGAATATAAGTTTGTAACTATTAGGTGAAACTCACTTATATTCTAGCGTCAAATTCATGCATGAAAATTAAGTGTGCACTCTCAATAAACATACATAAATAAGTTATCAATCAAATAGTTAAACAAATTGAATCCACAACTTATGAAACGCAATTAGAAGTAATCAAATCAAAATGCAAGCATAAACATTTATTTCGAATCCCCCCCTAGCAAAGGGGGGGTTTAGTTGAATTTAAACATTGGAATCAAAGAAACACCTAAACATTCCAACAACTCAAACTTGAATTGTATGAACGTTTAGGCCCTCTTCTCTTCCATTCCTCATTCGTACAAAACAAAGAGTATTGAAATTAAACATTGAAATCAAAGAAACACCTAAACATTCCAACAACTCAAACTTGAATTGTATGAACGTTTAGGCCCTCTTATCTTCCTCTTCGTTATAGCACAAGGACTAAGGATAGTTTGATGGTGTGAATGGTTTGGGGAGTGGTTGGAGTGGCTGTAATGGAGGAGAAAAGTGTTTTGGTGGCTGTTGCAAGGGTGTGGAGAGGTTTTGACGAATTTCTGGAATATGGAAGAGTGAATGAATGAGTATGAATGCAATGGATGCTTATTTATAGGTGAAATGGGGGGAACATGACAGCTAGGAGGGAATGTGGCTGCATGTGCAAGGGGACAATCTGAAAATGCATGTGAAAGCATGTGTTGGCTGCAATGATGAAATGGATGGGAGTGCATGTGGCTTAATTAATTAAAGGGAGTGCATGTGCAATGTTTTAAAGGATGGAATGCATGTGAATATGATGGAAATCTGATTTATTTGAAGATGCATGTGCAATGAAGTGGAATGACAGCTAGGTTATGATGATGAATGCATGTGGCTGATTTAATTGAATAGGAAGGCATGTGGATGCATGTGTTGATGAATGGGATTGTGGAGTGGCTGGAATGATGAAAGAATAAAGGGTGCATGTGGGTTAATTAATTAAAGGGAGTGCATGTGCAATGTTGTTGTTGGTGCAATGATGGAGGAACAAGTGCATTTGAATGCATGGTGATAGCATGTGCACGGTTTTGGTTGGAATGATTGCAGATTGTGAAAACATGTGAATGCATGTGTTTGATGAATGATAAGTGGTGAATGATATGATAAGTGATAAGTGGTGAATGATAAGTGATGAATGATAAGTGGTGAATGATATGATAAGTGATAAGTGGTGAATGATAAGTAATGGGAGCATGTGAGGGAATGAATAATGAATGCATGTGTATGGTTTTGGGAGAAAGGTGGAGATGCACGGCATAAGGGAATTGGAAGGTTTAAATGTCCTAAAACTAAAGGGAACAAAGTTCCAACACTTTGGTCTTCAATTTCGTCCAACATTTTGGCGCCAAGCATAAGCTATCCATCCTTAGCCCAAAAGTGCTCCAAAAGTCTCCAAAATGCATCTTTTTGCTCCTTTAGCCCTTTGGACCTACAAACACACGAAAATAGCTTAAAGGACTAAAATAACTAAAGAAACATAACGTAAATGCACGAGAACAAGCCATTTAAGTCGCATGAATATGTTCCTATCAAATACCCCCACACTTATCTTTTGCTAGTCCTCGAGCAAAACAAAACAACAAAAGAACACGAAACTAGACAAAACGAACAAAACACAACCTACACCTTCCAACAATCGTCTCACGGATTTCCAATGCACATGACAAGTTAAAAATCATTAGTCCCATAGATTTTAGTCATCTTCACACTTGAATACATTCTTAATCATAGTCACCACATACTAATTCACAATTAAGCATTTAAAACCATGTTTTGAATGTAGTAACATGCCTTAGAGAATTTGCTCAATTCCTTACTAGATGTACTCTCGTTTTTTTTACACAGATTTTCTGACTACACTCCCTACACTAGGTATATGTGAGAAGATTGATGTAAACATGTAGACGAACACTCACATATGTTATAACAAGGAAAGCATTTTCTGGAATTATTAACATGTATATATATGATCTCATGAATGGAATGCCACTACTTAGAACGAGAACCAGTGATTCCATAAGCTCATATCAATTCCAAACTCCACATTTTGAAACACATAACGATCAAGATAGAAGCATACGGGTTGAAACGGGGCTAAAGGTGTTTGGCTAACAAAGAAGGGATATGGAAAACAAAGGTTCTTAAAGAAATAGCGAGCAAAGCATTTGAATTAACGTAGAATTCACTTTTGAATGAAAACTCAATCTTTTGAACAACAAGGGGGAACAAACTCTTTTTCCTTTCTTTCTTTTCTTTTCTGTTTTTCTTTTTCATATGTTTTTCACAAATTTTTTTTTTTTTTTCTTTTCTTTTGACTCTCAAAACATACATAAACACTTAAGAACAAAACATTCTCTCCCCCACACTCATTTTCTTTCATAATGTACTCAAAAGGAATTCATTTAAGTCATGCTCACTATCTTTTAAGAACAAGGGTGTGGACTGTCCTATACTAGGCTAGGTGAGGATAATGTGGTTAAACAAAGAATAAAGGCTAAACAAGGCTCAACGGGGTTAAAACTTACAACAAATACGAAATATGGGAAGTAAGGCTATTTGGTTATGGTGGCAACTACACAACTTCATCTTGATATATGTTATGCAATTCAATGTCATGCTTTGAATGAAACGGATATAAGTTCTAGCATTTAGTTCTATCATGATACAATTGCATTCTAAGTAGCAACCAAGCAAGGAATAATGAGATCATGCAACAACTTTAGAAAACAAAGAGTCACAGAAAATAACTCTCCAAAGAAGGTAATGGCTCGAGTCTCACAGGGTTGTAGCGTTTGTTTGAGTTCCTTCCTTCAAGCATGTTACAAAAACGAATTTTTCTTTTATGATTGCATGTGAAGTCATACATTATAACCATATCCAAGCATATACCAAGAGTAAATCAAACTTTTCTCTATGTTTATAACTCTTTTTAACAGTCATGCAATTACAAACCAAATCCTTATCATTGTGTTGGAAGGTACCCTAAGACACAAACACACAAAAACGACTCAAAACACTCTTTTTAGGCTTTTTAAAACATGTTTTTCAACTTTTTATGTGATTTTCGAAGTTATAAAACAAAACATACTAAAAACACTCTAAGACAACTTAAAAACACCTTAAAACAGCAGGGAACAACATTTGAAGTAATGGGTGATAAAATCCCACGAATTTGCATTAAATATACTTAGTTACCCCCCCACACTTAAATCAAACATTGTCCTCAATGTTTTAAGCATAGATTCACACAAAACATAAGTAAACACACAAAAAGCAACTAAACATACTAAACATGGCAGAATGTCACTTAACAAAGAGAAGAGTTTAGGGACGCAAATCTGGTTATGGAGTGTAAATTCCATCTTCTCCTTGGTAATTGCATTGAGGCATTGATCTTGGTGATTCCACAGGCTTTCTCTTGAACTGGTTTCTGCCCATTGTTGATTTTCCTTTGTGCTACTCTTGAACTGGGCAGCAGGATTCTTTTGGGTCTCCTCCACTTGTTGATTTTCCTTTGTGCTACTGGGCTGGAGGATTCTTTTGGTCTTCCCCGAAGGTCTGAGCTTACCCCTTTGGTCTGTTTCTTTGTTCAATCTTTCCAATTCGTATTGAAAAGGGTTGGAGGATAACTCAGCCTATGTTTGTCTCCACATGTTTCAATGTATCATTTTCACTTGCCTTACTCGCTCCCCTTTGCAGAAGTGGTCCCTTCTCCGGAAGTGTATCAACCGTTGAAGATGACTACTCGAGAGCAACGCTAGGTAAGCAATCAGGAATAGATTCCAGGCAGTTGGCTCCAGATCGGAAGACTGACTCCAAGTGCCGGCTGATTGCTTCTTTTACTTTGCCATGCGAGTAAGAACAAGGACAAAGAAAAAGACAGGGAAAGAGCATGATATGAGATACTTTTGCTTTTGACCTTGATGATATGAGATACCTTTGTTTTTGAAGAAGCGGTGAATGAATCAGCATACTTCAATCCGCCGTTTCCTCCTGGGTCATCTGTACTCCAGGCATCTGGTATCATCTTTGGGGAAGAAGAAAGAATTGAGTATTTCGAAAGGCTTTTCAGGGAGTGCGCCCTCAGAGGTGAGGGAGAGTTGGGCATTTTCTTCAGGTTTGCCTTGCCATAAAAGACGAAGGTCGACATATATAGAGATAATATCAAGTGGTGGTACTGTTCTTTTACCCTTGTCGACAAATGTCTCTTCGATTTCTGAACGACGCCTCTTCGATTTCTGAGCGGGCGCCCCTTCGATTTCTGAACGAGTGCCCTTCGATCTCTGAACGACACGTAGTAGCGCCCTTCGATCTCTGAACGACACGTAGTAGCGCGGATGCGGCTCCTTTTGACAAAGCTGCACGCGTTTTCTGAAAAGCAGAGAAAGCGTCGCCGAACTTTGTGCTTGTCGGCTAAAGATGTGTAGTTGCGATGATGGCATCCACGTGTTGTCTGAAAAGAAGAACTCTTTTGACAAAGTTGAACGCGTCTTCTGAAAAGCCGAGAAAACGTCGCCTAAATTACGCCGGAAATTCCGCCTTTTTGAATCGGTGGACGCGTCGCCTTGGCTTTTTATAGAGCTATCGATCACCACAACAAACACACTCTGAAAACTTCCCATTCTTGAAAATCGACTCCGGCCCTTTGAAATTTAATTCCACCCCTTCTCTTTGAACACTTTTGAAAAAAAATGGCAAACTCATCGAACCTTAGCTTGGAATTGAGCCTTAGCAGTGATACGGGCGCGCCGCGTCAAGGTAACGTATGGCGCCCTTCTTTCTTATCTTCTAACGGTCTTCTTACAGGTGAAGACTCCGTGATGCAAGACGCCACAACAGCTACAATAGTAGCTAGGAACCTCCTCACTCCAAAAGATAGTAGGCTGCTATCAGGACGGTCCGATGAGTTGGCCGTTCAAGAGTCCCTCGCACTTAGTGTTCAGTGTGCGAGTTCTGTGTCCAACATGGGCCAACGCCTGCTTGCCCGCTCCCGTCAGGTGGAATCATTGATGGCAGAGGTGGAAAGTCTCAAGCAGGAGATCCAGCAGCTTAAGTACGAGAATAGAAGTTTGCACGTGCTTGCAAACAACTATTCGACGGGCATGAAGAGGAAGCTTGATGAGCTGCAAGAGTCTGAAGGTCGGATTCACAGTGACCGTCAAAGGTTTTCGTCTTTCCTCCAGAGGCACCTTTTTCCTGGATCATCTAGCGTTTGGCCAAGTATTGAGGCCTGGAATGCTCTAGCTCCGATGCCTTCCGCTCCAGTGTCTTCCGCTCCGATGCCTTCCGCTCCAATGCCTTCCGCTCCGATGCCTTCTGCTTCAAAGCCTCGTAGTGGGGCTTCACGTAAACAACCTTTGTGAAGCTCCATCTTTAGTATTTTATTTAATAAATAATTTTTTTTTTTTTTTTTTTTTTTTTTTTTTTTTTTTGCATGAAAATTAAAATCAAACGGCATGGAATTGGTCCTTGAATGGAAGGTGATACTTGAAGTGAACCGGCATTGGTTTGAATTCTAGTGTAGGTGCCTGATTCATAAAAAACAGCAAGTTAGTATAAAATGTAATGGAATTTGGAAAAAAAAACTTACTTGTTTTGTCCGATAAGAACTCAATGACAAACACCACTCCTTTGAAAGTTTCAAGGATATTGGACTTGGCCAGATTGCAAGTGATGGTTATGACTTGTCCAATGTCATCAAATTTAACTTCTTTGGATTTTGTGGTTTCAAGAACGTCCTCTTTGATGAATTCATGACATTCCCTACTTTGCACCTTTGGAAGGGCTTCCAAGATGTCTTTTTCACTTTCTTCTTCCTTGGAATTCATGAACCTGCAAGGAATAGGGATATTTGTTGGAATGGGGTTAGAACTAATTGGAACAACCTTACTTGAATTAGATGGCGTAGGAGCAATAAGTGCTTCTGACAAAGGTGCTTCAAATCCTCCCTTCGGATTTACAATGGTTGAACTAGGGAGTTTGCCTTGGTCGCAAAATTGTCCTACGAACTCCGCTATCTGCCCAATTTGCTTTTCCAAGTGGTCCAACCTTTTGTCTTCTTGTCGAGCCTCATTGTCTTGATTTTGTGAGCCCTGCACCAAACAAATTAATTCGTTAAGCTTTTGATTATAATCTATTGACGAACTTAAATTTGGTTGGGCATATTGAATATGAGGTTGTGGTGGGTGTATAGGGCTTGAATAGAACTCCTCATATGGCTGCCAATATCCTTCTTCTTGAACATGTTGAGGTTCCCACCACATAGAGTTTGAATGATCACTCCAATCTGAACTGTAAGTATTGGAAAACACGTTATTCCTTGATTGAAGATCAAATATATCAACACTTTGCATTTGAGACCTTTCCATGAGCTGTGACAAAAGAGAAGCATTATCAAGTGCCATGTTGTTCTTCTCTAGTATTTGAATTCAACAAACAAAACAAAAATCAAAGACTAAAACTAAAATACATAACAGAAACAAATAATCCAAGAGATTAGCAAATTTGCTAATCCCCGGCAACGGCGCCAAAATTTGATGCGTGAATTTATACGCACACAAATTAAACCCTCTTTTCGTCAAATTGTAGTATATGTATAAGTAGGGATCGTTCTGGACCGGGGATTAGGAGGGATTGTTAACCACTTGGATTTGACTCAAAAACGTAAAATAACAATATGAAACACTATACTAGACTCAAAGAATGCAAAACTAAACTTTAAAACACTAAGACAAACCAAAAGACTCAAAACAACACAAACACACTCAAATCTGCCTAAAAACCACTTTCTGGGCAGATTTGAGCACAAACACAAATTTGGACGAAATTAAGTAATAACTTGACTCAAGAACGTAAAAACACAATATAAAACACTAAACTAACTCAAAGAATGTAAAACTAAACACTTAGAACATTAAAACAAACCAAAAGACTCAAACATCACCCAAAACACTCAAAACTGCCTTAAAATCACTTTCTGGGCAGTTTTGAGCACTTTGGTGAATTTGGACGAAATTGGGAAATAAAATGAAACAAAACACTTATAAACACAAACTAAATGTATTTCTAACTAATTTGACATTAAAGTAAAGGGGGATTGAGTTTTATACGAAATTAAACTAAAATGTACAGATTGTAAATTAAAGCAAAATGTAAATGTGAATGTGATAGAATGAATGGAATGAAGGCTAGCTAAGGGGTTCATCTCCATACATGTTATACTTGCATAATAAAACGATTTCCAATTGCATTTCAATAAATCATTAATTCTCAACACCCCAAGTTAACCGTGATGCACTAATTAACCTTCAAATCTTCCTAACGTTATTGAATTGGATGATTGCATACGACAACCCAAAACATTCCCCACAAGTCCCCTACATGATTGCATAATAGAGATACAAGCAAGAATCATTACGCTCTATGAAAATTATAAGTGTTGACGGGGCATTCGTTACTATGATTGCATGAAACTTATGCCAAGAATTCGTTTAACGCGATTGTTTATAAGCAACCTCCACTACTTGTGAATATAAGTTTGTAACTATTAGGTGAAACTCACTTATATTCTAGCGTCAAATTCATGCATGAAAATTAAGTGTGCACTCTCAATAAACATACATAAATAAGTTATCAATCAAATAGTTAAACAAATTGAATCCACAACTTATGAAACGCAATTAGAAGTAATCAAATCAAAATGCAAGCATAAACATTTATTTCGAATCCCCCCCTAGCAAAGGGGGGGTTTAGTTGAATTTAAACATTGGAATCAAAGAAACACCTAAACATTCCAACAACTCAAACTTGAATTGTATGAACGTTTAGGCCCTCTTCTCTTCCATTCCTCATTCGTACAAAACAAAGAGTATTGAAATTAAACATTGAAATCAAAGAAACACCTAAACATTCCAACAACTCAAACTTGAATTGTATGAACGTTTAGGCCCTCTTATCTTCCTCTTCGTTATAGCACAAGGACTAAGGATAGTTTGATGGTGTGAATGGTTTGGGGAGTGGTTGGAGTGGCTGTAATGGAGGAGAAAAGTGTTTTGGTGGCTGTTGCAAGGGTGTGGAGAGGTTTTGACGAATTTCTGGAATATGGAAGAGTGAATGAATGAGTATGAATGCAATGGATGCTTATTTATAGGTGAAATGGGGGGAACATGACAGCTAGGAGGGAATGTGGCTGCATGTGCAAGGGGACAATCTGAAAATGCATGTGAAAGCATGTGTTGGCTGCAATGATGAAATGGATGGGAGTGCATGTGGCTTAATTAATTAAAGGGAGTGCATGTGCAATGTTTTAAAGGATGGAATGCATGTGAATATGATGGAAATCTGATTTATTTGAAGATGCATGTGCAATGAAGTGGAATGACAGCTAGGTTATGATGATGAATGCATGTGGCTGATTTAATTGAATAGGAAGGCATGTGGATTTAATGGTTTAAAGGGTGAATGCATGTGGATGCATGTGTTGATGAATGGGATTGTGGAGTGGCTGGAATGATGAAAGAATAAAGGGTGCATGTGGGTTAATTAATTAAAGGGAGTGCATGTGCAATGTTGTTGTTGGTGCAATGATGGAGGAACAAGTGCATTTGAATGCATGGTGATAGCATGTGCACGGTTTTGGTTGGAATGATTGCAGATTGTGAAAACATGTGAATGCATGTGTTTGATGAATGATAAGTGGTGAATGATATGATAAGTGATAAGTGGTGAATGATAAGTGATGAATGATAAGTGGTGAATGATATGATAAGTGATAAGTGGTGAATGATAAGTAATGGGAACATGTGAGGGAATGAATAATGAATGCATGTGTATGGTTTTGGGAGAAAGGTGGAGATGCACGGCATAAGGGAATTGGAAGGTTTAAATGTCCTAAAACTAAAGGGAACAAAGTTCCAACACTTTGGTCTTCAATTTCGTCCAACATTTTGGCGCCAAGCATAAGCTATCCATCCTTAGCCCAAAAGTGCTCCAAAAGTCTCCAAAATGCATCTTTTTGCTCCTTTAGCCCTTTGGACCTACAAACACACGAAAATAGCTTAAAGGACTAAAATAACTAAAGAAACATAACGTAAATGCACGAGAACAAGCCATTTAAGTCGCATGAATATGTTCCTATCAGATGATCACGCCAACCGGGATTGTAAGTATTAGAAAACGGATCACCACGTGTTTGGTATTGGTTGCCATATCCCACGGCATTGAGTGTCTCCCACCCTCCATTCTCGATCAATTGTGGGCACTTGTCCGTAGGGTGTCCTTGCATGGAGCATACGCCACAAGAAGCTACGGTTTTGACTTTTGGACCTTCCACCACCTGAGAAAGCAACGTAGTAAGGTTAGCCATTTGATTTTGAAGTTTGGTTATGGCACTTACCTCATTGACTTGGTGTTGCCGTGGGGTACTCCTCTGTCCAACGCCTTCGTATTGTTGAGCGTTTAATGCTCGATTAGCAATCAAGGACTTTACAGCCGTGGGGGTCTTGTCCACCAAGGCTCCTCCCGCTGAGGCATCTAGCATTTGACGTTCAATAGGTAGAAGTCCCTCGTAAAAGTATTGTAGAAGTAGTTCCTCCTTCATTTGATGCTGTGGACATGAAGCAACAAGAGATTTAAAACGTTCATAATAAGTAGGAAAGGATTCACCTTCATCTTGTTGAATTCCACTTATCCTTTTTCGTAGGAGGATGACTCGAGAAGTTGGGAAAAACTTCTCCAAGTAAGCTCGTTTCATGCTCTCCCATGATGTGACCGTTCCGGGAGCCAACTCGTACAACCAATCTTTCGCTTTCTCTTGGAGAGAAAAGGGAAAGGCCTTCATCTTCAAGATGCTCTCATCCACGTTCACCGGAGTCATGCTTGAGCAAACGACTTCAAACTCCTTCAAATGCTTGTTCGGATCTTCCATGGATAGCCCATGGTACTTCGGAATGTGATGTAACAGGCTTGACTTCAATTCGAACTCGGCAGTCTTGTCTTGAGCCGCCCTTGGGTATTGGATGCACAAGGGTGCGGCATTGGCCAATCCCGAAGCGGAGAGCTCCTTTATTGTTCGGTTGTCCGCTGCCATGTCTTCCACTTCTTCTTCAAATTCAGAAACGGACTCGGAACTTGCACTTGATTCACTAGGTTCCGGGTTCTTCCTCTTACGTCTCAACTCACGCTCAAAATCGTCGTCAAAGTCTAAAATATGTTCGTGAACCGGATTAGAACTCCGAGTCATAAACAAGTACCTAAAACAAGAAACAAAATAACATAAGAATCTGATCTAATAAGAAAAACGAAAATAACAATCCAAGGGATTAGCAAAGTTGCTAATCCCCCGCAACCGCGCCAAAATTTGATGCGAGAATTATACGCACACAAATTAAACCCTCTTTTTATCAATTGTAGTGAAGAATGTAAGTAGGGATCGTTCTGGACCGGGGATTAGGAGGGATTGTTAATCACTTGGATACTGACTCAAATACGTAAAAACAAGTTTAAAACACTATACTAGACTCAAAGAATGCAAAACTAAACTTTAAAACACCAAAACAAACCAAAAGACTCAAAACAGCACCAAAACACTCAAAACTGCCTTAAAAACACAATCTGGGCAGTTTTGAACACTAGACACAACTTTGGACGAAAATTGGTTTTACTTTGACCTAAGACACTTAAAAACACAAACTAAAGTGATTTCTAACTACTATGACTCAACAAAGTAAAGGGGGATTGGTTTTGGACGAATTTAAAAACAAAACAAACTTTTTAAATTAGAACAGATTGTAAAACGAATTTGATGGAATTGAATGGATGGGAAGCTAGCTAAGGGGTTCATCTCCACACATGTTATACTTGCATATAAAACGATTTCCAATTGCTTTTCAATAACCCATGAATTCTCAACGCCCCAAGTTAATTAGGTTCGCTTAAATTAACCTTCAGATTTTCCTAACGTTATTGAATTGGATGATTGCATACGACAACCCAAAACATTCCCCACAAGTCCCCTACATGATTGCATAATAGAGATACAAGCAAGAATCATTAAGTTCTATGAAAACCATAAGCATTGACGAAGCACTTGTTACTATGATTGCATGAAACTTATGCCAAGAATTTACTTAACACGATTGAGATCATCAACCTTTACTACTTGTGAATATAATTCCATAACGATTAGGTGAAATTTCCTTATATCCTAGCATCCAATTTATGCATGATAATTAAGCGTGCACTCTCAACCAACACACACAAATCAATGTAATTCACATAGATAAGTAAATTGAATTCACAACTTATGAAACGCAATTAGAAGTAATCAATTCATATAGCAAGTATGTTCATGGTTTCGAATCCCCCCCTAGCCAAGGGGGGGTTTAGTTCCTCATACGCACAAAACAAAGAGAATTGAAATTAAACATTGACATCAAAGGAAAAGAAACACCTAGAAATTCCAGCGACGCGAACTCGAATTGCATGAACTCCCGAGCTTCCTTCTCCTCCTCCTTGGTGCGGCAAGGGTCTAGGGACAGGTTTAGGGCCTTAGGTGTATGGATGCAAGGTTATGGAGGGGTGTAGTAGTGTTTAGGGGAAGGGGATGGTGCGGCAAGGCTTAAAACTAAGGAGAAAGGTGTTTGGTGGCTGCGGCAAGGGTGTGGAGAGGTTTGGACGAATTTCTGGAATTAATGAATGTGTATGAGAGGTGGTGATCTGATCTAGGGGTTAATATGAGTATATATAGGCACTTAAAACCCTAGGGTAATCAGATATGGACTTGAATAACCCAAATCCACAAGGAAATAGGCTTAGAAATCAGACATAGAAAGGGATAATGCTTCCTAGGTGCGGCAGGTAAGGAGATAAGGTGATAAGGCTTCTAGAATGCCTTGCAAGGCAAGGGAAATCAGCTTTCTAGAAGGATTTGGGGCGCCACTTTTGTAGGAGATAAGATAAGGTTCCTAGAATCATGTTTTAAGGGCCAAATTTGTAGGGAAAAAGAGATAAGGGTGCGGCACCTTTGTAGGGATAATGTTAGGGCTTCTAGAAAGCCTAAAAACTAAGGGGATTTGGATAAAACCCACGGCAAAGATAGGATAGGGCATCTAAGGCTTCTAGAAACCCTCCAAGATAAGGTAAAGTGCATGGCATCCCTATAGGATTAGGATAAGGTGTCCTAAAGTGTTTAGGACTCCTCTTTGTGGCTGAAAACCTTGTGCATTAGGATTAGGAAAGCTAATCCTTCTTCATCTTGGACTTCTTCTCCTTCTTGGACTTGGAAAGCTTCTTTGTTGCTTCACTTGAGACCATATGGATTTTGACTTTCCTTCATCAAGTAGGAAACCTTATTTGAGAAGGAATCTTCATTTTAACTAGGAATCCTAATTCAACTAGGAAACCCATCTTAACTAGGAATCCTAATTCAACTAGGAAACCCATCTTCCATTTAGGGACTTTCCTACTTCAACTAGGAAACCTTGCTCAAGTAGGAATCATCATCTTTAAGTCTTCAATTTCGTCCATCCTCTTGGCTCCAAGCATATGATGTCCATTCCAAGCTCTAATTTGCTCCAAAAGGCTCCAAAATGCATCCTTTTGCATACTTTGCCCTTAAAACCTGAAAACACATAGAACTAGCTTAAAAGACTACTTTACTAAGGAAAAACACTATAAATGCACAAAAACAAGCTAAACTAAGGTGCGTAAATATGCTCCTATCAGTAACGAATGCCTCGTCAATGTTTATGATTTCCGTTGAACTTAATGATCTTTGTTGAATGTCTCTATCATGCGTATTCCATAGTTAGGGACTTTGATTAAGAATAAATTGGTTGTAATGCGTATTCCATTCAATCCAACGAATCTAGGGAAATCTGAAAGTTAATGTAAGCGGACCTAATTAACTTGGAGCATTGAGTTTCATAATTTATCGAAAGACCAACCGAAAATCAATCTTGTATTGCAAGTGTAACATGTGTGGAGAAGAACCCCTTGGCTATTCCATCATCCATATTTTCATCACATTCATATTTACATTTTGCCTTTAATTATATTCTGTCCATTTAATTTAATATCGTCCAAACACATTTCCCCCATATTTCGTTGAGTCTTAATTATTCGTATTTGTTTTATTTTTGTATCTTTAAGCTTTTGGAGTCATAAACAGTTTCAAATTCGTCTAAATCAAGTTCTAGTTTCTATTTGAGTCAGTTTGATTGTTTTAAGCAGTTTGAGCCTTTCAAAGCTATTCTGAGTCATAGTAGTCTTGTTAAGAGTATTTTAATTTAGTTTTTATGTTTTTAAGTCAATTTAGAAGGTTTTAGCAAGCCCTCCTAATCCCCGGTCTAGAACGATCCCTCACTTATCCATTCTACTACAATTGTCAAACGAGGGTTTAATTTGAGTGTCAAGTAAATCTCGCACCAAATTTTGGCGCCGTTGCCGGGGATTTAGCAACTTTGCTAATCCCTTGTCTTTATTTTTATATTTTTTTTTTGTTTTTCGTGCATTCTTATTTCAGATTCTTAGTTTGTTTGTTTCCTTGTTTTTTTAGGTACTGTGTATGACTCGTAGCTCTCGGCCTATTATAGAGAACATCTCCGACTTTGACGGTGATTTTGAACGCACTTTGAGGAGAACGAGGAGTCAACAAGAGCCACCACAACCTGGGCTTGAAGAAGACGAAGTAGGTGTAGAAGAAAAGCCCACGAATCAGATTTTTGAAGAAGAACAAGCCATGGCAGCAGATAATAGAACCATCAAGGAGCTTTCGGCCTCGGGTTTGGATAATGCATTGCCTCTTTGTATCCAATACCCCACGGCTGCAGAGGGGAAGACTGAGGAATTTGAACTCAAATCCAGTTTGTTACACCATATTCCGAAGTTCCATGGCTTGTCTATGGAAGACCCCAACAAACACTTGAAGGAGTTCGAGGTGGTTTGTTCGAGCATGACCGCCGTCAATGTGGATGGGAGTATATTGAAGATGAAGGCCTTTCCATTTTCACTTATGGACAAGGCCAAAGATTGGCTCTACGAACTAGCCCCGGGAACTGTGACTTCGTGGGAGAGTATGAAGCGTGCTTTCTTGGAGAAATTCTTCCCTACTTCGAGAGTGATTCTCCTACGGAAGAAAATTAGTGGTATTCAACAGAATCATGGTGAGACATTCCCGGCTTATTATGAGCGCTTCAAGGGCCTTGTAGCTTCATGTCCTCAACATCAAATGAAGGAGGAACTTCTCCTTCAATATTTCTATGAGGGACTCCTTCCTATCGAACGTCAAATGCTTGATGCATCAGCGGGAGGAGCATTGGTGGACAAAACACCAAGGGATGCCAAGATTCTCATAGCCAACCGAGCGCTCAACGCTCAACAATATGAAGGAGTGGGTCAAAGGGAAGCCCCACGACAACAAAGTGTAAATGAGGTGAGTGCTATTTCTGAAATTCAATCACAACTTGCTAATCTTACTTCTCTTGTTTCTCAGGTTGTGATTGGTCCAAAAGCACAAGAACACCAAGTTTGTGGCGTGTGATCAATTCAAGGGCATCCATCCAACAAGTGCCCTCAACTAATCGAGAATGGTGGGTGGGAATCTGCCAATGCAATTGGTTTCCAAGGACAAAATCAAAACAACCCATACTCGAACACTTACAATGCCGGATGGAGGGACCATCCAAACTTCAAATGGAGGGAGCCACAACAAGCTGCCCAACAAGGAGGATTTAGGCCAAACCCCCCTGGTTTTTATTCCAAGCCGTATGCACCCCAACAACCCCAACAACCATCGGCATCATCTCATTCAGGTACGTCCTTGGAAAGTGATCAAGCTATGCAATTACTAACCTCTATTTCGCAGGGGTTGCAAAATCAAAACAACCGGATAGCAAATAACGAGAAGGAGATGACGGATATGAAGAAACAAATAGGGCAGATTTCTGAGTTCCTTGGACAGATTAGAGAGCAAGGAAAGCTTCCTAGCTCAACCACAGTCAATCCAAAGGGAGGATTCGAATCCGCCAAGGCCATCACCCTAAGGGGTGGAAAAGAAGTTGGGACCGAGCCAAACAATCCCAAATCTACCCAGAAAGTAGATGAAGAGACGACACAACCTGAGGCAGATCACCCTAACTCGGCCAAATCAGGTAATTTAAGTTCAAATTCATGTACTTCACGTCCTAATCTGCCCAATGTACCTTTTCCTCGCAGGTTCATGCAAGAAAAAAAGGAAGAAAGCGAGAAGGACATTCTTGAAACGTTCCGGAAGGTGCAAGTGAACATACCGCTTCTCGATGCAATCAAACAGGTTCCAAAGTATGCTAAATTCCTCAAGGACCTATGCAATACAAAGAGAAGAAGGGCAAACAAAGAGGTAGTGAAGGTAAGCGAGAATGTGTCCGCTGTTTTGCAACGTAAACTGCCTACCAAGTGCAAAGACCCCGGTAGTTTCACGATTCCTTGTGTGATTGGACATAATCGTTTTGAACATGCCATGCTTGATTTAGGTGCATCCATAAATGTCATGCCTTATTCTATTTATGCATCTATGAATTTGGGTGAATTAAAACAAGATGGTGTAATTATACAATTGGCTGATCGTTCTAACGCGTATCCAAAAGGAGTTTTGGAGGATGTGCTTGTGCAGGTGAACCATTTAATTTTTCCGGCTGATTTCTACGTCCTAGACATGGAGGATTCAGCCCATTCTACATCTTTGCCGATTCTCCTTGGTAGGCCATTCATGAAGACGGCCCGAACGAAGATTGATGTATACAAAGGCACCTTGACAATGGAATTCGATGGGGAAGTGATTGATTTTAATATTTCTGAAACTATGAGATATCCCGTTGATGACCATTCTTGTTTTTCAATTGATGTTATCGATTCTTTGGCGCAGGTATACCTTGAAGAATTGAACGAGGACGCCCTGGAAACAACCATCACTAAGGCCATAGAGCGCAAAAATGAAGGATTTGGGCCAATGCAAGGCCACGGCAAGGAGGAGGAATTCTTTGCAATGGGTTCTAGTGAAGAAATAATTGAGGTTGTGGCAGCCCTTGAGTCATTACCACAACAATATGGTAAGGTTCCACTCTCACTTTCAAATTCAGTTTCCACTAAGATGCTACCTTCTGTTGTTCAGGCACCATCGCTTGAACTTAAGCCGTTGCCGGACCATTTGAAGTATGTGTTTTTGGGAAAAGGCGAAACATTGCCCGTCATCATTTCATCAAGTCTCACGGCAATGGAGAAGGAGAAGCTTGTGAGGGTGCTGCGAGAGCACAAAACGGCCATAGGGTGGACTTTGGCCGACATTAAAGGAATAAGCCCTACCACATGCATGCACCGTATACTTCTTGAGGAGGGGGCTAAACCAACTCGAGAGGCTCAACGCCATCTCAACCCTCCGATGATGGAAGTGGTGAAGAAGGAAATAATCAAGCTTTTGGATTGCGGAGTGATCTACCCTATCTCCGATAGCCGTTGGGTCTCTCCAGTTCAAGTCGTTCCCAAGAAGTCCGGAGTAACTGTTATCAAGAATGATGAGAATGAGCTCGTGCCTACACGCATTCAGACTGGATGGCGAGTATGTATCGATTACCGGAAGCTAAATGCCATGACTAGGAAAGATCACTTTCCTTTGCCATTCATCGACCAGATGCTCGAAAGGTTAGCCGGTCATGCTTTTTACTGTTTTCTTGATGGATACTCTGGATATAACCAAATTGTGATAGCCCCGGATGATCAAGAGAAGACCACATTCACATGTCCCTTTGGAACATTTGCTTATCGTCGCATGCCATTTGGCTTATGCAACGCACCGGCCACTTTCCAAAGGTGTATGGTAAGTATATTTTCCGATTTTGTTGAAAAGATCATTGAGGTTTTCATGGATGATTTCAGTGTATTTGGGAGTTCATTTGATAATTGCTTGGATAATCTGACCTTAATTTTAAAACGATGTGTTGAAACTAACCTTGTCTTGAATTGGGAGAAATGTCACTTTATGGTGAAACAAGGTATAGTTTTAGGACATATTGTTTCAGAAAAAGGAATTGAAGTAGATAAATCGAAAATAGACCTTGTACGTCACTTACCCTCTCCTACTTCGGTTAGAGAGGTACGTTCGTTTCTTGGCCATGCAGGGTTCTATAGGCGTTTTATCAAGGACTTCTCCAAGATGTCCAACCCTCTTTGCCGATTGCTTCAAAAAGATGTGCCATTCAAGTTTGATGAAGAGTGTAATTCGGCATTTAACCAACTCAAGGAGAAGCTAGTCTCGGCCCCCATTATTGTACCTCCAGATTGGAGCCTTCCGTTCGAGCTCATGTGCGATGCATCCGACTATGCATTAGGAGCTGTTCTAGGAAAAAGAAGAGACAAGCGGCCGCATGTCATATACTATGCCTCTCGGACTCTCAATGATGCCCAATTGAACTACTCCACGACGGAAAAAGAACTTCTAGCTGTGGTTTTTGCTTTAGATAAATTCCGTTCATATTTAATTGGTACTAAAGTAATCGTTTATTCTGATCATGCAGCTTTGAGGTACTTGATCACGAAAAAGGAAGCAAAGCCGAGGCTTATCCGTTGGATTCTTCTTCTTCAAGAATTTGATATTGAAATCCGGGATAAGAAAGGAAGCGAGAATGTAGTGGCTGACCATTTAAGCCGAATGATCCACGAGGAGCATGAACATGCCGTACCTATCCCTGAAACTTTTCCCGATGAGCAGCTGCTATCCATTGAGGTAAGTGAACCATGGTATGCAGATTTAGTGAATTACTTGGTGGCTAAACAATTTCCAAATGAACTAAACAAGCACCAACGTGATAAGCTTAAAAATGATGCACGTTTCTATGTTTGGGATGACCCTTATTTGTGGAAGTATTGCTCAGATCAAATTGTACGTAGATGTGTGCATGATTCTGAATTTCACTCAATTCTAAGCTTTTGTCACACATATGCATGTGGTGGTCATTTTGGCACACAACGCACTGCCCTCAAGGTTCTAGAGTGTGGTTTTTATTGGCCGACTATATTTAGGGATGCTAGAACCTTTTGTATGTCTTGTGATCGTTGCCAACGAATGGGTAACATAGGTACCAAGGACCAAATGCCGCAAACCCCTGTCTTTAATGTTGAAATTTTTGATGTTTGGGGCATTGATTTCATGGGCCCTTTCCCTCCATCTTATGGTTTCACTTATATCTTGCTAGCCGTTGATTATGTTTCTAAATGGGTGGAAGCAAAAGCCACCCGTACTAACGATTCTAAGGTGGTTGCAGATTTCGTGAAAACTAACATTTTTGCTAGGTTTGGAATGCCGAGAGTAATCATAAGTGATGGAGGGTCTCACTTTTGCAATCGGACCATTGAGGCGTTGCTAAGAAAGTACCATGTCAACCATAAGGTCTCCACACCTTACCATCCTCAAACAAATGGCCAAGCCGAGGTGTCTAACCGAGAAATCAAACAAATTTTGGAGAAGACCGTTGGACCAACAAGGAGGGATTGGAGCTTACGTTTAGATGATGCACTGTGGGCATATCGTACGGCATACAAAACACCCATTGGGATGTCACCTTTTCGGCTCGTCTATGGTAAGCCATGTCATTTGCCCGTAGAGTTAGAGCACAAGGCACATTGGGCCGTGAAGACTTTCAACATGGACATAGATGCAGCGGGAGTTCATAGGAAGCTCCAATTGAATGAACTTGAGGAGATTCGGAATGAAGCCTATGAGAATGCCCGGATGTACAAAGCCAAGACCAAAGCATTCCATGATAAAATGATTCGAACCAAGACCTTCACAGTTGGGCAGAAAGTGTTACTTTTCAACTCTCGCCTACGTTTGTTTCCTGGTAAGTTGCGTTCTAAATGGCTTGGCCCGTTTGTTGTTACTAATGTTTTCCCTCATGGTGCAGTGCAAATCAAAAGTTCAAGGACGCAGCAAGAATTCAAAGTGAATGGGCATCGATTGAAGCCCTATTACGAGATGTTTGAGGAGCATGTTGTGGAGGAGGTACCCCTCCATGCCGTGGAACCTAGTCAAGCTTAAACGGAGGTACCGTCCGGCTGCAAGACGTAAAAGCAAGCGCTACTTGGGAGGCAACCCATGCATTCAACAAAGGAAGACTTATAAAGCACTCCAAATCCAGATTCCTAAAAACAAACTCTTCTCTTTGTTGCTATTTCGTTTCTGCCTTGTTAGGTTGTTTAGTTGTTATTGTTTGTTTGTTTATTAATTGTGTGAGTCTATGATTGTAACATTGAGAAAATGTTTGATTTATTGATAGGCACAGCTAAATAAAGAAAGATGGTGTTTCACAAAGGTTGTTTGCTTGAGGCCCCACTACGTGGCTTTACTCTTGAAGCGGAAGGCGTAGGAACAGAAGGCATCGGAGCAGAAGGCGTAGGAACAGAAGGCATCGGAGCGGGAGGCATCGAAGATAGAGCATTCCAGGCCTCAATACTTGGCCAAGCGCTGGATGAGCCAGGAAAAAGGTGCCTCTGGAGGAAAGACGAAAACCTTTGACGGTCACTGTGAATCCGACCTTCAGACTCTTGCAGCTCATCAAGCTTCCTCTTCATGCCCGTCGAATAGTTGTTTGCAAGCACGTGCAAACTTCTATTCTCATACTTCAGCTGCTGGATCTCCTGCTTGAGACTTTCCACCTCTGCCATCAATGATTCCACCTGACGGGAGCGGGCAAGCAGGCGTTGGCCCATGTTGGACACAGAACTCGCACACTGAACACTAAGTGCGAGGGACTCTTGAACGGCCAACTCATCGGACCGTCCTGACAGCAGCCTACTATCTTTCGGAGTGAGGAGGTTCCTAGCTACTATTGTAGCTGTTGTGGCGTCCTGCATCACGGAGTCTTCACCTGTGAGAGGACCGTTAGAAGAAAAGAAAGAAGGGCGCCATAGGTTACCTTGACGCGGCGCGCCCGTATCACTGCTAAGGCTCAATTCCAAGCTAAGGTTCGATGAGTTTGCCATTTTTCAAAAGTGTTCAAAGAGAAGGGATGGAGTTAAATTTCAAAGGGCCGGAGTCGATTTTCTAGAAGTGGGAATTCTTCAGAGTGTGTGTGTTGGGGTGATTGATAGCTCTATAAAAAGCCAAGGCGACGCGTCCACCGATTCAAAGAGCCAGATTTTCCGGCGTAATTTAGGCGACGCATTCTCGGCTTTTCAGAAGACGCGTTCAACTTTGTCAAAAGATATCTGACAAAGCTGAAAACACGTGGAGGCCATCATCACAACTACACCTCTTTAGCCGACAAGCGCAAAGTTCGGCGACGCTTTCTCTGCTTTTCAGAAAACGCGTGCAGCTTTGTCAAAAGGAGCCGCATCCGCACTACTACGTGTCGTTCAGAAATCGAAGGGGCGTCGTTCAGAAATCGAAGGGGCGCCTGCTCAGAAATCGAAGAGGCGCCACTATTTCAAAAAGCCAGAGTTGCGGGATCAAAACGTTTGTCGACAAAGGTAAAAAGTACCACCACTTGCTATTATCTCTATATATGTCGACCTTCGTCTTTTATGGCAGGGCAAACCTGAAGAAAATGCCCAACTCTCCTTCACCTCTGAGGGTGCACTCCCAGCCAAGCCTTTCGAAATATTCAATTCTTTCTTCTTCCCCAAAGATGATACCAGATGCCTGGAGTACATATGACCCAGGAGGAAACAGCACAACAAATACATGTGCTGATTCATTCACCGCTTCTTCAAAAGCAAAGGTATCTCATATCATCAAGGTCAAAAGCAAAAGTATCTCATATCATGCTCTTTCCCTGTCTTTTTCTTTGTCCTTGTTCTTACTCGCATGGCAAAGTAAAAGAAGCAATCAGCCGGCACTTGGAGTCAGTCTTCCGATCTGGAGCCAACTGCCTGGGATCTATTCCTGATTGCTTACCTAGCGTTGCTCTCGAGTAGTCATCTTCAACGGTTGATACACTTCCGGAGAAGGGACCACTTCTGCAAAGGGGAGCGAGTAAGGCAAGTGAAAATGATACATTGAAGCATGTGGAGACAAACATAGGCTGAGTTATCCTCCAACCCTTTTCAATACGAATTGGAAAGATTGAACAAAGAAACAGATAAAAGGGATAAGCTCAGACCTTCGGGGGAGACCAAAAGAACCATCCTGCTGCCCAGTTCAAGAAGTAGCACAAAGGAAAATCAACGATGGGCAGAAACCAGTTCAAGAGAAAGCCTGTGGAATCACAAAGATCAAAAGCCTCAATGCAATTACCAAGGAGAAGATGGAATTTACACTCTATAACCAGATTTGCGTCTCTAAACTCTTCTCTTTGTTAATTACATTATGCCATGTTTAGTATGTTTAAGTGCTTTTTGTGTATTTACTTATGCTTTGTGTGAATCTATGCTTCAAACATTGAGGACAATGTTTAATTTAAGTGTGGGGGGGTAACTAAGTATGTTGATGCAAATTCGTTGAATTTTATCACCCACACTTCAAGTGTTGTTCCTTGCTGTTTTAAGGTGTTTTTAAGTTGTTTTAGAGTGTTTTAGTATGTTGTGTTTTTATAACTCCGAAAAGCACATAAAAATTTGAAAAATTGTTTTGAAAAGCCTAAAAAGAGTGTTTTGAGTCGTTTTTGTGAGTTTGTGTCTTAGGGTACCTTCCAACACAATGATAAGGATTTGGTTTATAATTGCATGACGGTTAGAAAGAGTTATAAACATAGAGAAAAGTTTGATTTACTCTTGGTATATGCTTGGTTATGGTTATAATGTATGACTTCACATGCAATCATAAAAGAAAAAAAAAATTCGTTTTTGTAACATGCTTGAAGGAAGGAACTCAAACAAACGCTACAACCCTGAGAAACTTGAGCCTATAACGTTCTTTGGAGAGTATAATCTGTGATTTCTTGTTTTCTAAAGTCGTTGCATGATCTCATTATTCTTTGCTTGGTTACTACTTAGAAGGCGTTTCATCATATAGTTCCAAATGCTAGAACTCATGCCCATTTCATTCAAAGCATGTTATTGATTTGCATAACACATATTCAAGATGAAGTTGTGTAGTTGCCACCATAGCCAAATAGCCTCACTTCCCATATTTCGTATATGTTGTAAGTTGTACCCCCGTTGAGCCGTGTTAGCCCATGTTCTTTGTTAACCCACTTTTTCCTCACCTAGTCTAGTTTAGGACAATCCCCACCCTTGTTCTTAAAAGATAGTGAGCATGACTTAATTGAATTCCTTTTGCGTTACATTATGAAAGAAAATAAGTGTGGGGGAGAGAATGTTTAAGTGTTTATGTTGTGAGATTCAAAAGAAAAAAAAAAAAAAAAAAAAAAAAAAAAACAAAGAGAATTAGATTAAGTGATTGAAGAAAGGTTCCAAAACACCAATTCTGGGCGTAAATTGTCTAAATTCTCCCTTTTTGTTCAAAAGTTGAGTTTTCATTCAAAAGTGAATTCTAAGTTGATTCAAATGCTTTGCTCACTATTTCTTTAAGAACCTTTGTTTTCCATATCCCTTCTTTGTTATCCACATACCCCAAGCCCCGTTACAACCCTTGACTTCTATCTTGAGTGTTGTGTATTTCAATTTGTGGAGTTTGAACTTGGTATGAGCTTATGGTGTCACTGGTTCTCGTGTCTAAGTAGTAGCATTCCATTCATGAGATCATATCTAAACATGCTTATTAACTCCAGAAATTGCGTTCTTTGTGATACTTATATGTGAGTGTTCGTTTTCATGTTACATCAATCTTCTCACATATGACTAGATTAGGGTGTGTAGTTAGAAATTCTGAGTGAAAATCGAGTGCATATCTTGTAAGGAATTGAGCAAATTCTCTAAGGCATGTTACTACATTCAAAACATGGTTTTAAATGCTTAATTGTGAATTAGTATGTGGTGACTATGATTAAGTATGTACTTAAGTGTAAAGATAACCAAAATCTGTGGGAATAATGATTTTTAACATGTCATGTGCATTGGAAATCCCTAAGACGGTTGTTGGAAGGTTTAGGTTGTGTTTTACGTGTTTAGTGTCGTTTTGTTTATTTGTTGTTATTCTGTTTTGCTCGAGGACTAGCAAAAGCTAAGTGTGGGGGTATTTGATAGGAGCATATTCATGCGACTTAAATGGCTTGTTCTCGTGCATTTACGTTATGTTTCTCTCGTTATTTTAGTCCTTTATGCTTCTTTTGTGTGTTTTCAGGTTCTAAGGGCAAGGTATGCAAAAGGATGCCTTTTGGAGCCTTTTGGAGCAAATTAGAGATTGGAATGGATATCATATGCTTGGAGCCAAGAGGATGGACGAAATTAAAGACTTGAAGTAGGAAAGTTAAATCCTAAAAGACCTCATGTTTAAGCATCATTGAAGACTCCTACGCATTTTAGAACACAAAAACAACATTCCTTGCAACCTTAGGACATTGTCGTGTGTTTCCTTGTGTCTCCCTTCCTTGCCATGCAAGGAAGGGCTTTGTTCCCTATTTTAAACACTTAAAGCATTCACTTATCATATCATTCACTTATCAAACCAATCACTTATCACTTCCATTCACTTATCACTCACCACATATCATTCATTTATCACTTAGCATATCATTCATTTATCAATTATCAAACCATTCACTTATCACTCACCACATATCATTCATTTATCACTTATCACAACAACAACCTAAAACACATGCACATGCACCACTAATCCCTTCACTTTCATGCCATCATTTCTCACCCCCCCCCTTTGCCGTGCAATACACATCAACACATTCCAGCTTTTCTCCTTCTCTTTGCAGCCACAAGTCACATGCATTCACACATAATCATTCACCCTATCCATCTTACATTCCACAAACAATGTCACATGCAAAACAACAATCATTCACACACAAAACAGCACCATTCACCCTTGCCGTGGCCTTCACTCACATTTCCAGCTTTCCACCTTGCATTTCCACATGCATTCACTTCATCATTACACACCACTCATTCTCTAATTTCACATGCACATTCAATCATTCACTCAAGCACCCTTGTGCCATGTTTCCCCCTTTGTCCCCACCCATCACATGCATTATCATCAAACAAACAACCCTAACCCGTGGCATTCACTCCCATTTCCAGCTTGCTTATGCAATTCCAGCATGCATTCACATGCATTTTCAGCACCATTGACACCTTTGCCGTGTATCCCCTTCATCATTCCAGCATTCCACCTAATTCACATGCCTTCATTCATTCTTTATTCCACTTACACTCATCATCACACACCTTAGCAATCAACACATGCAATCACATGCATCACAACCACAAAGAACCATCCCCAAAACACTTTGCCGTGGGCACCATTCCACATTCCAGCTTTCCACCATGTTTTTCCATCATTCCTCCACACAAATGCTTAAACAAACAGCCATATGTTCCCTCCACTACCCCTATAAATACCCTAGCATTCATTCATTCACTCCCCATTCAATTCATATCTCATATTTCCATTCACAACACTTCACACAACACAAATACACATCCATTGCCGCAATTCCCCTTCCATTTTCTGTGCAGTTTTTCTCCTTCATTGCAGCCACTATCCAACCACTTCCCATCCCTCCAAAACACTTCACATAATCCCCAAAGCTCACCTTAGACCTTGTGCTACAACAACGAGGAAGAAAAGAGTGCCTAAACGTTCATACAATTCAAGTTTGAGTTGTTGGAATGTTTAGGTGTTTCTTTGATTTCAAAGTTTAAATTTAATTCTCTTTGTTTTGTACGTATGAGAATGGAAGAGAAGAGTGCCTAAACGTTCATACAATTCACGTTTGAGTTGTTGGAATGTTTAGGTGTTTCTTTGATTTCAAAGTTATGAGGAACTAAACCCCCTTTAGCTAGGGGGTGATTCAAAATACATGTTTATGCTTGCAATATGAATTGATTACTTTTGGTTGGAATTTCATAAGTTGTGGATTCAATTTGTTTAACCGTTTGAATGAATATGACGCTAGAATATGAGTGAGTTTCACCTAATAGTTACGAACTTATATTCACAAGTAGTGGAGGTTGCTTATAAACAATCGCGTTAAACGAATTCTTGGCATAAGTTTCATGCGTATTCCATAGTAACGAATGCCTCGTCAATGTTTATGATTTCCGTTGAACTTAATGATCTTTGTTGAATGTCTCTATCATGCGTATTCCATAGTTAGGGACTTTGATTAAGAATAAATTGGTTGTAATGCGTATTCCATTCAATCCAACGAATCTAGGGAAATCTGAAAGTTAATGTAAGCGGACCTAATTAACTTGGAGCATTGAGTTTCATAATTTATCGAAAGACCAACCGAAAATCAATCTTGTATTGCAAGTGTAACATGTGTGGAGAAGAACCCCTTGGCTATTCCATCATCCATATTTTCATCACATTCATATTTACATTTTGCCTTTAATTATATTCTGTCCATTTAATTTAATATCGTCCAAACACATTTCCCCCATATTTCGTTGAGTCTTAATTATTGGTATTTGTTTTATTTTTGTATCTTTAAGCTTTTGGAGTCATAAACAGTTTCAAATTCGTCTAAATCAAGTTCTAGTTTCTATTTGAGTCAGTTTGATTGTTTTAAGCAGTTTGAGCCTTTCAAAGCTATTCT
Source organism: Pyrus communis (assembly GCF_041283825.1). Classification (NCBI taxonomy): domain Eukaryota; kingdom Viridiplantae; phylum Streptophyta; class Magnoliopsida; order Rosales; family Rosaceae; genus Pyrus; species Pyrus communis. Next base: position 14,574,389 of record NC_142576.1, on the reverse strand, counting down.
GAGTCATAGTAGTCTTGTTAAGAGTATTTTAATTTAGTTTTTATGTTTTTAAGTCAATTTAGAAGGTTTTAGCAAGCCCTCCTAATCCCCGGTCTAGAACGATCCCTCACTTATCCATTCTACTACAATTGTCAAATGAGGGTTTAATTTGAGTGTCAAGTAAATCTCGCACCATGCACCTATACTACAATTGATAAAAAGAGGGTTTAATTTGTGTGCGTATAAATCTCGCATCAATGACCAATTAAAACATGATTTTGAATGTAGTAACATGCCTTAGAGAATTTCCTCAATTCCTTACTAGATATGCACTCAATTTTCACACAGATTTTCTGACTACATACCCTATACTAGTTATTTGTGAGAAGATAGATGTAAATATGAAAATGAATGCTCACATACCCTATACTAGTTATTTCGGAGTTAATAACATGTTTAGATATGATCTCATGAATGGAACGCTACTACTTAGATGCGAGAACCAGTGACACCATATGCTCGTACCAATTTTAAACTCCACAAATTGAAACACATAACACTCAAGATTAAAGTCAAGGGTTGTAACGGGGCTAGGGGTATTGGCTAACAAAGAAAGGTAAAGGATAAAACAAACGTTCTTTAAACAATAGTAAGCAAAGCAATGAACTTGATACTTAGAATTCACTTTAGAGTGCAGAAAATAACTTTAAACACAACGGGGAATACACGTGCATACTTAGGGTCAAATGCAACGTTTTGGACCCTTTCTTCAATAACCAACAACTTAGAGCTCATTTTATGCTCTTTCAACTCCTTTTCATACTTTTCACAACTTTTTCTTTTTTTTCTTCTTATTTTCCACGAATTTTTTTCTTTTTTTTTTCTTTTTTTTTCTTTCTCTCTTTTTTTTCTTTTCTTTGCCGTGCCTCATTCAAGACTTTGGCACACCCATATATCAAGAATCCTTCCCCCACACTTGTTTTCTACAATGCAATGATCAAAAGGAATTCATCTTTGAGTTATGCTTTTACTATGCTTCAAGAACAAAGGTATGGGTGGTCCTACTCTAGGCTAGGTGAGGATAATTGTGGGTTAACAAAGAAAGTAGGCTACACAAGGCTCAACGGGGTTAAATCCTACAAACAAATGAAATAGGGAAATATGGCAATTTGGCTATGGTGGTTACTACTAACTTCATCTTGAATATGTGTTATGTAATTCAATAACATGTTTTGAATGAAATTGGCATGAGTTCTAGTATTTGGAACTAAATGATGAAACACCTTCTAAGTAGTAACCAAGCAAAGAAAAATGAGATCATGCAACGACTTTAGAAAACAAGAATGCACAGATTTTAACTCTCCAAATAAACGTTTAGGCTCAAGTCTCACAAGGTTGTAGCATTAGTTTGAGTTCCTTCCTTCAAGCATGTTACAAAAACTAATTTTTTTTTTCTTTTTGATTACATGTGAAGTCATAAGTTATAACCACAACCAAGCATAACAAAGAGTAAATCAAACTTTCATCCATGTTAATCATTCTCTTTAACAGTCATGCAATTACAAACCGTATCCTCATCATTGTGTTGGAAGGTACCCTAAGACACAAACAAACACACAAAAACAACTTAAAAACAACTCTTTTTGGGTTTTCAAAACAATTTTTTCAATTTTTTCTGGGATTTTCGGATTTTTAGAACAACAAATACTAAAACACACTAAAACGGCTTAAAAACACTTAAAAACAGCAAGAAACAACATTTGAAATTATGGGTGACAAAACCCTACGAATTTGCATCAAAACACTTTGGTTACCCCCCCCACACTTAAATCAAACATTGTCCTCAATGTTTCAAGCATAGACTCACACAAATAACAAACAAACAAACAAAACAACATCTAACAACCTAACATGGCAGAAACAAAATCAACAACAAAGAGAAGAGTTTAGGAACGCAAATCTGGAATTGAAGTGCTTTCTCGGTCTTTCTTTGTTGAATGCATGGGTTGCCTCCCAAGTAGCGCTTGCTTTAACGTCGTACAGCCGGACGAACATGCTTCTTAGCCTCACTTAGAGCCCACGGCATGGAGTGTATGGTCCTCCACAACCTGCCCTTCAACACTTTCATAATATGGCTCAATGAATGGGAGGGGATAGTGATCCTCCCTGATGGTGGTGTTTTGGTTCCGAAAGTCCATGTAAATGCTCCCACCACCTTTAAATCGATTGGTCACCTGCACCAAAGAAGGTAACAACCTATTAGTTGAAATGGGAATTGAAATTGGGATTGACGACTTACAAACATATTGTGGTGAAGGCTCAAAATCGGCAGCCCTATCAACAATGTCACCATGGCTACTTTCGGCCATGTTGGGTGGTTGTAGGGCAATCACTCCAAGTTCTTCTCCAATGGTGGTTCTTGATACATCCTTCTTGATAAGTGTGGATCCTTTCGGCCCTATATCCTTATGCACATGTATGACAAAACAAGAATGACTATCATTAGGATTCTTAATAGAGTCATAAACATTGAATTTAATTATATCACCACCAAACTCCATTGTTAGTGCTCCTTTGGCCACATCAATCTTTGTTTGGGCTGTTTTCATGAACGGTCTTCCAAGTAGGAGTGGCAAGGGTGGAGAATGAACCGAATCGTCCATTTCAAGCACATAAAAATCCGCCGGGAATATCAAGTTATTCACCTGCACTAAAACATCTTCCAAAACTCCCTTTGGATAGGCATTAGATCTATCGGCCAATTGAATAATCACACCATCATTTTTCAATTCACCAAGGTTCATTGAAGCATAAATAGAGTAAGGCATGACGTTAATTGAAGCCCCTAAGTCTAACATAGCATTTTCAAACTTAGTTTGACCAATAATACAAGGAATTGTAAAGCTACCTGGATCCTTGCATTTTGGTGGTAACTTCCTTTGTAAAACAGCGGAAACGTTTTCACTTACCCGTACTACCTCTTTATGTGACGCCCTCTTCCTTGTAGTGCACAATTCCTTCAAGAACTTAGCGTATTTGGGCACTTGCTTTATTGCATCCAAAAGGGGGATATTGACTTGAACTTTCCGAAACGTCTCCAAAATGTCCTTTTCCGCTTCTTCTTTCTTTGTTTGCTTAAACCTACTAGGAAAAGGAACATTTGCAGGAAAATCATTAGTAGGAACCGAACTTGACACGTTTTTACCTTTATTGGATGAATTGGACGACTTGGGATCACTTGGAACTTGCGGCACATTTGGTTCCACCTTGGCCGTGAGTGGCCTTTGCTCCTCCTCTTCAATTCTCAACTCGTTCTCCTCGTTGGAACTTGATTTGGATGGTTTGAGGTCAGATCCGACTTGCTTTCCACTTCGCAAATGCATAGCTTTTGCAGATTCGAATCCACCTTTCGGATTGACCACCGTTGAGCTAGGCAACCTTCCTTGCTCACGAAATTGCCCCATGAACTCGGCAATCTGTCCCACTTGCTTCTCCAAGTTGTCCACCCTCTTGTCTTGGATTTGCCTCTCTTTGTGTTGAGTTTGGACTTCCTGCGTCAAAGTAGTAAGTAATTGAAAAATCTTATCATTATCACTTGAATTACCTACATTGCTTTGGGCAGGTTGTGCTTGGGCTTGTGGTGGTGCCAACGGCTTTTGATAGAAACCCGGGGGTTGTTGCCTAAATCCGCTTTGTTGTTGACCTTGTTGGGGGTCTCGCCATTTGAAATTCGGATGATCACGCCAACCAGGATTGTAAGTATTAGAAAACGGATCATCATGTGTTTGGTATTGGTTGCCATATCCCACGGCATTGAGTGTCTCCCACCCTCCATTCTCGATTAATTGTGGGCACTTATCCGTGGGATGTCCTTGCATGGAGCATACGCCACAAGAAGCTACGGTTTTGACTTTTGGACCTTCCACCACCTGAGAAAGCAACGTAGTAAGGTTAGCCATTTGATTTTGAAGTTCGGTTATGGCACTTACCTCATTGACTTGGTGTTGCCGTGGGGTACTCCTCTGTCCAACGTCTTCGTATTGTTGAGCATTCAATGCTCGATTAGCAATCAAGGTCTTTGCAGCCGTGGGGGTCTTGTCCACCAATGCTCCTCCCGCTGAGGCATCTAGCATTTGACGTTCAATAGGTAGAAGTCCCTCGTAAAAGTATTGTAGAAGTAGTTCCTCCTTCATTTGATGTTGTGGACATGAAGCAACAAGAGATTTAAAACGTTCATAATAAGTAGGAAAGGATTCACCTTTATCTTGTTGAATTCCACTTATCCTTTTTCGTAGGAGGATGACTCGAGAAGTTGGGAAAAACTTCTCCAAGTAAGCTCGTTTCATGCTCTCCCATGATGTGCCCGTTTCGGGAGCCAATTCGTACAACCAATCTTTCGCTTTCTCTTGGAGAGAAAAGGGAAAGGCCTTCATCTTCAAGATGCTCTCATCCACGTTCACCTGAGTCATGCTTGAGCACACGACTTCAAACTCCTTCAAGTGCTTGTTCGGATCTTCCATGGATAGCCCATGGTACTTCAGAATGTGATGTAACAGGCTTGACTTCAATTCGAACTCGGCAGTCTTGTCTTGAGCCGCCCTTGGGTATTGGATGCACAAGGGTGCGGCATTGGCCAATCCCGAAGCGGAAAGCTCCTTGATTGTTCGGTTGTCCGCTGCCATGTTGATAGGAGCATATTCATGCGACTTAAATGGCTTGTTCTCGTGCATTTACGTTATGTTTCTTTAGTTATTTTAGTACTTTAATCTATTTTCGTGTGTTTGTAGGTCCAAAGGGCTAAAGGAGCAAAAAGATGCATTTTGGAGACTTTTGGAGCACTTTTGGGCTAAGGATGGAAAGCCTATGCTTGGAGCCAAGGTGTTGGACGAAATTGAAGACCTAATTGAAGACCAAAGTGTTGGAACCTTGTTCCCTTTAGTTCTAGGACATTTAAACCTTTCCTTTATCCATTGCACATGCATCTCCATAAACCATCAACACATTCACACATCACCCATTCACCTTTGTGCCATGACTTCACTCCTTCATCTCAGCCACACCTCACACATAATCATTCACACCTTGCATTCACATGCATTTCCAACCTAATCACTCACCCACACAATCTGCCATCATTCCAACCAAAACCGTGCACATGCTATCACCATGCATTCACATGCACTTGTTCCTCCATCATTCCATCCTTTAAAACATTGCACATGCACTTTAATCAATCAACACATGCATCCATAATCATTTCTACAACCTTGCCATGCACTCCTATCCCATTTCAGATTGCATTTCATTCATTTCACATGCATTCCATCCTTTAATTCACTCACACACACTCATAATCATTCACATTTTGCAATCACATGCACTTCCTTTAATTAATTCATCCTAGCTGTCAAAGCACATGTACACTCACCCTAATCATTCACATAGCTTTAATTCACATGCAAACACATTGCATTACCATTCACCACAGAAAAACACCATCATTGCCGAGCCTAATTCCCTTTGCATCCATTCCACATGCATTCACTTCATCATTGCATTCCATTCATTCCACCCTTTAATCACATGCATTCCATCTTTGTTCTAGCAACCCACATGCACAATCCACTCCACAAACATCCCATGCCGTGCACATTCATACACTTTCACATGCATCTTGGCAGATTTCACATGCACACACATGCATTTTCAGCACCAACAACACTCATTGCCGTGCACATTCACTCACCATACCATTCCAGCATTAGCACATGCAACCTAGCTGTCATGTCCCCCCCATTTCACCTATAAATACTCATTCATTCATTCTCATTCATTCACAATTCCTTTCACAACAGAAATTGGTCCCTTGGGGCCGTGCCCTTCACAAAGTCCATCCATTCCATTCATACACTCATCCATTGCAGAAATGTAGACCATAAACCACCTTTGCCGTGATTCTCCCTTACAATCCAAACATCATCCTTCCATTTCCACCACTCCTCATCCATTTCCATAATTCCCCAATCCATTCAACACACCAACAACATCCCTTAGACCTTGTGCTACGACGAAGAGGAAGATAAGAGGGCTTAAACGTTCATACAATTCAAGTTTGAGTTGTTGGAATGTTTAGGTGTTTCTTTGATTCTACATCAGTTTTGCTTCAAGGGTTCTTTCTTCTTATTAATTCTATGTTCATTCATGTTTTATATTTTTATGTTAAATCCTTTGCAAACATGAATTGTAACTAATCCTCCTCTAGGGATTCGATGTAGCCTTGCAAAGTTTGCCATGTAGTTAATTCGGAATTCTCATTTAATCTATCTATTTCTTGCTTCATTCTCCGATTTAATTGTGACTTAGTGTGTTGATTTTAATGCTTGATCATCATTTGAATTAACCACAGGTTGTTTAGCCAAGATTAAAGCACACATCATGCATAATCTTGGTAGATATGTGAATGAATGAAGGGAATGTTTTGCAAACATCCTGCCGAGTGTTCCCTTTGGTTTTGTGAAAGTTTCTTGTGCACTACATAGTCTTGATTAGGAACCAAAGTTGCACATCACAATTAGGCTCATAATTAGAGACATTTGATCAAATCCACACATCATATGGCTGATCATATCTAAGTGAAACAAACCCAAGAAATAAGTAGAGGGATGAGTATAATCTGACTTAACAAGCATGGACTTGGCTTAGCAATGGTGAAATCGAATCTCTAGCTTCATCTTCATTGGTACTATCTTATTTTATTAGTTGTTGATTCATTCATCTTGTGTTTACTTCATTTCCTTATGCTTTAATTTACAATCTGTCATTTAGTTTAATCAAAACCTAAATCCCCCTTTACCTTATTGTTCAATTTAGTTAGAAATCAATTTAGTTTATGTTTTAAAGCATTTTGAGTCTTTGGTTTGTCTTAGTGTTTTAAAGTTTAGTTTTGCATTCTTTGAGTCTAGTATAGTGTTTTAGATTGTGTTTTTAGCGTTTTTGAGTCAAATCCAAGTGATTAACAATCCCTCCTAATCCCCGGTCCAGAACGATCCCTACTTACATACTTACTACAACTGTCAAAAAGAGGGTTTAATTTGTGTGCGTATAATTCTCTCATCAAATTTTGGCGCCGTTGCCGGGGATTAGAAAATTTGCTAATCCCTTGGATTGTTTTATTTTCGTTTGTTTTTATTCCAGATTCTTAATCTTGTTTTGTTTCTTGTTATAAGTACTAGTTTATGACTCGGAATTCTCGTCCGATTCGTGAACATATCCTGGAGTGATTGGGTTCTTCGTCTGGCTGCAAGACGTAAAAGAAAGCGCTACTTGGGAGGCAACCCAATGCACTGAAAAAAAAAAAAAAAAAAAAAAAAAAGAAAAAAAAAATTTCATTTATTAAATAAAATACTAAATATGGAGAAAGGTGGTGCTTCACAAAGGTTGTTTACGTGAAGCCCCACTACGAGGCGTTGAAGCGGAAGGCATTGGAGCGGAAGGCATCGGAGCGGAAGGCATTGGAGCGGAAGGCATCGGAGCGGGAGGCATCGGAGCGGGAGGCATCGGAGCTAGAGCATTCCAGGCCTCAATACTTGGCCAAGCGCTGGATGAGCCAGGAAAAAGGTGCCTCTGGAGGAAAGACGAAAACCTTTGACGGTCACTGTGAATCCGACCTTCAGACTCTTGCAGCTCATCAAGCTTCCTCTTCATGCCCGTCGAATAGTTGTTGGCAAGCACGTGCAAACTTCTATTCTCGTACTTAAGTTGCTGGATCTCCTGACGGGAGCGGGCAAGCAGGCGTTGGCCCATGTTGGACACAGAACTCGCACACTGAACACTAAGTGCGAGGGACTCTTGAACGGCCAACTCATCGGACCGTCCTGACAGCAGCCTACTATCTTTTGGAGTGAGGAGGTTCCTAGCTACTATTGTAGCTGTTGTGGCGTCCTGCATCACGGAGTCTTCACCTGTAAGAAGACCGTTAGAAGATAAGAAAGAAGGGCGCCATACGTTACCTTGACGCGGCGCGCCCGTATCACTGCTAAGGCTCAATTCCAAGCTAAGGTTCGATGAGTTTGCCATTTTTCAAAAGTGTTCAAAGAGAAGGGATGGAGTTAAATTTCCAAGGGCCGGAGTCGATTTTCAAGAATGGGAAATCTTCAGAGTGTGTTTGTTGGCGGTGATCGATACCTCTATAAAAAACCAAGGCGACGCGTCCACCGATTCAAAAAGCCGGAATTTCCGGCGTAATTTTGGCGACGCTTTCTCGGCTTTTCAGAAGACGCGTTCAGCTTTGTCAAAAGATTTCTTCTTTTCAGACAACACGTGGAGGCCATCACCGCAACTACACATCTTTAGCCGACAAGCGCAAAGTTCGGCGACGCTTTCTCTGCTTTTCAGAAAACGTGTGCAGCTTTGTCAAAAGGAGCCGCATCCGCACTACTACGTGTCGTTCAGAAAGCAAAGGGGCGCGTTCAGAAATCGAAGGGGCGCCTGTGTTGATGTATAATTCCTTCCTAATGCTAGAATATATTTAGTATAATGGCACAAGCAAGGGTGTCGATTCCGCAGGGACTAATTGGACCTATGTAACTACTTGTTTTGCAAGAACTCTAAGAAATGAATCAAACTAAACAAACTAGGCAGATTTGGAAATGAATCAAACTAGTCTAAATAGACAGATTTGTTGTTGTAACTTGAAAGCATGAGAAAATGAAGTAAACACAAATAAATGAATCAACAATTAATGTAATGGGATAGTATCAATGGAAATGAAGCTAGGGATTCGGTTTCACCATTGCTCAATTAAGTCCATGTTTGTCAAGTTAGTTTGTACTCATTCATCTACCTATTTCTTGAGTTTGTTTCACTTGGATATGATCAACCATATGATGTGTGGATTTTATCAAATGTCTCTAATCATGAACCTAATTGTGATGTGCAACTTTGGTTCATAATCAAGATTATGTAATGTACAAGAAACTTTCATAAAACCAAAGGGAATAACTCGGCAGGATGTGTGCTAAACACTCCCTTCATTCATTCACATATCTACCAAGATTATGCATGATGTGTGTCTTAATCTTGGCTACACAACTTAGTGATTAATTCAAATGATGATCAAACATTAAAATCAACACACTAAATCACCATTAAATTAGAGAATGAAACAAGAAATAGATGGACAAACTGAGCATTCTAACTTAATTACATGGCAAACTTTGCAAGGTTACATCGAATCCCTAGAGGAGGATTAGTTACACTTCATGTTTACAAAGATTTAACATAAAAATAAATAACATGAGTTAACATAAGATTAAGAAGGAGAAACCCTTGAAGCAAAACTGATGTTGAAGTCCTTGAAGAGTTCCTTGGTGTTGCTTCTCCAAATGTGGTGCGGATGAAGGTAGAATGGCTTGGTTGAATGGTTTCTGCCCTTGGGACAGAAAATGGACAGAGAATGGAGTGAATATGGGAGAGGTTATGGGTGTGTGGAAGAGAATGGATAGTTTCTGTGAGATGGAGAGAGTATCGAATGCAATGGGATGGAGAGGGAGAAAAATGAGAGTCAAATGATGGACAGAAAATGGAGCAAATAGAGTGTGTGTAATGGAAATGGATCCGAGAGAGGAATGAGTGAGACCCTTAGTTAATTTCTGAATGTGGCCAATGATGGACAACAAAACAGAATGCATGTGAAGGCTGACATGATCCATGTGAAAGGAATGCTGAAAAGGGGATGAATGTGCACGGTATGGGCATGAAGGAGTAGGAAATGCATGAAAATGGTTGGATGAGTGGATTTCTGGCGTGATACCTGCAAAGCATGGACATGATCTGCATCTAGGTGGTTTATTTAATCCAAGATACATGTGCAATGTCTGCCACAAGGGAGTGGACAATCTGAAACTGTTAGAATAATCTGGAATTGGGTATGGAAGTGCACGGGATGGACATGAAAGAGATGGAAATGCAAAGGTGATGTGTTTCGGTGGTGGAAGTGCATAAGGGAGCTGGACAAGGTCTGCAAGTATGTGGTTTGTTTAATCACAATGCATGTGGTTTTCTGCAAAGATGAAATGGAGAAGGGTAATGGAATGCACGGTCAGGTTGTGGACATGCATGTGAATGCATGTCTTGATGTTTTAGAAGTGCATAATCTGACTTGGAACCACATGGGATTTGCATAACATGATTGTGTTTGTTGGTGGAAATATGGCTGAATGTTTTAGTTAATGGGATACACGGCACAAGCCATGTGGAATAATAAGAAATCTGCATGTTTTTGCCTTGTTTAGAACCACCCAATGTGGTCGAATTGCACCACTTTCTGTTTAGAACCATCCAATGTGGTCGAATTGCACCACATTCCTTTTAGAACCATCCAATGTGGTCGAATTGCACCACATTCCTTCATTTGCCCTCCAATTGATTTTATTACACACTTGGCTGCACACTAACACCAACAATGTAAAATGCAACTAGTTTAATCCAAAAACAATACAAAAACGCCAAATAAGAAAGATATACATGCATGCAAAATATGACTTATCAGCCTGCTCAGAAATCGAAGAGGCGTCGTTCAGATATCGAAGAGACATTTGTCGACAAGGGTAAAAGAACAGTACCACCACTTGATATTATCTCTATATATGTCGACCTTCGTCTTTTATGGCAAGGCAAACCTGAAGAAAATGCCCAACTCTCCCTCACCTCTGAGGGCGCACTCCCAGCAAAGCCTTTCGAAATACTAAATTCTTTCTTCTTCCCCAAAGATGATACCAGATGCCTGGAGTACAGATGACCCAGGAGGAAACGGCGGATTGAAGTATGCTGATTCATTCACCGCTTCTTCAAAAGCAAAGGTATCTCATATCATCAAGGTCAAAAGCAAAAGTATCTCATATCATGCTCTTTCCCTGTCTTTTTCTTTGTCTTTGTTCTTACTCGCATGGCAAAGTAAAAGAAGCAATCAGCCAGCACTTGGAGTCAGTCTTCCGATCTGGAGCCAACTGCCTGGAATCTATTCCTAATTGCTTACCTAGCGTTGCTCTCGAGTAGTCATCTTCAACGGTTGATACACTTCCAGAGAAGGGACCACTTCTGCAAAGGGGAGCGAGTAAGGCAAGTGAAAATGATACATTGAAGCATGTGGAGACAAACTTAGGCTGAGTTATCCTCCAACCCTTTTCAATACGAATTGGAAAGATTGAACAAAGAAACAGACCAAAGGAGTAAGCTCAGACCTTCGGGGGAGACCAATTGAATCCTGCTGCCCAGTTCAAGAGTAGCACAAAGGAAAATCAATGATGGACGGAAACCAGTTCAAGAGTAAGCCTGTGGAGTCACTATGATCAAAGCCTCAATGCAATTACCAAGAAGAAGAGGGAATTTACACTCCATAACCAGATTTGCGTCCCTAAACTCTTCTCTTTGTTAATTACATTCTGCTATGTTTAGTATGTTTAAATTGCTTTTTGTGTGTTTACTTATGTTTTGTGTGAACCATATGCTTAAAACATTGAGGACAATGTTTGGTTTAAGTGTGGGGGGGTAACTAAGTATATTTAATGCAAATTCGTGGGATTTTAACACCCATAACTTCAAATGTTGTTCCTTGCTGTTTTAAGGTGTTTTTAAGTTGTTTTAGAGTGTTTTAGTATGTTTTGTTTTTATAACTCCGAAAATCACATAAAAATTTGAAAAACATGTTTTAAAAAGCCTAAAAAAGAGTGTTGTGAGTCGTTTTTGTGTGTTTGTGTCTTAGGGTACCTTCCAACACAATGATAAGGATTTGGTTTGTAATTGCATGACTGTTAAAAAGAGTTATATACATGGAGAAAAGTTTGATTTACTCTTGGTATATGCTTGGTTATGGTTATAATATATGACTTCACATGCAATCCTAAAAGAAAAATTCGTTTTTGTAACATGCTTGAAGGAAGAAACTCATAATAACGCTACATCCCTGTGAGACTCGAGCCATTACTTTCTTTGGAGAGTTATTTTCTGTGATTCTTTGTTTTCTAAAGTTGTTGCATGATCTCATTATTCCTTGCTTGGTTGCTACTTAGAATGCAATTGTATCATGATAGAACTAAATCCTAGAACTTATATCCGTTTCATTCAAAGCATGACATTGAATTGCATAATTTATATCAAGATGAAGTTGTGTTGTTGCCACCATAGCCAAATAGCCTTACTTCCCATTTTTCGTATTTGTTGTAAGTTTTAACCCCGTTGAGCTTTGTTTAGCTTTTATTCATTGTAAACCCACATTATCCTAACCTAGCCTAGTTTAGGACTGTCCACACCCTTGTTCTTAAAAGATAGTGAGCATGACTTAAATGAATTCCTTTTGAGTACATTATGAAAGAAAATGAGTGTGGGGGAGAGAATGTTTTGTTCTTAAACGTTTATGTATGTTTTGAGAGTCAAAAGAAAAGAAAAAAAAAATTCTGAAAAACATATGAAAAAGAAAAAAAAAACAGAAAAGAAAAGAAAGAAAGAAAGAAAGAAAAAGAGCTTGTTCCCCCTTGTTGTTCAAAAGTTGAGTTTTCATTCAAAAGTGAATTCTAAGTTAATTCAAATGCTTTGCTCGCTATTTCTTTAAGAACCTTTGTTTTCCATATCCCTTCTTTGTTAGCCAAACACCTTTAGCCCCGTTTCAACCCTTATGCTTCTATCTTGATTGTTATGTGTTCAATAATGTGGAGTTTGGAATTGATATGAGCTTATGGTGTCACTGGTTCTCGCATCTAAGTAGGAGCATTCCATTCTTGAGATCATAAACATGCTTATTAACTCCAGAAAAGGCTTTCTTTGTTATAACTTATGCGAGATACTAGTCTTTCATGTTTACATCAATCTCTCACATATAACTAGTGTAGGGTGTGTAGTCAGAAAATCTGTGTGAAAATAGAGTGCATTCTTGTAAGGATTTGAGCAAATTCTCTAAGGCATGTTACTACATTCAAAACATGGTTTTAAATGCTTAATTGTGAAATAGTATGTGGTGACTATGATTAAGAATGTACTCAAGTGTGAAGATGACTAAAATCTATGGGACTAATGATTTTTAACTTGTCATGTGCATTGGAAATCCCTGAAACGATTGTTGGAAGGTTTAGGTTGTGTTTTTCTTGTTCAGTGTCGTTTTGTTTTTTTTGTTTCTTTTGTTTTATTTTGCTCGAGGACTAGCAAAAGATAAGTGTGGGGGTATTTGATAGGAGCATATTCATGCGACTTAAATGGCTTGTTCTCGTGCATTTACGTTATGTTTCTTTAGTTATTTTAGTACTTTAATCTATTTTCGTGTGTTTGTAGGTCCAAAGGGCTAAAGGAGCAAAAAGATGCATTTTGGAGACTTTTGGAGCACTTTTGGGCTAAGGATGGAAAGCCTATGCTTGGAGCCAAGGTGTTGGACGAAATTGAAGACCTAATTGAAGACCAAAGTGTTGGAACCTTGTTCCCTTTAGTTCTAGGACATTTAAACCTTTCCTTTATCCATTGCACATGCATCTCCATAAACCATCAACACATTCACACATCACCCATTCACCTTTGTGCCATGACTTCACTCCTTCATCTCAGCCACACCTCACACATAATCATTCACACCTTGCATTCACATGCATTTCCAACCTAATCACTCACCCACACAATCTGCCATCATTCCAACCAAAACCGTGCACATGCTATCACCATGCATTCACATGCACTTGTTCCTCCATCATTCCATCCTTTAAAACATTGCACATGCACTTTAATCAATCAACACATGCATCCATAATCATTTCTACAACCTTGCCGTGCACTCCTATCCCATTTCAGATTGCATTTCATTCATTTCACATGCATTCCATCCTTTAATTCACTCACACACACTCATAATCATTCACATTTTGCAATCACATGCACTTCCTTTAATTAATTCATCCTAGCTGTCAAAGCACATGTACACTCACCCTAATCATTCACATAGCTTTAATTCACATGCAAACACATTGCATTACCTTTCACCACAGAAAAACACCATCATTGCCGAGCCTAATTCCCTTTGCATCCATTCCACATGCATTCACTTCATCATTGCATTCCATTCATTCCACCCTTTAATCACATGCATTCCATCTTTGTTCCAGCAACCCACATGCACAATCCACTCTACAAACATCCCATGCCGTGCACATTCATACACTTTCACATGCATCTTGGCAGATTTCACATGCACACACATGCATTTTCAGCACCAACAACACTCATTGCCGTGCACATTCACTCACCATACCATTCCAGCATTAGCACATGCAACCTAGCTGTCATGTCCCCCCCATTTCACCTATAAATGCTCATTCATTCATTCTCATTCATTCACAATTCCTTTCACAACAGAAATTGGTCCCTTGGGGCCGTGCCCTTCACAAAGTCCATCCATTCCATTCATACACTCATCCATTGCAGAAATGTAGACCATAAACCACCCTTGCCGTGACTCTCCCTTACAATCCAAACATCATCCTTCCATTTCCACCACTCCTCATCCATTTCCATAATTCCCCAATCCATTCAACACACCAACAACATCCCTTAGACCTTGTGCTACGACGAAGAGGAAGATAAGAGGGCTTAAACGTTCATACAATTCAAGTTTGAGTTGTTGGAATGTTTAGGTGTTTCTTTATTCTACATCAGTTTTGCTTCAAGGGTTCTTTCTTCTTATTAATTCTATGTTCATTCATGTTTTATATTTTTATGTTAAATCCTTTGCAAACATGAATTGTAACTAATCCTCCTCTAGGGATTCGATGTAGCCTTGCAAAGTTTGCCATGTAGTTAATTCGGAATTCTCATTTAATCTATCTATTTCTTGCTTCATTCTCCGATTTAATTGTGACTTAGTGTGTTGATTTTAATGCTTGATCATCATTTGAATTAACCACAGGTTGTTTAGCCAAGATTAAAGCACACATCATGCATAATCTTGGTAGATATGTGAATGAATGAAGGGAATGTTTTGCAAACATCCTGCCGAGTGTTCCCTTTGGTTTTGTGAAAGTTTCTTGTGCACTACATAGTCTTGATTAGGAACCAAAGTTGCACATCACAATTAGGCTCATAATTAGAGACATTTGATCAAATCCACACATCATATGGCTGATCATATCTAAGTGAAACAAACCCAAGAAATAAGTAGAGGGATGAGTATAATCTGACTTAACAAGCATGGACTTGGCTTAGCAATGGTGAAATCGAATCTCTAGCTTCATCTTCATTGGTACTATCTTATTTTATTAGTTGTTGATTCATTCATCTTGTGTTTACTTCATTTCCTTATGCTTTAATTTACAATCTGTCATTTAGTTTAATCAAAACCTAAATCCCCCTTTACCTTATTGTTCAATTTAGTTAGAAATCAATTTAGTTTATGTTTTAAAGCATTTTGAGTCTTTGGTTTGTCTTAGTGTTTTAAAGTTTAGTTTTGCATTCTTTGAGTCTAGTATAGTGTTTTAGATTGTGTTTTTAGCGTTTTTGAGTCAAATCCAAGTGATTAACAATCCCTCCTAATCCCCGGTCCAGAACGATCCCTACTTACATACTTACTACAATTGTCAAAAAGAGGGTTTAATTTGTGTGCGTATAATTCTCGCATCACAAGCATGTTACAAAAACGAATTTTTCTTTTATGATTGCATGTGAAGTCATACATTATAACCATAACCAAGCATATACCAAGAGTAAATCAAACTTTTCTCTATGTTTATAACTCTTTTTAACCGTCATGCAATTACAAACCAAATCCTTATCATTATGTTGGAAGGTACCCTAAGACACAAACACACAAAAACGACTCAAAACACTCTTTTTAGGCTTTTTAAAACATGTTTTTTCAAATTTTTATGTGATTTTCGGAGTTATAAAAACAAAACATACTAAAACACTCTAAAACAACTTAAAAACACCTTAAAACAGCAAGGAACAACATTTGAAGTTATGGGTGATAAAATCCCACGAATTTGCATCAAATATACTTAGTTACCCCCCCCCCCCCCCCACACTTAAATCAAACATTGTCCTCAATGTTTTAAGCATAGATTCACACAAAACATAAGTAAACACACAAAAAGCACTTAAACATACTAAACATGGCAGAATGTAATTAACAAAGAGAAGAGTTTAGGGACGCAAATCTGGTTTTGGAGTGTAAATTCCCTCTTCTCCTTGGTGATTGCATTGAGGCTTTGATCTTTATGATTCCACAGGCTTACTCTTGAACTGGTTTCCGCCCATCATTGATTTTCCTTTGTGCTACTCTTGAACTGGGCAGCAGGATTCTTTTGGCTTCCCCGAAGGTCTGAGCTTACCCCTTTGGTTTGTTTCTTTGTTCAATCTTTCCAATTCGTATTGAAAAGGGTTGGAGGATAACTCAGCCTATGTTTGTCTCCACATGCTTCAATGTATCATTTTCACTTGCCTTACTCGCTCCCCTTTGCAGAAGTGGTCCCTTCTCTGGAAGTGTATCAACCGTTGAAGATGACTACTCGAGAGCAACGCTAGGTAAGCAATCAGGAATAGATTGCAGGCAGTTGGCTCCAACTCGGAAGACTGACTCCAAGTGCCGGCTGATTGCTTCTTTCACTTTGCCATGCGAGTAAGAACAAGGACAAAGAAAAAGACAGGGAAAGAGCATGATATGAGATACTTTTGCTTTTGACCTTGATGATATGAGATACCTTTGCTTTTGAAGAAGCGGTGAATGAATCAGCACATGTATTTGTTGTGCTGTTTCCTCCTGGGTCATCTGTACTCCAGGCATCTGGTATCATCTTTGGGGAAGAAGAAAAAATTGAGTAGTTCGAAAGGCTTTGCTGGGAGTGCGCCCTCAGAGGTGAGGGAGAGTTGGGCATTTTCTTCAGGTTTGCCTTGCCATAAAAGACGAAGGTCGACATATATAGAGATAATATCAAGTGGTGGTACTGTTCGTTTACCCTTGTCGACAAATGTCTCTTCGATATCAGAACGACGCCTCTTCGATTTCTGAGCAGGCGCCCCTTCGATTTCTGAACGACGCCCCTTTGCTTTCTGAACGACACGTAGTAGTGCGGATGCGGCTCCTTTTGACAAAGCTGCACGCATTTTCTGAAAAGCAGAGAAAGCGTCGCCGAACTTTGCGCTTGTCGGCTAAAGATGTGTAGTTGCGATGATGGCCTCCACGTGTTGTCTGAAAAGAAGAAATCTTTTGACAAAGTTGAACGCGTCTTCTGAAAAGCCGAGAACGCGTCGCCTAAATTACGCCGGAAATTCCAGCTTTTTGAATTGGTGGACGCGTCGCCTTGGCTTCTTATAGAGCTATCGATCACCACAACAAACACACTCTGAAGAATTCCCATTCTTGAAAATCGACTCCGACCCTTTGAAAATTTACTCCATTAACCCTTATCTTTGAACACCTTTGAAAAATGACTAACTCATCGAACCTTAGCTTAGATTTGAGTCTCAGCAGCGATCCGGTTGCGCCCCGTCAAGGTAATGTATGGCGCCCTTCTTTTTTATCTTCTAATGGTCTTCTTACAGGTGAAGACTCCGTGATGCAGAACGCCACAACAGCTACAATAGTAGCTAGGAACCTCCTCACTCCAAAAGATAGTAGGCTGCTGTCAGGACGGTCCGATGAGTTGGCCGTTCAAGAGTCCCTCGCACTTAGTGTTCAGTGTGCGAGCTCTGTGTCCAACATGGGCCAACGCCTGCTTGCCCGCTCCCGTCAGGTGGAATCATTGATGGCAGAGGTGGAAAGTCTTAAGCAAGAGATCCAGCAGCTTAAGTACGAGAATAGAAGTTTGCATGTGCTTGCAAATAACTATTCGTCGGGCATGAAGAGGAAGCTTGATGAGCTGCAAGAATCTGAGGGTCGAATTCAAAGTGACCGTCAAAAGTTTTCTGCTTATCTCCAGAGGCACCTTTTTCCTGGCTCATCCAGTGCTTGGCCAAGTATTGAGGCCTGGAATGCTCTAGCTCCGATGCCTCCCACTCCGATGCCTTCCGCTCCGATGCCTCCCGCTTCTATGCCTTCCGCTCCGATGCCTTCCGCTCCGAATCCTTCCGCTCCAACGCCTTCTGCTCCGATGCCTCGTAGTGGGGCTTCACGTAAACAACCTTTGTGAAGCACCATCTTTCTCCATGTTTAGTATTTTATTTAATATATGAAATTTTTTTTTTTTTTTTTTTTAGAAGTGCATTGGGTTGCCTCCCAAGTAGCGCTTTCTTTTACGTCTTGCAGCCGGACGAAGAACCCAATCACTCCAGGATATGTTCACGAATCGGATGAGAACTCCGAGTCATAAACTAGTACCTAGAATAAGAAACAAAACAAGATTAAGAAACTGGAATAAAATAAAAACAAACGAAAATAAAACAATCCAAGGGATTAGCAAATTTTCTAATCCCCGGCAACGGCGCCAAAATTTGATGCGAGATTTATACGCACACAAATTAAACCCTCTTTTCGTCAAATTGTAGTATATGTATAAGTAGGGATCGTTCTGGACCGGGGATTAGGAGGGATTGTTAATCACTTGGATTTGACTAAAAAACGTAAAAACGTAATATAAAACACTAAACTAGACTCAAAGAATTTAAAACTAAACTTTAAAACACTAAAACAAACCAAAAGACTCAAACAGTACCCAAAGCACTCGAAACTGCCTTAAAAACACTTTCTGGGCAGTTTTGAGCACCTTGAGTACTTTGGACGAATTTGGGAAACAAAATGAAACAAAACACTTATAAACACAAACTAAATGTATTTCTAACTAATTTGACATTAAAGTAAAGGGGGATTGAGTTTTATACGAAATTAAACTAAAATGTACAGATTGTAAATTAAAGCAAAATGTAAATGTGAATGTGATAGAATGAATGGAATGAAGGCTAGCTAAGGGGTTCATCTCCATACATGTTATACTTGCATAATAAAACGATTTCCAATTGCATTTCAATAAATCATGAATTCTCAACACCCCAAGTTAACCGTGATGCACTAATTAACCTTCAAATCTTCCTAACGTTATTGAATTGGATGATTGCATACGACAACCCAAAACATTCCCCACAAGTCCCCTACATGATTGCATAATAGAGATACAAGCAAGAATCATTACGCTCTATGAAAATTATAAGTGTTGACGGGGCATTCGTTACTATGATTGCATGAAACTTATGCCAAGAATTCGTTTAACGCGATTGTTTATAAGCAACCTCCACTACTTGTGAATATAAGTTCGTAACTATTAGGTGAAACTCACTTATATTCTAGCGTCAAATTCATGCATGAAAATTAAGTGTGCACTCTCAATAAACATACATAAATAAGTTATCAATCAAACAGTTAAACGAATTGAATCCACAACTTATGAAACGCAATTAGAAGTAATCAAATCAAAATGCAAGCATAAACATTTATTTCGAATCCCCCCCTAGCAAAGGGGGGTTTAGTTCCTCATGGTACAAAACAAAGAGAATCAAAGAAACACCTAAACATTCCAACAACTCAAACTTGAATTGTATGAACGTTTAGGCCCTCTTCTCTTCCATTCCTCATTCGTACAAAACAAAGAGTATTGAAATTAAACATTGAAATCAAAGAAACACCTAAACATTCCAACAACTCAAACTTGAATTGTATGAACGTTTAGGCACTCTTCTCTTCCTCTTCGTTGTAGCACAAGGTCTAAGGATAGTTTGATGGTGTGAATGGTTTGGGGAGTGGTGGAGGAATGGAAGAGGAGTGGTGGAAATGGAAGGATGGTGTTTGGATTGTAAGGGAGACTCACGGCACAAAGGGGGAAGTGTTTGTGGTATGTACAATGGATGAATTTCTGAAATGGAAGTGTTTTGTGACTGAAATGTGTCTGAATGAGAATGAATGCAATGGATGCTTATTTATAGGTGAAATGGGGGGAACATGACAGCTAGGAGGGAATGTGGCTGCATGTTTGAATGATTAAAGGATGCATGTGGGTTGGAATTGCATGTGCAATGAATATGTGGCTGCATGTGCAAGGGGACAATCTGAAAATGCATGTGAAAGCATGTGTTGGCTGCAATGATGAAATGGATGGGAGTGCATGTGGCTTAATTAATTAAAGGGAGTGCATGTGCAATGTTTTAAAGGATGGAATGCATGTGAATATGATGGAAATCTGATGGGAACTCACGGCAATGATGGTGTTTGTTTGAATGATTGCAGATTGTGTGGGTGAGTGATTAGGTTGGAAATGCATGTGAATGCAAGGTGTGAATGATTATGAGTGCATGTGGGTGAATTAAAGGATGGAATGCATGTGAATTAGGTTGGAAATCTGATGGGAACTCACGGCATTGATGGAAATGAATGATTAAATGTGCATGGCTGAAATATGAATGGAATGCATGGAATTAGGCACGGCACAAAAGGAGTTTTCTGTGGTGAATGGGAATGCATGTGAAAATGCATGTGAATGCATGTGAATTAAATGGATGTGGGTGGAAATGTGGCTGCAATGATGAAGTGAATGCATGTGTTGATTTATGAAGATGCATGTGCAATGAAGTGGAATGGATTTACACGGCTAAGGAAAGGTTTAAATGTCCTAAAACTAAAGGGAACAAGGTTCCAACACTTTGGTCTTTAATTAGGTCTTCAATTTCGTCCAACACTTTGGCTCCAAGCATAAGCTATCCATCCTTAGCCCAAAAGTGCTCCAAAAGTCTCCAAAATGCATCTTTTTGCTCCTTTAGCCCTTTGGACCTACAAACACACGAAAATAGCTTAAAGTACTAAAATAACTAAAGAAAAATAACGTAAATGCACGAGAACAAGCCATTTAAGTCGCATGAATATGCTCCTATCAGTTTCCCGTTTTGGTAACCTTTCCTAAACTTAAACGTCCGTATTTTCTAGCCACTTTGAAGGTCCTGTAGGCACTTTAGGACACAAAACAAGGCCCTAGCCCAATTACACAACCTTGCTGTGGGCTTATCCCTTCTCCCCTTCCCTTGCCGTGCAAGGGAGGGCATTTTGGGGCCATTTTATGCACTTAAACCCTAGCCCTTTTTCCTTGCAGCCACTCTCCCTTTTATTTCTGAAACTTAAACCTATTTCCCTCTCAAATCAACCCTAGCCGCACCTTTTAGTGAACTCCCTTTTAAATTTCTGATTTAATTTCAGAATTTTGTGAGCCTTTGATTTAATAAGCTAGGGTTTTACTTTTTATAACCCTATATAAAAACTACAACCTTGCAGCCCCTATTCTGAATTATTCACTTTCATTCATATTTTATTTCACCTTAATTCACCATAGCCGTCACCCCACAATCATCTCAGCCGTACCTTCTATTCTACCCTAGCTCTCTCTCAATCATTCATATCATTCAGCCACCAAAACCTAATTCTCCCACCTAAGCCGTAGCCTCCATCACCCTTTTCTCCATTCAATCCGCAACTTTTCATTCCATTCATTCATTAACCCTAATATTCTCCCATAAGCCGCAACCACCATTACCCAAACACCATCCAACCCGTGCATTCCCCCTCCATTCCAGCCATCTTCCACACCTTTCCCACCATTGCCGCAGCCATCTCCACAATTCCAGCCACCTTCCACACCTTTCCCACCATTGCCGCAGCCATCTCCACCATTCCAGCCACCTTCCACACCTCCATACACCTGCCCATCACATTGCCGCACCACCAAACCTCCCTAAATCCATTCCCAACCCAAAATAACATCCAAATCATCCACACAACCTCTCTGCCGCAGCAAGAAGAAAGGAGAAAGAGGGCTTGAAACGCGCAGAAATTCAAGTGGATTCCTTGGGCGTTTTAGGTGTAATCAATCCTTTGTTCTTTATGTTTAAATTCAATTTTATTTCTCTTTCTGTGAACATGAGAGGTTAAATCCCTAGTTAGCTTGGGGGTGATTCAAAACCATGTTTATGCTTGCAATATGATTTGATTACCTTTTGTTGGAATTTCATGAATGGTGAATTCAATTTGTTTAACTACTTGATCGATAACTTATTTATGTATGTTGATTGAGAGTGCACGCTTAATTTTCATGCATGAATATGACGCTAGAATATACGTGAGTTTCACCTAATAGTTATGAACTTATATTCACAAGTAGTGGAGGTTGCTTATAAACAATCGCGTTAAATGAATTCCTGGCAAGAGTATCATGCTTTTCATAGTTACAAATGCCTTGTCGATGCTTATGATTTTCCAAAGAACGTAATGATTCTAACTTGTATCTTTATCATGCTGTTCATATAGAGAACTTGTTAGGAATAATTTGTTTGTGATGCATATTCATCCAATTCAATGATTCTAGGGAAATCTGAAGGTTAATTTAAGCAGACCTAATTAACTTGGAGTGTCGAGGTTCATAATTCATCGAAAGACCAACTGAAAATCAAATTGTATGAAAGTGTGACATGTGTGGAGAAGAATCTTCTAGCTAGCATTCATCCATATTTTCATCACATTCATATTTACATTCTGCCTTTAAATTACAATCTGTGCATTTAGTTTAATTTCGTCAAAACCTCAATCCCCCTTTACTTTAGTGTCCAATTTAGTTAGAAAGTGTCTTAGTTTGTGTTTTTAAGTGTTTTGATTCGAGTTATTACCCAAATTCGTCCAAATTCACCAAAGTGCTCAAAACTGCCCAGAAAGTGTTTTTAAGGCAGTTTTGAGTGTTTTGGTGCTGTTTTGAGTCTTTTGATTTGTTTTAGTGTTTTTATTGTTTAGTTTTGCATTCTTTGAGTCTAGTTTAGTGTTTTAACCTTTGTTTTACGTTTTTGAGTCAGTTTCCAAGTGATTTTGCAATCCCTCCTAATCCCCGGTTAAGAACGATCCCTACTTATACTTATACTACAATTGTCACAAGAGGGTTTTAATTTGTGTGCTTATTTAGTTAGCATCATCGTCCATAGATAATGATCAAACCTTTCAATTACTAACTTCTATGGAGCAGGGAATGCAAAATAGGGACAAAAAGGTTGATGAATTAGAAAAGCAAGTAGGGCAGATTGATAGGAGCATATTTAGGCAACTTAGTTAGCTTGTTTTCGTACATTTATGTTGTTAGTTCATAGTTATTTTAGTAGTTTAAGCTATTTTCCTGTGTTTTTAGGTTCATATGGCTAAGGAAGCAAAAAGGTGCATTTTGGAGCAAAATTGGGCTTGGAATGGATAGCATATGCTTGGAGCAAAAGGAATGGACGAAATTGAAGACTTCAAGATGTTAGGATTCCTAATCAAAGTAGGATTCCTAATCAAAGAAGGATTTCTAATCAAAGTAGGATTCCTAGTCAAAGAAGGATTCCTAGTCAAAAAAGGATTCCTAGTCAAAGAAGGTTTCCTACTTGAAGTAGGAAAGTTAAGTCAAGGTTTCCTATTTTGGTTTAACCTTTCCTAATCCTAAATGTCCCTAAATTCAGCAACATTGAAGGTTTCTTATGCATTTTAGGACACAAACCAAAGGTCCCTTTTCTCCTAGTCTATGCCGCATCCTCCTTACCCCTTTTCTTCCAAAATCTGCCACATATCTTCCTTTTCCTAGATGTGCCGCACCTTTTCCTTTACTTTTCCATTGGGATTCTGATTTATTACCCTTTTCTTGGAGGATTTGGAGTCCTAATACATTCCCAAATTAATTAATTAAGGCCTTAACCTTTCTCCCTCTCTATATACATAATCTGCCGCACATATTGGGGATTCTAGACATCCATACACATCCATTCGAATTATTCCTCATTCTCCCCATTCATTCAGCCATCATCCACCCTCTACCACCATCCAACCTATCCATCCATCACCATAATTCCTACCCAAACACCCTTGTGCCGCAACAAAGAAGGAGAAAGAAGAGAGGAGAAGCCTTGGACGTTTTGGCCATTCAAGCTTGGATTGTTGGAGCATTTCTAGGTGTATTCAATCTTTGTTTTCAATGTTTAATTTATATTCTCTTTGTTTTGTTGTAAACATAAGTAGCTAAACTTGTTTTGGCTAGAGGAGACTTTGAAACCATGATTATATTTGCAATATGAATTGATTAATTTCAGTTGTGACTTCATAAATTGTGAATGCAATTTACTTAACCGTTTGATGGATAACTTGTTCTTGTTTGTTGATTAAGGGTGCACACTTAATTTGCATGCTTGAATTTGGTGCTAGAATATAAGGGAGTTTCACATAATCGTTACAAACTTATGTTCACAAGTAGTTAAGGTTGTTTTCACAATCATTTTAAGTAAATTCCTAGCATGAGTATCATGATGTCATAGTTACAAGTGCTTTGTCAATGCTTATGATTTTCATTGAACGTAATGATCTTTGACTGTATCTCTATTATGATGTCATGTAGGGAACTTTTGAAGAATGCTTTGGGTTGTCGTATAATGACATCCAATCCAATAACTAAAGGAAAATCTGAGGGTTAATTAGTGATGTCACGATTAATCTGGGGTGTTGAGGTTCATGGTTTATTGAGAAAGCAACTGGAAATCAATTTGTATGCAAGTGTGTCATGTGTGGAGAAGGATCCTCTAGCTATCTAATCATCCATAGCTTTTCCTAAATTCGTCCAAATCTCATTTAAGTCTTTTAGTTACTTGTTTTTACATTAATTTCGTCCAAAACCCAATCCCCTTTATTTAGTTGTGTCAAATATGTCCTAATTAGTGTTTTTGAGTGTTTTGAGTCAAAACCAATTCTATTTTCGTCCAAATTGAGTCCTAGAGTCTAGTTTGAGTCTTTTTTATTGTTCTGTGTTGTTTTGAGTCGTATAAGTTTAGTTAAGAGTCTTTTGGGTTTGTTTAAGTGTTTTGAAGCATATTTTTGTATCTTTGAGTCAGTTTTCATTAGATTAGCAATCCCTCCTAATCCCCAGCCTAGAACGATCCCTACTTATATCTATACTACAATTGTCAAAAAGAGGGTTTAATTTGTGTGCTATTATTTATCACATCACAGATTACGGAGTTCATGGGCCAATTCAGAGAGCAGGGCAAGTTCCCTAGCTCGACCATCGTCAATCCAAAAGGAGGTTTTGAAACCGCTAAGGCTATCACCTTGAGAAGTGGTAAGGAAGTTGGAACTATCCCTGAACCAACCAAATCAAGTAAAAAAGAGGACGAAAAGCTGCTGCTCGAAGAGGAGAAATTGGACAAAGCCACAGCAAGGGTGGAACAAACCTTGCCGCAGGCCCCTAGTGCCCCAAAACCATCCCAAACCACCAAGGTAAGTCCAAATTCGAATTTGTCTAGTTCTATTCCACCAAATGTGCCTTTTCCTAGCAGGTTTATGCAATCTAAGACAAAGGAGGATGAAAAAGACATCCTGGAGACGTTTAGGAAGGTGTATGACAATATCCCGCTCCTTGATGCAATAAAGCAAATTCTAAAGTACGCTAAGTTTTTGAAGAAGATTTGTACAACAAGGAAACGGATTCAGGAGAAAGAGGTGGTACATGTAAGTGAGAATGTCTCTACAATGTTGCAAAGAAAGCTGCCACCTAAATGCAAAGATCCAGGTAGTTTCACTATCCCTTGTGTAATTGGTAATACAAGGTTTGAAGATACTATGCTAGATTTAGGTGCATCAATTAATGTCATGCCATATTCTGTTTATGCATTTATGAATCTAGGAGAGCTTAAAAATGATGGTTTTATCATTCAATTAACCGATCGATCTAATGCATACCTGAGATGAGTTTTGGAAGATGTTTTGGTGCAGGTAGACCACTTGAATTTTCCTGCAGATTTCTATGTTCTTGACATAGAGGATTCAACCCACTCTCCACCATCGCCACTCTTACTTGGACGACCTTTCATGTAAACAGCCTACACCAAGATTGACGTGGCCAAATGAGCCTTAACTATGGAATTTGGTGGTGATATGATTAACTTTAAAGTTTCTGAATCCATTGAGAATCCTAATGATGTTCGTTCTAGTTTTGCCATTGGTATAATTAAAAATATAGGGCAGGAACGTTCATCACCAATCAAGAAGGATGCATCTAGAATGATAGGAGCATATTTAGGCGACTTACTTAGCTTGTTTTCGTGCATTTATATTATTAATTCATAGTTGTTTTAGTAGTTTAAGCCATTTTCGTGTGTTTTTAGGTTCATATGGCTAAGGAAGCAAAAAGGTGCATTTTGGAGCAAAATTGGACTTGGAATGGATAGCTTATGTTTGGAGCAAAAGGAATGAACGAAATTGAAGACCTAATTGAGTTAGGATTCCTAAGCACAAGAGGATTCCTAATCACAAGAGGATTCCTAATCAAATGAGGAATCCTAGTCAAAGAAGGTTTCCTACTTGAAGTAGGAAAGTTAAGTCAAGGTTTCCTATTGTGGTTTAATCTTTCCTAACCCTCAAAGACTTCATATTTCAGCAATATTAAAGGGCTCCTACCTATTCTACGTCACAAAACAATGTTCCTTGCAACCTTAAGTCATTGCCGTGTGTCCCCTTTGTGTTTCCCTTCCTTGCCATGCAAGGAAGGGCCTTGTTTCCTGTTTTAAACCATTTAAACACATTCCTTTTTCATACCAAGCTCAGCCATAACTCACATACCCTTTTCTATTCCAAAATTCTTGCCTAATTTCAGAAATAAAGAGCATTCCTTTTCTTACAAACCCTTGCCGCAAGTCACCTTCCTATTCCCTTCAATTTCTGATTTTGTGTTTCCTATTCTTGAAAGATTTAGAGTTAATTCCTTTCCTAAACTAAGAAATAAAGCCTTAGGGTTCTTTCTTCCTTATAAATACCCTTATGCCGCACCCTTATGGAGCTAATCTCCCTTCCACACAACCTGCCTCCATTCACAGAAAATCCCATCCTTGGCCGTAGCCTTCCATCCAACTTTCTACCATTCCCCGAATTAAAAACCTTCAGCCAAACCTCTCTACACCACCACTAAGCCTTGCCGCACCACCATACTTCGATAAACCCATCTAAAACCCAGAAAATCATCCATAAAACCACCCTAGACCTTGTGCCGTGACTTAGCAAGGAAGAGAAGAAAGAAGACGAAGCCTTGGACGTTTATGCATTCGAGTTGGATTGTTGGAACGCTTCTAGGTGTTGGAACGCTTCTAGGTGTAATCTATCTTTTGTTTTCAATGTTTAATTCTAATTTCTTTTGTTTTGTTATGAACATGAGAGGCTAAACTTGTTTTAGCCTAGGGACGCTTTAAAGCCGTGATTACGTTTATAATATGAGTTGATCAATTCCAGTTGTTATTTCATAAATTGTGAATGCAATTTACTTAATTGTTTGATGGGTAACTTATTCTTGTATGTTGATTAGGGAGGCCTACTTAATTTGCATGCTTGAATTTTGTGCTAGAATATAAGGGAGTTTCACATAATCGTTTCAACCTTATATTCATGAGTAGTTAAGGTTGTTTTCACAATCATGTTAAGTAAATTCCTAGCATGCGTATCATGATGTCATAGTTACAAGTGCTTTGTCAATACTTATGATTTCCATGATCTTTGATTGTATCTCTATTATGATGTCATGTAGGGGACTTTTGAAGAATGCTTTGGGTTGTCGTATGATGTCATCCAATCCAATAACTTAAGGGAAATCTGAGGGTTAATTAGTGATGTCACGGTTAATCTGGGGTGTTGAGGTTCATGGTTTATCGAAAAAGCAACTGGAAATCAACTTATGTTTGAATGTATCATGTGTGGAGAAGTATCCCTTGGCTAGTCCATTATCCATTGGTTTTACTTAAATTCGTCCAAAAATCTGTTTTAAGTTTTAAGTTACTTGTTTTCTTTTAAATTCGTCCAAAAACAAATCCCCTTTTCTTACTTGTTCCAAATCTGTGCAAAAGTGTGTTTCGTCCAAATTGAGTCCTAAGGTCTAAATTGAGTCGTTTTGGTTGTTTTGATTTGTTTTGAGTCTTTAAAATCTGTTTGAGTCATATAAGTTAGTTAAGAGTCTTTTGAGTTTATTTTAAGTGGTTTAAAAGCTTATTTTGACATCTTTGAATCGATTTTTATTAGGTTAGCAATCCCTCCTAATCCCTGGCCTAGAACGATCCCTACTTATATCTATACTACAATTGTCAAAAAGAGGGTTTAATTTGAGTGCTATCTTTTATCACATCAAACTTTTGGCGCCGTTGCCGGGGATTAGCAACTTTGCTAATCCCCCGTTGTTTCTTTTTGTTTTCTTTTTGTTTTCTTTTTGTTTTAGCTACTGACCTTATTTCTTTTCTTGTTTATAGGTACTAATTTATGACTCGTAGTTCTCAATCTATTAGTGCAAACATCTTGGATTTTGACGACGATTTTGAGCGCAATTTGAGGAAGAAGAAGAAGAACCCAGAACTTCACCCAACAAGTTCTAGTTCGGCTTCCAATCTTGAGGAGGAAGAGGAGGTCCAGACCATGGCAGTGGACAACCGTACAATCAAGGAGCTTTCCGCTTCGGGAATGGATAATGCCGCACCCTTATGCATCCAATAGCCAAGGGCGGCTCAAGACAAAACCGACGAATGTGAATTGAAGTCAAGTTTGTTGCACCACATTCCTAAGTTCCATGGACTGTCCATGAAGGATCCCAACAAGCATTTGAAGGAGTTCGAGGTGGTGTGTTCAAGCATGACTCCAATTAACGTTGATAGTAGTATTTTGAAGATGAAGGCTTTCCCGTTCCATGCATCTTTTCAAGATTAAAGTAAGATTATGCAAGCAATCATCAAATGAGTCCCCAAAGACACTAAAATCGTCCATAAACACTTCAATTATCTTTTCAACATAATCTGAGAAGATACTTACCATGCATCGTTGGAAAGTGGCCGGTGCATTGCATAAACCAAATGGCATACGACGATATGCAAAAGTACCAAATGGACAAGTAAAGGTGGTCTTTTCTTCATCATCCGGCGCTATGACAATTTGATTATAACCCGAATAACCATCAAGAAAGCAATAAAAAGAATGACCGGCTAACCTTTGATGCGAAATAAATTAAGCACACAAATTAAACCCTCTTCTGACAATTGTAGCAAAGTATGTAAGTAGGGATCGTTCAAAACCGGGGATTAGGAGGGATTGCTAAACTCTTGAAAACTGACCTAAGAACTCCAAAACAAAGTTAAAAACACTAATTTGGACTCAAAGAATGAAAAACCAAAGTTAAAACACTAAAACAAAACAAAAACTCAAAACAGCAACTAGAAGACTCAAAACTGCCTAAAAACCACTTTCTGGGCAGTTTTGAGCATCTACACTAATTTGGACGAAATTGGTTGAAAACTTGACTCAAAACACTTAAAAACATGAACCAAAACAATTTCTAACTAAATTGAGACTTCAAAGTAAAGGGGGATTTGATTTGGACGAAATTAAAGTTGAGAAAACAGATTGCAAAGTAAAACTGATTTTGAAACGTTTTTGGGGTTTTTAATGGATGATGGACTAGTTAGGGGTTCTTTCTCCACACATGACAAGTATGCAAATGACTCGATTTCCAGTTATTCCTTCATAGAATTATGAATGACAATGCCCCAAATTAACCGTGACATCACTAGTTAATTCTCAAGTTTTCCTTGTGTTATTGAATTGGATGACATCATACGACAACCCAAAGTATTCTTCAAAAGTTCCTTACATGACATCATAATAAAGATACAATCAAAGATCATTACGTTCAATGAAAACTATAAGCATTGACAAAGCACTTGTGACTATGACATCATGACACTTATGCTAGGAATTGAACTTAACGCGATTGTGACTAGCAACCTTCACTACTTGTGAATATAAGTGTGTGACAATTATGTGAAACAAACTTATATTCTAGCATCATATTCATGCAAGCCAATTAAGTGTCGACCCCTAATTAACAAACACAAATACGTTATTACTCGCACAGTTAAGCCAATTGCATTCACGATTCAAGAACTCATAACTGGAATTTATCAAATCAACTTGCACACATAGTTATGGCTTCGAAATCACCCCTAACCAATAGGGGTTTAGCCACTCATGTTCATAGCAAAATGAGAGGAAAATAAATTAAACATTGAAATCATAAAACGAATTACACCTAGAATGCACCAACGACGAAGCTTGAGCATCCAAGAGTCTTTCCTTCTTTCTCCTTGCTACGGCACAAAGGTGGATGGGATGGTTGGGATGTGTTTTAGGATCAGGGATTATGGAATTGGATGGAGGATAGGCACGACAAGGTGTAGTGTTTGGCTGGAATTGTGTTTCTAGGATTTTAGGATGTGTAGAGTGGTGTGGCTAGATGAATGGACGAAAATTGGGTGAATGAGTGATCCCCCAAGTGCCTTGCTGCAAAGCCTTATTTATAGGGCTAGGAAAGGTTTTGAACTTAGTTGAAACCAAAAGGTTTTTTGTACCAGAAATTCTATACATGAAACACTTAAAGGATATATGTGTGTAGCTTGGACAAGGTAGGAGACAAGATAGGACGGCTAGGAGACAAGGTAGGACGGCTAGTGACGGCTAGGAGACAAGGTAGGATGGCTAGTGACAAGCTAGGACGTCTAGTAGACAAGGTAGGACGGCTAGTGACAAGCTAGGAGACAAGGTAGGACGGCTAGTGACGGCTAGGAGACAAGGTAGGACGGCTAGGAGACAAGCTAGGACGGCTAGTGACAAGCTAGGACGGCTAGGAGACAAGCTAGAAATTAGGCACCATGTGTGAATAGATAAAGCCTTCTAGAAATAAGGTTTTTTTAGGCCCCCTTGCAGCTCCCTAACTGAATTCAAGCCTTCAAATTCGTCCATCCTCATGCCTCCATGCTTGCACTATCCAATCTTGGCCCAAAAATGCTCTAGAATGCTCCAAATTGCTTCTTTTTGCATAGTTTGACACTAAAACCTGAAATTGCACGAAAATGACTTTAAACACTTAAACTAACTAAGGAAAAACAACATAAATGCATGAGAACAAGCCAATTAAGTCGCATAAAAATGCTCCTATCAACCTTTCAAGCATTTGATCGATGAATGGCAAAGGGAAGTGATCTTTCCTTGTTGCGGCATTTAGCTTCCTATAGTCAATGCACACCCTCCAACCGGTTTGAATACGTGTAGGCACAAGTTCATCTTCTTCATTCTTCACCACCGTGACTCCGGACTTCTTGGGAACCACTTGGACCGGTGAAACCCAACAACTATCCGAGATGGGATAGATGATGCCACAATCAAGCAATTTGATGATTTCCTTCTTTACTACTTCCATCATTGGTGGGTTGAGTCAACGTTGGGCTTCCCTTGATGGTTTGGCGCCTTCTTCCTTGAGAATTCGATGCATACACGTGGTAGGACTTATACCCTTGATATCGGCCAAAGTCCACCCAATGGCCGTTTTGTGCTATTTGAGAACCCTCACCAATTTCTCCTCCTCTTGTGCCATGAGTGATGAAGCTATAATGACGGGCAATGTGTCTTGCTCGCCCAAAAACACATACTTCAAGTGATTTGGCAACGGTTTGAGCTCAAGTGTAGGTGGTTGTTCTATAGAAGGAAGCAACTTATTAGTCGAAATTGGGATTGAAATTGGACTAGGGGACTTACCTTGGAGCCGTGGCAATGACTCTAGGGCTGCCACGGTCTCAATTACATCTTCATCAAAGGCCACGGCATGGGTATTCAATTGTGTGCCGTGGTTTGTTATGGTGACATCCATGTGATCCTTCATTTCGATGCCATTTGTAATGACCGTTTCAAGTGTATCGCCATGTAATTGATCAAGGTGTGACTGAGCCAAAGAATCAAGAATATCAATAGAGAAACATGAGTGATCATCATTAGGAAATCTCATAGTTTCAGAAATATTGAAATCAATCACTTCCCCATCGAATTCCATTGTTAAAGTGCCTTTAAACACGTCTATCTTAGTTCGGGCCGTCTTCATGAATGGCCTCCCAAGAAGAATCGGCAAGGATGGAGGATGGGTGGTTTCCTCCATTTCAAGGACATAGAAATCTGCCGGGAAGATCAAATTATTCACCTGCACTAAGACATCTTCCAATACGCCCTTTGGATAGGCATTAGATCTATCGGCCAACTGAATAATCACACCATCATTTTTCAATTCACCAAGGTTCATTGAAGCATAAATAGAGTATGGCATGACGTTAATTGAAGCTCCTAAGTCTAACATAGCATGTTCGAACTTAGTTTGACCAATAATACAAGGGATTGTAAAGCTACTTGGATCTTTGCACTTTGGTGGTAACTTTCTTTGTAAAACAGCGGAAACATTCTCACTTACCCTAACTTCCTCTTTATGTGACGCCCTCTTCCTTGTAGTGCACAATTCCTTCAAGAACTTAGCGTATTTGGGCACTTGCTTTATGGCATCTAGGAGCGGGATATTGACTTGAACTTTCCTAAACGTTTCAAGAATGTCCTTCTCATGCTCCTCCTTCTTTGTTTGCAAAAATCTGTGAGGAAAAGGAACATTGGGTGGAACGGGGTTAGAATTAATCAAATTTGAACCCAACTTACCTTTGGTGGCCGAATTGGATGGCATGGATGAGTTTTGGTCCTTTTGGGCTTGCGGCAATGGAAGTTGTGTCCTTGCCGTGGGCTTCCCTTCAGCCTCCTCTTCACGTTGCAATGTTTCTTCTTCGTTAGGACTTGTTTTGGGTGGTGTGGATGTGGTGCCAACTTCTTTTCCACTCCTCAAAGTGATTGCTTTGGCAGATTCGAACCCTCCCTTTGGATTGACAATGGTTGAACTTGGAAGCTTGCCTTGGTCTCGGAATTGTCCCACAAACTCCGCAATCTGCCCTATTTGCTTCTCTAAGTGGTCCACCCTTTTGTCTTGGTTTTGCAATACTTTGTTTTGATTTTCTTGCCCCTGAGACAAACTAGTAAGTAACTTAAGAATTGTAGCATTATCTAAAGACGTACCTTGATGGTTTTGGGCGGATTGGGGTTGGTTTTGGTCTTGGCCGTGGGTTTTGGTGTAAAACCCCGGGGGTTATTGCCTAAAGCCTCCTTGTTGGTAAGGTTGTTGAGGCTCCCTCCACTTGAAATTTGGATGGTCTCTCCAACCCGGATTGTATGTATTGGAATATGGGTCATTCCTTGGCTGATTTTGGCTTGGAAATCCAATGGCGTTTGCACTCTCCCATCCCCCATTCTCAATCAATTGAGGGCACTTTTCCGAAGGATGACCTTGAATAGAACATACGCCACATACAATTGGACTTTGGATCTTCATTCCTTCGGCCATATGAGACACAAGAGAAGTAAGATTAGCTAATTGAGTTTGAATGTCGGATTGAGAACTTACCTCATTCACTTGTTGCC
The DNA here is from genome assembly GCF_041283825.1 of Pyrus communis. Lineage (NCBI taxonomy): Eukaryota > Viridiplantae > Streptophyta > Magnoliopsida > Rosales > Rosaceae > Pyrus > Pyrus communis. Next base: position 14,541,055 of record NC_142576.1, on the reverse strand, counting down.
GTGGGGGGTCCCTTTGCCCAATTCCATCGTATTGTTGTGCATTGAGAGCCCAATTCGCAATTAGGTTCTTGGCTGCCATAGGGGTTTTATCCACCAACACTCCTCCCGCCGAAGCATCAAGCATTTGCCTTTCAATGGGAAGAAGACCTTCATAGAAGTATTGAAGTAGAAGCTCCTCCTTCATTTGATGTTGAGGACATGATGCAACAAGGGTTTTAAAACGCTCATAGTATGTTGGAAAAGACTTGATGCGAGATTTATACGCACACAAATTAAACCCTCTTTTTGTCAATTGTAGTATAAGTATAAGTAGGGATCGTTCTTAACCGGGGATTAGGAGGGATTGTTAATCACTTGGATTTGACTCAAAAACGTAAAAACACAATATAAAACACTAAACTAGACTCAAAGAATGCAAAACTAAACTTTAAAACACTCAAACAAACTAAAAGACTCAAAACAGCAAAAACACACTCAAATCTGCCTAAAAACCACTTTCTGGGCAGTTTTGAGTATAAACACAAATTTGGACGAAATTAAGTTGTAACTTGACTCAAGACTCTTAAAAACACAAACTAAATTGATTTCTAACTAAATTGACATTAAAGTAAAGGGGGATTTAGGTTTATACGAAATTAAATTAAATGTACAGATTGTAAATTAAAACAGAATGTAAATATGAAATTGATGAAATGGAATGAATGGATGATAGAATAGCTAAGGGGTTCATCTCCATACATGTTACACTTACATAATAAAACGATTTCCAATTGCATTTCAATAAACCATGAATTCTCAACGCTCCAAGTTAATTAGGTCCGCTTAAATTAACTTTCAAATCTTCCTAACGTTATTGGATTGGATGATTGCATACGACAACCCAAAACATTCCCCACAAGTCCTCTACATGATTGCATAATAGAGATACAAGCAAGAATCATTACGCTCTATGAAAATTATAAGTGTTGACGAGGCATTCGTTACTATGGAATACGCATGAAACTTATGCCAAGAATTCGTTTAACGCGATTGTTTATAAGCAACCTCCACTACTTGCGAATATAAGTTCGTAACTATTAGGTGAAACTCACTTATATTCTAGCGTCATATTCATGCATGAAAATTAAGCGCGTATTCTCAATAAACATACATAAATAAGTTATCAATCAAACGGTTAAACAAATTGAATCCACAACTTATGAAATGCAATTAGAAGTAATCAAATCAAAATGCAAGCATAAACATATATTTCGAATCCCCCCCTAGCCAAGGGGGGGTTTAGTTCCTCATAACTTTGAAATCAAAGAAACACCTAAACATTCCAACAACTCAAACTTGAATTGTATGAACGTTTAGGCACTCTTCTCTTCCATTCCTCATACGTACAAAACAAAGAGAATTGAATTTAAACATTGAGATCAAAGAAACACCTAAACATTCCAACAACTCAAACTTGAATTGTATGAACGTTTAGGCACTCTTCTCTTCCTCATTGTTGTATCACAAGGTCTAAGGTGAGTTTGGGGATAGTGTGAAGTGTTTTGGAGGGATGGGGAGTGGTTGGAGTGGTGTTTGGATTAGTAGGGATACTCACGGCACAAGGGGATGATTTCTGGTGGTGTTTTGGATGATTTTCTGAATATGGACGAATTGAATGAGAATGAATGGAATGGATGCTTATTTATAGGTGAAATGAGGGGAACATGACAGCTAGGAGGGAATGTGGCTGCATGTTTGAATGATTAAAGGATGCATGTGGGTTGGAAATGCATGTGCAATGAATATGTGGCTGCATGTGCAAGGGGACAATCTGGAAATGAAAAGAGAAATGCATGTGGCTGCAATAGCATGTGGAATGGATGGGAGTGCATGTGGCTTAAAGGGGGAATGCATGTGGCTGAAATGAATTAAAGAGTGGGAAGTGCATGTGCATGGCAAAGGATGTATTTTCTGGATGAATGAATGTGCATGTGAATTAAAGCTAAAGTGGAATGACAATGGCATGTGGAATGGCTGAATTGAATGATTAAAGTGCACGGCACAAAGGGATGTGTTGGTGTGTGAATGGAAATGCAATCTGAAATGGGAGAGCATGTGGGTGGAAATGCATGTGGGTGAATGTGTGGCTGCATGGATTAAAGAATGGGAGTGCATGTGTTGAATGATTAAAGTGCATGTGCAATGTTTTAAAGGATGGAATGATGGAGGAACAAGTGCATGTGAATGCATGGTGATAGCATGTGCACGGTTTTGGTTGGAATGCAAGGGAATGTGCTGAAATGATGGTTTCTTTGGTGATGAATGTGGCTGCAAGGTGTGAATGATTATGGGTATGATAAGTGATAAGTGTATGGTTATAAGTGATATGATATGTGGTTATTATAAGTGATAAGTGGTGATGATAAGTGTATGATATGATAAGTGTATGATATGTGGTGAATGATATGTTAAGTGAATGGTTTAAGTGTTTAAAATAGGGAACAAAGCCCTTCCTTGCATGGCAAGGAAGGGAGACACAAGGAAACATACGATAATGTCCTAAGGTTGCAAGGAATGTTGTTTTTGTGTTCTAAAATGCGTAGGAGTCTTCAATGATGCTCAAACATGAGGTCTTTTAGGATTTAACTTTCCTACTTCAAGTCTTCAATTTCGTCCATCCTCTTGGCTCCAAGCATATGATATCCATTCCAATCTCTAATTTGCTCCAAAAGGCATCCTTTTGCATACCTTGCCCTTAGAACCTACAAACACACGAAAATAGCTTAAAGTACTAAAATAACTAAAGAAACATAACGTAAATGCACGAGAACAAGCCATTTAAGTCGCATGAATATGCTCCTATCAAATACCCCCTTGACTTTGTTGAATTCCGCTAATCTTTTTTCTCAAGAGAATGACTCTTGAAGTAGGAAAGAACTTTTCAAGAAACGCCCTCTTCATGCTCTCCCAAGAAGTGACCGTTCCGGGTGCTAACTCGTATAACCAATCTTTGGCCTTCTCCAATAGTGAGAACGGGAAAGCCTTCATCTTCAAAATACTACCATCAACGTTGATTGGAGTCATGCTTGAACATAGCACCTCGAACTCTTTCAAATGCTTGTTGGGATCCTCCATGGACAATCCATGGAACTTCGGAATGTGGTGCAACAAACTTGACTTCAATTCAAATTCATCGGTTTTGTCTTGAGCTGCCCTTGGGTATTGGATGCATAAGGGTGCGGCATTGTCCATTCCTGAGGCGGAAAGCTCCTTGATTGTATGATTGTCCGCTGCCATGGTTTGGACTTCTTCTTCCTCCCTTGCCGTGGGCTCTTCTTCCTTTTCAAGGTTGGAAGCCGAGCTAGAACTTGATGGGTGAAGTTCTGGGTTCTTCTTCTTCTTTCTCAAAGTGCACTCAAAATCGTCGTCAAAATCCAAGATGTTTGCACTTATAGGTTGAGAACTACGAGTCATAAACTAGTACCTACAAACAAGAAAAGAAACTAGGTCAGTAGCTAAAACAAAAAGAAAACAAAAAGAAACAACGGGGGATTAGCAAAATTGCTAATCCCCGGCAACGGCGCCAAAAATTTGATGTGATAAAAGATAGCACTCAAATTAAACCCTCTTTTTGACAATTGTAGTATAGATATAAGTAGGGATCGTTCTAGGCCGGGGATTAGGAGGGATTGCTAATCTAATGAAAATTGACTCAAAGATGTGAAAATATGCTTTAAAACACTTGAAATAAACTCACAAGACTCTTACTAACTTGTATGACTCAAAACAACTCAAAACAACCAAAAAGACTCAATTTAGACTTTAGGACTTTATTTGGACGAAAATACACTTAGTTTTGACTCTAAAGACTCAAAAAGACTCTTTTGGACAGATTTGGACAAAGTAAGAAAAGGGGTTTTGATTTTGGACGAATTTAAAAGAAAACAAGTAACTTTAAAACTTTAAAACAGATTTTGGACGAATTTGAGAAAAACTAATGGATGATGGGATAGCCAAGGGATACTTCTCCACACATGATACTTTCAAACATAAATTGATTTCCAGTTGCTTTTCCGATAAACCATGAACCTCAACACCCCAGATTAACCGTGACATCACTAATTAACCCTCAGATTTCCCTTAAGTTAGTGGATTGGATGACATCATACGACAACCCAAAGCATTCTTCAAAAGTCCCCTACATGACATCATAATAGAGATACTGTCAAAGATCATTACGTTCAATAGAAATCATAAGTATTGACAAAGCACTTGTAACTATGACATCATGATACTCATGCTAGGAATTTACTTAACATGATTGTGAAAACAACCTTAACTACTTGTGAACATAAGTTTGTGACGATTATGTGAAACACCCTTATATTCTAGCACCAAATTCAAGCTTGCAAATTAAGTAGGCCTCCCTAATAAACATACAAGAATAAGTTATCCATCAAACGGTTAAGTAAATTGCATTCACAATTTATGAAATCACAACTGGAATTTATCAACTCATATTATAAACGTAATCATGGTTTCAAAGCATCCCTAGGCTAAAACGAGTTTAGCCTCTCATGTTCATGACAAAACAAAGCAACATAGAATTAAACATTAAAAATAAAAGGTAGATTACACCTAGAAACGTCCAACACTCCAACTCGAATGCGCAAACGCCCAAGGCTTGGTCTTCCTTCTCCTCTTCCTTGCTAAGTCACGGCACAAGGTCTAGGGTGGTTTTGTGGATGATTTTCTGGGTTTTGGATGGATTTAGGCAGGTGGGGTGGTGCGGCAAGGTTTGATGGTGGTGTATGGAGGTTGGGATGGAGGTGTGGAAGTAGGGGAATGGTGTAGAGTTGGTTGTAAGGTCACGGCAAGGGATGGTTCTCTGAATGAATGTATGAATGTTGTGTGAAAGGTGGTGATCTAAATGGTGCGGCAAGGGCTGTTTATATAGGCTAGTTTGGCACACTTAGTGAAGGAAAAGGATTGCATAATCCCATTAAAAAAGGGTTAATTCAAGGCAGAAATCAAGTGGGATTTGGAATAGGTAGTGCGGCTAGGATTTAGGGAGTTCTAGAAGGTTAGGTGTGGCACACATGTAGGGAGAGGATAAGGTGTTCTAGAAGAAGTGTTTAAGACAGATTTCTAATCCTAAAGGGCCTAGTGATGCGAAAATTAACTTAACACACAAATTAACCCTCTTTTGACAATTGTAGCATATAAATAAGTAGGGATCGTTCTTACACCGGGGATTAGGAGGGATTGCTAAACACTTTAAACTGACTCAAATAAATAAAATTAACCTTTAAAACACTTAAACTCACTTAAAAAAAGTCAAACACGTTCACAAGACTCAAAATAGGCTAAAAACACTCAAAACTGCCTTAAAAACACAAACTGGGCAGTTTTGAGCCTAAACACAAACTTGGACGAAAATTGGTTCTAACTTGACTCAAAACTCTTAAAAACACAATCTAAAACATATTTGGACCAATTAGACACTCTAAGACAAGTGGGGATTTGGTTTTGGACGAAAATCAAACAAACAAAACAAATATGTAAACTATGCAGATTTGGACGAAATTGGTGGAATTAAGTGGATAGTGGGCTAGCTAGGAGGTTTTTCTCCACACATGGCATACTTGCATACAAAATAATCTCCAGTTGCTTATTCAATGAATTATGAACCTCAACACCCCAAGTTAATTAGGTACGCTTAAATTAACTCTCAGATTTCCCTTAGGTCATTGAATTGAATGGAATTAGCGCATTGCAATCAAATTATTCCCCAAAAGTTCTCTATATGAAAGCGCATAGTAGAAAAACAATCAAAGATCATTAGGTTCTATGGAAGCCATAAGTGTTGACGAGGCATTCGTAACTATGAAAGCGCATGATACTTATGCCAAGAATTTACTTAACATGATTGTGACTAACAACCTTAACTACTCATGAATATAAGTTCCCAACGATTAGGTGAAGTTTCCTTATACCCTAGCATCAGATTTATGCATGCAAATTAAGTGTGCACCCTCAATTCATATACATAAACAAGTTTTAATTCAAACAGATAAGTAAACTGAATTCACCATTCATGAAATCACAACTGAAAGTAATCAAATCATAATGCAAATATAGCCATGGTTTCGAAATTCCCCCTAGCCAAAAAGGGGATTAGTTCCTCATACTCGCAAAGCAAAAATTCTGGAAATTAAACATTGAAAACACAAGAAAGATTACACCTAGAACGTCCAGCAACTCCAAGTCGAATGGCATGCACGTCTAAGGGCTTTCCTCTTTCTTCCTTGCTGCGGCACTTGGTGTGGGTGGTGGTTTTGGGGGTTGTGAATGGTGTGTTCTTGTTTAGAAGGGTGTTGCGGCAAGGTGTTTTCTGTATAGCATAAGGGGTTCTACGAATTTTTGGCTGATTTTATGTTTATATAGTTGATGCGAGATTTATACGCACACAAATTAAACCCTCTTTTTGACAATTGTAGTATAAGTAGGGATCGTTCTAGACCGGGGATTAGGAGGGATTGTTAATCACTTGGATTTGACTCAAAAACGTAAAAACAAAGTTTAAAACACTATACTAGACTCAAAGAATGCAAAACTAAACTTTATAATACTAAGACAAACCAAAAACTCAAAATGCTTTAAAACATAAACTAAACAGATTCTAAGCACTAAAGAATAAGAAAGTAAAGGGGGATTGAGTTTTTACGAAATTAAAACTAATGCACAGATTCTAATTAAAACAGAATGTAAATATGAATATGATAAAATGGAATGAATGGATGATAGAATAGCTAAGGGGTTCATCTCCACATATGTTACACTTGCATAATAAAACGATTTCCAATTGCATTTCAATAAACCATGAATTCTCAACGCCCCGGGTTAATTAGGTCCGCTTAAATTAACCGCCAAGTTTTCCTTAAGTTAATGAATTGGATGATTGCATACGACAACCCAAAGCATTCCTCACAAGTTCCCTACATGAATTGCATAATAGAGATACAAGTAAGAATCATTAAGCATCATGAAAACTATAAGTGTTGACGAGGCATTCGTTACTATGATTGCATGAAACTTATGCCAAGAATTTGTTTAACGCGATTGTTTATAAGCAACCTCCACTACTTGTGAATATAAGTTCATAACTATTACGTGAAACTCACTTATATTCTAGCGTCAAATTCATGCATGAAAATTAAGCGTTCATTCTTAATAAACATACATAAATAGGTTATCAATCAAACAGTTAAACAAATTGAATTCACAATTTATGAAACGTAATTAAAAGTAATCAAATCATATTACAAATATAAACATAATTTCGAATCACCCCCTAGCTAAAGGGGGGTTTAGTTCCTCATACAAAACAAAGAGAATTGAAATTAAACATTGAAATCAAAGAAACGCCTAAACATTCCAACAACTCAAACTTGAATTGTATGAACGTTTAGGCCCTCTTCTCTTCCTCTTTATTGTAGCATAAGGTCTAGGGATAATTGGTTTGGGGGATGGAAGTGTGGAATGGAAGAGGAGTGGTGGAGGAGTGGAAGGGGAATGGAAAAATGGTGTTTGGATTACAAGGGAACTCACGGCTAGGGGAGGGAATGGAAGTGTTTGAGGGGTGTTGTGTTGTGAATGAGATGATGCTTGAATGAATGAATGCAAGGGTATTTATAGGAGTAGTGGAGGGAACATATGGCTGTTTGTTTAAGCATGCATGTGCTGGAAATGGTGTGTGTATGCATGTGTTTGGGAAGCTTTCTTGCTCATTTTCTGGATGCAATGATGAAGAGTTTAATAATTAATGCATGTAGGTGGCTGAAATGATGAAGAATGAGTGGTGGAAATGAAAGGGAAAGCTAGAAAGACATGTGAGGATGCTGGAATTGTGAGTAGGCCACGGCAATGTGTTTTCAGGATGGTTCTTTGTGGTTGTGATGCATGTGATTGCATGTGTTGATTGCTAAGGTGTGTGATGATGAGTGTAAGTGGAATAAAGAATGAATGAAGGCATGTGAATTAGGTGGAATGCTGGAATGATGAAGGGGATACACGGCACAAGGTTTGGAATGTGGAGAAAGGGGTGTGAATGATTATGGGATGCTGGAAATCTGGAAAGGCACGGCAATGATGCTTGTTGTTGGTGAAAATGTGGCTGAATGGATGGATGGAATGGTGTGATTGAATGATTAAAGTGCATGTGTAATGAATTGGAGTGACAACTAGGTTATGAGGGGAATGCATGTGGCTGAAATTGCATGTGGAAAGGTAATGAATTATGCACGGCAATGATGTTGAGAAAGAATGTGTTGGCTGCATGGTTTGTGAATGAATGGGGTGTAAATTATGGTTGCACATGGAAGAGGATTGGATGGTGCGTGTTTATTAATGAAACTAGGGTGATAGAATAGAGTGGTTGGTTACGGTTTAGAGAAAAGTTAGGTTGAATTAGAGTGAATGGCTGAATGGTGCATGTGACATTGTTTTGTGACATAGAATGGATACGGTGAATGATTATGTGGCTGCATGTTTTAATGAAGTTGCATTTGGAAGGGTTGGAAAGTGGAAGGGAAAGGCACGGCAAAGAAGAATGTTTGGTGCTTGAAATGCATGTGAATGCATGTGAGTGCATGTGTGTGTAAATGGGTGAAAATGTGGGTTAAAGTGATGCATGGCTAGGAAATGTGAGTGAATGATGTGCATGTGTGTGAATGCATGTGGAATAAAGAAGAGTATGGAAGTGAATAAATCATAATATGGCTAGTTTAAAGGGCTAGGGTTTAAGTACATAGAATGGGCCTAAAATAGGTTGGTTTGCATGGCATAGAATGTTTGATTTGGGCTAGAGGTTTTCCATGGCTCAAAGGATTTGTTTGATTGGGCTAGGCCCTTTGTTTTATGTCCCCAAAGAGCATACAAGGCTTCAATTTCGTCCATCCTCTTTGCTCCATGATTAAGCTATCCAATCCATGCCCAAAAGTGCCCCAAATAGCCTCAAAATGCACTTTCTTGCTCCCTAAGCCCTTAGAACCTGAAAACACACAAAAGAAGCATAAAGGACTAAAATAACTAGAGAAACATAACGTAAATGCACGAGAACAAGCCATTTAAGTCGCATGAATATGCTCTTATCAATAGTCCTAAGGTTAACTAGATTAGGGTTACACTTAGCAGATTTTATTGGATTAGGGCCCTAGGGTTTAGCACAAATGAGTTAAATCCACTTAGGAGAGGGTTTGGCCCAATTCGTTTCATAAAAGGATTTATATAACCCAAATCCACAAGGAATGAGGCCTAATAAATCAAAATCCAAAGGGAAAAAGGTTTAGGAAATTCGTCCAAAATTGGGCCTTCTAGAAACTAGGTGTTTTGTGGCTGATTTTGGGTTTTCTAGAAGAAATAAAAGGGGGAAGGGTGTGGCACCCTTTTAGGGTTAGATAAGGCTTCTAGAAATCATGTTTTTAGGTCCACTTGCAGCTAGGATTAAGGTGGAACAAGATTAGGTTAGGATAAGATAAGATAAGGTTTGGATAAGATAAGGTGAGATAAGGTTTGGATAATGTTTTGGATAATGTTGGATAAGGTTTAGATAAGGTTTTGGATAATGTTTCCTCTTTTGAGCTACTTCCTTATCCACTTTGTCCTTAGCTTAGTTCCTTTCTCTTCTTATCACATTTCTAGCCTCTTGAAGTCCAAATTCGTCCATCCATGTTGGCCCGTATGCAAGCTATCCACATAGTGTCCAAAATTGTTCCAAAATGCACCAAAATGCACTTTCTTGATAAGATATAATAGCACAAATGCACAAGAATAAGCTAGCTAAGTCGCCTAAATATGCTCCTATCACCTAGGACACGTGATATAAGAGTAGGAGAAGGATTGTAATTCCTAAACCTACTAGGAATGGTGTCTTGCGGCATTGGAATGGATAAGTCTTCTAGAAACTGAAATAGGTGTTTAGATGTGCAATTAATTCCCTATAATTAGCTAGGTTTAAGTCCCAACCTGATTTGAATAGGATAGAATAGGATAATGTTAGAGATAGGATAGGATAAGGTTTCTAGGATAGGATAAGATAAGGTTGGATAAGGTTCCTTGTTTCTTGCTTCTTCCTTATCTTCATTGCATTAGGACTTCTTCCACCAGATTTGTAGCCTTTCCTAGCTCTTCTTGTCTTCAATTTCGTCCATCCTCTTTGCTCCATGGTTAAGCTATCCAATCCATGCCCAAAAATGCTCCAAATAGCCTCAAAATGCACTTTCTTGCTCCTTTTGCCACTAGGACCTAAAAACATACGAAAATAGCTTAAAAGACTAAAACAACTATGAATTAACAGCATAAATGCACGAAAACAAGCTAAGTAAGTTGCCTAAATATGCTTCTATCACCCCCCCCCCACACTTAAATCAAACATTGTTCTCAATGTTTCAAACAAAAACACACATGCAACCAAACAATATAACTAACTAACATGATGAAATAAAAACAGTAAAGAGATAGGGATTGAGGAACACAAATCTGATTTTGTAGCATGAATTGGTGAATTGCCCAAATCCTCTCTAGTTGAATGCATGGGTTGCCTCCCAAGAAGCGCTTGCTTTAACGTCGTGCAGCCAGACGAACATTCTTCTTTTCCTCAATGGGAGCCCACGGCATGGAGGTTGATGTCCTCCACAACCTGCCCTTCCACATTTGCATAATAGGGCTTCAAACGAGGCCCATTCACCTTGAATTCTTGGCCATTCCTCAAGCTTTGGATTTGAACTGCGCCATATGGAAAAACATTAGTAACAACAAAAGGTCCAATCCACTTAGAACGTAACTTACCAGGAATAAATGAAGGCGAGAATTAAAAAGTAAAACTTTTTGCCCTATGGAGAATGTTTTGCATCGGATCATCTTGTCATGGAAAGCTTTGGTCTTTTCCTTGTAAATGCAAGCATTCTCATATGCTTCACGCCTAAGCTCCTCAAGTTCATTCAATTGCAACTTTCTATGCATTCCAGCCGCATCTAGGTCCATGTTGAAGGTCTTGATTGCCCAATGAGCCCTGTGTTCTAACTCCACGGGGAGATGACATGGCTTGCCATATACTAGCCGAAAAGGGGACATGCCTATGGGTGTCTTGTAAGCCGTTCTATAAGCCCGTAATGCATCCTCCAAACGCACACTCCAATCTTTTCTCGTTGGTCCAACGGTCTTCTCTAAGATTTGCTTGATTTCTGTACTGGACACCTTGGCTTGGCCATTGGTTTGGGGATGGTAAGGTGTTGAAACCTTATGTGTGACTTGATATTTCTTGAGCAAGGCCTCTATGGTACGATTACAAAAGTGAGAGCCTCCATCACTAATAAGCACTCTAGGCATCCCAAATCTAGCAAAAATGTTAGTCTTTATAAAATCTGCAACAACTCTAAAATCATTAGTCTGGGTGGCCTTGGCTTCCACCTATTTGGAAACATAATCCACCGCAAGCAAAATATAAGTAAAACCAAACGAAGATGGAAAAGGGCCCATGAAATCAATGCCCCAAACATCAAAAATTTCAACATTAAAGATGGGTGTTTGAGGCATTTGGTCCCTTGCACCTATATTTCCCATTCGTTGACAACGATCACAAGTTAAACAAAAAGTTCTAGCATCTTTAAAGATTGTTGGCCAATAAAAACCACATTCTAACACTTTAAGGGCAGTGCGTTGTGTGCCAAAATGTCCACCACAAGCATAAGTATGACAAAAGGTTAGAATGGAATTAAACTCACAATCATGCACACAACGACGCACAATCTGATCTGCACAAAACTTCCACAAATATGGGTCATCCCATACATAAAATCGTGCCTCTTTCTTTAACTTATCACGTTGGTGCCTAGCTAGGGTACTTGGAACGCGTTTTGACACCAAAAAATTGACCAAATCGGCATACCAAGGTTCACATACCTTAATGGACAGCAAGTGTTCATCAGGGAATGTCTCTTGGATGGGTAAAGAGTCCTCATTGCACACCAAATGACTTAGATGGCCAGCAACCACGTTCTCACTCCCTTTTTGTCTCGAATTTCAATGTCAAATTCTTGGAGAAGAAGTATCCATCGAATTAGCCTCGGTTTGGCCTCCTTTTTAGTGAATAAGTACCTTAGAGCTGCATGGTCAGAATATACAATCACTTTAGTACCAAGTAAATATGAACGAAACTTATCTAAAGCAAACACAACAGCAAGAAGTTCTTTTTCAGTGGTAGAGTAATTTAATTGAGCATCATTTAAGGTCCGGGAAGCATAATAGATGACGTGTGGTTGCTTATTCTTTCTTTGGCCCAAAACAGCCCCTATTGCATAATCGGATGCATCACACGTTAGCTCAAAAGGCAACGTCCAATCTGGTGGAAGGATTATGGGTGCCGTGGTAAGCTTGTCCTTGAGAAGCTTGAATGCCTTCTCACACTCTTCGTTGAACTCAAACGCCACTTCCTTTTGTAGGGGACGGCATAGGGGTTGTGCAATCTTGGAGAAATCCTTGATAAATCGCCTATAGAATCCTGCATGGCCAAGAAAAGAACGAACCTCTCTAACCGAAGTAGGAGAGGGTAAATAACGTACAAGATCTATTTTAGACTTATCAACTTCAATACCTTTTTCAGAGATGATATGACCCAAAACTATGCCTTGTTTAACCATAAAATGACATTTTTCCCAATTCAAAACAAGGTTAGTTTCCATGCATCTTTTCAAGATTAAAATAAGATTATGCAAACAATCATCAAATGGGTCTCCAAACACACTAAAATCGTCCATAAACACTTCAATTATCTTCTCAACATAATCCGAGAATATACTTACCACGCATCGTTGGAAAGTGGCCAGTGCATTGCATAAACCAAATGGCATACGACGATATGCAAAAGTACCAAATGGACAAGTAAAGGTGGTTTTTTCTTGATCATCCGGCGCTATGACAATTTGATTATAACCCGAATAACCATCAAGAAAGCAATAAAAGGAATGACCGGCTAACCTTTCAAGCATTTGATCGATGAATGGCAAAGGAAAATGATCTTTCCTTGTTGCGGCATTTAGCTTCCTATAGTCAATGCACACTCTCCAACCGGTTTGAATGCATGTAGGCACAAGTTCATCTTCTTCATTCTTCACCACCGTGACTCCGGACTTCTTGGGAACCACTTGGACCGGTGAAACCCAACAACTATCAGAGATAGGATAGATGACGCCACAATCAAGCAATTTGATGACTTCCTTCTTCACCACTTCCATCATTGGTGGGTTGAGTCGACGTTGGGCTTCCCTTGATGGTTTGGCACCTTCTTCCATGAGAATTCGATGCATGCACATGGTAGGACTTATGCCCTTGATATCGGCCAAAGTCCACCCAATGGCCGTCTTGTGTTCTTTGAAAACCCTCACCAATTTATCCTCCTCTTGTGCCGTGAGCGATGATGCTATAATGACGGGCAATGTGTCTTGCTCGTCCAAGAACACATACTTCAAGTGATTTGGCAACGGTTTGAGCTCAATGATAGGTGGTTGTTCTATAGAAGGAAGCAACTTATTAATCGAAATTCGAATTGAAATTGGACTAGGGGACTTACCTTGGAGCCGTGGCAATGACTCTAGGGCTGCCACGGTCTCAATTACATCATCATCAAAAGCCACGGCATAGGATTGCAATTGTGTGCCGTGGCTTGCTATGGTGGCAGCCATGTGATCCTTCACTTCTATGCCATTTGTGATGACCGTTTCAAGTGCATCTACATGTAATTGATCAAGGTGTGCCTGTGCCAAAGAATCAAGAATATCAATAGGGAAACATGAGTGATCATCATTAGGAAATTTCATAGTTTCAGAAATATTAAAATCAATCACTTCCCCATCGAATTCCATTGTTAAAGTGCCTTTAAACACGTCGATTTTAGTTCGGGCCGTCTTCATGAATGGCCTCCCAAGAAGAATCGGCAAGGATGGAGCATGGGTGGTTTCTTCCATTTCAAGAACGTAGAAATCCGCCGGAAAGATTAAATTATTCTCCTGCACTAAGACATCTTCCAATACGCCCTTTGGATAGGCATTAGAACTATCGGCCAATTGAATAATCACACCATCATTTTTCAATTCACCAAGGTTCATTGAAGCATAAATAGAGTATGGCATGACGTTAATTGAAGCTCCTAACTCTAACATAGCATGTTCGAACTTAGTTTGGCCAATAATACAAGGAATTGTAAAGCTACCTGGATCTTTGCACTTTGGTGGCAACTTTCTTTGTAAAACAGCGGAAACGTTTTCACCTACCCTCACTACCTCTTTATGTGAAGCCCTCTTCCTTGTAGTGCATAATTCCTTCAAGAACTTGGCATATTTGGGCACTTGCTTTATGGCATCTAGGAGCGGGATATTGACTTGAACCTTCCTAAACGTCTCAAGAATGTCTTTCTCATGCTCCTCCTTCTTTGTTTGCAAAAATCTGTGAGGAAAAGGAACATTGGGTGGAACGAGGGTAGAATTAATCAAATTTGAACCCAACTTACCTTTGGTGGCCGAATAGGGTGGAATGGATGAATTTTGGTCCTTAGGTGCTTGCGGCAAAGGAGGTTGTGTCCTTGCCGTGGGCTTACTTGCAGCCTCCTCTTCATGTTGCAACGTCTCTTCTTCTTAGGACTTGTTCTGGGTGGTGTGGATGTAGTGCCAACTTCCTTTCCACTCGTCAAAGTGATTGCTGTGGCAGATTCGAACCCTCCCTTTGGATTAACAACAGTTGAGCTTGGGAGCTTGCCTTGGTCTCGGAATTGCCCTACAAACTCGGCAATCTGCCCTATTTGCTTCTCTAATTGGTCCACCCTTTTGTCTTGGTTTTGCATCGCCTTGTTTTGATTTTCTTGCCCCTGAGACAAATTGGTAAGTAACTTAAGAATTGTAGCATTATCTAAAGATGTACCTTGATGGTTTTGGGCAGATTGGGGTGGGTTTGAATCTTGGCCGTCGGTTTTGGTGTAAAACCCCGGGGGTTGCTGCCTAAAGCCTCCTGTTGGTAAGGTTGTTGAGGCTCCCTCCACTTGAAGTTTGGATGGTCTCTCCAACCTGGATTTTATGCATCAAGCATTTGCCTTTCAATGGGAAGAAGACCTTCATAGAAGTATTGAAGTAGAAGCTCCTCCTTCATTTGATGTTGAGGACATGATGCAACAAGGGCTTTAAAACGCTCATAGTACGTTGGAAAAGACTCCCCTTGACTTTGTTGGATTCCGCTAATCTTCTTTCTCAAGAGAATGACTGTTGAAGTAGGAAAGAACTTTTCAAGAAACGCCGTCTTCATGCTCTCCCAAGAAGTGACCGTTCCGGGTGCTAACTCGTATAACCAATCCTTGGCCTTCTCCAATAGTGAGAACGGGAAAGCCTTCATCTTCAAAATGCTACTATCAACGTTGATTGGAGTCATACTCAAACACACCACCTCGAACTCCTTCAAATGCTTGTTGGGATCCTCCATGGACAGTCCATGGAACTTCGGAATGTGGTGCAACAAACTTGACTTCAATTCAAATTCGTCGGTCTTGTCTTGAGCCGCCCTTGGGTATTGGATGCACAAGGGTGCGGCATTGTCCATTCCCGAAGCGGAAAGCTCCTTGATTGTACGGTTGTCCGCTGCCATGGTTTGGACCTCTTCTTCCTCCCTTGCCGTGGGTTCTTCTTCCTCCTCAAGATTGGAAGCCGACCTAGAACTTGATGGGTGAAGTTCTGGGTTCTTCTTCTTCTTTCTCAAAGTGCGCTCAAAATCGTCGTCGAAATCCAAGATGTTTGCACTAATGGTTTGAGAACTACGAGTCATAAACTAGTACCTACAAACAAGAAAAGAAATAAGGTCAGTTGCTAAAACAAAAAGTAAACAAAAAGAAAACAAAAAGAAACAACGAGGGATTAGCAAAGTTGCTAATCCCCGGCAACGGCACCAAAAATTTGATGTGATAAAAGATAGCACTCAAATTAAACCCTCTTTTTGACAATTGTAGTATAGATATAAGTAGGGATTGTTCTAGGCTGGGGATTAGGAGGGATTGCTTATCTAATGAAAACTGACTCAAAGATGTGAAAATATGCTTTAAAACACTTAAATAAACTCAAAAGACTCTTAACTAACTTGTATGACTCAAAACAACCAAAAAGACTCAATTCAGACTCTAGGACTCAATTTGGACGAAAATACAATTAGTTTTGACTCAAAAGACTCTAAAACACACTTTTGGACAGATTTGGAACAAGTAAGAAAAGGGGATTTGATTTTGGACGAAATTAAAAGAAAACAAGTAACTTAAAACTTAAAACAGATTTTTGGACGAATTTAAGTAAAACCAATGGATGATGGACTAGCCAAGGGATACTTCTCCACACATGATACAATCAAACATAAGTTGATTTCCAGTTGCTTTTCCGATAAACCATGAACCTCAATACCCCAGATTAACCTTGACATCACTAATTAACCCTCAGATTTCCCTTAAGTTATTGGATTGGATGACATCATACGGCAACCCAAAGCATTCTTCAAAAGTCCCCTACATGACATCATAATAGAGATACAATCAAAGATCATTACGTTCAATGGAAATCATAAGTAATTACAAAGCACTTGTAACTATGACATCATGATACTCATGCTAGGAATTTACTTAACATGATTGTGAAAACAACCGTAACTACTTGTGAATATAAGTTTGTAACGATTATGTGACACCCTTATATTCTAGCACCAAATTCAAGCATGCAAATTAAGTAGGCCTCCCTAATCAACATACAAGAATAAGTTATCCATCAAACGGTTAATTAAATTGCATTCACAATTTATGAAATCACAACTGGAATTTATCAACTCATATTATAAACGTAATCATGGCTTTAAAGCATCCCTAGGCTAAAACGAGTTTAGCCTCTCATGTTCATAACAAAACAAAGGAAATTAGAATTAAACATTGAAAACAAAAGATAGATTACACCTAAAACGTTCCAACAGTCCAACTTGAATGCATAAACGTCCAAGGCTTCGTCTTCCTTCTCCTTCTCCTTGCTAAGTCACGGCACAAGGTCTAGGGTGGTTTTATGGATGATTTTCTGGGTTTTGGATAGATTTAGAAAGGTATGGTGGCGCGACAAGGGGTTGATGGGGGTGTATGGAGGTTGGGATGAAGGTTTGGAAGTAGGGGAATGGTGGAAATTTGGATGGGAAGCTGCGACAAAGGATGGATGTGTTTGTGAATGAAGGCAGGTTGTATGGAAGAGGGATTAGCCCTCTAAAGGTGCGGCATAGGGGTTTATATAAGGGAGAAAAAATCCTAAGTCTTTATTACCTAGTTTAGGAAAGAAATTAACTCTAAATCCTTCAAGAATAGGGAACACAAACTCAGAAATTGAAGGAAAGGGGAAGTGATTTGCGGCAAGGGTTTGTAAGAAAAGGAATGCTCTTTATTTCTGAAATTAGGCAAGAATTTTGGAATAGAAAAAGGTATGTGAGTTATGGCTGAGCTTGGTATGAAAAAGGAATGTGTTTAAATGGTTTAAAAGAGGAAACAAGGCCCTTCCTTGCACGGCAAGGAAGGGAAACACAAGGGGGACACACGGCAATGACTTTTAGGTTGTAAGGGACATTGTTTTGTGACCTAGAATAGGTAGGAGCCTTTGATATTGCTGAAATATGGAAAGTGTAGAAAGTGTAGAAAGTGTAGTCAGAAAATCTGAGTGAAAATAGAGAGTATATCCAGTGAGGAATTCAGGAAATTGTCTAAGGCATGTTACTACATTCAAAATGTTGCTTTAATTGATGAAATGTGAGCTAGTAAATGGTGACTATGATTAAGTATGCTTGAGGGTAAGGATTGCTTAAATCTATGTGAGTGGTGATCTTTGACATTGGGGGAATTTGATAGGAGCATATTTATGCGAATTAGTTAGCTTGTTTCTTGTGCATTTGTGTTATTATTTCTTAGTTAATGTAGTATTTCAACTCATTTTCGTGTGTTTGTAGGTCCAAAGGGTTAAGGTACCAAGAAAGTGCATTTTGGAGCAGTTTTGGGCACTAAATGGATAGCACATGTATGGGCCAACATGGATGGACGAAGTTGGAGTACAAGAGGCTAGAAATATGTGTTGATGTATAATTCCTTCCTAATGCTAGAATATATTTAGTATAATGGCACAAGCAAGTGTGTCGAATCTGCAGGGACTAATTGGACCTATGTAACTACTTGTTTTGCAAGAACTCTAAGAAATGAATCAAACTAAACAAACTAGGCGGATTTGGAAATGAATCAAACTAGTCTAAATAGACAGATTTGTTGTTGTAACTTGAAAGCATGAGAAAATGAAGTAAACACAAATAAATGAATCAACAACTAATGTAATGGGATAGTATCAATGGAAATGAAGCTAGGGATTCGGTTTCACCATTGCTCAACTAAGTCCTTGTTTGTCAAGTTAGTTTGTACTCATTCATCTACCTATTTCTTGAGTTTGTTTCACTTGGATATGATCAACCATATGATGTGTGGATTTGATCAAATGTCTCTAATCATGAACCTAATTGTGATGTGCAACTTTGGTTCATAATCAAGATTATGTAATGTACAAGAAACTTTCATAAAACCAAAGGGAATAACTCGGCAGGATGTGTGCTAAACACTCCCTTCATTCATTCACATATCTACCAAGATTATGCATGATGTGTGTTCTAATCTTGGCTACACAACTTTGTGATTAATTCAAATGATGATCAAACATTAAAATCAACACACTAAGTCACCATTAAAACAGAAAATGAAACAAGAAATAGATGGACAAACTGAGCATTCTAACTTAATTACATGGCAAACTTTGCAAGGTTACATCGAATCCCTAGAGGAAGATTAGTTACACTTCATGTTTACAAAGGTTTAACATAAAAATAAATAACATGAGTGAACATAAGATTAAGAAGGAGAAACCCTTGAAGCAAAACTGATGTTGAAGTCCTTGAAGAGTTCCTTGGTGTTGCTTCTCCAAATGTGGTGCGGATGAAGGTAGAATGGCTTGGTTGAATGGTTTCTGCCCTTGGGACAGAAAATGGACAGAGAATGGAGTGAAATGGGAGAGGTTATGGGTGTGTAATGGACTGGTTGAAGAAGAAAACTTGCGGATGGAAGAGAATGTGTAATGGAATAAAATGTAGATAGTTTTCTGTGAATGGGAGAGAATGTCGAATGCAATGGAATGGAGAGAATGTGTAATGAATAATGCACAGAAGTGGAGCAAATAGGGTGTGTGTAATGGAATCCAATCCGAGAGAGAGTGTGAGTGAGTCCCTTAGTGCATTTCTGAAAAATGGTTAATGATGGAAAAACAATCAGAATCCATGTGAAAGCTGACATGATCCATGTGAAAGGAATGCTGAAAAGGGTGTGAATGTGCACGGTATGGGCATGAGGGATTTGGAATCGCATGAAATGGTTGGATGAGTGGATTTCTGGCGTGATACCTGCAAAGCATGGACATGATCTGCAGGTATGTGGTTTATTTTATTCAAGACACATGTGGAATGTCTGCAAGCATGAAGTGGGTAACCTGAAATTGGTTATAATAATCTAGAAATGGTATGGAAGTGCACGGGATGGACATGAAGGATTAGGAAATGCAAAGGTGATCTGTTTAGGTGTTGGGAATGCATAAGAGAGCTGGGAATGCATGTGTTTCTGAGGTGGTGGACGCACGGCATGGGCAATGTCCAAGCATGTGGCTATTTTAATTGACTCATGCATGTGGATTTCTGCAAGGATGAAGTGGAGAAAGATAATGGAGTGTAAGGTCAGATTGTGAGTCATGCATGTGAGGGATGTTTTGGGTGTTAAAACATGGAATCTGCACGGAATGGAATGATTGTGTTTGTTGGTGTCAAAATGGCTGAAATGAATTAAGTGATGGAAATGGGTGTTTTTGGCGCAAAAGGGAGGTGGACAAGTAGTGGAATGCACAATCTGACTTGGTGCTAGAAGTGCATAAAATGATGGGATGATATGGGAACACACGGCCAAGGTTGTGACATGCATGTGAATGCATGTTTTGGTGTTGGAACCACATAGCTGACTTCAATGATTTTGCCTTCCCATTGATCCAAATTCACACTTGGCTGCACACTAACACCAAATAATGTAAAATGCAACTAGTTTAATCCAAAACAATCACAAAGAAGCCAAATAAGGAAGATATAAATGTATGCAAAATGTGACTTATCAATATGATGAGAAGAGGAAGGAACTAAGCTCAAGACAAAGTGGATAAGGAAGTAGCTCAAAAGAGGAAACATTATCCAAAACCTTATCTAACCTTATCCAACCTTATCCTATCTTATCTTAACCTAATCTTGTTCATCCTTAATCCTAGCTGCAAGTGGACCTAAAAACCTAATTTCTAGAAGCCTTATCTGACCCTAAAAGGGTGCCACACCCCCCTTTTATTTCTTCTAGAAAACCCAAAATCAGCCACAAAACACTTAGTTTCTAGAAGGCCCAATTTTGGGCGAATTTCCTAAACCTTTTTCCTTTCGGATTCTGATTTGTTAGACTTTAATCCTTGTGGATTTGGGTATACAAATCCTTTTATGAAACTAATTGGGCCAAATCCTCTCCTAAGTGGATTTAACTTGCTTGTGCCGAACCCAAGGGCCCTAATCCATAAAATCTGCTAAGTGTAACCCTAATCTAATTAACCCTAGGACTATATAAACATATTTTCAGCCACAAATTCGTACCACCCCCTATGCTATACAGAAAACACCTTGCCGCAACCCCTATTCTCCATTCTCCTTCATTCATTCACTCCATACACCTCCATACACAACCTGCCGCACCCTACCACCATAATCAGCCATTATTCATCCTTCTAAACAAGAACACACCATTCAAAACCCCTGAATCCACCACCCACAACTTGTGTCGCAGCAAGGAAGAGGAAGGGAAGCCTATGCTTTATAATTAGGCGATTTGGAGTTTGTATCCACTTTGATCCTCTTTTTTTTTTTTTTTTTTTTTTAGAAACATTTTCAACATATGTGCCCTCGGTACACGCCAAAATCTTGCTTTATAACTCAATCTGCCCTTAGTCTTCATCACATTGGTATTCCCCAAACTATAAGGTATGGCTTGTAATGGGCTAGAATGGGTAGATTATGGTGTAGGTGATGAAAGAATTAGGCTAAAATGTTTGGCTACAACAAGGGTGAATGGAGCACACAAATGGGTAGGATTTAAGCCTTTTAGTAGTTAAACATGCATAGCCTAACATCATCTCATTGAGTTCATTCACGAATGATACTAAACACATGGTATCTGCAAAAGAGAATGATTCTTAGTATCCAAACAAAATAGAAGTAATGAGATCATTTAGAGTGAAATTGAAAGAAAAAGATAGGAGTAGAAACACTTTAAACCCTCTCAAAGAAGCAATTAGGCTCAAACTAACTCACTAGGGTAGTCTCCACTATTCTTCTTCCAGAATTTGAGTATGGTACCTCCATGATCATAATTTCAAGAGTTATAACTTTATAAATGACAATAAGATGCAACTCTTTTCCATAGCAACCCAATCGTTTGTTTTCAAACATAGTCCTCATAAACATTCGTATTAGCATGCACAAACATTCTTAACCGAAACTAACACCTCAAACAAACATAACAAAAAAACAAACCTTCCATCCCACCCCCAAACCTAACCTAAACATTGTCCTCGATGTTTAAAATTGTATGCAATGCAATTAGGCAAAGAATATGGAATGGTATCAAAATAAACACAACATAAGGAAAGAACACAAACCACACTAGGTTGCCTCCTAGCAAGCGCTTTATTTAATGTCTAGGCAAGACATGGTAGCTTGTTCATGGTGTTGTAAACTCAAGGAAATCGACAACTTGATACACTGGCTCCTCTTCTACTTTCTCCAAATATGGTTTCAATCGCTGCCCATTGACTTTAAAAGAAGTGCCATTCTTCATGTTCTCTATCTCCACAGCTCCATGGGGAAATGTTTGCAGCACTTTGAATGGTCCCACCCACCTAGACTTCAGTTTTCCTGGAAAAGTCTCAAACGTGAGTCATACAAAAGTACTTTCATACCTTGGTGAAACTCCCTCCTTAGGATGGCCTTGTCATGATAGAGCTTAGTCCGTTCCTTGTAGATTTTGGCATTCTCATATGCCTCATTTCTAAGCTCTTCCAACTCATTAAGTTGGAGCTTCCTTGCTATTCCAGCATCTTTGTAATCAAAGTTGAACTTCTTGATGGCCCAATATGCACGGTGTTCAAGCTCCATTGGCAAATGACAAGCTTTCCCAAACACAAGGCGATAAGGACTCATGCCAATGGGGGTCTTGTATGCTGTTCTATATGCCCATAGTGCATCATTTAACCTCAATGACCAATCCTTCCTTGTAGGGCTCACAGTCTTCATCAAAATGTTCTTGATCTCCCTATTGCTAATCTCCACTTGTCCTGAGGTTTGAGGATGGTACGGGGTTGCCACTTTGTGGTTGATGTTGTACTTCTTCAGCAAGGATTCAAAAGGTTTGTTGCAGAAATGGCTGCCACCATCACTAATAATAGCTCTTGGGGTTCCAAACCTACAAAAAATCACATCTTTAAGAAAACTCAACACAACCTTATGATCATTAGTTCTTGTAGCAATGGCTTCAACCCATTTGGATACGTAATCCACTGCCACTAATATGTATAAGTAGCCAAAAGAGGATGGAAATGGTCCCATGAAATCGATTCCCCAAACATCAAAGAGTTCCACCACCAAAATGTTGTTCAATGGCATCTCATTTCTTCGGCTAATGTTCCCCATTTTCTGGCACCTATCACACTTAGAGCAAAAATCAAAAGCATCTTTGAATAAAGTAGGCCAAAAGAAACCAGATTGTAAAACCTTTAGAGATGTCTTTTTGGCACCAAAATGGCCTCCACATGCCAATGTGTGGCTAAATGTTAGGATGCTTTGTTGCTCACTCTCTAGGACACATCTCCTAATGATTTGATCAGGGCAATATTTAAACAAATATGGTTCGTCCCAAACGTAGTGCTTTACCATGGCAAGGAACTTCTTTCTTTCCTGAAAAGAAAGGTCATTTCTCATTATACCACAAGCAAGATAATTAACAAAATCCGCATACCATGGTTCTTGTTCTTGAACAACAAGGAGTTGTGATGCGAGATTTATACGCGCACAAATTAAACCCTCTTTTTGTCAATTGTAGTATAAGTATAAGTAGGGATCGTTCTTAACCGGGGATTAGGAGGGATTGCAAATCACTTGGAAACTGACTCAAAAACGTAAAATAAAGTTAAAAACGTTCACAAAGACTCAAAGGACTCAAAACAAGTTCAAAAGACTCAAAACTGCCTAAAAACACTAACTAGGCAGTTTCTGACCTTAAACCCAATGTTGGACGAATTTAAGATTATGGTTTGATTCAAACGTAAAAACACAATATAAAACACTATACTAGACTCAAAGAATGCAAAACTAAACTTTAAAACACTAAAACAAACCAAAAGACTCAAACATCACCCAAAACACTCAAAACAGCCTTAAAATCACTTTCTGGGCAGTTTTGAGCACTTTGGTGAATTTGGACGAATTTTGGGAAATAAATTGAATCAAAACACTTTAAAACATAAACTAAACAAAGTCTAAACACTAAAGAACAAGAAAGTAAAGGGGGGTTTTAAATTGACGAGAATTGAAATAACGAAAGAAGTTAATAAACTAGACAGAATGTAAAGATGAATTTGATGGAATTGAATGGATGGGAACCTAGCTAAGGGGTTCATCTCCATACATGTTATACTTGCATAATAAAATGATTTCCAATTGCATTTCAATAAACTATGATACTCAACACCCCAAGTTAACCGTGATGCACTAATTAACCTTCAAATCTTCCTAACGTTATTGAATTGGATGATGCATGCGACAATTCAAAACATTCCCCACAAGTCCTCAACATGAATGCATAGAAGAGGTACAAGCAAGAATCATTACGCTCTATGAAAATTATAAGTGTTGACGAGGCATTCGTTACTATGATTGCATGAAACTTATGCCAAGAATTTGTTTAACGCGATTGTTTATAAGCAACCTCCACTACTTGCGAATATAAGTTCGTAACTATTAGGTGAAACTCACTTATATTCTAGCGTCATATTCATGCATGAAAATTAAGCGCGCATTCTCAATAAACATACATAAATAAGTTATCAATCAAACGGTTAAACAAATTGAATCCACAACTTATGAAACGCAATTAGAAGTAATCAAATCAAAATGCAAGCATAAACATATATTTCGAATCCCCCCCCTAGCCAAGGGGGGTTTAGTTGAATTTAAACATTGGAATCAAAGAAACACCTAAACATTCCAACAACTCAAACTTGAATTGTATGAACGTTTAGGCCCTCTTCTCTTCCATTCCTCATTCGTACAAAACAAAGAGTATTGAAATTAAACATTGAAATCAAAGAAACACCTAAATATTCCAACAACTCAAACTTGAATTGTATGAACGTTTAGGCCCTCTTATCTTCCTCTTCGTTGTAGCACAAGGTCTAAGGATAGTTTGATGGTGTGAATGGTTTGGGGAGTGGTTGGAGTGGCTGCAATGGAGGAGAAAAGTGTTTTGGTGGCTGCTGCAAGGGTGTGGAGAGGTTTTGACGAATTTCTGGAATATGGAAGAGTGAATTGTGTGTGAATGAGTGTGAATGAATGAGTATTTATAGGTGAAATGGGGGGAACATGACAGCTAGGTTGCATGTGCTAATGCTTGTGTGTGCATGTTAAATCTGCCAAGATGCATGTGATTAAAGGGTGGAATGAATGGAATGCAATCTGAAATGCATGTGAATTAAATGGATGTGAGTGGAAATGTGGCTGCAATGATGATGTTTTTCTGTGGTGAATGGTAATGCAAT
Source organism: Pyrus communis (assembly GCF_041283825.1). NCBI lineage: Eukaryota > Viridiplantae > Streptophyta > Magnoliopsida > Rosales > Rosaceae > Pyrus > Pyrus communis. The sequence goes on along the minus strand of NC_142576.1, from coordinate 14,516,060 downwards.
GTGTTTGCATGTGAATTAAAGCTATGTGAATGATTAGGGTGAGTGTACATGTGCTTTGACAGCTAGGATGAATTAATTAAAGGAAGTGCATGTGATTGCAAAATGTGAATGATTATGAGTGTGTGTGAGTGAATTAAAGGATGGAATGCATGTGAAATGAATGAAATGCAATCTGAAATGGGATAGCATGTGGGTGAATGTGTGGCTGCATGGATTAAAGAATGGGAGTGCATGTGTTGAATGATTAAAGTGCATGTGTTGAATGATTAAAGTGCATGTGCACGGTTTTGGTTGGAATGATGGCAGATTGTGTGGGTGAGTGATTAGGTTGGAAATGCATGTGAATGCAAGGTGTGAATGAATGATAAGTGGTGAATGATATGATAAGTGGTGAATGATAAGTGATGAATGATAAGTGGTTATGATAAGTGATAAGTGGTGATGATAAGTAATGGAAGCATGTGAGGGAATGAATAATGAATGCATGTGTATGGTTTTGGGAGAAAGGTGGAGATGCACGGCATAAGGGAATTGGAAAGGTTTAAATGTCCTAAAACTAAAAGGAACAAGGTTCCAACACTTTGGTCTTCAATTTCGTCCAACATTTTGGCGCCAAGCATAAGCTATCCATCCTTAGCCCAAAAGTGCTCCAAAATGCATCTTTTTGCTCCTTTAGCCCTTTGGACCTACAAACACACGAAAATAGCTTAAAGGACTAAAATAACTAAAGAAACATAACGTAAATGCACGAGAACAAGCCATTTAAGTCGCATGAATATGCTCCTATCAAGTTGTTCATCTGGAAATGATTCATTTAGGGGCAAAGGTGTTCCAACTCCATGGTTTTCATTAAGCCTGGACAAATGGTCAGCCACAACATTATCACTGCCCTTTTTATCTCGAATTTCCAAGTCAAACTCTTGTAGTAAGAGTATCCATCTAATCAAGCGTGGTTTAGCATCCTTCTTTGTCATCAAGTACCTAAGGGCTGCATGATCAGAAAACACAATAACCTTAGATCCCACAAGATATGACCTAAACTTTTCTAAGGCAAAAACAACAGCAAGCAACTCCTTTTCAGTTGTGGAATAGTTAAGTTGGGCATCATGCAGAGTCCTGCTTGCATAGTAGATCACATGTGGACGCTTGTTCACCCTTTGCCCTAAAACTGCACCAATAGCATAGTCAGAGGCATCACACATTAATTCAAAAGGTAACGACCAATCTGGTGCCATAATAATAGGGGCCGAGGTTAGTTCATATTTCAAGGTATTGAATGCATCCATACAAGCCTTATCAAAATGAAATACAACATCTTTAGCTAACAGATTGCATAATGGACGAGTGATCATTGAAAAGTTCTTAATGAAACGACGATAAAAACCTGCATGGCCCAAGAAACTTCTTACTCCCTTCACAGTGGTGGGGGCTACCATATTGGTGATGACGTCAATTTTGGCTTTGTCCACCTCCATTCCTTTGCTAGAGATTACATGTCCCAACACAATTCCTTGTTTCACCATAAATTGGCACTTTTCCCAATTGAGAACCAAATTTGTTTCCTGACATCTTTGAAGTACTAAGGAGAGATGGTTAAGACATTCATCAAAAGAGGAACCAAACACTGAGAAATCATCCATAAATACCTCAATGAACCTTTCTACCATGTCAGAAAAGATGGCCAACATGCATCTTTGGAATGTTGCTGGAGCATTGCAAAGTCCAAAAGGCATTCTCCTGTATGCAAATGTGCCAAAGGGGCAAGTAAAGGTTGTTTTCTCTTGATCCTCCGGAGCGATTGCAATTTGATTGTAACCTGAGTATCCATCCAGAAAACAATAATGTGAGTAACCTGCCAATCTCTCAAGCATTTGATCTATGAAAGGCATAGGAAAGTAATCTTTTCTAGTGCTAGAATTCAACTTCCTGTAATCGGTGCAAACACGCCAACTGGCCGTGGGCTTTGTGGGCACAAGCTCATTGTTTTCATTCCTCATCACAGTGATTCCCACCTTCTTAGGAACCACTTGAATAGCACTCACCCATTTGCTATCAGAAATGGGATATATGATCCCCACATCTAACAATTTCAACACCTCATTCCTAACAACTTCCTTCATGTGTGGGTTAAGTCTTCTTTGTGGCTCACGGGTTGACTTTGCCCCTTCCTCCAAAAGAATCCTATGCATGCACATGGTAGGGCTTATTCCCTTGATATCTGCAATAGACCAACCAAAAACCAATTTGAACTCTTTTAACACCCTAATTAGTTTATCTTCTTCATTTGGGGTGAGGTCAGAAGCTATGATAACTGGAAGAGTTTCAAATTCAGCTAGATATGCATATTTTAGATGTGGTGGAAGTGGTTTAAGTTCAAGTTTTGGTGCCTTAACAGTGGAAGGAGTTAGATGTGACATTGATGATTCTAAAGGCTCAAAAAGAGGTGAAACATTCAAAGGATACAATGCTAATGCTTCCAAGGCAGCTACTTCTTCCATGAGTGCATCTTCTTCATCAAACTCATCTTGAGATTGACTCAAAACAGTTTGTAATGGGTCATTCGATTGTGCCTGCAAGAACTTAGAGAATACAAGTGAATCAAGCACATCAATGGCATAATGATTTGAAATATTCTAACACTCAAATTAAAACCCTACGATTGTAGTATATGAAAGTAGTGATCGTTTTAGGCCGGGGATTAGAAGGGATGCTAATCAACACAATTAAGACTCAAAAACACTAAACTAGACTCTATAGACTCTAAACTAACTTAAAACACTCAAAACAGTGACAAACACTCAAAAAGACTCAATTTTAGACCTAACAAGTGTTTTGGACGAAAATAAACCTTAACTAGACTCAAAAGACTCAAAGAAAACAGATTTTGACTCAAATAACAAGACTAAATGAAAGGGGGGATTATTTTTGACGAATTTTAAAACTTAAAACAAAAACTTTGTAGAAAATACTTTGGAAAAACGAATTTAAGTGAAATAAATGGGTGAAAGGCTAGTTAGAGGGTCCTTCTCCACACATGATACATGCATATGAACCAATTTCCAATTATTATTCCTTTCAACTATGAATGACAACGCCCCAAGTTAGTTGCATCGCACAACTAACCATCAGATTTTCCTTATTTCATTGAATTAGATGGAATACGCATCTAAACCAAATTATCTTTCTCAAGTTCCCTATATGAAACGCATGATAGAGATACATGTCACAAGTCATTAAGTTCTATGAAATTCATAAGCATTGACAAGGCATTCATCACTATGAAACGCATGAGACTCATACCAAGGATTTACTTAACACGATTGTGACTAGCAACCTCCACTACTTGTGAATATAAGTGAATAACTCTTACGTGAAACCCCCTTATACTCTAGCATCAAATTCATGCATGCAAATTAATTCTCGACCCCCAACCCACATACATAAACAAGTTTTAATAACTTAGATAAGCAAATCACATTCATGCCTTAAGAAACAATAACTGGACGTAATCAATTCATATAAAACATATAATCATGGCTTCAAATTCACCTCTAACTAAAAAGAAGTTAGTTCCACATGTTCGCAAAACAAAGATAATTAAACTTAAACATTAAAAACAAAGATAGAATACACCTAGAAACACTCCAGGTGGCTCCTCCTTCCTTCCTTGCTGCCAACAATGGGGATTTGTGTGAATTTAGGCTCTTGAGGTGTGGTGGATGGTGTGGTGTGAATTTGTGGTAGAGGGTGGTGGGTTTTGAGTGTTGTGGCATCAAGTATTTATAGGGTGAAGGGGAGGCACGAATTTGGGCTGAAAAGGAGAGGAATTAGGACTCCAAATCACCAAAGAACAAGGATACTTTCAATTAGATTCCAAGGAGGACAAGGAATGGTCCTTGTGGCAGATTCTAGAACTTCTAGAAGGGTTACATGTGGCATAAACTTAATGCACGAAAATAGGGCTTCTAGAACTTGATATTTAGGTGATTTAATGTGAAAAGGAGTCCTCTTTGAAGTTGGAATTAAGGTAGGAAAAGATTAGGATAGGATAAGATAAGATAAGGTTGGATAAGGTTTGGATAAGATAAGGAAATTTGGATAAGGTTCCTCATTTCTTGCTATTTCCTTATCTTCTTTGCATTTGGACTTCTTTCTCCAGATTTTTAGCCTTTCCTAGCATCTCTTGACTTCAATTTCGTCCATCCACATTGCTCCATAGTTAAGCCATCCAATCCATGCCCAAAACTGCTCCAAATAGCCTCAAAATGCACTTTCTTGCTCCTTTTGCCATTAGGACCTAAAAACATACGAAAATAGCTTAAAAGACTAAAATAGATAGTAATTAAGTAACTAAATGCAAGGAAACAACATAACTAAGTAGCATAAATATGCTCCTATCACATAACAATCAAGAGATGAAGAAGGATGAGCAAGAGATTCAAACACTTTGAATTGAACTCTCTCCTAACACTGTCATAGTGAGGAGTCCATTTTGCACATCAATGATGGTCTTGGCCGTGGCCATGAAGGGTCTCCCAAGCAATATAGGCAACTCACGATCATGTATAGAAGCTTCTTCCATGTCCAACACTACAAAATCTGCAGGCAATATTAGTTTATCAACTTGAACTAGGATATCTTCTACTATACCTCTTGGATATTTAACTGATCTGTCTGCAAGTTGTAATGAAATGGTGGTGGCTTTCAAATCTCCCAAACCTAGTTGAAGGTACACTGAATAAGGCATTAAGTTGATGCTAGCACCCAAATCAAGCATTGCCTTCTCTACTTTCTTGTCCCCTATGGTGATGTTGATAGAGAAACTGCCTGGATCCTTGAGCTTTGGTGGAAGTTTTCTTTGCAAAACTGCACTCACATTCTCAAACACCACTACCTTCTCATGTGGTCCATACTTCCTTTTGTAGCTGTTTAACTCCTTGAAGAACTTCCCATATGCCGGCATGTTCCTAATGACATCAAGCAAAGGTAAGTTAACATTCACTTTGCTTAGTATATCAAAAATTTCTTTGAATGACTTATCCTGCTTGCTCTTGGCAAGTCTTCCAGGGAATGGTATTGGTGGAGTGTATAGTTTCTCGGCCTTGTGAAGATTTGGTGCTTCTAGTGAGGAAGTGGCATGGCTTGGTTCCTCAATTGATTTCTCATTGTCTCCTTGAGTGACACCTGCATTCACATGATCATATTCATTAGTAACTTCATTGCCAACTCTATTATCAATAACCTTACCACTTCTAAGTGTAGTGATTGCTTTGGCTTGCTCTTGGTTCCTTTGGAGTATCACGGGTTGGCTTGGAAACTTCCCAACCTCTCTTTGGTTCAAGGCATCTGCAATCTGCCCCAATTGTGTCTCCATTTTGGTTAGGGCTGCTGAATGTTGTTGGAGAGTGCTATTTGTGGAATGTTGGAATTGCAAAGTGTTTTGGGCTAACAACTTAACCGTATCCTCAAGGGTAGTGGCAGGTTTTGGTTGGAAAGTTTGGAATTGATTGTTGTTCTTCCATGAAAGGTTGGGATGATCTCTCCAACTCGGGTTATATGTATTGGAATACATATCATTCCTTGGTCTTTGATTGTAAGAATTCATGAGGTTCACTTGCTCTTGAACATACTCGGGATAAGCCTCCCTAGATGGACATTGATGAGTAGGGTGGTTTGGTAAGTTGCAAATGGCACACACTTCATTTGCTTTTGGCACCATGTTGAGCACGGATTCAAGCTTCCTTTCTAGGTTAGCTACCTGCAACAAAAGCTCATGATTAGAACTTGTTTCATAGACTCCAATTTTCTTACCCCTTAAATCTTTGTGTTGAGCATTAGACCCCAACATCTCATAAATGTTATATGACTCTTGAGCATTCTTTTTCTTCAATGCTCCACCTGCTGCATTATCAACAGTTAAGTGAAAAGGTAAGCCATGGTGTGGACATTGTATCAAGAGGCCTTTAAAACGCTCCCAACACTCGTTGAAAGGTTCTCCATCATCTTGTTTGAAGTTGAAGATTTGTCCCCTTAATGTGGCTGTCTTTTGAGTGGAAAAGAACTTCTCCAAGAACTTCTTAGCCACGGCATCCCATGTAGTGAGGGAACTTGGTGATGCGTGATTTATACGCACACAAATTAAACCCTCTTTTCGACAATTGTAGTAATGATGTAAGTAGGGATCGTTCTGGACCGGGGATTAGGAGGGATTGTTAATCACTTGGATTTGACTCAAAAACATAAAAACAAAGTTAAAAACGTTCACAAAGACTCAAAGGACTCAAAACAAGTTCAAAAGACTCAAAACTGCCTAAAAACACTAACTAGGCAGTTTCTGACCTTAAACCCAATGTTGGACGAATTTAAGATTATGGCTTGATTCAAACGTAAAATAACAATATAAAACACTATACTAGACTCAAAGAATGCAAAACTAAACTTTAAAACACTAAAACAAACCAAAAGACTCAAAACAACACAAACACACTCAAATCTGCCTAAAAACCACTTTCTGGGCAGATTTGAGCACAAACACAAATTTGGACGAATTTGTGTAACAAAATGACTCAAAACTCTTATAAACACAAACTAAGACACTTTCTAACTAAATTAGACAATAAAGTAAAGGGGGATTTTAATTTGACGAAAATTGAAATAACGAAACAAGTTTAATAAACTAGACAGAATGTAAATATGAATGCGATGAAAATGAATGGATGAATGCTAGCTAGAAGGTTCTTCTCCACACATGTTACCCTTGCATAATAAAATGATTTCCAATTGCATTTCAATAAACCATGAATTCTCAACACCCCAAGTTAACCGTGATGCACTAATTAACCTTCAAATCTTCCTAACGTTATTGAATTGGATGGGTTAGCGCATACAACAATTCAAAACATTCCCCACAAGTCCCCTACATGATTGCATAATAGAGATACAAGCAAGAATCATTACGCTCTATGAAAATTATAAGTGTTGACGAGGCATTCGTTACTATGGAATACGCATGAAACTTATGCCAAGAATTCATTTAACGCGATTGTTTATAAGCAACCTCCACTACTTGTGAATATAAGTTCGTAACTATTAGGTGAAACTCACTTATATTCTAGCGTCATATTCATGCATGAAAATTAAGCGCGCATTCTCAATAAACATACATAAATAAGTTATCAATCAAACGGTTAAACAAATTGAATCACAACTTATGAAACGCAATTAGAAGTAATCAAATCCAAATGCAAGCATACACATATATTTCGAATTTCCTCATAACTTTGAAATCAAAGAAACACCTAAACATTCCAACAACTCAAACTTGAATTGTATGAACGTTTAGGCACTCTTCTCTTCCATTCCTCATACGTACAAAACAAAGAGTATTGAAATTAACATTGAAATCAAAGAAACACCTAAACATTCCAACAACTCAAACTTGAATTGTATGAACGTTTAGGCACTCTTCTCTTCCTCTTCGTTGTGGCACAAGGTCTAAGGTGAGTTTGATGGTGTGAATGGTTTGGGGAGTGGTGGAGATGGAAGGATGGTGTTTGGATTGTAAGGGAAACTCACGGCACAAAGGGGGAAGTGTTGGTGGTATGTACAATGGAATGGAAGTGTTTATGGAATGGATGAATTTCTGGCACAAAGGCCTTATTTCTGTGGTGAATGGATCCCCCCCTTTGTGGCTGCAATGAAGGTTTATTTATAGGTGAAATGGGGGGAACATGACAGCTAGGAGGGTGGTGGAAATCTGGAATGGTGATGGGAGATGCATGTGGCTGGTTTATGCATGTGATTAAAGGGTGGAATGAATGTGCTTTGACAGAAATAAAAGGGAATGCACGGCATGGGATGTTTGTGGAGTGGATTGTGCATGTGGGTTGCTGGAACAAAGATGGAATGCATGTGATTAAAGGGTGGAATGAATGGAATGCAATCTGAAATGCTTGTGAATTAAAACTAGAGTGATGATGGTGAATGCATGTGCAAAGGAAGTGGATTTTCTGCAAATGCAAAGTGAATGTGCATGGCTGAAAATGCATGTGAAAGCATGTGAATTAAATGGATGTGGGTGGAAATGTGGCTGCAATGATGAAGTGAATGCATGTGGAATGGATGCAAAGGGAATTAGGCTCGGCAATGATGGTGTTTTTCTGTGGTGAATGGTAATGCAATGTGTTTGCATGTGAATTAAAGCTATGTGAATGATTAGGGTGAGTGTGCATGTGCTTTGACAGCTAGGATGAATTAATTAAAGGAAGTGCATGTGATTGCAAAATGTGAATGATTATGAGTGTATGTGAGTGAATTAAAGGATGGAATGCATGTGAAATGAAAGGTGTGAATGATTATGTGTGAGGTGTGGCTGAGATGAAGGAGTGAAGTCACGGCACAAAGGTGAATGGGTGATGTGTGAATGTGTTGATGGTTTATGGAGATGCATGTGCAATGGATAAAGGAAAGGTTTAAATGTCCTAGAACTAAAGGGAACAAGGTTCCAACACTTTGGTCTTCAATTAGGTCTTCAATTTCGTCCAACACCTTGGCTCCAAGCATAGGCTTTCCATCCTTAGCCCAAAAGTGCTCCAAAAGTCTCCAAAATGCATCTTTTTGCTCCTTTAGCCCTTTGGACCTACAAGCACACGAAAATCGCTTAAAGTACTAAAATAACTAAAGAAACATAATGTAAATGCACGAGAACAAGCCATTTAAGTCGCATGAATATGCTCCTATCACCTGGTGTTAGAGTCATCAACCAACTCTTGGCCTTATCTTTCAAGGTGTAAGGAAACACTCTCATCCTCAAATTTGCTTCACTTACTCCCTGCAAAGGTAAACCACTCACAACATTGTAAAACTCTTTAATATGAGCTAAAGGGTCTTCATTAGGTAAGCCATAAAATGAAGGAAACATATGGAAATGTGAAGATTTGAGATCATAGTTTCTAGCTTTTGTGGGCAGCAAGATGCATGAAGGTGAATTTGGTATGATTGGTTGAGCAAAGTCCTCCAAAGCTCGAAGCTCATCTTCATTGCCTGCCATCTCCTCTTCTCCTTCCCAATTAAATTGCTCAGATTCTTTACTTGTTGAACTAGGTGAATTCCCTTCCTCTTCCTCACGGATAATGGATGAACTTGATGGCACAAAGTTGTCCAAAGTGTGGCCCTTCAACCGTTCAATTCTTTGGCCTAACTCAACAAGTCTATTTGACATATACTACCTGAAATAAAATACACAAGTGTGAATGAAAATCAACTAGCAAACAACAATGAAATGAATAAAAATAAACTTAAAAACGTTTGAAAGGACTCAAGGGACTCAAAACAGATTCACAAGACTCAAAACAAGCTAAAAACTCTCAAAACTGCCTAAAAACACAAACTGGGCAGTTTTGACACTAAACTCAATTTTGGACGAAAATTAGGTTTGAGCTTGACTCAAAATGCTTCAAAACACAAGATAAGACAGATTCTAAGCCTAAAACTTAACAAAATATGGGGAGAAATTGTATTTGGACGAAATGCAATTAAATGGACAGATTATAACGAAAGCAGATTGTAAAGCAAATTGATGTAAACCAATGGATAATGGAATGGCTAAGGGATTCTTTTCCACACATGAAATGTATGCAACTTAAATCAACTTCCAGTTATCAATTTGACAAGTTATGAACCTTGACACTAATCAAAATAGCAAACAAGCAAACAAGCAATTACAAGGGACTGAAATCAGTCCCCGGCAACGGCGCCATTTTTGTTGATGTATAATTCCTTCCTAATGCTAGAATATATTTAGTATAATGGCACAAGCAAGGGTGTCGAATCCGCAGGGACTAATTGGACCTATGTAACTACTTGTTTTGCAAGAACTCTAAGAAATGAATCAAACTAAACAAACTAGGCAGATTTGGAAATGAATCAAACTAGTCTAAATAGACAGATTTGTTGTTGTAACTTGAAAGCATGAGAAAATGAAGTAAACACAAATAAATGAATCAACAACTAATGTAATGGGATAGTATCAATGGAAATGAAGCTAGGGATTCGGTTTCACCATTGCTCAACTAAGTCCATGTTTGTCAAGTTAGTTTGTACTCATTTATCTACCTATTTCTTGAGTTTGTTTCACTTGGATATGATCAACCATATGATGTGTGGATTTGATCAAATGTCTCTAATCATGAACCTAATTGTGATGTGCAACTTTGGTTCATAATCAAGATTATGTAATGTACAAGAAACTTTCATAAAACCAAAGGGAATAACTCGGCAGGATGTGTGCTAAACACTCCCTTCATTCATTCACATATCTACCAAGATTATGCATGATGTGTGTTCTAATCTTGGCTACACAACTTTGTGATTAATTCAAATGATGATCAAACATTAAAATCAACACACTAAGTCACCATTAAAACAGAAAATGAAACAAGAAATAGATGGACAAACTGAGCATTCTAACTTAATTACATGGCAAACTTTGCAAGGTTACATCGAATCCCTAGAGGAAGATTAGTTACACTTCATGTTTACAAAGGTTTAACATAAAAATAAATAACATGAGTGAACATAAGATTAAGAAGGAGAAACCCTTGAAGCAAAACTGATGTTGAAGTCCTTGAAGAGTTCCTTGGTGTTGCTTCTCCAAATGTGGTGCGGATGAAGGTAGAATGGCTTGGTTGAATGGTTTCTGCCCTTGGGACAGAAAATGGACAGAGAATGGAGTGAAATGGGAGAGGTTATGGGTGTGTAATGGACTGGTTGAAGAAGAAAACTTGCGGATGGAAGAGAATGTGTAATGGAATAAAATGTAGATAGTTTTCTGTGAATGGGAGAGAATGTCGAATGCAATGGAATGGAGAGAATGTGTAATGAATAATGCACATAAGTGGAGCAAATAGGGTGTGTGTAATGGAATCCAATCCGAGAGAGAGAGTGAGTGAGTCCCTTAGTGCATTTCTGAAAAATGGTTAATGATGGAAAAACAATCAGAATCCATGTGAAAGCTGACATGATCCATGTGAAAGGAATGTTGAAAAGGGTGTGAATGTGCACGATATGGGCATGAGGGATTTGGAATCGCATGAAATGGTTGGATGAGTGGATTTCTGGCGTGATACCTGCAAAGCATGGACATGATCTGCAGGTATGTGGTTTATTTTATTCAAGACACATGTGGAATGTCTGCAAGCATGAAGTGGGTAACCTGAAATTGGTTATAATAATCTGGAAATGGTATGGAAGTGCACGGGATGGACATGAAGGATTAGGAAATGCAAAGGTGATCTGTTTAGGTGTTGGGAATGCATAAGAGAGCTGGGAATGCATGTGTTTCTGAGGTGGTGGACGCACGGCATGGGCAATGTCCAAGCATGTGGCTATTTTAATTGACTCATGCATGTGGATTTCTGCAAGGATGAAGTGGAGAAAGATAATGGAGTGTAAGGTCAGATTGTGAGTCATGCATGTGAGGGATGTTTTGGGTGTTAAAACATGGAATCTGCACGGAATGGAATGATTGTGTTTGTTGGTGTCAAAATGGCTGAAATGAATTAAGTGATGGAAATGGGTGTTTTTGGCGCAAAAGGGAGGTGGACAAGTAGTGGAATGCACAATCTGACTTGGTGCTAGAAGTGCATAAAATGATGGGATGATATGGGAACACACGGCCAAGGTTGTGACATGCATGTGAATGCATGTTTTGGTGTTGGAACCACATAGCTGACTTCAATGATTTTGCCTTCCCATTGATCCAAATTCACACTTGGCTGCACACTAACACCAAATAATGTAAAATGCAACTAGTTTAATCCAAAACAATCACAAAGAAGCCAAATAAGGAAGATATAAATGTATGCAAAATGTGACTTATCAATATGATGAGAAGAGGAAGGAACTAAGCTCAAGACAAAGTGGATAAGGAAGTAGCTCAAAAGAGGAAACATTATCCAAAACCTTATCTAACCTTATCCAACCTTATCCTATCTTATCTTAACCTAATCTTGTTCATCCTTAATCCTAGCTGCAAGTGGACCTAAAAACCTAATTTCTAGAAGCCTTATCTGACCCTAAAAGGGTGCCACACCCCCCTTTTATTTCTTCTAGAAAACCCAAAATCAGCCACAAAACACTTAGTTTCTAGAAGGCCCAATTTTGGGCGAATTTCCTAAACCTTTTTCCTTTCGGATTCTGATTTGTTAGACTTTAATCCTTGTGGATTTGGGTATACAAATCCTTTTATGAAACTAATTGGGCCAAATCCTCTCCTAAGTGGATTTAACTTGCTTGTGCCGAACCCAAGGGCCCTAATCCATAAAATCTGCTAAGTGTAACCCTAATCTAATTAACCCTAGGACTATATAAACATATTTTCAGCCACAAATTCGTACCACCCCCTATGCTATACAGAAAACACCTTGCCGCAACCCCTATTCTCCATTCTCCTTCATTCATTCACTCCATACACCTCCATACACAACCTGCCGCACCCTACCACCATAATCAGCCATTATTCATCCTTCTAAACAAGAACACACCATTCAAAACCCCTGAATCCACCACCCAGAACTTGTGTCGCAGCAAGGAAGAGGAAGGGAAGCCTAGCCGTGCATGCCATTTGATGCGATATTTATACGCACACAAACTAAACCCTATTTGTGACAATTGTAGTAATGATGTAAGTAGGGATCGTTCTAACCGGGGATTAACTAGGGATGCTAAACACTTGACTCAAATAAATAAAACTAACTTTTAAAATACTAAGACAAACTAAAAGACTCAAAACAAGTTCAAAAGACTCCAAATACTTAAAAACATAAAATAGGACAAATCAAATGATTAAGACTTAACAAAATAGGGGGGGTTGTGGTTGGACGAGATTAAATTAAACGGACAGATTATAATTTAAAACAGATAGTAAAGATGAATGTGATGAAAATATGGATGATGGAATAGCTAAGGGGTTCTTCTCCACACATGTTACACTTGCATACAAGATTGATTTTCGGTTGGTTTTTCGATAAATTATGAAACTCAATGCTCCAAGTTAATTAGGTCCGCTTAAATTAACTTTCAGATTTCCCTAGATTCGTTGGATTGAATGGAATACGCATTACAACCAAATTATTCGTAATCAAAGTCCCTAACTATGGAATACGCATGATAGAGACATTCAAAAAAGATCATTAAGTTCAATGAAAATTATAAGTGTTGACGAGGCATTCGTTACTATGGAATACGCATGAAACTTATGCCAAGAATTCGTTTAACGCGATTGTTTATAAGCAACCTCCACTACTTGTGAATATAAGTTCGTAACTATTAGGTGAAACTCACTTATATTCTAGTATCATATTCATTCAAACGGTTAAACAAATTGAATCCACAACTTATGAAATTCCAACCAAAAGTAATCAATTCATATAGCAAGCATAAACATGTATTTTGAATCACCCCCTAGCTAAAGGGGGGTTTAGTTCCTCATAACTTTGAAATCAAAGAAACACCTAAACATTCCAACAACTCAAACTTGAATTGTATGAACGTTTAGGCACTCTTCTCTTCCATTACAAAACAAAGAAAATTGAATTTAAACATTGAAATCAAAGAAACACCTAAACATTCCAACAACTCAAACTTGAATTGTATGAACGTTTAGGCACTCTTCTCTTCCTCGTTGTTGTAGCACAAGGTCTAAGGTGAGCTTTGGGGATTATGTGAAGTGTTTTGGAGGGATGGGAAGTGGTTGGATAGTGGCTGCAATGGAGGAGAAAAACTGCACAGAAATGGAAAGATATGCACGGTTATGGATGTGTGTTTGTGTTGTGTGTTGTGTTGTGAATGGAATGAATCCCTTGTGGCTGCAATGCATGCTTATTTATAGGTAAATGAGAGGGAACATGACAGCTAGGAATAGGTAGAAATGTGGCTGCAATTTTGGTGAATGATTATGAGTGAATGCATGTGAATGTGGCTAGGTTAGAAAGCTGGAATTGCATGTGGAGTGTGCTGAAAATGGGATGGGAAAGCCACGGCAATGAAGGGAGATTGATGATGAATTATGAAGAGTGAATGCATGTAGGGTTGATATGTTTGAATGATGATGAATGCATGTGAATTAATGATTAAAGAGTGAGGGTATGCATGTGGAATTGCAAGGGAGAAAGCTGGAACAAAGGTGGGTTATGCACGGCAAGGTGTTGTTGTTGAATGATTATGGATGAATGGTTTAATTAATGAAAGAATCAAGGGTGCATGTTTGAATGATTAAAGGGACATGTGGGGGTGGAAATGATGAAGGAAATGGTGGCTGCAATGATGAAGAAAAGCTAGAAATGTTAGGGGGGATGCACGGCAATGGGTGTTGTTTGTGTGAAGTGTGTGTGAATGGTGGTTTTGCATGGCTTTGATGGATTGTTTGATTGGGCTAGAGGTTTTGCATGGCTCAAAGGATTGTTTGATTGGGCTAGGCCCTTTGTTTTATGTCCTAAAGTGCACACAAGGCTTCAATTTCGTCCATCCTCTTGGCTCCATGGTTAAGCTATCCAATCCATGCCCAAAAATGCTCCAAATAGCCTCAAAATGCACTTTCTTGCTCCCTTTGCCATTAGGACCTAAAAACAAACGAAAATAGCTTAAACTACTAAAACAACTATGAATTAACAACATAAATGCACGAAAACAAGCTAAGTAAGTCGCCTAAATATGCTCCTATCAAATACCCCCACACTTAGCTTTTGCTAGTCCTCGAGCAAAACAGAAAAACAAAATAAAACGAAACGAAACAAACCAAACACAATCTTAAACCTTCCAACGTTGCCTCAGGGATTTCCAATGCACATGACATGTTAAAAATCATCATTCCCACAGATTTTGGTTATCTTTACACTTAAGTACATACTTAATCATAGTCACCACCTATTAGTCCACAATTAAGCATTTAAAACCATGTTTTGAATGTAGTAACATGCCTTAGAGAATTTGCTCAATTCCTTACAAGATATGCACTCAATTTTCACTCAGATTTTCTGACTACAGACCCTAAACTAGTTATATGTGAGAAGATTGATGTAAATATAAAAACAAACACTCACATATATGTATTTCAAATGAAGCAATTCCTGGAGTTAATAAGCATGTTTAGATATGATCTCATGAATGGAATGCTACTACTTAGATGCGAGAACCAGTGACACCATATGCTCATACCAAGTTCAAACTCCACAATTGAAATACATAACACTCAAGATAGAAGTCAAGGGTTGTAACGGGGCTTGGGGTAGTTGGCAAAAAATGAAAGGTAAGGATAACAAACGTTCTTTAAGCAATAGTGAGCAAAGTATTGAATTAGGCACTTAAAATTCCTTTTAGAATGCAGAAGTCAACTTTGATCACCCAAGAGGGAATTACACAAAACTTAGGGCCATATTCATCTTTTTTGGACCCTTTCTTCAACCATCAACGCTCGTGAGTTCATTCTCACTTATTTTCACTCCTTTTCTTTCTTTTCTTCTTCTTTTTCTTTTGAATCTCAAAACATACATATAAACTTAAGAACAAACTTTTACTCCCCCACACTCATTTTCTTGCAGAATGTAACTCAAAAGGAATTCATTTAAGTCATGCTCACTATACTTCAAGAACAAGGGTATAGGAAAGTCCTACTCTAGGCTAGGTAAGGGGTGATGTGGTTAGCAAAGAAAATAGGCTCAACGGGGTTAAAACTTACAATATATACGAAATATGGGAAGTAAGGCTATTTGGCTATGATGGCAACTACACAACTTCATCTTGATATATGTTATGCAATTCAATGTCATGCTTTGAATGAAACGGATATAAGTTCTAGCATTTAGTTCTATCATGATACAATTGCATTCTAAGTAGCAACCAAGCAAGGAATAATGAGATCATGCAACAACTTTAGAAACCACAGAATCACAGATTATAACTCTCCAAAGAAGGTAATAGCTCGAGTCTCACAGGGTTGTAGCGTTTGTTTGAGTTCCTTCCTTCAAGCATGTTACAGAAACGAATTTTTCTTTTATGATTGCATGTGAAGTCATACATTATAACCATAACTAAGCATATACCAAGAGTAAATCAAACTTTTCTCCATGTTTATAACTCTTTTTAACAGTCATGCAATTACAAACCAAATCCTCATCATAACGTTGGAAGGTACCCTAAGACACAAACACACAAAAACGACTCAAAACACTCTTTTTAGGCTTTTCAAAACATTTTTTTTTTTTTTAAATTTTTATGTGATTTTCGGAGTTATAAAACAAAACACACTAAAACACTCTAAAACAATTTAAAAACACCTTAAAACAGCAAGGAACAACATTTGAAGTTATGGGTGATAAAATCCCACGAATTTGCATTAACAACATTAGTTACCCCCCCACACTTAAATCAAACATTGTCCTCAATGTTTTAAGCATAGATTCACACAAAACATAAGTAAACACACAAAAAGCACTTAAACATACTAAACATGGCAAAATGTAATTAACAAAGAGAAGAGTTTAGGGACGCAAATCTGGTTATGGAGTGTAAATTCCCTCTTCTCCTTGGTGATTGCATTGAGGCTTTGATCTTTGTGATTCCACAGGCTTACTCTTGAACTGGGCTGGATGATTTCTTTTGGTCTCCTCCACTTGTTGATTTTCCTTTGTGCTACTGGGCTGGAGGATTCTTTTGGTCTTCCCCGAAGGTCTGAGCTTACCCCTTTGGTCTGTTTCTTTGTTCAATCTTTCCAATTCGTATTGAAAAGGGTTGGAGGATAACTCAGCCTATGTTTGTCTCCACATGCTTCAATGTATCATTTTCACTTGCCTTACTCGCTCCCCTTTGCAGAAGTGGTCCCTTCTCCGGAAGTGTATCAACCGTTGAAGATGACTACTCGAGAGCAACGCTAGGTAAGCAATCAGGAATAGATTCCAGTTCGTATTGAAGAGGGTTAGAGGATAGCTCAGCATATGCAGTTGTTGCTTGTCTCCACATGCTTCAATTGAAGATGACTACTCGAGAGCAACGCTAGGTAAGCAACCAGGAATAGATTCCAGGCAGTTGGCTCCAGATTGGAAGACTGACTCCAAGTGCCGGCTGATTGCTTCTTTTACTTTGCCATGCGAGTAAGAACAAGGAAAAAGACAGGGAAAGAGCATGATATGAGATACTTTTGCTTTTGACCTTGATGATATGAGATACCTTTGCTTTTGAAGAAGCGGTGAATGAATCAGCACACTTCAATCTGCCGTTTCCTCCTGGGTCATCTGTACTCCAGGCATCCGGTATCATCTTTGGGGAAGAAGAAAAAATTTAGTATTTCAAAAGGCTTTGCTGGGAGTGCGCCCTCAGAGGTGAGGGAGAGTTGGGCATTTTCTTCAGGTTTTCCTTGCCATAAAAACGAAGGTCGACATATATAGAGATAATAGCAAGTGGTGGTACTGTTCTTTTACCCTTGTCGACAGACGTTTTGATCCCGCAAATCCGGCTTTTTGAAATAGTGGCGCCTCTTCGATCTTTGAAGACGCCTCTTCGATTTCTGAGCAGGCGCCCCTTCGATTTCTGAACGACACCTCTTCGCTTTCTGAATGACACGTGGTAGTGCAGATGCGGCTCCTTTTGACAAAGCTGCACGCGTCTTCTGAAAAGCAGAGAAAGCGTCGCCGGACTTTGCGCTTGTCGGCTAAAGATGTGTAGTTGCGATGATGGCCTCCACGTGTTTTCTGAAAAGAAGAAATCTTTTGACAAAGTTGAACACGTCTTCTGAAAAGCCGAGAAAGCGTCGCCTAAATTACGCCTGAAATTCTGACTTTTTGAATCGGTGGACGCGTCGCCTTGGCTTTTTATAGAGCTGTCGATCACCACAACAAACACACTCTGAAGATTTCCCATTCTTGAAAATCGACTCCGGACCTTTAAGAATTAACTCCATCCCTTCTCTTTGAACACTTTTGAAAAATGGCAAACCCATCGAACCTTAGCTTGGAATTGAGCCTTAGCAGTGATACGGGCGCGCCGCGTCAAGGTAACGTATGGCGCCCTTCTTTCTTATCTTCTAACGGTCTTCTTACAGGTGAAGACTCCGTGATGCAAGACGCCACAACAGCTACAATAGTAGCTAGGAACCTCCTTACTCCAAAAGATAGTAGGCTGCTGTCAGGACGGTCCGATGAGTCGGCCGTTCAAGAGTCCCTCGCACTTAGTGTTCAGTGTGCGAGTTCTGTGTCCAACATGGGCCAACGCCTGCTTGCCCGCTCCCGTTAGGTGGAATCATTGATGGCAGAGGTGGAAAGTCTCAAGCAGGAGATCCAGCAGCTTAAGTACGAGAATAAAAGTTTGCATGTGCTTGCAAATAACTATTCGACGGGCATGAAGAGGAAGCTTGATGAGCTGCAAGAATCTGAAGGTCGGATTCAAAGTGACCGTCAAAAGCTTGCTACTTATCTCCAGAGGCACCTTTTTCCTGGGTCATCCAGCGCTTGGCCAAGTATTGAGGCCTGGAATGCTCTAGCTCCGATGCCTTCTGCTCCGATGCCTTCTGCCCCTATGCCTCCTGCTTCTATGCCTTCTGCTTCGACGCCTCGTAGTGGGGCTTCAAGTAAACGCCCTTTGTGAAGGTTTCATCTTTCTTCGTTTAGCAGTGCCTATCAATAAATCAAACATTTTCTCAATGTTACAATCATAGACTCACACAATTAATAAACAAACAAACAACAATAACTAAACAACCTAACAAGGCAGAAACGAAATAGCAACAAAGATAAGAGTTTTTAGGAAGCTGGAATTGGAGTGCTTTCTAAGTCTTCCTTTGTTGAATGCATGGGTTGCCTCCCAAGTAGCGCTTTCTTTTACGTCTTGCAGCCGGACGGTACCTCCGTTTAAGCTTGACTAGGTTCCACGGCATGGAGGGGTACCTCCTCCACGACATGCTCCTCAAACGTCTCGTAATAGGGCTTCAATCGATGCCCATTCACTTTGAATTCTTGCTGCGTCCTTGAACTTTTGATTTGTACTGCACCATGAGGGAAAACATTAGTGACAATAAAAGGACCAACCCATTTGGAACGTGATGCGAGATTTATACGCACACAAATTAAACCCTCTTTTCGTCAAATTGTAGTATATGTATAAGTAGGGATCGTTCTAGACCGGGGATTAGGAGGGATTGTTAACCACTTGGATTTGACTCAAAAACGTAAAATAACAATATGAAACACTATACTAGACTCAAAGAATGCAAAACTAAACTTTAAAACACTAAGACAAACCAAAAGACTCAAAACAACACAAACACACTCAAATCTGCCTAAAAACCACTTTCTGGGCAGATTTGAGCACAAACACAAATTTGGACGAAATTAAGTAATAACTTGACTCAAGAACGTAAAAACACAATATAAAACACTAAACTAACTCAAAGAATGTAAAACTAAACACTTAGAACATTAAAACAAACCAAAAGACTCAAACATCACCCAAAACACTCAAAACTGCCTTAAAATCACTTTCTGGGCAGTTTTGAGCACTTTGGTGAATTTGGACGAAATTGGGAAATAAAATGAATCAAAACACTTAAAAGCACAAACTAAATTGATTTCTAACTAAATTGGACATTAAAGTAAAGGGGGATTTAGATTTATACGAAAATTGAAATAACAAAACAAGTTAATAAACGAAACAGATTGTAAAACGAATTTGATGGAATGGAATGAATGGATGATAGAATGGCTAAGGGGTTCATCTCCATACATGTTATACTTGCATAATAAAATGATTTCCAATTGCATTTCAATAAACCATGAAACTCAACACCCCGGGTTAACCGTGATGCACTAATTAACCTTCAAATCTTCCTAACGTTATTGAATTGGATGGGTTAGCGCATACAACAATTCAAAACATTCCCCACAAGTCCTCAACATGAATGCATAGAAGAGATACAAGCAAGAATCATTACGCTCTATGAAAATTATAAGTGTTGACGAGGCATTCGTTACTATGGATTGCATGAAACTTATGCCAAGAATTCATTTAACGCGATTGTTTATAAGCAACCTCCACTACTTGTGAATATAAGTTCATAACGATTAGGTGAAACTCACTTATATTCTAGCGTCATATTCATGCATGAAAATTAAGTGTGCACTCTCAATGAACATACATAAATAAGTTATCAATCAAACAGTTAAACGAATTGAATCCACAACTTATGAAACGCAATTAGAAGTATTCAAATCAAAATGCAAGCATAAACATATATTCGAATCACCCCCTAACCAAAGGGGGGTTTAGTTCCTCATGGTACAAAACAAAGAGAATCAAAGAAACACCTAAACATTCCAACAACTCAAACTTGAATTGTATGAACGTTTAGGTCCTCTTCTCTTCCATTCCTCATTCGTACAAAACAAAGAGTATTGAAATTAAACATTGAAATCAAAGAAACACCTAAACATTCCAACAACTCAAACTTGAATTGTATGAACGTTTAGGCACTCTTCTCTTCCTCTTCGTTGTAGCACAAGGTCTAAGGATAGTTTGATGGTGTGAATGGTTTGGGGAGTGGTGAAGATGGAAGGATGGTGTTTGGATTGTAAGGGAGTGGTGCCTCAAGGCCACGGCACCAAGGGCAGTTTGTGATGGTCTACATTCTGAAAATGGAAGGGTTTGTGTTGTGGTATGTACAATGGATGAATTTCTGAAATGGAGGAGTCAATGAGAATGAATGCAATGGATGCTTATTTATAGGTGAAATGGGGGGAACATGACAGCTAGGAGGGAATGTGGCTGCATGTTTGAATGATTAAAGGATGCATGTGGGTTGGAATTGCATGTGCAATGAATATGTGGCTGCATGTGCAAGGGGACAATCTGAAAATGCATGTGAAAGCATGTGTTGGCTGCAATGATGAAATGGATGGGAGTGCATGTGGCTTAATTAATTAAAGGGAGTGCATGTGCAATGTTTTAAAGGATGGAATGCATGTGAATATGATGGAAATCTGATATGGTGATGGGAGATGCATGTGGCTGATTTATGCATGTGATTAAAGGGAGTGCATGTTTGAATGATTAAAGGGGGAAGTGCATGTGGGTTGGAAATATAAAAGGGGAATGCATGTGGCTGCAAGGTGTGGTGAATGATGATGAATGCATGTGGATTAAAGAGTGAATGGTGGCTGCAAAGTGAATGAATAATGAAATGGGAAAGCATGTGCAAGGTTTTGGTGTGAATGATTGAATGTGCATGTGGCTGCAATGGATTAGGAATCCTTCAATTTCGTCCATCCTCTTGGCTCCAAGCATATGATATCCATTCCAATCTCTAATTTGCTCCAAAATGCATCTTTTTGCTTCCTTAGCCATATGAACCTAAAAACACACGAAAATGGCTTAAACTACTAAAACAACTATGAATTAACAATATAAATGCACGAAAACAAGCTAAGTAAGTCGCCTAAATATGCTCCTATCAAATTCCCCCACACTTATCTTTTGCTCGTCCTCGAGCAAAACAAAAAAACAAAACAAACAAAATGACACTAAACAAGTAAAATACAACCTAAACCTTCCAACAATCGTCTCAGGGATTTCCAATGCACATGACATGTTAAAAATCATTATTCCCACAGATTTTAGCCATCTTTACACTTAAGTACATTCTTACTCATAGTCACCACATACTAGTTCGCATTTAAGCATTTAAAACACATTTCGAATGTAGTAACATGCCTTAGAGAATTTCCTCAATTCCTTACTAGAATGCACTCTATTTTCACACAGATTTTCTGACTACACACCCTACACTAGTTATATGTGAGAGATTGATGTAAACATGAAAGACTAGTATCTCACATATGTTATAACAAAGAAAGCATTTTCTGGATTTACGATAATGACATGAATATGATCTCATGAATGGAATGCTACTACTTAGAATGAGAACCAGTGATTCCATAAGCTCATATCAATTCCAAACTCCACATTTTGAATACATAACATCAAGATAGAAGTTGAGGGTTGTAACGGGGCTAAGGGTAATGGTTTAACAAAGAAAGGTAAAGTAAAACAAAGGTTCTTAAAGTAATAGGAAGCGAAGTAATGAAATTGACACTTAAACTCACTTTTAATGGCAGAAATCAACTTTTAAACAAAAGGGAAGATTCATGCAACAACTAGGGTCAAATTCACTCTTTTGGACCCTTCCTTCAATAACCAATGCTTGTGAGATCATTCTCACTTTTTTTTCAACTTTTTTTTTTTTTTTTTTTTTCTTTTCAACATTTTTTTTTTCTTTATTTCATTCTTTGGCCGTGCCCTATTATCTTCCCCCACACTTATTTTCTGCAGTATATTGATCAAAAGGAGTTCATTCTAAGTCATGTTTCACTATCCTTTAAGAACAAGGGGTTAACAAAGAAAATAAGCTTGAAAAGGCTCAAAAGGGGTAATCCTACAATACATGTGAAAAGGGATAGGCTTTTTGGCTTTGGCTTGACTAACAACTTCATCTTATTGTATGTTATGCAATCAAGATCATGCTTTGAATGAAACGGATATAAGTTCTAGCATTTAGTTCTATCATGATACAATTGCATTCTAAGTAGTAACCAAGCAAGGAATAATGAGATCATGCAACAACTTTAGAAAACAAAGAATCACAGAAAATAACTCTCCAAAGAAAGTAATGGCTCGAATCTCACAGGGATGTAGCGTTTGTTTGAGTTCCTTCCTTCAAGCATGTTACAAAAACGACTTTTTCTTTTATGATTGCATGTGAAGTCATACATTATAACCATAACCAAGTATATACCAAGAGTAAATCAAACTTTTCTCTATGTTAATAACTCTTTTTAACCGTCATGCAATTATAAACCAAATCCTTATCATAACGTTGGAAGGTACCCTAAGACACAAACACACAAAAACGACTCAAAACACTCTTTTTAGGCTTTTCAAAACATTTTTTTCAAATTTTTATGTGATTTTCGGAGTTATAAAACAAAACACACTAAAACACTCTAAAACAATTTAAAAACACCTTAAAACAGCAAGGAACAACATTTGAAGTTATGGGTGATAAAATCCCACGAATTTGCATTAACAACATTAGTTACCCCCCCACACTTAAATCAAACATTGTCCTCAATGTTTTAAGCATAGATTCACACAAATCATAAGTAAACACACAAAAAAAACAACTAAACATACTAAACATGGCAGAATGTAATTAACAAAGAGAAGAGTTTAGGGACGCAAATCTGGTTATGGAGTGTAAATTCCCTCTTCTCCTTGGTGATTGCATTGAGGCATTGATCTTGGTGATTCCACAGGCATACTCTTGAACTGGGCTGCATGATTCTTTTGGTCTCCGCCACATGTTGATTTTCCTTTGTGCTACTGGGCTGGAGGATTCTTTTGGTCTTCCCCGAAGGTCTGAGCATACCCCTTTGGTCTGTTTCTTTGTTCAATCTTTCCAATTCGTATTGAAAAGGGTTGGAGGATAACTCAGCTTATGTTTGTCTCCACATGCTTCAATGTATCATTTTCACTTGCCTTACTCGCTCCTCTTTGCAGAAGTGGTCCCTTCTCCGGAAGTGTATCAACCGTTGAAGATGACTACTCGAGAGCAACGCTAGGTAAGCAATCAGGAATAGATTCCAGGCAGTTGGCTCCAGATCGGAAGACTGACTCCAAGTGCCGGCTGATTGCTTCTTTTACTTTGCCATGCGAGTAAGAACAAGGACAAAGAAAAAGACAGGGAAAGAGCATGATATGAGATACTTTTGCTTTTGACCTTGATGATATGAGATACCTTTGCTTTTGAAGAAGCGGTGAATGAATCAGCACACTTCAATCCGCCGTTTCCTCCTGGGTCATATGTACTCCAGGCATCTGGTATCATCTTTGGGGAAGAAGAAAGAATTGAGTATTTCGAAAGGCTTTGCTGGGAGTGCGCCCTCAGAGGTGAGGGAGAGTTGGGCATTTTCTTCAGGTCTGCCTTGCCATAAAAGACGAAGGTCGACATATATAGAGATAATATCAAGTGGTGGTACTGTTCTTTTACCCTTGTCGACAAATGTCTCTTCGATATCAGAACGACGCCTCTTCGATTTCTGAGCAGGCGCCCCTTCGATTTCTGAACGACGCCCCTTTGCTTTCTGAACGACACGTAGTAGTGCGGATGCGGCTCCTTTTGACAAAGCTGCACGCGTTTTCTGAAAAGCAGAGAAAGCGTCGCCGAACTTTGCGCTTGTCGGCTAAAGATGTGTAGTTGCGATGATGGCCTCCACGTGTTGTCTGAAAAAAAGAAATCTTTTGACAAAGTTGAACGCGTCTTCTGAAAAGCCGAGAAAGCGTCGCCTAAATTACGCCGGAAATTCCGACTTTTTGAATTGGTGGACGCGTCGCCTTGGCTTTTTTATTGAGCTATCGATCACCACAACAAACACACTCTGAAGATTTCCCATTCTTGAAAATCGACTCCGGGCCTTTGAAATTTAACTCCATTCCTTCTCTTTGAACACTTTTGAAAAATGGCAAACTCATCGAACCTTAGCTTGCAATTGAGCCTTAGCAGTGATACGGGCGCGCCGCGTCAAGGTAACGTATGGCGCCCTTCTTTCTTATCTTCTAACGGTCCTCTTTCAGGTGAAGACTCCGTGATGCAGGACGCCACAACAGCTACAATAGTAGCTAGGAACCTCCTCACTCCAAAAGATAGTAGGCTGCTGTCAGGACGGTCCGATGAGTTGGCCGTTCAAGAGTCCCTCGCACTTAGTGTTCAGTGTGCGAGTTCTGTGTCCAACATGGGCCAACGCCTGCTTGCCCGCTCCCGTCAGGTGGAATCATTGATGGCAGAGGTGGAGAGTCTTAAGCAAGAGATCCAGCAGCTTAAGTACGAGAATAGAAGTTTGCACGTGCTTGCCAACAACTATTCGACGGGCATGAAGAGGAAGCTTGATGAGCTGCAAGAGTCTGAAGGTCGGATTCACAGTGACCGTCAAAGGTTTTCGTCTTTCCTCCAGAGGCACCTTTTTCCTGGCTCATCCAGCGCTTGGCCAAGTATTGAGGCCTGGAATGCTCTAGCTCCGATGCCTCCCGCTCCGATGCCTCCCGCTCCGATGCCTTCCGCTCCGATGCCTTCCGCTCCGATGCCTTCCGCTTCAATGCCTTCCGCTTCAATGCCTTCCGCTTCGACGCCTCGTAGTGGGGCTTCACGTAAACAACCTTTGTGAAGCACCATCTTTCTCCATGTTTAGTATATTTTTTTTTTTAATATATGAAATTTTTTTTTTTTTTTTTTTTTCAGTGCATTGGGTTGCCTCCCAAGTAGCGCTTTCTTTTACGTCTTGCAGCCGGACGAAGAATCCAATCACTCCAGGATATGTTCACGAATCGGATGAGAACTCCGATTCATGAACTAGTACCTAAAACAAGAAACAAAACAAAATTAAGAATCTGGAAAAATAAAAACAAACGAAAATAAAACAATCCAAGGGATTAGCAAATTTTCTAATCCCCGGCAACGGCGCCAAAATTTGATGCGAGATTTATACGCACACAAATTAAACCCTCTTTTCGTCAAATTGTAGTATATGTATAAGTAGGGATCGTTCTAGACCGGGGATTAGGAGGGATTGTTAACCACTTGGATTTGACTCAAAAACGTAAAATAACAATATGAAACACTATACTAGACTCAAAGAATGCAAAACTAAACTTTAAAACACTAAGACAAACCAAAAGACTCAAAACAACACAAACACACTCAAATCTGCCTAAAAACCACTTTCTGGGCAGATTTGAGCACAAACACAAATTTGGACGAAATTAAGTAATAACTTGACTCAAGAACGTAAAAACACAATATAAAACACTAAACTAACTCAAAGAATGTAAAACTAAACACTTAGAACATTAAAACAAACCAAAAGACTCAAACATCACCCAAAACACTCAAAACTGCCTTAAAATCACTTTCTGGGCAGTTTTGAGCACTTTGGTGAATTTGGACGAAATTGGGAAATAAAATGAATCAAAACACTTAAAAGCACAAACTAAATTGATTTCTAACTAAATTGGACATTAAAGTAAAGGGGGATTTAGATTTATACGAAAATTGAAATAACAAAACAAGTTAATAAACGAAACAGATTGTAAAACGAATTTGATGGAATGGAATGAATGGATGATAGAATGGCTAAGGGGTTCATCTCCATACATGTTATACTTGCATAATAAAATGATTTCCAATTGCATTTCAATAAACCATGAAACTCAACACCCCGGGTTAACCGTGATGCACTAATTAACCTTCAAATCTTCCTAACGTTATTGAATTGGATGGGTTAGCGCATACAACAATTCAAAACATTCCCCACAAGTCCTCAACATGAATGCATAGAAGAGATACAAGCAAGAATCATTACGCTCTATGAAAATTATAAGTGTTGACGAGGCATTCGTTACTATGGATTGCATGAAACTTATGCCAAGAATTCATTTAACGCGATTGTTTATAAGCAACCTCCACTACTTGTGAATATAAGTTCATAACGATTAGGTGAAACTCACTTATATTCTAGCGTCATATTCATGCATGAAAATTAAGTGTGCACTCTCAATGAACATACATAAATAAGTTATCAATCAAACAGTTAAACGAATTGAATCCACAACTTATGAAACGCAATTAGAAGTATTCAAATCAAAATGCAAGCATAAACATATATTCGAATCACCCCCTAACCAAAGGGGGGTTTAGTTCCTCATGGTACAAAACAAAGAGAATCAAAGAAACACCTAAACATTCCAACAACTCAAACTTGAATTGTATGAACGTTTAGGTCCTCTTCTCTTCCATTCCTCATTCGTACAAAACAAAGAGTATTGAAATTAAACATTGAAATCAAAGAAACACCTAAACATTCCAACAACTCAAACTTGAATTGTATGAACGTTTAGGCACTCTTCTCTTCCTCTTCGTTGTAGCACAAGGTCTAAGGATAGTTTGATGGTGTGAATGGTTTAGGGAGTGGTGAAGATGGAAGGATGGTGTTTGGATTGTAAGGGAGTGGTGCCTCAAGGCCACGGCACCAAGGGCAGTTTGTGATGGTCTACATTCTGAAAATGGAAGGGTTTGTGTTGTGGTATGTACAATGGATGAATTTCTGAAATGGAGGAGTCAATGAGAATGAATGCAATGGATGCTTATTTATAGGTGAAATGGGGGGAACATGACAGCTAGGAGGGAATGTGGCTGCATGTTTGAATGATTAAAGGATGCATGTGGGTTGGAATTGCATGTGCAATGAATATGTGGCTGCATGTGCAAGGGGACAATCTGAAAATGCATGTGAAAGCATGTGTTGGCTGCAATGATGAAATGGATGGGAGTGCATGTGGCTTAATTAATTAAAGGGAGTGCATGTGCAATGTTTTAAAGGATGGAATGCATGTGAATATGATGGAAATCTGATATGGTGATGGGAGATGCATGTGGCTGATTTATGCATGTGATTAAAGGGAGTGCATGTTTGAATGATTAAAGGGGGAAGTGCATGTGGGTTGGAAATATAAAAGGGGAATGCATGTGGCTGCAAGGTGTGGTGAATGATGATGAATGCATGTGGATTAAAGAGTGAATGGTGGCTGCAAAGTGAATGAATAATGAAATGGGAAAGCATGTGCAAGGTTTTGGTGTGAATGATTGAATGTGCATGTGGCTGCAATGGATTAGGAATCCTTCAATTTCGTCCATCCTCTTGGCTCCAAGCATATGATATCCATTCCAATCTCTAATTTGCTCCAAAATGCTCCAAAATGCATCTTTTTGCTTCCTTAGCCATATGAACCTAAAAACACACGAAAATGGCTTAAACTACTAAAACAACTATGAATTAACAATATAAATGCACGAAAACAAGCTAAGTAAGTCGCCTAAATATGCTCCTATCAGAACGCAACTTACTGATGCGAAATATATTAAGCACACAAATTAAACCCTCTTCTGACAATTGTAGCAAAGTATGTAAGTAGGGATCGTTCAAAACCGGGGATTAGGAGGGATTGCTAAACTCTTGAAAACTGACCTAAGAACTCCAAAACAAAGTTAAAAACACTAATTTGGACTCAAAGAATGAAAAACCAAAGTTAAAACACTAAAACAAAACAAAAACTCAAAACAGCAACTAGAAGACTCAAAACTGCCTAAAAACCACTTTCTGGGCAGTTTTGAGCACCTACACTAATTTGGACGAAATTGGTTGAAAACTTGACTCAAAACACTTAAAAACATGAACCAAAACAATTTCTAACTAAATTGAGACTTCAAAGTAAAGGGGGATTTGATTTGGACGAAATTAAAGTTGAGAAAACAGATTGCAAAGTAAAACTGATTTTGAAACGTTTTTTGGGGTTTTTAATGGATGATGAACTAGTTAGGGGTTCTTTCTCCACACATGACAAGTATGCAAATGACTCGATTTCCAGTTATTCCTTCATAGAATTATGAATGACAATGCCCCAAATTAACCGTGACATCACTAGTTAATTCTCAAGTTTTCCTTGTGTTATTGAATTGGATGACATCATACGACAACCCAAAGCATTCTTCAAAAGTTCCTTACATGACATCATAATAAAGATACAATCAAAGATCATTACGTTCAATGAAAACTATAAGCATTGACAAAGCACTTGTGACGATGACAACATGACACTTATGCTAGGAATTGAACTTAACGCGATTGTGACTAGCAACCTTCACTACTTGTGAATATAAGTGTGTGACAATTATGTGAAACAAACTTATATTCTAGCATCATATTCATGCAAGCCAATTAAGTGTCGACCCTTAATTAACAAACACAAATACGTTATTACTCGCACAGTTAAGCCAATTGCATTCACGATTCAAGAACTCAAAACTGGAATTTATCAAATCAACTTGCACACATAGTTATGGCTTCGAAATCACCCCTAACCAATAGGGGTTTAGCCACTCATGTTCATAGCAAAATGAAAGGAAAATAAATTAAACATTGAAATCATAAAACGAATTACACCTAGAATGCACCAACGACGAAGCTTGAGCATCCAAGAGTCTTTCCTTCTTTCTCCTTGCTACGGCACAAAGGTGGATGGGATGGTTGGGATGTGTTTTAGGATCAGGGATTATGGAATTGGATGGAGGATAGGCACGGCAAGGTGTAGTGTTTGGCTGGAATTGTGTTTTTAGGATTTTAGGATGTGTAGAGTGGTGTGGCTAGATGAATGGACGAAAATTGGGTGAATGAGTGATCCCCCAAGTGCCTTGCTGCAAAGCCTTATTTATAGGGCTAGGAAAGGTTTTGAACTTAGTTGAAACCAAAAGGTTTTTTGTACCAGAAATTCTATACATGAAACACTTAAAGGATATATGTGTGTAGCTTGGACAAGGTAGAAGACAAGATAGGACGGCTAGGAGACAAGGTAGGACGGCTAGTGACGGCTAGGGGACAAGGTAGGACGGCTAGTGACGGCTAGGAGACAAGGTAGGACGGCTAGTGACAAGCTAGGACTGCTAGGAGACAAGGTAGGACGGCTAGGAGACAAGGTAGGACGGCTAGTGACAAGGTAGGACGGCTAGTAGACAAGGTAGGACGGCTAGTGACGGCTAGGAGACATGGTAGGACGGCTAGTGACGGCTAGGACGGCTAGGAGACAAGCTAGAAATTAGGCACCATGTGTGAATAGATAAAGCCTTCTAGAAATAAGGTTTTTTTTAGGCCCCCTTGCAGCTCCCTAACTGAATTCAAGCCTTCAAATTCGTCCATCCTCATGCCTCCATGCTTGCACTATCCAATCTTGGCCCAAAAATGCTCTAGAATGCTCCAAATTGCTTCTTTTTGCATACTTTGACACTAAAACCTGAAATTGCACGAAAATGACTTTAAACACTTAAACTAACTAAGGAAAAACAACATAAATGCATGAGAACAAGCCAATTAATTCGCATAAAAATGCTCCTATCACTTACCTGGAAACAACCGAAGGCGAGAATTGAACAACAACACTTTCTGCCCAATAGAGAACGTCTTGGCACGAATCATCTTGTCATGGAATGCCTTCGTTTTCTCCTTGTAAATCCGGGCATTCTCATATGCTTCATTTCGGATTTCATCAAGCTCACACAATTGAAGCTTCCTATGTAAACCTGCGGCATCAAGGTCCATATTGAATGTTTTGACGGCCCAATGTGCACGATGCTCTAATTCGACGGGAAGATGACATGGCTTCCCATAGATGAGCCGAAAAGGTGACATCCCAATGGGGGTTTTGTAGGCAGTGCGATACGCCCACAATGCATCGTTTAAGCGCAAACTCCAATCCTTCCTTGTAGACCCCACGGTCTTCTCAAGAATCTGCTTGATTTCCCTATTCGAAACCTCGGCTTGCCCGCTCGTTTGAGGACGATAAGGTGTGGCCACCTTATGCATGACATTGTATTTCTTGAGCAACGCCTCGATGGTTCGATTGCAAAAATGGGAACCTCCATCACTGATTAGCACTCGTGGCATTCCAAACCTTGCAAAAATGTTAGTTTTCACAAAATCTGCAACCACTCGAGAATCATTAGTTCGGGTGGCTTTTGCTTCCACCCATTTCGACACATAGTCCACAGCAAGCAATATATAAAGAAACCCATGTGACGAAGGAAAGGGACCCATAAAATCAATACCCCAAACGTCAAAGATTTCAACACTAAAAATGGGGGTTTGCGGCATTTGTTGTTTAGGACCAATATTGCCCGTTCTTTGGCATCTATCACAAGACATGCAAAATTTTCTAGCATCCCTAAAGATGGTAGGCCAATAGAAACCACATTCTAACACCTTAAGTGCTGTTCTTTGAGTGCCAAAGTGTCCCCCACAAGCATAAGTGTGACAAAAGGTTAGAATAGCATTAAACTCAGAATCGTGCACACACCTACGTATAACTTGGTCAGGGCAATATTTCCATAAATACGGGTCATCCCACACATAAAACCGTGCCTCTTTCTTCAATTTATCACATTGGTGTTTAAGTAATTCACTAGGAACATGTTTAGACACTAAATAATTCACCAAATCAGCATACCAGGGTTCACTTACCTTGACGGACATCAGTTGCTCATCTGGGAATGTCTCTATGATAGGCACGGCATCCTCCTCATGCACCATACGGCTCAAGTGGTCAGCCACCACGTTTTCACTTCCTTTCTTGTCCCGGATTTCGATATCGAATTCTTGGAGAAGAAGCATCCAACGAATGAGTCGTGGTTTGGCCTCTTTCTTGGTGAACAAATACTTCAATGCTGCATGGTTAGTATAAATAATAACTTTAGTACCAAGCAAATAAGAACGGAATTTATCTAAAGCAAATACAACAGCAAGAAGTTCTTTTTCAGTGGTAGAATAATTCAATTGTGCATCATTTAAAGTCCGAGAGGCATAATAGATAACATGCGGCCTCTTTTCCTTCCTTTGCCCCAAAACAGCTCCTAATGCGTAATCGGAAGCATCACACATAAGCTCAAAAGGAAGGCTCCAATCCGGTGGAACTATGATAGGGGCCGAAGTTAGCATTTCTTTGAGGTGATTGAACGCCTTCTCACACTCCTCGTTGAAGTTAAATGCCACATCTTTCTGGAGGAGACGGCAAAGAGGGTTTGAGATCTTGGAGAAGTCCTTGATAAATCGCCTATAAAATCCTGCATGACCAAGAAACGAACGAACCTCTCGAACCGAAGTAGGAGAGGGTAAGTAGCGCACAAGATCTATTTTCGATTTATCCACTTCAATTCCTCTTTCAGAAACAATATGCCCTAGAACTATGCCTTGTCTAACCATAAAGTGACATTTTTCCCAATTAAGCACAAGGTTAGTTTCTACACATCGTTTCAAAATTATTGTGAGATTTTCCAAACAACCATCAAATGAATCACCAAACACACTGAAATCATCCATAAATACCTCAATAATCTTTTCCACAAAATCTGAAAAGATACTTACCATACACCTTTGAAACGTGGCCGGAGCATTGCATAAACCAAAAGGCATGCGACGATAAGCAAAAGTACCAAAGGGGCACGTGAAAGTTGTCTTTTCTTGGTCATCTGGCGCTATGACAATCTGATTATATCCAGAATAACCATCAAGGAAACAATAAAAAGAATGACCGGCTAACCTTTCAAGCATTTGATCAATGAACGGCAAAGGGAAGTGATCCTTCCTTGTGGTGGCGTTGAGCTTCCTATAATCAATGCACACTCGCGAACCTGTTTGGATACGGGTTGGCACAAGCTCATTCTCGGCATTCTTCACCACTGTCACTCCGGACTTCTTTGGAACACATTGCACCGGTGACACCCAACGACTATCAGAGATCGGATAAATCACTCCACAATCAAGAAGTTTGATAATCTCCTTTTTCACAACTTCCATCATTGGAGGGTTGAGACGGCGCTGAGCCTCTCGAGTTGGTTTAGCCCCCTCCTCTAGAAGTATGCGATGCATCCACGTAGTCGGGCTAATTCCCCTAATATCGGCCAAAGTCCACCCAATGGTCGTCTTGTGCTCTTTCAACACTCGGATCAACTTCTCCTCCTCTATGGCGGTGAGTGATGAGGAGACAATGACGGGCAATGTCTCGTTGTCTCCCAGATAGACGTACTTTAAATGATCGGGCAACGGTTTAAGCTCAAGTACGGGTGCCTGAATCACTGAGGGTAACAACTTATTAGTGGAAACTGAAATTGAAATTGGGTTAGAAGGCTTACCATGGTGTTGAGGTAGTGACTCAAGGGCAGCCACTATCTCGGTCTCCTCCACACTTCTAGGCACGGCAAAACCAGATTTTTGCCCAATTCCTTGTGAAATTGTTGTTTCAAGTGTATCCCTCTCCAAACAATCGAGAAAATCCTGCGCCAAATCATCAATTATATCAATAGAAAAGCAAGAATGATCGTCCTTAGGAAATTTAATACTTTCAGAAAGATTGAAATCAATGACTTCCCCATCAAATTCCATCGTTAAAGTTCCTTTAAACACATCTATCTTGGTGCGGGCTGTTTTCATGAAGGGCCTCCCTAATAGAATCGGCAATGGGGTGGAATGGGGTGAATCCTCCATGTCAAGCACGTAGAAATCCGCTGGAAAAATCAAGTTACCAACCTGTACCAAAACATCTTCCAAAACACCCTTTGGATATGCATTAGAACGATCGGCTAATTGAATTATCACACCATCATTTTTAAGCTCACCTAAGTTCATAGATGCATAAATAGAGTATGGCATAACATTAATCGAAGCCCCTAAGTCTAACATGCATTGTTCAAACTTAGTATTACCCATAACGCACGGAATTGTAAAACTACCCGGATCTTTGCATTTAGGGGGTAATTTCCTTTGTAACACAGCAAAGACATTTTCACTTACTTGAACCACCTCTTTGTTTGAAATCCTTCTCCTTGTTGTACAAAGTTCTTTTAAAAACTTAGCATACCTCGGGACTTGCTTAATCGCATCAAGGAGCGGAATATTGACTTGAACTTTCCGAAAGGTCTCTAGAATGTCCTTCTCAGCTTCTTCCTTCTTTGATTGCCTAAACCTGCCAGGAAAGGGCACATTTAGTGGAATAGAACTAGAAAAAGTTGAATTGGGACTTACCTTGGTGGTTTGGAATGGTTTAGGAGGACTAGATGAATTCGGCAAGGTTTGGTCATCCTTGGCCGTGGGCTTTGCTCCCCGTGCTTCTTCTTGCAGCAACTTGTCCTCCTCGTCTTGACTTGATTTGGATGTATTTGAGTCCGTTCCAACCTGTTTACCACTTCTCAACATGATGGCCTTAGCAGTTTCAAATCCTCCCTTCGGGTTCATAACGGTTGAACTAGGCAATGTGCCTTGTTCTCTAATTTGCCCCATAAACTCGGCAATTTGACCCATTTGCTTCTCCAAATTATCCACCCGTTTGTCTTGGATTTGTCTCTCCTTATTTTGAGTTTGTACTTCCTGCATCAAAGTAGTCAGTAACTTAACAACTTGATCATTATCCAAAGACATACCTGAGGTTGTTGGGGCAGATT
Source organism: Pyrus communis (assembly GCF_041283825.1). NCBI lineage: Eukaryota > Viridiplantae > Streptophyta > Magnoliopsida > Rosales > Rosaceae > Pyrus > Pyrus communis. Next base: position 14,481,934 of record NC_142576.1, on the reverse strand, counting down.
GCACTTGGTTTTGATTGGGGATGAATGGCTTTGTATAAAAGCCCGGTGGTTGCTGCCTAAATCCTCCTTGTTGTTGGGGTTGTTGAGGATCCCGCCATTTGAAATTTGGATGGTCCCTCCAACCCTGATTGTAGGTATTAGAGTATGGATCATGGCGTGGTTGATTTTGGTTCCCAAAACCCACGGCATTGGCAGATTCCCAACCTCCATTCTCTATTAACTGAGGGCACGTCTCCGATGGATGCCCTTGCATTGAACACACGCCACACACTTGGTTTTCTTGTGGTTTTGACCCCTTGACAACCTGAGACACGAGAGAAGTAAGATTAGCCAATTGTGACTGAATATCAGAAATTGCACTTACCTCATTCACACTTTGTTGTCGTGGCCCCTCTCTTTGTCCAACACCTTCATATTGTTGAGCGTTATGTGCTCGGTTGGCAATTAGAGCTTTGGCATCCATTAGAGTCTTGTCCACTAATGCACCACCCGCCGAAGCATCTAGCATTTGACGTTCCATGGGAAGGAGTCCCTCGTAGAAATATTGAATGAGCAGCTCCTCCTTCATTTGGTGCTGTGGACATGAAGCAACAAGTGATTTAAAACGTTCATAATAAGATGGGAACGACTCACCTTGATTTTGTTGAATGCCACTAATTCGTTTCCTCAAGAGAATGATCTTTGCAGTGGGAAAGAATTTCTCTAAGAATGCACGTTTCATACTTTCCCAAGAATTGACAGTTCCAGGAGACAATTCAAACAACCAATCTTTGGCTTTGTCCATAAGTGAGAATGGAAAGGCCTTCATCTTCAAAATACTCCCATCAACGTTGATGGGTGTCATACATGAGCAAACTACCTCAAATTCCTTAAGATGTTTGTTAGGATCTTCCATGGACAACCCATGGAATTTAGGAATATGATGTAATAAACTAGACTTAAGTTCAAATTCTTCTGTCTTACCTTCAGCTGCCGTAGGGTATTGTATGCATAAAGGAACGGCATTGCCCATACCTGAGGCAGAGAGCTCCTTGATGGTCCGATTGTCCACTGCCATGGTTGGTACTTCTTCTTTAAATTCAGGTTCGGGACTAGGAGGATTAGATGCTTGTGATTTCTTTTTCCTTCTCAAAGTCCTCTCGAAATCACCGTCAAAGTCGGAGATATGCTCACGAACAAGTTGTGAGCTACGGGTCATAAACTAGTACCTACACACAAGAGTAAACAAGATAAGTAATCAACTTAATAGACTTGGCAAAAAAAAAAAAAAAAAAAAATTAAAACAAAACAGAAACTAAACAATTTAAACAAGACTCAAGATAAGGGATTAGCAAATTTGCCAATCCCCGGCAACGGCGCCAAAATTTGATGCTATATTTATACGCACACAAACTAAACCCTATTTGTGACAATTGTAGTAATGATGTAAGTAGGGATCGTTCTAACCGGGGATTAACTAGGGATGCTAAACACTTGACTCAAATAAATAAAACTAACTTTTAAAATACTAAGACAAACTAAAAGACTCAAAACAAGTTCAAAAGACTCCAAATACTTAAAAACATAAAATAGGACAAATCAAATGATTAAGACTTAACAAAATAGGGGGGGGATTGTGGTTGGACGAGATTAAATTAAACGGACAGATTATAATTTAAAACAGATAGTAAAGATGAATGTGATGAAAATATGGATGATGGAATAGCTAAGGGGTTCTTCTCCACACATGTTACACTTGCATACAAGATTGATTTTCGGTTGGTCTTTCGATAAATTATGAAACTCAATGCTCCAAGTTAATTAGGTCCGCTTAAATTAACTTTCAGATTTCCCTAGATTCGTTGGATTGAATGGAATACGCATTACAACCAAATTATTCTTAATCAAAGTCCCTAACTATGGAATACGCATGATAGAGACATTCAACAAAGATCATTAAGTTCAATGAAAATTATAAGTGTTGACGAGGCATTCGTTACTATGGAATACGCATGAAACTTATGCCAAGAATTCATTTAACGCGATTGTTTATAAGCAACCTCCACTACTTGTGAATATAAGTTCGTAACTATTAGGTGAAACTCACTTATATTCTAGCGTCATATTCATTCAAACGGTTAAACAAATTGAATCCACAACTTATGAAATTCCAACCAAAAGTAATCAATTCATATAGCAAGCATAAACATGTATTTTGAATCACCCCCTAGCTAAAGGGGGGTTTAGTTCCTCATAACTTTGAAATCAAAGAAACACCTAAACATTCCAACAACTCAAACTTGAATTGTATGAACGTTTAGGCACTCTTCTCTTCCATTACAAAACAAAGAAAATTGAATTTAAACATTGAAATCAAAGAAACACCTAAACATTCCAACAACTCAAACTTGAATTGTATGAACGTTTAGGCACTCTTCTCTTCCTCGTTGTTGTAGCACAAGGTCTAAGGTGAGCTTTGGGGATTATGTGAAGTGTTTTGGAGGGATGGGAAGTGGTTGGATAGTGGCTGCAATGGAGGAGAAAAACTGCACAGAAATGGAAAGATATGCACGGTTATGGATGTGTGTTTGTGTTGTGTGTTGTGTTGTGAATGGAATGAATCCCTTGTGGCTGCAATGCATGCTTATTTATAGGTAAATGAGAGGGAACATGACAGCTAGGAATAGGTAGAAATGTGGCTGCAATTTTGGTGAATGATTATGAGTGAATGCATGTGAATGTGGCTAGGTTGGAAAGCTGGAATTGCATGTGGAGTGTGCTGAAAATGGGATGGGAAAGCCACGGCAATGAAGGGAGATTGATGATGAATTATGAAGAGTGAATGCATGTAGGGTTGATATGTTTGAATGATGATGAATGCATGTGAATTAATGATTAAAGAGTGAGGGTATGCATGTGGAATTGCAAGGGAGAAAGCTGGAACAAAGGTGGGTTATGCACGGCAAGGTGTTGTTGTTGAATGATTATGGATGAATGGTTTAATTAATGAAAGAATCAAGGGTGCATGTTTGAATGATTAAAGGGACATGTGGGGGTGGAAATGATGAAGGAAATGGTGGCTGCAATGATGAAGAAAAGCTGGAAATGTTAGGGGGGATGCACGGCAATGGGTGTTGTTTGTGTAAAGTGTGTGTGAATGGTGGTTTTGCATGGCTTTGATGGATTGTTTGATTGGGCTAGAGGTTTTGCATGGCTCAAAGGATTGTTTGATTGGGCTAGGCCCTTTGTTTTATGTCCTAAAGTGCACACAAGGCTTCAATTTCGTCCATCCTCTTGGCTCCATGGTTAAGCTATCCAATCCATGCCCAAAAATGCTCCAAATAGCCTCAAAATGCACTTTCTTGCTCCCTTTGCCATTAGGACCTAAAAACAAACGAAAATAGCTTAAACTACTAAAACAACTATGAATTAATGATAAGTCATCATTTTGCATGCATTTATATCTTCCTTAATTGGCGTTTTTGTGATTATTTTGGATTAAACTAGTTGCATTTTACATTATTTGGTGTTAGTGTGCAGCCAATGTGAATTTGGATCAAAAGGAAAGCAAATGAAGTAAAAACATTCCAGAAAAGATGTGAAGTGTTAAGAGATGCAATTCGGCCATATTGGGTGATTTTAAACAAGGCAAAAACATTGAAGTCATCTATGTGGTTCCAACACCAAAACATGCATTCACATGCATGTTCACAACCTTGGCCGTGCATTCCACTACTTGTCCATCTCTCTTGTGCGCCAAAACCATCCACTTCCATTACTTAATCTACTCAGCCACATTTTCACCATGATCACAACCTGGCCGTGCACTCCCATATGATTGCAAGTCAGATTATACACTTCTAAACACCAAGCATGCAGTCACATGCATGCTAACATTCATTCCGTGCATTCCATTACCTTCCTCATACTTCATCTTTGCAGAAATCCACATGCTTGCACATTTCCCTTTTGTTATTCACCCATTATTCCAGAAAATCACTCATTCCTTGTTCATGCCGTGTGCTTTATTCCCATTTCCAGATTTGTACAAACAATTTCTGGTGCTCCAATCCACCTTTGCAGGTTCCACTCACTTGTTGCAGCAAGGGCACATGCTTCTTTGAATACATTAACACTTGTTGCAGATCTTGTCCATGCCATGCGTCCACTACCTCAGAAACCCATCATTCCAGCTGACTTATGCACTGCCATCTGAATTAAACATATTCCAGATCCAATCTGAATGTTGGAGACACATTCTTTTCTATAAAACAAGTCTCACTTGACACAACAAGGGGTTCCGCAAGTTTTCTTCTTCAACCAGTCCATTACACACCCATAACCTCTCCCATTTCACTCCATTCTCTGTCCATTTTCTGTCCCAAGGGCAGAAACCATTCAACCAAGCCATTCTACCTTCATCCGCACCACATTTGGAGAAGCAACACCAAGGAACTCTTCAAGGACTTCAACATCAGTTTTGCTTCAAGGGTTTCTCCTTCTTAATCTTATGTTCACTCATGTTATTTATTTTTATGTTAAACCTTTGTAAACATGAAGTGTAACTAATCTTCCTCTAGGGATTCGATGTAACCTTGCAAAGTTTGCCATGTAATTAAGTTAGAATGCTCAGTTTGTCCATCTATTTCTTGTTTCATTTTCTGTTTTAATGGTGACTTTGTGTGTTGATTTTAATGTTTGATCATCATTTGAATTAATCACAAAGTTGTGTAGCCAAGATTCGAACACACATCATGCATAATCTTGGTAGATATGTGAATGAATGAAGGGAGTGTTTAGCACACATCCTGCCGAGTTATTCCCTTTGGTTTTATGAAAGTTTCTTGTACATTACATAATCTTGATTATGAACCAAAGTTGCACATCACAATTAGGTTCATGATTAGAGACATTTGATCAAATCCACACATCATATGGTTGATCATACCCAAGTGAAACAAACTCAAGAAATAGGTAGATGAATGAGTACAAACTAACTTGACAAACATGGACTTAGTTGAGCAATGGTGAAACCGAATCCCTAGCTTCATTTCCATTGATACTATCCCATTACATTAGTTGTTGATTCATTTATTTGTGTTTACTTCATTTTCTCATGCTTTCAAGTTACAACAACAAATCTGTCTATTTAGACTAGTTTGATTCATTTCCAAATCTGCCTAGTTTGTTTAGTTTGATTCATTTCTTAGAGTTCTTGCAAAACAAGTAGTTACATAGGTCCAATTAGTCCCTGCGGATTCGACACCCTTGCTTGTGCCATTATACTAAATATATTCTAGCATTAGGAAGGAATTATACATCAACAATTAACAACATAAATGCACGAAAACAAGCTAAGTAAGTCGCCTAAATATGCTCCTATCACCATTCAACCTGGAATTGCTGAAACGTTTAGGTGTAATCTTTCTTGTGCTTTCAAAGTTTAAATTCAATGATCTTTGTTTTGTGAGTATGAGGAACTAATCCCCTTTTGGCAAGGGGGAATTTCGAAACCATGGCTATATTTGCATTATGATTTGATTACTTCCAGTTGTGATTTCATGATTGGTGAATTCAATTTACTTATCTATTTGAATTAAAACTTGTTTATGTATATGAATTGAGGGTGCACACTTAATTTGCATACATAAATCTGATGCTAGGGTATAAGGAAACTTCACCTAATCATTGGGAACTTATATTCATGAGTAGTTAAGATTGTTGGTCACAATCATGTTAAGTAAATTCTTGGCATAAGTATCATGCGCTTTCATAGTTACGAATGCCTCGTCAACACTTATGATTTCCATAGAATCTAATGATCTTTGATTGTTTTTCTATTATGCGCTTTCATATAGAGAACTTTTGAGGAATAATTTGATTGCAATGCGCTAATTCTATTATGCGCTTTCTATTAACACCTTAAAACAGCAAGGAACAACATTTGAAGTTATGGGTGATAAAATCCCACGAATTTGCATCAAATATACTTAGTTACCCCCCCACACTTAAATCAAACATTGTCCTCAATGTTTTAAGCATAGATTCACACAAAACATAAGTAAACACACAAAAAGCAATTAAACATACTAAACATGGCAGAATGTAATTAACAAAGAGAAGAGTTTAGGGACGCAAATCTGGTTATGGAGTGTAAATTCCCTCTTCTCCTTGGTGATTGCATTGAGGCTTTGATCTTTATGATTCCACAGGCTTACTCTTGAACTGGTTTCCGCCCATCATTGATTTTCCTTTGTGCTACTCTTGAACTGGGCAGCAGGATTCTTTTGGTCTTCCCCGAAGGTCTGAGCTTACCCCTTTGGTCTGTTTCTTTGTTCAATCTTTCCAATTCGTATTGAAAAGGGTTGGAGGATAACTCAGCCTATGTTTGTCTCCACATGCTTCAATGTATCATTTTCACTTGCCTTACTCGCTCCCCTTTGCAGAAGTGGTCCCTTCTCTGGAAGTGTATCAACCGTTGAAGATGACTACTCGAGAGCAACGCTAGGTAAGCAATCAGGAATAGATTCCAGGCAGTTGGCTCCAACTCGGAAGACTGACTTCAAGTGCCGGCTGATTGCTTCTTTCACTTTGCCATGCGAGTAAGAACAAGGACAAAGAAAAAGACAGGGAAAGAGCATGATATGAGATACTTTTGCTTTTGACCTTGATGATATGAGATACCTTTGCTTTTGAAGAAGCGGTGAATGAATCAGCACATGTATTTGTTGTGCTGTTTCCTCCTGGGTCATCTGTACTCCAAGCATCTGGTATCATTTTTCGGGAAGAAGAAAAAATTGAGTAGTTCGAAAGGCTTTGCTGGGAGTACGCCCTCAGAGGTGAGGGAGAATTGGGCATTTTCTTCAGGTTTGCCTTGCCGTAAAAGACGAAGGTCGACATATATAGAGATAATATCAAGTGGTGGTACTGTTCGTTTACCCTTGTCGACAAATGTCTCTTCGATATCAGAACGACGCCTCTTCGATTTCTGAGCAGGCGCCCCTTTGCTTTCTGAACGACACGTAGTAGTGCGGATGCGGCTCTTTTTGACAAAGCTGCACGCGTTTTCTGAAAAGCAGAGAAAGCGTCGCCGAACTTTGCGCTTGTCGGCTGAAGATGTTTAGTTGCGATGATGGCCTCCACGTGTTGTCTGAAAAGAAGAAATCTTTTGACAAAGTTGAACGCGTCTTCTGAAAAGCCGAGAACGCGTCGCCTAAATTACGCCGGAAATTCCGGCTTTTTGAATTGGTGGACGCGTCGCCTTGGCTTCTTATAGAGCTATCGATCACCACAACAAACACACTCTGAAGAATTCCCATTCTTGAAAATCGACTCCGACCCTTTGAAAATTTACTCCATCAACCCTTACCTTTGAACACCTTTGAAAAATGACTAACTCATCGAACCTTAGCTTAGATTTGAGTCTCAGCAGCGATCCGGTTGCGCCCCATCAAGGTAATGTATGGCGCCCTTCTTTTTTATCTTCTAACGGTCTTCTTACAGGTGAAGACTCCGTGATGCAGGACGCTACAACAGCTACAATAGTAGCTAGGAACCTCCTCACTCCAAAAGATAGTAGGCTGCTGTAAGGACGGTCCGATGAGTTGGCCGTTCAAGAGTCCCTCGCACTTAGTGTTCAGTGTGCGAGCTCTATGTCCAACATGGGCCAATGCCTGCTTGCCCGCTCCCGTCAGGTGGAATCATTGATGGCAGAGGTGGAAAGTCTTAAGCAAGAGATCCAGCAGCTTAAGTACGAGAATAGAAGTTTGCATGTGCTTGCAAATAACTATTCGTCGGGCATGAAGAGGAAGCTTGATGAGCTGCAAGAATCTGAGGGTCGAATTCAAAATGACCGTCAAAAGTTTTCTGCTTATTTCCAGAGGCACCTTTTTCCTGGCTCATCCAGCGCTTGGCCAAGTATTGAGGCCTGGAATGCTCTAGCTCCGATGCCTCCCGCTCCGATGCCTTCCGCTCCGATGCCTTCCGCTCCGATGCCTCCCGCTTCTATGCCTTCCGCTCCGATGCCTTCCGCTCCGACGCCTTCAGCTCCGATGCCTTCAGCTCCGACGCCTCGTAATGGGGCTTCACGTAAACAACCTTTGTGAAGCACCATCTTTCTCCATGTTTAGTATTTTATTTAATATATGAAATTTTTTTTTTTTTTTTTTTTTTTTTTTTTTTTTTTTAGAAGTGCATTGGGTTGCCTCCCAAGTAGCGCTTTCTTTTACGTCTTGCAGCCGGACGAAGAACCCAATCACTCCAGGATATGTTCACGAATCGGATGAGAACTCCGAGTCATAAACAAGTACCTAAAACAAGAAACAAAACAAGATTAAGAATCTGGAATAAAATAAAAACAAACGAAAATAAAACAATCCAAGGGATTAGCAAATTTTCTAATCCCCGGCAACGGCGCCAAAATTTGATGCGAGATTTATATGCACACAAATTAAACCCTCTTTTTGTCAAATTGTAGTAAGTATGTAAGTAGGGATCGTTATGGACCGGGGATTAGGAGGGATTGTTAATCACTTGGATTTGACTCAAAAACGTAAAAACACAATATAAAACACTAAACTAGACTCAAAGAATGTAAAACTAAACACTTAAAGCACTAAACAAACCAAAAGACTCAAAACAGCACCAAAACACTCAAAACTGCCTTAAAAACACAATCTGGGCAGTTTTGAGCACTTTGACTACTTTGGACGAAATTGGGTAATAAATTGATTCAAAACACTTAGAAACACAAACTAAGACACTTTCTAACTAAATTGGACACTAAAGTAAAGGGGGATTGAGGTTTTGACGAATTTGAAAACAAAACTTAAAACTTTGTAAAATTAGAACAGATTGTAAAAATGAATATGATGAAAGTATGGATGAATGGATGCTAGCCAAGGGGTTCATCTCCACACATGTTACACTTGCATAATAAAACGATTTCCAATTGCATTTCAATAAACCATGAATTCTCAACACCCCGGGTTAATTAGGTCCGCTTAAATTAACCGTCAAGTTTTCCTTAAGTTAATGAATTGGATGATTGCATACGACAACCCAAAGCATTCCCCACAAGTTCCCTACATGAATTGCATAATAGAGATACAAGCAAGAATCATTAAGTTCTTTGAAAACTATAAGTGTTGACGAGGCATTCGTTACTATGATTGCATGAAACTTATGCCAAGAATTTATTTAACGCGATTGTTTATAAGCAACCTCCACTACTTGTTTATTTAACACGGTTTTGAGTACTTTGGACGAATTTGGGAAACAAAATGAAACAAAACACTTATAAACACAAACTAAATGTATTTCTAACTAATTTGACATTAAAGTAAAGGGGGATTGAGTTTTATACGAAATTAAACTAAAATGTACAGATTGTAAATTAAAGCAAAATGTAAATGTGAATGTGATAGAATGAATGGAATGAAGGCTAGCTAAGGGGTTCATCTCCATACATGTTATACTTGCATAATAAAACGATTTCCAATTGCATTTCAATAAATCATTAATTCTCAACACTCCAAGTTAACCGTGATGCACTAATTAACCTTCAAATCTTCCTAACGTTATTGAATTGGATGATTGCATACGACAACCCAAAACATTCCCCACAAGTCCCCTACATGATTGCATAATAGAGATACAAGCAAGAATCATTACGCTCTATGAAAATTATAAGTGTTGACGGGGCATTCGTTACTATGATTGCATGAAACTTATGTCAAGAATTCGTTTAACGCTATTGTTTATAAGCAACCTCCACTACTTGTGAATATAAGTTTGTAACTATTAGGTGAAACTCACTTATATTCTAGCGTCAAATTCATGCATGAAAATTAAGCGTGCACTCTCAATAAACATACATAAATAGGTTATCAATAAAACAGTTAAACAAATTGAATTCACAACTTATGAAACGTAATTAGAAGTAATCAAATCAAAATGCAAGTATAAACATATATTTCGAATCACCCCCTAGCTAAGGGGGGTTTAGTTCTTCATAACATTGAAATCAAAGAAACACCTAAACATTCCAACAACTGAAACTTGAATTGTATGAACGTTTAAGCACTCTTTTCTTCCATTCCTCAAACATACAAAACAAAGAGAATTGAATTTAAACATTGAAATCAAAGAAACACCTAAACATTCCAACAACTCAAACTTGAATTGTATGAACGTTTAGGCCCTCTTCTCTTCCTCTTTATTGTAGCACAAGGTCTAAGGATAGTTTGATGGTGTGAATGGTTTAGGGAGTGATGGAAATGGAAGAGGAGTGGTGTTTGGATTTGTAGGGAAACTCATTAGATCTATCGGCCAATTGAATAATCACACCATCATTTTTCAATTCACCAAGGTTCATTGAAGCATAAATAGAGTAGGGCATGACGTTAATTGAAGCCCCTAAGTCTAACATAGCATTTTCACACTTAGTTTGACCAATAATACAAGGAATTGTAAAGCTACCTGGATCCTTGCATTTTGGTGGTAACTTCCTTTGTAAAACAGCGGAAACGTTTTCACTTACCCGTACTACCTCTTTATGTGACGCCCTCTTCCTTGTAGTGCACAATTCCTTCAAGAACTTAGCGTATTTGGGCACTTGCTTTATTGCATCCAAAAGGAGGATATTGACTTGAACTTTCCGAAACGTCTCCAAAATGTCCTTTTCCGCTTCTTCTTTCTTTGTTTGCTTAAACCTACTAGGAAAAGGAACATTCGCAGGAAAATCATTAGTAGGAACCGAACTTGACACGTTTTTACCTTTATTGGATGAATTGGGCGACTTGGGATCACTTGGAACTTGCGGCACATTTGGTTCCACCTTGGCCGTGAGTGGCCTTTGCTCCTCCTCTTCAATTCTCAACTCGTCCTCCTTGTTGGAACGTGATTTGGATGGTTTGAGGTCAGATCCGTCTTGCTTTCCACTTCGCAAATGCATAGCTTTTGCAGATTCGAATCCACCTTTCGGATTGACCACCGTTGAGCTAGGCAACCTTCCTTGCTCACGAAATTGCCCCATGAACTCGGCAATCCGTCCCACTTGCTTCTCCAAGTTGTCCACCCTTTTGTCTTGGATTTGCCTCTCTTTGTTTTGAGTTTGGACTTCCTGCGTCAAAGTAGCAAGTAATTGAAAAATCTTATCACTATCACTTGAATTACCTACATTGCTTTGGGCAGGTTGTGCTTGGGCTTGTGGTGGTGCCAACGGCTTTTGATAGAAACCCGGGGGTTGTTGCCTAAATCCGCTTTGTTGTTGACCTTGTTGGGGGTCTCGCCATTTGAAATTCGGATGATCACGCCAACCGGGATTGTAAGTATTAGAGAACGGATCACCACGTGATTGGTATTGATTCCCATATCCCACGGCATTGAGTGTCTCCCACCCTCCATTCTCGATCAATTGTGGGCACTTATCCGTGGGATGTCCTTGCATGGAGCATACGCCACAAGAAGCTACGGTTTTGACTTTTGGACCTTCCACCACCTGAGAAAGCAACGTAGTAAGGTTAGCCATTTGATTTTGAAGTTCGGTTATGGCACTTACCTCATTGACTTGGTGTTGCCGTGGGGTACTCCTCTGTCCAACGCCTTCGTATTGTTGAGCGTTCAATGCTCGATTAGCAATCAAGGACTTTGCAGCCGTGGGGGTCTTGTCCACCAAGGCTCCTCCCGCTGAGGCATCTAGCATTTGACGTTCAATAGGTAGAAGTCCCTCGTAAAAGTATTGTAGAAGTAGATCCTCCTTCATTTGATGCTGTGGACATGAAGCAACAAGAGATTTAAAACGTTCATAGTAAGTAGGAAAAGATTCACCTTCATCTTGTTGAATTCCACTTATCCTTTTTCGTAGGAGGATGACTCGAGAAGTTGGGAAAAACTTCTCCAAGTATGCTCGTTTCATGCTCTCCCATGATGTGACAGTTCCGGGAGCCAATTCGTACAACCAATCTTTCGCTTTCTCTTGGGGAGAAAAGGGAAAGGCCTTCATCTTCAAGATGCTCTCATCCACGTTCACCGGAGTCATGCTTGAGCAAACGACTTCAAACTCCTTCAAGTGCTTGTTCGGATCTTCCATGGATAGCCCATGGTACTTCGGAATGTGATATAACAGGCTTGACTTCAATTCGAACTCGGCAGTCTTGTCTTGAGCTGCCCTTGGGTATTGGATGCACAAGGGTGCGGCATTGGCCAATCCCGAAGCGGAAAGCTCCTTGATTGTTCGGTTGTCCGCTGCCATGTCTACTTCACCCACTCTTGTCGTGGGTTCCTCTTCTTCAAATTCAGAAATGGACTTGGAACTTTCACTTGATTCGCTAGGTTCTGGGTTCTTTCTCTTTCGTCTCAACTCTCGCTCGAAATCGTCGTCAAAGTCCAAGATATGTTCACGAATCGGATGAGAACTCCGAGTCATAAACTAGTACCTAAACAAGAAACAAAACAAGATGAAGAATCTGGAATAATAAGAAAAACGAAAATAACAATCCAAGGGATTAGCAAAGTTGCTAATCCCCGGCAACGGCGCCAAAATTTGATGCGAGATTTATACGCACACAAATTAAACCCTCTTTTTATCAATTGTAGTGAAGAATGTAAGTAGGGATCGTTCTGGACCGGGGATTAGGAGGGATTGTTAATCACTTGGAAACTGACTCAAATATGTAAAAACAAGTTTAAAACACTATACTAGACTCAAAGAATGCAAAACTAAACTTTAAAACACCAAAACAAACCAAAAGACTCAAAACAGCACCAAAACACTCAAAACTGCCTTAAAAACACAATCTGGGCAGTTTTGAACACTAGACACAACTTTGGACGAAAATTGGTTTTACTTTGACCTAAGACACTTAAAAACACAAACTAAAGTGATTTCTAACTACTATGACTCAACAAAGTAAAGGGGGATTGGTTTTGGACGAATTTAAAAACAAAACAAACTTTTTAAATTAGAACAGATTGTAAAAACGAATTTGATGGAGTTGAATGGATGGGAAGCTAGCTAAGGGGTTCATCTCCACACATGTTATACTGCATATAAAACGATTTCCAATTGCTTTTCAATTACCCATGAATTCTCAACGCCCCAAGTTAATTAGGTTCGCTTAAATTAACCTTCAGATTTTCCTAACGTTATTGAATTGGATGATTGCATAATAGAGATACAAGCAAGAATCATTAAGTTCTATGAAAACCATAAGCATTGACGAAGCACTTGTTACTATGATTGCATGAAACTTGTGCCAAGAATTTACTTAACGCGATTGAGATCATCAACCTTTACTACTTGTGAATATAATTCCATAACGATTAGGTGAAATTTCCTTATATCCTAGCATCCAATTTATGCATGATAATTAAGCGTGCACTCTCAACCAACACACACAAATCAATGTAATTCACATAGATAAGTAAATTGAATTCACAACTTATGAAACGCAATTAGAAGTAATCAAATCATATAGCAAGTATGTTCATGGTTTCAAATCTCCCCCTAGCCAAGGGGGGGTTTAGTTCCTCATACGCACAAAACAAAGAGAAATAAATTTAAACATTGAAATCAAAGGAAAAGAAACACCTAGAAATTCCAGCGACGCGAACTTGAATTGCATGAACTTCCGAGCTTCCTTCTCCTCCTCCTTGGTGCGGCAAAGGTCTAGGGACAGGTTTAGGGCCTTAGGTGTATGGATGCATGGTTATGGAGGGATGTAGTAGTGTTTAGGGGAAGGGGATGGTGCGGCAAAGCTTAAAACTAAGGAGGAAGGTGTTTGGTGGCTGCGGCAAGGGTGTGGAGAGGGATAATCAGATATGGACTTGAATAACCCAAATCCACAAGGAAATAGGCTTAGAAATCAGAAATAGAAAGGGATAATGCTTCCTAGGTGCGGCAGGTAAGGAGATAAGGTGATAAGGCTTCTAGAATGCCTTGCAAGGCAAGGGAAATCAGCTTTCTAGAAGGATTTGGGGCGCCACTTTTGTAGGAGATAAGATAAGGTTCCTAGAATCATGTTTTAAGGGCCAAATTTGTAGGGAAAAGAGATAAGGGTCCGGCACCTTTGTAGGGATAATGTTAGGGCTTCTAGAAAGCCTAAAAACTAAGGGGATTTGGATAAAACCCACGGCAAAGATAGGATAGGGCATCTAAGGCTTCTAGAAACCCTCCAAGATAAGGTAAAGTGCATGGCATCCCTATAGGATTAGGATAAGGTGTCCTAAAGTGTTTAGGACTCCTCTTTGTGGCTGAAAACCTTGTGCATTAGGATTAGGAAAGCTAATCCTTCTTCATCTTGGAATTCTTCTCCTTCTTGGACTTGGAAAGCTTCTTTGTTGCTTCACTTGAGACCATATGAATTTTGACTTTCCTTCATCAAGTAGGAAACCTTATTTGAGTAGGAATCTTCATTCTTCTAGGAATCCTAATTCAACTAGGAAACCCATTTTAACTAGGAATCCTAATTCAACTAGGAAACCCATCTTCCATTTAGGGACTTTCCTACTTGATGCGAAATATATAAGCACACAAATTAAACCCTCTTTTCGACAATTGTAGTATAGATATAAGTAGGGATCGTTCTAGGCCGGGGATTAGGAGGGATTGCTAATCTAATGAAAATTGACTCAAAGATATGAAAATATGTTTTAAAACACTTTAAATAGACTCACAAGACTCTTACTAACTTATATGACTCAAAACAAACTTTAAAGACTCAAAATAACCAAAAACAACCAAAAAGACTCAATTTAGACTCTATGACTTAATTTGGACGAAAATACACTTGGTTTTGACTCTAAAGACTCAAAAAGACTCTTTTGGACAGATTTGGAACATATAAGAAAGGGGGTTTTGATTTTGAACGAATTTAAAAGAAAACAAGTGACTTAAAACTTTAAAACAGATTTTGGACGAAAATAAGAAAAACTAATGGATGATGGGATAGCCAAGGGATACTTCTCCACACATGATACTTTCTAACATAAATTGATTTCCAGTTGCTTTTCCGATAAACCATGAACCTCAACACCCCAGATTAACCGTGACATCACTAATTAACCCTCAGATTTCCCTTAAGTCAGTGGATTGGATGACATCATACGACAACCCAAAGCATTCTTCAAAAAGTCCCCTACATGACATCATAATAGAGATACGGTTAAAGATCATTACGTTCAATGGAAACCATAAGTATTGACAAAGCACTTGTAACTATGACATCATGATACGCATGCTAGGAATTTACTTAACATGATTGTGAAAACAACCTTAACTACTTATGAATATAAGTTTGTGACGATTATGTGAAACACCCTTATATTCTAGCCCCAAATTCAAGCATGCAAATTAAGTAGGCCTCCCTAATAAACATACAAGAATAAGTTATCCATCAAACGGTTAAGTAAATTGCATTCATAATTTATGAAATCACAACTGGAATTAATCAACTCATATTATAAATGTAATCATGGTTTCAAAGCATCCCTAGGCTAAAACGAGTTTAGCCTCTCATGTTCATGACAAAACAAAGCAATATAGATTTAAACATTAACAATAAAGGATAGATTACACCTAGAAACGTCCAACACTCCAACTTGAATGCACAAACGCCCAAGGCTTGGTCTTCCTTCTCCTCCTCCTTGCTAGGTCACGGCACAAGGGTCTATGGTGAGTTTGTGGACGATTTTCTGGTTTTTGGATGGTTTTAGGTATATATGGTGGTGCGGCAAGGGGTTATGGTGGTGTATGGAGGTTGGAATGGATGTATGGAAGAAGGGGAATGATGGATGGGTGGTGGCAAGGTCACGGCAAAGGTTGATTTCTGAAGGGATGTATGAATGTTGTGTGAAGGGATGGTGATGATTAAATGGCACGGCAAGGCTGTTTATATAGGCTATAGTTTGGCACACTTAGTGTAGGAAAAGGATTGCCTAATCCTATTGAAAAAGGGGTATCTTAAGGCAGAAACCAAAGGGGATTGGAAATAGGGAATTCGGCTAGGATTTAGGGATTCTAGAAGGTTTTTGGTGCGGCACATGTATAGGGCTGAGATAAGGTTTCTAGAAGGGAAGGTTTAGGGCAGATTCCTAAACCTAAAGGGCCAAGGATACATGATATTTGTGTAGGAAAAGGATTGTAATTCCTAAACCTACAAGGAATGGAGTTCTTGCGGCAATTTAGTGGATAAGGCTTCTAGAAACTGAATTATGTGCTTAAATGTGTAATTGATTCTCCCTAAGTAGCTAGGTTTAGGTCCCAATCTGATTTGGATAGGAGAGAAAAGGATAATGTTAGAGATAGGATAGGATAAGGTTTCTAGGATAGGATAAGATAAGGTTTGGATAAGGTGGGATAAGGTTCCTTGTTTCTTGCTTCTTCCTTATCTTCATTGGAATAGAACTTCTTCCACCAGATTTGTAGCCTTTCCTAGCTCTTCTTGTCTTCAATTTCGTCCATCCTCTTTGCTCCATTGTTAAGCTATCCAATCCATGCCCAAAAATGCTCCAAATAGCCTCAAAATGCACTTTCTTGCTCCTTTTGCCATTAGGACCTAAAAACACACGAAAATACTTTAAAAGACTGAAATACATAGTAATTAACTCACTAAGTGTAAGGAAACAACACAACTAAGTAGCATAAATATGCTCCTATCAAATTCCCCCACACTTAGCTTTTGCTAGTCCTCAAGCAAAACGAAATAAATCAAAAACAAAACAAAACACATTCTAAACCTTCCAACATGTATCTCAGGGATTCCCAACGAACATGACACATTAGAGAACATCATCCCCACGGTTTTTAGCTTTCTTTATACTTCAACAAACACTTAATCATAGTTACTACCTATTAGTTCACATATAATCAATTAAAACAATGCTTCGAATGTAGTAACATGCCTTAGAGAATTCCCTCAATTCCTCACTAGAATGCACTCTATTTTCACACAGATTTTCTAACTTCACACCCTACACTAGTTATATGTGAGAAGATTGATGTAAATATGAAGACTAATACTCACATATGTTATATCAAAGAAAGCATTTTCTGGATTTACGACAATGACATGAATATGATCTCATGAATGGAATGCTACTACTTAGAACGAGAACCAGTGATTCCATATGCTCATACCAAATTCAAACTCCACATATTGAACACATAACATCAAGATAGAAGTTGAGGGTTGTAAGGAGGCTAAGGTATTGGCTAACAAAGAAAGGTAAGGATAAACAAAAGTTCTTAAAGCAATAGTAAGCAAAGTAATGAAATTGACACTTAAACTCACTTCTAATGGCAAAAAACCAACTTTTAAACACAAGGGAAGATTCATGCAACATTTAGGGTCAAATTCACTCTTTTAGACCCTTTCTTCAACAACCAACACTTGTGAGTTCATTCTCACTTATTTTTCAACTCCTTTTCTTTCTTTTGAACACTTTTCTATTTTCTTTTGATTTTTCTACGAATTTCTCTTCTTTCCTTCTCTTTTTCTCTTTTTTTTTTTTTTTTTTTTTTTTTCTTTCTTTTTCTTTTTTTTTTCTTTTTCGTGCCCTATCATCTTCCCCCACACTTGTTTTCTGCCATGAATTGACTAAAGGAGTTCACTCTAAGTCGTGCTTCACTATCCTTTAAAAACCAAGGTATGGAAAGTCCTATTCTAGGCTAGGTGAGGATAATGTGGCTAACAACGAAAATAGGTTTTGAAAAGGCTCAAGAGGGTTAATCCTACAATACATATGAAAAGGGATAGGCTTTTTGGCTCTGGCTTGACTAACAACTTCATCTTATTGTATGTTATGCAATCAATATCATGCTTTGAATGAAATGGGCATGAGTTCTAGTATTTGGAACTATAATGAAATGCATTCTAAATAGCAACCAAGCAAAGAATGATGAGATCATGCAACGACTTTAGAAAACAAGAAATCATAGATTATACTCTCCAAAGAACGTTATAGGCTCAAGTCTCTCAAGGATGTAGCGTTAGTTTGAGTTTCTTCCTTCAAGCATGTTACAAAAACTGATTTTATCTTTGTAATTACATGTGAATTCATAAATTATAACCATAACCAAGCATAAACCAAAGCATAAATCAACTTCCAGCCATGTTTACAACATTCTTTAATAGTCATGCAATTAAAAACCAAATCCTCATCATTGTGTTGGAAGGTGACCTAAGACACAAACAAACACACAAAAACAACTTAAAAACAACTCTTTTTGGGTTTTTCAAAACTATTTTGTAATTTTTTTGTAAATTTTCGGATTTTCTGACCAAAAGACATAAAAACACTTCAAAACACTCTAAAAACACTTAAAAACAGTGTGAAACATCTTTAGAAATGATGGGTGATAAAATCCCACGAATTTGCATGAAAAACACTTTGTTTACCCCCCCACACTTAAATCAAACATTGTCCTCAATGTTTCACACAAAGACTCACATCCAAACAAACAATATAAACGAACTAACATGACAAAATAAAAATAATAAAGAGATAGAGATTGAGGAACGCAAATCTGATTTTGTAGCTTGAATTGGTGAATTGCCCACATCTTCTCTCGTTGAATGCATGGGTTGCCTCCCAAGAAGCGCTTGCTTTAACGTCGTGCAGCCGGACGAACGTTCTTCTTATCCTCACTTGGAGCCCACGGCATGGAGTGGAATGTCCTCCACAACTTGCCCTTCAACACTTTCGTAATATGGCTCTATGAATGGGAGGGGATAGTGATCCTCCCTAATGGTGGTATTTTGGTTCCGGAAATCCATGTAAATGCTCCCACCACCTTGAAATCGATTTGGAACCTGCACCAAAGAAGGTAACAACTGATTAGTTGAAATGGGAATTGGAATTGGGATTGGAGACTTACTAGGATGTTGTGGCAATGCCCCTAGGGTAGCCACCATCTTGCCAATTGTATCCTTAGGTACGGCCAGATTGGGTGTTTGTAGGGCAATTGCGTGCTTCTTGTGCTTCCCTCCAATTCCTCCCTCGATGGTGGTTCTAGACGCATCCTTCTTGATTGGTGTTGAACATTCCTGCCCTATATTTTTAGTTGTACCAATGGCAAAACAAGAACGAACATCATTTGTATTCTCAATGGATTCAGAAACTTTAAAGTTAATCGTATCACCGCCAAACTCCATAGTTAAGGCTCCCCTGGCCACGTCAATCTTGGTGTGGGCTGTTTTCATGAAAGGTCGTCCAAGTAAGAGTGGCGATGGTGGAGAGTGGGTTGAATCCTCCATGTCAAGCACATAGAAATCTGCAGGAAAAATCAAGTGGTCTACCTGCACCAAAACATCTTCCAAAACTCCTCTCGGGTATGCATTAGATCGATCGGCTAATTGAATAATAACACCATCATTTTTAAGCTCTCCTAGATTCATAGATGCATAAACAGAGTATGGCATGACATTAATTGATGCACCTAAATCTAGCATAGCATGTTCGAACCTTGTATTACCAATTACACAAGGGATAGTGAAACTACCTGGATCTTTGCATTTAGGTGGCAGCTTTCTTTGTAACATTGCAGAGACATTCTCACTTACATGTACCACCTCTTTCTCCCGAATCCGTTTCCTTGTTGTACAAATCTTCCTCAAAAACTTAGCGTACTTTGGAATTTGCTTTATTGCATCAAGGAGCGGGATATTGACATGCACCTTCCTAAACGTCTCTAGGATGTCTTTTTCATCCTCCTCTGTCTTAGATTGCATAAACCTGCTAGGAAAGGGCACATTTAGTGGAATAGAACTAGACAAATTCGAATTTGGACTCACCTTGGTGGTTTGGGATGCATTGGATGAAGTAGTGTTTCTAGGTGCTTGCGGCAAAGGGGATTGTGTCCTTGCCGTGGGCTTGCTTGCAGCCTCCTCTTCATGTTGCAACGTCTCGTCTTCATTAGGACTTGTTTTGGGTGGTGTGGATGTGGTGCCAACTTCTTTTCCACTCCTCAAAGTGATTGCTTTGGCAGATTCAAATCCACCTTTCGGATTGACCACGGTTGAACTTGGCAACCTACCTTGCTCTCGGAATTGTCCCACAAACTCCGCAATCTGCCCTATTTGTTTCTCTAAGTGGTCCACCCTTTTGTCTTGGTTTTGCAATGCTTTGTTTTGATTCTCTAGCCCCTGAGACAAATTGGTAAGTAACTTAAGAATTGTATCATTGTCCAAAGACATACCTTGATGGTTTTGGGCAGATTGGGATTGTGATGCTTCTTGGCCTTGGGTTTTCGTGTAAAATCCCGGGGGTTGCTGCCTAAAGCCTCCTTGTTGGTAAGGTTGTTGAGGCTCCCGCCATTTGAAATTTGGATGATCACGCCAACCGGGATTGTAGGTAGTGGAGAAGGGGTCACCACGATTTTGGTATTGATTCCCATATCCCACGGCATTGAGTGTCTCCCACCCTCCATTCTCGATCAATTGTGGGCACTTATCCGTGGGATGTCCTTGCATGGAGCACACACCACAAGAAGCTACGGTTTGGACTTTTGGACCGTCCATCACCTGAGAAAGCAAAGTAGTGAGGTTAGCCATTTGATTTTGAAGTTCGGTTATGGTACTTACCTCATTGACTTGGTGTTGCCGTGGGGTACTCCTTTGTCCAACGCCTTCGTATTGTTGAGCGTTCAATGCTCGATTAGCAATCAACATCTTTGCAGCCGTAGGGGTCTTGTCCACCAATGCTCCTCCTGCTGAGGCATCTAGCATTTGACGTTCAATAGGTAGAAGTCCCTCGTAAAAGTATTGTAGAAGTAGTTCCTCCTTCATTTGATGCTGTGGACATGAAGCAACAAGAGATTTAAAGCGTTCATAATAAGTAGGAAATGATTCACCTTCATCTTGTTGAATTCCACTTATCCTTTTTCGTAGGAGGATGACTCGAGAAGTTGGGAAAAACTTCTCCAAGTAAGCTCGTTTCATGCTCTCCCATGATGTGACAGTTCCGGGAGCCAACTCGTACAACCAATCTTTCGCTTTCTCATGGAGAGAAAAGGGAAAGGCCTTCATCTTCAAGATGCTCTCATCTACGTTCACCGGAGTCATGCTTGAGCAAACGACTTCAAACTCCTTCAAATGCTTGTTTGGATCTTCCATGGATAGCCCATGGTACTTCGGAATGTGATGTAACAGGCTTGACTTCAATTCGAACTCGGCAGTCTTGTCTTGAGCCGCCCTTGGGTATTGGATGCACAAGGGTGCGGCATTGGCCAATCCCGAAGCGGAAAGCTCCTTGATTGTTCGGTTGTCCGCTGCCATGTCTTCCACTTCTTCTTCAAATTCAGAAACGGACTCAGAACTTGCACTTGATTCACTAGGTTCCGGGTTCTTCCTCTTACGTCTCAACTCACACTCAAAATCGTCGTCAAAGTCTAAAATATGTTCGTGAACCGGATTAGAACTCCGAGTCATAAACAAGTACCTAAAACAAGAAACAAAATAACATAAGAATCTGATCTATTAAGAAAAACGAAAATAACAATCCAGGGGATTAGCAAAGTTGCTAATCCCCGGCAACGGCGCCAAAAATTTGATGCGAAATATATAAGCACACAAATTAAACCCTCTTTTCGACAATTGTAGTATAGATATAAGTAGGGATCGTTCTAGGCCGGGGATTAGGAGGGATTGCTAATCTAATGAAAATTGACTCAAAGATGTGAAAATATGTTTTAAAACACTTTAAATAGACTCACAAGACTCTTACTAACTTATATGACTCAAAACAAACTTTAAAGACTCAAAATAACCAAAAACAACCAAAAAGACTCAATTTAGACTCTATGACTTAATTTGGACGAAAATACACTTGGTTTTGACTCTAAAGACTCAAAAAGACTCTTTTGGACAGATTTGGAACATATAAGAAAGGGGGTTTTGATTTTGAACGAATTTAAAAGAAAACAAGTGACTTAAAACTTTAAAACAGATTTTGGACGAAAATAAGAAAAACTAATGGATGATGGGATAGCCAAGGGATACTTCTCCACACATGATACTTTCTAACATAAATTGATTTCCAGTTGCTTTTCCGATAAACCATGAACCTCAACACCCCAGATTAACCGTGACATCACTAATTAACCCTCAGATTTCCCTTAAGTCAGTGGATTGGATGACATCATACGACAACCCAAAGCATTCTTCAAAAAGTCCCCTACATGACATCATAATAGAGATACGGTTAAAGATCATTACGTTCAATGGAAACCATAAGTATTGACAAAGCACTTGTAACTATGACATCATGATACGCATGCTAGGAATTTACTTAACATGATTGTGAAAACAACCTTAACTACTTATGAATATAAGTTTGTGACGATTATGTGAAACACCCTTATATTCTAGCCCCAAATTCAAGCATGCAAATTAAGTAGGCCTCCCTAATAAACATACAAGAATAAGTTATCCATCAAACGGTTAAGTAAATTGCATTCACAATTTATGAAATCACAACTGGAATTAATCAACTCATATTATAAATGTAATCATGGTTTCAAAGCATCCCTAGGCTAAAACGAGTTTAGCCTCTCATGTTCATGACAAAACAAAGCAATATAGATTTAAACATTAACAATAAAGGATAGATTACACCTAGAAACGTCCAACACTCCAACTTGAATGCACAAACGCCCAAGGCTTGGTCTTCCTTCTCCTCCTCCTTGCTAGGTCACGGCACAAGGGTCTATGGTGAGTTTGTGGACGATTTTCTGGTTTTTGGATGGTTTTAGGTATATATGGTGGTGCGGCAAGGGGTTATGGTGGTGTATGGAGGTTGGAATGGATGTATGGAAGAAGGGGAATGATGGATGGGTGGTGGCAAGGTCACGGCAAAGGTTGATTTCTGAAGGGATGTATGAATGTTGTGTGAAGGGATGGTGATGATTAAATGGCACGGCAAGGCTGTTTATATAGGCTATAGTTTGGCACACTTAGTGTAGGAAAAGGATTGCCTAATCCTATTGAAAAAGGGGTATCTTAAGGCAGAAACCAAAGGGGATTGGAAATAGGGAATTCGGCTAGGATTTAGGGATTCTAGAAGGTTTTTGGTGCGGCACATGTATAGGGCTGAGATAAGGTTTCTAGAAGGGAAGGTTTAGGGCAGATTCCTAAACCTAAAGGGCCAAGGATACATGATATTTGTGTAGGAAAAGGATTGTAATTCCTAAACCTACAAGGAATGGAGTTCTTGCGGCAATTTAGTGGATAAGGCTTCTAGAAACTGAATTATGTGCTTAAATGTGTAATTGATTCTCCCTAAGTAGCTAGGTTTAGGTCCCAATCTGATTTGGATAGGAGAGAAAAGGATAATGTTAGAGATAGGATAGGATAAGGTTTCTAGGATAGGATAAGATAAGGTTTGGATAAGGTGGGATAAGGTTCCTTGTTTCTTGCTTCTTCCTTATCTTCATTGGAATAGAACTTCTTCCACCAGATTTGTAGCCTTTCCTAGCTCTTCTTGTCTTCAATTTCGTCCATCCTCTTTGCTCCATTGTTAAGCTATCCAATCCATGCCCAAAAATGCTCCAAATAGCCTCAAAATGCACTTTCTTGCTCCTTTTGCCATTAGGACCTAAAAACACACGAAAATACTTTAAAAGACTGAAATACATAGTAATTAACTCACTAAGTGTAAGGAAACAACACAACTAAGTAGCATAAATATGCTCCTATCACTACTTCAACTAGGAAACCTTGCTCAAGTAGGAATCATCATCTTCAAGTCTTCAATTTCGTCCATCCTCTTGGCTCCAAGCATATGATGTCCATTCCAAGCTCTAACTTGCTCCAAAAGGCTCCAAAATGCATCCTTTTGCATACTTTGCCCTTAAAACCTGAAAACACATAGAACTAGCTTAAAAGACTACTTTACTAAGGAAAAACACTATAAATGCATAAAAACAAGCTAAACTAAGGTGCGTAAATATGCTCCTATCAACCCTTGCCGTGGGTTGGGTGTATTCCTCTTCTTTGTGATTTGATTTTGATGGTTGAGGGTCCGTTCCAACCTCCTTGTCACTTCTCAACATGATTTCCTTGGCAGTTTCAAATTCTCCCTTCGGATTTGCAATGGTTGAACTAGGGAGTTCGCCTTGGTCTCGAAACTGTCCTACGAACTCCGCGATCTGCCCTATTTGCTTTTCCAAGTGGTCCAACCTTTTGTCTTGATTTTGGCCCTCCTTGACTTGATTTTGTGAGCCCTGCACCAAACAAATTAATTCATTAAGCTTTTGATTATAATCTATTGACGAACTTGAGTTTGGTTGGGCATATTGAATATGAGGTGGCTGCCAATATCCTTCTTGTTGAACATTTTGAGGTTCCCACCACATAGAAGTTGAATGATCACTCCAATCCGAATTGTAAGTATTGGAAAACACGTTATTCCTTGATTGAAGATCAAATGTACCAACGCTTTGCATTTGGGACCTTTCCATGAGCTGTGACAAAAGAGAAGCATTATCAAGTGCCATGTTGTGCTTCTCTAGTACTTGAAATCAACAAACAAAACAAAAATCAAAAACTAAAACTAAATAACAGAAACGAACAATCCAAGAGATTAGCAAATTTGCTAATCCCCGGCAACGGCGCCAAAATTTGATGCGAGAATTATACGCACACAAATTAAACCCTCTTTTTGACAATTGTAGTATAAGTATAAGTAGGGATCGTTCTGGACTGGGGATTAGGAGGGATTGTTAATCACTTGGATTTGACTCAAAAACGTAAAAACACAATATAAAACACTATACTAGACTCAAAGAATGCAAAACTAAACTTTAAAACACTAAAACAAACCAAAAGACTCAAACATCACCCAAAACACTCAAAACTGCCTTAAAAACACTTTCTGGGCAGTTTTGAGCACTTTGGTGAATTTGGACGAAATTATGTAATAAATTGAATCAAAACACTTAGAAACATAAACTAAGACACTTTCTAACTAATTTGACATTAAAGTAAAGGGGAATTGAGTTTTGACGAAATTAAACTAAATGAACAAATTGTAATTAAAGCAGAATGTAAATATGAATTTGATGAAATGGAATGAATGGAAGCTAGCCAAGGGGTTCATCTCCACACATGTTACACTTGCATAATAAAACGATTTCCAATTGCATTTCAATAAACCATGAATTCTCAATGCTCCAAGTTAATTAGATCCGCTTAAATTAACTTTCAGATTTCCCTAGATTCATTGGATTGAATGGAATACGCATTACAACCAAATTATTCCTAATCAAAGTCCCTAACTATGGAATACGCATGATAGAGACATTCAACAAGGATCATTAAGTTCAACGGAAATCATAAACATCGACGAGGCATTCATAACTATGGAATACGCATGAAACTTATGCCAAGGATTCGTTTAACGCGATTGTTTATAAGCAACCTCCACTACTTGTGAATATAAGTTCATAACTATTAGGTGAAACTCACTTATATTCTAGCGTCATATACATGCATGAAAATTAAGTGTGCACTCTCAATAAACATACATAAATAAGTTATCAATCAAATAGTTAAACGAATTGAATCCACAACTTATGAAAAGCAATTAGAAGTAATCAAATCAAAATGCAAGCATAAACATATATTTCGAATTCCCCCCTAGCCAAGGGGGGTTTAGTTCCTCATACGTACAAAACAAAGAGAATCAAAGAAACACCTAAACATTCCAACAACTCAAACTTGAATTGTATGAACGTTTAGGCCCTCTTCTCTTCCATTCCTCATTCGTACAAAACAAAGAGTATTGAAATTAAACATTGAAATCAAAGAAACACCTAAACATTCCATCAACTCAAACTTGAATTGTATGAACGTTTAGGCCCTCTTATCTTCCTCTTCGTTGTAGCACAAGGTCTAAGGATAGTTTGATGGTGTGAATGGTTTGGGGAGTGGTGAAAATGGAAGGGATGGTGTTTGGATTGATAGGGAAGGCACGGCACAAGGGAATGGTTGTATGGATGATTTTCTGAAATGGAAGAATTCAATGAATTGAGGTGTAATGCATGCTTATTTATAGGTGAAATGGGGGGAACATGACAGCTAGGAGGGAATGTGGCTGCATGTTTGAATGATTAAAGGATGCATGTGGGTTGGAAATGCATGTGTAAGCATGTGTTGGCTGAATTAAAGAATGTGAGGGAATGATGAAAGGGGAAACATGACAGCTAGGTTGGTTGAATGATTATGAGTGCATGTGGCTGATTTATGAAGGGAATGCATGTGATTTAAAGGGTGGGAGTGCATGTGATTTGGTTGGAATGATTGGAATGCAATCTGAAATGGGAGATGGAATGGCTGAATGTGGTGCAATGATAATGTCTTGTGGCTGAATGGATTAAAGAAAGAGAGTGCATGTGGGTGGAAATGCATGTGGGTTAAAGAGTGAATGCATGTGCAATGACAGCTAGGTTGAATTAATTAAAGGGATTGCATGTGCAAGGTTTTGGTGTGAATGATTGAATGTGCATGTGGCTGATTTATGAAAAGTGAATGCATGTGGCTGCAAGGTGTGAATGATTATGGGTGCATGTGGCTGCAATGGATTAGGAATCCTTCAATTTCGTCCATTCCTTTTGCTCCAAACATAAGCTATCCATTCCAAGTCCAATTTTGCTCCAAAATGCATCTTTTTGCTTCCTTAGCCATATGAACCTAAAAACACACGAAAATGGCTTAAACTACTAAAACAACTATGAATTAACAATATGAATGCACGAAAACAAGCTAAGTAAGTCGCCTAAATATGCTCCTATCAGTATTTATTTGAGAGAAAGAATCCTAAGGTTTATTACATAGTTTAGGAAAGGATTGGACCCCCAAATCCATAAGGAAAAGGAGATATAAAATCATAAATCAAAGGGAAAGGGGAAGGAAACTTGCGGCATTCAATTGTATGAAAGGGAATGTGATTTAATGCTGAAATTAGGCAAGGATTTGGGATAGAAAAGGTATGTAAGGTGCGAAAATAGCTTAAACTACTAAAATAACTATATGAACCTAAAAACACACGAAAATAACTTAAACTACTAAAATAACTATGAACTAAAAACATAAATGTACGAAAACAAGCTAACTAAGTCGCCTAAATATGCTCCTATCACTTAACACCTTTAGGTCTTCAATTTCGTCCATTCCTTTTGCTCCAAGCATGTGCTATCCATTCCAAGTCCAATTTTGCTCCAAAATGCACCTTCTTGCTTCCTTAGCCATATGAACTTATAAACACACGAAAATAGCATAAAATACTAAAATAACTATGAACTAACAACATAAATGTAACAAGACAAGCTAACTAAGTCACCTAAATATGCTCCTATCACAAATGCTCATTTGGGGTCAAAAGTGCACAGTTTTTGTATTTGGAGTGTATTTGCACGGTTTTAAGCATCTGTGGGAACAAACGAGCGTGCGCTTGGCGCACTTAGAAACTTAAGCAAATAAACACACATAATACGTTATTTAGACATCATAATGCATGCCCAAAAGTGCAAATGCTTATTTTGGAACAAACGAGCGTGCGTTTGACTTGCTTCGAAACTTAAGCAAATAAACACATATAATACGCTACTCAGGCATTAATAATGTGTTCTCAAAATGCCAAATGCTTATTGGGTGTCAAAATTGCACTAGTTTTGCATTTGGAGTGTATTTGCACTGTTTTAAGCATTCATGGGAACAAACGAGCATGCATTTGACGTGCTTTGAAACTTAAACAAATAAACCCATATAATACGCTACCAAGACATTAATAATGAGTTCTCAGAATGCCAAATGCCTATTTGGTGTCAAAAGTGCACTAGTTTTGCATTCGGAGTGTATTTGCACAGTTTTAAGCATTCGTGGGAAAAAACGAGCGTGCGTTTGACGCGCTTTGAAACTAAACTAAATAAACACACATACTACGCTACTCAGACATTAGTAATGAGTGCTCAAAAAGAGCAAATGCTTATTTTGGGTCAAAAGTGTACCATTTTGTATTTGGAGTGTATGTGCAATGTTTTATGCATTCGTGGGAAAAACGGAGCGTGCGTTTGACGCACTTTGAAACTTAAGCAAATAAACACATATAAGACAATACCAAGACATTAATAATGAGTTCTTAAAAGACCAAATGCCCCTTTACCGCCAAAAGTGCAATATTTTTGTATTTGGAGTTTATTTGCACTGTTTTAAGCATTCGTGCGAAAAAACAAGTGTCCGTTTGATGCGCTTTGAAACTTAAGCAAATAAACATATACAATACGCTACTAAGACATTAATAATGTGTTCTCAAAATGCCAAATGCCTATTTGGGGTCAAAAGGAACATTTTTTGTATTTGGAGGACATTTGCACTATTTTAAGCATTCGTGGGAACAAACGAGCATGCGTTTGATGCGTTTTAAAACTTAAGCAAATAAACACATATAATAAGGTACTAAGACATTAATAATGAGTTCTCAAAAAGAAAAATGCTTATTTGGGGTGAAAAGTGCACAATTTTTGTATTTGCACTTATTTTGATAGGAGCATATTCATGCGACTTAATTAGCTTGTTCTCGTGCATTTATGTTGTGTTTCCTTAGCTATTTTAGTGTTTAAAGTCACTTTTGTGCATTTTCTGATTATAAAGCCAAAGTGTGCAAGAAGATGCAAATTGGAGTCTTTTGGAGCAAAAGAGGAATGAATGAGTTGAAGAAACGATGAATTCCTACTCAAACGAGGATTCCTACTCAAACAAGGTTTCCTACTTGAAGTAGGAAAGTTAACTGATGCGAGAATTAAACGCACACACAAATTAAACCCTCTTTTTGTCAAATTGTAGTATATGTATAAGTAGGGATCGTTCTGGACCGGGGATTAGGAGGGATTGTTAATCACTTGGATTTGACTCAAAAACGTAAAAACACAATATAAAACACTAAACTAGACTCAAAGAATGCAAAACTAAACTTTAAAACACTAAAACAAACCAAAAGACTCAAACATCACCCAAAACACTCAAAACTGCCTTAAAAACACTTTCTGGGCAGTTTTGAGCACTTTGGTGAATTTGGACGAAATTGGGAAATAAATTTAATCAAAACTCTTATAAACACAAACTAAGATACTTTCTAACTAAATTGGACAATAAAGTAAAGGGGGATTTAGGTTTTGACGAATTTAAACTAAATGTACAGATTGTAAATTAAAGCAAAATGTAAATGTGAATGTGTGATAGAATTGAATGGAATGAGGGCTAGCTAAGTGGTTCATCTCCATACCTGTTACACTTGCATAATAAAATGATTTCCAATTGCATTTCAATAAACCATGACTTCTCAACGCTCCAAGTTAATTACGTCCGCTTAAATTAACTTTCAGATTTCCCTAGATTCATTGGATTGAATGGAATACGCATTACAACCAAATTATTCCTAATCAAAGTCCCTAACTATGGAATACGCATGATAGAGACATTCAACAAAGATCATTAAGTTCAACGGAAATCATAAACATCGACGAGGCATTCGTTACTATGGAATACGCATGAAACTTATGCCAAGAATTCATTTAACGCGATTGTTTATAAGCAACCTCCACTACTTGTGAATATAAGTTCGTAACTATTAGGTGAAACTCACTTATATTCTAGCGTCATATTCATGCATGAAAATTAAGCGTGCACTCTCAATAAACATACATAAATAAGTTATCAATCAAACGGTTAAACAAATTGAATCCACAACTTATGAAACGCAATTAGAAGTAATCAAATCAAAATGCAAGCATAAACATATATTTCGAATCCCCCCTAGCCAAAGGGGGGGTTTAGTTCCTCATAACTTTGAAATCAAAGAAACACCTAAACATTCCAACAACTGAAACTTGAATTGTATGAACGTTTAGGCACTCTTCTCTTCCATTCCTCATACGTACAAAACAAAGAGAATTGAATTTAAACATTGAAATCAAAGAAACACCTAAACATTCCAACAACTCAAACTTGAATTGTATGAACGTTTAGGCACTCTTCTCTTCCTCTTCGTTGTAGCACAAGGTCTAAGGATAGTTTGATGGTGTGAATGGTTTGGGGAGTGGTGGAATGGCTGAATTTTTGGTGGTGTTTGGATTAATAGGGAACTCACGGCCAAAGGGCAGTTTTGATGTGTGAATGGGTGAATTTCTGAAATGGAAGCAATGAATTGAATGAATGAAAATTGTGTGAAGTGTGTGTGGTTTTTATAGGGAGATGAATGGATGGGAGAGGGAACATGACAGCTAGGTTATGATGATGAATGCATGTGGCTGATTTATGAAGAGTGAATGCATATGGCTGATTTATGAAGAGTGAATGCATGTGGCTGATTTGTGGTGAGTGGGAATGCAATCTGAAATGGAAGAGCATGTGGATTAAAGGGGGAATGCATGTGGGTGAATGTGTGGCTGCATGGTTGAATGATTAAAGGGTGCATGTGGGTTGGAAATGCATGTGGAATGGCTGGAATGAAGGGTGAATGATGATGAATGCATGTGGATTAAAGAGTGGATGGTGGCTGCAAAGTGAATGAATAATGAAATGGGAAAGCATGTGCAAGGATTTGGTGTGAATGATTGAATGTGCATGTGGCTGCAATGGATTAGGAATCCTTCAATTTCGTCCATTCCTTTTGCTCCAAACATAAGCTATCCATTCCAAGTCCAATTTCACTCCAAAATGCTCCAAAATGCATCTTTTTGCTTCCTTAGCCATATGAACCTAAAAACACACGAAAATGGCTTAAACTACTAAAACAACTATGAATTAACAATATAAATGCACGAAAACAAGCTAAGTAAGTCGCCTAAATATGCTCCTATCAAATTCCCCCACACTTAGCTTTTGCTCGTCCTCGAGCAAAACAGAAAAACAAAACAAACAAAACGACACTAAACAAGTAAAACACAACCTAAACCTTCCAACAAACGTCTCAGGGATTTCCAATGCACATGACAAGTTAAAAATCATTATTCCCATAGATTTTAACCATCTTTACACTTAAGTACATTCTTAATCATAGTCACCACATACTAGTTCACAATTAAGCATTTAAAACCATGTTTTGAATGTAGTAACATGCCTTAGAGAATTCCCTCAATTCCTTACTAGATGTACTCTCGTTTTTCACACAGATTTTCTGACTACACTCCCTACACTAGGTATATGTGAGAAGATTGATGTAAACATGTAGACGAACACTCACATATGTTATAACAAGGAAAGCATTTTCTGGAATTACGATAATGACATGAATATGATCTCATGAATGGAATGCTACTACTTAGAATGAGAACCAGTGATTCCATAAGCTCATATCAATTCCAAACTCCACATTATTGAACACATAACACTCAAGATAGAAGTCACGGGTTGTAATGGGGCTTGGGGTGTGTGCCTAACAAAGAAGGGATATGGAAAACAAAGGTTCTTAAAGAAATAGCGAGCAAAGCATTTGAATCATCTTAGAATTCACTTTTGAATGAAAACTCAACTTTTGAACAAAAAGGGATAACAAGCTCTTTTTTTCTTTCTTTCTTTCTTTTCTTTTCTGTTTTTCTTTCTCATATATTTTTCACAATTTTTTTTTTTTTTTTTCTTTTGACTCTCAAAACATACAAACTTAAGAACAAACTTTCCCTCCCCCACACTCATTTTCTTGCAAAATGTAATTCAAAAGGAATTCAATTAAGTCATGCTCACTATCTTTTAAGAACAAGGATGTGGATTGTCCTAAACTAGGCTAGGTGAAGATAATGTGGGTAAACAAAGAATATGGGCTAAACAAGGCTCAACGGGGTTAAAACTTACAACATATACGAAATATGGGAAGTAAGGCTATTTGGCTATGGTGGCAACTACACAACTTCATCTTGATATATGTTATGCAATTCAATGTCATGCTTTGAATGAAACGGATATAAGTTCTAGCATTTAGTTCTATCATGATACAATTGCATTCTAAGTAGCAACCAAGCAAGGAATAATGAGATCATGCAACAACTTTAGAAAACAAAGAATCACAGATTATAACTCTCCAAAGAAAGTAATGGCTCGAGTCTCACAGGGATGTAGCGTTATTATGAGTTTCTTCCTTCAAGCATGTTACAAAAACAAATTTTTATTTTGTGATTGCATGTGAAGTCATACATTATAACCATAACCAAGCATATACCAAGAGTAAATCAAACTTTCATCCATGTTTATAACTCTCTTTAACAGCCATGCAATTACAAACCAAATCCTTATCATTGTGTTGGAAGGTACCCTAAGACACAAACACACAAAACCGACTCAAAACACTCTTTTTAGGCTTTTCAAAACATGTTTTTCAAATTTTTATGTGATTTTCGGAGTTATAAAAACAAAACATACTAAAACACTCTAAAACAACTTAAAAACACCTTAAAACAACAAGGAACAACATTTGAAGTTATGGGTGATAAAATCCCACGAATTTGCATCAAATATACTTAGATACCCCCCCCCCCACACTTAAATCAAACATTGTCCTCAATGTTTTAAGCATAGATTCACACAAAGCATAAGTAAATACACAAAAAACACTTAAATATACTAAACATGGCAGAATGTAACTAACAAAGAGAAGAGTTTAGAGACGCAAATCTGGAATTGGAGTGCTTTCTCGGTCTTCCTTTGTTGAATGCATGGGTTGATCTTGGTGATTCCACAGGCTTAATCTTGAACTGGTTTTCTCCCATCGTTGATTTTCCACAGGCTACTCTTAAACTGGGCTGGAGGATTCTTTTGGTCTCCTCCACTCGTTGATTTTCCTTTGTGCTACTCTTGAACTGGGCAGCAGGATTCTTTTGGTCTCCCCCGAAGGTCTGAGCTTCCTCCTTTTATCTGTTTCTTTGTTCAATCTTTCCAATTCGTATTGAAGAGGGTTAGAGGATAGCTCAGCATATGCAGTTGTTGCTTGTCTCCACATGCTTCAATGTATCATTTTCACTTGCCTTACTTGCTCCGTTGAAGATGACTACTCGAGAGCAACGCTAGGTAAGCAACCAGGAATAGATTCCAGGCAGTTGGCTCCAGATCGAAAGACTGACTCCAAGTGCCGGCTGATTGCTTCTTTCACTTTGCCATGCGAGTAAGAACAAGGACAAAGAAAAAGACAGGGAAAGAGCATAATATGAGATACTTTTGCTTTTGACCTTGATGATATGAGATACCTTTGCTTTTGAAGAAGCGGTGAATGAATCAGCATATGCTTCAATCTGCCGTTTCCTCCTGGGTCATCTGTACTCCAGGCATCTGGTATCATCTTTGGGGAAGAAGAAAAAAAATGAGTAATTCGAAAGGCTTTGCTGGGAGTGCGCCCTCAGAGGTGAGGAAGAGTTGGGCATTTTCTTCAGGTCTGCCTTGCCATAAAAGATGAAGGTCGACATATATAGAGATAATAGCAAGTGGTGGTACTGTTCTTTTACCCTTGTCGACAAACGTTTTGATCCCGCAAATCCGGCTTTTTGAAATAGTGACGACTCTTCGATCTTTGAAGACGCCTCTTCGATTTCTGAATGACGCCCCTTCGATTTCTGAGTAGGCGCCCCTTCGATTTCTGAACGACGCCCCTTCGCTTTCTGAACGACACGTAGTAGTGTGGATGCGGCTCCTTTTGACAAAGCTGCACGCGTTTTCTGAAAAGTAGAGAAAGCGTCGCCGAACTTTGCGCTTGTCGGCTAAAGATGTGTAGTTGCGATGATGGCCTCCACGTGTATTCGACTTTGTCAGATATCTTTTGACAAAGTTGAACGCGTTTTCTGAAAAGCCGAGGGAGCGTCGCCGTAATTTACGCAGGAAATTCCGTCTTTTTGAATCGGTGGTCGCGACGCCTTAGCTTTTTATAGAGGTATCGATCACCCCAACATACACACTCTGAAGATTGCCCATTCTTGAAAATCGACTCCGGCCCTTTGAGAATTAACTCCATCCACCCCTTCTCTTTGAACACCTTTGAAAAATGACTAACTCATCGAACTTTTGCTTAGATTTGAGTCTCAGCAGCGATCCGGTTGCGCCCCGTCAAGGTAATGTATGGCGCCCTTCTTTCTTATCTTCTAACGGTCATCTTACAGGTGAAGACTCCATGATGACGAATGCAACAACAGCTACGATCGTAGCAAGGAACCTCCTCACTCCTAAAGATAGTAGGCTGCTTTCAGGACGGTCCGATGAGCTGGCCGTTCAAGAGTCCCTCGCTCTCAGTGTTCAATGTTGATAGGAGCATATTCATGCGACTTAAATGGCTTGTTCTCGTGCATTTACGTTATGTTTCTTTAGTTATTTTAGTACTTTAAGCTATTTTCGTGTTGATGCGAGATTTATACGCACACAAATTAAACCCTCTTTTTATCAATTGTAGTATAGGTGCAAGTAGGGATCGTTCTGGACCGGGGATTAGGAGGGATTGTTAATCACTTGGAAACTGACTCAAAAACGTAGAAACGCAATATAAAACACTAAACTAGACTCAAAGAACGTAAAACTAAACTTTAAAACTCTAAAACAAACCAAAAGACTCAAACATCACCCAAAACACTCAAAACTGCCTTAAAAACACTTTCTGGGCAGTTTTGAGCACTTTGGTGAATTTGGACGAAATTGGGAAATAAATTGATTCAAAACACTTAGAAACACAAACTAAATGTATTTCTAACTAATCTAACACTTTAAAAGAAATGGGGGAAAGGTTTTGACGAATTTAAAATTAAAACAGAAACTTAGAATTAAAACAGATTCTAAAAACGAAATGGATGAAATAAAATGATGAGAAACTAGTTAGAGGGTTCCTTATCCACACATGAACATAAGCATATAATTTGACTCCGAGTTATGACTTCAACGAACGATGAATGACAATGCTCCAAGTTAATTAGGTTCGCTTAAACTAACTTTCAGATTTCCCTAGATTCATTGGATTGAATGGGATACGCATTACAACCAAATTATTCCTAATCAAAGTCCCTAACCATGGAATACGCATGATAGAGACATTCAACAAAGATCATTAAGTTCAACGGAAATCATAAACATCGACTAGGCATTCATAACTATGGAATACGCATGTTAATCCAGCCTAGGGTTTACTAAACACAATCGTGACTAGCGATCTTTACTACTCATGAATATAAGTTCATAACGATTAGGTGAAATTTCCTTATATCCTAGCATCAAGTTTAGGCATGCAAATTAAGTGTCGACCCTCAACCCACATACATAAACAAGTTCTTAATCAAAACAGAAAAGTAAACCACATCTAAAGTTCATGAATTCATAACTGGAGTAAATCAAATCATAACCAACTGATGCGAGATTTATACGCACACAAATTAAACCCTCTTTTTGTCAATTGTAGTATAAGTATAAGTAGGGATCGTTCTGGACCGGGGATTAGGAGGGATTGTTAATCACTTGGATTTGACTCAAAAACATAAAAACAAAGTTAAAAACGTTCACAAAGACTCAAAGGACTCAAAACAAGTTCAAAAGACTCAAAACTGCCTAAAAACACTAACTAGGCAGTTTCTGACCTTAACCCCAATGTTGGACGAATTTAGGATTATGGCTTGATTCAAACGTAAAATAACAATATAAAACACTATACTAGACTCAAAGAATGCAAAACTAAACTTTAAAACACTAAAACAAACCAAAAGACTCAAACATCACCCAAAACACTCAAAACTGCCTTAAAAACACTTTCTGGGCAGTTTTGAGCACTTTGGTGAATTTGGACGAAATTACGTAATAAATGGAATCAAAACACTTAGAAACATAAACTAAGACACTTTCTAACTAAATTGGACGATAAAGTAAAGGGGGATTGAGTTTTGACGAAATTAAACTAAATGAACAAATTGTAATTAAAGCAGAATCTAAATATGAATTTGATGAAATGGAATGAATGGATGATAGAATAGCTAAGGGGTTCATCTCCATACATGTTACACTTAAAACATTAAAACAAACCAAAAGACTCAAACATCACCCAAAACACTCAAAACAGCCTTAAAATCACTTTCTGGGCAGTTTTGAGCACTTTGGTGAATTTGGACGAATTTTGGGAAATAAATGGAATCAAAACACTTTAAAACATAAACTAAACAAAGTCTAAACACTAAAGAACAAGAAAGTAAAGGGGGGGGTTAGGTTTTGACGAATTTAAACTAAAAGAACAGATTGTAAGTAAAAGCAAAATGTAAATGTGAATGTGTGATAGAATTGAATGGAATGAAGGCTAGCTAAGGGGTTCATCTCCATACATGTTATACTTGCATAATAAAATGATTTCCAATTGCATTTCAATAAACTATGATACTCAACACCCCAAGTTAACCGTGATGCACTAATTAACCTTCAAATCTTCCTAACGTTATTGAATTGGATGATGCATGCGACAATTCAAAACATTCCCCACAAGTCCTCAACATGAATGCATAGAAGAGGTACAAGCAAGAATCATTACGCTCTATGAAAATTATAAGTGTTGACGAGGCATTCGTTACTATGATTGCATGAAACTTATGCCAAGAATTTGTTTAACGCGATTGTTTATAAGCAACCTCCACTACTTGTGAATATAAGTTCGTAACTATTAGGTGAAACTCACTTATATTCTAGCGTCATATTCATGCATGAAAATTAAGCGCGCATTCTCAATAAACATACATAAATAAGTTATCAATCAAACGGTTAAACAAATTGAATCCACAACTTATGAAACGCAATTAGAAGTAATCAAATCAAAATGCAAGCATAAACATATATTTCGAATTCCGCCCTAGCCAAGGGGGGTTTAGTTGAATTTAAACATTGGAATCAAAGAAACACCTAAACATTCCAACAACTCAAACTTGAATTGTATGAACGTTTAGGCACTCTTCTCTTCCATTCCTCATACGTACAAAACAAAGAGTATTGAAATTAAACATTGAAATCAAAGAAACACCTAAACATTCCAACAACTCAAACTTGAATTGTATGAACGTTTAGGCACTCTTCTCTTCCTCTTCGTTGTAGCACAAGGTCTAAGGATAGTTTGATGGTGTGAATGGTTTGGGGAGTGGTTGGAGTGGCTGCAATGGAGGAGAAAAGTGTTTTGGTGGCTGCAATGAGGGTGTGGAGAGGTTTTGACGAATTTCTGGAATATGGAAGAGTGTATGAATGAAATGTGTATGCAATGGATGCTTATTTATAGGTGAAATGGGGGGAACATGACAGCTAGGAGGGAATGTGGCTGCATGTTTGAATGATTAAAGGATGCATGTGGGTTGGAATTGCATGTGCAATGAATATGTGGCTGCATGTGCAAGGGGACAATCTGAAAATGCATGTGAAAGCATGTGTTGGCTGCAATGATGAAATGGATGGGAGTGCATGTGGCTTAATTAATTAAAGGGAGTGCATGTGCAATGTTTTAAAGGACGGAATGCATGTGAATATGATGGAAATCTGATGGGATGTTTTGCATGTGAATTAAAGAGTGAATGCATGTGCAATGACAGCTAGGTTGAATATGCATGTGGAATGGCTGATTTATTTGAAGATGCATGTTGATGCGTGATTTATACGCACACAAATTAAACCCTCTTTTTATCAATTGTAGTATAGGTGCAAGTAGGGATCGTTCTGGACCGGGGATTAGGAGGGATTGTTAATCACTTGGATTTGACTCAAAAACATAAAAACAAAGTTAAAAACGTTCACAAAGACTCAAAGGACTCAAAACAAGCTCAAAAGACTCAAAACTGCCTAAAAACACTAACTAGGCAGTTTCTGACCTTAAACCCAATGTTGGACGAATTTAAGATTATGGCTTGATTCAAACGTAAAATAACAATATAAAACACTATACTAGACTCAAAGAATGCATAACTAAACTTTAAAACACTAAAACAAACCAAAAGACTCAAACATCACCCAAAACACTCAAAACAGCCTTAAAATCACTTTCTGGGCAGTTTTGAGCACTTTGGTGAATTTGGACGAATTTTGGGAAATAAATTGAATCAAAACACTTTAAAACATAAACTAAACAAAGTCTAAACACTAAAGAACAAGAAGGTAAAGGGGGGGTTTTAAATTGACGAGAATTGAAATAACGAAAGAAGTTAATAAACTAGACAGAATGTAAAGATGAATTTGATGGAATTGAATGGATGGGAACCTAGCTAAGGGGTTCATCTCCATACATGTTATACTTGCATAATAAAATGATTTCCAATTGCATTTCAATAAACTATGATACTCAACACCCCAAGTTAACCGTGATGCACTAATTAACCTTCAAATCTTCCTAACGTTATTGAATTGGATGATGCATGCGACAATTCAAAACATTCCCCACAAGGCCTCAACATGAATGCATAGAAGAGGTACAAGCAAGAATCATTACGCTCTATGAAAATTATAAGTGTTGATGAGGCATTCGTTACTATGATTGCATGAAACTTATGCCAAGAATTTGTTTAACGCGATTGTTTATAAGCAACCTCCACTACTTGTGAATATAAGTTCGTAACTATTAGGTGAAACTCACTTATATTCTAGCGTCATATTCATGCATGAAAATTAAGCGTGCACTCTCAATAAACATACATAAATAAGTTATCAATCAAACAGTTAAACAAATTGAATCCACAACTTATGAAACGCAATTAGAAGTAATCAAATCAAAATGTAAGCATAAACATATATTTCGAATCCCCCCCTAGCCAAGGGGGGTTTAGTTGAATTTAAACATTGGAATCAAAGAAACACCTAAACATTCCAACAACTCAAACTTGAATTGTATGAACGTTTAGGCCCTCTTCTCTTCCATTCCTCATTCGTACAAAACAAAGAGTATTGAAATTAAACATTGAAATCAAAGAAACACCTAAACATTCCAACAACTCAAACTTGAATTGTATGAACGTTTAGGCCGTCTTATCTTCCTCTTCGTTGTAGCACAAGGTCTAAGGATAGTTTGATGGTGTGAATGGTTTGGGGAGTGGTTGGAGTGGCTGCAATGGAGGAGAAAAGTGTTTTGGTGGCTGCTGCAAGGGTGTGGAGAGGTTTTGACGAATTTCTGGAATATGGAAGAGTGAATGAGAATGAATGAATGTTGTGTGAAGTGTGTATGGTATTTATAGGGAGAAAGAGAGGGAACATGACAGCTAGGAACTTGGTGGAAATCTGAAATGGTGATGGGAGATGCATGTGGCTGATTTATGCATGTGATTAAAGGGTGGGAATGCATGTGCTTTGACAGAAATGAAAGGGAATGCATGTGCAATGAGTGTGGAGTGAATGATTGAATGCATGTGGCTGATTTATGAAGAGTGAATGCATGTGGCTGATAGGTATGAATGATTATGGTTGCATGTGGGTGGAAATGCATGTGGAATTAAAACTAGAGTGAATGATGATGAATGCATGTGGATTAAAGAGAGAGAATGTGGTGTAATGATGAAGTGGAATAAGTGCATGTGGATGTGGCTGATTGGATTTATGGAAGATGCATGTGGATTAAAGATGAGTGAATGATTATGGGTGCATGTGGATGAATGTGCATGTGCAAGGTTGTTGTTGTGATAAGTGATAAGTGTATGATATGATAAGTGAATGATATGATAAGTGAATGATAAGATAAGTGAATGATATGATAAGTGAATGATAAGATAAGTGAATGATATGATAAGTGGATGATAAGATAAGTGAATGACATAAGTGGATGATATGATAAGTGGTGAATGATATGTAATGATATGTGGGAGTGTGGCTGAAATGAAGGAGTGGAATGTTGGAATGTTATGCACGGCTAAGGAAATTGGAAAGGTTTAAATGTCCTAAAACTAAAGGGAACAAGGTTTCAACACTTTGGAATTCAATTAGGTCTTGAATTTCGTCCAACACTTTAGCGCCAAGCATAAGCTATCCATCCTTAGCCCAAAAGTGCTCCAAAAGTCTCCAAAATGCATCTTTTTGCTCCTTTAGCCCTTTGGACCTACAAACACACGGAAATAGCTTAAAGTACTAAAATAACTAAAGAAACATAACATAAATGCACGAGAACAAGCCATTTAAGTCGCATGAATATGCTCCTATCACATGTGCAATGAAGTGGAATGACAGCTAGGTTATGATGATGAATGCATGTGGCTGATTTAATTGAATAGGAAAGCATGTGGATTTAATGGTTTAACGGGTGAATGCATGTGGATGCATGTGTTGATGAATGGGATTAGGAAAGGTTTAAATGTCCTAAAACTAAAGGGAACAAGGTTCCAACACTTTGGTCTTCAATTAGGTCTTCAATTTCGTCCAACACTTTGGCTCCAAGCATAAGCTATCCATCCTTAGTCCAAAAGTGCTCCAAAAGTCTCCAAAATGCATCTTTTTGCTCCTTTAGCCCTTTGGACCTACAAACACACGAAAATAGCTTAAAGTACTAAAATAACTAAAGAAACATAACGTAAATGCACGAGAACAAGCCATTTAAGTCGCATGAATATGCTCCTATCACCAACATATGTAAATGGCTTCAAATTCGCCTCTAACTAAAAAAAGAAATTAGTTCCACATGTTTAACATAATTGAACAACAAGTTAAATTAAACATGAAAACATAAACAAGTTAATAAACTAGACAGAAAGTAAATATGAAATTGAAATAAAATGAATGGAATTGAAATGGATGAATGCTAGCTAAGGGGTTCATCTCACACATGTTACACTTGCATAATAAAATGATTTCCAATTGCATTTCAATAAACCATGAAACCCAACACCCCGGGTTAATTAGGTCCGCTTAAATTAACCGTCAAGTTCTCCTTAAGTTAATGAATTGGATGGGTTAGCGCAACGCAATCCACAACATTCTCCAAAAGTCTTTTACGTGAACAGCACAATAAAGATACAATCAAAGATCATTAAGCATCATGAAAATTATAAGTATTGACGAGGCA
Organism: Pyrus communis; assembly: GCF_041283825.1. Classification (NCBI taxonomy): domain Eukaryota; kingdom Viridiplantae; phylum Streptophyta; class Magnoliopsida; order Rosales; family Rosaceae; genus Pyrus; species Pyrus communis. Next base: position 14,440,954 of record NC_142576.1, on the reverse strand, counting down.
TTCGTTACTATGGAATACGCATGAAACTTATGCCAAGAATTCGTTTAACGCGATTGTTTATAAGCAACCTCCACTACTTGCGAATATAAGTTCGTAACTATTAGGTGAAAGTCACTTATATTCTAGCGTCATATTCATGCATGAAAATTAAGCGCGCATTCTCAATAAACATACATAAATAAGTTATCAATCAAACGGTTAAACAAATTGAATCCACAACTTATGAAACGCAATTAGAAGTAATCAAATCAAAATGCAAGCATAAACATATATTCAAATCACCCCCTAGCTAAAGGGGAGTTTTAGTTCCTCATGGTACAAAACAAAGAGAATCAAAGAAACACCTAAACATTCCAGCAACTCAAACTTGAATTGTATGAACGTTTAGGTCCTCTTCTCTTCCATGCCTCATTCGTACAAAACAAAGAGTATTGAAATTAAACATAGAAATCAAAGAAACACCTAAACATTCCAACAACTCAAACTTGAATTGTATGAACGTTTAGGCACTCTTCTCTTCCTCTTCGTCGTAGCACAAGGTCTAAGGATAGTTTGATGGTGTGAATGGTTTGGGGAGTGGTGAAAATGGAAGGGGGATGGTGTTTGGATTGATAGGGAGTGGTTCCTGATAGAAGCATATTCATGCGACTTAAATGGCTTGTTCTCGTACATTTACGTTATGTTTCTTTAGTTATTTTAGTCCTTTATGCTTCTTTTGTGTGTTTTCAGGATAATAAGACGTGTTTGACGAAAGGATGCATTGTGGAGTGTTTTGGAGCACTATTGGGCTAAGGATGGATAGCTTATACTTGGAGCCCAAGTGTTGGATGAAATTGAAGGCCTTGTATGCACTTGAGGACACAAAACAATGGACCTAATCCAATCACATAACACCTTGCCATGGGCTTAACACAAACACCATTCCTTGCCATGCAAGGGGGAGCAATTTGGGTCCATTTCATGCACTTAAACCCTAGCCCAATTACACACCATTGCAGCCAAAACACATTCATTTTTATCCATTGCACATGCATCTCCATAAACCATCAACACATTTTCACCAAGAATCTGCCCAAAAGCCGTGCATCACACATGCACTTCCACCTTTCATCCACAATGATTCATGATTCATTCACTTTGCATCCTTTAATTCAATCACATACTTTCCCATTGTATAATACATCCACATGCATCTTTAACCAACAAACATTACAACCACATGCATCCTTTATTCTTCATCATTCTAACCATGCACATTTAATCATCTCATTTCATCCCTATGCCGTGCACATTCCCTAACATTTCCAGCTTTTCTTCATCATTATTCACTCTTCATTCACATGCATTTTCAACACACTACACAACACAAAGACCCATCCTGAAAATCAATGTCGTGGCCTACTCACAATTCCAGCATCTTCACATGTCTTTCTAGCTTTCCCTTTCATTTCCACCACTCATTCTTCATCATTTCAGCCACCTACATGCATTAATTATTAAACTCTTCATCATTGCATCCAGAAAATGAGCAAGAAAACTTCCCAAACACATGCATACACACACCATTTCCAGCACATGCATGCTTAAACAAACAGCCATATGTTCCCTCCACTACTCCTATAAATACCCTTGCATTTATTCATTCAAAGACATCTCATATTCCATTCACAAAACATCAACAAACACAAAAACAGCAACCTTGTTGCCGTGGGTTCTCTTCATTTCCAGCATCATTCCCTTCTATTTCCACCACTTCCCAACCCTCCAAACCACTCCTCATCCATTTCCATAATCCCCCAAACCTCACCTTAGACCTTGTGCTACAACAACGAGGAAGAAAAGAGTGCCTAAACGTTCATACAATTCAAGTTTGAGTTGTTGGAATGTTTAGGTGTTTCTTTGATTTCAAAGTTTAAATTTAATTCTCTTTGTTTTGTACGTATGAGGAATGGAAGAGAAGAGTGCCTAAACGTTCATACAATTCAAGTTTGAGTTGTTGGAATGTTTAGGTGTTTCTTTGATTTCAAAGTTATGAGGAACTAAACCCCCCCCCCTAGCTAGGGGGGTGATTCGAAATATATGTTTATGCTTGCAATATGATTTGATTACTTTTAATTACGTTTCATAAGTTGTGAATTCAATTTGTTTAACTATTTGATTGATATCCTATTTATGTATGTTTATTAAGAATGAACGCTTAATTTTCATGCATGAATATGACGCTAGAATATAAGTGAGTTTCACGTAATAGTTATGAACTTATATTCACAAGTAGTGGAGGTTGCTTATAAACAATCGCGTTAAACAAATTCTTGGCATAAGTTTCATGCAATCATAGTAACGAATGCCTCGTCAACACTTATAGTTTTCATGTTGCTTAATGATTCTTGCTTGTATCTCTATTATGCAATTCATGTAGGGAACTTGTAAGGAATGCTTTGGATTGTCGTATGCAATCATCCAATTCATTAACTTAAGGAAAACTTGACGGTTAATTTAAGCGGACCTAATTAACCCGGGGCGTTGAGAATTCATGGTTTATTGAAAAGCAATTAGAAATCGTTTTGTATGCAAGTATAACATGTATAGAGATGAACCCCTTAGCTAGCTTCCCATCCATTCATTTCCGTCAAATCCATATTTACAATTTGTTTTGTTTCCAAGTATCCATTTTAGTTTAAATTCGTCCAAATCCAATTCCCCCCTATTTCGTTGAAGTCTTAGTCTTAATCTTTCTTATTTTTAGTTTTGCTTTCTTCGAGCATTAAATAGTGTTTTATATTGTGTTTTTACGTTTTTAAGTCAAATCCAAGTGATTAACAATCCCTCCTAATCCCCGGTCTAGAACGATCCCTACTTATACTTATACTACAATTGACGAAAAGAGGGTTTAATTTGTGCGCGTATAATTCACGCATCAGTTCCTCAAGGGAGTTTTGATGTCTACATTCTGAAATGTGGAAGGATGAATGAGAATGAATGCAATGGATGCTTATTTATAGGTGAAATGGGGGGAACATGACAGCTAGGAGGGAATGTGGCTGCATGTTTGAATGATTAAAGGATGCATGATGCGAGTTTTATACGCACACAAATTAAACCCTCTTTTTGTCAATTGTAGTATAAGTATAAGTAGGGATCGTTCTTAACCGGGGATTAGGAGGGATTGCAAATCACTTGGAAACTGACTCAAAAACGTAAAATAAAGTTAAAAACGTTCACAAAGACTCAAAGGACTCAAAACAAGTTCAAAAGACTCAAAACTGCCTAAAAAACACTAACTAGGCAGTTTCTGACCTTAAACCCAATGTTGGACGAATTTAAGATTATGGTTTGATTCAAACGTAAAAACACAATATAAAACACTATACTAGACTCAAAGAATGCAAAACTAAACTTTAAAACACTAAAACAAACCAAAAGACTCAAACATCACCCAAAACACTCAAAACAGCCTTAAAATCACTTTGTGGGCAGTTTTGAGCACTTTGGTGAATTTGGACGAATTTTGGGAAATAAATTGAATCAAAACACTTTAAAACATAAACTAAACAAAGTCTAAACACTAAAGAACAAGAAAGTAAAGGGGGGTTTTAAATTGACGAGAATTGAAATAACGAAAGAAGTTAATAAACTAGACAGAATGTAAAGATGAATTTGATGGAATTGAATGGATGGGAACCTAGCTAAGGGGTTCATCTCCATACATGTTATACTTGCATAATAAAATGATTTCCAATTGCATTTCAATAAACTATGATACTCAACACCCCAAGTTAACCGTGATGCACTAATTAACCTTCAAATCTTCCTAACGTTATTGAATTGGATGATGCATGCGACAATTCAAAACATTCCCCACAAGTCCTCAACATGAATGCATAGAAGAGGTACAAGCAAGAATCATTACGCTCTATGAAAATTATAAGTGTTGACGAGGCATTCGTTACTATGATTGCATGAAACTTATGCCAAGAATTTGTTTAACGCGATTGTTTATAAGCAACCTCCACTACTTGCGAATATAAGTTCGTAACTATTAGGTGAAACTCACTTATATTCTAGCGTCATATTCATGCATGAAAATTAAGCGCGCATTCTCAATAAACATACATAAATAAGTTATCAATCAAACGGTTAAACAAATTGAATCCACAACTTATGAAACGCAATTAGAAGTAATCAAATCAAAATGCAAGCATAAACATATATTTCGAATCCCCCCCCTAGCCAAGGGGGGTTTAGTTGAATTTAAACATTGGAATCAAAGAAACACCTAAACATTCCAACAACTCAAACTTGAATTGTATGAACGTTTAGGCCCTCTTATCTTCCTCTTCGTTGTAGCACAAGGTCTAAGGACAGTTTGATGGTGTGAATGGTTTGGGGAGTGGTTGGAGTGGCTGCAATGGAGGAGAAAAGTGTTTTGGTGGCTGCTGCAAGGGTGTGGAGAGGTTTTGACGAATTTCTGGAATATGGAAGAGTGAATTGTGTGTGAATGAGTGTGAATCAATGAGTATTTATAGGTGAAATGGGGGGAACATGACAGCTAGGTTGCATGTGCTAATGCTTGTGTGTGCATGTGAAATCTGCCAAGATGCATGTGAAAGTGTATGAATGTGCACGGCATGGGATGTTTGTGGAGTGGATTGTGCATGTGGGTTGCTGGAACAAAGATGGAATGCATGTGATTAAAGGGTGGAATGAATGGAATGCAATCTGAAATGCATGTGAATTAAAACTAGAGTGATGATGATGAATGCATGTGCAAAGGAAGTGGATTTTCTGCAAATGCAAGGTGAATGTGCATGGCTGAAAATGCATGTGAAAGCATGTGAATTAAATGGATGTGAGTGGAAAAGTGGCTGCAATGATGAAGTGAATGCATGTGGAATGGATGCAAAGGGAATTAGGCTCGGCAATGATGGTGTTTTTCTGTGGTGAATGGTAATGCAATGTGTTTGCATGTGAATTAAAGCTATGTGAATGATTAGGGTGAGTGTACATGTGCTTTGACAGCTAGGATGAATTAATTAAAGGAAGTGCATGTGATTGCAAAATGTGAATGATTATGAGTGTGTGTGAGTGAATTAAAGGATGGAATGCATGTGAAATGAATGAAATGCAATCTGAAATGGGATAGCATGTGGGTGAATGTGTGGCTGCAATGATGAAGTGAATGCATGTGTTGAATGATTAAAGTGCATGTGCAATGTTTTAAAGGATGGAATGATGGAGGAACAAGTGCATGTGAATGCATGGTGATAGCATGTGCACGGTTTTGGTTGGAATGATGGAGGAACAAGTGCATGTGAATGCATGGTGATAGCATGTGCACGGTTTTGGTTGGAATGATGGCAGATTGTGAAAACATGTGAATGCATGTGTTTGATGAATGATAAGTGGTGAATGATATGATAAGTGATAAGTGGTGAATGATAAGTGATGAATGATAAGTGGTGAATGATAAGTGATATGATATGTGAAGTAATGGGAGCATGTGAGGGAATGAATAATGAATGCATGTGTATGGTTTTGGGAGAAAGGTGGAGATGCACGGCATAAGGGAATTGGAAAGGTTTAAATGTCCTAAAACTAAAGGGAACAAAGTTCCAACACTTTGGTCTTCAATTTCGTCCAACATTTTGGCGCCAAGCATAAGCTATCCATCCTTAGCCCAAAAGTGCTCCAAAAGTCTCCAAAATGCATCTTTTTGCTCCTTTAGCCCTTTGGACCTACAAACACACGAAAATAGCTTAAAGGACTAAAATAACTAAAGAAACATAACGTAAATGCACGAGAACAAGCCATTTAAGTCGCATGAATATGCTCCTATCAATGCATGTGGGTTGGAATTGCATGTGCAATGAATATGTGGCTGCATGTTGATAGGAGCATATTCATGCGACTTAAATGGCTTGTTCTCGTGCATTTACGTTATGTTTCTTTAGTTATTTTAGTCCTTTATGCTTCTTTTGTGTGTTTTCAGGTTCTAAGGGCAAAGTATGCAAAAGGATGCCTTTTGGAGCCTTTTGGAGCAAATTAGAGATTGGAATGGATATCATATGCTTGGAGCCAAGAGGATGGACGAAATTGAAGGATTCCTCCTCCATTGCAGCCACATGCACATTCAATCATTCACACCAAAACCTTGCACATGCTTTCCCATTTCATTATTCATTCACCTTGCAGCCACTCCACATGCATTTCTAGCTTTTCCTTTGCATTCCCCCTTTAATCAACACATGCATCCACTCACCAAGAAATCATTCATTCCACATGCAACCAAAACACCACCAGAAATCATCATTGCCGTGGGTACCTATCCCATTTCAGATTGTCATTCCACTTCATTGCACATGCATCTTCATAATTCAACACATGCATTCATTATTTTTTTACTTTGCATCCTTTAATTTAATCACATGCACATTCAAACAAACACAATCATTCCAGCCATACCTTGCATTTTCAGATTGTTCCTCCATCATTGCACCACAATGCAGCCACATGCACTTGTTCCTCTAACATTTCAGCCACTTGCACTCCCATTCTCTCCCAAAACCGTGCACATGCCTTCTCCTTGCATTTCCAGCCATTCCACATGCTATTTCAGCCACATTCACTCATAATCATTCAACCAACATGTGCACATGCAACCTAGCTGTCATGTTCCCCCCATTTCACCTATAAATACTCATTCATTCACACTCATTCATACACAATTCATTTCACAACAGAAATTGGTCCCTTGGGGCCGTGCCCTTCACAAGTCCATCCATTCCATTCATAAACACACTTCCATTTCAGAAATTCATCCATTGTACATACCACAAACACTTCCCCCTTTTGTGCCGTGAGTTTCCCTATTAATCCAAACACCATCCTTCCATATTCCACCACTCCTCTTCCATTCCTCCACCACTCCCCAAACCATTCACACCATCAAACTATCCCTAGACCTTGTGCTACAACGAAGAGGAAGAGAAGAGTGCCTAAACGTTCATACAATTCAAGTTTGAGTTGTTGGAATGTTTAGGTGTTTCTTTGATTTCAATGTTTAATTTCAATGCTCTTTGTTTTGTACGAATGAGGAATGGAAGATAAGAGGGCCTAAACGTTCATACAATTCAAGTTTGAATTGTTGGAATGTTTAGGTGTTTCTTTGATTCTCTTTGTTTTGTACCATGAGGAACTAAACCCCCTTTGGTTAGGGGGTGATTCGAATATATGTTTATGCTTGCATTTTGATTTGAATACTTCTAATTGCGTTTCATAAGTTGTGGATTCAATTTGTTTAACCGTTTGATTGATAACTTATTTATGTATGTTTATTGAGAATGCGCGCTTAATTTTCATGCATGAATATGACGCTAGAATATAAGTAAGTTTCACCTAATCGTTATGAACTTATATTCACAAGTAGTGGAGGTTGCTTATAAACAATCGCGTTAAACAAATTCTTGGCATAAGTTTCATGCAATCCATAGTAACGAATGCCTCGTCAACACTTATAATTTTCATAGAGTGTAATGATTCTTGCTTGTATCTCTTCTATGCATTCATGTTGAGGACTTGTGGGGAATGTTTTGAATTGTTGTATGCGCTAACCCATCCAATTCAATAACGTTAGGAAGATTTGAAGGTTAATTAGTGCATCACGGTTAACCCGGGGTGTTGAGTTTCATGGTTTATTGAAATGCAATTGGAAATCATTTTATTATGCAAGTATAACATGTATGGAGATGAACCCCTTAGCCATTCTATCATCCATTCATTCCATTCCATCAAATTCGTTTTACAATCTGTTTAGTTTATTAACTTGTTTTGTTATTTCAATTCTCGTCAATTTAAAACCCCCCTTTACTTTCTTGTTCTGTAGTGTTTAGAATTTCTTTAGTTTATGTTTTAAAGTGTTTTGATTCAATTTTATTTCCCAATTTCGTCCAAATTCACCAAAGTGCTCAAAACTGCCCAGAAAGTAATTTTAAGGCAGTTTTGAGTGTTTTGGGTGATGTTTGAGTCTTTTGGTTTGTTTTAATGTTTTAAGTGTTTAGTTTTACATTCTTTGAGTTAGTTTAGTGTTTTATATTGTGTTTTTACGTTCTTGAGTCAAGTTATTACTTAATTTCGTCCAAATTTGTGTTTGTGCTCAAATCTGCCCAGAAAGTGGTTTTTAGGCAGATTTGAGTGTGTTTGTGTTGTTTTGAGTCTTTTGGTTTGTTTTAGTGTTTTAAAGTTTAGTTTTGCATTCTTTGAGTCTAGTATAGTGTTTCATATTGTTATTTTACATTTTTGAGTCAAATCCAAGTGGTTAACAATCCCTCCTAATCCCCGGTCTAGAACGATCCCTACTTATACATATACTACAATTTGACGAAAAGAGGGTTTAATTTGTGTGCGTATAAAATCCCGCATCACATGTGCAAGGGGACAATCTGAAAATGCATGTGAAAGCATGTGTTGGCTGCAATGATGAAATGGATGGGAGTGCATGTGGCTTAATTAATTAAAGGGAGTGCATGTGCAATGTTTTAAAGGATGGAATGCATGTGAGTGACAACTAGATATGTTGATGAATGCATGTGGAATGTTTGTGGTGAGTGAATGTGGCTGATTTGATTTATGGAAGATGCATGTGGATTAAAGGTGAGTGAATGATTATGGAATGCAATCTGAAATGGGAGATGGAATGGAGGTGTTTTGCATGTGAATTAAAGAGTAAATGCATGTGAATTAAAGAGTGAATGCATGTGAATTAAAGGTGTTGTGTTAGGTGATGGGTGCATGTTAAGTGATAAGTGATAAGTGATGATGATATGATATGTGGTTATGATAAGTGATAAGTGATAAGTGATGATGATATGATATGTGGTTATGATAAGTGATAAGTGGTGATGATAAGTAATGATATGTGGGAGTGTGGCTGAAATGAAGGAGTGGAATGTTGGAATGTTATGCACGGCTAAGGAAATTGGAAAGGTTTAAATGTCCTAAAACTAAAGGGAACAAGGTTCCAACACTTTGGTCTTCAATTAGGTCTTCAATTTCGTCCAACACTTTGGCTTCAAGCATAAGCTATCCATCCTTAGCCCAAAAGTGCTCCAAAAGTCTCCAAAATGCATCTTTTTGCTCCTTTAGCCCTTTGGACCTACAAACACACGAAAATAGCTTAAAGGACTAAAATAACTAAAGAAACATAACGTAAATGCACGAGAACAAGCCATTTAAGTCGCATGAATATGCTCCTATCAAATACCCCCACACTTATCTTTTGCTAGTCCTCGAGCAAAACAAAACAACAAAAATACACGAAACTAGACAAAACGAACAAAACACAACCTACACCTTCCAACAATCGTCTCACGGATTTCTAATGCACATGACAAGTTAAAAATTATTATTCCCACAGATTTTAGCCATCTTTACACTTAAGTACATTCTTAATCATAGTCACCACATACTAGTTCACAATTAAGCATTTAAAACACATTTCGAATGTAGTAACATGCCTTAGAGAATTTCCTCAATTCCTTACTAGAATGCACTCTATTTTCACACAGATTTTCTGACTACACACCCTACACTAGTTATATGTGAGAGATTGATGTAAACATGAAAGACTAGCATCTCACATATGTTATAACAAAGAAAGCATTTTCTGGATTTACGATAATGACCTGAATATGATCTCATGAATGGAATGCTACTACCTAGAATGAGAACCAGTGATTCCATAAGCTCATATCAATTCCAAACTCCACATATTGAATACATAACATCAAGATAGAAGTTGAGGGTTGTAACGGGGCTAAGGGTAATGGTTTAACAAAGAAAGGTAAAGTAAAACAAAGGTTCTTAAAGTAATAGGAAGCGAAGTAATGAAATTGACACTTAAACTCACTTTTAATGGCAGAAATCAACTTTTAAACACAAGGGAAGATTCATGCAACAACTAGGGTCAATTTCACTCTTTTGGACCCTTCCTTCAATAACCAATGCTTGTGAGATCATTCTCACTTATTTTTCAACTCTTTTTTTTTTCTTTCTTTTCAACAATTTTTTTCTTTATTTCATTCTTTGGCCGTGCCCTATTATCTTCCCCCACACTTATTTTCTGCAGTATATTGATCAAAAGGAGTTCATTCTAAGTCATGCTTCACTATCCTTTAAGAACAAGGGGTTAATAAAGAAAATAAGCTTGAAAAGGCTCAAAAGGGGTAATCCTACAATACATGTGAAAAGGGATAGGCTTTTTGGCTTTGGCTTGACTAACAACTTCATCTTATTGTATGTTATGCAATCAATATCATGCTTTGAATGAAACGGATATAAGTTCTAGCATTTAGTTCTATCATGATACAATTGCATTCTAAGTAGCAACCAAGCAAGGAATAATGAGATCATGCAACAACTTTAGAAAACAAAGAATCACAGAAAATAACTCTCCAAAGAAAGTAATGGCTCGAGTCTCACAGGGATGTAGCGTTTGTTTGAGTTCCTTCCTTCAAGCATGTTACAAAAACGAATTTTTCTTTTATGATTGCATGTGAAGTCATACATTATAACCATAACCAAGCATATACCAAGAGTAAATCAAACTTTTCTCTATGTTCATAACTCTTTTTAACAGTCATGCAATTACAAACCAAATCCTTATTATTGTGTTGGAAGGTACCCTAAGACACAAACACACAAAAACGACTCAAAACACTCTTTTTAGGCTTTTTAAAACATGTTTTTCAAATTTTTATGTGATTTTCGGAGTTATAAAAACAAAACATACTAAAACACTCTAAAACAACTTAAAAACACCTTAAAACGGTAAGGAACAACATTTGAAGTTATGGGTGATAAAATCCCATGAATTTGCATCAAATATACTTAGTTACCCCCCCACACTTAAATCAAACATTGTCCTCAATGTTTTAAGCATAGATTCACACAAAACATAAGTATACACACAAAAAGCACTTAAACATAGTAAACATGGCAGAATGTAATTAACAAAGAGAAGAGTTTAGGGACGCAAATCTGGTTATGGAGTGTAAATTCCCTCTTCTCCTTAGTGATTGCATTGAGGCTTTGATCTTTGTGATTCCACAGGCTTACTCTTGAACTGGTTTCCGCCCATCGTTGATTTTCCTTTGTGCTACTCTTGAACTGGGCAGCAGGAATCTTTTGGTCTCCTCCACTTGTTGATTTTCCTTTGTGCTACTGGGCTGGAGGATTCTTTTGGTCTTCCCCGAAGGTCTGAGCTTACCCCTTTGGTCTGTTTCTTTGTTCAATCTTTCCAATTCGTATTGAAAAGGGTTGGAGGATAACTCAGCCTATGTTTGTCTCCACATGCTTCAATGTATCATTTTCACTTGCCTTACTCGCTCCCCTTTGCAGAAGTGGTCCCTTCTCCAGAAGTGTATCAACCGTTGAAGATGACTACTCGAGAGCAACGCTAGGTAAGCAATCAGGAATAGATTCCAGGCAGTTGGCTCCAGATCAGAAGACTGACTCCAAGTGCCAGCTGATTGCTTCTTTTACTTTGCCATGCGAGTAAGAACAAGGACAAAGAAAAAGACAGGGAAAGAGCATGATATGAGATACTTTTGCTTTTGACCTTGATGATATGAGATACCTTTGCTTTTGAAGAAGCGGTGAATGAATCAGCACACTTCAATCTGCCGTTTCCTCCTGGGTCATCTGTACTCCAGGCATCCGGTATCATCTTTGGGGAAGAAGAAAAATTTGAGTATTTCAAAAGGCTTTGCTGGGAGTACGCCCTCAGAGGTGATGGAGAGTTGGGCATTTTCTTCAGGTCTGTCCTACCATAAAAGATGAAGGTCGACATATATAGAGATAATATCAAGTGGTGGTACTGTTCTTTTACCCTTGTCGACAAACGTTTTGATCTCGCAAATCCGGCTTTTTGAAATAGTGGCGCCTCTTCGATCTTTGAAGACGCCTCTTCGATTTCTGAGCAGGCGCCCCTTCAATTTCTGAACGACGCCCCTTCGCTTTTTGAACGACACGTAGTAGTGCGGATGCGGCTCCTTTTGACAAAGCTGCACGCGTTTTCTGAAAAGCAGAGAAAGCGTCGCCGAACTTTGCGCTTGTCGGCTAAAGACGTGTAGTTGCGATGATGGCCTCCACGTGTTGTCTGAAAAGAAGAAATCTTTTGACAAAGTTGAACGCGTCTTCTGAAAAGCCGAGAACGCGTCGCCTAAATTACGCCGGAAATTCCGGCTTTTTGAATCGGTGGACGCGTCGCCTTGGCTTTTTATAGAGCTATCGATCACCACAACAAACACACTCTGAAGAATTCCCATTCTTGAAAATCGACTCCGGCCCTTTGAGAATTAACTCCATCCACCCCATCTCTTTGAACACTTTTGAAAAATGGCAAACCCATCGAACCTTAGCTTAGAATTGAGTCTCAGCAGTGATACGGGCACGCCGCGTCAAGGTAGCGTATGGCGCCCTTCTATCTTATCTTCTAACGGTCCTCTCACAGGTGAAGACTCCGTGATGCAGGACGCCACAACAGCTACAATAGTAGCTAGGAACCTCCTCACTCCAAAAGATAGTAGGTTGCTGTCAGGACGGTCCGATGAGTTGGCCGTTCAAGAGTCCCTCGCACTTAGTGTTCAGTGTGCGAGTTCGGTGTCCAACATGGGCCAACGCCTGCTTGCCCGCTCCCGTCAGGTGGAATCATTGATGGCAGAGGTGGAAAGTCTTAAGCAAGAGATCCAGCAGCTTAAGTACGAGAATAGAAGTTTGCACGTGCTTGCAAACAACTATTCGACGGGCATGAAGAGGAAGCTTGATGAACTGCAAGAGTCTGAAGGTCGGATTCAAAGCGACCGTCAAAGGTTTTCTGCTTATCTCCAGAGGCACCTTTTTCCTGGCTCATCCAGCGCTTGGCCAAGTATTGAGGCCTGGAATGCTCTAGCTCCGATGCCTCCCGCTCCGATACCTTCCGCTCTGATGCCTCCCGCTTCTATGCCTTCCGCTCCGATGCCTTCCGCTCTGATGCCTTCTGCTCCGATGCCTTCAGCTCCGACGCCTCGTAGTGGGGCTTCACGTAAACAACCTTTGTGAAGCACCATCTTTCTCCATGTTTAGTATTTTATTTAATATATGAAATTTTTTTTTTTTTTTTTTTTTTTTTTTCAGTGCATTGGGTTGCCTCCCAAGTAGCGCTTTCTTTTACGTCTTGCAGCCGGACGAAGAACCCAATCACTCCAGGATATGTTCACGAATCGGATGAGAACTCCGAGTCATAAACAAGTACCTAAACAAGAAACAAAACAAGATTAAGAATCTGGAATAAAATAAAAACAAACGAAAATAAAACAATCCAAGGGATTAGCAAATTTTCTAATCCCCGGCAACGGCGCCAAAATTTGATGCGAGATTTATACGCACACAAATTAAACCCTCTTTTTATCAATTGTAGTATAGGTGCAAGTAGGGATCGTTCTGGACCGGGGATTAGGAGGGATTGTTAATCACTTGGAAACTGACTCAAAAACGTAGAAACGCAATATAAAACACTAAACTAGACTCAAAGAACGTAAAACTAAACTTTAAAACTCTAAAACAAACCAAAAGACTCAAACATCACCCAAAACACTCAAAACTGCCTTAAAAACACTTTCTGGGCAGTTTTGAGCACTTTGGTGAATTTGGACGAAATTGGGAAATAAATTGATTCAAAACACTTAGAAACACAAACTAAATGTATTTCTAACTAATCTAACACTTTAAAAGAAATGGGGGAAAGGTTTTGACGAATTTAAAATTAAAACAGAAACTTAGAATTAAAACAGATTCTAAAAACGAAATGGATGAAATAAAATGATGAGAAACTAGTTAGAGGGTTCCTTATCCACACATGAACATAAGCATATAATTTGACTCCGAGTTATGACTTCAACGAACGATGAATGACAATGCTCCAAGTTAATTAGGTTCGCTTAAACTAACTTTCAGATTTCCCTAGATTCATTGGATTGAATGGGATACGCATTACAACCAAATTATTCCTAATCAAAGTCCCTAACCATGGAATACGCATGATAGAGACATTCAACAAAGATCATTAAGTTCAACGGAAATCATAAACATCGACTAGGCATTCATAACTATGGAATACGCATGTTAATCCAGCCTAGGGTTTACTAAACACAATCGTGACTAGCGATCTTTACTACTCATGAATATAAGTTCATAACGATTAGGTGAAATTCCCTTATATCCTAGCATCAAGTTTAGGCATGCAAATTAAGTGTCGACCCTCAACCCACATACATAAACAAGTTCTTAATCAAAACAGAAAAGTAAACCACATCTAAAGTTCATGAATTCATAACTGGAGTAAATCAAATCATAACCAACATATGTAAATGGCTTCAAATTCGCCTCTAACTAAAAAAAGAAATTAGTTCCACATGTTTAACATAATTGAACAACAAGTTAAATTAAACATGAAAACATAAACAAGTTAATAAACTAGACAGAAAGTAAATATGAAATTGAAATAAAATGAATGGAATTGAAATGGATGAATGCTAGCTAAGGGGTTCATCTCACACATGTTACACTTGCATAATAAAATGATTTCCAATTGCATTTCAATAAACCATGAAACCCAACACCCCGGGTTAATTAGGTCCGCTTAAATTAACCGTCAAGTTCTCCTTAAGTTAATGAATTGGATGGGTTAGCGCAACGCAATCCACAACATTCTCCAAAAGTCCTTTACGTGAACACCACAATAAAGATACAATCAAAGATCATTAAGCATCATGAAAATTATAAGTATTGACGAGGCATTCGTTACTATGGAATACGCATGAAACTTATGCCAAGAATTCGTTTAACGCGATTGTTTATAAGCAACCTCCACTACTTGCGAATATAAGTTCATGCGACTTAAATGGCTTGTTCTCGTGCATTTACGTTATGTTTCTTTAGTTATTTTAGTCCTTTAAGCTATTTTCGTGTGTTTGTAGGTCCAAAGGGCTAAAGGAGCAAAAAGATGCATTTTGGAGACTTTTGGAGCACTTTTGGGCTAAGGAGGGATAGCTTATGCTTGGCGCCAAAATGTTGGACGAAATTGAAGACCAAAGTGTTGGAACCTTGTTCCCTTTAGTTTTAGGACATTTAAACCTTTCCAATTCCCTTATCACATGCATTCATTATTCATTCCCTCACATGCTTTCATTACTTATCATCACCACTTATCACTTATCATAACCACTTATCATCATCACCTATCACTTATCACTTATCACTTATCACATATCATTCACCACATATCATTCACCACTTATCTTATCAACCACTTATCATATCATTCACTTATCTTATCAATCACTTATCATATCATACACTTAATTAATTAACCCACATGCATCCATCACCCAACACTTCCCTTGTGCCGTGCATACCCTCATTCTTTCATCATTTCAGCCACTTCATCATTCCATCAGATTTCACAACCTAAGTCACATGTGCATTCATCCACCTTTCTCCCAAAAAGCTTTGCACATGCATTCACTCACCACAAACAAGTCACATGCATTCATCAACATATCTAGCTGTCATTCACATGCATTCCATCTTTTAATTTAATCACTTGCACATTCACCTTGCATTTGCAGAAAATCCACTTCATAACACATGCATCTTGGCAGATTTCACATGCACTCATGCACATTCACCTTAATCATTCACATAGCTTTAGTCCACATGCATTTCCACCTAGATTTCCACCTCACAACCACCAGAAATCAACCAAAACCGTGCATTCCCTTTCATTTCTGTCAAAGCGCATGCATTTCCACCCTTTAATCACATGCACAAACAGCCACATGCATCTCCCATCACCATTTCAGATTTCCACCAAGTTCCTAGCTGTCATGTTCCCCCCATTTCACCTATAAATACTCATTCATTCATTCTCATTCATACACAATCCATTCACCACAGAAATAAGGCCTTTGTGCCAGAAATTCACCCATTCCAAACACTCTTCCATAAACTCATCCATTGCAGAAATGTAGACCATCAAACCACCCCCTTTGTGCCGTGAGTCTTCCCTACAAATCCAAACACCATCCTTCCATTCCTCCACCACTCCCCAAACCATTCACACCATCAAACTATCCTTAGACCTTGTGCTACAACGAAGAGGAAGAGAAGAGTGCCTAAACGTTCATACAATTCAAGTTTGAGTTGTTGGAATGTTTAGGTGTTTCTTTGATTTCAATGTTTAATTTCAATGCTCTTTGTTTTGTACGAATGAGGAATGGATGATAAGAGGGCCTAAACGTTCATACAATTCAAGTTTGAGTTGCTGGAATGTTTAGGTGTTTCTTTGATTCTCTTTGTTTTGTACCATGAGGAACTAAACTCCCCCTTGGTTGGGGGGTGATTCGAATATATGTTTATGCTTGCATTTTGATTTGATTACTTCTAATTGTGTTTCATAAGTTGTGATTCAATTTGTTTAACCGTTTTATTGATAACTTATTTATGTATGTTTATTGAGAGTGCACGCTTAATTTTCATGCATGAATATGACGCTAGAATATAAGTGAGTTTCACCTAATAGTTACGAACTTATATTCATAAGTAGTGGAGGTTGCTTATAAACAATCGCGTTAAACGAATTCTTGGCAAGAGTTTCATGCATTCATAGTAACGAATGCCTCGTCAACACTTATAATTTTCATAGAGCGTAATGATTCTTGCTTGTACCTCTTCTATGCATTCATGTTGAGGACTTGTGGGGAATGTTTTGAATTGTCGCTTGCATCATCCAATTCAATAACGTTAGGAAGATTTGAAGGTTAATTAGTGCATCACGGTTAACTTGGGGTGTTGAGTATCATAGTTTATTGAAATGCAATTGGAAATCATTTTATTATGCAAGTATAACATGTATGGAGATGAACCCCTTGGCTAGCATCCATCCATTCATTCCATTTCATCACATTCATATATACTATCTGTCTTAATTCGAATCTGTACATTTTATTTAATTTCGTATAAAACTCAATCCCCCTTTACTTTATTGTCCAATTTAGTAGAAAGTGTTTTAGTTTATGTTTATAAGTGTTTTGATTCATTTTGTTACATAATTTCGTCCAAATTCACCAAAGTGCTCAAAACTGCCCAGAAAGTGATTTTAAGGCAGTTTTGAGTGTTTTGGGTGATGTTTGAGTCTTTTGGTTTGTTTTAATGTTTTAAGTGTTTAGTTTTACATTCTTTGAGTTAGTTTAGTGTTTTATATTGTGT
Organism: Pyrus communis; assembly: GCF_041283825.1. Taxonomy (NCBI): domain Eukaryota; kingdom Viridiplantae; phylum Streptophyta; class Magnoliopsida; order Rosales; family Rosaceae; genus Pyrus; species Pyrus communis. The sequence goes on along the minus strand of NC_142576.1, from coordinate 14,423,653 downwards.
TTTTACGTTCTTGAGTCAAGTTATTACTTAATTTCGTCCAAATTTGTGGTTTTGCTCAAATCTGCCCAGAAAGTGGTTTTTAGGCAGATTTGAGTGTGTTTGTGTTGTTTTGAGTCTTTTGGTTTGTCTTAGTGTTTTAAAGTTTAGTTTTGCATTCTTTGAGTCTAGTATAGTGTTTCATATTGTTATTTTACGTTTTTGAGTCAAATCCAAGTGGTTAACAACCCCTCCTAATCCCCGGTCCAGAACGATCCCTACTTATACATATACTACAATTTGACGAAAAGAGGGTTTAATTTATGCGCGTATAATTCTCGCATCATTTATAAGCAACCTCCACTACTTGCGAATATAAGTTCGTAACTATTAGGTGAAACTCACTTATATTCTAGCGTCATATTCATGCATGAAAATTAAGCGCGCATTCTCAATAAACATACATAAATAAGTTATCAATCAAACGGTTAAACAAATTGAATCCACAACTTATGAAACGCAATTAGAAGTAATCAAATCAAAATGCAAGCATAAACATATATTCAAATCACCCCCTAGCTAAAGGGGAGTTTTAGTTCCTCATGGTACAAAACAAAGAGAATCAAAGAAACACCTAAACATTCCAGCAACTCAAACTTGAATTGTATGAACGTTTAGGTCCTCTTCTCTTCCATGCCTCATTCGTACAAAACAAAGAGTATTGAAATTAAACATAGAAATCAAAGAAACACCTAAACATTCCAACAACTCAAACTTGAATTGTATGAACGTTTAGGCACTCTTCTCTTCCTCTTCGTCGTAGCACAAGGTCTAAGGATAGTTTGATGGTGTGAATGGTTTGGGGAGTGGTGAAAATGGAAGGGGGATGGTGTTTGGATTAATAGGGAGTGGTTCCTCAAGGGAGTTTTGATGTCTACATTCTGAAATGTGGAAGGATGAATGAGAATGAATGCAATGGATGCTTATTTATAGGTGAAATGGGGGGAACATGACAGCTAGGAGGGAATGTGGCTGCATGTTTGAATGATTAAAGGATGCATGTGGGTTGGAATTGCATGTGCAATGAATATGTGGCTGCATGTGCAAGGGGACAATCTGAAAATGCATGTGATGGCTGCAATGATGAAATGGATGGGAGTGCATGTGGCTTAATTAATTAAAGGGAGTGCATGTGCAATGTTTTAAAGGATGGAATGCATGTGGGTGACAACTAGATATGTTGATGAATGCATGTGGAATGTTTGTGGTGAGTGAATGTGGCTGATTTGATTTATGGAAGATGCATGTGGATTAAAGGTGAGTGAATGATTATGGAATGCAATCTGAAATGGGAGATGGAATGGAGGTGTTTTGCATGTGAATTAAAGAGTGAATGCTTGTGAATTAAAGGTGTTGTGTTAGGTGATGGGTGCATGTTAAGTGATAAGTGATAAGTGATGATGATAAGTGATAAGTGATAAGTGATGATGATATGATATGTGGTTATGATAAGTGATAAGTGATAAGTGATGATGATATGATATGTGGTTATGATAAGTGATAAGTGGTGATGATAAGTAATGATATGTGGGAGTGTGGCTGAAATGAAGGAGTGGAATGTTGGAATGTTATGCACGGCTAAGGAAATTGGAAAGGTTTAAATGTCCTAAAACTAAAGGGAACAAGGTTCCAACACTTTGGTCTTCAATTAGGTCTTCAATTTCGTCCAACACTTTGGCTTCAAGCATAAGCTATCCATCCTTAGCCCAAAAGTGCTCCAAAAGTCTCCAAAATGCATCTTTTTGCTCCTTTAGCCCTTTGGACCTACAAACACACGAAAATAGCTTAAAGGACTAAAATAACTAAAGAAACATAACGTAAATGCACGAGAACAAGCCATTTAAGTCGCATGAATATGCTCCTATCAAATACCCCCACACTTATCTTTTGCTAGTCCTCGAGCAAAACAAAACAACAAAAATACACGAAACTAGACAAAACGAACAAAACACAACCTACACCTTCCAACAATCGTCTCACGGATTTCTAATGCACATGACAAGTTAAAAATTATTATTCCCACAGATTTTAGCCATCTTTACACTTAAGTACATTCTTAATCATAGTCACCACATACTAGTTCACAATTAAGCATTTTAAAACACATTTCGAATGTAGTAACATGCCTTAGAGAATTTCCTCAATTCCTTACGAGAATGCACTCTATTTTCACACAGATTTTCTGACTACACACCCTACACTAGTTATATGTGAGAGATTGATGTAAACATGAAAGACTAGCATCTCACATATGTTATAACAAAGAAAGCATTTTCTGGATTTACGATAATGACATGAATATGATCTCATGAATGGAATGCTACTACCTAAAATGAGAACCAGTGATTCCATAAGCTCATATCAATTCCAAACTCCACATATTGAATACATAACATCAAGATAGAAGTTGAGGGTTGTAACGGGGCTAAGGGTAATGGTTTAACAAAGAAAGGTAAAGTAAAACAAAGGTTCTTAAAGTAATAGGAAGCGAAGTAATGAAATTGACACTTAAACTCACTTTTAATGGCAGAAATCAACTTTTAAACACAAGGGAAGATTCATGCAACAACTAGGGTCAATTTCACTCTTTTGGACCCTTCCTTCAATAACCAATGCTTGTGAGATCATTCTCACTTATTTTTCAACTCTTTTTTTTTTCTTTCTTTTCAACAATTTTTTTCTTTATTTCATTCTTTGGCCGTGCCCTATTATCTTCCCCCACACTTATTTTCTGCAGTATATTGATCAAAAGGAGTTCATTCTAAATCATGCTTCACTATCCTTTAAGAACAAGGGGTTAATAAAGAAAATAAGCTTGAAAAGGCTCAAAAGGGGTAATCCTACAATACATGTGAAAAGGGATAGGCTTTTTGGCTTTGGCTTGACTAACAACTTCATCTTATTGTATGTTATGCAATCAATATCATGCTTTGAATGAAACGGATATAAGTTCTAGCATTTAGTTCTATCATGATACAATTGCATTCTAAGTAGCAACCAAGCAAGGAATAATGAGATCATGCAACAACTTTAGAAAACAAAGAATCACAGAAAATAACTCTCCAAAGAAAGTAATGGCTCGAGTCTCACAGGGATGTAGCGTTTGTTTGAGTTCCTTCCTTCAAGCATGTTACAAAAACGAAATTTTCTTTTATGATTGCATGTGAAGTCATACATTATAACCATAACCAAGCATATACCAAGAGTAAATCAAACTTTTCTCTATGTTCATAACTCTTTTTAACAGTCATGCAATTACAAACCAAATCCTTATTATTGTGTTGGAAGGTACCCTAAGACACAAACACACAAAAACGACTCAAAACATTCTTTTTAGGCTTTTTAAAACATGTTTTTCAAATTTTTATGTGATTTTCGGAGTTATAAAAACAAAACATACTAAAACACTCTAAAACAACTTAAAAACACCTTAAAACAGCAAGGAACAACATTTGAAGTTATGGGTGATAAAATCCCACGAATTTGCATCAAATATACTTAGTTACCCCCCCCCCCCCACACTTAAATCAAACATTGTCCTCAATGTTTTAAGCATAGATTCACACAAAACATAAGTAAACACACAAAAAGCACTTAAACATAGTGAACATGGCAGAATGTAATTAACAAAGAGAAGAGTTTAGGGACGCAAATCTGGTTATGGAGTGTAAATTCCCTCTTCTCCTTAGTGATTGCATTGAGGCTTTGATCTTTGTGATTCCACAGGCTTACTCTTGAACTGGTTTCCGCCCATCGTTGATTTTCCTTTGTGCTACTCTTGAACTGGGCAGCAGGAATCTTTTGGTCTCCTCCACTTTTGGGCTGAGGATGGATAGCTTATGCTTGGAGCCAAAGTGTTGGACGAAATTGAAGACCTAATTGAAGACCAAAGTGTTGGAACCTTGTTCCCTTTAGTTTTAGGACATTTAAACCTTTCCTATATCCTTAGCCGTGCATAACATTCCAACATTCCACTCCTTCATTTCAGCCACACTCCCACATATCATTACTTATCATTCACCACTTATCATATCATCCACTTATCATATCATTCACTTATCTTATCATCCACTTATCATATCATTCACTTATCTTATCATTCACTTATCATATCATACACTTATCACTTATCACAACAACAACCTTGCACATGCACATTCATCCACATGCACCCATAATCATTCACTCATCTTTAATCCACATGCATCTTCCATAAATCAAATCAGCCACATCCACATGCATTCATCATCATTCACTCTAGTTTTAATTCCCACATGCATTTCCACCCACATGCAACCATAATCATTCATAAATCAGCCACATGCATTCATCATCATAACCTAGCTGTCATTCAACTTCATTGCACATGCATCTTCAAATAAATCAGATTTCCATCATATTCACATGCATTCCATCCTTTAAAACATTGCACATGCACTCCCGTTAATTAATTAAGCCACATGCACTCCCATCCATTTCATCATTGCAGCCAACACATGCTTTCACATGCATTTTCAGATTGTCCCCTTGCACATGCAGCCACATATTCATTGCACATGCAATTCCAACCCACATGCATCCTTTAATCATTCAAACATGCAGCCACATTCCCTCCTAGCTGTCATGTTCCCCCCATTTCACCTATAAATAAGCATCCATTGCATTCATTCTCATCTACTCTTCCATATTCCAGAAATTCGTCAAAACCTCTCCACACCCTTGCAGCAGCCACCAAAACACTTTTCTCCTCCATTGCAGCCACTCCAACCACTCCCCAAACCATTCACACCATCAAACTATCCTTAGACCTTGTGCTACAACGAAGAGGAAGATAAGAGGGCCTAAACGTTCATACAATTCAAGTTTGAGTTGTTGGAATGTTTAGGTGTTTCTTTGATTTCAATGTTTAATTTCAATACTCTTTGTTTTGTACGAATGAGGAATGGAAGAGAAGAGGGCCTAAACGTTCATACAATTCAAGTTTGAGTTGTTGGAATGTTTAGGTGTTTCTTTGATTCCAATGTTTAAATTCAACTAAACCCCCCTTGGCTAGGGGGGAATTCGAAATATATGTTTATGCTTGCATTTTGATTTGATTACTTCTAATTGTGTTTCATAAGTTATGGATTCAATTCGTTTAACTGTTTGATTGATAACTTATTTATGTATGTTTATTGAGAGTGCACACTTAATTTTCATGCATGAATATGACGCTAGAATATAAGTGAGTTTCACCTAATAGTTACGAACTTATATTCACAAGTAGTGGAGGTTGCTTATAAACAATCGCGTTAAACGAATTCTTGGCATAAGTTTCATGCGTATTCCATAGTAACGAATGCCTCGTCAACACTTATAATTTTCATAGAGCGTAATGATTCTTGCTTGTATCTCTATTATGCAATCATGTAGGGGACTTGTGGGGAATGTTTTGGGTTGTCGTATGCAATCATCCAATTCAATAACGTTAGGAAGATTTGAAAGTTAATTTAAGCGGACCTAATTAACTTGGAGCATTGAGAATTCATGGTTTATTGAAATGCAATTGGAAATCATTTTATTATGCAAGTGTAACATGTGTGGAGATGAACCCCTTAGCTAGCATTCATCCATACTTTCATCATATTCATATTTACATTCTGCTTTAATTACAATTTGTTCATTTAGTTTAATTTCGTCAAAACTCAATCCCCCTTTACTTTATTGTCCAATTTAGTTACAAAGTGTCTTAGTTTATGTTTCTAAGTGTTTTGATTCAATTTATTACATAATTTCGTCCAAATTCACCAAAGTGCTCAAAACTGCCCAGAAAGTGTTTTTAAGGCAGTTTTGAGTGTTTTGGGTGATGTTTGAGTCTTTTGGTTTGTTTTAGTGTTTTAAAGTTTAGTTTTGCATTCTTTGAGTCTAGTATAGAGTTTTATATTGTGTTTTTACGTTTTTAAGTCAAATTTGATGCGGGAATTAAACGCACACAAATTAAACCCTCTTTTCGTCAAATTGTAGTATATGTATAAGTAGGGATCGTTCTGGACCGGGGATTAGGAGGGATTGTTAATCACTTGGATTTGACTTAAAAACGTAAAAACACAATATAAAACTCTATACTAGACTCAATCCATATTTCAGCCATCAATCCATTGCATCCATAATCCCCAAAACTCACCTTAGACCTTGTACTACAACAACGAGGAAGAGAAGAGTGCCTAAACGTTCATACAATTCAAGTTTGAGTTGTTGGAATGTTTAGGTGTTTCTTTGATTTCAATGTTTAAATTCAATTCTCTTTGTTTTGTACGTATGAGGAATGGAAGAGAAGAGTGCCGAAACGTTCATACAATTCAAGTTTGAGTTGTTGGAATGTTTAGGTGTTTCTTTGATTTCAATGTTTAAATTCAATTCTCTTTGTTTTGTACGTATGAGGAATGGAAGAGAAGAGTGCCTAAACGTTCATAAATTCAAGTTTGAGTTGTTGGAATGTTTAGGTGTTTCTTTGATTTCAAAGTTATGAGGAACTAAACCCCCCGTGGCTAGGGGGGATTCGAAATATATGTTTATGCTTGCATTTTGATTTGATTACTTCTAATTGTGTTTCATAAGTTGTGGATTCAATTTGTTTAACCGTTTGATTGATAACTTATTTATGTATGTTTATTGAGAATGCGCGCTTAATTTTCATGCATGAATATGACGCTAGAATATAAGTGAGTTTCACCTAATAGTTACGAACTTATATTCGCAAGTAGTGGAGGTTGCTTATAAACAATCGCGTTAAACGAATTCTTGGCATAAGTTTCATGCGTATTCCGTAGTAACGAATGCCTCGTCAACACTTATAATTTTCATAGAGCGTAATGATTCTTGCTTGTATCTCTATTATGCAATCATGTAGGGGACTTGTGGGGAATGTTTTGGGTTGTCGTATGCAATCATTGATGCGAGATTTATACGCACACAAATTAAACCCTCTTTTCGTCAAATTGTAGTATATGTATAAGTAGGGATCGTTCTAGACCGGGGATTAGGAGGGATTGTTAACCACTTGGATTTGACTCAAAAACGTAAAATAACAATATGAAACACTATACTAGACTCAAAGAATGCAAAACTAAACTTTAAAACACTAAGACAAACCAAAAGACTCAAAACAACACAAACACACTCAAATCTGCCTAAAAACCACTTTCTGGGCAGATTTGAGCACAAACACAAATTTGGACGAAATTAAGTAATAACTTGACTCAAGAACGTAAAAACACAATATAAAACACTAAACTAACTCAAAGAATGTAAAACTGAACACTTAAAACATTAAAACAAACCAAAAGACTCAAACATCACCCAAAACACTCAAAACTGCCTTAAAATCACTTTCTGGGCAGTTTTGAGCACTTTGGTGAATTTGGACGAAATTGGGAAATAAAATTGAATCAAAACACTTTAAAACATAAACTAAACAAATTCTAAACACTAAAGAACAAGAAAGTAAAGGGGGGTTTTAAATTGACGAGAATTGAAATAACAAAACAAGTTAATAAACTAAACAGATTGTAAAACGAATTTGATGGAATGGAATGAATGGATGATAGAATGGCTAAGGGGTTCATCTCCATACATGTTATACTTGCATAATAAAATGATTTCCAATTGCATTTCAATAAACCATGAAACTCAACACCCCGGGTTAACCGTGATGCACTAATTAACCTTCAAATCTTCCTAACGTTATTGAATTGGATGGGTTAGCGCATACAACAATTCAAAACATTCCCCACAAGTCCTCAACATGAATGCATAGAAGAGATACAAGCAAGAATCATTACGCTCTATGAAAATTATAAGTGTTGACGAGTGATGCGTGAATTATACGCACACAAATTAAACCCTCTTTTCGTCAAATTGTAGTATATGTATAAGTAGGGATCGTTCTAGACCGGGGATTAGGAGGGATTGTTAACCACTTGGATTTGACTCAAAAACGTAAAATAACAATATAAAACACTATACTAGACTCAAAGAATGCAAAGCTAAACTTTAAAACACTAAGACAAACCAAAAGACTCAAAATAACACAAACACACTCAAATTTGGACGAAATTAAGTAATAACTTGACTCAAGAACGTAAAAACACAATATAAAACACTAAACTAACTCAAAGAATGTAAAACTAAACACTTAAAACATTAAAACAAACCAAAAGACTCAAACATCACCCAAAACACTCAAAACTGCCTTAAAATCACTTTCTGGGCAGTTTTGAGCACTTTGGTGAATCTGGACGAAATTGGGAAATAAAATGAATCAAAACACTTAAAAGCACAAACTAAATTGATTTCTAACTAAATTGGACATTAAAGTAAAGGGGGATTTAGATTTATACGAAAATTGAAATAACAAAACAAGTTAATAAACTAAACAGATTGTAAAACGAATTTGATGGAATGGAATGAATGGATGATAGAATGGCTAAGGGGTTCATCTCCATACATGTTATACTTGCATAATAAAATGATTTCCAATTGCATTTCAATAAACTATGATACTCAACACCCCAAGTTAACCGTGATGCACTAATTAACCTTCAAATCTTCCTAACGTTATTGAATTGGATGATGCATGCGACAATTCAAAACATTCCCCACAAGTCCTCAACATGAATGCATAGAAGAGGTACAAGCAAGAATCATTACGCTCTATGAAAATTATAAGTGTTGACGAGGCATTCGTTACTATGGATTGCATGAAACTTATGCCAAGAATTTATTTAACGCGATTGTTTATAAGCAACCTCCACTACTTGTGAATATAAGTTCATAACGATTAGGTGAAACTAACTTATATTCTAGCGTCATATTCATGCATGAAAATTAAGTGTGCACTCTCAATGAACATACATAAATAAGTTATCAATCAAACAGTTAAACGAATTGAATCCACAACTTATGAAACGCAATTAGAAGTATTCAAATCAAAATGCAAGCATAAACATATATTCGAATCACCCCCTAACCAAGGGGGGTTTAGTTCCTCATGGTACAAAACAAAGAGAATCAAAGAAACACCTAAACATTCCAACAACTCAAACTTGAATTGTATGAACGTTTAGGCCCTCTTATCTTCCTCTTCGTTGTAGCACAAGGTCTAAGGATAGTTTGATGGTGTGAATGGTTTGGGGAGTGGTTGGAGTGGCTGCAATGGAGGAGAAAAGTGTTTTGGTGGCTGCTGCAAGGGTGTGGAGAGGTTTTGACGAATTTCTGGAATATGGAAGAGTGAATGAATGTTTGTGTGAAGTGTGTATGGTTTTTATAGGGAGATGGATGGATGGGAGAGGGAACATGACAGCTAGGTTGCATGTGCAAATGCTAGGATGGCTGAAATTGTAAGGGGAATGCATGTGCAATGTTGGAAATCTGATGGGAGAAAGGTGGATGCATGTGTTGGCTGATTTAAAGAATGTGAGGGAATGATGAAAGGGGAAACATGACAGCTAGGATGAATGCATGTGGAGTGCATGTGCAATGTTTTAAAGGATGGAATGCATGTGAATATGCTAGAAATCTGATGGGAATGAATGATTAAATGTGAATGGCTAATTAGAATCTAGGGTGCATGTGGGTTAGAAATGCATGTGGGTGAATGTTTGAATGATTAAAGGGGAAACATGACAGCTAGGTTGGTTGGTGGCTGCCATGGAGGTGTGGAATGATGGAATTTCACAAGGGGAATGCATGTGTTGAATGATTTCTTGGTGAGGGATGTGGAGTGGCTGGAATGATGAATGAATAAAGGGTGCATGTGGGTTAATTAATTAAAGGGAGTGCATGTGCAATGTTGTTGTTGGTGCAATGATGGAGGAACAAGTGCATGTGGCTGAAATGTGGAAGGTGTGTGGCTACTTCAAGTAGGAATCCTTGTGACATCAACTCTTCAATTTCGTCCATTCCTTTTGCTCCAAGTATAAGTTATCCCTTCCAAGTCCAATTTTGCTCCAAAATGCTCCAAAATGCATCTTTTTGCTTCCTTAGCCACATGAACCTAAAAACACACGAAAATGGCTTAAACGCCAAAAACAACTATGAATTAACAATATAAATGCACGAAAACAAGCTAAGTAAGTCGCCTAAATATGCTCCTATCAAATTCCCCCACACTTAGCTTTTGCTAGTCCTCGAGCAAAACAAAACAAAAGAAACCAAAAACAAAACAAAACGAACAAAACACAACCTACACCTTCCAACAATCGTCTCAGGGATTTCCAATGCACATGACATGTTAAAAATCATTATTCCCACAAATTTTGGTTATCTTTACACTTAAGTACATACTTAATCATAGTCACCACATACTAATTCACAATTAAGCATTTAAAACTATATTTTGAATGTAGTAACATGCCTTAAAGAATTTCCTCAATTCCTTACAAGATATGCACTCAATTTTCACTCAGATTTTCTGACTACACACCCTAAACTAGTTATATGTGAGAAGATTGATGTAAACATAAAAACGAACACTCACATATATGTATTTCAAAGGAAGCAATTTCTGGAGTTAATAAGCATGTTTAGATATGATCTCATGAATGAAATGATACTACTTAGATGCGAGAACCAGTGACACCATAAGCTCATATCAATTCGAAACTCCACATTTTGAAACACATAACACTCAAGATAGAAGTCAAAGGGTTGTAACGGGGCTAGGGTATTGGCTAACAATGAAAGGTGAAGGATAAACAAACATTCTTAAAGTAATAGTGAGCAAAGTATTGAATTAGGCACTTAGAATTCCCTTAAGAACGCAGAAGTCAACTTTGAACACCCAAGGGAAAGTCACACAAAACTTAGGGCCATATTCAACTTTTTGGACCCTTTCTTCAACCATCAACGCTCGTGAGTTCATTCTTACTTATTTTCACTCCTTTTTTTTTTTCTTTTCTTCTTCTTTTTCTTTTGAATCTCAAAACATACATATAAACGTAAGAACAAACTTTTACTCCCCCACACTCATTTTCTTGCATAATGTAACTCAAAAGGAATTCATTTAAGTCATGCTCACTATACTTTAAGAACAAGGGTATAGGAAAGTCCTACTCTAGGTTAGGTAAGGGGTGATGTGGGTTAACAAAGAATAAAGGCTACACGAGGCTCAACGGGGTTAAAACTTACAACAAATACGAAAAATGGGAAGTAAGGCTATTTGGTTATGGTGGCAACTACACAACTTCATCTTGATATATGTTATGCAATTCAATGTCATGCTTTGAATGAAACGGATATAAGTTCTAGCATTTAGTTCTATCATGATACAATTGCATTCTAAGTAGCAACCAAGCAAGGAATAATGTGATCATGCAACAACTTTAGAAAACAAAGAATCACAGAAAATAACTCTCCAAAGAAGGTAATGGCTCGAGTCTCACAGGATTGTAGCGTTTGTTTGAGTTCCTTCCTTCAAGCATGTTACAAAAACGAATTTTTTCTTTTATGATTGCATGTGAAGTCATACATTATAACCATAACCAAGCATATACCAAGAGTAAATCAAACTTTTCACTATGTTTATAACTCTTTTTAACAGTCATGCAATTACAAACAAAATCCTTATCATTGTGTTGGAAGGTACCCTAAGACACAAACACACAAAAACGACTCAAAACACTCTTTTTAGGCTTTTTAAAACATGTTTTTCAAAATTTTATGTGATTTTCGGAGTTATAAAAACAAAACATACTAAAACACTCTAAAACAACTTAAAAACACCTTAAAACAGCAAGGAACAACATTTGAAGTAATGGGTGATAAAATCCCACGAATTTGCATTAAATATACTTAGTTACCCCCCCACACTTAAATCAAACATTGTCCTCAATGTTTTAAGCATAGATTCACACAAAGCATAAGTAAATACACAAAAAACACTTAAACATACTAAACATGGCAGAATGTAATTAACAAAGAGAAGAGTTTAGAGACGCAAATCTGGTTATAGAGTGTAAATTCCATCTTCTCCTTGGTAATTGCATTGAGGCTTTGATCTTTGTGATTCCACAGGCTTACTCTTGAACTGGTTTCCGCCCATCGTTGATTTTCCTTTGTGCTACTCTTGAACTGGGCAGCAGGAATCTTTTGGTCTCCTCCACTTGTTGATTTTCCTTTGTGCTACTGGGCTGGAGGATTCTTTTGGTCTTCCCCGAAGGTCTGAGCTTACCCCTTTGGTCTGTTTCTTTGTTCAATCTTTCCAATTCGTATTGAAAAGGGTTGGAGGATAACTCAGCCTATGTTTGTCTCCACATGCTTCAATGTATCATTTTCACTTGCCTTACTCGCTCCCCTTTGCAGAAGTGGTCCCTTCTCCGGAAGTGTATCAACCGTTGAAGATGACTACTCGAGAGCAACGCTAGGTAAGCAATCAGGAATAGATTCCAGGCAGTTGGCTCCAGATCGGAAGACTGACTCCAAGTGCCGGCTGATTGCTTCTTTTACTTTGCCATGCGAGTAAGAACAAGGACAAAGAAAAAGACAGGGAAAGAGCATGATATGAGATACTTTTGCTTTTGACCTTGATGATATGAGATACCTTTGCTTTTGAAGAAGCGGTGAATGAATCAGCACATGTAATTGTTGTGCTGTTTCCTCCTGGGTCATCTGTACTCCAGGCATCTGGTATCATCTTTGGGGAAGAAGAAAGAATTGAGTATTTCGAAAGGCTTTGCTGGGAGTGCGCCCTCAGAGGTGAGGGAGAGTTGGGCATTTTCTTCAGGTTTGCCCTGCCATAAAAGACGAAGGTCGACATATATAGAGATAATATCAAGTGGTGGTACTTTTTACCCTTGTCGACAAACGTTTTGATCCCGCAAATCCGGCTTTTTGAAATAGTGGCGCCTCTTCGATCTTTGAATACGCCTCTTCGATTTCTGAGCAGGCGCCCCTTCGATTTCTGAACGACGCCCCTTCGCTTTTTGAACGACACGTGGTAGTGCAGATGCGGCTCCTTTTGACAAAGCTGCACGCGTCTTCTGAAAAGCAGAGAAAGCGTCGCCGAACTTTGCGCTTGTCGGCTAAAGACGTGTAGTTGCGATGATGGCCTCCACGTGATTTCAGCTTTGTCAGAAATCTTTTGACAAAGTTGAACGCGTTTTCTGAAAAGCCGAGGGAGCGTTGCCGAAATTACGCCGGAAATTCCGGCCTTTTGAAACGGTGGACGCGTCGCCTTGGCTTTTTATAGAGCTATCAATCACCGCCAACATACACACTCTGAAGATCTCCCATTCTTGAAAATCGTCTCCGGCCCTTCGAAATTTAACTCCATCCACCCCTTCTCTTTGAACGTTTTTGAAAAAAAAAAAAAAAATGGCAAACTCATCGAACCTTAGCTTAGATTTGAGTCTCAGCAGCGATCCGGTTGCGCCCCGTCAAGGTAATGTATGGCGCCCTTCTTTTTTATCTTCTAACGGTCCTCTTTCAGGTGAAGACTCTGTGATGCAGGACGCCACAACAGCTACAATAGTAGCTAGGAACCTCCTCACTCCAAAAGATAGTAGGCTGCTGTCAGGACGGTCCGATGAGTTGGCCGTTCAAGAGTCCCTCGCACTTAGTGTTCAGTGTGCGAGCTCTGTGTCCAACATGGGCCTACGCCTGCTGGCCCGTTCCCGTCAGGTGGAATCGTTGATGGCGGAGGTGGAAAGTCTTAAGCAGGAAATCAAACAGCTTAAGTACGAGAATAGAAGTTTGCATGTGCTTGCAAATAACTATTCGGCGGGCATGAAGAGGAAGCTTGATGAGCTGCAAGAATCTGAGGGTCGAATTCACAGTGACCGTCAAAGGCTTGCGTCTTATCTCCAGAGGCACCTTTTTCCTGGGTCATCCAGCGTTTGGCCAAGTATTGAGGCCTGGAATGCTCTAGCTCCGATGCCTTCCGCTTCTATGCCTCCTGCTTCTATGCCTTCCGCTCCTATGCCGTCCGCTTCTATTCCTTCTGCTTCGACGCCTCGTAGTGGGGCTTCACGTAAACATCCTCTGTGAAGGCTCCATCTTTCTCCATGTTTAGTATCTTTCATTTTTTTTATTTTTTTTTATTTTTTTTTATTTTTTATTATTATTTTTTTTTTTTATATTAACATAAATAAAATCAAACGGCATGGAATTGGTCCTTGAATGGAAGGTGATACTTGAAGTGAACCGGCATTGGTTTGAATTCTAGTGTAGGTGCCTGATTCATAAAAAACAGCAAGTTAGTATAAAATCTAATGGAATTTGGAAAAAAAAACTTACTTGTTTTGTCTGACAAGAACTCAATGACAAACACCACTCCTTTGAAAGTTTCAGGGATATTGGACTTGGCCAGATTGCAAGTGATGCTTATGACTTGTCCACTGTCATCAAATTTAACTTCTTTGGATTTTGTGGTTTCAAGAACGTCCTCTTTGATGAATTCATGACATTCCCTACTTGTCACCTTTGGAAGGGCTTCCAAGATGTCTTTTTCACCTTCTTCTTCCTTGGAAGTCATGAATCTGCAAGGAATAGAGATATTAGGTGGAATGGGGTTAGAACTAAGTAAATTTGGAACAACCTTACTTGAATTAGATGGCGTAGGAGCAATAGGTGCTTCCGGCAAAGGTGTTTCAAATCCTCCCTTCGGATTTACAATGGTTGAACTAGGGAGTTCGCCTTGGTCTCGAAACTGTCCTACGAACTCCGCGATCTGCCCAATTTGTATTTCCAAGTGGTCCAACCTTTTGTCTTGAATTTGGCCCTCCTTGATTTGATTTTGTGAGCCCTGCACCAAACAAATTAATTCATTAAGCTTTTGATTATAATCTATTGACGAACTTAAATTTGGTTGGGCATATTGAATATGAGGTTGTGGTGGCTGCATAGGCGTTGAATAGAACTCCTCATATGGCTGCCAATATCCTTCTTCATGAACATGTTGAGGTTCCCACCACATAGAGTTTGAATGATCACTCCAATCTGAACTGTAAGTATTGGAAAACACGTTATTCCTTGATTGAAGATCAAATATATCAACACTTTGCATTTGAGACCTTTCCATGAGCTGTGACAAAAGAGAAGCATTATCAAGTGCCATGTTGTTCTTCTCTAGTATTTGAATTCAACAAACAAAACAAAAATAAAAAACTAAAACTAAAATACATAACAGAAACAAACAATCCAAGAGATTAGCAAATTTGCTAATCCCCGGCAACGGCGCCAAAATTTGATGCGTGAATTATACGCACACAAATTAAACCCTCTTTTCGTCAAATTGTAGTATATGTATAAGTAGGGATCGTTCTAGACCGGGGATTAGGAGGGATTGTTAACCACTTGGATTTGACTCAAAAACGTAAAATAACAATATAAAACACTATACTAGACTCAAAGAATGCAAAGCTAAACTTTAAAACACTAAGACAAACCAAAAGACTCAAAATAACACAAACACACTCAAATTTGGACGAAATTAAGTAATAACTTGACTCAAGAACGTAAAAACACAATATAAAACACTAAACTAACTCAAAGAATGTAAAACTAAACACTTAAAACATTAAAACAAACCAAAAGACTCAAACATCACCCAAAACACTCAAAACTGCCTTAAAATCACTTTCTGGGCAGTTTTGAGCACTTTGGTGAATCTGGACGAAATTGGGAAATAAAATGAATCAAAACACTTAAAAGCACAAACTAAATTGATTTCTAACTAAATTGGACATTAAAGTAAAGGGGGATTTAGATTTATACGAAAATTGAAATAACAAAACAAGTTAATAAACTAAACAGATTGTAAAACGAATTTGATGGAATGGAATGAATGGATGATAGAATGGCTAAGGGGTTCATCTCCATACATGTTATACTTGCATAATAAAATGATTTCCAATTGCATTTCAATAAACTATGATACTCAACACCCCAAGTTAACCGTGATGCACTAATTAACCTTCAAATCTTCCTAACGTTATTGAATTGGATGATGCATGCGACAATTCAAAACATTCCCCACAAGTCCTCAACATGAATGCATAGAAGAGGTACAAGCAAGAATCATTACGCTCTATGAAAATTATAAGTGTTGACGAGGCATTCGTTACTATGGATTGCATGAAACTTATGCCAAGAATTTATTTAACGCGATTGTTTATAAGCAACCTCCACTACTTGTGAATATAAGTTCATAACGATTAGGTGAAACTAACTTATATTCTAGCGTCATATTCATGCATGAAAATTAAGTGTGCACTCTCAATGAACATACATAAATAAGTTATCAATCAAACAGTTAAACGAATTGAATCCACAACTTATGAAACGCAATTAGAAGTATTCAAATCAAAATGCAAGCATAAACATATATTCGAATCACCCCCTAACCAAGGGGGGTTTAGTTCCTCATGGTACAAAACAAAGAGAATCAAAGAAACACCTAAACATTCCAACAACTCAAACTTGAATTGTATGAACGTTTAGGCCCTCTTATCTTCCTCTTCGTTGTAGCACAAGGTCTAAGGATAGTTTGATGGTGTGAATGGTTTGGGGAGTGGTTGGAGTGGCTGCAATGGAGGAGAAAAGTGTTTTGGTGGCTGCTGCAAGGGTGTGGAGAGGTTTTGACGAATTTCTGGAATATGGAAGAGTGAATGAATGTTTGTGTGAAGTGTGTATGGTTTTTATAGGGAGATGGATGGATGGGAGAGGGAACATGACAGCTAGGTTGCATGTGCAAATGCTAGGATGGCTGAAATTGTAAGGGGAATGCATGTGCAATGTTGGAAATCTGATGGGAGAAAGGTGGATGCATGTGTTGGCTGATTTAAAGAATGTGAGGGAATGATGAAAGGGGAAACATGACAGCTAGGATGAATGCATGTGGAGTGCATGTGCAATGTTTTAAAGGATGGAATGCATGTGAATATGCTAGAAATCTGATGGGAATGAATGATTAAATGTGAATGGCTAATTAGAATCTAGGGTGCATGTGGGTTAGAAATGCATGTGGGTGAATGTTTGAATGATTAAAGGGGAAACATGACAGCTAGGTTGGTTGGTGGCTGCCATGGAGGTGTGGAATGATGGAATTTCACAAGGGGAATGCATGTGTTGAATGATTTCTTGGTGAGGGATGTGGAGTGGCTGGAATGATGAATGAATAAAGGGTGCATGTGGGTTAATTAATTAAAGGGAGTGCATGTGCAATGTTGTTGTTGGTGCAATGATGGAGGAACAAGTGCATGTGGCTGAAATGTGGAAGGTGTGTGGCTACTTCAAGTAGGAATCCTTGTGACATCAACTCTTCAATTTCGTCCATTCCTTTTGCTCCAAGTATAAGTTATCCCTTCCAAGTCCAATTTTGCTCCAAAATGCTCCAAAATGCATCTTTTTGCTTCCTTAGCCACATGAACCTAAAAACACACGAAAATGGCTTAAACGCCAAAAACAACTATGAATTAACAATATAAATGCACGAAAACAAGCTAAGTAAGTCGCCTAAATATGCTCCTATCAACGAGGCATTCGTTACTATGGATTGCATGAAACTTATGCCGAGAATTTGTTTAACGCGATTGTTTATAAGCAACCTCCACTACTTGTGAATATAAGTTCATAACGATTAGGTGAAACTTACTTATATTCTAGCGTCATATTCATGCATGAAAATTAAGCGCGCATTCTCAATAAACATACATAAATAAGTTATCAATCAAACGGTTAAACAAATTGAATCCACAACTTATGAAACGCAATTAGAAGTATTCAAATCAAAATGCAAGCATAAACATATATTCGAATCACCCCCTAACCAAGGGGGGTTTAGTTCCTCATGGTACAAAACAAAGAGAATCAAAGAAACACCTAAACATTCCAACAACTCAAACTTGAATTGTATGAACGTTTAGGCCCTCTTATCTTCCATTCCTCATTCGTACAAAACAAAGAGCATTGAAATTAAACATTGAAATCAAAGAAACACCTAAGCATTCCAACAACTCAAACTTGAATTGTATGAACGTTTAGGCACTCTTTTCTTCCTCTTCGTTGTAGCACAAGGTCTAGGGATAGTTTGATGGTGTGAATGGTTTGGGGAGTGGTGGAGGAATGGAAGAGGAGTGGTGGAATATGGAAGGATGGTGTTTGGATTCTAAGGGAGGGCACGGCACAAAAGAGTTTTGATGTCTACATTCTGAAATGTGGAAGGATTTATGAATGGAATGGATGGACTTTGTGAAGGGCACGGCCCCAAGGGACCAATTTCTGTTGTGAAATGAATTGTGTATGAATGAGTGTGAATGAATGAGTATTTATAGGTGAAATGGGGGGAACATGACAGCTAGGTTGCATGTGCACATGTTGGTTGAATGATTATGAGTGCATGTGGCTGAAATAGCATGTGGAATGGCTGGAAATGCAAGGAGAAGGCATGTGCACGGTTTTGGGAGAGAATGGGAGTGCAAGTGGCTGAAATGTTAGAGGAACAAGTGCATGTGGCTGCATTGTGGTGCAATGATGGAGGAACAATCTGAAAATGCAAGGTATGGCTGGAATGATTGTGTTTGTTTGAATGTGCATGGGATTAAATTAAAGGATGCAAAGTAAATAAATAATGAATGCATGTGTTGAATTATTAAGATGCATGTGCAATGAAGTGGAATGACAATCTGAAATGGGATAGGTACCCACGGCAATGATGATTTCTGGTGGTGTTTTGGGTGCATGTGGAATGAATGATTTCTTGGTGAGTGGATGCATGTGTTGATTAAAGGGGGAATGCAAAGGAAAAGCTAGAAATGCATTGATAGGAGCATATTCATGCGACTTAAATGGCTTGTTCTCGTGCATTTACGTTATGTTTCTTTAGTTATTTTAGTACTTTAAGCTATTTTCGTGTGTTTGTAGGTCCAAAGGGCTAAAGGAGCAAAAAGATGCATTTTGGAGACTTTTGGAGCACTTTTGGGCTAAGGATGGATAGCTTATGCTTGGAGCCAAAGTGTTGGACGAAATTGAAGACCTAATTGAAGACCAAAGTGTTGGAACCTTGTTCCCTTTAGTTTTAGGACATTTAAACCTTTCCTATATCCTTAGCCGTGCATAACATTCCAACATTCCACTCCTTCATTTCAGCCACACTCCCACATATCACCACATATCATTACATATCATTCACCACTTATCATATCATTCACTTATCTTATCATCCACTTATCATATCATTCACTTATCTTATCATTCACTTATCATATCATTCACTTATCATATCATACACTTATCACTTATCACAGTAACAACCTTGCACATGCACATACATCCACATGCACTTATTCCACTTCATCATTACACCACATTCTCTCTCTTTCATTCACATGCATTTCATTCATCATTTCCACCCCCACATGTCCCTTTAATCATTCAAACATGCACTCCCTTTAATCACATGCATAAATCAGCCACATGCATCTCCCATCACCATATCAGATTTCCATCATATTCACATGCATTCCATCCTTTAAAACATTGCACATGCACTCCCTTTAATTAATTAAGCCACATGCACTCCCATCCATTTCATCATTGCAGCCAACACATGCTTTCACATGCATTTTCAGATTGTCCCCTTGCACATGCAGCCACATATTCATTGCACATGCAATTCCAACCCACATGCATCCTTTAATCATTCAAACATGCAGCCACATTCCCTCCTAGCTGTCATGTTCCCCCCATTTCACCTATAAATAAGCATCCATTTCATTCATTCTCATTCATTCTTCCACATTTCAGAAAATCATCCATTCACACCAAGAAACATCCCCTTGGCCGTGAGTTTCCCTACAAATCCAAACACCACTCCTCTTCCATTTCCATCACTCCCCAAACCATTCGCACCATCAAACTATCCTTAGATCTTGTGCTACAATAAAGAGGAAGAGAAGAGGGCCTAAACGTTCATACAATTCAAGTTTGAGTTGTTGGAATGTTTAGGTGTTTCTTTGATTTCAATGTTTAAATTCAATTCTCTTTGTTTTGTATGTTTGAGGAATGGAAGAAAAGAGTGCTTAAAAGTTCATACAATTCAAGTTTAAGTTGTTGGAATGTTTAGGTGTTTCTTTGATTTCAATGTTATGAAGAACTAAACCCCCCTTAGCTAGGGGGTGATTCGAAATATATGTTTATACTTGCATTTTGATTTGATTACTTCTAATTACGTTTCATAAGTTGTGAATTCAATTTGTTTAACTGTTTTATTGATAACCTATTTATGTATGTTTATTGAGAGTGCACGCTTAATTTTCATGCATGAATATGACGCTAGAATATAAGTGAGTTTCACCTAATAGTTATGAACTTATATTCACAAGTAGTGGAGGTTGCTTATAAACAATCGCGTTAAATAAATTCTTGGCATAAGTTTCATACAATCATAGTAACGAATGCCTCGTCAACACTTATAGTTTTCAAAGAACTTAATGATTCTTGCTTGTATCTCTTCTATGCATTCATGTTGAGGACTTGTGGGGAATGTTTTGAATTGTTGTATGCGCTAACCCATCCAATTCAATAACGTTAGGAAGATTTGAAGGTTAATTAGTGCATCACGGTTAACCCGGGGTGTTGAGTTTCATGGTTTATTGAAATCCAATTGGAAATCATTTTATTATGCAAGTATAACATGTATGGAGATGAACCCCTTAGCCATTCTATCATCCATTCATTCCATTCCATCAAATTCATCTTTACATTCTGTCTAGTTTATTAACTTGTTTTGTTATTTCAATTTTCGTATAAATCTAAATCCCCCTTTACTTTAAAGTCCAATTTAGTTAGAAATCAATTTAGTTTGTGCTTTTAAGTGTTTTGATTCATTTTATTTCCCAATTTCGTCCAAATTCACCAAAGTGCTCAAAACTGCCCAGAAAGTGATTTTAAGGCAGTTTTGAGTGTTTTGGGTGATGTTTGAGTCTTTTGGTTTGTTTTAATGTTCTAAGTGTTTAGTTTTACATTCTTTGAGTTAGTTTAGTGTTTTATATTGTGTTTTTACATTCTTGAGTCAAGTTATTACTTAATTTCGTCCAAATTTGTGTTTGTGCTCAAATCTGCCCAGAAAGTGGTTTTTAGGCAGATTTGAGTGTGTTTGTGTTGTTTTGAGTCTTTTGGTTTGTCTTAGTGTTTTAAAGTTTAGTTTTGCATTCTTTGAGTCTAGTATAGTGTTTCATATTGTTATTTTACGTTTTTGAGTCAAATCCAAGTGGTTAACAATCCCTCCTAATCCCCGGTCCAGAACGATCCCTACTTGCACCTATACTACAATTGATAAAAAGAGGGTTTAATTTGTGTGCGTTTAAATCACGCATCATGCATGTGGAGTGGCTGCAAGGTGAATGAATAATGAAATGGGAAAGCATGTGCAAGGTTTTGGTGTGAATGATTGAATGTGCATGTGGCTGCAATGGAGGAGGAATCCTTCAATTTCGTCCATCCTCTTGGCTCCAAGCATATGATATCCATTCCAATCTCTAATTTGCTCCAAAAGGCTCCAAAAGGCATCCTTTTGCATACTTTGCCCTTAGAACCTGAAAACACACAAAAGAAGCATAAAGGACTAAAATAACTAAAGAAACATAACATAAATGCACGAGAACAAGCCATTTAAGTCGCATGAATATGCTCCTATCAAATACCCCCACACTTATCTTTTGCTAGTCCTCGAGCAAAACAAAACAACAAAAGAACACGAAACTAGACAAAACGAACAAAACACAACCTACACCTTCCAACAATCGTCTCACGGATTTCCAATGCACATGACAAGTTAAAAATCATTAGTCCCATAGATTTTTTTCATCTTCACACTTAAGTACATTCTTACTCATAGTCACCACATATTATTTCACAATTAAGCATTTAAAACTATGTTTTGAATGTAGTAACATGCCTTAGAGAATTTCCTCAATTCCTTACTAGAATGCACTCTATTTTCACATAGATTTTCTGACTACACACCCTACACTAGTTATATGTGAGAGATTGATGTAAACATGTAGACGAACACTCACATATGTTATAACAAGGGAAGCATTTTCTGGAATTATTAACATGTATATATATGATCTCATGAATGGAATGCTACTACTTAGAACGAGAACCAGTGATTCCATAAGCTCATATCAATTCCAAACTCCACATTATTGAACACATAACGATCAAGATTGAAGCATAAGGGTTGAAACGGGGCTAAAGGTGTTTGGCTAACAAAGAAAGGATAGGGAAAACAAATGTTCTTTAAGCAATAGTGAGCAAAGTATTGAATTAGGCACTTAGAATTCCCTTTAGAATGCAGAAGTCAACTTTGAACACTGATGCGAGATTTATACGCACACAAATTAAACCCTCTTTTCGTCAAATTGTAGTATATGTATAAGTAGGGATCGTTCTGGACCGGGGATTAGGAGGGATTGTTAACCACTTGGATTTGAGTCAAAAACGTAAAATAACAATATGAAACACTATACTAGACTCAAAGAATGCAAAACTAAACTTTAAAACACTAAGACAAACCAAAAGACTCAAAACAACACAAACACACTCAAATCTGCCTAAAAACCACTTTCTGGGCAGATTTGAGCACAAACACAAATTTGGACGAAATTAAGTAATAACTTGACTCAAGAACGTAAAAACACAATATAAAACACTAAACTAACTTAAAGAATGTAAAACTAAACACTTAAAACATTAAAACAAACCAAAAGACTCAAACATCACCCAAAACACTCAAAACTGCCTTAAAATCACTTTCTGGGCAGTTTTGAGCACTTTGGTGAATCTGGACGAAATTGGGAAATAAAATGAATCAAAACACTTAAAAGCACAAACTAAATTGATTTCTAACTAAATTGGACATTAAAGTAAAGGGGGATTTAGATTTATACGAAAATTGAAATAACAAAACAAGTTAATAAACTAAACAGATTGTAAAACGAATTTGATGGAATGGAATGAATGGATGATAGAATGGCTAAGGGGTTCATCTCCATACATGTTATACTTGCATAATAAAATGATTTCCAATTGCATTTCAATAAACTATGATACTCAACACCCCAAGTTAACCGTGATGCACTAATTAACCTTCAAATCTTCCTAACGTTATTGAATTGGATGATGCATGCGACAATTCAAAACATTCCCCACAAGTCCTCAACATGAATGCATAGAAGAGGTACAAGCAAGAATCATTACGCTCTATGAAAATTATAAGTGTTGACGAGGCATTCGTTACTATGGATTGCATGAAACTTATGCCAAGAATTCATTTAACGCGATTGTTTATAAGCAACCTCCACTACTTGTGAATATAAGTTCATAACGATTAGGTGAAACTCACTTATATTCTAGCGTCATATTCATGCATGAAAATTAAGTGTGCACTCTCAATGAACATACATAAATAAGTTATCAATCAAACAGTTAAACGAATTGAATCCACAACTTATGAAACGCAATTAGAAGTATTCAAGTCAAAATGCAAGCATAAACATATATTCGAATCACCCCCTAACCAAGGGGGGTTTAGTTCCTCATGGTACAAAACAAAGAGAATCAAAGAAACACCTAAACATTCCAACAACTCAAACTTGAATTGTATGAACGTTTAGGCCCTCTTATCATCCATTCCTCATTCGTACAAAACAAAGAGCATTGAAATTAAACATTGAAATCAAAGAAACACCTAAACATTCCAACAACTCAAACTTGAATTGTATGAACGTTTAGGCACTCTTCTCTTCCTCTTCGTTGTGGCACAAGGTCTAAGGATAGTTTGATGGTGTGAATGGTTTGGGGAGTGGTTGGAGTGGCTGCAATGGAGGAGAAAAGTGTTTTGGTGGCTGCAATGAGGGTGTGGAGAGGTTTTGACGAATTTCTGGAATATGGAAGAGTGTATGAATGAAATGTGTATGCAATGGATGCTTATTTATAGGTGAAATGGGGGGAACATGACAGCTAGGAGGGAATGTGGCTGCATGTTTGAATGATTAAAGGATGCATGTGGGTTGGAATTGCATGTGCAATGAATATGTGGCTGCATGTGCAAGGGGACAATCTGAAAATGCATGTGAAAGCATGTGTTGGCTGCAATGATGAAATGGATGGGAGT
This sequence comes from Pyrus communis, assembly GCF_041283825.1. Taxonomy (NCBI): domain Eukaryota; kingdom Viridiplantae; phylum Streptophyta; class Magnoliopsida; order Rosales; family Rosaceae; genus Pyrus; species Pyrus communis. Next base: position 14,399,463 of record NC_142576.1, on the reverse strand, counting down.
GCATGTGGCTTAATTAATTAAAGGGAGTGCATGTGCAATGTTTTAAAGGATGGAATGCATGTGAATATGATGGAAATCTGATGGGAGATGGAATGGGATGTTTTGCATGTGAATTAAAGAGTGAATGCATGTGCAATGACAGCTAGGTTGAATATGCATGTGGAATGGCTGATTTATTTGAAGATGCATGTGCAATGAAGTGGAATGACAGCTAGGTTATGATGATGAATGCATGTGGCTGATTTAATTGAATAGGAAAGCATGTGGATTTAATGGTTTAAAGGGTGAATGCATGTGGATGCATGTGTTGATGAATGGGATTAGGAAAGGTTTAAATGTCCTAAAACTAAAGGGAACAAGGTTCCAACACTTTGGTCTTCAATTAGGTCTTCAATTTCGTCCAACACTTTGGCTCCAAGCATAAGCTATCCATCCTTAGTCCAAAAGTGCTCCAAAAGTCTCCAAAATGCATCTTTTTGCTCCTTTAGCCCTTTGGACCTACAAACACACGAAAATAGCTTAAAGTACTAAAATAACTAAAGAAACATAACGTAAATGCACGAGAACAAGCCATTTAAGTCGCATGAATATGCTCCTATCAAATACCCCCACACTTATCTTTTGCTAGTCCTCGAGCAAAACAAAACAAAAGAAACCAAAAACAAAACAAAACGAACAAAACACAACCTATACCTTCCAACAATCGTCTCAGGGATTTCCAATGCACATGACAAGTTAAAAATCATTATTCCCACAGATTTTAGCCATCTTTACACTTAAGTACATTTTTAATCATAGTCACCACATACTAGTTCACAATTAAGCATTTAAAACCATGTTTTGAATGTAGTAACATGCCTTAGAGAATTCCCTCAATTCCTTACTAGATGTACTCTCGTTTTTCACACAGATTTTCTAACTTCACACCCTACACTAGTTATATGTGAGAAGATTGATGTAAACATGAAAACGAACACTCACATATATGTATCATAAAGAGAGCAATTTCTGGAGTTAATAAGCATGTTTAGGTATGATCTCATGAATGGAATGCTACTACTTAGAAGCGAGAACCAGTGACACCATAAGCTTATACCAAGTTCAAACTCCACAAATTGAAACACATAACAATCAAGATAGAAGTCAAAGGGTTGTAACGAGGCTAGGCAATTGGCTAACAATGAAAGGTGAAGGATAAGCAAACATTCTTAAAGCAATAGTGAGCAAAGTATTGAATTAGGTACTTAGAATTCCCTTTAGAACGCAGAAGTCAACTTTGAACACCCAAGGGGAAGTCACAAAACTTCGGGCCATATTCAACTTTTTGGGCCCTTTCTTCAACAATCACACTTGTGAGTCCATTCTCACTTATTTTCACTCTTTTTCTTTCTTTTCTTCTTCTTTCTCACATTTTTTTTTTCTTTTTCCCGTGCCTCCTTTAAGACTTAGGCACATACATACACACAAAAATCCCTTCCCCCACACTTATTTTCTGCAACATATTAATCAAAAGGAATTCATTATCCGTCATGCTTACTATGCTTCAAGAACAAGGGTACGGATGGTCCTAATCTAGGCTAGGTGAGGATGATATGGGTTAACAAAGAACATGGGCTAAACAAGGCTCAACGGGGTTAAAACTTACAACATATACGAAATATGGGAAGTAAGGCTATTTGGCTATGGTGGCAACTACACAACTTCATCTTGATATATGTTATGCAATTCAATGTCATGCTTTGAATGAAACGGATATAAGTTCTAGCATTTAGTTCTATCATGATACAATTGCATTCTAAGTAGCAACCAAGCAAGGATAATGAGATCATGCAACAACTTTAGAAAACAAAGAATCACAGAAAATAACTCTCCAAAGAAAGTAATGGCTCGAGTCTCACAGGGATGTAGCGTTATTATGAGTTTCTTCCTTCAAGCATGTTACAATCTTGAATTTTTCTTTTATGACTGCATGTGAAGTCATACATTATAACCATAACCAAGCATATACCAAGAGTAAATCAAACTTTCATCCATGTTTATAACTCTCTTTAACAGTCATGCAATTACAAACCAAATCCTTATCATTGTGTTGGAAGGTACCCTAAGACACAAACACACAAAAACGACTCAAAACACTCTTTTTAGGCTTTTTAAAACATGTTTTTCAACTTTTTATGTGATTTTCGGAGTTATAAAAACAAAACATACTAAAACACTCTAAAACAACTTAAAAACACCTTAAAACAGCAAGGAACAACATTTGAAGTTATGGGTGATAAAATCCCACGAATTTGCATTAACAACATTAGTTACCCCCCCACACTTAAATCAAACATTGTCCCCAATGTTTTAAGCATAGATTTAAACAAAGCATAAGTAAACACACAAAAAGCATTTAAACATACTAAACATGGCAGAATGTAATTAACAAAGAGAAGAGTTTAGGGACGCAAATCTGGTTATGGAGTGTAAATTCCCTCTTCTCCTTGGTAATTGCATTGAGGCTTTGATCATAGTGACTCCACAGGTTTACTCTTGAACTGGTTTCCGCCCATCATTGATTTTCCTTTGTGCTACTGGGCTGGAGGATTCTTTTGGTCTTCCCCGAAGGTCTGAGCTTACCCCTTTGGTCTGTTTCTTTGTTCAATCTTTCCAATTCGTATTGAAAAGGGTTGGAGGATAACTCAGCCTAAGTTTGTCTCCACATGCTTCAATGTATCATTTTCACTTGCCTTACTCGCTCCCCTTTGCAGAAGTGGTCCCTTCTCTGGAAGTGTATCAACCGTTGAAGATGACTACTCGAGAGCAACGCTAGGTAAGCAATCAGGAATAGATTCCAGGCAGTTGGCTCCAGATCGGAAGACTGACTCCAAGTGCCGGCTGATTGCTTCTTTTACTTTGCCATGCGAGTAAGAACAAGGACAAAGAAAAAGACAGGGAAAGAGCATGATATGAGATACTTTTGCTTTTGACCTTGATGATATGAGATACCTTTGCTTTTGAAGAAGCGGTGAATGAATCAGCATACTTCAATCCGCCGTTTCCTCCTGGGTCATCTGTACTCCAGGCATCTGGTATCATCTTTGGGGAAGAAGAAAGAATTGAGTATTTCGAAAGGCTTTGCTGGGAGTGCGCCCTCAGAGGTGAGAGAGAGTTGGGCATGGTTCTTCAGGTTTGCCTTGCCATAAAAGACGAAGGTCGACATATATAGAGATAATATCAAATGGTGGTACTATTCTTTTACCCTTGTCGACAAATGTCTCTTCGATATCAGAACGACGCCTCTTCGATTTCTGAGCAGGCGCCCCTTCGATTTCTGAAAGACGCCCCTTTGCTTTCTGAACGACACGTGGTAGTGCGGATGCGGCTCATTTTGACAAAGCTGCACGCGTTTTCTGAAAAGCAGAGAAAACGTCGCCGGACTTTGCGTTTGTCGGCTAAAGATGTGTAGTTGCGATGATGGCCTCCACGTGTTTTCTGAAAAGAAGAAAACTTTTGACAAAGTTGAACACGTCTTCAGAAAAGCCGAGAAAGCGTTGCCAAAATTACGCCGGAAATTCCGGCTTTTTGAATCGGTGGACGCGTCGCCTTGGCTTTTTTATTGAACTATCGATCACCATAACAAACACACTCTAAAGATTTCCCATTCTTGAACATCGTCTCCGGCCCTTTGAAATTTAACTCCATCCACCCCTTCTCTTTGAACACTTTTGAAAAATGGCAAACCCATCGAACCTTAGCTTGGAATTGAGCCTTAGCAGTGATACGGGCGCGCCGCGTCAAGGTAACGTATGGCGCCCTTCTTTCTTATCTTCTAACGGTCCTCTCACAGGTGAAGACTCCGTGATGCAGGACGCCACAACAGCTACAATAGTAGCTAGGAACCTCCTCACTCCAAAAGATAGTAGGCTGCTGTCAGGACGGTCCGATGAGTTGGCCGTTCAAGAGTCCCTCGCACTTAGTGTTCAGTGTGCGAGTTCTGTATCCAACATGGGCCAACGCCTGCTTGCCCGCTCCCGTCAGGTGGAATCATTGATGGCAGAGGTGGAAAGTCTCAAGCAGGAGGTCCAGCAGCTGAAGTATGAGAATAGAAGTTTGCACGTGCTTGCAAACAACTATTCGACGGGCATGAAGAGGAAGCTTGATGAGCTGCAAGAGTCTGAAGGTCGGATTCAAAGCGACCGTCAGAGGTTTTCGGGTTATCTTCAGAGTCACCTTTTTCCTGGGTCATCCAGCGTTTGGCCAAGTATTGAGGCCTGGAATGCTCTAGCTCCGATGCCTCCCGCTCCGATGCCTTCCATTCCTATGTCTTCTGCTCCGATGCCTTCCATTCCGATGCCTTCTGTTCCTACACCTTCCGCTTCAAGAGTAAAGCCACGTAGTGGGGCCTCAAGCAAACAACCTCTGTGAAGGCTACATCTGCTTTATTTTATTTATTTTTCTTTCTTTTTTTTTTTCTTTTTTTTTTTTTTTTTTTTTTTTTCTGAATCAATCGGCATGGAATTTATCTTTGAATGGGCGGTGATACTTGAAATGATCCGGTAATGGTTTAAATTCAAGATTGGATGCCTGAATCATTAACAACATGTTAGTATAAAAGAAAATTGAAATTGGAGGAGGTGGCTTACTTATGTGCTCCGACATGAACTCAAGGATAAACACATCTTCTTTGAACATTTCAGGAACTTTGCCCTTGGACAGATTTGATGTGAGGATTGGTCCTTGTCTTGTGTCATAAAATTCAACTTCTTTGGGGTTGTTTGCCTCAAGAACGTCCTCTTTGATGAATTCATGATATTCCCTACTTTGCACCTTTGGAAGGGCTTCCAAGATGTCTTTTTCACTTTCTTCTTCCTTGGAATTCATGAACCTGCAAGGAATAGGGATATTAGGTGGAATGGGGTTAGAATTAATTAAATTTGGAACAACCTTACTTGAATTAGATGGCGTAGGAGCAATAGGTGCCTCCGGCAAAGGTGTTTCCACCCTTGCCGTGGGTTGGGTGTATTCCTCTTCCTCAAATTGCAACTCCTCATCCACTTCTAGGCTATGTTTGGACATTTTTAGGTCAGCTCCAACCTCCATAGCACTTCCCAAAGTGATAGCATTATGGATTTCAAAATCTTCCTTCGAGTTTTCAATGGTTGAACTAGGGAGTTCGCCTTGGTCTCGAAACTGTCCTACGAACTCCGCGATCTGCCCAATTTGTTTTTCCAAGAGGTCCAACCTTTGTGGTGTCTGCATAGGCGTTGAATAGAACTCCTCATATGGCTGCCAATATCCTTCTTGTTGAGCCTCATTCTCTTGATTTTGTGAGCCCTGCACCAAACAAATTAATTCATTAAGCTTTTGATTATAATCTATTGACGAACTTGAATTTGGTTGGGCATATTGAATATGAGGTTGTGGTGGCTGCCAATATCCTTCTTCTTGAACATGTTGAGCTTCCCACCACATAGAGTTTGAATGATCACTCCAATCTGAATTGTAAGTATTGGAAAACACGTTATTCCTTGATTGAAGATCAAATATATCAACGCTTTGCATTTGGGACCGTTCCATGAGCTGTGACAAAAGAGAAGCATTATCAAGTGCCATGTTGTTCTTCTCTAGTACTTAAAATCAACAAACAAAACACAAATAAAAAACTAAAACTAAAATACAAAACAGAAACGAACAATCCAAGAGATTAGCAAATTTACTAATCCCCGGCAACGGCGCCAAAATTTGATGCGAGATTTATACGCACACAAATTAAACCCTCTTTTCGTCAAATTGTAGTATATGTATAAGTAGGGATCGTTCTGGACCGGGGATTAGGAGGGATTGTTAACCACTTGGATTTGAGTCAAAAACGTAAAATAACAATATGAAACACTATACTAGACTCAAAGAATGCAAAACTAAACTTTAAAACACTAAGACAAACCAAAAGACTCAAAACAACACAAACACACTCAAATCTGCCTAAAAACCACTTTCTGGGCAGATTTGAGCACAAACACAAATTTGGACGAAATTAAGTAATAACTTGACTCAAGAACGTAAAAACACAATATAAAACACTAAACTAACTTAAAGAATGTAAAACTAAACACTTAAAACATTAAAACAAACCAAAAGACTCAAACATCACCCAAAACACTCAAAACTGCCTTAAAATCACTTTCTGGGCAGTTTTGAGCACTTTGGTGAATCTGGACGAAATTGGGAAATAAAATGAATCAAAACACTTAAAAGCACAAACTAAATTGATTTCTAACTAAATTGGACATTAAAGTAAAGGGGGATTTAGATTTATACGAAAATTGAAATAACAAAACAAGTTAATAAACTAAACAGATTGTAAAACGAATTTGATGGAATGGAATGAATGGATGATAGAATGGCTAAGGGGTTCATCTCCATACATGTTATACTTGCATAATAAAATGATTTCCAATTGCATTTCAATAAACTATGATACTCAACACCCCAAGTTAACCGTGATGCACTAATTAACCTTCAAATCTTCCTAACGTTATTGAATTGGATGATGCATGCGACAATTCAAAACATTCCCCACAAGTCCTCAACATGAATGCATAGAAGAGGTACAAGCAAGAATCATTACGCTCTATGAAAATTATAAGTGTTGACGAGGCATTCGTTACTATGGATTGCATGAAACTTATGCCAAGAATTCATTTAACGCGATTGTTTATAAGCAATTAGAAGTATTCAAGTCAAAATGCAAGCATAAACATATATTCGAATCACCCCCTAACCAAGGGGGGTTTAGTTCCTCATGGTACAAAACAAAGAGAATCAAAGAAACACCTAAACATTCCAACAACTCAAACTTGAATTGTATGAACGTTTAGGCCCTCTTATCATCCATTCCTCATTCGTACAAAACAAAGAGCATTGAAATTAAACATTGAAATCAAAGAAACACCTAAACATTCCAACAACTCAAACTTGAATTGTATGAACGTTTAGGCACTCTTCTCTTCCTCTTCGTTGTGGCACAAGGTCTAAGGATAGTTTGATGGTGTGAATGGTTTGGGGAGTGGTTGGAGTGGCTGCAATGGAGGAGAAAAGTGTTTTGGTGGCTGCAATGAGGGTGTGGAGAGGTTTTGACGAATTTCTGGAATATGGAAGAGTGTATGAATGAAATGTGTATGCAATGGATGCTTATTTATAGGTGAAATGGGGGGAACATGACAGCTAGGAGGGAATGTGGCTGCATGTTTGAATGATTAAAGGATGCATGTGGGTTGGAATTGCATGTGCAATGAATATGTGGCTGCATGTGCAAGGGGACAATCTGAAAATGCATGTGAAAGCATGTGTTGGCTGCAATGATGAAATGGATGGGAGTGCATGTGGCTTAATTAATTAAAGGGAGTGCATGTGCAATGTTTTAAAGGATGGAATGCATGTGAATATGATGGAAATCTGATGGGAGATGGAATGGGATGTTTTGCATGTGAATTAAAGAGTGAATGCATGTGCAATGACAGCTAGGTTGAATATGCATGTGGAATGGCTGATTTATTTGAAGATGCATGTGCAATGAAGTGGAATGACAGCTAGGTTATGATGATGAATGCATGTGGCTGATTTAATTGAATAGGAAAGCATGTGGATTTAATGGTTTAAAGGGTGAATGCATGTGGATGCATGTGTTGATGAATGGGATTAGGAAAGGTTTAAATGTCCTAAAACTAAAGGGAACAAGGTTCCAACACTTTGGTCTTCAATTAGGTCTTCAATTTCGTCCAACACTTTGGCTCCAAGCATAAGCTATCCATCCTTAGTCCAAAAGTGCTCCAAAAGTCTCCAAAATGCATCTTTTTGCTCCTTTAGCCCTTTGGACCTACAAACACACGAAAATAGCTTAAAGTACTAAAATAACTAAAGAAACATAACGTAAATGCACGAGAACAAGCCATTTAAGTCGCATGAATATGCTCCTATCAAACACCCAAGGGGAAGTCATACAAAACTTAGGGCCATATTCAAACTTTTTGGGCCCTTTCTTCAACAATCACACTTGTGAGTCCATTCTCACTTATTTTCACTCTTTTTCTTTCTTTTCTTCTTCTTTTTCTCACATTTTTTTTTTCTTTTTCCCGTGCCTCCTTTAAGACTTAGGCACATACATACACACAAAAATCCCTTCCCCCACACTTATTTTCTGCAACATATTAATCAAAAGGAATTCATTTAAGTCATGCTCACTATACTTCAAGAACAAGGGTATAGGAAAGTCCTACTTGATAGGAGCATATTCATGCGACTTAAATGGCTTGTTCTCGTGCATTTACGTTATGTTTCTTTAGTTATTTTAGTACTTTAAGCTATTTTCGTGTGTTTGTAGGTCCAAAGGGCTAAAGGAGCAAAAAGATGCATTTTGGAGACTTTTGGAGCACTTTTGGGCTAAGGACGGATAGCTTATGCTTGAAGCCAAAGTGTTGGACGAAATTGAAGACCTAATTGGAGCCAAAGTGTTGGAACCTTGTTCTCTTTAGTTTTAGGACATTTAAACCTTTCCTAATCCCAATCATGCCATGCATAACACACATCCATTCTAACACATTGTCATTGCACATGCATTTCCTTCATTAGTTAACCCACATGCACTTATCACTTATCATCACCACATATCATATCACTTAATCACTTATCACTTATCATCACCACTTAACCACTTATCATATCATAACCACATATCATATCACTTATCACTTATCACTTAACATATCATCCACCTACTTCACCTACAACATCCACTTCACCTACAACATCCACCTACTTCACCTACAAATGACATAGCCATATGTTCCCTCCACTACTCCTATAAATACCCTTGCATTCATTCATTCATGGACATCTCATTTCATACACAACACACCACAAACACATCCCTTTCTCTCTTAGCCGTGAGTCTCCCTTAGAATCCAAAAACCATCTTTCCATTTCCATCACTCCTCACTCCATTCCATACTTCCATTCCCCCAAACCAACTATCCTTAGAACCATATGCTACAACAACGAGGAAGAGAAGAGTGCCTAAACGTTCATACAATTCAAGTTTGAGTTGTTGGAATGTTTAGGTGTTTCTTTGATTTCAATGTTTAAATTCAATTCTCTTTGTTTTGTACGTATGAGGAATGGAAGAGAAGAGTGCCTAAACGTTCATACAATTCAAGTTTGAGTTGTTGGAATGTTTAGGTGTTTCTTTGATTTCAAAGTTATGAGGAACTAAACCCCCCTTGGCTAGGGGGGGATTCGAAATAAATGTTTATGCTTGCATTTTGATTTGATTACTTCTAATTGCGTTTCATAAGTTGTGGATTCAATTTGTTTAACTATTTGATTGATAACTTATTTATGTATGTTTATTGAGAGTGCACACTTAATTTTCATGCATGAATTTGACGCTAGAATATAAGTGAGTTTCACCTAATAGTTACAAACTTATATTCACAAGTAGTGGAGGTTGCTTATAAACAATCGCGTTAAACGAATTCTTGGCATAAGTTTCATGCAATCATAGTAACGAATGCCCCGTCAACACTTATAATTTTCATAGAGCGTAATGATTCTTGCTTGTATCTCTATTATGCAATCATGTAGGGGACTTGTGGGGAATGTTTTGGGTTGTCGTATGCAATCATCCAATTCAATAACGTTAGGAAGATTTGAAGGTTAATTAGTGCATCACGGTTAACTTGGGGTGTTGAGAATTAATGATTTATTGAAATGCAATTGGAAATCATTTTATTATGCAAGTATAACATATATGGAGATGAACCCCTTAGCTATTCTATCATCCATTCATTCCATTTCATCAATTTCATAGTTACATTCTGTTTTAAGTTTAATTTGTTCATTTAATTTAATTTCGTATAAACCTCAATCCCCCTTTACTTTAATGTCCAATTTAGTTAGAAAGTGTCTTAGTTTGTGTTTATAAGAGTTTTGAGTCATTTTGTTACACAAATTCGTCCAAATTTGTGTTTGTGCTCAAATCTGCCCAGAAAGTGGTTTTTAGGCAGATTTGAGTGTGTTTGTGTTGTTTTGAGTCTTTTGGTTTGTTTTAGTGTTTTAAAGTTTAGTTTTGCATTCTTTGAGTCTAGTATAGTGTTTTATATTGTTATTTTACATTTGAATCAAGCCATAATCTTAAATTCGTCCAACATTGGGTTTAAGGTCAGAAACTGCCTAGTTAGTGTTTTTAGGCAGTTTTGAGTCTTTTGAACTTGTTTTGAGTCCTTTGAGTCTTTGTGAACGTTTTTAACTTTGTTTTTATGTTTTTGAGTCAAATCCAAGTGATTAACAATCCCTCCTAATCCCCGGTCCAGAACGATCCCTACTTATACTTATACTACAATTGTCAAAAAGAGGGTTTAATTTGTGTGCGTATAAATCTCTCCACACCCTCATTGCAGCCACCAAAACACTTTTCTCCTCCATTGCAGCCACTCCAACCACTCCCCAAAACACTTTTCTCCTCCATTGTCAAAAGGAGCCGCATCTGCACTACCACGTGTCGTTCAGAAAGAAAAGGGGCGTCGTTCAGAAATCGAAGGGGCGCCTGCTCAGAAATCGAAGAGGCGTCGTTCTGATATCGAAGAGACATTTGTCGACAAGGGTAAAAGAATAGTACCACCATTTGATATTATCTCTATATATGTCGACCTTCGTCTTTTATGGCAAGGCAAACCTGAAGAACCATGCCCAACTCTCTCTCACCTCTGAGGGCGCACACCCAGCAAAGCCTTTCGAAATACTCAATTCTTTCTTCTTCCCCAAAGATGATACCAAATGCCTGGAGTACAGATGACCCAGGAGGAAACGGCGGATTGAAGTGTGCTGATTCATTCACCACTTCTTCAAAAGCAAAGGTATCTTATATCATCAAGGTCAAAAGCAAAAGTATCTCATATCATGCTCTTTCCCTGTCTTTTTCTTTGTCCTTGTTCTTACTCGCATGGCAAAGTAAAAGAAGCAATCAGCCGGCACTTGGAGTCAGTCTTCCGATCTGGAGCCAACTGCCTGGAATCTATTCCTGATTGCTTACCTAGCGTTGCTCTAGAGTAGTCATCTTCAACGGTTGATACACTTCCGGAGAAAGGACCACTTCTGCAAAGGGGAGCGAGTAAGGCAAGTGAAAATGATACATTGAAGCATGTGGAGACAAACATAGGCTGAGTTATCCTCCAACCCTTTTCAATACGAATTGGAAAGATTGAACAAAGAAACAGACCAAAGGGGTAAGCTCAGACCTTCTGGGGAGACCCAAAAGAATCCTGCTGCCCAGTTCAAGAGTAGCACAAAGGAAAATCAATGATGGGCGGAAACCAGTTCAAGAGTAAGCCTGTGGAATCATAAAGATCAAAGCCTCAATGCAATCACCAAGGAGAAGAGGGAATTTACACTCCATAACCAGATTTGCGTCCCTAAACTCTTCTCTTTGTTAATTACATTCTGCCATGTTTAGTATGTTTAGTTGCTTTTTGTGTGTTTACTTATGTTTTGTGTGAATCTATGCTTAAAACATTGAGGACAATGTTTGATTTAAGTGTGGGGGGGGGGGGTAACTAAGTATTTTTGATGCAAATTCGTGGGATTTTATCACCCATAACTTCAAATGTTGTTCCTTGCTGTTTTAAGGTGTTTTTAAGTTATTTTAGAGTGTTTTAGTATGTTTTGTTTTTATAACTCCGAAAATCACATAAAAATTTGAAAAACATGTTTTAAAAAAGCCTAAAAAGAGTGTTTTGAGTCGTTTTTGTGTGTTTGTGTCTTAGGGTACCTTCCAACACAATGATAAGGATTTGGTTTGTAATTGCATGACGGTTAAAAAGAGTTATAAACATAGAGAAAAGTTTGATTTAGTCTTGGTATATGCTTGGTTATGGTTATAATGTATGACTTCACATGCAATCATAAAAGAAAAATTCGTTTTTGTAACATGCTTGAAGGAAGGAACTCAAACAAACGCTACAACCCTGTGAAACTCGAGCCATTACCTTCTTTGGAGAGTTATAATCTGTGATTCTTTGTTTTCTAAAGTTGTTGCATGATCTCATTATTCCTTGCTTGGTCGCTACTTAGAATGCAATTGTATCATGATAGAACTAAATGCTAGAACTTATATCCGTTTCATTCAAAGCATGATATTGAATTGCATAACATATATCAAGATGAAGTTGTGTAGTTGCCACCATAGCCAAATAGCCTTACTTCCCATATTTCGTATATGTTGTAAGTTTTACCCCCGTTGAGCCTTGTTTAGCCTTTATTCTTTGTTTACCCACATTATCCTCACCTAGCCTAGTGTAGGACAGTCCACACCCTTGTTCTTAAATGATAGTGAGCATGACTAAAATGAATTCCTTTTGAGTACATTATGAAAGAAAATGAGTGTGGGGGAGAGAATGTTTTGTTCTTAAGTGTTTATGTATGTTTTGAGAGGCAAAAGAAAAGAAAAAATTGTGAAAAACATATGAAAAAAAAGAAAAACAGAAAAGAAAAGAAAGAAAGAAAGAAAAAGGAAAAAAGAGCGTGTTCCCCCTTGTTGTTCAAAAGTTGAGTTTTCATTCAAAAGTGAATTCTAAGTTAATTCAAATGCTTTGCTCGCTATTTCTTTAAGAACCTTTGTTTTCCATATCCCTTCTTTGTTAGCCAAACACCTTCAGCCCCGTTTCAACCCTTATGCTTCTATCTTGATCGTTATGTGTTCAATAATGTGGAGTTTGGAATTGATATGAGCTTATGGAATCACTGGTTCTCATCCTAAGTAGTAGCATTCATTCATGAGATCATATTCATGTCATTATCATAAATCCAGAAAATGCTTTCCTTGTTATAACATATGTGAGTGTTCGTCTACATGTTTACATCAATCTTCTCACATATACCTAGTGTAGGGAGTGTAGTCAGAAAATCTGTGTGAAAAACGAGAGTACATCTAGTGAGGAATTGAGGGAATTCTCTAAAGGCATGTTACTACATTCAAATCATGGTTTTAAATGCTTAATTGTGAACTAGTATGTGGTGACTATGAGTAAGAATGTACTTAAGTGTAAAGATGGCTAAAATCTGTGGGAATAATGATTTTTAACTTGTCATGTGCATTGGAAATCCCTGAGACGATTGTTGGAAGGTATAGATTGTGTTTTGTTCGTTTTGTTTTGTTTTTGGTTTCTTTTGTTTTGTTTTGCTCGAGGACTAGCAAAAGCTAAGTGTGGGGGAATTTGATAGAAGCATATTTAGGCGACTTACTTAGCTTGTTTTCGTGCATTTATATTGTTAATTCATAGTTGTTTTAGTCGTTTAAGCCATTTTCGTGTGTTTTTAGGTTCATATGGCTAAGGAAGCAAAAAGATGCATTTTGGAGCATTTTGGAGCAAAATTGGACTTGGAATGGATAGCTTATGTTTGGAGCAAAAGGAATGGACGAAATTGAAGGATTCCTAATCCATTGCAGCCACATGCATTCACATGCATAAATCAGCCACATGCATCTCCCATCACCATATCAGATTTCCATCATATTCACATGCATTCCATCCTTTAAAACATTGCACATGCACTCCCTTTAATTAATTAAGCCACATGCACTCCCATCCATTTCATCATTCCAGCCACTCCACAATCCCATTCATCAACACATGCATCCACATGCATTCACCCTTTAAACCATTAAATCCACATGCCTTCCTATTCAATTAAATCAGCCACATGCATTCATCATCATAACCTAGCTGTCATTCCACTTCATTGCACATGCATCTTCAAATAAATCAGATTTCCATCATATTCACATGCATTCCATCCTTTAAAACATTGCACATGCACTCCCTTTAATTAATTAAGCCACATGCACTCCCATCCATTTCATCATTTCAGCCAACACATGCTTTCACAAGCATTTTCAGATTGTCCCCTTGCACATGCAGCCACATTCCCTCCTAGCTGTCATGTTCCCCCCATTTCACCTATAAATAAGCATCCATTGCATTCATACTCATTCATTCACTCTTCCATATTCCAGAAATTCGTCAAAACCTCTCCACACCCTTGCAGCAGCCACCAAAACACTTTTCTCCTCCATTGCAGCCACTCCAACCACTCCCCAAACCATTCACACCATCAAACTATCCTTAGACCTTGTGCTACAACGAAGAGGAAGATAAGAGGGCCTAAACGTTCATACAATTCAAGTTTGAGTTGTTGGAATGTTTAGGTGTTTCTTTGATTTCAATGTTTAATTTCAATACTCTTTGTTTTGTACGAATTAGGAATGGAAGAGAAGAGGGCCTAAACGTTCATACAATTCAAGTTTGAGTTGTTGGAATGTTTAGGTGTTTCTTTGATTCCAATGTTTAAATTCAACTAAACCCCCCTTGGCTAGGGGGGAATTCGAAATATATGTTTATGCTTGCATTTTGATTTGATTACTTCTAATTGCGTTTCATAAGTTGTGGATTCAATTCGTTTAACTGTTTGATTGATAACTTATTTATGTATGTTCATTGAGAGTGCACACTTAATTTTCATGCATGAATATGACGCTAGAATATAAGTGAGTTTCACCTAATCGTTATGAACTTATATTCACAAGTAGTGGAGGTTGCTTATAAACAATCGCGTTAAATGAATTCTTGGCATAAGTTTCATGCAATCCATAGTAACGAATGCCTCGTCAACACTTATAATTTTCATAGAGCGTAATGATTCTTGCTTGTACCTCTTCTATGCATTCATGTTGAGGACTTGTGGGGAATGTTTTGAATTGTCGCATGCATCATCCAATTCAATAACGTTAGGAAGATTTGAAGGTTAATTAGTGCATCACGGTTAACTTGGGGTGTTGAGTATCATAGTTTATTGAAATGCAATTGGAAATCATTTTATTATGCAAGTATAACATGTATGGAGATGAACCCCTTAGCCATTCTATCATCCATTTATTCCATTCCATCAAATTCGTTTTACAATCTGTTTAGTTTATTAACTTGTTTTGTTATTTCAATTTTCGTATAAATCTAAATCCCCCTTTACTTTAATGTCCAATTTAGTTAGAAATCAATTTAGTTTGTGCTTTTAAGTGTTTTGATTCATTTTATTTCCCAATTTCGTCCAGATTCACCAAAGTGCTCAAAACTGCCCAGAAAGTGATTTTAAGGCAGTTTTGAGTGTTTTGGGTGATGTTTGAGTCTTTTGGTTTGTTTTAATGTTTTAAGTGTTTAGTTTTACATTCTTTAAGTTAGTTTAGTGTTTTATATTGTGTTTTTACGTTCTTGAGTCAAGTTATTACTTAATTTCGTCCAAATTTGTGTTTGTGCTCAAATCTGCCCAGAAAGTGGGTTTTAGGCAGATTTGAGTGTGTTTGTGTTGTTTTGAGTCTTTTGGTTTGTCTTAGTGTTTTAAAGTTTAGTTTTGCATTCTTTGAGTCTAGTATAGTGTTTCATATTGTTATTTTACGTTTTTGAGTCAGTTTCCAAGTGATTTGCAATCCCTCCTAATCCCCGGTTAAGAACGATCCCTACTTATACTTATACTACAATTGTCAAAAAGAGGGTTTAATTTGTGTGCGTATAAATTCACGCATCATTCACCTTGAACTCGTGGCCACTTTTTAAGCTTTGGACTTGGACTGCACCATGAGGAAAAACATTAGTAACAACAAGAGGTCCAATCCATTTAGAACGTAACTTACCAGGGAATAACCGAAGTCTTGAATCAAAAAGCAACACTTTCTGCCCCTTGGAGAACGTTTTGGTACGAAGCATCTTATCATGATAAGCCTTCGTCTTGTCCTTGTAGATGCGAGCATTCTCGTAAGCCTCGTTCCTAATCTCCTCAAGTTCATCTAATTGGAGCTTCCTATGAACTCCAGCAGCGTCTATGTCCAAATTGAAGGTTTTCACAGCCCAATGTGCCTTGTGCTCTAACTCAACGGGCAAATGACATGGCTTACCATATATAAGCCGAAAAGGTGACATGCCAAGGGGAGTTTTGTAAGCCGTACGATAGGCCCACAATGCATCGTCCAAGCGCAAACTCCAATCTCTTCTTGAGGGTCCCACGGTTTTCTCTAGGACTTGTTTGATCTCCCTATTTGAAACCTCCGCTTGCCCATTTGTTTGAGGGTGATAAGGTGTGGAAACCTTATGAGTAACGTTGTACTTCTTGAGCAAAGCTTCAATGGTGCGGTTACGAAAGTGAGAACCCCCATCACTAATTAAAACTCGTGGCATCCCAAACCTAGCAAAAATATTAGATTTCACAAAATCTGCAACAACCTTAGAATCGTTAGTACGGGTGGCTTTGGCTTCCACCCATTTGGAAACATAATCGACAGCTAGCAAGATATAAGTGAAACCAAAAGATGGAGGGAAGGGGCCCATGAAATCAATACCCCACACATCAAAAATTTCCACAAATGAGAGAGATTGTTGTGGCATTTGGTCCTTAGGCCCTATGTTACCTGTTCTTTGACACTTATCGCATGTTAAACAAAACATTTTAGCATCTTTAAAGAGATTAGGCCAATAAAATCCAGATTGTAACACCTTTAGGGCTGTCCTTTGGGTGCCAAAATGTCCCCCACATGCATAAGTATGGCAGAATGTAAGAATGGAATTAAATTCAGATTCGGGCACACATCTACGCACAATCTGATCTGGGCAGAATTTCCATAAATATGGATCATCCCAAACATAAAAACGTGCATCATGAACAAGTTTATCACGTTGGAACTTGTTTAGGGTACTAGGAACTTGCTTAGACACCAAGAAATTGACCAAATCGGCATACCAAGGGGTTCTTACCTCAATGGACAGAAGTTGCTCATCCGGAAACGTTTCTAAAATGGGGGTGGACTCTTCCTCACGCACCATTCTACTTAGGTGGTCAGCCACCACGTTTTCACACCCTTTCTTGTCTCGGATTTCAAGATCGAACTCTTGAAGTAGGAGCATCCAACGAATGAGTCTTGGCTTAGCCTCCTTTTTGGTGAGAAGATACTTCAAGGCTGCATGGTCAGTGAAAACAATTACTTTAGTACCAAGAAGATATGATCTAAACTTATCTAAAGCAAATACAACCGCCAAGAGTTCTTTTTCGGTTGTAGAATAATTCAATTGAGCATCATTTAAAGTGCGGGAAGCATAATAAATAACATGTGACTGTTTATTTTTCCTTTGACCCAAAACAGCCCCAAGTGCATAATCCGAGGCATCACACATCAATTCAAATGGAATGGACCAATCCGGGGGAGTTATGATGGGTGCCGTGGTTAGGAGCTCTTTGAGATGCTTGAATGACTTCTCGCATGCCTCGTTGAACTCAAAAGACACATCTTTTTGGAGGAGGCGGCATAGGGGTTGTGCAATCTTGGAAAAGTCCTTGATAAATCGTCTATAGAATCCTGCATGACCAAGAAAAGAACGAACCTCTCTAACCGAAGTAGGAGAGGGTAAGTAGCGTACAAGATCTACTTTAGACTTATCAACTTCAATTCCTTTTTCAGAGATTATATGACCCAAAACAATACCTTGTTTAACCATAAAGTGACATTTTTCCCAATTTAAAACAAGATTTGTTTCAACACAACGTTTCAAGATTAAAGTGAGATTATCCAAACAATGATCAAATGAATCACCAAAAACACTAAAGTCATCCATGAATATCTCAATAATCTTCTCAACATAATCAGAAAATATGCTTACCATACACCTTTGAAACGTGGCAGGAGCATTACACAAGCCAAATGGCATGCGTCGATATGCAAACGTTCCAAAGGGACAAGTAAAAGTGGTCTTTTCTTGATCATCCGGAGCAATGACAATTTGGTTATAACCGGAATAACCATCAAGAAAACAATAAAAGGAATGACCTGCTAACCTTTCCAACATTTGATCTAGGAACGGCAATGGGAAGTGGTCCTTCCTTGTGGTTGAATTTATCTTCCTATAATCAATGCATACCCGCCAACCGGTTTGAATTCTCATAGGCACAAGCTCATTCTCGGAATTCTCCACAACCGTTACCCCAGATTTCTTAGGCACACATTGGATAGGTGAAACCCAACGACTATCGGAGATAGGATAAATAACTCCACAATCTAGAAGTTTAATTATCTCCTTTTTCACAACTTCCATCATCGGAGGGTTAAGACGGCGTTGAGCCTCTCTAGTTGGTTTGGCCCCCTCCTCAAGAAATATGTGATGCATACAAGTTGTAGGGCTTATACCTTTAATATCGGCCAATGTCCAACCTAGGGCAGATTTGTACTCCTTCAATACACGAACTAATTTCTCCTCCTCTTGTGCCGTGAGGGAGGAAGAGATGATGGCAGGTAGTGTCTCGTTTTCCCCCAAGAAAATGTACTTCAAATGACTTGGTAAAGGTTTGAGTTCAAGAATAGGTCCCTGAATTATGGATGGAAGCAATTTGTTAGTCGAAATGGGAATGGACTCACGGTTAGGAAACTTTCCCTCATGTTTAGGTAATGACTCAAGGGCAGCAACTACTTCAAGGAATTCCTCACTAGGAGGCACGGCATAGGGTAGTTCAAGTGTGCCGTGGGTTTGCATATAGCTTGCCTCCTTGGTTTTGACTTCTACACCTCTTGTAATGACCTTTTCAAGTGCATCGTCATTCAAATCTTCAAGATATCCCTGCGCCAAAGAGTCAACAATATCAATAGAGAAACATGAATGATCTTCACTAGGATACTTAATGGAATCAGAAAGATTGAAATTAACCACTTCCCCATCAAATTCCATGGACAAAGTTCCATTAAACACGTCAATCTTAGTCCGGGCCGTCTTCATGAATGGCCTTCCAAGTAGAATGGGCAGCGAGGGTGCATGATCCGATTCATCCATCTCAAGAACATAGAAATCCGCCGGAAAGATCAAATGATTAACCTGCACTAAAACATCTTCCAAAACTCCTTTTGGATAAGCATTAGATCTATCGGCCAATTGTATGATAACACCATCATTTTTCAACACTCCTAGGTTCATAGATGCATAAATGGAATATGGCATAACATTTATAGAAGCACCTAAATCAAGCATGGCAGATTCAAATCTAGTGTTACCAATGACACAAGGAATGATAAACTACCCGGATCTTTGCATTTGGGAGGTAGTTTGCGTTGCAAGATGGCGGACACATTCTCACCTACCTTCACCACTTCCTTGGTCGAAATCCTCTTCCTAGTGATGCAAAGCTCTTTTAAGAACTTGGCATACTTAGGGACTTGCTTGATTGCATCAAGGAGCGGAATGTTGACTTGAACTTTCCTAAAGGTTTCCAAAATGTCCTTTTCACTCTCCTCCTTCTTTGATTGCCTAAACCTGCTAGGAAAGGGCACGTTTAGTGGAATAGAACTTGACAAAGTCGAATTTGGACTTACCTTAGGCATGTTGGACGGTTTTGGCACAATAGGAGGCTGCGGCAAAGATTCTTTCACCCTTGCCGTGGCCTTTATTCCTTGTTCCTCCTCTTCTTGCAGCAACACGTCCTCTTCTTGACTTGTTTTGGACGTGCTTGGGGTGGTTTCGACCTCCTTACCACTTCTCAACATGATTGCCTTGGCAGATTCGAATCCTCCCCTTGGATTGACAATGGTTGAGCTAGGGAGCTTGCCTTTGTCTCGGAATTGTCCTACAAATTCCGCAATCTGCCCAATTTGTTTCTCCAAGTGATCCACCCTTTTGTCTTGGTTTTGCATGGCTTTGGTTTGATCCTCTTGCCCCTGAGACAAATTGGTAAGTAATTTAAGAAGTGTTTCATTTCCCAACGACGTACCTTGATTGTTTTGGGCAGGTTGTGCTTGGTTTGGATTGGGGCCGAATGGCTTGGTGTAGAACCCCGGGGGTTGTTGTCTAAAGCCTCCTTGTTGTTGAGGTTGTTGAGGTTCCCTCCACTTGAAGTTTGGATGGTCTCTCCAACCCGGATTGTATGTGTTGGAATATGGATCATTCCTTGGTTGATTGTGGCTCGGAAATCCAATGGCATTTGCACTCTCCCATCCCCCATTCTCAATCAATTGTGGGCATTTTTCCGAAGGGTGTCCTTGGATAGAACATACACCACATACAATCGGTCCTTGTATCTTCATTCCTTCGGCCATCTGAGACACAATAGAAGTAAGATTAGCTAATTGAGTTTGAAGGTCGGATTGAGAACTTACCTCATTCACTTGTTGCCGTGGGGGGTCCCTTTGCCCAAGTCCTTCATATTGTTGTGCATTTAGAGCATGGTTTGCAATTAGGGTCTTGGCCGACATAGGAGTTTTGTCCACCAATGCACCTCCCGCCGAAGCATCGAGCATTTGCCTTTCAATGGGAAGAAGGCCCTCATAGAAATATTGAAGGAGAAGCTCCTCCTTCATTTGATGTTGAGGACATGATGCAACAAGGGCTTTAAAACGCTCGTAGTATGCCGGAAAAGATTCTCCTTGACTTTGTTGGATTCCGCTAATTTTCTTCCTCAAGAGAATGACTCTTGAAGTAGGGAAGAACTTCTCCAAGAACGCTCTCTTCATGCTCTCCCAAGAAGTAACGGTCCCGGGTGCCAATTCATAAAGCCAATCCTTAGCCTTTTCCACAAGAGAGAATGGAAAAGCTTTCATCATTAGAATGTTCCCATCGACATTTATGGGTGTCATGCTCGAACAAACAACCTCGAACTCCTTGAGATGCTTGTTGGGATCTTCCATGGAAAGCCCATGGTATTTCGGAATGTGGTGCAACAAGCTTGACTTCAACTCGAATTCATCGGTCTTGCCTTGGGCAGCCGCGGGGTATTGAATGCATAATGGTGCGGCATTGGCCAACCCCGAGGCCGAAAGCTCTTTAATGGTCCGATTGTCTGCTGCCATAACTTCTTCTTCCACACTTTCAAACTCAGATTCGGCCTCTGAACTTGAACTAGGTTCACTAGGTTCACTAGGTTCGGGATGCCTCCTCTTTCTTCTCAAATCACGTTCAAAATCGTCGTTAAAGTCCAAGATATGTGCATGCACAGTTTGAGAACTCCGCGTCATGCACTAGTACCTAAACCAAGAAAACAAAACAAAATGAGAAAACTAGGTAAATTACACTAAAAACATACGGCAAAAACACAAGGGATTAGCAATTTTGCTAATCCCCGGCAACGGCGCCAAAATTTGATGCGAAAATAGTTAAACACACAAATTAACCCTATGGATGACAATTGTAGTAAATGAGCAAATAGGGATCGTTCTAGACCGGGGATTAACTAGGGATGCTAATCAATGTGAAATTGACTCAAAAGACTCAAAACAACACAAACACACTCAAATCTGCCTAAAAACCACTTTCTGGGCAGATTTGAGCACAAACACAAATTTGGACGAAATTAAGTAATAACTTGACTCAAGAACGTAAAAACACAATATAAAACACTAAACTAACTCAAAGAATGTAAAACTAAACACTTAAAACATTAAAACAAACCAAAAGACTCAAACATCACCCAAAACACTCAAAACTGCCTTAAAATCACTTTCTGGGCAGTTTTGAGCACTTTGGTGAATCTGGACGAAATTGGGAAATAAAATGAATCAAAACACTTAAAAGCACAAACTAAATTGATTTCTAACTAAATTGGACATTAAAGTAAAGGGGGATTAAGGTTTTGACGAAATTAAATTAAATAAAACAAGTTAATAAACTAGGCAGATTGTATAAACGGATTTGAGAAACAAGATGATGGATGGATTAGTTAGAGGTCCATTCTCCACACATGACACATTTATATATGAATCGATTCTCCAATTGCTTTTCATTATCTATGATGCTCAACACCCCAAGTTAACCGTGATGCACTAATTAACTCTCAAATTTTCCTTATGTTATTGAATTGGATGATGCATGCGACAATTCAAATCATTCTCCAATGGTTCTCAACATGAATGCATAGAAGAGATACAATGAGAGATCATTATGCTCTATGAGAATTATAAGTGTTGACGAGGCAATTGTAACTATGAATGCATGATACTTTTGCCAAGAATTCAATTAACGCGGTTGTGACTAGCAACCTTCACTACTCATGTTTATAAACTTGTGACGATTAGGTGAAACTCGTTTATAAACTAGCATCGAGTTTATGCATGAAGACTAAGTATGCATCCCTAATCAACATACAAAAACAAGTTTTTAATAAACATGATAATTGAATTACAATCACAACTTAACAAATCACAATTGGAAGAAATCAATTCATATTTCAAACATGTTCATGGCTTCAAACTTTCCCCTAACTAATTAGGGGTTTAGCCACTCATGATTACAACAAACTTAGAGAGTAATAACAAAGTAAACATTGAAAACAAGAATCGAAGTACACCTAAAAATTCCAACAACTCAATCTTGAATTGTATGAACGTTTAGGCCTCTTCTCCTCTAGTTGCTGCGGCACAAGGGGTTTTGGTGAGTTTTGGGGGTTATGGATGATGTAGAATGATGTGTTTAGGGTAGGGATGGATGTAGGGGAAGGCAAGGAGTGTTTTTGGGCAGAAAATATGAAGAATGGTGAAGTATGGTAGTGCTAGAGAGAGAGGAGGAATTTCTGGCGTGAATGAATGTGTATGAGAGATGGTTTTCTGAAATGGAAGAGTGTGTGTTTTGTGGCTGCAATGCATGCTTATTTATAGGTGAAATGGGGGGAACATGATGACTAGGAAATAGGTGGAAAGCTGAAATGGTGATGGGAGATGCATGTGGCTGAAATGCATGTGATTAAAGGGTGGGAATGCATGTGTTTTGACAGAAAATAAAAGGGAATGCTGGAAATCTGGAATGGGAACCCACGGCATGGTTGTTTTCTGGTGGTGAATGGGTTTATGTTTGATTGGTGCATGTGGGTTGATTATTTAAAGTGTAAATGATTAATGAATGGTTCTTTGTTGATGGTGGAAATCTGAAATGATGAAGTGGAATGTGCATGTGGCTGCAATGATGGTGTTTTGCACGGCAATGATGGGGAAAGAATGTGTGGATGCATGGTTGTGTTGGTGATGAATGTGAACTCTTTGTTCTTCATTTTCATTCCTTTGGTCTTCAATTTCGTCCATCTACTTGGCTTTAAGCATATGCAATCCATTCCAATCTCTAATTTGCTCCAAAAGGCTCCGAAAGGCATCCTTTTGCATCCTTAGCCATATGAACCTATAAACACACGAAAATGACTTTAAACACTAAATTAAGTAAGAAAACACAACATAAATGCATAAGAACTAGCTAACTAAGGCGCATAAATATGCTCCTATCAATTTGCACTCTCCCATCCCCCATTCTCAATCAATTGAGGGCATTTTTCCGAAGGGTGTCCTTGGATAGAACATACACCACATACAATCGGTCCTTGTATCTTCATTCCTTCGGCCATCTGAGACACAATAGAAGTAAGATTAGCTATCTGAGATTGAATATCGGATTGAGAACTTACCTCATTCAAGTGTTGCCGTGGGGGGTCCCTTTGCCCAAGTCCTTCATATTGTTGTGCATTTAGAGCACGGTTTGCAATTAGGGTCTTGGCCGACATAGGAGTTTTGTCCACCAATGCACCTCCCGCCGAAGCATCGAGCATTTGCCTTTCAATGGGAAGAAGGCCCTCATAGAAATATTGAAGGAGAAGCTCCTCCTTCATTTGATGTTGAGGACATGATGCAACAAGGGCTTTAAAACGCTCGTAGTATGCCGGAAAAGATTCTCCTTGACTTTGTTGGATTCCGCTAATTTTCTTCCTCAAGAGAATGACTCTTGAAGTAGGGAAGAACTTCTCCAAGAACGCTCTCTTCATGCTCTCCCAAGAAGTAACGGTCCCGGGTGCCAATTCATAAAGCCAATCCTTAGCTTTTTCCACAAGAGAGAATGGAAAAGCTTTCATCATTAGAATGTTCCCATCGACATTTATGGGTGTCATGCTCGAACAAACAACCTCGAACTCCTTGAGATGCTTGTTGGGATCTTCCATGGAAAGCCCATGGTATTTCGGAATGTGGTGCAACAAGCTTGACTTCAACTCGAATTCATCGGTCTTGCCTTGGGCAGCCGCGGGGTATTGAATGCATAATGGTGCGGCATTGGCCAACCCCGAGGCCGAAAGCTCTTTAATGGTCCGATTGTCCGCTGCCATAACTTCTTCTTCCACACTTTCAAACTCAGATTCGGCCTCTGAACTTGAACTAGGTTCACTAGGTTCACTAGGTTCGGGATGCCTCCTCTTTCTTCTCAAATCACGTTCAAAATCGTCGTTAAAGTCCAAGATATGTGCATGCACAGTTTGAGAACTCCGCGTCATGCACTAGTACCTAAACCAAGAAAACAAAACAAAATAAGAAAACTAGGTAAATTACACTAAAAACATACGGCAAAAACACAAGGGATTAGCAATTTTGCTAATCCCCGGCAACGGCGCCAAAATTTGATGCGAAAATAGTTAAACACACAAATTAAACCCTATGGATGACAATTGTAGTAAATGAGCAAATAGGGATCGTTCTAGACCGGGGATTAACTAGGGATGCTAATCAATGTGAAATTGACTCAAAAACGTAAGAACACAATATAAAACACTTACTAGACTCAAAGAATGCAAAACTAAACTTTAAAACACTAAAACAAACCAAAAGACTCAAACATCACCCAAAACACTCAAAACTGCCTTAAAAACACTTTCTGGGCAGTTTTGGACACTTTGGTGAATTTGGAGGTCCTATGGGTCAAAGTATCAAGAAAGTGCATTTTGGTGCATTTTGGAGCTATTTTGGACACTAGTTGGTGAGCTTGCATGTGGGCTAACATGAATGGACGAATTTGGACTTCAAGAAGTTGGAAATGTGATAAGAAGAGGAAGGAACTAAGCTAAGGACAAAGTGGATAAGGAAAGTGCAAGAAAAGAGGAAACATTATCCAAAACATTATCCAACCTTATCCAACATTATCCAATTATCCAAAACATTATCCAAACCTTTCTAGAAGGCTTTACCTTGCCTTGCAAGCCAAGCTACCCTCTCCCCTAAATCAGCCGCACCTTCCTAGGCCTAATCCCTTTGGGATTCTGAATTCCAAGGCCTAATCCTTGTGGATTTGGGTATACAATTCGTTTTATAAAACTATGTGGGCCAAAAACCTCTTCCTAGGTTGATTTGACAACCCATGGCCGAATTCTAGGGCCCTAATCCACCAAATCTGCTAAGTAAACCCTAATCTAATAAACCCTAGGACTATATAAACATATTTTCAGCCACAAATTCGTACCACCCCCTTATGCTATTCAGAAACCCTTGTGCCGCACCTCCATTCTCCATTCTAAGCCTCCTTAGACCTCCCTACACATCCATACATCTCTGCCGCACCCTTCCCCACCATAATCAACCATCCTCCATCCCTCCAAACAAGAAAACACCACCCAAAACCACAAATTCCATCACCCAAACTTTGTGCCGCAGCAAGGAGGAGGAAGAGGAGCCAATCTGTGCATCGAATCCATCTTGGAATTGCTGAGCATTTAGGTGTATTCTTTCTTATGATTTCAATGTTTAAATTCAATACTTTTTGTTGTGCAAGCATGAGGAACTAATCCCCCCTTTGGCTAGGGGGGAATTTCGAAACCATGGTTATATTTGCATGATGATTTGATTACTTTTAGTTGTGATTTCATGAATGATGAATTCAATTTGCTTATCTGTTTTAATTAAAACTTGCTTATGTATATGAATTGAGAGTGCACGCTTAATTTGCATGCATAAACATGATGCTAGGGTATGAGGGAACTTCACCTAATCGTTGGGAACTTATATTCATGAGTAGTTAAGATTGTTGGTCACAATTATGATAAGTGAATTCTTGGCATAAGTATCATGCGCTTTCATAGTTACGAATGCCTCGTCAACACCTATGATTTCCATAGAACCTAATGATCTTTGATTGTCTTTCTATTATGCGCTTTCATATAGAAAACTTTTAAGGAATAATTTGATTGCAATGCGCTAATTCCATTCAATTCAATGACCTAAGGAAATTCTGAGAGTTAATTTAAGCGTACCTAATTAACTTGGGGTGTTGAGGTTCATAAATTCATCGAATAAGCAACTGGAGATTATTTTGTATGCAAGTATGCCATGTGTGGAGAAAAACCTCCTAGCCATCTCACCATCCATTTAATTTCACCAATTTCGTCAGAATCTGCCTATTTTACATATTTGTTTTGTTTGTTTGATTTTCGTCAAAAACCAAATCCCCAATTGTCTTAGAGTGTCTAATTGGTCCAAATATGTTTTAGATTGTGTTTTTAAGAGTTTTGAGTCAAGTTAGAACCAATTTTCGTCCAAAATTGTGTTTAGGCTCAAAACTGCCCAGATTGTGTTTTTAAGGCAGTTTTGAGTGTTTTTAGCCTATTTTGAGTTTTGTGAACGTGTTTGAGTCTTTTGAAGTGAGTTTAAGTGTTTTAAAGATTAAGTTTATTTATTTGAGTCAGTTTAGAGTGTTTAGCAAGCCCACCTAATCCCCGGTTTAGAACGATCCCTACTTATTTATATGCTACAATTGTCAAAAGAGGGTTAATTTGTGTGTTAAGTTAATTTTCGCATCAGAATAATAAGAAATCCGCCTGTTTTTGCCTTGTTTAGAACCACCCAATGTGACTCTAATGCACCACTTTCCTAATCACATCTTCTCTTGAATTTCAGCAGCCACATTAGTCCTAGATTCCTCATATTTAGACTTCGAATTAATTCCCAAGAATCCTTTCCACGTTTGGAGTAATGCTCAGCTACCAAAAGGAATGTTTTTACTTTATTTGCCTTCTCATTGATCCAAATTCACCCTTGGCTGCACACTAACACCAAATAATGTAAAATGCAACTAGTTTAATCCAAAACAATCACAAAGACGCCAAATAAGGAGGATATAAATGCATGCAAAGTGTGACTTATCATAGCTTGTCACAAGCCGTCCTACCTTGTCTCCTAGCCGTCACTAGCCGTCCTACCTTGTCTCCTAGCAGTCCTATCTTGTCTCCTACCTTGTCCAAGCCGTCCTACCTTGTCCAAGCTACATACATATATCCTTTAAGTGTTTCATGTATAGAATTTCTGGTACAAAACCTTTTGGTTTCAACTAAGTTCTAAACCTTTCCTAGCCCTATAAATAAGGCTTGATGCGAAAATAGTTAAACACACAAATTAAACCCTATGGATGACAATTGTAGTAAATGAGCAAATAAGGATCGTTCTAGACCGGGGATTAACTAGGGATGCTAATCAATGTGAAATTGACTCAAAAACGTAAGAACACAATATAAAACACTTACTAGACTCAAAGAATGCAAAACTAAACTTTAAAACACTAAAACAAACCAAAAGACTCAAACATCACCCAAAACACTCAAAACTGCCTTAAAAACACTTTCTGGGCAGTTTTGGACACTTTGGTGAATTTGGACGAATTTGTGTAACAAATTGAATCAAAACACTTAAAAACACAAACTAAGACACTTTCTAACTAAGTTGGACACTAAAGTAAAGGGGGATTAAGGTTTTGACGAAATTAAATTAAATAAAACAAGTTAATAAACTAGGCAGATTGTATAAACGGATTTGAGAAACAAGATGATGGATGGATTAGTTAGAGGTCCATTCTCCACACATGACACATTTATATATGAATCGATTCTCCAATTGTTTTTCATTAACTATGATGCTCAACACCCCAAGTTAACCGTGATGCACTAATTAACTCTCAAATTTTCCTTAAGTTATTGAATTGGATGATGCATGCGACAATTCAAATCATTCTCCAATGGTTCTCAACATGAATGCATAGAAGAGATACAATGAGAGATCATTATGCTCTATGAAAATTATAAGTGTTGACGAGGCAATTGTAACTATGAATGCATGATACTTTTGCCAAGAATTCAATTAACGCGGTTGTGACTAGCAACCTTCACTACTCATGTTTATAAACTTGTGACGATTAGGTGAAACTCGTTTATAAACTAGCATCGAGTTTATGCATGAAGACTAAGTATGCATCCCTAATCAACATACAAAAACAAGTCTTTAATAAACATGATAATTGAATTGCAATCACAAATTAACAAATCACAATTGGAAGAAATCAATTCATATTTCAAACATATCCATGGCTTCAAACTTTCCCCTAACTAATTAGGGGTTTAGCCACTCATGATTACAACAAACTTAGAGAGAGTAATAACAAAGTAAACATTGAAAACAAGAATCGAAGTACACCTAAAAATTTCAACAACTCAATCTTGAATTGTATGAACGTTTAGGCTTCTTCTCCTCTAGTTGCTGCGGCACAAGGGGTTTTGGTGAGTTTTGGGGGTTATGGATGATGTAGAAGGATGTGTTTAGGGTAGGGATGGATGTAGGGGAAGGTAAGGAGTGGTTTTGGGCAGAAAATATGAAGAATGGTGAAGTATGGTAGTGCTAGAGAGAGGGGAGGAATTTCTGGCGTGAATGAATGTGTATGAGAGATGGTTTTCTGAAATGGAAGAGTGTGTGTTTTGTGGCTGCAATGCATGCTTATTTATAGGTGAAATGGGGGGAACATGATGACTAGGAATTAGGTGGAAAGCTGAAATGGTGATGGGAGATGCATGTGGCAGAAATGCATGTGATTAAAGGGTGGGAATGCATGTGTTTTGACAGAAAATAAAAGGGAATGCTGGAAATCTGGAATGGGAACCCACGGCATGGTTGTTTTCTGGTGGTGAATGGGTTTATGTTTGAATGGTGCATGTGGGTTGATTATTTAAAGGGAGTGCATGTGGAATAAAGGTTGGAATGAACATGAAATGCACGGTTTTGAGAGATGATTATGGATGCATGTGTTGAATGATTATGGGTGTATGTGGGTGGAAATGCATGTGGGAATGCATGTGATTTGGCTGAAATGAAAGGTAGTGGGAAGTGCATGTAAGCCACGGCAAGGAATGCATTTTCTGAATGAATGAAGGCAGGTTATGTGGAAGGGCTTGAACAAAGGTAGAAGCATGGCACAAAGGTGAATGGGTGATGTGTGAATGTGGTTGAATGATTAAAGTGTAAATGATTAATGAATGGTTCTTTGTTGATGGTGGAAATCTGAAATGATGAAGTGGAATGTGCATGTGGCTGCAATGATGGTGTTTTGTACGGCAATGATGGAGAAAGAATGTGTGGATGTATGGTTGTGTTGGTGATGAATGTGAACTCTTTGTTCTTCATTTTCATTCCTTTGGTCTTCAATTTCGTCCATCTACTTGGCTTTAAGCATATGCAATCCATTCCAATCTCTAATTTGCTCCAAAAGGCTCCGAAAGGCATCCTTTTGCATCCTTAGCCATATGAACCTATAAACACACGAAAATGACTTTAAACACTAAATTAAGTAAGAAAACACAACATAAATGCATAAGAACTAGCTAACTAAGGCGCATAAATATGCTTCTATCAAGGCTTTGCAGCAAGGCACTAGGAAAATCACTCATTCACCCAATTTTCGTCCATTCATCTAGCCACACCACTCTACACATCCTAAAATCCTAGAAACACAATTCCAGCCAAACACTACACCTTGCCGTGCCTATCCTCCATCCAATTCCATAATCCCTTATCCTAAAACACATCCCAACCATCCCATCCACCTTTGTGCCGTAGCAAGGAGAAAGAAGGAAGGACTCTTGGATGCTCAAGCTTCGTCGTTGGTGCATTCTAGGTGTAATTCGTTTTATGATTTCAATGTTTAATTTATTTTCCTTTCATTTTGCTATGAACATGAGTGGCTAAACCCCTATTGGTTAGGGGTGATTTCGAAGCCATAACTATGTGTGCAAGTTGATTTGATAAATTCCAGTTATGAGTTCTTGAATCGTGAATGCAATTGGCTTAACTGTGCGAGTAATAACGTATTTGTGTTTGTTAATTAGGGGTCGACACTTAATTGGCTTGCATGAATATGATGCTAGAATATAAGTTTGTTTCACATAATTGTCACACACTTATATTCACAAGTAGTGAAGATTGCTAGTCACAATCGCGTTAAGTTCAATTCCTAGCATAAGTGTCATGATGTCATAGTCACAAGTGCTTTGTTAATGCTTATAGTTTTCATTGAACGTAATGATCTTTGATTGTATCTTTATTATGATGTCATGTAAGTTACTTTTGAAGAATGCTTTGGGTTGTCGTATGATGTCATCCAATTCAATAACACAAGGAAAACTTGAGAATTAACTAGTGATGTCACGGTTAATTTGGGGCATTGTCATTCATAATTCTATGAAGGAATAACTGGAAATCGAGTCATTTGCATACTTGTCATGTGTGGAGAAAGAACCCCTAACTAGTCCATCATCCATTAAAAACCCCAAAAACGTTTCAAGATCAGTTTTACTTTGCAATCTGTTTTCTCAACTTTAATTTCGTCCAAATCAAATCCCCCTTTACTTTGAAGTCTCAATTTAGTTAGAAATTGTTTTGGTTCATGTTTTTAAGTGTTTTGAGTCAAGTTTTCAACCAATTTCGTCCAAATTAGTGTAGGTGCTCAAAACTGCCCAGAAAGTGGTTTTTAGGCAGTTTTGAGTCATCTAGTTGCTGTTTTGAGTTTTTGTTTTGTTTTAGTGTTTTAACTTTGGTTTTTCATTCTTTGAGTCCAAATTAGTGTTTTTAACTTTGTTTTGGAGTTCTTAGGTCAGTTTTCAAGAGTTTAGCAATCCCTCCTAATCCCCGGTTTTGAACGATCCCTACTTACATACTTTGCTACAATTGTCAGAAGAGGGTTTAATTTGTGTGCTTAATATATTTCGCACCACCGGTCTAGAACGATCCCTACTTGCATCCTTACTACAATTTGACAACAAGAGGGTTAATTTGTGTGTTAAGTAATTTTCGCATCATGCCGCAACCCCTCTCATCCATTCTTCAACCTCCATACACCTCCATACATATCTGCCGCAACCTTACCACCAGAATCAACCATCCTCCATCCCTCTAAATAAGAAAACACCATCCAAAACCCCCAATTCCACCCCACACACCTTGTGCCGCAGCAAGGAGGAAGAGGAGCCAAGCCGTGCATCAAATCCATCTTGGAATTGCTGGAACGTTTAGGTGTAATCTTTCTTATGATTTCAATGTTTAAATTCAATTCTTTTTGTTGTGCAAGCATGAGGAACTAATCCCCTTTTGGCTAGGGGGAATTTCAAAACCATGGCTATATTTGCATTATGATTTGATTACTTTCAGTTGTGATTTCATGAATGGTGAATTCAATTTACTTATCTGTTTGAATTAAAACTTGTTTATGTATATGAATTGAGGGTGCACACTTAATTTGCATGCATAAATCTGATGCTAGGGTATAAGGAAACTTCACCTAATCGTTGGGAACTTATATTCATGATTAGTTAAGGTTGTTAGTCACAATCATGTTAAGTAAATTCTTGGCATAAGTATCATGCGCTTTCATAGTTACAAATGCCTCGTCAACACTTATGATTTTCATAGAATCTAATGATCTTTGATTGTTTTTCCATTATGCGCTTTCATATAGAGAACTTTTGAGGAATAATTTGATTGCAATGCGCTAATTCCATTCAATTCAATGACGTAAGGGAAATCTGAGAGTTAATTTAAGCGTACCTAATTAACTTGGGGTGTTGAGGTTCATAATTCATTGAATAAGCAACTGAAGATTGTGTTGTATGCAAGTATGCCATGTGTGGAGAGAAACCTCCTAGCCATCTCACCATCCACCTAATTCCATCAATTTCGTCCAAATCTGCCTATTTTACATTATTGTTTTGTTTGTTTGATTTTCGTCCAAAACCAATGATGTGAAATATTCTAACACTCAAATTAAACCCTCTTTTTGACAATTGTGATAGGAGCATATTCATGCGACTTAAATGGCTTGTTCTCGTGCATTTACGTTATGTTTCTTTAGTTATTTTAGTACTTTAAGCTATTTTCGTGTGTTTGTAGGTCCAAAGGGCTAAAGGAGCAAAAAGATGCATTTTGGAGACTTTTGGAGCACTTTTGGGCTAAGGATGGATAGCTTATGCTTGGCCCCAAAGTGTTGGACGAAATTGAAGACCTAATTGAAGACCAAAGTGTTGGAACCTTGTTCCCTTTAGTTTTAGGACATTTAAACCTTTCCAATTTCCTTAGCCGTGCATAACATTCCAACATTCCACTCCTTCATTTCAGCCACACTCCCACATATCATTACTTATCATCACCACTTATCATATCATAACCACATATCATATCACTCATCACTTATCACTTATCACTTATCATCATCACTTATCATAATCACTTATCACTTATCACTTATCATCATCACTTATCATAATCACTTATCACTTATCATCATCACTTATCACTTATCACTTATCATCATCACTTATCACTTATCACTTAACATGCATAACACACATCCATTCTAACACATTGTCATTGCACATGCATTTCCTTCATTAATTAACCCACATGCACCCTTTATTCTTTCATCATTTCAGCCATCTTCCACACCCTTTAATCATTCAAACATTCACCCACATGCATTTCTAACACACATGCACCCTAGATTCTAATCACCCATTCACATTTAATCATTCATTCCCATCAGATTTCTAGCATATTCACATGCATTCCATCCTTTAAAACATTGCACATGCACTCCACATGCATTCATCCTAGCTGTCATGTTTCCCCTTTCATCATTCCCTCACATTCTTTAAATCAGCCAACACATGCATCCACCTTTCTCCCATCAGATTTCCAACATTGCACATGCATTCCCCTTACAATTTCAGCCATCCTAGCTGTTTTGCACATGCATTCACTTAACCTAGCTGTCATGTTCCCTCTCCCATCCATTCATCTCCCTATAAAAACCATACACACTTCACACAACATTCATTCACACTCATTCACACACAATTCACTCTTCCCTATTCCAGAAATTCGTCAAAACCTCTCCACACCCTTGCAGCAGCCACCAAAACACTTTTCTCCTCCATTGCAGCCACTCCAACCACTCCCCAAACCATTCACACCATCAAACTATCCTTAGACCTTGTGCTACAACGAAGAGGAAGATAAGAGGGCCTAAACGTTCATACAATTCAAGTTTGAGTTGTTGGAATGTTTAGGTGTTTCTTTGATTTCAATGTTTAATTTCAATACTCTTTGTTTTGTACGAATGAGGAATGGAAGAGAAGAGGGCCTAAACGTTCATACAATTCAAGTTTGAGTTGTTGGAATGTTTAGGTGTTTCTTTGATTCCAATGTTTAAATTCAACTAAACCCCCCTTGGCTAGGGGGGGGATTCGAAATATATGTTTATGCTTGCATTTTGATTTGATTACTTCTAATTGCGTTTCATAAGTTGTGGATTCAATTTGTTTAACCGTTTGATTGATAACTTATTTATGTATGTTTATTGAGAATGCGCGCTTAATTTTCATGCATGAATATGACGCTAGAATATAAGTGAGTTTCACCTAATAGTTACGAACTTATATTCGCAAGTAGTGGAGGTTGCTTATAAACAATCGCGTTAAACAAATTCTTGGCATAAGTTTCATGCAATCATAGTAACGAATGCCTCGTCAACACTTATAATTTTCGTAGAGCGTAATGATTCTTGCTTGTACCTCTTCTATGCATTCATGTTGAGGACTTGTGGGGAATGTTTTGAATTGTCGCATGCATCATCCAATTCAATAACGTTAGGAAGATTTGAAGGTTAATTAGTGCATCACGGTTAACTTGGGGTGTTGAGTATCATAGTTTATTGAAATGCAATTGGAAATCATTTTATTATGCAAGTATAACATGTATGGAGATGAACCCCTTAGCTAGGTTCCCATCCATTCAATTCCATCAAATTCATCTTTACATTCTGTCTAGTTTATTAACTTCTTTCGTTATTTCAATTCTCGTCAATTTAAAACCCCCCTTTACTTTCTTGTTCTTTAGTGTTTAGACTTTGTTTAGTTTATGTTTTAAAGTGTTTTGATTCAATTTATTTCCCAAAATTCGTCCAAATTCACCAAAGTGCTCAAAACTGCCCAGAAAGTGATTTTAAGGCTGTTTTGAGTGTTTTGGGTGATGTTTGAGTCTTTTGGTTTGTTTTAGTGTTTTAAAGTTTAGTTTTGCATTCTTTGAGTCTAGTATAGTGTTTTATATTGTGTTTTTACGTTTGAATCAAACCATAATCTTAAATTCGTCCAACATTGGGTTTAAGGTCAGAAACTGCCTAGTTAGTGTTTTTAGGCAGTTTTGAGTCTTTTGAACTTGTTTTGAGTCCTTTGAGTCTTTGTGAACGTTTTTAACTTTATTTTACGTTTTTGAGTCAGTTTCCAAGTGATTTGCAATCCCTCCTAATCCCCGGTTAAGAACGATCCCTACTTATACTTATACTACAATTGACAAAAAGAGGGTTTAATTTGTGCGCGTATAAATCTCGCATCAAATTGTAGTATAGATATAAGTAGGGATCGTTTAGGCCGGGGATTAGGAGGGATTGCTAATCTAATGAAAATTGACTCAAAGATGTGAAAATATGCTTTAAAACACTTTAAATAAACTCACAAGACTCTTACTAACTTGTATGACCAAAAACAAACTTTAAAGACTCAAAACAACTCAAAACAACCAAAAAGACTCAATTTAGACTCTAAGACTTAATTTGGACGAAAATACACTTGGTTTTGACTCTAAAGACTCAAAAATACTCTTTTGGACAGATTTGGAACAAATAAGAAAGGGGGTTTTGATTTTGGACGAATTTAAAAGAAAACTTTAAAACAGATTTTGGACGAATTTAAGAAAAACTAATGGGTGATGGGATAGCCAAGGGATACTTCTCCACACATGATACTTTCTAACATAAATTGATTTCCAGTTGCTTTTCCGATAAACCATGAACCTCAACACCCCAGAGTAACCGTGACATCACTAATTAACCCTCAGATTTCCCTTAAGTTAGTGGATTGGATGACATCAAACGACAACCCAAAGCATTCTTCAAAAAGTCCCCTACATGACATCATAATAGAGATACGGTCAAAGATCATTACGTTCAATGGAAATCATAAGTATTGACAAAGCACTTGTAACTATGACATCATGATACGCTGATAGGAGCATATTCATGCGACTTAAATGGCTTGTTCTCGTGCATTTACGTTATGTTTCTTTAGTTATTTTAGTACTTTAAGCTATTTTCGTGTGTTTGTAGGTCCAAAGGGCTAAAGGAGCAAAAAGATGCATTTTGGAGACTTTTGGAGCACTTTTGGGCTAAGGATGTATAGCTTATGCTTGGCCCCAAAGTGTTGGACGAAATTGAAGACCTAATTGAAGACCAAAGTGTTGGAACCTTGTGATGCGAGATTTATACGCGCACAAATTAAACCCTCTTTTTGTCAATTGTAGTATAAGTATAAGTAGGGATCGTTCTTAACCGGGGATTAGGAGGGATTGCAAATCACTTGGAAACTGACTCAAAAACGTAAAATAAAGTTAAAAACGTTCACAAAGACTCAAAGGACTCAAAACAAGTTCAAAAGACTCAAAACTGCCTAAAAACACTAACTAGGCAGTTTCTGACCTTAAACCCAATGTTGGACGAATTTAAGATTATGGTTTGATTCAAACGTAAAAACACAATATAAAACACTATACTAGACTCAAAGAATGCAAAACTAAACTTTAAAACACTAAAACAAGCCAAAAGACTCAAACATCACCCAAAACACTCAAAACAGCCTTAAAATCACTTTCTGGGCAGTTTTGAGCACTTTGGTGAATTTGGACGAATTTTGGGAAATAAATTGAATCAAAACACTTTAAAACATAAACTAAACAAAGTCTAAACACTAAAGAACAAGAAAGTAAAGGGGGGTTTTAAATTGACGAGAATTGAAATAACGAAAGAAGTTAATAAACTAGACAGAATGTAAAGATGAATTTGATGGAATTGAATGGATGGGAACCTAGCTAAGGGGTTCATCTCCATACATGTTATACTTGCATAATAAAACGATTTCCAATTGCATTTCAATAAACTATGATACTCAACACCCCAAGTTAACCGTGATGCACTAATTAACCTTCAAATCTTCCTAACGTTATTGAATTGGATGATGCATGCGACAATTCAAAACATTCCCCACAAGTCCTCAACATGAATGCATAGAAGAGGTACAAGCAAGAATCATTACGCTCTACGAAAATTATAAGTGTTGACGAGGCATTCGTTACTATGATTGCATGAAACTTATGCCAAGAATTTGTTTAACGCGATTGTTTATAAGCAACCTCCACTACTTGCGAATATAAGTTCGTAACTATTAGGTGAAACTCACTTATATTCTAGCGTCATATTCATGCATGAAAATTAAGCGCGCATTCTCAATAAACATACATAAATAAGTTATCAATCAAACGGTTAAACAAATTGAATCCACAACTTATGAAACGCAATTAGAAGTAATCAAATCAAAATGCAAGCATAAACATATATTTCGAATCCCCCCCCTAGCCAAGGGGGGTTTAGTTGAATTTAAACATTGGAATCAAAGAAACACCTAAACATTCCAACAACTCAAACTTGAATTGTATGAACGTTTAGGCCCTCTTCTCTTCCATTCCTCATTCGTACAAAACAAAGAGTATTGAAATTAAACATTGAAATCAAAGAAACACCTAAACATTCCAACAACTCAAACTTGAATTGTATGAACGTTTAGGCCCTCTTATCTTCCTCTTCGTTGTAGCACAAGGTCTAAGGATAGTTTGATGGTGTGAATGGTTTGGGGAGTGGTTGGAGTGGCTGCAATGGAGGAGAAAAGTGTTTTGGTGGCTGCTGCAAGGGTGTGGAGAGGTTTTGACGAATTTCTGGAATATGGAAGAGTGAATTGTGTGTGAATGAGTGTGAATGAATGTTGTGTGAAGTGTGTATGGTATTTATAGGGAGAAAGAGAGGGAACATGACAGCTAGGAACTTGGTGGAAATCTGAAATGGTGATGGGAGATGCATGTGGCTGATTTATGCATGTGATTAAAGGGTGGGAATGCATGTGCTTTGACAGAAATGAAAGGGAATGCATGTGCAATGAGTGTGGAGTGAATGATTGAATGCATGTGGCTGATTTATGAAGAGTGAATCCATGTGGCTGATAGGTATGAATGATTATGGTTGCATGTGGGTGGAAATGCATGTGGAATTAAAACTAGAGTGAATGATTATGAATGCATGTGGATTAAAGAGAGAGAATGTGGTGTAATGATGAAGTGGAATAAGTGCATGTGGATGTGGCTGATTTGATTTATGGAAGATGCATGTGGATTAAAGATGAGTGAATGATTATGGGTGCATGTGGATGAATGTGCATGTGGATGTGGCTGATTTGATTTATGGAAGATGCATGTGGATTAAAGATGAGTGAATGATTATGGGTGCATGTGGATGAATGTGCATGTGCAAGGTTGTTGTTGTGATAAGTGATAAGTGTATGGTTATGATAAGTGTATGATATGATAAGTGAATGATATGATAAGTGAATGATATGATAAGTGAATGATATGATAAGTGAATGATAAGATAAGTGAATGATATGATAAGTGGATGATAAGATAAGTGAATGATATGATAAGTGGATGATATGATAAGTGGTGAATGATATGTAATGATATGTGGGAGTGTGGCTGAAATGAAGGAGTGGAATGTTGGAATGTTATGCACGGCTAAGGATATAGGAAAGGTTTAAATGTCCTAAAACTAAAGGGAACAAGGTTCCAACACTTTGGTCTTCAATTAGGTCTTCAATTTCGTCCAACACTTTGGCTCCAAGCATAAGCTATCCATCCTAAGCCCAAAAGTGCTCCAAAAGTCTCCAAAATGCATATTTTTGCTCCTTTAGCCCTTTGGACCTACAAACACACGAAAATAGCTTAAAGTACTAAAATAACTAAAGAAACATAACGTAAATGCACGAGAACAAGCCATTTAAGTCGCATGAATATGCTCCTATCAAATACCCCCACACTTAGCTTTTGCTAGTCCTCGAGCAAAACAAAACAAAAGAAACCAAAAACAAAACAAAACGAACAAAATACAACCTACACCTTCCAACAATCGTCTCAGATTTCCAATGCACATGACATGTTAAAAATCATTATTCCCACAGATTTTAGCCATCTTTACACTTAAGTACATTCTTACTCACAGTCACCACATACTAGTTCACAATTAAGCATTTTAAAACCATGATTTGAATGTTGTAACATGCCTTAGAGAAATTGCTCAAATCCTTACAAGATATGCACTCGTTTTTCACACAGATTTTCTGACTACACACCCTACACTAGTTATATGTGAGAAGATTGATGTAAATATGAATTCTAACACTCACATATGTTATATCAAAGAAAGCATTTTCTGGATTTACGACAATGACATGAATATGATCTCATGAATGGAATGCTACTACTTAGAACGAGAACCAGTGATTCCATAAGCTCATATCAATTCCAAACTCCACATATTGAATACATAACATCAAGATAGAAGTTGAGGGTTGTAACGGGGCTAAGGGTAATGGTTTAACAAAGAAAGGTAAAGTAAAACAAAGGTTCTTAAAGTAATAGGAAGCGAAGTAATGAAATTGACACTTAAACTCACTTTTAATGGCAGAAATCAACTTTCAAACACAAGGGAAGATTCATGCAACAACTAGGGTCAAATTCACTCTTTTGGACCCTTCCTTCAATAACCAATGCTTGTGAGATCATTCTCACTTATTTTTCAACTCTTTTTTTTTTTTTTCTTTATTTCATTCTTTGGCCGTGCCCTATTATCTTCCCCACACTTCTTTTCTGCAGTATATTGATCAAAAGGAGTTCATTCTAAGTCATGCTTCACTATCCTTAAAGAACAAGGGGTTAACAAAGAAAATAAGCTTGAAAAGGCTCAAAAGGGGTAATCCTACAATACATGTGAAAAGGGATAGGCTTTTTGGCTTTGGCTTGACTAACAACTTCATCTTATTGTATGTTATGCAATCAATATCATGCTTTGAATGAAACGGATATAAGTTCTAGCATTTAGTTCTATCATGATACAATTGCATTCTAAGTAGCAACCAAGCAAGGAATAATGAGATCATGCAACAACTTTAGAAAACAAAGAATCACAGAAAATAACTCTCCAAAGAAGGTAATGGCTCGAGTCTCACAGGGTCGTAGCATTTGTTTGAGTTCCTTCCTTCAAGCATGTTACAAAAACGAATTTTTCTTTTATGATTGCATGTGAAGTCATACATTATAATCATAACCAAGCATATACCAAGAGTAAATCAAACTTTCATCTATGTTTATAACTCTTTTTAACAGTCATGCAATTACAAACCAAATCCTTATTATTGTGTTGGAAGGTACCCTAAGACACAAACACACAAAAACGACTCAAAACACTCTTTTTAGGTCTTTTTAAAACATGTTTTTCAAATTTTTATGTGATTTTCGGAGTTATAAAAACAAAACATACTAAAACACTCTAAAACAACTTAGAAACACCTTAAAACAGCAAGGAACAACATTTTACGTAATGGGTGATAAAATCCCACGAATTTGCATCAAATATACTTAGTTACCCCCCCACACTTAAATCAAACATTGTCCTCAATGTTTTAAGCATAGATTCACACAAAACATTAGTAAACACACAAAAAAACACTTAAACATACTAAACATGGCAGAATGTAATTAACAAAGAGAAGAGTTTAGGGACGCAAATCTGGTTATGGAGTGTAAATTCCCTCTTCTCCTTGGTGATTGCATTGAGGCTTTGATCTTTGTGATTCCACAGGCATACTCTTGAACTGGGCTGCATGATTCTTTTGGTCTCCTCCACTTGTTGATTTTCCTTTGTGCTACTGGGCTGGAGGATTCTTTTGGTCTTCCCCGAAGGTCTGAGCTTACCCCTTTGGTCTATTTCTTTGTTCAATCTTTCCAATTCGTATTGAAAAGGGTTGGAGGATAACTCAGCCTATGTTTGTCTCCACATGCTTCAATGTATCATTTTCACTTGCCTTACTCGCTCCCCTTTGCAGAAGTGGTCCCTTCTCCGGAAATGTATCAACCGTTGAAGATGACTACTCGAGAGCAACGCTAGGTAAGCAATCAGGAATAGATTCCAGGCAGTTGGCTCCAGATTGGAAGACTGACTCCAAGTGCCGGCTGATTGCTTCTTTTACTTTGCCATGCGAGTAAGAACAAGGACAAAGAAAAAGACAGGGAAAGAGCATGATATGAGATACTTTTGCTTTTGACCTTGATGATATGAGATACCTTTGCTTTTGAAGAAGCGGTGAATGAATCAGCACACTTCAATCCGCCGTTTCCTCCTGGGTCATATGTACTCCAGGCATCTGGTATCATCTTTGGGGAAGAAGAAAGAATTGAGTATTTCGAAAGGCTTTGCTGGGAGTGCGCCCTCAGGGGTGAGGGAGAGTTGGGCATTTTCTTCAGGTCTGCCTTGCCATAAAAGACGAAGGTCGACATATATAGAGATAATATCAAGTGGTGGTACTGTTCTTTTACCCTTGTCGACAAATGTCTCTTCGATATCAGAACGACGCCTCTTCGATTTCTGAGCAGGCGCCCCTTCGATTTCTGAACGACACGTAGTAGTGCGGATGCGGCTCCTTTTGACAAAGCTGCACGCGTTTTCTGAAAAGCAGAGAAAGCGTCGCCGAACTTTGCGCTTGTCGGCTAAAGATGTGTAGTTGCGATGATGGCCTCCACGTGTTGTCTGAAAAGAAGAAATCTTTTGACAAAGTTGAACGCGTCTTCTGAAAAGCCGAGAAAGCGTCGCCTAAATTACGCCGGAAATTCCGGCTCTTTGAATCGGTGGACGCGTCGCCTTGGCCTTTTATAGAGCTATCGATCACCGC
Organism: Pyrus communis; assembly: GCF_041283825.1. Classification (NCBI taxonomy): domain Eukaryota; kingdom Viridiplantae; phylum Streptophyta; class Magnoliopsida; order Rosales; family Rosaceae; genus Pyrus; species Pyrus communis. The sequence goes on along the minus strand of NC_142576.1, from coordinate 14,358,438 downwards.
CAACATACACACTCTAAAGATCTCCCATTCTTGAAAATCGTCTCCGGCCCTTTGAAAATTTACTCCAAAAAAAATCCGCCCCTTCTCTTTGAACACTTTTGAAAAATGGCAAACTCATCGAACCTTAGCTTGGAATTGAGCCTTAGCAGTGATACGGGCGCGCCGCGTCAAGGTAACGTATGGCGCCCTTCTTTCTTATCTTCTAACGGTCTTCTTACAGGTGAAGAGATCCAGCAGCTTAAGTACGAGAATAGAAGTTTGCACGTGCTTGCAAACAACTATTCGACGGGCATGAAGAGGAAGCTTGATGAGCTGCAAGAGTCTGAAGGTCGGATTCACAGTGACCGTCAAAGGTTTTCGTCTTTCCTCCAGAGGCACCTTTTTCCTGGCTCATCCAGCACTTGGCCAAGTATTGAGGCCTGGAATGCTCTAGCTCCGATGCCTCCCTCTCCGATGCCTTCCGCTCCGATGCCTTCCGCCTCGATGCCTTCCGCCTCGATGCCTTCCGCTCCGACGCCTCGTAGTGGGGCTTCACGTAAACAACCTTTGTGAAGCTCCAACTTTCTCCATGTTTAGTATCTTTTTTATTTTTTTTATTTTTTATTTTTTGAACATGCTTTGTTTTATTCAGTGCATTGGGTTGCCTCCCAAGTAGCGCTTTCTTTTACGTCTTGCAGCCGGACGAAGAACCCAATCACTCCAGGATATATTCACGAATCGGATGAGAACTCCGAGTCATAAACTAGTACCTAGAACAAGAAACAAAACAAGATTAAGAAACTGGAATAAAATAAAAACAAACGAAAATAAAACAATCCAAGGGATTAGCAAATTTTCTAATCCCCGGCAACGGCGCCAAAATTTGATGCGAGATTTATACGCGCACAAATTAAACCCTCTTTTTGTCAATTGTAGTATAAGTATAAGTAGGGATCGTTCTTAACCGGGGATTAGGAGGGATTGCAAATCACTTGGAAACTGACTCAAAAACGTAAAATAAAGTTAAAAACGTTCACAAAGACTCAAAGGACTCAAAACAAGTTCAAAAGACTCAAAACTGCCTAAAAACACTAACTAGGCAGTTTCTGACCTTAAACCCAATGTTGGACGAATTTAAGATTATGGTTTGATTCAAACGTAAAAACACAATATAAAACACTATACTAGACTCAAAGAATGCAAAACTAAACTTTAAAACACTAAAACAAACCAAAAGACTCAAACATCACCCAAAACACTCAAAACAGCCTTAAAATCACTTTCTGGGCAGTTTTGAGCACTTTGGTGAATTTGGACGAATTTTGGGAAATAAATTGAATCAAAACACTTTAAAACATAAACTAAACAAAGTCTAAACACTAAAGAACAAGAAAGTAAAGGGGGGTTTTAAATTGACGAGAATTGAAATAACGAAAGAAGTTAATAAACTAGACAGAATGTAAAGATGAATTTGATGGAATTGAATGGATGGGAACCTAGCTAAGGGGTTCATCTCCATACATGTTATACTTGCATAATAAAATGATTTCCAATTGCATTTCAATAAACTATGATACTCAACACCCCAAGTTAACCGTGATGCACTAATTAACCTTCAAATCTTCCTAACGTTATTGAATTGGATGATGCATGCGACAATTCAAAACATTCCCCACAAGTCCTCAACATGAATGCATAGAAGAGGTACAAGCAAGAATCATTACGCTCTATGAAAATTATAAGTGTTGACGAGGCATTCGTTACTATGATTGCATGAAACTTATGCCAAGAATTTGTTTAACGCGATTGTTTATAAGCAACCTCCACTACTTGCGAATATAAGTTCGTAACTATTAGGTGAAACTCACTTATATTCTAGCGTCATATTCATGCATGAAAATTAAGTGTGCACTCTCAATGAACATACATAAATAAGTTATCAATCAAACAGTTAAACGAATTGAATCCACAACTTATGAAACGCAATTAGAAGTAATCAAATCAAAATGCAAGCATAAACATATATTTCGAATCCCCCCCTAGCCAAGGGGGGTTTAGTTGAATTTAAACATTGGAATCAAAGAAACACCTAAACATTCCAACAACTCAAACTTGAATTGTATGAACGTTTAGGCCCTCTTCTCTTCCATTCCTCATTCGTACAAAACAAAGAGTATTGAAATTAAACATTGAAATCAAAGAAACACCTAAACATTCCAACAACTCAAACTTGAATTGTATGAACGTTTAGGCACTCTTCTCTTCCTCTTCGTTGTGGCACAAGGTCTAAGGTGAGTTTGATGGTGTGAATGGTTTGGGGAGTGGTGGAGATGGAAGGATGGTGTTTGGATTGTAAGGGAAACTCACGGCACAAAGGGGGAAGTGTTGGTGGTATATACAATGGAATGGACGTTTAGGCCCTCTTCTCTTCCATTCCTCATTCGTACAAAACAAAGAGTATTGAAATTAAACATTGAAATCAAAGAAACACCTAAACATTCCAACAACTCAAACTTGAATTGTATGAACGTTTAGGCCGTCTTATCTTCCTCTTCGTTGTAGCACAAGGTCTAAGGATAGTTTGATGGTGTGAATGGTTTGGGGAGTGGTTGGAGTGGCTGCAATGGAGGAGAAAAGTGTTTTGGTGGCTGCTGCAAGGGTGTGGAGAGGTTTTGACGAATTTCTGGAATATGGAAGAGTGAATTGTGTGTGAATGAGTGTGAATGAATGTTGTGTGAAGTGTGTATGGTATTTATAGGGAGAAAGAGAGGGAACATGACAGCTAGGAACTTGGTGGAAATCTGAAATGGTGATCTGCATGTGGCTGATTTATGCATGTGATTAAAGGGTGGGAATGCATGTGCTTTGACAGAAATGAAAGGGAATGCATGTGCAATGAGTGTGGAGTGAATGATTGAATGCATGTGGCTGATTTATGAAGAGTGAATCCATGTGGCTGATAGGTATGAATGATTATGGTTGCATGTGGGTGGGAATGCATGTGGAATTAAAACTAGAGTGAATGATTATGAATGCATGTGGATTAAAGAGAGAGAATGTGGTGTAATGATGAAGTGGAATAAGTGCATGTTGATAGGAGCATATTTAGGCGACTTAACTAGCTTATTCTTGTGCATTTGTGCTATTATTTCTTAGTTAATGTCGTATTACAACTCAATTTCGTGTGTTTGTAGGTCCTATGGGTTAAAGTATCAAGAAAGTGCATTTTGGTGCATTTTGAAGCTATTTTGGACACTAGGTGGTGAGCTTGCATGTGGGCTAACATGGATGGACGAATTTGCACTTCAAGAAGGTGGAAATGTGATAAGAAGAGGAAGGAACTAAGCTTTGGACAAAGTGGATAAGGAAAGTGCAAGAAAAGTGGAAACCTTATCCAAAACATTATCTAAACATTATCCAACCTTATCCAACATTATCCAATTATCCAAAACATTATCCAAACCTTATCTCATCTTATCTTATCCAAACCTTATCATGTCTTACTCCTAATTACATGGGGACCTAAATGGATCATTCTAGAACCTATTTCTAGAAGCATCCTAGTCTAGAAGGGCCAAATCTGCCACAAAACCTATTCTTTCTAGAAACCCTAGAAAAGTGGCGCCCAAACCTTTCTAGAAGGCTTTACCTTGCCTTGCAAGGCAAGCTACCCTCTCCCCTAAATCAGCCGCACCTTCCTAGGCCCAATCCCTTTGGGATTCTGATTTCCAAGGCCTAATCCTTGTGGATTTGGGTATACAATTCGTTTTATAAAACTATGTGGGCCAAAAACCTCTTCCTAGGTGGATTTGACAACCCATGGCCGAATTCTAGGGCCCTAATCCACCAAATCTGCTAAGTAAACCCTAATCTAATAAACCCTAGGACTATATTGATAGGAGCATATTTATGCGCCTTAGTTAGCTAGTTCTTATGCATTTTTGTTATGTTTTCTTCGTTAAAGTAGTCTTTTAAGCTACTTTCATGTGTTTTCAGGTTTAAAGGACATATTACATGAAATGATGCAATTTGGAGCTTTTGGAGCAAAACGGAGCTGGAATGTGGTGTATGCAAATGGAGCACGAGGAATGGATGAGGTTGAAGGTCAAAGGAGCTTAAGAAATGAAGAAATGAAAGTGAAGAGCAAAGAAGTCGGAATTGGCAACCAAAGTTTCTAAAGTTGGAAGTTTCTATTCTTGGCTTTGGGCTTTTAGATGACCTAAACCCTAATCCTAGCCCACTTAATCAGCCGCACCCTAGGGCCTAATCATTTAATTTCTGCCAAGTTAAACCCTAATCCATCTACCCTAAGCCCATGCCGCACCTAATGTTCTAGAAACCCTATTTTCTGGTGGATTTCCAACCCTTGCCGCACCCAAACCCTAGCCCATTTGTCTAACCTGATTTCTTTAGGGTTTGGCTGCCTATATATATATGTTTCACCACCTTGCCGCATATACCACCCTCTCCACAAATCAGAAATTCGTCAAAATATATTCAGCCCTGATGCGAAAATAGTTAAACACACAAATTAAACCCTATGGATGACAATTGTAGTAAATGAGCAAATAGGGATCGTTCTAGACCGGGGATTAACTAGGGATGCTAATCAATGTGAAATTGACTCAAAAACGTAAGAACACAATATAAAACACTTACTAGACTCAAAGAATGCAAAACTAAACACTTAGAACATTAAAACAAACCAAAAGACTCAAACATCACCCAAAACACTCAAAACTGCCTTAAAATCACTTTCTGGGCAGTTTTGAGCACTTTGGTGAATTTGGACGAATTTGTGTAACAAATTGAATCAAAACACTTAAAAACAAAAACTAAGACACTTTCTAACTAAGTTGGACACTAAAGTAAAGGGGGATTAAGGTTTTGACGAAATTAAATTAAATAAAACAAGTTAATAAACTAGGCAGATTGTATAAACGGATTTGAGAAACAAGATGATGGATGGATTAGTTAGAGGTCCATTCTCCACACATGACACATTTATATATGAATCGATTCTCCAATTGCTTTTCATTATCTATGATGCTCAACACCCCAAGTTAACCGTGATGCACTAATTAACTCTCAAATTTTCCTTATGTTATTGAATTGGATGATGCATGCGACAATTCAAATCATTCTCCAATGGTTCTCAACATGAATGCATAGAAGAGATACAATGAGAGATCATTATGCTCTATGAGAATTATAAGTGTTGACGAGGCAATTGTAACTATGAATGCATGATACTCTTGCCAAGAATTCAATTAACGCGGTTGTGACTAGCAACCTTCACTACTCATGTTTTTGGGCAGAAAATATGAAGAATGGTGAAGTATGGCTGTGTTAGAGAGAGAGCATGAATTTCTGGCGTGAATGGATGTGTATATGAGATGGTTTTCTGAATATGGAAGAGTGAATGAGAATGAATGCAATGGATGCTTATTTATAGGTGAAATGGGGGGAACATGACAGCTAGAAACTTGGTGGAAATCTGAAATGGTGATGGGAGATGCATGTGGCTGATTTGTGCATGTGATTAAAGGGTGGGAGTGCATGTGCTTTGACAGAAATGAAAAGGGTGCATGTGGGTGAATGTGTGGCTGATTTGTGGTGCAATGATGAAGTGAATGTGATTGTGGAAATGCATGTGGAGTGTGCTGAAATATGTTGATGTGCAATGATGAATTGGGATGGCTGAAAATCTGGAGTGGGAATTGCATGTGGCTGCAATGGATTAAAGAAAGGGGGAAGTGCATGTGCTGAAATGATGGTGTGGAATGGTGGAAAGCCATGGCAAGGGATGTATTTTCTGAATGAATGAAGGCAAGTTGTGTGGAAGGGGTGATTAGGAATGCATGTGGGTGTTTTGGTGACTGAAATGATGAAGTGGGATGGATATGTGGCTGCAATGATGAATTGGGAGAGCATGTGGGTGGAAATGCATGTGGGTGAATGTGTGGCTGCATGGTTGAATGATTAAAGGTGCATGTGGGTTGGAAATGCATGTGGAGTGGTTGGAATGAAGTGTGTATAAAAGGCTAGAATCTGATTCAAAGAGAATGGCATTTGTTTTGAACTTTGTTTCCTCATTTTCCACCTCCAAATCAGGTTTTCATTACTTTAAAATATGGCTGAGAGGATGACAAACAAGGTAAGTATTTAAGGTAAGTTAAATGGCTCAAATCTGATGTAAATGGTATTTCCACATATGGCATGTGTTTTGAGCGTTTTTTTTTCTTGTTTTCACAGCTTGCAAATCAGGTCACAAAGCCCTTCCTTTTGCTCCAAACATAAGCTATCCATTCCAAGTCCAATTTTGCTCCAAAATGCTCCAAAATGCATCTTTTTGCTTCCTTAGCCATATGAACCTAAAAACACACGAAAATGGCTTAAACAACTAAAACAACTATGAATTAACAATATAAATGCACGAAAACAAGCTAAGTAAGTCGCCTAAATATGCTCCTATCAAATTCCCCCACACTTAGCTTTTGCTAGTCCTCGAGCAAAACAAAACAAAAGAAACCAAAAACAAAACAAAACACAATCTAAACCTTCCAACATGTATCTCAGGGATTTCAAACGAACATGACACAATATAGAACATCATTCCCACAACATTTAGCTTTGTTTACACTTCAACAAACACTTAATCATAGTTACCATTCACTAGTTCGCATTTAATCAATTAAAACACATTTGGAATGTAGTAACATGCCTTAAAGAATTTCCTCAATTCCTTACTAGAATGCACTCTATTTTCACACAGATTTTCTAACTTCACACCCTACACTAGGTATATGTGAGAAGATTGATGTAAATATGAATTCTAACACTCACATATGTTATATCAAAGAAAGCATTTTCTGGATTTACGACAATGACATGAATATGATCTCATGAATGGAATGCTACTACTTAGAACGAGAACCAGTGATTCCATATGCTCATACCAAATTCAAACTCCACATATTGAATACATAACATCAAGATAGAAGTTGAGGGTTGTAACGGGGCTAAGGGTAATGGCTAACAAGGAAAAGCAAAGGACAAACAAAGGTTCTTAAAGCAATAGGAAGCAAAGTAATGAGATTGACACTTAAACTCACTTTTAATGGCAGAAATCAACTTTTAAACACAAGGGAAGATTCATGCACAATTAGGGTCAAATTCACTCTTTTGGACCCTTCCTTCAATAACCAACACTTGTGAGATCATTCTTACTTCTTTTTCAACTCTTTTTCTTTCTTTTCACCACTTTGTTTTTTTTTTTTTTTCTTTTATTTTCTTCTTTGCCGTGCCCTATTATCTTCCCCCACACTCGTTTTCTGCAATATATTGATCAAAAGGAGTTCATTCTAAGTCATGCTTCACTATCCTTTAAGAACAAGGGTATGGAAAGTCCTAATCTAAGCTAGGTGAGGATAATGTGGTTTAACAAAGAAAATAAGCTTGAAAAGGCTCAAAAGGGGTAATCCTACAATACATGTGAAAAGGGATAGGCTTTTTGGCTTTGGCTTGACTAACAACTTCATCTTATTGTATGTTATGCAATCAATATCCTGTTTTGAATGAATTGGGCATGAGTTCTAGTATTTGGAACTATAATGAAATGCATTCCAAGTAGCAACCAAGCAAAGAATGATGAGATCATGCAACGACTTTTAGAAAACAAGAAATCACAGATTTATACTCTCCAAAGAACGTTATAGGCTCAAGTCTCACAAGGATGTAGCTTTAGTTTAAGTTCCTTCGTTCAAGCATGTTACAAAAAAAAAAAAAAAAAACAGATTTTCTCTTTGTAATTACATGTGAATTCATAAGCTATAACCATAACCAAGCATAAACCAAAGCATAAATCATCTTCCAGCCATGTTTGCAACATTCTATAATAGTCATGTAATTTAAAACCAAATCCTCATCATTGTGTTGGAAGGTACCCTAAAACACAAACACACAAAAACGACTCAAAACACTCTTTTTAGGCTTTTTAAAACATGTTTTTCAAATTTTTATGTGATTTTCGGAGTTATAAAAACAAAACATACTAAAACACTCTAAAACAACTTAAAAACACCTTAAAACAGCAAGGAACAACATTTTAAGTAATGGGTGATAAAATCCCACGAATTTGCATTAAATAAACTTAGTTACCCCCCCACACTTAAATCAAACATTGTCCTCAATGTTTTAAGCTTAGATTCACACAAATCATAAGTAAACACACAAAAAGCAACTAAACAACCTAACATGGCAGAAACGAAATAGCAACAAAGAGAAGAGTTTAGGAACGCAAATCTGGAATTGGAGTGCATTCTAGGTCTTCTTTTGTTAAATGCATGGGTTGCCTCCCAAGTAGCGCTTGCTTTAACGTCGTACAGCCGGACGAAGAACCCAAATCACTCCAGATTGGAGCCCACGGCACCCAAGGGAAGTTCTTCCACAACATGCTCCACAAAGTTCTCATAGTATGGCTTCAATCTATGTCCGTTCACCTTGAACTCGTGGCCACTTTTTAAGCTTTGGACTTGGACTGCACCATGAGGAAAAACATTAGTAACAACAAGAGGTCCAATCCATTTGGAACGTAACTTACCAGGGAATAACCGAAGTCTTGAATCAAAAAGCAACACTTTCTGCCCCTTGGAGAACGTTTTGGTACGAAGCATCTTATCATGATAAGCCTTCGTTTTGTCCTTGTAGATGCGAGCATTCTCGTAAGCCTCGTTCCTAATCTCCTCAAGTTCATCTAATTGGAGCTTCCTATGAACTCCAGCAGCGTCTATGTCCAAATTGAAGGTTTTCACAGCCCAATGTGCCTTGTGCTCTAACTCAACGGGCAAATGACATGGCTTACCATATATAAGCCGAAAAGGTGACATGCCAAGGGGAGTTTTGTAAGCCGTACGATAGGCCCACAATGCATCGTCCAAGCGCAAACTCCAATCTCTTCTTGAGGGTCCCACGGTTTTCTCTAGGACTTGTTTGATCTCCCTATTTGAAACCTCCGCTTGCCCATTAGTTTGAGGGTGATAAGCTGTGGAAACCTTATGAGTAACGTTGTACTTCTTGAGCAAAGCTTCAATGGTGCGGTTACGAAAGTGAGAACCCCCATCACTTATTAAAACTCGTGGCATCCCAAACCTAGCAAAAATATTAGATTTCACAAAATCTGCAACAACCTTAGAATCGTTAGTACGGGTGGCTTTGGCTTCCACCCATTTGGAAACATAATCGACAGCTAGCAAGATATAAGTGAAACCAAAAGATGGAGGGAAGGGGCCCATGAAATCAATACCCTGATGCGAAATATATAAGCACACAAATTAAACCCTCTTTTCGACAATTGTAGTATAGATATAAGTAGGGATCGTTCTAGGCCGGGGATTAGGAGGGATTGCTAATCTAATGAAAATTGACTCAAAGATGTGAAAATATGTTTTAAAACACTTTAAATAGACTCACAAGACTCTTACTAACTTATATGACTCAAAACAAACTTTAAAGACTCAAAACAACCAAAAACAACCAAAAAGACTCAATTTAGACTCTATGACTTAATTTGGACGAAAATACACTTGGTTTTGACTCTAAAGACTCAAAAAGACTCTTTTGGACAGATTTGGAACAAATAAGAAAGGGGGTTTTGATTTTGGACGAATTTAAAAGAAAACAAGTGACTTAAAACTTTAAAACAGATTACAAGTGACTTAAAACTTTAAAACAGATTTTGGACGAAAATAAGAAAAACTAATGGATGATGGGATAGCCAAGGGATACTTCTCCACACATGATACTTTCTAACATAAATTGATTTCCAGTTGCTTTTCCGATAAACCATGAACCTCAACACCCCAGATTAACCATGACATCACTAATTAACCCTCAGATTTCCCTTAAGTTAGTGGATTGGATGACATCATACGACAACCCAAAGCATTCTTCAAAAAGTCCCCTACATGACATCATAATAGAGATACGGTTAAAGATTATTACGTTCAATGGAAACCATAAGTATTGACAAAGCACTTGTAACTATGACATCATGATACGCATGCTAGGAATTTACTTAACATGATTGTGAAAACAACCTTAACTACTTGTGAATATAAGTTTGTGACGATTATGTGAAACACCCTTATATTCTAGCCCCAAATTCAAGCATGCAAATTAAGTAGGCCTCCCTAATAAACATACAAGAATAAGTTATCCATCAAACGGTTAAGTAAATTGCATTCACAATTTATGAAATCACAACTGGAATTAATCAAATCATATTATAATTGTAATCATGGTTTCAAAGCATCCCTAGGCTAAAACGAGTTTAGCCTCTCATGTTCATGACAAAACAAAGCAATATAGATTTAAACATTGAAAATAAAAGATAGATTACACCTAGACACGTCCAACACTCCAACTTGAATGTACAAACGCCCAAGGCTTGGTCTTCCTTCTCCTTCTCCTTGCTAGGTCACGGCACAAAGGTCTATGGTGAGTTTGTGGACGATTTTCTGGATTTTGGATGGTTTTAGGTATATATGGTGGTGCGGCAAGGGGTTATGGTGGTGTATGGAGGTTGGGATGGATGTATGGAAGTAGGGGAATGATGGATGGGTGGTTGCAAGGTCACGGCAAGGGTTGATTTCTGAAGGGATGTATGAATGTTGTGTGAAGGGATCGTGGTCATTAAATGGCACGGCAAGGCTGTTTATATAGGCTATTTTGGCACACTTAGTGAAGGAAAAGGATTGCCTAATCCCATTGTAAAAAGGTTAACTCAAGGCAGAAATTAAATGGGAATGGGAATAGGAATTTCGGCTAGGAATTAGGGAGTTCTAGAAGGCTAGGTGCGGCACACATGTAGGGATAGGATTAGGTGTTCTAGAAACTGTGTTTAAGGCAGATTTCCTAATCCTAAAGGGCCTAGGACATGTGATATAGGAGTAGGAAAAGGATTGTGATTCCTAAACCTACAAGGAATGGTGATTTGCGGCAATGGTATGGATGAGTCTTCTAGAAACTGAAATAGGTGTTTAAATGTGTAATTGATTCTCCCTAAGTAGCTAGGTTTAGGTCCCAATCTGATTTGGATAGGATAGAATAGGATAATGTTAGAGATAGGATAGGATAGGGTTTCTAGGATAGGATAAGATAAGGTTGGATAAGGTTGGATAAGGTTCCTTGTTTCTTGCTTCTTCCTTATCTTCATTGGAGTAGAACTTCTTCCACCAGATTTGTAGCCTTTCCTAGCTCTTCTAGTCTTCAATTTCGTCCATCCTCATTGCTACATGATTAAGCTATCCAATCCATGCCCAAAAATGCTCCAAATAGCCTCAAAATGCACTTTCTTGCTCCTTTTGCCATTAGGACCTAAAAACACACGAAAATACTTTAAAAGACTGAAATACATAGTAATTAACTCACTAAGTGTAAGGAAACAACACAACTAAGTAGCATAAATATGCTCCTATCAAATTCCCCCACACTTAGCTTTTGCTAGTCCTCAAGCAAAACGAAATAAATCAAAAACAAAACAAAACACATTCTAAACCTTCCAACATGTATCTCAGGGATTCCCAACGAACATGACACATTAGAGAACATCATCCCCACGGTTTTTAGCTTTCTTTATACTTCAATAAACACTTAATCATAGTTACTACCTATTAGTTCACATATAATCAATTAAAACAATGGTTCGAATGTAGTAACATGCCTTAGAGAATTCCCTCAATTCCTCACTAGAATGCACTCTATTTTCACACAGATTTTCTAACTTCACACCCTACACTAGTTATATGTGAGAAGATTGATGTAAATATGAAGACTAATACTCACATATGTTATATCAAAGAAAGCATTTTCTGGATTTACGACAATGACATGAATATGATCTCATGAATGGAATGCTACTACTTAGAACGAGAACCAGTGATTCCATATGCTCATACCAAATTCAAACTCCACATATTGAACACATAACATCAAGATAGAAGTTGAGGGTTGTAACGAGGCTAAGGTATTGGCTAACAAAGAAAGGTAAGGATAAACAAACGTTCTTAAAGCAATAGTAAGCAAAGTAATGAAATTGACACTTAAACTCACTTCTAATGGCAAAAAACTAACTTTTAAACACAAGGCAAGATTCATGCAACATTTAGGGTCAAATTCACTCTTTTGGACCCTTCCTTCAACAACCAACACTTGTGAGTTCATTCTTACTTATTTTTCAACTCCTTTTCTTTCTTTTGAACACTTTTCTATTTTCTTTTGATTTTTCTACGAATTTCTCTTTTTTCCTTCTTTTTTTTCTTTTCTTTTTTTTTTTTTTTTTTTTTTCTCTTTCTTTTTCTTCTTTTTTTTTTTTTTTTTTTTCGTGCCCTATTATCTTCCCCCACACTCGTTTTCTGCCATGAATTGACTAAAGGAGTTCACTCTAAGTCGTGCTTCACTATCCTTTAAGAACCAAGGTATGGAAAGTCCTATTCTAGGCTAGGTGAGGATAATGTGGCTAACAACGAAAATAGGTTTTGAAAAGGCTCAAGAGGGTTAATCCTACAATACATATGAAAAGGGATAGGCTTTTTGGCTCTGGCTTGACTAACAACTTCATCTTATTGTATGTTATGCAATCAATATCATGCTTTGAATGAAATGGGCATGAGTTCTAGTATTTGGAACTATAATGAAATGCATTCTAAATAGCAACCAAGCAAAGAATGATGAGATCATGCAACGACTTTAGAAAACAAGAAATCATAGATTATACTCTCCAAAGAATGTTATAGGCTCAAGTCTCTCAAGGATGTAGCGTTAGTTTGAGTTTCTTCCTTCAAGCATGTTACAAAAACTGATTTTATCTTTGTAATTACATGTGAATTCATAAATTATAACCATAACCAAGCATAAACCAAAGCATAAATCAACTTCCAGCCATGTTTACAACATTCTTTAATAGTCATGCAATTAAAAACCAAATCCTCATCATTGTGTTGGAAGGTGACCTAAGACACAAACACACAAAAACAACTTAAAAACAACTCTTTTTGGGTTTTTCAAAACTATTTTGTAATTGTTTTGTAAATTTTCGGATTTTCTGACCAAAAGACATAAAAACACTTCAAAACACTCTAAAAACACTTAAAAATAGTGTGAAACAACTTTAGAAATGATGGGTGATAAAATCCCACGAATTTACATGAAAAACACTTTGTTTACCCCCCCACACTTAAATCAAACATTGTTGATAGGAGCATATTCATGCGACTTAAATGGCTTGTTCTCGTGCATTTACGTTATGTTTCTTTAGTTATTTTAGTCCTTTAAGCTATTTTCGTGTGTTTGTAGGTCCAAAGGGCTAAAGGAGCAAAAAGATGCATTTTGGAGACTTTTGGAGCACTTTTGGGCTAAGGATGGATAGCTTATGCTTGGCGCCAAAATGTTGGACGAAATTGAAGACCAAAGTGTTGGAACTTTGTTCCCTTTAGTTTTAGTACATTTAAACCTTCCAATTCCCTTATGCCGTGCATCTCCACCTTTCTCCCAAAACCATACACATGCATTCATTATTCATTCCCTCACATGCTCCCATTACTTATCATTCATCACTTATCATTCACCACTTATCACTTATCATATCATTCACCACTTATCATTCATCAAACACATGCATTCACATGTTTTCACAATCTGCCATCATTCCAACCAAAACCGTGCACATGCTATCACCATGCATTCACATGCACTTGTTCCTCCATCATTGCACCAACAACAACATTGCACATGCACTCCCTTTAATTAATTAACCCACATACACCCTTTATTCTTTCATCATTCCAGCCACTCCACAATCCCATTCATCAACACATGCATCCACATGCATTCACCCTTTAAACCATTAAATCCACATGCCTTCCTATTCAATTAAATCAGCCACATGCATTCATCATCATAACCTAGCTGTCATTCCACTTCATTGCACATGCATCTTCAAATAAATCAGATTTCCATCATATTCACATGCATTCCATCCTTTAAAACATTGCACATGCACTCCCTTTAATTAATTAAGCCACATGCACTCCCATCCATTTCATCATTGCAGCCAACACATGCTTTCACATGCATTTTCAGATTGTCCCCTTGCACATGCAGCCACATTCCCTCCTAGCTGTCATGTTCCCCCCATTTCACCTATAAATAAGCATCCATTGCATTCATACACCTCATTCACTCTTCCATATTCCAGAAATTCGTCAAAACCTCTCCACACCCTTGCAGCAGCCACCAAAACACTTTTCTCATCCATTGCAGAAATGTAGACCATCAAACTCCCTTGTGCCGTGCTCTCCCTTACAATCCAAACACCATCCTTCCATTTCCACCACTCCTCTTCCATATCTCCACCACTCCCCAAACCATTCACACCATCAAACTCACCTTAGACCTTGTGCCACAACGAAGAGGAAGAGAAGAGTGCCTAAACGTTCATACAATTCAAGTTTGAGTTGTTGGAATGTTTAGGTGTTTCTTTGATTTCAATGTTTAATTTCAATGCTCTTTGTTTTGTACGAATGAGGAATGGATGATAAGAGGGCTTAAACGTTCATACAATTCAAGTTTGAGTTGTTGGAATGTTTAGGTGTTTCTTTGATTCTCTTTGTTTTGTACCATGAGGAATTAAACCCCCCTTGGTTAGGGGGTGATTCGAATATATGTTTATGCTTGCATTTTGATTTGAATACTTCTAATTGCGTTTCATAAGTTGTGGATTCAATTCGTTTAACTGTTTGATTGATAACTTATTTATGTATGTTCATTGAGAGTGCACACTTAATTTTCATGCATGAATATGACGCTAGAATATAAGTGAGTTTCACCTAATCGTTATGAACTTATATTCACAAGTAGTGGAGGTTGCTTATAAACAATCGCGTTAAATGAATTCTTGGCATAAGTTTCATGCAATCCATAGTAACGAATGCCTCGTCAACACTTATAATTTTCATAGAGTGATGCGTAGATTTATACGCGCACAAATTAAACCCTCTTTTCGTTAAATTGTAGTATATGTATAAGTAGGGATCGTTCTGGACCGGGGATTAGGAGGGATTGTTAATCACTTGGATTTGACTCAAAAACGTAAAAACACAATATAAAACACTATACTAGACTCAAAAAATGCAAAACTAATCTTTAAAACACTAAGACAAACCAAAGACTCAAAATGCTTTTAAAAACACAAACTAAAATGATTTCTAACTAAATTGACATTAAAGTAAAGGGGGATTTAAGTTTATACGAAATTAAATTAAATGAACAAATTAAAACAGAATGTAAGTATAAAATTGATAAAATAGAATGGATGAATGCTAGCTAAGGGGGTCATCTCCACATATGTTACACTTGCATAATAAAAAGATTTCCAATTGCATTTCAATAAATTATGAAACTCATCACCCCGGGTTAATTAGGTCCGCTTAAATTAACCTTCAAATCTTCCTAACGTTATTGAATTGGATGATTGCATACGACAACCCAAAACATTCCCCACAAGTCCCCTACATGATTGCATAATAGAGATACAAGCAAGAATCATTACGCTCTATGAAGATTATAAGTGTTGACGAGGCATTCGTTACTATGATTGCATGAAACTCGTGCCAAGAATTCATTTAACGCGATTGTTTATAAGCAACCTCCACTACTTGTGAATATAAGTTCATAACGATTAGGTGAAACTCACTTATATTCTAGCGTCATATTCATGCATGAAAATTAAGCGTGCACTCTCAATAAACATACATAAATAAGTTATCAATCAAACGGTTAAACAAATTGAATTCACAACTTATGAAACGCAATTAGAAGTAATCAAATCAAAATGCAAGCATAAACATTTATTTCGAATTACCCCCTAGCTAAAGGGGGTTTAGTTACTCATAACTTTGAAATCAAAGAAAACACCTAAACATTCCAACAACTCAAACTTGAATTGTATGAACGTTTAGGCACTCTTTTCTTCCATTACTCATACGTACAAAACAAAGAGAATTGAATTTAAACTTTGAAATCAAAGAAACACCTAAACATTCCAACAACTCAAACTTGAATTGTATGAACGTTTAGGCCCTCTTATCTTCCTCATTGTTGTAGCACAAGGT
Organism: Pyrus communis; assembly: GCF_041283825.1. Classification (NCBI taxonomy): domain Eukaryota; kingdom Viridiplantae; phylum Streptophyta; class Magnoliopsida; order Rosales; family Rosaceae; genus Pyrus; species Pyrus communis. Next base: position 14,342,290 of record NC_142576.1, on the reverse strand, counting down.
CTAAGGTGAGCTTTGGGGATTATGTGAAGTGTTTTGGAGGGATGGGAAGTGGTTGGATAGTGGCTGCAATGAAGGAGAAAAACTGCACAGAAAATGGAAGTGTTTGTAACTGAAAATGTGTATGGAAGAGTGAATGAATTTTGAGGAGTGTTGGATGCTTATTTATAGGTGAAATGGGGGAACAAAAGAGGGAATATTGCAGCTAGGAGGGGATGAATGATTATGGGTGCATGTGTTTGGAATAATGAAGGGGGAATGTATGTAATAAAACAACTAGGAAAAGTTATGGAAAGCTGGAAATGGGAGTGGGAACTCACGGCATTGTTGGGTTGTTTATGGGAGAATAAATGTATGATAATGGCTAAATAATTAAAGGGAATGAATGGGAGTGACACTAGGTTGGTTATGCATGTGAATGCAAGGAGGAAAGCTGAAAATGCAAGGGAAGCTCACGGCACAATGTTGTTTTGCTTCTTGAAATGCATGTGAATGCATTTGAGTGTAATATGAAAAGAATGACTAATTAATGTATGTAGGGTTGATATGCATGTGAATTAGGTTGGAAAGAGGTGGAAGTGGAATGTTATGCAATGATAATGTCTTGTAAAGATGCTAATAAATAATGCATGTAGGGTTAGCTAGGTTGGCTTTGTTTGGGTGCATGTATGTTAATGGTGGTTTTGCATGTGAATTGATGGATTGTTTTTGATGGAATGGATGGTTCTTTGCATGGCTATAAGGGATAGAATAAGAGAGAATGGGCTAGGCCCTTTGTTTTATGTCCAAAGTGAAAATAAGGCCTTCAAATTCGTCCAAACTTTGGCTCCATGGATAAGCTATCCAATCCATGCCCAAAAATGCTCCAAATGGCCTCAAAATGCACTTTCTTGCTCCCTAAGCCCTTAGAACCTGAAAACACACAAAAGAAGCATAAAGAACTAAAATAACTAAAGAAACATAACGTAAATGTACGAGAACAAGCCATTTAAGTCGCATGAATATGCTCCTATCATAGAGCGTAATGATTCTTGCTTGTACCTCTTCTATGCATTCATGTTGAGGACTTGTGGGGAATGTTTTGAATTGTCGCATGCATCATCCAATTCAATAACGTTAGGAAGATTTGAAGGTTAATTAGTGCATCACGGTTAACTTGGGGTGTTGAGTATCATAGTTTATTGAAATGCAATTGGAAATCATTTTATTATGCAAGTATAACATGTATGGAGATGAACCCCTTAGCCATTCTATCATCCATTCATTCCATTCCATCAAATTCGTTTTACAATCTGTTTAGTTTATTAACTTGTTTTGTTATTTCAATTTTCGTATAAATCTAAATCCCCCTTTACTTTAATGTCCAATTTAGTTAGAAATCAATTTAGTTTGTGCTTTTAAGTGTTTTGATTCATTTTATTTCCCAATTTCGTCCAGATTCACCAAAGTGCTCAAAACTGCCCAGAAAGTGATTTTAAGGCAGTTTTGAGTGTTTTGGGTGATGTTTGAGTCTTTTGGTTTGTTTTAATGTTTTAAGTGTTTAGTTTTACATTCTTTGAGTTAGTTTAGTGTTTTATATTGTGTTTTTACGTTCTTGAGTCAAGTTATTACTTAATTTCGTCCAAATTTGTGTTTGTGCTCAAATCTGCCCAGAAAGTGGTTTTTAGGCAGATTTGAGTGTGTTTGTGTTGTTTTGAGTCTTTTGGTTTGTCTTAGTGTTTTAAAGTTTAGTTTTGCATTCTTTGAGTCTAGTATAGTGTTTCATATTGTTATTTTACGTTTTTGAGTCAAATCCAAGTGGTTAACAATCCCTCCTAATCCCCGGTCTAGAACGATCCCTACTTATACATATACTACAATTTGACGAAAAGAGGGTTTAATTTGTGTGCGTATAAATCTTGCATCAAATTTTGGCGCCGTTGCCGGGGATTAGCAAATTTGCTAATCTCTTGGATTATTTGTTTCTGTTATGTATTTTAGTTTTAGTTTTTGATTTTTGTTTTGTTTGTTGAATTCAAATACTAGAGAAGAACAACATGGCACTTGATAATGCTTCTCTTTTGTCACAGCTCATGGAAAGGTCTCAAATGCAAAGTGTTGATATATTTGATCTTCAATCAAGGAATAACGTGTTTTCCAATACTTACAGTTCAGATTGGAGTGATCATTCAAACTCTATGTGGTGGGAACCTCAACATGTTCAAGAAGAAGGATATTGGCAGCCATATGAGGAGTTCTATTCAAGACCTATACACCCACCACAACCTCATATTCAATATGCCCAACCAAATTTAAGTTCGTCAATAGATTATAATCAAAAGCTTAACGAATTAATTTGTTTGGTGCAGGGCTCACAAAATCAAGACAATGAGGCTCGACAAGAAGACAAAAGGTTGGACCACTTGGAAAAGCAAATTGGGCAGATAGCGGAGTTCGTAGGACAATTTTGCGACCAAGGCAAACTCCCTAGTTCAACCATTGTAAATCCGAAGGGAGGATTTGAAGCACCTTTGTCAGAAGCACTTATTGCTCCTACGCCATCTAATTCAAGTAAGGTTGTTCCAATTAGTTCTAACCCCATTCCAACAAATATCCCTATTCCTTGCAGGTTCATGAATTCCAAGGAAGAAGAAAGTGAAAAAGACATCTTGGAAGCCCTTCCAAAGGTGCAAAGTAGGGAATGTCATGAATTCATCAAAGAGGACGTTCTTGAAACCACAAAATCCAAAGAAGTTAAATTTGATGACATTGGAAAAGTCATAACCATCACTTGCAATCTGGCCAAGTCCAATATCCTTGAAACTTTCAAAGGAGTGGTGTTTGTCATTGAGTTCTTATCGGACAAAACAAGTAAGTTTTTTTTTTCCAAATTCCATTACATTTTATACTAACTTGCTGTTTTTTATGAATCAGGCACCTACACTAGAATTCAAACCAATGCCGGTTCACTTCAAGTATCACCTTCCATTCAAGGACCAATTCCATGCCGTTTGATTTTATTTATGTTAAAAAAAAAAAAAAAAAATTATTTATTAAATAAAATACTAAAGATGGAGCTTCACAAAGGTTGTTTACGTGAAGCCCCACTACGAGGCTTTGAAGCAGAAGGCATCGGAGCTGAAGGCATTGGAGCGGAAGGCATCGGAGCGGGAGGCATCGGAGCTAGAGCATTCCAGGCCTCAATACTTGGCCAAACGCTGGATGATCCAGGAAAAAGGTGCCTCTGGAAGAAAAGACGAAAACCTTTGACGGTCACTGTGAATCCGACCTTCAGACTCTTGCAACTCATCAAGCTTCCTCTTCATGCCCGTCGAATAGTTGTTTGCAAGCACGTGCAAACTTCTATTCTCGTACTTAAGCTGCTGGATCTCCTGCTTGAGACTTTCCACCTCTGCCATCAATGATTCCACCTGACGGGAGCGGGCAAGCAGGCGTTGGCCCATGTTGGACACAGAACTCGCACACTGAACACTAAATGCGAGGGACTCTTGAACGGCCAACTCATCGGACCGTCCTGACAGCAGCCTACTATCTTTTGGAGTGAGGAGGTTCCTAGCTACTATTGTAGCTGTTGTGGCGTCCTGCATCACGGAGTCTTCACCTGTAAGAAGACCGTTAGAAGATAAGAAAGAAGGGCGCCATACGTTACCTTGACGCGGCGCGCCCGTATCACTGCTAAGGCTCAATTCCAAGCTAAGGTTCGATGAGTTTGCCATTTTTTTCAAAAGTGTTCAAACAGAAGGGGTGGAAATAAATTTCAAAGGGCCGGAGTCGATTTTCAAGAATGGGAAGTTTTCAGAGTGTGTTTGTTGTGGTGATCGATAGCTCTATAAAAAGCTAAGGCGACGCGTCCACCGATTCAAAAAGCCGGAATTTCCGGCGTAATTTAGGCGACGTTTTCTCGGCTTTTCAGAAGACGCGTTCAACTTTGTCAAAAGATTTCTTCTTTTCAGACAACACGTGGAGGCCATCATCGCAACTACACATCTTTAGCCGACAAGCGCAAAGTTCGGCGACGCTTTCTCTGCTTTTCAGAAAACGCGTGCAACTTTGTCAAAAGGAGCCGCATCCGCACTACTACGTGTCGTTCAGAAAGCAAAGGGGCGTCGTTCAGAAATCGAAGGGGCGCCTACTCAGAAATCGAAGAGGCGTCGTTCAGAAATCGAAGAGACATTTGTCGACAAGGGTAAAAGAACAGTACCACCACTTGATATTATCTCTATATATGTCGACCTTCGTCTTTTATGGCAAGGCAAACCTGAAGAAAATGCCCAACTCTCCCTCACCTCTGAGGGCGCACTCCCTGAAAAGCCTTTCGAAATACTCAATTCTTTCTTCTTCCCCAAAGATGATACCAGATGCCTGGAGTACAGATGACCCAGGAGGAAACGACGGATTGAAGTATGCTGATTCATTCACCGCTTCTTCAAAAGCAAAGGTATCTCATATCATCAAGGTGAAAAGCAAAAGTATCTCATATCATGCTCTTTCCCTGTCTTTTTCTTTGTCCTTGTTCTTACTCGCATGGCAAAGTAAAAGAAGCAATCAGCCGGCACTTGGAGTCAGTCTTCCGATCTGGAGCCAACTGCCTGGATTCTATTCCTGATTGCTTACCTAGCGTTGCTCTCAGGTAGTCATCTTCAACGGTTGATAAACTTCCGGAGAAGGGACCACTTCTGCAAAGGGGAGCGAGTAAGGCAAGTGAAAATGATACATTGAAGCATGTGGAGACAAACACAGGCTGAGTTATCCTCCAACCCTTTTCAATACGAATTGGAAAGATTGAACAAAGAAACAGACCAAAGGGGTAAGCTCAGACCTTCGGGGAAGACCAAAAGAATCCTCCAGCCTAGTAGCACAAAGGAAAATCAACAAGTGGAGGAGACCCAAAAGAATCCTGCTGCCCAGTTCAAGAGTAGCACAAAGGAAAATCAACGATGGGCAGAAACCAGTTCAAGAGAAAGCCTGTGGAATCACCAAGATCAATGCCTCAATGCAATTACCAAGGAGAAGATGGAATTTACACTCCATAACCAGATTTGCGTCCCTAAACTCTTCTCTTTGTTAAGTGACATTTTGCCATGTTTAGTATGTTTAGTTGCTTTTTGTGTGTTTACTTATGTTTTGTGTGAATCTATGCTTAAAACATTGAGGACAATGTTTGATTTAAGTGTGGAGGGGTAACTAAGTATATTTAATGCAAATTCGTGGGATTTTATCACCCATTACTTCAAATGTTGTTCCTTGCTGTTTTAAGGTGTTTTTAAGTTGTCTTAGAGTGTTTTTAGTATGTTTTGTTTTATAACTTCGAAAATCACATAAAAAGTTGAAAAACATGTTTTAAAAAGCCTAAAAAGAGTGTTTTGAGTCGTTTTTGTGTGTTTGTGTCTTAGGGTACCTTCCAACACAATGATAAGGATTTGGTTTGTAATTGCATGACTGTTAAAAAGAGTTATAAACATAGAGAAAAGTTTGATTTACTCTTGGTATATGCTTGGATATGGTTATAATGTATGACTTCACATGCAATCATAAAAGAAAAATTCGTTTTTGTAACATGCTTGAAGGAAGGAACTCAAACAAACGCTACAACCCTGTGAGACTCGAGCAATTACCTTCTTTGGAGAGTTATTTTCTGTGATTCTTTGTTTTCTAAAGTTGTTGCATGATCTCATTATTCCTTGCTTGGTTGCTACTTAGAATGCAATTGTATCATGATAGAACTAAATTCTAGAACTTATATCCGTTTCATTCAAAGCATGACATTGAATTGCATAACATATATCAAGATGAAGTTGTGTAGTTGCCACCATAGCCAAATAGCCTTACTTCCCATATTTCGTATTTGTTGTAAGTTTTAACCCCGTTGAGCCTTGTTTAGCCTTTATTCTTTGTTTAACCACATTATCCTCACCTAGCCTAGTATAGGACAGTCCACACCCTTGTTCTTAAAAGATAGTGAGCATGACTTAAATGAATTCCTTTTGAGTACATTATGAAAGAAAATGAGTGTGGGGGAGAGAATGTTTTGTTCTTAAGTGTTTATGTATGTTTTGAGAGTCAAAAGAAAAAGAAAAAAAAAATTGTGAAAAACATATGAAAAAGAAAAACAGAAAAGAAAAGAAAGAAAGGAAAAAGAGTTTGTTCCCCCTTGTTGTTCAAAAGATTGAGTTTTCATTCAAAAGTGAATTCTACGTTAATTCAAATGCTTTGCTCGCTATTTCTTTAAAGAACCTTTGTTTTCCATATCCCTTCTTTGTTAGCCAAACACCTTTAGCCCCGTTTCAACCCGTATGCTTCTATCTTGATCGTTATGTGTTTCAAAATGTGGAGTTTGGAATTGATATGAGCTTATGGAATCACTGGTTCTCGTTCTAAGTAGTGGCATTCCATTCATGAGATCATATATATACATGTTAATAATTCCAGAAAATGCTTTCCTTGTTATAACATATGTGAGTGTTCATCTACATGTTTACATCAATCTTCTCACATATACCTAGTGTAGGGAGTGTAGTCAGAAAATCTGTGTAAAAAAAAACGAGAGTACATCTAGTAAGGAATTGAGCAAATTCTCTAAGGCATGTTACTACATTCAAAACATGGTTTTAAATGCTTAATTGTGAATTAGTATGTGGTGACTATGATTAAGAATGTATTCAAGTGTGAAGATGACTAAAATCTATGGGACTAATGATTTTTAACTTGTCATGTGCATTGGAAATCCGTGAGACGATTGTTGGAAGGTGTAGGTTGTGTTTTGTTCGTTTTGTCTAGTTTCGTGTTCTTTTGTTGTTTTGTTTTGCTCGAGGACTAGCAAAAGATAAGTGTGGGGGTATTTGATAGGAGCATATTCATGCGACTTAAATGGCTTGTTCTCGTGCATTTACGTTATGTTTCTTTAGTTATTTTAGTCCTTTAAGCTATTTTCGTGTGTTTGTAGGTCCAAAGGGCTAAAGGAGCAAAAAGATGCATTTTGGAGACTTTTGGAGCACTTTTGGGCTAAGGATGGATAGCTTATGCTTGGCGCCAAAATGTTGGACGAAATTGAAGACCAAAGTGTTGGAACTTTGTTCCCTTTAGTTTTAGTACATTTAAACCTTCCAATTCCCTTATGCCGTGCATCTCCACCTTTCTCCCAAAAACATACACATGCATTCATTATTCATTCCCTCACATGCTCCCATTACTTATCATTCATCACTTATCATTCACCACTTATCATTCATCAAACACATGCATTCACATGTTTTCACAATCTGCCATCATTCCAACCAAAACCGTGCACATGCTATCACCATGCATTCACATGCACTTGTTCCTCCATCATTGCACCAACAACAACATTGCACATGCACTCCCTTTAATTAATTAACCCACATGCACCCTTTATTCTTTCATCATTCCAGCCACTCCACAATCCCATTCATCAACACATGCATCCACATGCATTCACCCTTTAAACCATTAAATCCACATGCCTTCCTATTCAATTAAATCAGCCACATGCATTCATCATCATAACCTAGCTGTCATTCCACTTCATTGCACATGCATCTTCAAATAAATCAGATTTCCATCATATTCACATGCATTCCATCCTTTAAAACATTGCACATGCACTCCCTTTAATTAATTAAGCCACATGCACTCCCATCCATTTCATCATTGCAGCCAACACATGCTTTCACATGCATTTTCAGATTGTCCCCTTGCACATGCAGCCACATTCCCTCCTAGCTGTCATGTTCCCCCCATTTCACCTATAAATAAGCATCCATTGCATTCATACACCTCATTCACTCTTCCATATTCCAGAAATTCGTCAAAACCTCTCCACACCCTTGCAGCAGCCACCAAAACACTTTTCTCATCCATTGCAGAAATGTAGACCATCAAACTCCCTTGTGCCGTGCTCTCCCTTACAATCCAAACACCATCCTTCCATTTCCACCACTCCTCTTCCATATCTCCACCACTCCCCAAACCATTCACACCATCAAACTCACCTTAGACCTTGTGCCACAACGAAGAGGAAGAGAAGAGTGCCTAAACGTTCATACAATTCAAGTTTGAGTTGTTGGAATGTTTAGGTGTTTCTTTGATTTCAATGTTTAATTTCAATGCTCTTTGTTTTGTACGAATGAGGAATGGATGATAAGAGGGCTTAAACGTTCATACAATTCAAGTTTGAGTTGTTGGAATGTTTAGGTGTTTCTTTGATTCTCTTTGTTTTGTACCATGAGGAATTAAACCCCCCTTGGTTAGGGGGTGATTCGAATATATGTTTATGCTTGCATTTTGATTTGAATACTTCTAATTGCGTTTCATAAGTTGTGGATTCAATTCGTTTAACTGTTTGATTGATAACTTATTTATGTATGTTCATTGAGAGTGCACACTTAATTTTCATGCATGAATATGACGCTAGAATATAAGTGAGTTTCACCTAATCGTTATGAACTTATATTCACAAGTAGTGGAGGTTGCTTATAAACAATCGCGTTAAATGAATTCTTGGCATAAGTTTCATGCAATCCATAGTAACGAATGCCTCGTCAACACTTATAATTTTCATAGAGCGTAATGATTCTTGCTTGTACCTCTTCTATGCATTCATGTTGAGGACTTGTGGGGAATGTTTTGAATTGTCGCATGCATCATCCAATTCAATAACGTTAGGAAGATTTGAAGGTTAATTAGTGCATCACGGTTAACTTGGGGTGTTGAGTATCATAGTTTATTGAAATGCAATTGGAAATCATTTTATTATGCAAGTATAACATGTATGGAGATGAACCCCTTAGCCATTCTATCATCCATTCATTCCATTCCATCAAATTCGTTTTACAATCTGTTTAGTTTATTAACTTGTTTTGTTATTTCAATTTTCGTATAAATCTAAATCCCCCTTTACTTTAATGTCCAATTTAGTTAGAAATCAATTTAGTTTGTGCTTTTAAGTGTTTTGATTCATTTTATTTCCCAATTTCGTCCAGATTCACCAAAGTGCTCAAAACTGCCCAGAAAGTGATTTTAAGGCAGTTTTGAGTGTTTTGGGTGATGTTTGAGTCTTTTGGTTTGTTTTAATGTTTTAAGTGTTTAGTTTTACATTCTTTGAGTTAGTTTAGTGTTTTATATTGTGTTTTTACGTTCTTGAGTCAAGTTATTACTTAATTTCGTCCAAATTTGTGTTTGTGCTCAAATCTGCCCAGAAAGTGGTTTTTAGGCAGATTTGAGTGTGTTTGTGTTGTTTTGAGTCTTTTGGTTTGTCTTAGTGTTTTAAAGTTTAGTTTTGCATTCTTTGAGTCTAGTATAGTGTTTCATATTGTTATTTTACGTTTTTGAGTCAAATCCAAGTGGTTAACAATCCCTCCTAATCCCCGGTCTAGAACGATCCCTACTTATACATATACTACAATTTCACGAAAAGAGGGTTTAATTTGTGTGCGTATAAATCTTGCATCAATTGTCCTCAATGTTTCATACAAAGACTCACATCCACACAAACAATATAAACAAACTAACATGACAAAATAAAAATAATAAAGAGATAGAGATTGAGGAACGCAAATCTGATTTTGTAGCTTGAATTGGTGAATTGCCCACATCCTCTCTCGTTGAATGCATGGGTTGCCTCCCAAGAAGCGCTTTCTTAAACGTCGTGCAGCCGGACGAACCTTCTTCTTATCCTCATTTGGAGCCCACGGCATAGAATGGATCCTTGAATGGAAGGTGATACTTGAAGCGAACCGGCATTGGTTTGAATTCTAGTGTAGGTGCCTGATTCATCAAAATCAGCCAGTTAGTATAAAATGTAATGGAATTTGGAGAAGATGACTTACTTGTTTTGTCCGACAAGAACTCAATGACAAACACCACTCCTTTGAAAGTTTCAGGGATATTGGACTTGGCCAGATTGCATGTGATGGTTATGACTTGTCCAATGTCATCAAATTCAACTTCTTTGGGTTTTGTGGTTTCAAATATGTCCTCTTTGATGCCTTCTACATCTTCTCCAGCCACTACCTTCTCTTGAATCATTCTTCTTGGTTGATGCGAGATTTATACGCACACAAATTAAACCCTCTTTTCGTCAAATTGTAGTATATGTATAAGTAGGGATCGTTCTAGACCGGGGATTAGGAGGGATTGTTAACCACTTGGATTTGACTCAAAAACGTAAAATAACAATATGAAACACTATACTAGACTCAAAGAATGCAAAACTAAACTTTAAAACATTAAAACAAACCAAAAGACTCAAACATCACCCAAAACACTCAAAACTGCCTTAAAATCACTTTCTGGGCAGTTTTGAGCACTTTGGTGAATTTGGACGAAATTGGGAAATAAAATTGAATCAAAACACTTTAAAACATAAACTAAACAAATTCTAAACACTAAAGAACAAGAAAGTAAAGGGGGGTTTTAAATTGACGAGAATTGAAATAACAAAACAAGTTAATAAACTAAACAGATTGTAAAACGAATTTGATGGAATGGAATGAATGGATGATAGAATGGCTAAGGGGTTCATCTCCATACATGTTATACTTGCATAATAAAATGATTTCCAATTGCATTTCAATAAACCATGAAACTCAACACCCCGGGTTAACCGTGATGCACTAATTAACCTTCAAATCTTCCTAACGTTATTGAATTGGATGGGTTAGCGCATACAACAATTCAAAACATTCCCCACAAGTCCTCAACATGAATGCATAGAAGAGATACAAGCAAGAATCATTACGCTCTATGAAAATTATAAGTGTTGACGAGGCATTCGTTACTATGGATTGCATGAAACTTATGCCAAGAATTTGTTTAACGCGATTGTTTATAAGCAACCTCCACTACTTGTGAATATAAGTTCATAACTATTACGTGAAACTCACTTATATTCTAGCGTCATATTCATGCATGAAAATTAAGCGTTCATTCTTAATAAACATACATAAATAGGATATCAATCAAATAGTTAAACAAATTGAATTCACAACTTATGAAACGTAATTAAAAGTAATCAAATCATAATGCAAGCATAAACATTTATTTCGAATCACCCCCTAGCTAAAGGGGGTTTTAGTTCCTCATTACGTTGAAATCAAAGAAACACCTAAACATTCCAACAACTCAAACTTGAATTGTATGAACGTTTAGGCATTCTTCTCTTCCATTCCTCATACGTACAAAACAAAGAGAATTGAATTTAAACTTTGAAATCAAAGAAACACCTAAACATTCCAACAACTCAAACTTGAATTGTATGAACGTTTAGGCCCTCTTATCTTCCTCGTTGTTGTAGCACAAGGTCTAAGGTGAGGTTTGGGGAATTATGGAAATGGATGAGGAATGGTGGAAGGGGGACTCACGGTTTTGGATTCTAAGGGGAAGTGTTTGTGTTAGTTGTGGTGTGAGAAATGGAGAGATGGATTGGGGAGTGAATGAATGCATGGGTTTTTATAGGGGGAATGGGAGAATATGTGGGTGATTGTTTAAGAGTGAATGTGGTTGTTATGATTGAGAGTGCATGTGGATGAAATGATGAAGTAGGAAGGTGGAAATGCATGTGTTGAATTGGTGGTGCAATGATGAAAGAGTAAGTGCATGTGTGTGTGAATGGTGGTGCAATGATGAAAGAGTAAGTGCATGTGTGTGTGAATGGTGGTAGCTAGGGTGAATTATGATGAATGCATGTGGAATAAAGATGGAGAAGGTGGTGTAATGATGAAGGATTAAGTGCATGTGTGTGTGAATGGTGGTGCAATGATGAAAGAGTAAGTGCATGTGTGTGTGAATGGTGTTTCTTGATGGTTTTGGGGTTGTGATGCATGTGAATGCATGTGGCTAAGGGTTGTTGATTGGGCTAGAGGTTTTGCATGGCTCAAAGGATTGTTTGATTGGGCTAGGTCCTTTGTTTTATGTCCAAAGTGCATACAAGGCCTTCAAATTCGTCCAACACTTTGGCTCCAAGCAAATGCAATCCAATCCAAGCCCAATTTTGCTCCAAAATGCTCCAAAATGCATCTTTTTGCTTCCTTAGCCATATGAACCTAAAAACACACGAAAATGGCTTAAACTACTAAAACAACTATGAATTAACAATATAAATGCACGAAAACAAGCTAAGTAAGTTGCCTAAATATGCTCCTATCAAATTTTAATTCTCAACACCCCAAGTTAACCGTGATGCACTAATTAACCTTCAAATCTTCCTAACGTTATTGAATTGGATGATTGCATACGACAACCCAAAACATTCCCCACAAGTCCCCTACATGATTGCATAATAGAGATACAAGCAAGAATCATTACGCTCTATGAAAATTATAAGTGTTGACGGGGCATTCGTTACTATGATTGCATGAAACTTATGCCAAGAATTCGTTTAACGCGATTGTTTATAAGCAACCTCCACTACTTGTGAATATAAGTTTGTAACTATTAGGTGAAACTCACTTATATTCTAGCGTCAAATTCATGCATGAAAATTAAGTGTGCACTCTCAATAAACATACATAAATAAGTTATCAATCAAATAGTTAAACAAATTGAATCCACAACTTATGAAACGCAATTAGAAGTAATCAAATCAAAATGCAAGCATAAACATTTATTTCGAATCCCCCCCTAGCAAAGGGGGGGTTTAGTTGAATTTAAACATTGGAATCAAAGAAACACCTAAACATTCCAACAACTCAAACTTGAATTGTATGAACGTTTAGGCCCTCTTATCTTCCTCTTCGTTGTAGCACAAGGTCTAAGGATATTTTGATGGTGTGAATGGTTTGGGGAGTGGTTGGAGTGGCTGTAATGGAGGAGAAAAGTGTTTTGGTGGCTGTTGCAAGGGTGTGGAGAGGTTTTGACGAATTTCTGGAATATGGAAGAGTGAATCGTTTTATTATGCAAGTATAACATGTATGGAGATGAACCCCTTAGCTAGCCTTCATTCCATTCATTCTATCACATTCACATTTACATTTTGCTTTAATTTACAATCTGTACATTTTAGTTTAATTTCGTATAAACCTAAATCCCCCTTTACTTTAATGTCAAATTAGTTAGAAATACATTTAGTTTGTGTTTATAAGTGTTTTGTTTCATTTTGTTTCCCAAATTCGTCCAAAGTACTCAAGGTGCTCAAAACTGCCCAGAAAGTGTTTTTAAGGCAGTTTCGAGTGCTTTGGGTGCTGTTTGAGTCTTTCGGTTTGTTTTAGTGTTTTAAAGTTTAGTTTTACATTCTTTGAGTCTAGTTTAGTGTTTTATATTACATTTTTACGTTTGTGATTCAATTTGTTACATAAATTCGTCCAAAGTACTCAAAGTGCTCAAAACTGCCCAGAAAGTGATTTTAAGGCAGTTTTGAGTGTTTTGGGTAATGTTTGAGTCTTTTGGTTTGTTTTAGTGTTTTAAAGTTTAGTTTTGCATTCCTTGAGTCTAGTATAGTGTTTCATATTGTTATTTTACGTTTTTGAGTCAAATCCAAGTGGTTAACAATCCCTCCTAATCCCCGGTTAAGAACGATCCCTACTTATACTTATACTACAATTGACAAAAAGCGGGCACTCCCAGCAAAGCCTTTTGAAATTCTCAATTCTTTCTTCTTCCCCAAAGATGATACCAGATGCCTGGAGTACAGATGACCCAGGAGGAAACGGCAGATTGAAGTGTGCTGATTCATTCACCGCTTCTTCAAAAGCAAAGGTATCTCATATCATCAAGGTCAAAAGCAAAAGTATCTCATATCATGCTCTTTCCCTGTCTTTTTCTTTGTCCTTGTTCTTACTCGCATGGCAAAGTAAAAGAAGCAATCAGCCGGCACTTGGAGTCAGTCTTCCGATCTGGAGCCAACTGCCTGGAACCTATTCCTGATTGCTTACCTAGCGTTGCTCTCGAGTAGTCATCTTCAACGGTTGATACACTTCCGGAGAAGGGACCACTTCTGCAAAGGGGAGCGAGTAAGGCAAGTGAAAATGATACATTGAAGCATGTGGAGACAAACATAGGCTGAGTTATCCTCCAACCCTTTTCAATACGAATTGGAAAGATTGAACAAAGAAACAGAAAAAAGGGATAAGCTCAGACCTTCGGGGGAGACCAAAAGAACCATCCTGCTGCCCAGTTCAAGAAGTAGCACAAAGGAAAATCAACGATGGGCAGAAACCAGTTCAAGAGTAAGCCTGTGGAATCACAAAGATCAAAAGCCTCAATGCAATTATCAAGGAGAAGATGGAATTTACACTCTATAACCAGATTTGCGTCTCTAAACTCTTCTCTTTGTTAATTACATTCTGCCATGTTTAGTATGTTTAAGTGCTTTTTGTGTATTTACTTATGCTTTGTGTGAATCTATGCTTAAAACATTGAGGACAATGTTTGATTTAAGTGTGGGGGGGTAACTAAGTATGTTGATGCAAATTCGTTGAATTTTATCACCCATAACTTCAAGTGTTGTTCCTTGCTGTTTTAAATGTTTTTAAGGTGTTTTTAAACTGTTTTAGCGTGTTTTGTTTTATAACTCCGAAAATCACATAAAAATTTGAAAAACATTTTTTTGAAAAGCCTAAAAAGAGTGTTTTGAGTTGTTTTTGTGTCTTAGGGAACCTTCCAACGTTATGATGAGGATTTGGTTTGTAATTGCATGACTGTTAAAAAGAGTTATAAACATGGATGAAAGTTTGATTTACTCTTGGTATATGTTTAGTTATGGTTATAATGTATGACTTCACATGCAATCATAAAAGAAAAATTCGTTTTTGTAACATGCTTGGAGAAAGGAACTCATAATAACGCTACATCCCTGTGAGACTCGAGCCATTACCTTCTTTGGAGAGTTATTTTCTGTGATTCTTTGTTTTCTAAAGTTGTTGCATGATCTCATTATTCCTTGCTTGGTTGCTACTTAGAATGCAATTGTATCATGATAGAACTAAATGCTAGAACTTATATCCGTTTCATTCAAAGCATGACATTGAATTGCATAACATATATCAAGATGAAGTTATGTAGTTGCCACCATAGCCAAATAGCCTTACTTCCCATATTTCGTATATGTTGTAAGTTTTAACCCCGTTGAGCCTTGTTTAGCCCATGTTCTTTGTTAACCCATATCATCCTCACCTAGCCTAGATTAGGACAATCCGTACCCTTGTTCTTGAAGCATAGTAAGCATGACGGATAATGAATTCCTTTTGATTAATATGTTGCAGAAAATAAGTGTGGGGGAAGGGATTTTTTTTTGTGTGTATGTATGTGCCTAAGTCTTAAAGGAGGCACGGGAAAAAGAAAAAAAAAAAATGGTGAGAAAAAGAAGAAGAAAAGAAAGAAAAAGAGTGAAAATAAGTGAGAATGGACTCACAAGTGTGATTGTTGAAGAAAGGGCCAAAAAAAAAAAGTTGAATATGGCCCTAAGTTTTGTGACTTCCCCTTGGGTGTTCAAAGTTGACTTCTGCGTTCTAAAGGGAATTCTAAATACCTAATTCAATACTTTGCTCACTATTGCTTTAAGAATGTTTGTTTATCCTTCACCTTTCATTGTTAGCCAATACCCTAGCCCCGTTACAACCCTTTGACTTCTATCTTGATCGTTATGTGTTCAATAATGTGGAGTTTGGAATTGATATGAGCTTATGGAATCACTGGTTCTCATTCTAAGTAGTAGCATTCCATTCATGAGATCATATTCATGTCATGATAGTAAATCCAGAAAATGCTTTCCTTGTTATAACATATGTGAGTGTTAGAATTCATATTTACATCAATCTTCTCACATATAACTAGTGTAGGGTGTGTAGTCAGAAAATCTGTGTGAAAAACGAGTGCATATCTTGTAAGGATTTGAGCAATTTCTCTAAGGCATGTTACTACATTCGAAATATGTTTTAAATGCTTAATTGTGAACTAGTATGTGGTGACTATGATTAAGAATGTACTTAAGTGTAAAGATGGCTAAAATCTGTGGGAATAATGATTTTTAACTTGTCATGTGCATTGGAAATCCCTGAGACGTTTGTTGGAAGGTTTAGGTTGTGTTTTACTTGTTCGTTTTTGTTTTGTTTCTGGTTTCTTTTGTTTTGTTTTGCTCGGGGACGAGCAAAAGCTAAGTGTGGGGGAATTTGATAGGAGCATATTTAGGCAACTTACTTAGCTTGTTTTCGTGCATTTATATTGTTAATTCATAGTTGTTTTAGTAGTTTAAGCCATTTTCGTGTGTTTTTAGGTTCATATGGCTAAGGAAGCAAAAAGATGCATTTTGGAGCATTTTGGAGCAAAATTGGGCTTGGATTGGATTGCATTTGCTTGGAGCCAAAGTGTTGGACGAATTTGAAGGCCTTGTATGCACTTTGGACATAAAACAAAGGACCTAGCCCAATCAAACAATCCTTTGAGCCATGCAAAACCTCTAGCCCAATCAACAACCCTTAGCCACATGCATTCACATGCATCACAACCCCAAAACCATCAAGAAACACCATTCACACACACATGCACTTACTCTTTCATCATTGCACCACCATTCACACACACATGCACTTAATCCTTCATCATTACACCACCTTCTCCATCTTTATTCCACATGCATTCATCATAATTCACCCTAGCTACCACCATTCACACACACATGCACTTACTCTTTCATCATTGCACCACCATTCACACACACATGCACTTACTCTTTCATCATTGCACCACCAATTCAACACATGCATTTCCACCTTCCTACTTCATCATTTCATCCACATGCACTCTCAATCATAACAACCACATTCACTCTTAAACAATCACCCACATATTCTCCCATTCCCCCTATAAAAACCCATGCATTCATTCACTCCCCAATCCATCTCTCCATTTCTCACACCACAACTAACACAAACACTTCCCCTTAGAATCCAAAACCGTGAGTCCCCCTTCCACCATTCCTCATCCATTTCCATAATTCCCCAAACCTCACCTTAGACCTTGTGCTACAACAACGAGGAAGATAAGAGGGCCTAAACGTTCATACAATTCAAGTTTGAGTTGTTGGAATGTTTAGGTGTTTCTTTGATTTCAAAGTTTAAATTCAATTCTCTTTGTTTTGTACGTATGAGGAATGGAAGAGAAGAATGCCTAAACGTTCATACAATTCAAGTTTGAGTTGTTGGAATGTTTAGGTGTTTCTTTGATTTCAACGTAATGAGGAACTAAAACCCCCTTTAGCTAGGGGGTGATTCGAAATAAATGTTTATGCTTGCATTATGATTTGATTACTTTTAATTACGTTTCATAAGTTGTGAATTCAATTTGTTTAACTATTTGATTGATATCCTATTTATGTATGTTTATTAAGAATGAACGCTTAATTTTCATGCATGAATATGACGCTAGAATATAAGTGAGTTTCACGTAATAGTTATGAACTTATATTCACAAGTAGTGGAGGTTGCTTATAAACAATCGCGTTAAACAAATTCTTGGCATAAGTTTCATGCAATCATAGTAACGAATGCCTCGTCAACACTTATAGTTTTCATGTTGCTTAATGATTCTTGCTTGTATCTCTATTATGCAATTCATGTAGGGAACTTGTGAGGAATGCTTTGGATTGTCGTATGCAATCATCCAATTCATTAACTTAAGGAAAACTTGACGGTTAATTTAAGCGGACCTAATTAACCCGGGGCGTTGAAAATTCATGGTTTATTGAAAAGCAATTAGAAATCGTTTTGTATGCAAGTATAACATGTATAGAGATGAACCCCTTAGCTAGCTTCCCATCCATTCATTTCCGTCAAATCCATATTTACAATTTGTTTTGTTTCCAAGTATCCATTTTAGTTTAAATTCGTCCAAATCCAATTCCCCCCTATTTCGTTGAAGTCTTAGTCTTAATCTTTCTTATTTTTAGTTTTGCTTTCTTCGAGCATTAAATAGTGTTTTATATTGTGTTTTTACGTTTTTAAGTCAAATCCAAGTGATTAACAATCCCTCCTAATCCCCGGTCCAGAACGATCCCTACTTATACACTTCACTACAATTTGACAAAAAGAGGGTTTAATTTGTGTGCGTATAAATCTCGCATCATTGGTGTACAAAGTCCTTTGAAGAATTCAACACCATCTAAAACTTGCTGTGTTGCACCAAGAATTGGAATAGCATTTTGCACCTTTGGGAAGGCTTCCACGATGTCCTTTTTACTCTCTTCTTGGTTGGGAATCAAAAACCTGCTAGGAAAAGGGACATTGGGTGGAATAACATCAGAATAACATGGAATTGGGACGTCCTTACTTGTGGTGGGTGATTTAGAGGGCTTAGGGGGCTGCGGCAAGGGTTGTTCTACCTTTGCCGTGTGCATGTCTTCTTCCTCCTCCTCAATTAGCAGCTCTTCATCCACTTCTAGGCTATGTTTGGACATTATTAGGTCAGCTCCAACCTCCATAGCACTTCCCAAAGTGATAGCATTATGGATTTCAAAATCTTCCTTCGAGTTTTCAATACTTGAGTTGGAGAGTTCACTTTGCTCTTGAATTTGTTTCATGAACTCCATAATCTGCCCAATTTGCTCCTCCAATTTACCCAACTTCTTGTCTTGATTTTGTCCGTCCTGCGTCAAAGAGGTTAGTAATTGAAAATTTTTATCATTATCCATGGACATACTTGAACTTGATTGGAATTGTTGTGGGGGAGGTTGTGGTTGCTGCATAGGTGTTGTATAGAACTCCTCATATGGTTGCCAATATGCTTCTTGTTGAGCCTCCTTGGCTTTATTTTGTGACCCCTGCACCAAAGAATTTAATTCATTAAGAATTTGATTATAATCTATTGACGAACTTGAATTTGATTGAGCATATTGCATATGAAGTTGAGGTGGCTGCATAGGTCTTGAATAGAACTCCTCATATGGCTGCCAATATGCTTCACGTTGAACTTGTTGAGCTTCCCACCACATAGAGTTTGAATGATCCTTCCAATCTCTTTGTAGACATTGATTGGCTTGAAATCCTTGCCTATATGAAGCACCAAATGTTGGGACACTCTGCATAGTGGTCCTCTCGGCATACGGCGACAATTGAGAAGTAAGATTTGCCAATTGAGCTTGAATGCTAGCAAAATCCATATCTTACTTCTCTAGTACCCAAAATCAAAGAAAGAGAACTAAATCAAATATCAAAAGTAACAACAAACAAAGAAAACAACACTAAGTTAGAAACTAAAACGGAAACAACTAAACCAAAAAGAAAAGAACCAAGGGATTAGCAAAGTTGCTAATCCCCGGCAACGGCGCCAAAAATTTGATGCGAAATATATAAGCACACAAATTAAACCCTCTTTTCGACAATTGTAGTATAGATATAAGTAGGGATCGTTCTAGGCCGGGGATTAGGAGGGATTGCTAATCTAATGAAAATTGACTCAAAGATGTGAAAATATGTTTTAAAACACTTTAAATAGACTCACAAGACTCTTACTAACTTATATGACTCAAAACAAACTTTAAAGACTCAAAACAACCAAAAACAACCAAAAAGACTCAATTTAGACTCTATGACTTAATTTGGACGAAAATACACTTGGTTTTGACTCTAAAGACTCAAAAAGACTCTTTTGGACAGATTTGGAACAAATAAGAAAGGGGGTTTTGATTTTGGACGAATTTAAAAGAAAACAAGTGACTTAAAACTTTAAAACAGATTACAAGTGACTTAAAACTTTAAAACAGATTTTGGACGAAAATAAGAAAAACTAATGGATGATGGGATAGCCAAGGGATACTTCTCCACACATGATACTTTCTAACATAAATTGATTTCCAGTTGCTTTTCCGATAAACCATGAACCTCAACACCCCAGATTAACCGTGACATCACTAATTAACCCTCAGATTTCCCTTAAGTTAGTGGATTGGATGACATCATACGACAACCCAAAGCATTCTTCAAAAAGTCCCCTACATGACATCATAATAGAGATACGGTTAAAGATTATTACGTTCAATGGAAACCATAAGTATTGACAAAGCACTTGTAACTATGACATCATGATACGCATGCTAGGAATTTACTTAACATGATTGTGAAAACAACCTTAACTACTTGTGAATATAAGTTTGTGACGATTATGTGAAACACCCTTATATTCTAGCCCCAAATTCAAGCATGCAAATTAAGTAGGCCTCCCTAATAAACATACAAGAATAAGTTATCCATCAAACGGTTAAGTAAATTGCATTCACAATTTATGAAATCACAACTGGAATTAATCAAATCATATTATAATTGTAATCATGGTTTCAAAGCATCCCTAGGCTAAAACGAGTTTAGCCTCTCATGTTCATGACAAAACAAAGCAATATAGATTTAAACATTGAAAATAAAAGATAGATTACACCTAGACACGTCCAACACTCCAACTTGAATGTACAAACGCCCAAGGCTTGGTCTTCCTTCTCCTTCTCCTTGCTAGGTCACGGCACAAAGGTCTATGGTGAGTTTGTGGACGATTTTCTGGATTTTGGATGGTTTTAGGTATATATGGTGGTGCGGCAAGGGGTTATGGTGGTGTATGGAGGTTGGGATGGATGTATGGAAGTAGGGGAATGATGGATGGGTGGTTGCAAGGTCACGGCAAGGGTTGATTTCTGAAGGGATGTATGAATGTTGTGTGAAGGGATCGTGGTCATTAAATGGCACGGCAAGGCTGTTTATATAGGCTATTTTGGCACACTTAGTGAAGGAAAAGGATTGCCTAATCCCATTGTAAAAAGGTTAACTCAAGGCAGAAATTAAATGGGAATGGGAATAGGAATTTCGGCTAGGAATTAGGGAGTTCTAGAAGGCTAGGTGCGGCACACATGTAGGGATAGGATTAGGTGTTCTAGAAACTGTGGTTAAGGCAGATTTCCTAATCCTAAAGGGCCTAGGACATGTGATATAGGAGTAGGAAAAGGATTGTGATTCCTAAACCTACAAGGAATGGTGATTTGCAGCAATGGTATGGATGAGTCTTCTAGAAACTGAAATAGGTGTTTAAATGTGTAATTGATTCTCCCTAAGTAGCTAGGTTTAGGTCCCAATCTGATTTGGATAGGATAGAATAGGATAATGTTAGAGATAGGATAGGATAGGGTTTCTAGGATAGGATAAGATAAGGTTGGATAAGGTTGGATAAGGTTCCTTGTTTCTTGCTTCTTCCTTATCTTCATTGGAGTAGAACTTCTTCCACCAGATTTGTAGCCTTTCCTAGCTCTTCTAGTCTTCAATTTCGTCCATCCTCATTGCTACATGATTAAGCTATCCAATCCATGCCCAAAAATGCTCCAAATAGCCTCAAAATGCACTTTCTTGCTCCTTTTGCCATTAGGACCTAAAAACACACGAAAATACTTTAAAAGACTGAAATACATAGTAATTAACTCACTAAGTGTAAGGAAACAACACAACTAAGTAGCATAAATATGCTCCTATCATACCCCAAACATCAAAAATTTCCACAAAGGAGAGAGATTGTTGCGGCATTTGGTCCTTAGGCCCTATGTTACCTGTTCTTTGACACTTATCGCATGTTAAACAAAACATTTTAGCGTCTTTAAAGAGATTAGGCCAATAAAATCCAGATTGTAACACCTTTAGGGCTGTCCTTTGGGTGCCAAAATGTCCCCCACATGCATAAGTATGGCAGAATGTAAGAATGGAATTAAATTCAGATTCGGGCACACATCTACGCACAATCTGATCTGGGCAGAATTTCCATAAATATGGATCATCCCAAACATAAAAACGTGCATCATGAACAAGTTTATCACGTTGGAACTTGTTTAGGGTACTAGGAACTTGCTTAGACACCAAGAAATTTACCAAATCGGCATACCAAGGGGTTCTTACCTCAATGGACAAAAGTTGCTCATCCGGAAACGTTTCTAAAATGGGGGTGGACTTTTCCTCACGCACCATTCTACTTAGGTGGTCAGCCACCACGTTTTCACACCCTTTCTTGTCTCGGATTTCAAGATCGAACTCTTGAAGTAGGAGCATCCAACGAATGAGTCTTGGCTTAGCCTCCTTTTTGGTGAGAAGATACTTCAAGGCTGCATGGTCAGTGAAAACAATTACTTTAGTACCAAGAAGATATGATCTAAACTTATCTAATGCAAATACAATAGCCAAGAGTTCTTTTTCGGTTGTGGAATAATTAAGTTGAGCATCATTCAACGTCCGTGAGGCGTAGTAGATGACATGCGGCCTCTTGTCCTTTCTTTGTCCTACAACTGCTCCTAAAGCATAGTCGGACGCATCACACATAAGCTCGAACGGGAGGCTCCAATCCGGGGGAACAATAATGGGTGCCGTGGTCAACAACTCCTTGAGTTGGTTGAATGATGCCGTGCACTCCTTAGTGAATTCAAACGCCACTTCTTTTTGTAGGAGACGGCATAGTGGTTGTGCAATCTTAGAAAAATCCTTGATAAATCGCCTATAGAATCCTGCATGGCCAAGAAAAGAACGGACCTTTCTAACCGAAGTAGGAGAGGGTAAGTGACGTACAAGATCTATTTTAGACTTATCAACTTCAATTCCTTTTTCAGAGATGATATGACCCAAAACTATACCTTGTTTAACCATAAAATGACATTTTTCCCAATTCAAAACAAGGTTAGTTTCCATGCATCTTTTCAAGATTAAAGTGAGATTATGCAAACAAGCATCAAATGAGTCTCCAAACACACTAAAATCGTTCATAAATACTTCAATTATCTTTTCAACATAATCAGAGAAGATACTTACCATGCATCGTTGGAAAGTGGCCGGTGCATTGCATAAACCAAATGGCATACGACGATATGCAAAAGTACCAAATGGACAAGTAAAGGTGGTCTTTTCTTGATCATCCGGCGCTATGACAATTTGATTATATCCCGAATAACCATCAAGAAAGCAATAAAAAGAATGACCGGCTAACCTTTCAAGCATTTGATCGATGAATGGCAAAGGGAAGTGATCTTTCCTTGTTGCCGCATTTAGCTTCCTATAGTAAATGCACACCCTCCAACCGGTTTGAATGCGTGTAGGCACAAGTTCATCTTCTTCATTTTTCACCACCGTGACTTCGGACTTCTTGGGAACCACTTGGACCGGTGAAACCCAACAACTATCCGAGATGGGATAGATGACGCCACAATCAAGCAATTTGATGATTTCCTTCTTCACTACTTCCATCATTGGTGGGTTGAGTCGACGTTGGGCTTCCCTTGATGGTTTGGCGCCTTCTTCCATGAGAATTCGATGCATGCATGTGGTAGGACTTATACCCTTGATGTCGGCCAAAGTCCACCCTATTGCCGTCTTGTGCTCTTTGAGAACCCTCACCAACTTCTCCTCCTCTTGTGCCGTGAGTGATGAAGCTATAATGACGGGCAATGTGTCTTGCTCGCCCAAAAACACATACTTCAAGTGATTTGGCAACGGTTTGAGCTCGAGTGTAGGTGGTTGTTCTATAGAAGGAAGCAACTTATCAGTCGAAATTGGGATTGAAATTGAACTAGGGAACTTACCTTGGAGCCGTGGCAATGACTCTAGGGCTGCCACGGTCTCAATTACATCTTCATCAAAGGCCACGGCATGGGTGTTCAATTGTGTGCCGTGGTTTGTTATGGTGACATCCATGTGATCCTTCATTTCGATGCCATTTGTAATGACTGTTTCAAGTGCATCGCCATGTAATTGATCAAGGTGTGCCTGCGCCAAAGAATCAAGAATATCAATAGAGAAACATGAGTGATCATCATTAGGAAATCTCATAGTTTCAGAAATATTAAAATCAATCACTTCCCCATCGAATTCCATTGTTAAAGTGCCTTTAAACACGTCTATCTTAGTTCGGGCCGTCTTCATGAATGGCCTCCCAAGAAGAATCGGCAAGGATGGAGCATGGGTGGTTTCCTCCATTTCAAGGACATAGAAATCCGCCGGGAAGATCAAATCATTTACCTGCACTAAGACATCTTCCAATACGCCCTTTGGATAGGCATTAGATCTATCGGCCAACTGAATAACCACACCATCATTTTTCAATTCGCCAAGGTTCATTGAAGCATAAATAGAGTATGGCATGACGTTAATTGAAGCTCCTAAGTCTAACATAGCATGTTCGAACTTAGTTTGACCAATAATACAAGGGATTGTAAAGCTACCTGGATCTTTGCACTTTGGTGGTAACTTTCTTTGTAGAACAGCGGAAACGTTCTCACTTACCCTTACTACCTCTTTATGTGACGCCCTCTTCCTTGTAGTGCACAATTCCTTCAAGAACTTAGCGTATTTGGGCACTTGCTTTATGGCATCTAGGAGCGGGATATTGACTTGAACTTTCCTAAACGTCTCAAGAATGTCCTTCTCATGCTCCTCCATCTTTGTTTGCCTAAACCTGCCAGGAAAGGGCACGTTTAGTGGAATAGAACTTGACAAAGTCGAATTTGGACTTACCTTAGGCGTGTTGGACGGTTTTGGCACAATAGGAGGCTGCGGCAACATGTCCTCTTCTTGACTTGTTTTGGATGGCCTTGAGGTGGTTCCGACCTCCTTACCACTTCTCAGCATGATTGCCTTGGCAGATTCGCACCCTCCCCTTGGATTGACAATGGTTGAGCTAGGGAGCTTGCCTTTGTCTCGGAATTGTCCTACAAATTCCGCAATCTGCCCAATTTGTTTCTCCAAGTGATCCACCCTTTTGTCTTGGTTTTGCATGGCTTTGGTTTGATCCTCTTGCCCCTGAGACAAATTGGTAAGTAATTTAAGAAGTGTTTCATTGCCCAACGACGTACCTTGATTGTTTTGGGCAGGTTGTGCTTGGTTTGGATTGGGGCCGAATGGCTTGGTGTAGAACCCCGGGGGTTGTTGTCTAAAGCCTCCTTGTTGTTGAGGTTGTTGAGGTTCCCTCCACTTGAAGTTTGGATGGTCTCTCCAACCCGGATTGTATGTGTTGGAATATGGATCATTCCTTGGTTGATTGTGGCTCGGAAATGCAATGGCATTTGCACTCTCCCATCCCCCATTCTCAATCAATTGAGGGCATTTTTCCGAAGGGTGTCCTTGGATAGAACATACACCACATACAATCGGTCCTTGTATCTTCATTCCTTCGGCCATCTGATAGGAGCATATTTATGCGACTTAAATGGCTTGTTCTCGTACATTTACGTTATGTTTCTTTAGTTATTTTAGTACTTTAAGCTATTTTCGTGTGTTTGTAGGTCCAAAGGGCTAAAGGAGCAAAAAGATGCATTTTTGGAGACTTTTGGAGCACTTTTGGGCTAAGGACGGATAGCTTATGCTTGAAGCCAAAGTGTTGGACGAAATTGAAGACCTAATTGGAGCCAAAGTGTTGGAACCTTGTTCTCTTTAGTTTTAGGACATTTAAACCTTTCCTAATCCCAATCATGCCATGCATAACACACATCCATTCTAACACATTGTCATTGCACATGCATTTCCTTCATTAGTTAAACCACATGCACTTATCACTTATCATCACCACTTAACCACTTATCATATCATAACCACATATCATATCACTTATCACTTATTACTTCACCTACAACATCCACCTACTTCACCTACAACATCCACTTCACCTACAACATCCACCTACTTCACCTACTTCACCTACAACATCCACCTACTTCACCTACAACATCCACTTCACCTACAACATCCACCTACTTCACCTACAAATGACATAGCCATATGTTCCCTCCACTACTCCTATAAATACCCTTGCATTCATTCATTCATGAACATCTCATTCACAACACAACACCCCTCAAACACTTCCATTATTCCCTAGCCGTGAGCTTCCCATCTTCCCCTTAGAATCCAAACCGTGAGTCCCCCTTCCACCATTCCTCATCCATTTCCATAATTCCCCAAACCTCACCTTAGACCTTGTGCTACAACAACGAGGAAGATAAGAGGGCCTAAACGTTCATACAATTCAAGTTTGAGTTGTTGGAATGTTTAGGTGTTTCTTTGATTTCAAAGTTTAAATTCAATTCTCTTTGTTTTGTACGTATGAGGAATGGAAGAGAAGAGTGCCTAAACGTTCATACAATTCAAGTTTGAGTGGTTGGAATGTTTAGGTGTTTCTTTGATTTCAAAGATATGAGGAACTAAACCCCCTTTAGCTAGGGGGTGATTCGAAACTATGTTTATATTTGCAATATGAATTGATTAACTTTCGTTGGAATTTCATAAGTTGTGGATTCAATTTGTTTAACCGTTTGATTGATAACTTATTTATGAATGTTTATTAAGAATGCGCGCTTAATTTTCATGCATAAATATGACGCTAGAATATAAGTGAATTTCACCTAATCGTTATGAACTTATATTCACAAGTAGTGGAGGTTGCTTATAAACAATCGCGTTAAATGAATTCTTGGCACGAGTTTCATGCTCATCATAGTAACGAATGCCTCGTCAACACTTATAGTTTTCATAATGCTTAATGATCTTTGATTGTATCTTTATTGTGATGTTCACGTAAAGGAGTTTTGGAGAATGTGGTGAATTGCGTTGCGCTAACCCATCCAATTCATTAACTTAAGGAAAACTTGACGGTTAATTTAAGCGGACCTAATTAACCCGGGGCGTTGAGTTTCATAATTTATCGAAAGACCAACTGAGAATCAATCTTGTATGCAAGTGTAACATGTGTGGAGAAGTACCCCTTGGCTATTCCATCATCCATATTTTATTCACATTCATATTTACATTCTGTTTTAATTGCAATTTGTTCATGTAGTTTAATTTTGTCAAAACCTAAATCCCCCTTTACTTTAATGTCAAATTAGTTAGAAATCAATTTAGTTTGTGTTTTTAAGAGTTTTGAGTCTTTTGAACTTGTTAGAATCTGTTTAGTTTATGTTTTAAAGTATTTTTGAATTCTTTGAGTCTAGTTTAGTGTTTTATATTGTTTTTACGTTTTTAAGTCAGTTTCCAAGAGATTAACAATCCCTCCTAATCCCCGGTCCAGAACGATCCCTACTTGCACCTATACTACAATTTGACGAAAAGAGGGTTAAATTTGTGCGCGTATAATTCTCGCATCAAATTTTGGCGCCGTTGCCGGGGATTAGAAAATTTGCTAATCCCTTGGATTGTTTTATTTTTGTTTGTTTTTATTCCAGATTCTTAATCTTGTTTTGTTTCTTGTTTTAGGTACTAGTTCATGACTCGGAGTTCTCATCCGATTCGTGAACATATCCTGGAGTGATTGGGTTCTTCGTCCGGCTGCAAGACGTAAAAGAAAGCGCTACTTGGGAGGCAACCCAATGCACTGAATAAAACAAAGCATGTTCAAAAAAAAAAAAAAAAAAAAAAAAAGTGATACTAAACATGGAGAAAGATGGAGCTTCACAAAGGTTGTTTACGTGAAGCCCCACTACGAGGCTGATAGGAGCATATTTATGCTACTTAGTTGTGTTGTTTCCTTACACTTAGTGAGTTAATTACTATGTATTTCAGTCTTTTAAAGTATTTTCGTGTGTTTTTAGGTCCTAATGGCAAAAGGAGCAAGAAAGTGCATTTTGAGGCTATTTGGAGCATTTTTGGGCATGGATTGGATAGCTTAATCATGTAGCAATGAGGATGGACGAAATTGAAGACTAGAAGAGCTAGGAAAGGCTACAAATCTGGTAGAAGAAGTTCTACTCCAATGAAGATAAGGAAGAAGCAAGAAACAAGGAACCTTATCCAACCTTATCTTATCCTATCCTAGAAACCCTATCCTATCCTATCTCTAACATTATCCTATTCTATCCTATCCAAATCAGATTGGGACCTAAACCTAGCTACTTAGGGAGAATCAATTACACATTTAAACACCTATTTCAGTTTCTAGAAGACTCATCCATACCATTGCCGCAAATCACCATTCCTTGTAGGTTTAGGAATCACAATCCTTTTCCTACTCCTATATCACATGTCCTAGGCCCTTTAGGATTAGGAAATCTGCCTTAAACACAGTTTCTAGAACACCTAATCCTATCCCTACATGTGTGCCGCACCTAGCCTTCTAGAACTCCCTAATTCCTAGCCGAAATTCCTATTCCCATTCCCATTTAATTTCTGCCTTGAGTTAACCTTTTTACAATGGGATTAGGCAATCCTTTTCCTACACTAAGTGTGCCAAAACTAGCCTATATAAACAGCCTTGCCGTGCCATTTAATCACCACCATCCCTTCACACAACATTCATACATCCCTTCAGAAATAAACCCTTGCCGTGACCTTGCAACCACCCATCCATCATTCCCCTACTTCCATACATCCATCCCAACCTCCATACACCACCATAACCCCTTGCCGCACCACCATATATACCTAAAACCATCCAAAATCCAGAAAATCGTCCACAAACTCACCATAGACCTTTGTGCCGTGACCTAGCAAGGAGAAGGAGAAGGAAGACCAACCCTTGGGCGTTTGTACATTCAAGTTGGAGTGTTGGACGTGTCTAGGTGTAATCTATCTTTTATTTTCAATGTTTAAATCTATATTGCTTTGTTTTGTCATGAACATGAGAGGCTAAACTCGTTTTAGCCTAGGGATGCTTTGAAACCATGATTACAATTATAATATGATTTGATTAATTCCAGTTGTGATTTCATAAATTGCGAATGCAATTTACTTAACCGTTTGATGGATAACTTGTTCTTGTATGTTTATTAGGGAGGCCTACTTAATTTGCATGCTTGAATTTGGGGCTAGAATATAAGGGTGTTTCACATAATCGTCACAAACTTATATTCACAAGTAGTTAAGGTTGTTTTCACAATCATGTTAAGTAAATTCCTAGCATGCGTATCATGATGTCATAGTTATAAGTGCTTTGTCAATACTTATGGTTTCCATTGAACGTAATGATCTTTAACCGTATCTCTATTATGATGTCATGTAGGGGACTTTTTGAAGAATGCTTTGGGTTGTCGTATGATGTCATCCAATCCACTAACTTAAGGGAAATCTGAGGGTTAATTAGTGATGTCACGGTTAATCTGGGGTGTTGAGGTTCATGGTTTATCGGAAAAGCAACTGGAAATCAATTTATGTTAGAAAGTATCATGTGTGGAGAAGTATCCCTTGGCTATCCCATCATCCATTAGTTTTTCTTATTTTCGTCCAAAATCTGTTTTAAAGTTTTAAGTCACTTGTTTTCTTTTAAATTCGTCCAAAATCAAAACCCCCTTTCTTATTTGTTCCAAATCTGTCCAAAAGAGTCTTTTTGAGTCTTTAGAGTCAAAACCAAGTGTATTTTCGTCCAAATTAAGTCATAGAGTCTAAATTGAGTCTTTTTGGTTGTTTTTGGTTGTTTTGAGTCTTTAAAGTTTGTTTTGAGTCATATAAGTTAGTAAGAGTCTTGTGAGTCTATTTAAAGTGTTTTAAAACATATTTCCACATCTTTGAGTCAATTTTCATTAGATTAGCAATCCCTCCTAATCCCCGGCCTAGAACGATCCCTACTTATATCTATACTACAATTGTCGAAAAGAGGGTTTAATTTGTGTGCTTATATATTTCGCATCAGAGGCATCGGAGCGGAAGGCATAGTAGCGGAAGGCATCGAAGCGGAAGGCTTTGAAGCGGAAGGCATCGGAGCGGAAGGCATCGAAGCGGAAGGCATCGAAGCGGAAGGCATCGGAGCGGGAGGCGTCGGAGCTAAAGCATTCCAGGCCTCAATACTTGGCCAAGCGCTGGATGAGCCAGGAAAACGGTGCCTCTGGAGGAAAGACGAAAACCTTTGACGGTCACTGTGAATCCGACCTTCAGACTCTTGCAGCTCATCAAGCTTCCTCTTCATGCCCGTCGAATAGTTGTTGGCAAGCACGTGCAAACTTCTATTCTCGTACTTAAGCTGCTGGATCTCTTGCTTAAGACTTTCCACCTCTGCCATCAATGATTCCACCTGACGGGAGCGGGCAAGCAGGCGTTGGCCCATGTTGGACACAGAACTCGCACACTGAACACTAAGTGCGAGGGACTCTTGAACGGCCAACTCATCGGACCGTCCTGACAGCAGCCTACTATCTTTTGGAGTGAGGAGGTTCCTAGCTACTATTGTAGCTGTTGTGGTGTCCTGCATCACGGAGTCTTCACCTGTAAGAAGACCGTTAGAAGATAAGAAAGAAGGGCGCCATACGTTACCTTGACGCGGCGCGCCCGTATCACTGCTAAGGCTCAATTCCAAGCTAACGTTCGATGAGTTTGCCATTTTTCAAAGGTGTTCAAAGATAAGGGTTGATGGTGTAAATTTTCAAAGGGTCGGAGTCGATTTTCAAGAATGGGAATTCTTCAGAGTGTGTTTGTTGTGGTGATCGATAGCTCTATAAGAAGCCAAGGCGACGCGTCCACCAATTAAAAAAAAACCGGAATTTCCGGCGTAATTTAGGCGACGCGTTCTCGGCTTTTCAGAAAACGCGTTCAACTTTGTCAAAAGATTTCTGACAAAGCTGAAAACACGTGGAGGCCATCATCGCAACTACACGTCTTTAGCCGACATGCGCAAAGTTCGGCGACGCTTTCTCTGCTTTTCAGAAAACGCGTGCAGCTTTGTCAAAAGGAGCCGCATCTGCACTACCACGTGTCGTTCAGAAAGAGAAGGGGCGTCGTTCAGAAATCGAAGGGGCGCCTGCTCAGAAATCGAAGAGGCGTCGTTCTGATATCGAAGAGACATTTGTCGACAAGGGTAAAAGAACAGTACCACCACTTGATATTATCTCTATATATGTCGACCTTCGTCTTTTATGGCAAGGCAAACCTGAAGAAAATGCCCAACTCTCCCTCACCTCTGAGGGCGCACTCCCAGCAAAGCCTTTCGAAATACTCAATTCTTTCTTCTTCCCCAAAGATGATACCAGATGCCTGGAGTACAGATGACCCAGGAGGAAATGGCGGATTGAAGTGTGCTGATTCATTCACCGCTTCTTCAAAAGCAAAGGTATCTCATATCATCAAGGTCAAAAGCAAAAGTATCTCATATCATGCTCTTTCCCTGTCTTTTTCTTTGTCCTTGTTCTTACTCGCATGGCAAAGTAAAAGAAGCAATCAGCCGGCACTTGGAGTCAGTCTTCCGATCTGGAGCCAACTGCCTGGAATCTATTCCTGATTGCTTACCTAGCGTTGCTCTCGAGTAGTCATCTTCAACGGTTGATACACTTCCGGAGAAGGGACCACTTCTGCAAAGGGGAGCGAGTAAGGCAAGTGAAAATGATACATTGAAGCATGTGGAGACAAACATAGGCTGAGTTATCCTCCAACCCTTTTCAATACGAATTGGAAAGATTGAACAAAGAAACAGACCAAAGGGGTAAGCTCAGACCTTCGGGGAAGACCAAAAGAATCCTCCAGCCCAGTAGCACAAAGGAAAATCAACAAGTGGAGGAGACCAAAAGAATCATGCAGCCCAGTTCAAGAGTATGCATGTGGAATCACCAAGATCAATGCCTCAATGCAATCACCAAGGAGAAGAGGGAATTTACACTCCATAACCAGATTTGCGTCCCTAAACTCTTCTCTTTGTTAATTACATTCTGCCATGTTTAGTATGTTTAAATTGTTTTTTTTTGTGTGTTTACTTATGTTTTGTGTGAATCTATGCTTAAAACATTGAGGACAATGTTTGATTTAAGTGTGGGGGTATTGGTAACTAAGTATATTTAATGCAAATTCGTGGGATTTTATCACCCATTACTTCAAATGTTGTTCCTTGCTGTTTTAAGGTGTTTTTAAGTTGTTTTAGAGTGTTTTTAGTGTGTTTTGTTTTATAACTCCGAAAATCACATAAAAATTTGAAAAACATGTTTTAAAAAGCCTAAAAAGAGTTGTTTTAAGAGTCGTTTTTGTGTGTTTGTGTCTTAGGGTACCTTCCAACACAATGATAAGGATTTGGTTTATAATTGCATGACGGTTAGAAAGAGTTATAAACATAGAGAAAAGTTTGATTTACTCTTGGTATATGCTTGGTTATGGTTATAATGTATGACTTCACATACAATCATAAAAGAAAAAAATTCGTTTTTGTAACATGCTTGAAGGAAGGAACTCAAACAAACGCTACAACCCTGAGAGACTTGAGCCTATAACGTTCTTTGGAGAGTATAATCTGTGATTTCTTGTTTTCTAAAGTCGTTGCATGATCTCATTATTCTTTGCTTGGTTACTACTTAGAAGGCGTTTCATCATATAGTTCCAAATGCTAGAACTCATGCCCATTTCATTCAAAGCATGTTATTGATTTGCATAACACATATTCAAGAAGAAGTTGTGTAGTGACCACCACCATAGCCAAATAGCCTTACTTCCCATACTTCGTATATGTTGTAAGTTTTAACCCCGTTGAGCCTCGTTTTGCCTTTATTCCTTGTTTACCCACATCACCCCTTACCTAGCTTAGAGTAGGACTTTCCTATACCCTTGTTCTTAAAGTTTAGTGAGCATGACTTAAATGAATTCCTTTTGAGTTACATTATGCAAGAAAATGAGTGTGGGGGAGTAAAAGTTTGTTCTTACGTTTATATGTATGTTTTGAGATTCAAAAGAAAAAGAAGAAAAGAAAAAAAAAAAAAAAAAAAAAAAAAAAAAAAAAAAAAAAAAAAAAAAAAAGGAGTGAAAATAAGTAAGAATGAACTCACGAGCGTTGATGATTGAAGAAAGGGTCCAAAAAGTT
This sequence comes from Pyrus communis, assembly GCF_041283825.1. Lineage (NCBI taxonomy): Eukaryota > Viridiplantae > Streptophyta > Magnoliopsida > Rosales > Rosaceae > Pyrus > Pyrus communis. The sequence goes on along the minus strand of NC_142576.1, from coordinate 14,309,587 downwards.
GAATATGGCCCTAAGTTTTGTGTGATTTTCCCTTGGGTGTTCAAAGTTGACTTCTGCATTCTTAAGGGAATTCTAAGTGCCTAATTCAATACTTTGCTCACTATTGCTTTAAGAATGTTTGTTTATCCTTCACCTTTCATTGTTAGCCAATACCCTAGCCCCGTTACTACCCTTTGACTTCTATATTGAGTGTTATGTATTTCAATTGTGGAGTTTGAACTTGGTATGAGCTTATGGTGTCACTGGTTCTCGCATCTAAGTAGTAGCATTCCATTCATGAGATCATATCTAAACATGCTTATTAACTCCAGAAAATGCTTTCCTTATTATAACATATGTGAGTGTTCGTCTACATGTTTACATCAATCTTCTCACATATACCTAGTGTAGGGTGTGTAGTCAGAAAATCTGTGTGAAAAACGAGAGTACATCTAGTAAGAAATTGAGGGAATTCTCTAAAGGCATGTTACTACATTTGAAATGTGTTTTAATTGCTTAATTGTGAACTAGTATGTGGTGACTATGATTAAGAATGTACTTAAGTGTAAAGATGGCTCAAATCTGTGAGAATAATGATTTTTAACTTGTCATGTGCATTGGAAGTCCCTGATACGATTGTTGGAAGGTGTAGGTTGTGTTTTGTTCTTTTTTGTTTTTCTGTTTTGCTCGAGGACTAGCAAAAGCTAAGTGTGGGGGTATTTGATAGGAGCATATTTATGCGACTTAAATGGCTTGTTCTCGTACATTTACGTTATGTTTCTTTAGTTATTTTAGTACTTTAAGCTATTTTCGTGTGTTTGTAGGTCCAAAGGGCTAAAGGAGCAAAAAGATGCATTTTGGAGACTTTTGGAGCACTTTTGAGCTAAGGACGGATAGCTTATGCTTGAAGCCAAAGTGTTGGACGAAATTGAAGACCTAATTGGAGCCAAAGTGTTGGAACCTTGTTCTCTTTAGTTTTAGGACATTTAAACCTTTCCTAATCCCAATCATGCCATGCATAACACACATCCATTCTAACACATTGTCATTGCACATGCATTTCCTTCATTAGTTAAACCACATGCACTTATCACTTATCATCACCACTTAACCACTTATCATATCATAACCACATATCATATCACTTATCACTTATTACTTCACCTACAACATCCACCTACTTCACCTACAACATCCACTTCACCTACAACATCCACCTACTTCACCTACAAATGACATAGCCATATGTTCCCTCCACTACTCCTATAAATACCCTTGCATTCATTCATTCATGAACATCTCATTCACAACACAACACCCCTCAAACACTTCCATTATTCCCTATCCGTGAGCTTCCCATCTTCCCCTTAGAATCCAAACCGTGAGTCCCCCTTCCACCATTCCTCATCCATTTCCATAATTCCCCAAACCTCACCTTAGACCTTGTGCTACAACAACGAGGAAGATAAGAGGGCCTAAACGTTCATACAATTCAAGTTTGAGTTGTTGGAATGTTTAGGTGTTTCTTTGATTTCAAAGTTTAAATTCAATTCTCTTTGTTTTGTACGTATGAGGAATGGAAGAGAAGAGTGCCTAAACGTTCATACAATTCAAGTTTGAGTTGTTGGAATGTTTAGGTGTTTCTTTGATTTCAAAGTTATGAGGAACTAAACCCCCTTTAGCTAGGGGGTGATTCGAAACTATGTTTATATTTGCAATATGAATTGATTAACTTTCGTTGGAATTTCATAAGTTGTGGATTCAATTTGTTTAACCCTTTGATTGATAACTTATTTATGAATGTTTATTAAGAATGCGCGCTTAATTTTCATGCATAAATATGACGCTAGAATATAAGTGAATTTCACCTAATCGTTATGAACTTATATTCACAAGTAGTGGAGGTTGCTTATAAACAATCGCGTTAAATGAATTCTTGGCACGAGTTTCATGCTCATCATAGTAACGAATGCCTCGTCAACACTTATAGTTTTCATAATGCTTAATGATCTTTGATTGTATCTTTATTGTGATGTTCACGTAAAGGAGTTTTGGAGAATGTGGTGAATTGCGTTGCGCTAACCCATCCAATTCATTAACTTAAGGAAAACTTGACGGTTAATTTAAGCGGACCTAATTAACCCAGGGCGTTGAGTTTCATAATTTATCGAAAGACCAACTGAGAATCAATCTTGTATGCAAGTGTAACATGTGTGGAGAAGTACCCCTTGGCTATTCCATCATCCATATTTTATTCACATTCATATTTACATTCTGTTTTAATTGCAATTTGTTCATTTAGTTTAATTTTGTCAAAACCTAAATCCCCCTTTACTTTAATGTCAAATTAGTTAGAAATCAATTTAGTTTGTGTTTTTAAGAGTTTTGAGTCTTTTGAACTTGTTAGAATCTGTTTAGTTTATGTTTTAAATTATTTTTGAATTCTTTGAGTCTAGTTTAGTGTTTTATATTGTTTTTACGTTTTTAAGTCAGTTTCCAAGAGATTAACAATCCCTCCTAATCCCCGGTCCAGAACGATCCCTACTTGCACCTATACTACAATTTGACAAAAAGAGGGTTTAATTTGTGCGCGTATAAAACTCGTGATGCTCAACACCCCAAGTTAACCGTGATGCACTAATTAACTCTCAAATTTTCCTTATGTTATTGAATTGGATGATGCATGCGACAATTCAAATCATTCTCCAATGGTTCTCAACATGAATGCATAGAAGAGATACAATGAGAGATCATTATGCTCTATGAGAATTATAAGTGTTGACGAGGCAATTGTAACTATGAATGCATGATACTTTTGCCAAGAATTCAATTAACGCGGTTGTGACTAGCAACCTTCACTACTCATGTTTATAAACTTGTGATGATTAGGTGAAACTCGTTTATAAACTAGCATCGAGTTTATGCATGAAGACTAAGTATGCATCCCTAATCAACATACAAAAACAAGTTTTTAATAAACATGATAATTGAATTACAATCACAACTTAACAAATCACAATTGGAAGAAATCAATTCATATTTCAAACATGTTCATGGCTTCAAACTTTCCCCTAACTAATTAGGGGTTTAGCCACTCATGATTACAACAAACTTAGAGAGTAATAACAAAGTAAACATTGAAAACAAGAATCGAAGTACACCTAAAAATTCCAACAACTCAATCTTGAATTGTATGAACGTTTAGGCCTCTTCTCCTCTAGTTGCTGCGGCACAAGGGGTTTTGGTGAGTTTTGGGGGTTATGGATGATGTAGAATGATGTGTTTAGGGTAGGGATGGATGTAGGGGAAGGTAAGGAGTGTTTTTGGGCAGAAAATATGAAGAATGGTGAAGTATGGTAGTGCTAGAGAGAGGGGAGGAATTTCTGGCGTGAATGAATGTGTATGAGAGATGGTTTTCTGAAAATGGAAGAGTGTGTTGTTTGTGGCTGCAATGCATGCTTATTTATAGGTGAAATGGGGGGAACATGATGACTAGGAATTAGGTGGAAAGCTGAAATGGTGATGGGAGATGCATGTGGCTGTTTGTGCATGTGATTAAAGGGTGGAAATGCATGTGCTTTGACAGAAATGAAAGGGAATGCACGGTTTTGGTTGATTTCTGGTGGTTGTGAGGTGGAAATCTAGGTGGAAATGCATGTGGATTAAAGCTATGTGAATGATTAAGGTGAATGTGCATGAGTGCATGTGAAATCTGCCAAGATGCATGTGTTATGAAGTGGATTTTCTGCAAAGGCAAGGTGAATGTGCATGTGATTAAATTAAAAGATGGAATGCATGTGAAAGGTTGGAGATTGAATGATTAAAGTGCATGTGGCTGATTTATGAAGGGGAAATGCAAAGGGGAAATCTGGAAATGGGATAGGAGCCACGGCATTGTGTGGTGTTTGTTTGAATGTTTGCAATGATGAAATGGATGGGAGTGGTTTGATGAATGAGTGGATGGAATGATGAAAGAATAAAGGGAATGATGAAAGGGGAACAAGTGCATGTTAGCCACGGCAAGGAATGCATTTTCTGAATGAATGAAGGCAGGTTATGTGGAAGGGCTTGAACAAAGGTAGAAGCATGGCACAAAGGTGAATGGGTGATGTGTGAATGTGGTTGAATGATTAAAGTGTAAATGATTAATGAATGGTTCTTTGTTGATGGTGGAAATCTGAAATGATGAAGTGGAATGTGCATGTGGCTGCAATGATGGTGTTTTGCACGGCAATGATGGAGAAAGAATGTGTGGATGCATGGTTGTGTTGGTGATGAATGTGAACTCTTTGTTCTTCATTTTCATTCCTTTGGTCTTCAATTTCGTCCATCTACTTGGCTTTAAGCATATGCAATCCATTCCAATCTCTAATTTGCTCCAAAAGGCTCCGAAAGGCATCCTTTTGCATCCTTAGCCATATGAACCTATAAACACACGAAAATGACTTTAAACACTAAATTAAGTAAGAAAACACAACATAAATGCATAAGAACTAGCTAACTAAGGCGCATAAATATGCTTCTATCAAATTCCCCCACACTTAGCTTTTGCTAGTCCTTGAGCAAAACAAAGAAACAAAACATAACCTAAACCTTCCAACGTTCACCTCAGGGATTTCCAATGGTACATGACAAGTTAAAAATCATCATCCCCACAGATTTGAGTCATCTTTACAATTGAAAACATACTTAATCATAGACACCACTTACTAGTTCACAATTAATCGATTAAAAGAATGTTTTGAATGTAGTAACATGCCTTAGAGAATTTGCTCAATCCTTACAAGATATGCACTCAATTTTCACTCAGATTTTCTAACTACACACCCTATACTAGTTATATGTGAGAAGATTGATGTAAATATGAAAACGAATGCTCACATATACGTATAACAAAGAACGCAATTTATGGAGTTAATAAGCATGTTTAGAAATGATCTCATGAATGGAATGCTACTACTTAGATGCGAGAACTAATGACCATATGCTCATACCAAATTCAAACTCCACAAATTGAAACACATAACACTCAAGAATGAAGTCAAGGGTTGTAACGGGGCTTGGGGTAGTGGTTAACAAAGAAAAGATAAAGAGAACAAGCGTTCTTCAAGTAATAGTAAGCAAAGTAGTGTACTTAAGACTTAGAATTCATTTAGATTGCAGAAATTAACTTTAAAACACAAGGGGAAGACTTAGACAACTCCTTAGGGCCGAATTCATTGTTTTGGACCCTTACTTCAACAAACAATACTTTGGAATTCTTTTTCACAACTTTTCAACTCTTTTTCATACTTTTCACGCCTTTTTTTTTTTTTTTCTTTTTCTTTTCTTTCATGCCGTGCCTATGGCACACAAATTCTCACACAAGAACACTTCCCCCACACTTGTTTTCTGCCAACATAAATCAAAAGAAATTCAATTTGAATCATGCTTTACTAAGCTTTAAGAACAAGGGTGTGGATGGTCCTAATCTAGGCTAGGTGATGATAATGTGGGTTAACTTGAACATAAAATGACATGGGATACACGTCAATATGGCTAAGGTGGTGGTCACTACACAACTTCATCTTGAATCTGTGTTATGCAAATCAATAACATGCTTTGAATGAAATGGGCATGAGTTCTAGCATTTGGAACTAAATGATGAAACGCCTCTAAGTAGTAACCAAGCAAAGAATAATGAGATCATGCAACGACTTAGAAAACAAAAATGCACAGATTCTAACTCTCCAAATAAACGTTTAGGCTCAAGTCTCACAAGGTTGTAGCGTTAATTTGAGTTCCTTCCTTCAAGCATGTTACAAAAACTGATTTTTTTTTCTTTTTTTTTTTATTTTTTATGATTGCATGTGAAGTCATAAGTTATAATCACAACCAAGCATACACAAAGAGTAAATCAAACTTTCATCCATGTTAATCACTCTCTTTAACAGCCATGTAATTACAAACCGAATCCTCATCATTGTGTTGGAAGGTACCCTAAAACAAAAACAAACACACAAAAACACTTTGAAAACAACTCTTTTTGGGTTTTTAAAACAAATTTTTCAAATTTTTATGTGATTTTCGGATTTTTACTTCAAAACACACTAAAACACACCAAAACTGCTTAAAAACACTTAAAAACAGCAAGGAACAAGTCTATAAGTAAAGGGTGATAAAATCCCATGAATTTGCATCAAAAACACTTAGTTACCCCCCCCACACTTAAATCAAACATTGTCCTCAATGTTTCAAGCATAAAATCACACAAAACACAAAGAAACACACAAACAGCAAGTAAAACAACTAAATAGGCAGATTCGAAATAAACAACAAAGTGAAGGGGTTAGGAACGCAAATCTGGAATTGGAGTGATTCCTTGAGCTTCCTTTGTTGAATTGCATGGGTTGCCTCCCAAGTAGCGCTTTCTTTAACGTCTTGCAGCCGGACGAAGACACGTTCATGCTCCATTGGAGCCCACGGCATGGAGTGGGGTCTCCTCCACGACATGCTCCACAAAGTTCTCATAGTATGGCTTCAATCTATGTCCGTTCACCTTGAACTCGTGGCCACTTTTTAAGCTTTGTACTTGGACTGCACCATGAGGAAAAACATTAGTAACAACAAGAGGTCCAATCCATTTAGAACGTAACTTACCAGGGAATAACCGAAGTCTTGAATCAAAAAGCAACACTTTCTGCCCCTTGGAGAACGTTTTGGTACGAAGCATCTTATCATGATAAGCCTTCGTCTTGTCCTTGTAGATGCGAGCATTCTCGTAAGCCTCGTTCCTAATCTCCTCAAGTTCATCTAATTGGAGCTTCCTATGAACTCCAGCAGCGTCTATGTCCAAATTGAAGGTTTTCACAGCCCAATGTGCCTTGTGCTCTAACTCAACGGGCAAATGACATGGCTTACCATATATAAGCCGAAAAGGTGACATGCCAAGGGGAGTTTTGTAAGCCGTACGATAGGCCCACAATGCATCGTCCAAGCGCAAACTCCAATCTCTTCTTGAGGGTCCCACGGTTTTCTCTAGGACTTGTTTGATCTCCCTATTTGAAACCTCCGCTTGCCCATTGGTTTGAGGGTGATAAGGTGTGGAAACCTTATGAGTAACGTTGTACTTCTTGAGCAAAGCTTCAATGGTGCGGTTACGAAAGTGAGAACCCCCATCACTAATTAAAACTCGTGGCATCCCAAACCTAGCAAAAATATTAGATTTCACAAAATCTGCAACAACCTTAGAATCGTTAGTACGGGTGGCTTTGGCTTCCACCCATTTGGAAACATAATCGACAGCTAGCAAGATATAAGTGAAACCAAAAGATGGAGGGAAGGGGCCCATGAAATCAATACCCCACACATCAAAAATTTCCACAAATGAGAGAGATTGTTGTGGCATTTGGTCCTTAGGCCCTATGTTACCTGTTCTTTGACACTTATCGCATGTTAAACAAAACATTTTAGCATCTTTAAAGAGATTAGGCCAATAAAATCCAGATTGTAACACCTTTAGGGCTGTCCTTTGGGTGCCAAAATGTCCCCCACATGCATAAGTATGGCAGAATGTAAGAATGGAATTAAATTCAGATTCGGGCACACATCTACGCACAATCTGATCTGGGCAGAATTTCCATAAATATGGATCATCCCAAACATAAAAACGTGCATCATGAACAAGTTTATCACGTTGGAACTTGTTTAGGGTACTAGGAACTTGCTTAGACACCAAGAAATTGACCAAATCGGCATACCAAGGGGTTCTTACCTCAATGGACAGAAGTTGCTCATCCGGAAACGTTTCTAAAATGGGGGTGGACTCTTCCTCACGCACCATTCTACTTAGGTGGTCAGCCACCACGTTTTCACACCCTTTCTTGTCTCGGATTTCAAGATCGAACTCTTGAAGTAGGAGCATCCAACGAATGAGTCTTGGCTTAGCCTCCTTTTTGGTGAGAAGATACTTCAAGGCTGCATGGTCAGTGAAAACAATTACTTTAGTACCAAGAAGATATGATCTAAACTTATCTAAAGCAAATACAACCGCCAAGAGTTCTTTTTCGGTTGTAGAATAATTCAATTGAGCATCATTTAAAGTGCGTGAAGCATAATAAATAACATGTGGCTGTTTATTTTTCCTTTGACCCAAAACAGCCCCAAGTGCATAATCCGATGCATCACACATCAATTCAAAGGGAATGGACCAATCCGGGGGAGTTATGATGGGTGCCGTGGTGAGTAAGTCTTTTAGATGCTTGAATGCCTTCTCACACGCCTCGTTGAACTCAAAAGACACATCCTTTTGGAGTAGGCGGCATAGGGGTTGTGCAATCTTGGAAAAGTCCTTGATAAATCGTCGATAGAATCCTGCATGGCCAAGAAAAGAACGGACCTCTCTAACCGACGTAGGAGAGGGTAAGTGACGTACAAGATCTATTTTAGACTTATCAACTTCAATTCCTTTTTCAGAGATGATATGACCCAAAACTATACCTTGTTTAACCATAAAATGACATTTTTCCCAATTCAAAACAAGGTTAGTTTCCATGCATCTTTTCAAGATTAAAGTGAGATTATGCAAACAAGCATCAAATGAGTCTCCAAACACACTAAAATCGTCCATAAATACTTCAATTATCTTTTCAACATAATCAGAGAAGATACTTACCATGCATCGTTGGAAAGTGGCCGGTGCATTGCATAAACCAAATGGCATACGACGATATGCAAAAGTACCAAATGGACAAGTAAAGGTGGTCTTTTCTTGATCATCCGGCGTTATGACAATTTGATTATAACCCGAATAACCATCAAGAAAGCAATAAAAAGAATGACCGGCTAACCTTTCAAGCATTTGATCAATGAATGGCAAAGGGAAGTGATCTTTCCTTGTTGCGGCATTTAGCTTTCTATAGTCAATGCACACCCTCCAACCGGTTTGAATGCGTGTAGGCACAAGTTCATCTTCTTCATTCTTCACCACAGTCACTCCGGATTTCTTTGGCACAACTTGAACCGGTGAAACCCAACGGCTATCCGAGATAGGATAGATCACCCCACAATCTAGAAGCTTGATAATCTCCTTTTTCACAACTTCCATCATTGGAGGGTTGAGCCGGCGTTGAGCCTCTCTGGTTGGTTTAGCCCCCTCCTCTAAAAGTATGCGATGCATGCAAGTTGTAGGACTAATACCCTTTATGTCGGCCAAGGTCCATCCTATGGCCGTCTTGTGCTCTTTCAACACCCGAATCAATTTCTCCTCCTCCATTGCTGTGAGGGATAAGGAAACTATGACAGGCAACGTCTCATTGTCTCCCAAATAGACATACTTCAAATGATCCGGCAATGGTTTAAGCTCAAGAATGGGTGCCTGAATCACTGAAGGTAACAACTTGTTAGTCGAAACAGGAATTGGACTCGGTTTTGGAGGCTTACCAAAGTGTTGTGGCAATGACTCAAGTGCAGCAACCATCTCGGCCTCATCTTCACTTCTAGGCACGGCAAAACCAGATTTTTGCCCAATTCCTTGTGCAATTGTTGTTTCAAGTGTATCCCTCTCCAAAGAATCGAGAAATTCCTGCGCCAAATCATCAATTATATCAATAGAAAAGCAAGAATGATCGTCCTTAGGAAATTTAATACTTTCAGAAAGATTGAAATCAATGACTTCCCCATCAAATTCCATCGTTAAAGTTCCTTTAAACACATCTATCTTGGTGCGGGCTGTTTTCATGAAGGGCCTCCCTAATAGAATCGGTAATGGGGTGGAATGGGGTGAATCCTCCATGTCAAGCACGTAGAAATCCGCTGGAAAAATCAAGTTATCAACCTGTACCAAAACATCTTCCAAAACACCCTTTGGATATGCATTAGAACGATCGGCTAATTGAATTATCACACCATCATTTTTAAGCTCACCTAAGTTCATAGATGCATAAATAGAGTATGGCATAACATTAATCGAAGCCCCTAAGTCTAACATGCATTGTTGAAACTTAGTATTACCAATAACGCACGGAATTGTAAAACTACCCGGATCTTTGCATTTAGGGGGTAATTTCCTTTGTAACACAGCAGAGACATTTTCACTTACCTGGACCACCTCCTTGTTTGAAATCCTCTTCCTCGTTGTGCAAAGCTCTTTTAAGAACTTGGCATACTTAGGGACTTGCTTGATTGCATCAAGGAGCGGAATGTTAACTTGAACTTTCCTAAAGGTTTCCAAAATGTCCTTTTCACTCTCCTCCTTCTTTGATTGCCTAAACCTGCTAGGAAAGGGCACGTTTAGTGGAATGGAACTTGACAAAGTCGAATTTGGACTTACCTTAGGCATATTGGACGGTTTTGGCACAATAGGGGGCTGCGGCAAAGATTCTTTCACCCTTGCCGTGGCCTTTATTCCTTGTTCCTCCTCTTCTTGCAGCAACACGTCCTCTTCTTGACTTGTTTTGGACGTGCTTGGGGTGGTTTCGACCTCCTTACCACTTCTCAACATGATTGCCTTGGCAGATTCGAATCCTCCCCTTGGATTGACAACTGTTGAGCTAGGGAGCTTGCCTTTGTCTCGGAATTGTCCTACAAATTCCGCAATCTGCCCAATTTGTTTCTCCAAGTGATCCACCCTTTTGTCTTGGTTTTGCATGGCTTTGGTTTGATCCTCTTGCCCCTGAGACAAATTGGTAAGTAATTTAAGAAGTGTTTCATTGCCCAACGACGTACCTTGATTGTTTTGGGCAGGTTGTGCTTGGTTTGGATTGGGGCCGAATGGCTTGGTGTAGAACCCCGGGGGTTGTTGTCTAAAGCCTCCTTGTTGTTGAGGTTGTTGAGGTTCCCTCCACTTGAAGTTTGGATGGTCTCTCCAACCCGGATTGTATGTGTTGGAATATGGATCATTCCTTGGTTGATTGTGGCTCGGAAATCCCATGGCATTTGTACTCTCCCATCCCCCATTCTCAATCAATTGAGGGCATTTTTCCGAAGGGTGTCCTTGGATAGAACATACACCACATACAATCGGTCCTTGTATCTTCATTCCTTCGGCCATCTGAGACACAATAGAAGTAAGATTAGCTATCTGAGATTGAATATCGGATTGAGAACTTACCTCATTCAAGTGTTGCCGTGGGGGGTCCCTTTGCCCAAGTCCTTCATATTGTTGTGCATTTAGAGCACGGTTTGCAATTAGGGTCTTGGCCGACATAGGAGTTTTGTCCACCAATGCACCTCCCGCCGAAGCATCGAGCATTTGCCTTTCAATGGGAAGAAGGCCCTCATAGAAATATTGAAGGAGAAGCTCCTCCTTCATTTGATGTTGAGGACACGATGCAACAAGGGCTTTAAAACGCTCGTAGTATGCCGGAAAAGATTCTCCTTGACTTTGTTGGATTCCGCTAATTTTCTTCCTCAAGAGAATGACTCTTGAAGTAGGGAAGAACTTCTCCAAGAACGCTCTCTTCATGCTCTCCCAAGAAGTAACGGTCCCGGGTGCCAATTCATAAAGCCAATCCTTAGCCTTTTCCACAAGAGAGAATGGAAAAGCTTTCATCATTAGAATGTTCCCATCGACATTTATGGGTGTCATGCTCGAACAAACAACCTCGAACTCCTTGAGATGCTTGTTGGGATCTTCCATGGAAAGCCCATGGTATTTCGGAATGTGGTGCAACAAGCTTGACTTCAACTCGAATTCATCGGTCTTGCCTTGGGCAGCCGCGGGGTATTGAATGCATAATGGTGCGGCATTGGCCAACCCCGAGGCCGAAAGCTCTTTAATGGTCCGATTGTCTGCTGCCATAACTTCTTCTTCCACACTTTCAAACTCAGATTCGGCCTCTGAACTTGAACTAGGTTCACTAGGTTCGGGATGCCTCCTCTTTCTTCTCAAATCACGTTCAAAATCGTCGTTAAAGTCCAAGATATGTGCATGCACAGTTTGAGAACTCCGCGTCATGCACTAGTACCTAAACCAAGAAAACAAAACAAAATGAGAAAACTAGGTAAATTACACTAAAAACATACGGCAAAAACACAAGGGATTAGCAATTTTGCTAATCCCCGGCAACGGCGCCAAAATTTGATGCGAAAATAGTTAAACACACAAATTAACCCTATGGATGACAATTGTAGTAAATGAGCAAATAGGGATCGTTCTAGACCGGGGATTAACTAGGGATGCTAATCAATGTGAAATTGACTCAAAAGACTCAAAACAACACAAACACACTCAAATCTGCCTAAAAACCACTTTCTGGGCAGATTTGAGCACAAACACAAATTTGGACGAAATTAAGTAATAACTTGACTCAAGAACGTAAAAACACAATATAAAACACTAAACTAACTTAAAGAATGTAAAACTAAACACTTAAAACATTAAAACAAACCAAAAGACTCAAACATCACCCAAAACACTCAAAACTGCCTTAAAATCACTTTCTGGGCAGTTTTGAGCACTTTGGTGAATCTGGACGAAATTGGGAAATAAAATGAATCAAAACACTTAAAAGCACAAACTAAATTGATTTCTAACTAAATTGGACATTAAAGTAAAGGGGGATTAAGGTTTTGACGAAGTTAAATTAAATAAAACAAGTTAATAAACTAGGCAGATTGTATAAACGGATTTGAGAAACAAGATGATGGATGGATTAGTTAGAGGTCCATTCTCCACACATGACACATTTATATATGAATCGATTCTCCAATTGCTTTTCATTATCTATGATGCTCAACACCCCAAGTTAACCGTGATGCACTAATTAACTCTCAAATTTTCCTTATGTTATTGAATTGGATGATGCATGCGACAATTCAAATCATTCTCCAATGGTTCTCAACATGAATGCATAGAAGAGATACAATGAGAGATCATTATGCTCTATGAGAATTATAAGTGTTGACGAGGCAATTGTAACTATGAATGCATGATACTTTTGCCAAGAATTCAATTAACGCGGTTGTGACTAGCAACCTTCACTACTCATGTTTATAAACTTGTGACGATTAGGTGAAACTCGTTTATAAACTAGCATCGAGTTTATGCATGAAGACTAAGTATGCATCCCTAATCAACATACAAAAACAAGTTTTTAATAAACATGATAATTGAATTACAATCACAACTTAACAAATCACAATTGGAAGAAATCAATTCATATTTCAAACATGTTCATGGCTTCAAACTTTCCCCTAACTAATTAGGGGTTTAGCCACTCATGATTACAACAAACTTAGAGAGTAATAACAAAGTAAACATTGAAAACAAGAATCGAAGTACACCTAAAAATTCCAACAACTCAATCTTGAATTGTATGAACGTTTAGGCCTCTTCTCCTCTAGTTGCTGCGGCACAAGGGGTTTTGGTGAGTTTTGGGGGTTATGGATGATGTAGAATGATGTGTTTAGGGTAGGGATGGATGTAGGGGAAGGTAAGGAGTGTTTTTGGGCAGAAAATATGAAGAATGGTGAAGTATGGTAGTGCTAGAGAGAGGGGAGGAATTTCTGGCGTGAATGAATGTGTATGAGAGATGGTTTTCTGAAAATGGAAGAGTGTGTTGTTTGTGGCTGCAATGCATGCTTATTTATAGGTGAAATGGGGGGAACATGATGACTAGGAATTAGGTGGAAAGCTGAAATGGTGATGGGAGATGCATGTGGCTGTTTGTGCATGTGATTAAAGGGTGGAAATGCATGTGCTTTGACAGAAATGAAAGGGAATGCACGGTTTTGGTTGATTTCTGGTGGTTGTGAGGTGGAAATCTAGGTGGAAATGCATGTGGATTAAAGCTATGTGAATGATTAAGGTGAATGTGCATGAGTGCATGTGAAATCTGCCAAGATGCATGTGTTATGAAGTGGATTTTCTGCAAAGGCAAGGTGAATGTGCATGTGATTAAATTAAAAGATGGAATGCATGTGAAAGGTTGGAGATTGAATGATTAAAGTGCATGTGGCTGATTTATGAAGGGGAAATGCAAAGGGGAAATCTGGAAATGGGATAGGAGCCACGGCATTGTGTGGTGTTTGTTTGAATGTTTGCAATGATGAAATGGATGGGAGTGGTTTGATGAATGAGTGGATGGAATGATGAAAGAATAAAGGGAATGATGAAAGGGGAACAAGTGCATGTTAGCCACGGCAAGGAATGCATTTTCTGAATGAATGAAGGCAGGTTATGTGGAAGGGCTTGAACAAAGGTAGAAGCATGGCACAAAGGTGAATGGGTGATGTGTGAATGTGGTTGAATGATTAAAGTGTAAATGATTAATGAATGGTTCTTTGTTGATGGTGGAAATCTGAAATGATGAAGTGGAATGTGCATGTGGCTGCAATGATGGTGTTTTGCACGGCAATGATGGAGAAAGAATGTGTGGATGCATGGTTGTGTTGGTGATGAATGTGAACTCTTTGTTCTTCATTTTCATTCCTTTGGTCTTCAATTTCGTCCATCTACTTGGCTTTAAGCATATGCAATCCATTCCAATCTCTAATTTGCTCCAAAAGGCTCCGAAAGGCATCCTTTTGCATCCTTAGCCATATGAACCTATAAACACACGAAAATGACTTTAAACACTAAATTAAGTAAGAAAACACAACATAAATGCATAAGAACTAGCTAACTAAGGCGCATAAATATGCTTCTATCAAGGCCCTCATAGAAATATTGAAGGAGAAGCTCCTCCTTCATTTGATGTTGAGGACACGATGCAACAAGGGCTTTAAAACGCTCGTAGTATGCCGGAAAAGATTCTCCTTGACTTTGTTGGATTCCGCTAATTTTCTTCCTCAAGAGAATGACTCTTGAAGTAGGGAAGAACTTCTCCAAGAATGCTCTCTTCATGCTCTCCCAAGAAGTAACGGTCCCGGGTGCCAATTCATAAAGCCAATCCTTAGCCTTTTCCACAAGAGAGAATGGAAAAGCTTTCATCATTAGAATGTTCCCATCGACATTTATGGGTGTCATGCTCGAACAAACAACCTCGAACTCCTTGAGATGCTTGTTGGGATCTTCCATGGAAAGCCCATGGTATTTCGGAATGTGGTGCAACAAGCTTGACTTCAACTCGAATTCATCGGTCTTGCCTTGGGCAGCCGCGGGGTATTGAATGCATAATGGTGCGGCATTGGTCAACCCCGAGGCCGAAAGCTCTTTAATGGTCCGATTGTCCGCTGCCATAACTTCTTCTTCCACACTTTCAAACTCAGATTCGGCCTCTGAACTTGAACTAGGTTCACTAGGTTCGGGATGCCTCCTCTTTCTTCTCAAATCACGTTCAAAATCGTCGTTAAAGTCCAAGATATGTGCATGCACAGTTTGAGAACTCCGCGTCATGCACTAGTACCTAAACCAAGAAAACAAAACAAAATAAGAAAACTAGGTAAATTACACTAAAAACATACGGCAAAAACACAAGGGATTAGCAATTTTGCTAATCCCCGGCAACGGCGCCAAAATTTGATGCGAAAATAGTTAAACACACAAATTAAACCCTATGGATGACAATTGTAGTAAATGAGCAAATAGGGATCGTTCTAGACCGGGGATTAACTAGGGATGCTAATCAATGTGAAATTGACTCAAAAACGTAAGAACACAATATAAAACACTTACTAGACTCAAAGAATGCAAAACTAAACACTTAGAACATTAAAACAAACCAAAAGACTCAAACATCACCCAAAACACTCAAAACTGCCTTAAAATCACTTTCTGGGCAGTTTTGAGCACTTTGGTGAATTTGGACGAATTTGTGTAACAAATTGAATCAAAACACTTAAAAACAAAAACTAAGACACTTTCTAACTAAGTTGGACACTAAAGTAAAGGGGGATTAAGGTTTTGACGAAATTAAATTAAATAAAACAAGTTAATAAACTAGGCAGATTGTATAAACGGATTTGAGAAACAAGATGATGGATGGATTAGTTAGAGGTCCATTCTCCACACATGACACATTTATATATGAATCGATTCTCCAATTGCTTTTCATTATCTATGATGCTCAACACCCCAAGTTAACCGTGATGCACTAATTAACTCTCAAATTTTCCTTATGTTATTGAATTGGATGATGCATGCGACAATTCAAATCATTCTCCAATGGTTCTCAACATGAATGCATAGAAGAGATACAATGAGAGATCATTATGCTCTATGAGAATTATAAGTGTTGACGAGGCAATTGTAACTATGAATGCATGATACTCTTGCCAAGAATTCAATTAACGCGGTTGTGACTAACAACCTTCACTACTCATGTTTATAAACTTGTGACGATTAGGTGAAACTCGTTTATAAACTAGCATCGAGTTTATGCATGAAGACTAAGTATGCATCCCTAATCAACATACAAAAACAAGTTTTTAATAAACATGATAATTGAATTGCAATCATAACTTAACAAATCACAATTGGAAGAAATCAATTCATATTTCAAACATGTTCATGGCTTCAAATTTTCCCCTAACTAATTAGGGGTTTAGCCACTCATGATTACAACAAACTTAGATAGTAATAACAAGGTAAACATTGAAAACAAGAACGACGAACACCTAAAAATCCCAACAACTCAATCTTGAATTGTATGAACGTTTAGGCCTCTTCTCCTTTAGTTGCTGCAGCACAAGGGGTTTTGGTGAGTTTTGGGGGTTATGGATGATGTAGAATGATGTGTTTAGGGTAGGGATGGATGTAGGGGAAGGCAAGGAGTGTTTTTGGGCAGAAAATATGAAGAATGGTGAAGTATGGCTGTGTTAGAGAGAGAGCATGAATTTCTGGCGTGAATGGATGTGTATATGAGATGGTTTTCTGAATATGGAAGAGTGAATGAGAATGAATGCAATGGATGCTTATTTATAGGTGAAATGGGGGGAACATGACAGCTAGGAACTTGGTGGAAATCTGAAATGGTGATGGGAGATGCATGTGGCTGATTTGTGCATGTGATTAAAGGGTGGGAGTGCATGTGCTTTGACAGAAATGAAAAGGGTGCATGTGGGTGAATGTGTGGCTGATTTGTGGTGCAATGATGAAGTGAATGTGATTGTGGAAATGCATGTGGAGTGTGCTGAAATATGTTGATGTGCAATGATGAATTGGGATGGCTGAAAATCTGGAGTGGGAATTGCATGTGGCTGCAATGGATTAAAGAAAGGGGGAAGTGCATGTGCTGAAATGATGGTGTGGAATGGTGGAAAGCCATGGCAAGGGATGTATTTTCTGAATGAATGAAGGCAAGTTGTGTGGAAGGGTGATTAGGAATGCATGTGGGTGTTTTGGTGACTGAAATGATGAAGTGGGATGGATATGTGGCTGCAATGATGAATTGGGAGAGCATGTGGGTGGAAATGCATGTGGGTGAATGTGTGGCTGCATGGTTGAATGATTAAAGGTGCATGTGGGTTGGAAATGCATGTGGAGTGGTTGGAATGAAGTGTGTATAAAAGGCTAGAATCTGATTCAAAGAGAATGGCATTTGTTTTGAACTTTGTTTCCTCATTTTCCACCTCCAAATCAGGTTTTCATTACTTTAAAATATGGCTGAGAGGATGACAAACAAGGTAAGTATTTAAGGTAAGTTAAATGGCTCAAATCTGATGTAAATGGTATTTCCACATATGGCATGTGTTTTGAGCGTTTTTTTTTCTTGTTTTCACAGCTTGCAAATCAGGTCACAAAGCCCTTCCTTTTGCTCCAAACATAAGCTATCCATTCCAAGTCCAATTTTGCTCCAAAATGCTCCAAAATGCATCTTTTTGCTTCCTTAGCCATATGAACCTAAAAACACACGAAAATGGCTTAAACAACTAAAACAACTATGAATTAACAATATAAATGCACGAAAACAAGCTAAGTCGCCTAAATATGCTCCTATCAAGCCCCCTTGCCGCAGCCTTCCTCCACCAATCTGCCATATTTTCACACTTTGCCGCAACCCCCATGTCCCCTAAACACTACCATATCATTCCTTACCTACTCATCCATCTAAATAACCCCTAGAACCTGTCCTAGTTCTTGTGCCGCAGACAAGAGGAGGAGAAAAAGCTTGGGACGTTCATGCCATTCTATTGAGGATTGCTGGAACGTTTTAGGTGTTGTCTTTCCGTTGAATTCCATGTTTAATTTTGATATTCTTTGTGTTGTGAGTATGAGGAACTAAACCCCCTTGGTTAGGGGGGAATTCGAAACCATGTGCATGCTTGCAATATGATTTGATTACATTCAGTTGTTATTTCATAAGTTATGGATTCAATTCGTTCATCTATTTGATTGATAACTTATTTGTGTATGTTGATTGAGAGTTGATAGGAGCATATTTAGGCGACTTACTTAGCTTGTTTTCGTGCCTTTATATTGTTAATTCATAGTTGTTTTAGTAGTTTAAGCCATTTTCGTGTGTTTTTAGGTTCATATGGCTAAGGAAGCAAAAAGATGCATTTTGGAGCATTTTGGAGCAAATTAGAGATTGGAATGGATATCATATGCTTGGAGCCAAGAGGATGGACGAAATTGAAGGATTCCTAATCCATTGCAGCCACATGCACATTCAATCATTCACACCAAAACCTTGCACATGCTTTCCCATTTCATTATTCATTTACTTTGCAGCCACCATTCACTCTTTAATCCACATGCATTCATCATCATTCACCACACCTTGCAGCCACATGCATTCCCCTTTTATATTTCCAACCCACATGCACTTCCCCCTTTAATCATTCAAACATGCACTCCCTTTAATCACATGCATAAATCAGCCACATGCATCTCCCATCACCATATCAGATTTCCATCATATTCACATGCATTCCATCCTTTAAAACATTTCACATGCACTCCCTTTAATTAATTAAGCCACATGCACTCCCATCCATTTCATCATTGCAGCCAACACATGCTTTCACATGCATTTTCAGATTGTCCCCTTGCACATGCAGCCACATATTCATTGCACATGCAATTCTAACCCACATGCATCCTTTAATCATTCAAACATGCAGCCACATTCCCTCCTAGCTGTCATGTTCCCCCCATTTCACCTATAAATAAGCATCCATTGCATTCATTCTCATTCACTCCTCCATTTCAGAAATTCATCCATTGTACATACCACAACACAAACCCTTCCATTTTCAGAATGTAGACCATCACAAACTGCCCTTGGTGCCGTGGCCTTGAGGCACCACTCCCTTACAATCCAAACACCATCCTTCCATCTTCACCACTCCCCAAACCATTCACACCATCAAACTATCCTTAGACCTTGTGCTACAACGAAGAGGAAGAGAAGAGTGCCTAAACGTTCATACAATTCAAGTTTGAGTTGTTGGAATGTTTAGGTGTTTCTTTGATTTCAATGTTTAATTTCAATATGATAGGAGCATATTTATGCACCTTAGTTTAGCTTGTTTTTGTGCATTTATAGTGTTTTTCCTTAGTAAAGTAGTCTTTTAAGCTAGTTCTATGTGTTTTCAGGTTTTAAGGGCAAAGTATGCAAAAGGATGCATTTTGGAGCCTTTTGGAGCAAATTAGAGCTTGGAATGGACATCATATGCTTGGAGCCAAGAGGATGGACGAAATTGAAGACTTGAAGATGATGATTCCTACTTGAGCAAGGGTTCCTAGTTGAAGTAGGAAAGTCCCTAATGGAAGATGGTTTCCTAGTTGAATTAGGATTCCTAGAAGAACAAAGTTTCCTACTCAAATAAGGTTTCCTACTTGAAGTAGGAAAGTCAAAATCCAAATGGTCTCAAGAGAAGCAACAAAGAAGTTTTCCAAGTCCAAGAAGGAAAAGGAGTCCAAGATGAAGAAGGAATGATGATGACAAGGTTTCCTAATCCTAATAGGCAAAGTTTCCAAGTGCAATGAGGAGTCCTTATCCATTTAGGGCACCTTATCCATTTAGGACACCTTATCCTAATCCTATAGGGATGCCATGCACTTTACCTTATCTTGGAGGGTTTCTAGAAGCCTTAGATGCCCTATCCTATCTTTGCCGTGGGTTTTATCCAAATCCCCTTAGTTTTTAGGCTTTCTAGAAGCCCTAACATTATCCCTACAAAGGTGCCGCACCCTTATCTCTTTTTCCCTACAAATTTGGCCTTTAAAACATGATTCTAGGAACCTTATCTTATCTCCTACAAAAGTGGCGCCCCAAATCCTTCTAGAAAGCTGATTTCCCTTGCCTTGCAAGGCATTCTAGAAGCCTTATCACCTTATCTCC
The DNA here is from genome assembly GCF_041283825.1 of Pyrus communis. Taxonomy (NCBI): domain Eukaryota; kingdom Viridiplantae; phylum Streptophyta; class Magnoliopsida; order Rosales; family Rosaceae; genus Pyrus; species Pyrus communis. The sequence continues at coordinate 14,289,401 of NC_142576.1, read as the reverse complement.
TTACCTGCCGCACCTAGGAAGCATTATCCCTTTCTATTTCTGATTTCTAAGCCTATTTCCTTGTGGATTTGGGTTATTCAAGTCCATATCTGATTACCCTAGGGTTTTAAGTGCCTATATATACTCATATTAACCCCTAGATCAGATCACCACCTCTCATACACATTCATTAATTCCAGAAATTCGTCCAAACCTCTCCACACCCTTGCCGCAGCCACCAAACATCTTTCTCCTTAGTTTTAAGCCTTGCCGCACCATCCCCTTCCCCTAAACACTACTACATCCCTCCATAACCATGCATCCATACACCTAAGGCCCTAAACCTGTCCCTAGACCTTTGCCGCACCAAGGAGGAGGAGAAGGAAGCTCGGGAGTTCATGCAATTCGAGTTCGCGTCGCTGGAATTTCTAGGTGTTTCTTTTCCTTTGATTTCAATGTTTAATTTCAATTCTCTTTGTTTTGTGCGTATGAGGAACTAAACCCCCCCTTGGCTAGGGGGGGATTCGAAACCATGAACATACTTGCTATATGATTTGATTACTTCTAATTGCGTTTCATAAGTTGTGAATTCAATTTACTTATCTATGTGAATTACATTGATTTGTGTGTGTTGGTTGAGAGTGCACGCTTAATTATCATGCATAAATTGGATGCTAGGATATAAGGAAATTTCACCTAATCGTTATGGAATTATATTCACAAGTAGTAAAGGTTGATGATCTCAATCGCGTTAAGTAAATTCTTGGCATAAGTTTCATGCAATCATAGTAACAAGTGCTTCGTCAATGCTTATGGTTTTCATAGAACTTAATGATTCTTGCTTGTATCTCTATTATGCAATCATGTAGGGGACTTGTGGGGAATGTTTTGGGTTGTCGTATGCAATCATCCAATTCAATAACGTTAGGAAAATCTGAAGGTTAATTTAAGCGAACCTAATTAACTTGGGGCGTTGAGAATTCATGGGTAATTGAAAAGCAATTGGAAATCGTTTTATATGCAAGTATAACATGTGTGGAGATGAACCCCTAGCTAGCTTCCCATCCATTCAATTCCATCAAATTCGTTTTTACAATCTGTTCTAATTTAAAAAGTTTGTTTTGTTTTTAAATTCGTCCAAAACCAATCCCCCTTTACTTTGTTGAGTCATAGTAGTTAGAAATCACTTTAGTTTGTGTTTTTAAGTGTCTTAGGTCAAAGTAAAACCAATTTTCGTCCAAAGTTGTGTCTAGTGTTCAAAACTGCCCAGATTGTGTTTTTAAGGCTGTTTTGAGTGTTTTGGTGCTGTTTTGAGTCTTTTGGTTTGTTTTGGTGTTTTAAAGTTTAGTTTTGCATTCTTTGAGTCTAGTATAGTGTTTTAAACTTGTTTTTACATATTTGAGTCAGTTTCCAAGTGATTAACAATCCCTCCTAATCCCCGGTCCAGAACGATCCCTACTTACATTCTTCACTACAATTGATAAAAAGAGGGTTTAATTTGTGTGCGTATAATTCTCGCATCAAATTTTGGCGCCGTTGCCGGGGATTAGCAACTTTGCTAATCCCTTGGATTGTTATTTTCGTTTTTCTTATTAGATCAGATTCTTATGTTATTTTGTTTCTTGTTTTAGGTACTTGTTTATGACTCGGAGTTCTAATCCGGTTCACGAACATATTTTAGACTTTGACGACGATTTTGAGCGTGAGTTAAGACGTAAGAGGAAGAACCCGGAACCTAGTGAATCAAGTGCAAGTTCTGAGTCCGTTTCTGAATTTGAAGAAGAAGTGGAAGACATGGCAGCGGACAACCGAACAATCAAGGAGCTTTCCGCTTCGGGATTGGCCAATGCCGCACCCTTGTGCATCCAATACCCAAGGGCGGCTCAAGACAAGACTGCCGAGTTCGAATTGAAGTCAAGCCTGTTACATCACATTCCAAAGTACCATGGGCTATCCATGGAAGATCCGAACAAGCACTTGAAGGAGTTTGAAGTCGTTTGCTCAAGCATGACTCCGGTGAACGTGGATGAGAGCATCTTGAAGATGAAGGCCTTTCCCTTTTCTCTCCAAGAGAAAGCGAAAGATTGGTTGTACGAATTGGCTCCCGGAACTGTCACATCATGGGAGAGCATGAAACGAGCTTACTTGGAGAAGTTTTTCCCAACTTCTCGAGTCATCCTCCTACGAAAAAGGATAAGTGGAATTCAACAAGATGAAGGTGAATCCTTTCCTACTTATTATGAACGTTTTAAATCTCTTGTTGCTTCATGTCCACAGCATCAAATGAAGGAGGAACTACTTCTACAATACTTTTACGAGGGACTTCTACCTATTGAACGTCAAATGCTAGATGCCTCAGCGGGAGGAGCCTTGGTGGACAAGACCCCCACGGCTGCAAAGACCTTGATTGCTAATCGAGCATTGAACGCTCAACAATACGAAGGCGTTGGACAGAGGAGTACCCCACGGCAACACCAAGTCAATGAGGTAAGTGCCATAACTGAACTTCAAAATCAAATGGCTAACCTTACTACGTTGCTTTCTCAGGTGGTGGAAGGTCCAAAAGTCAAAACCGTAGCTTCTTGTGGCGTATGCTCCATGCAAGGACACCCTACGGATAAGTGCCCACAATTGATCGAGAATGGAGGGTGGGAGACACTCAATGCCGTGGGATATGGCAACCAATACCAATCACGTGGTGATCCGTTCTCTAATACTTACAATCCCGGTTGGCGTGATCATCCGAATTTCAAATGGCGAGACCCCCAACAAGGTCAACAACAAAGCGAATTTAGGCAACAACCCCCGGGTTTCTATCAACAGCCGTTGGCACCACCACAAGCCCAAGCACAACCTGCCCAAAGCAATGTAGGTAATTCAAGTGATAGTGATAAGATTTTTCAATTACTTACTACTTTGACGCAGGAAGTCCAAACTCAAAAGAAAGAGAGGCAAATCCAAGACAAGAGGGTGGACAACTTGGAGAAGCAAGTGGGACAGATTGCCGAATTCATGGGGCAATTTCGTGAGCAAGGAAGGTTGCCTAGCTCAACGGTGGTCAATCCGAAAGGTGGATTCGAATCTGCAAAAGCTATGTATTTGCGAAGTGGAAAGCAAGTCGGATCTGACCTCAAACCATCCAAATCACGTTCCAACGAGGAGGACGAGTTGAGAATTGAAGAGGAGGAGCAAAGGCCACTCACGGCCAAGGAGGAACCAATTGTGCCACAAGTTCCAAGTGATCCCAAGTCGCCCAATTCATCCAATAAAGGTAAAAACGTGTCAAGTTCGGTTCCTACTAATGAGTTTCCTGCGAATGTTCCTTTTCCTAGTAGGTTTAAGCAAACAAAGAAAGAAGAAGCGGAAAAGGACATTTTGGAGACGTTTCGGAAAGTTCAAGTCAATATCCCCCCTTTGGATGCAATAAAGCAAGTGCCCAAATACGCTAAGTTCTTGAAGGAATTGTGCACTACGAGGAAGAGGGCGTCACATAAAGAGGTAGTACGGGTAAGTGAAAACGTTTCCGCTGTTTTACAAAGGAAGTTACCACCAAAATGCAAGGATCCAGGTAGCTTTACAATTCCTTGTATTATTGGTCAAACTAAGTTTGAAAATGCTATGTTAGACTTAGGGGCTTCAATTAACGTCATGCCCTACTCTATTTATGCTTCAATGAACCTTGGTGAATTGAAAAATGATGGTGTGATTATTCAATTGGCCGATAGATCTAATGCCTATCCAAAGGGAGTTTTGGAAGATGTTTTAGTGCAGGTGAATAACTTGATATTCCCAGCGGATTTTTATGTGCTTGAAATGGATGATTCGGTTCATTCTCCACCCTTGCCACTCCTACTTGGAAGACCGTTCATGAAAACAGCCCAAACAAAGATTGATGTGGCCAAAGGAGCACTAACAATGGAGTTTGGTGGTGATATAATTAAATTCAATGTTTATGACTCTATTAAGAATCCTAATGATAGTCATTCTTGTTTTGTCATACATGTGCATAAGGATATAGGGCCGAAAGGATCCACACTTATCAAGAAGGATGTATCAAGAACCACCATTGGAGAAGAACTTGGAGTGATTGCCCTACAACCACCCAACATGGCCGAAAGTAGCCATGGTGACATTGTTGATAGGGCTGCCGATTTTGAGCCTTTGCCACAACATCCTAGTAAGTCTCCAATCCCAATTCCAATTCCCATTTCAACTAATAGGTTGTTACCTTCTTTGGTGCAGGTTCCAAATCGATTTCAAGGTGGTGGGAGCGTCTACATGGACTATAGGAACCAAAATACCACCATTAGGGAGGATCACTATCCCCTCCCATTCATAGAGCCCTATTATGACACCTTTGTGGAGCATGCCGTGGATGACATACCCTTGGAAGCCGTGGGCCCTAGTAAGGAGTGAATGAGGTCTTCGTCCGGCTGTACGACGTTAAAGCAAGCGCTACTTGGGAGGCAACCCATGCATTCAACAAAGGAAGACCGAGAAAGCACTCCAATTCCAGATTTGCGTTCCTAAACTCTTCTCTTTGTTGCTATTTCGTTTCTGCCATGTTAGGTTGTTAGATGTTGTTTTGTTTGTTTGTTGTTATTTGTGTGAGTCTATGCTTGAAACATTGAGGACAATGTTTGATTTAAGTGTGGGGGGGGTAACCAAAGTGTTTTGATGCAAATTCGTAGGGTTTTGTCACCCATAATTTCAAATGTTGTTTCTTGCTGTTTTTAAGTGTTTTTAAGCCGTTTTAGAGTGTTTTAGAGTTTGTTGTTCTAAAAATCCGAAAATCCCAGAAAAAATTGTTTTGAAAACCCAAAAAGAGTTGTTTGAAAGTTGTTTTTGTGTGTTTGTTTGTGAGGATTCGGTTTGTAATTGCATGACTGTTAAAGAGAATGATTAACATGGATGAAAGTTTGATTTACTCTTTGTTTATGCTTGGTTGTGGTTATAACTTATGACTTCACATGTAATCAAAAAGAAAAATAAAAAAAAAATTAGTTTTTGTAACATGCTTGAAGGAAGGAACTCAAACAAATGCTACAACCTTGTGAGACTTGAGCCTAAACGTTTATTTGGAGAGTTAAAATCTGTGCATTCTTGTTTTCTAAAGTCGTTGCATGATCTCATTATTCTTTGCTTGGTCACTACTTAGAAGGCGTTTCATCATTTAGTTCCAAATACTAGAACTCATGCCAATTTCATTCAAAACATGTTATTGAATTACATAACACATATTCAAGATGAAGTTAGTAGTGACCACCATAGCCAAATTGCCATATTTCCCTATTTCATTTGTTTGTAGGATTTAACCCCGTTGAGCCTTGTGTAGCCTACTTTCTTTGTTAACCCACAATTATCCTCACCTAGCCTAGAGTAGGACCACCCATACCTTTGTTCTTGAAGCATAGTAAAAGCATAACTCAAAGATGAATTCCTTTTGATCATTGCATTGTAGAAAACAAGTGTGGGGGAAGGATTCTTGATATATGGGTGTGCCAAAGTCTTGAATGAGGCACGGCAAAGAAAAAGAAAAAAAAAAAAAAAAAAAAAAAAAAGAGAGAGAAAGAAAAAAAAAAAAAAAAAAATTCGTGGAAAATAAGAAGAAAAAAAGAAACAAGTTGTGAAAAGTATGAAAAGGAGTTGAAAGAGCATAAAATGAGCTCTAAGTTGTTGGTTATTGAAAGAAGGGTCCAAAACGTTGCATTTGACCCTAAGTATGCACGTGTATTCCCCTTTGTGTTTAAAGTTATTTTCTGCACTCTAAAGTGAATTCTAAGTATCAAGTTCATTGCTTTGCTTACTATTGTTTTAAGAACGTTTGTTTTATCCTTTACCTTTCTTTGTTAGCCAATACCCCTAGCCCCGTTACAACCCTTGACTTTAATCTTGAGTGTTATGTGTTTCAATTTGTGGAGTTTAAAATTGGTAAGAGCATATGGTGTCACTGGTTCTCGCATCTAAGTAGTAGCATTCCATTCATGAGATCATATCTAAACATGTTATTAACTCCGAAAAGTGCTTTCTTTGTCATACATATATGTGAGCATTCGTTTTCATATTTACATCTATCTTCTCACATATAACTAGTATAGGGTGTGTAGTCAGAAAATCTGTGTGAAAATTGAGTGCATATCTAGTAAGGAATTGAGGAAATTCTCTAAGGCATGTTACTACATTCAAAATCATGTTTTATGTGGTTATTTGTGAACTAATGAGTAGTGACTATGATTAAGTAAAGGCTTAAGCGTAAAGATGGCTAAAATCTGTGGGAATGATGATTTTTAACATGTCATGTGCATTGGAAATCCCTGAGGCGATTGTTGGAAGGTGTAGGTTGTGTTTTACTCGTTTTACTTCGTTTATTTACTTTGTTTCATTTTGTTTTGCTCGAGGACTAGCAAAAGCTAAGTGTGGGGGAATTTGATAGGAGCATATTTATGCACCTTAGTTTAGCTTGTTTTTGTGCATTTATAGTGTTTTTCCTTAGTAAAGTAGTCTTTTAAGCTAGTTCTATGTGTTTTCAGGTTTTAAGGGCAAAGTATGCAAAATGATGCATTTTGGAGCCTTTTGGAGCAAATTAGAGCTTGGAATGGACATCATATGCTTGGAGCCAAGAGGATGGACGAAATTGAAGACTTGAAGATGATGATTCCTACTTGAGCAAGGGTTCCTAGTTGAAGTAGGAAAGTCCCTAATGGAAGATGGTTTCCTAGTTGAATTAGGATTCCTAGAAGAACAAAGTTTCCTACTCAAATAAGGTTTCCTACTTGAAGTAGGAAAGTCAAAATCCAAATGGTCTCAAGAGAAGCAACAAAGAAGTTTTCCAAGTCCAAGAAGGAAAAAGAGTCCAAGATGAAGAAGGAATGATGATGACAAGGTTTCCTAATCCTAATAGGCAAAGTTTCCAAGTGCAATGAGGAGTCCTTATCCATTTAGGGCACCTTATCCATTTAGGACACCTTATCCTAATCCTATAGGGATGCCATGCACTTTACCTTATCTTGGAGGGTTTCTAGAAGCCTTAGATGCCCTATCCTATCTTTGCCGTGGGTTTTATCCAAATCCCCTTAGTTTTTAGGCTTTCTAGAAGCCCTAACATTATCCCTACAAAGGTGCCGCACCCTTATCTCTTTTTCCCTACAAATTTGGCCTTTAAAACATGATTCTAGGAACCTTATCTTATCTCCTACAAAAGTGGCGCCCCAAATCCTTCTAGAAAGCTGATTTCCCTTGCCTTGCAAGGCATTCTAGAAGCCTTATCACCTTATCTCCTTACCTGCCGCACCTAGGAAGCATTATCCCTTTCTATTTCTGATTTCTAAGCCTATTTCCTTGTGGATTTGGGTTATTCAAGTCCATATCTGATTACCCTAGGGTTTTAAGTGCCTATATATACTCATATTAACCCCTAGATCAGATCACCACCTCTCATACACATTCATTAATTCCAGAAATTCGTCCAAACCTCTCCACACCCTTGCCGCAGCCACCAAACATCTTTCTCCTTAGTTTTAAGCCTTGCCGCACCATCCCCTTCCCCTAAACACTACTACATCCCTCCATAACCATGCATCCATACACCTAAGGCCCTAAACCTGTCCCTAGACCTTTGCCGCACCAAGGAGGAGGAGAAGGAAGCTCGGGAGTTCATGCAATTCGAGTTCGCGTCGCTGGAATTTCTAGGTGTTTCTTTTCCTTTGATTTCAATGTTTAATTTCAATTCTCTTTGTTTTGTGCGTATGAGGAACTAAACCCCCCCTTGGCTAGGGGGGGATTCGAAACCATGAACATACTTGCTATATGATTTGATTACTTCTAATTGCGTTTCATAAGTTGTGAATTCAATTTACTTATCTATGTGAATTACATTGATTTGTGTGTGTTGGTTGAGAGTGCACGCTTAATTATCATGCATAAATTGGATGCTAGGATATAAGGAAATTTCACCTAATCGTTATGGAATTATATTCACAAGTAGTAAAGGTTGATGATCTCAATCGTGTTAAGTAAATTCTTGGCATAAGTTTCATGCAATCATAGTAACAAGTGCTTCGTCAATGCTTATGGTTTTCATAGAACTTAATGATTCTTGCTTGTATCTCTATTATGCAATCATGTAGGGGACTTGTGGGGAATGTTTTGGGTTGTCGTATGCAATCATCCAATTCAATAACGTTAGGAAAATCTGAAGGTTAATTTAAGCGAACCTAATTAACTTGGGGCGTTGAGAATTCATGGGTAATTGAAAAGCAATTGGAAATCGTTTTATATGCAAGTATAACATGTGTGGAGATGAACCCCTAGCTAGCTTCCCATCCATTCAATTCCATCAAATTCGTTTTTACAATCTGTTCTAATTTAAAAAGTTTGTTTTGTTTTTAAATTCGTCCAAAACCAATCCCCCTTTACTTTGTTGAGTCATAGTAGTTAGAAATCACTTTAGTTTGTGTTTTTAAGTGTCTTAGGTCAAAGTAAAACCAATTTTCGTCCAAAGTTGTGTCTAGTGTTCAAAACTGCCCAGATTGTGTTTTTAAGGCTGTTTTGAGTGTTTTGGTGCTGTTTTGAGTCTTTTGGTTTGTTTTGGTGTTTTAAAGTTTAGTTTTGCATTCTTTGAGTCTAGTATAGTGTTTTAAACTTGTTTTTACATATTTGAGTCAGTTTCCAAGTGATTAACAATCCCTCCTAATCCCCGGTCCAGAACGATCCCTACTTACATTCTTCACTACAATTGATAAAAAGAGGGTTTAATTTGTGTGCGTATAATTCTCGCATCACAATACTCTTTGTTTTGTATGAATGAGGAATGGAAGAGAAGAGGACCTAAACGTTCATACAATTCAAGTTTGAGTTGTTGGAATGTTTAGGTGTTTCTTTGATTCTCTTTGTTTTGTACCATGAGGAACTAAACCCCCCTTTGGTTAGGGGGTGATTCGAATATATGTTTATGCTTGCATTTTGATTTGAATACTTCTAATTGCGTTTCATAAGTTGTGGATTCAATTCGTTTAACTGTTTGATTGATAACTTATTTATGTATGTTCATTGAGAGTGCACACTTAATTTTCATGCATGAATATAACGCTAGAATATAAGTGAGTTTCACCTAATCGTTATGAACTTATATTCACAAGTAGTGGAGGTTGCTTATAAACAATCGCGTTAAATGAATTCTTGGCATAAGTTTCATGCAATCCATAGTAACGAATGCCTCGTCAACACTTATAATTTTCATAGAGCGTAATGATTCTTGCTTGTATCTCTTCTATGCATTCATGTTGAGGACTTGTGGGGAATGTTTTGAATTGTTGTATGCGCTAACCCATCCAATTCAATAACGTTAGGAAGATTTGAAGGTTAATTAGTGCATCACGGTTAACCCGGGGTGTTGAGTTTCATGGTTTATTGAAATGCAATTG